>NC_138963.1:103947500-105197500 GCF_055761805.1 Camellia sinensis | reverse complement strand
AATAGCGCGAATGAATGCAATGCACAGGACAGTGCGATGTGCAAAATAGCGCGAATGTAAACTGCACAAAACAGTGCGATTAAGGTGCGCAAAATAGTGTGAATGATAAACTGCACAAAACAGTGCGATGCGCAAAATAGCGCGAATGTAAAATGCACAAAACAGTGCAATGCGCAAAATAGCGCGATGCGTTAGACAACGCGAGTGCACAAGACAGTGCGAGTAAAATACAATGTACAAAAAATGTGAAGAAGGTGCACAAAAGAAGTGCGATAAAATGCATGGACAATACAAGTAAAGTGCACAAAACAGTGCGATGCGCAAAATAGCGCGATAAAATGTATACATAATGCAAGTAATGGCACACGACTTACAACATAGCACTCCATTCATTCGGCACACAGCTCACTATACAACACTTTGTTTGTTTGGCACGTGGCTCACAACACAATATTCTGTTCATTTGGCACGCAACTCGAAACACAGCACTCTGTTTATTTGGGCACACGGCTCTTTTGGGCACACAGCTCATTTGGGCACACAGCTCATTTCGGGCACGTAGCTCATTTTGGGCACACAGCTTATTTCGGGCACACAGCTCATTTTGGGGGCACACAGCAGATCTCGGGCACACAGCTCGTTTGGGGGCGCACAGCTCATTTTTGGGCACACGGCTCATTTTTTGGGCACACAGCTCGTTTTTTGGGCACACGGCTCATTTCGGGCACACGACTCATTTCAGGGTACATAGCTCATTTTTCGGGCACACAGCTCATTTCGGGCACACAGCTCATTTCAGGGCACACAACACATTTTTCGGGCACACAGCTCATTTCAGGGCACACAGTACATTTTTCGAGCACACAGCTCATTTCGGGCACACAGCTCATCTTGGGGGCACACAACTCACTTTTCAGGCACACAGCTCATTTCAGGGCACACAGCACATTTTTCGAGCACACAACTCATTTCGGGCATACAGTTCATCTTGTGGGCACACAGCTCATTTCAGGGCACACAGCACATTTTTCGAGCACAGAGCACATTTTTCGAGCACACAGCTCATTTCGGGCACACAGCTCATCTTGGGGGCACACAGCTTATTTTTCGGGCACACGGCTCATTTCGGGCACACAGCTCATTTCAGGGCACACAGCACATTTTTCGAGCACACAGCTCATTTCAGGGCACAAAACACATTTTTTGGGCACACGGCTCATTTCGAGCACACAACTCATTTCATGGCACACGACACATTTTTCGAGCACGCAGCTCATTTCGGGCACACAGCTCATATTGGGGGCACACAGCTCATTTCAGGGCACACAACACATTTACTTCATTTTGAACACGCAGCTCATACATTTTCATTTGCACGCAGCTTATTCTTAATTCTAAACACGCAGCTCATAAAGTTTCATTTTTGAATAGACAGCTCATTCACTTCATTTTGAACACGCAACTCACACATTTCAATTCTGAACACGCAGCTCATATATTTTCATTTGCACGCAGCTCACTCTAAATTCTGAACACGCAGCTCATAAATTTTCATTTCTGAACACACAGCTCATTCACTTCATATTGAACACGCAGCTCACACATTTCAATTCTGAACACGCAGCTCATAAATTTTCATTTCTGAACACACAGCTTATTCACTTCATTTTGAACACGCAGCTCACACATTTCAATTCTGAACATGCAGCTGATTCTAAATTTTGAACACGCAGCTCATAACACAACACTGCTTGATCTGAACACATGGCTCATAACACAGTATTCTTTTAATTTTGAACACATAGCTCATTCTGAACATACAGGATGCGATGATGGAACTTGCAGAAGTTAAAACAAACTTAGATGCCCGACGTTTTCCCTTTTTCTTTTGCTTCGAAGTTTGAAACCTATATAGCTTTAAATAGGTCCTGGTTTTACTGTTCCCACATGACCCGGTTTGAACCCTGCGTTTTTGAAAGAACAAAATCTTGTTTTGCACAAATGTGGAGGACGGCACGGCACTCTGAGCACAAAACGATTTTTTTGAAATTGAGAGTGAGAATAAGTTCTCAACGGGGTATTGAGCCTACGACTGAACACAACACACCACGACTTAGCAACAAAGAGAAAGACAAAGTAAGACAACCTAAACACATCTATAGACACTCGAAACGACTCAAAACAAGAATCGAGACAAACAAAACGACTGACACGACACACAGATATGTTCCAATGGCAAGAGACCTCTCAGTGCACAAGGAGCCAGTTTCTTCGGGTATTATTTCTCACCCTTTCTCATTTGTGATTCTCACAACACTCGGCCCTCAGGCTCTGTTTTTTTGAAAAAGCCCTTTCCTCACTTTTCCTCTCAGCGCACACCTCTCTATTCTTCAATCTCTCATTTTTTTATCCCTCCCCTGGGTGGTTGATGGATAAATAGGAAATTGTGGGCTCATGTCCCTGGTATTCTACTAGATTCTCATTCTTTTTCACAACAGTGAGTCTCTCCCATAGAGGGGCTGCGCTACAACTGGGTGTGTAGCAAATCTGCAGCTGACATCGATTAACGATACTCTGCTAGAGAGTTTGGACGTGATCAGATCTATCCGGATGAGGGAGTGGAATACCTTGCTCTATTCCAGTTCGTGCTTCGCACTTGGCTTGATACTTCGCTGCTCGGAGGATATGAGAGCTTTCAGCCCTTTTCTATTAGCTTCCGCTGTGCCCTTCTCGGTGAATGGGATGCCCTTTCCGGTAAGTATGGTGCCCTTTCTGGCAAATGTATTGACAACAGGGGAAAGACAGGAAGCCTGACTCAACTGTGCCCCTAGTTCATCATTTTGACCAATTTTTTTTTGTTTTGGTTTTCTACTAAAACAATTTTTACCAACATGAGAGTTAGATTAACATGCTTGTTCAATTTTCTGATTTGAAATCATGCAAGTTAGGTTATGAGCACTGAAAATTTTCCTTTTTGAGTCCAAGAAATGGTCCAGTTTTGGAAAAGTGGAATAATTTTCGAGAGAATTAGTCAACCTCAGTAAAAATTCTCAAAACTGTTTTTGCAAACGGCCACTGCTCGATGAGCACGGAACCTACTCTCGAGATGCACAACCTCAGATCCGAAGGAGAATTGCCCCTTGTCTGAATGGCACTGCATGGCAACGAAGAGTTGCCCCTTGTTTGAATGGCACCGCAGCGTGCTGTATGGCAACGGAAAGTTACCCCTTGTTTGAATGGCACTGCAGCGCGCTGTATGGTAACGAAAAGTTGCCCCTTGTTTGAATAGCATTACAGCACACTGTAACCAGTTTTCAAGGTGACGATCACAACCGAGCTCTCAGATACAGAAAAGACAAAGATGACCAGAACCATCACATGGACACAGTTGAATTTGAAGTGTTTATGGCTGGACTTCAGAATGAAGTTGCCTACGTATCCCAAACATGGGAATCAAGCCTTACGTAGTTCCAGTTAAGGTACACTCGTGTATTTAACCTCTCCTTTTGCGCTCTAACTTTTGCCAAGGCCGCCCTTTCGGGTTTTCAACCTTGCGAGCTCTGTTCTTCTTTTCTTTTCATTTCTTTTCTTCTTTTTTTTATCTTTTCTTTTTATTTTCATTCTTTGCATTTTTTTTTCTTTTTTTCTTGCTTTAATTTTTGCCTGGGTCGCCCTTCCGGGTTTTCGGCCCAGCGAGCCTCTCAAGGGTAAAAGTGTAGTTCTGTCCATGTTGAATGGTTTGAGATCTCGAAGTCATCTGAATCTAGGAGAATGGCTGTTGTTCGCTGATGATGTAGAAGTTCATCTAATGAAGGGTGAATTTGCCCTTAGTGTTGTGGATAGGAACTCGGTTATCCTTCAGCAATACTTTCTTCTTTCCTCCCTTCTGGGATTTGGCATTCTTGCCGATCTTTGTTAGCTTGAGAAACATCCCAATTTTTTTGACTCTTCGAGCACATCTGACATTTTTGCCCCTAGTTCGAGGGCTTTTGATCTAGCTTCGCAAGCTTCCTTTGAATTTCTTGCCCCTAGTTCGTGGGCTGCTTCAAATCTGGCCACACAGGCCTCACTTTGTGATTAACCGTTGAACATTCTGAATCCAAGTTCAAGGTTTGAAAGCAAAGGGGTTGAGTCTTGAGGTTGAGAACGATCCTAGGCTGTACAATCTCAAGAGTGATTCCACACAGGTCTTCGCAGGACCGCGCAAAACATTTTTTTGAAATTTTTTTAAGAAAGCGACAAATCGCTCGCACTGAAGACAGTGTAGAACCAATCTGGATCAAGCCAGGATCCTTCTCAGTGCTCACATTAACAAGCATGATCTCATTCATTAAGGGCTTAGCACGCCTCTCTTTCTCTCAGTTGATCAAATTTTTGCAAATCCCAAGGAATTCCTTCCTCTTCGTTTTCAACACATCGTGTTAGAAAAAGTTTTGAAAAACTTAGGTCAATGCAATGATTTAAAGGTGCAGAAGAGTAGGTGAGATGCTCCGCCAATTCGTCCTAGATTTTCTAGCACAATTGGCACAAGGCAGAAGCAAATGCAAGAGTGTGAAAATTACTGCTGTTCCATTCAAATTTGGTTGGTGTAACTAGCTCCAAGCAGAAACAGACTCACAACAAAACGAAAAGACAAACGCAAAACAAAATGGTGATGCCTGAGGTAACACCCCCGGAATCACCCGACCTTTGTACAACAAGACTGACTTGATACAACAAGACAGACCCTTAATCAAAAAGACTGACTCAAGACAATGAGACAGACTCAAAACAAAACTACAGAACTGACTCAACACCCAAGTCAGAAACTACAAAACTAGCATTCGCAAATGCTCAAAATAGTGCGTGCCATACGCCACATTCGAGGTAAACCGTGTGCCGTCCGCAGGTGGTCCAACCCCTGGTCACATACTTGCATTATCCTCGAAATCCACCAACCCGGTGGTGACAGACTTTGCCGAGCTTGGCGGGAGGATGACTTCATTGTCAATTAAATCTTACACTTCGTGGCGAAGACGAAAGCAGTTGTCGGTGCTGTGACCGGTTTGTTGATGGTATGCACAGTACTGGGTACCATCATGCTTAGCTGGAAGGAGGCTTGGGAGAGGCCGAGGCTTGAGGGGTTTGAGATGCCCTTTTTCGACGAGGATTTGAAGGGCCTTAGACAAAGGCATGTAGAGGGCATGGAAGACCCTGCAACCTCGGGGCGGATACTTCAAGGTTTGCTGACTTTTGCTGGACGCACTAGCGAAAGGGTCAGCAGGTGCTGGCTTGGTTTGCCGATCTCTTCCAAGTGCAGGATTAAAGCTCAAACGATCGTTTCTGGTACGATGGCCCTTCTCCCGGTTTTTCCTTTGGCTTAAACTGCTCTCACTCTGAGTGGGGAAAGTGTCATCCACAGTTTTTACAGCAACAGCGAGCACCTGCTATTTATTCAATCCTCTGGCTTTTAAAGCCTCAACAGCCCACAGGAGTTGTTTGTAGGGATCGGTGTCCACCTTCACCTTGTTCTTACCACTCTCCTCGGCTTGGTAGAAAGTTTGAGTTGCTACATCAGAGTAGAGCCCCGTTGTTGTCGACATGCCATTGTCGGAACTTGGGATGGCTTCAGGTTGGCTGAGTTCGATTACAATTCACCCTAGTAGCGGGGGCTCCTCCGGTATGAAGTTCCCGGCATACGATGTGGTTAGTGGCGAAGCCGACATTTCGTAGGCTAGATCAGCCACGGATCTCTGAAGATCGCCAATCATTCCCATCAACTCGAAAGTGGTGGGCTCACGGGTTTGAAATAACTGGGGTTCCCAGATCGGATGTGCGGCAGGTGACCTGGGTGGGTGTGGCACTTCAACGTCGGTATCACCCTGTATGATGATTCCCTGGTTTAATGCGGCTTCCATAACCACTATTTCCTCTGAATCCTGTGTCATCACGAGTCCGCTGAACTGATCGGAGGTGATGTGATTGTTGACTGACGGATTAGATGAACCGGTGCGCCCTAACTGGCCTTTCTCTGCTTTGCCTCAGCGAAGGAAGATACTGACTACTCTGAACTGAATTCTCCGAACTGAAAGAGAAAACACGCAGCAGCTCAGCCCAATTTCACTAGGACAGATATAGGCATAGCTGGATAACTATATTCAACCATTGATCACTGTTCCCCAAATTACTGCCCCAAAAACTGAATCTGATACCCGCAGATAACTGATTCCCAAAATACTGAACTGGTGATGCCCACAGGCCTGATACCCAGACTTGTAAACTGATACATGCATTCCTGTAGAGACGCACTCTAAAAGCACATAGCAAATAAGTGAGAGCCAAAACGCCCCTATGTTGGGGTAGGGTTTTCCTGTCTTATTTTGTCAGGAGCTAGGGTTTCACTACGCACGCAGCGGTTTCAAACAACCTATGATCGGGTAAGTAACCTGTCCTAGTTTGGAATAATCACTATGGATTCCGATATGCACTAGGTCGAATGGTCAAAGAGGGTGCCCCGGTAAAACCGGGGTTTGTGTTCCCATCGTGGCAGAGCCCGCAACCGGTCAGTCTTATGGAACGCTTCTCGAAGCGAGCCTCCGGCAAACCGTTCAGGAATAGCATACGGCAAACACGGTGTCCTAGGCGCACCAATGCAAATGCAAAAGAAACACACAGGTGTAGTCAAAACCAGATATCACGAGTTCGAGTAAAGTTCTCTGAGTCCCCAGCAGAGTCGCCAGAAACTGTAGACGTCCCCGAACGTCTCGGGAGGGAAATCTCCCCCAATTTGTTCATTTGGGCTCACTACAGTTCAGGACTCAAATGTCACAGTCCTGTATCTAATCTCGCAGAGTGCAATGTAAGACCGATGAATCATCAAAGAGTCTAAATCCGGCAAATCATTTTTGAAAACAGATTTTTAGAAAGAAGTGCCAAACATGGACTGCTTTTCCAGATACAGAGTCGCCACCTAAATATTTTATTTTTGGGTAATTTAGGAAACCCTGACTCATGCCTAAGGTTACGTGTCCATCATCACCAAAGTTGCTTCGGCTCGGGAACTTGGGTACGATTGGGGAAGGTCACTTCGTGAGCACTCCCGCTCGCCCGATCAAAGATCGACCTCTACTAACCATGATATCGAGTTTTGAAAACATTATGTGCTCTTATTCCGGTTATTAGCCTAGATTTACTACGTGATGCACACAACATACAAGTATAGATTGGATCGCCTGAATTGAAACAAAACACCTCATGTTTGCTTTTGAAACAGTTTGCTACTCGCAAGTAGGCTAAAATGCGAATTTGCCACCCTCAGGTGGGCTTAGAAAACAAGATGATTTGCCACTCTCAAGTGGGCTTAAAACTCACAGTCAATGCATTATTCCAATTCAGATAATCCAACCTTCACCCACAGGCATTCAGGCAGTTATATCACATAAGCACATAGCCTCATGGTAAGCATGCTATCATGGCAGTCACTCACACGCATGCAAGGATGCTAAAGCATAAACACTTACCGAGTACTCCGAGCCAAAGAAAGAAGCTAATTAGAAAACATGCATGAATCCTAACTATGCTGAAATCTCTAATGCAACACATGCAAGAATGCAACTAGAAATAGGCTCGGGTATCCTAAGAATGGCATATGAGATGCTACAGCTAACGCGTATTCAACTTGGAATTTAAATACAATGCAGTTAGTATGATGCGCCGAACCCGGTGCATGCAATACAGATGAATGATGCCAACATGCAAGCATAAGTATGCTAATTGAAACATGCCCTAATCAAACCATCATAAGCTGGTAAATAAAAGGGAGAAAGACGTGGGGTTGGAAGACATACATCACACACACGCACAATTATTACAATATTGCCCCCTCTCAAGGGGTCCGAATAAATAATACAGTCCGAATAAATAACAGCTACAACTAATTATTACACAACATTAACTAATTAAAAAACTAGCTAAGTAAGCATGTAAACTACATGAATGTGACTGCCTTGGCTCTGTTTTGGGGGACGATGGATGCATGCATGATCGAGTCGCCTCGTCAGGAAATTCCATCGCAATGCCTCGTCTCGCCTTTGTTTGCAACTGATTTAAGAAATTTGCACAAGGCTCCAAGAGGCTGAAACTCCACCCTGGGAAGGCTGCCGACCAGATATTGGCTTGGGAAACACCTGCCGACCACCCTTTGTGGTGGAAACCAAAAAAGGTGGTCGGCCTGCCAGAAAACCTGGTTGGCCGACCACTTTCTGCCCTTAGATTCTGGTTTTTCTGCAACAAAGGCAAGAGGGAGAGAAAACAAGGTATTTTCAACATATGTGTGCAAGACCATTCTCCCCATTCTTGCACAAGCTCAAGGGAGTGTAGACCTCGATCCTCGTGCCACCAATCACGCATCTCAATGCATGATGGCCGAGGAGTCAAATTGCACGACTCGATGTGAAATGAATGCACAAATGAACACGTAAAGCCAACAACTCCATCATGTGTGGTCAAGAGTGTCGGCAACCGAGAATCGAGGCACGTTTCGTCACTTGGAGTACGAAGCGTCCCTCGTTTTCCGTGTTTGGGCTAAACCCTACTCCAAACACAATGCAACAAATAAGGATGGCATGACATGCACAAATGCAACTAGCATGCGATCCTAATGCAATGCGACCTAATCATGCAAACATGCAAGGATGAGATGCAAACATGACACTAGCATACACAATGCTATGAACCATATGGCATACACAATGCGACTAACAACCTAGCATACGTAATGTAAGGAAATGACATGGCATACACAATGCAACTAACAACCTAGCATACGCAATGCAAGGAATGGCATGGCATACACAGTGCGAACAATAACATAACATGCACAACACATTGTAACATGACATACATAATACAAGATGGACTTAAACCAATGTGAGTGGACCTCAGCTACACTCTAATCAGTGGCCATATGATGGAAATGAGACGACCGAAACACATGCAAACATGCACGGATGCAAAGGACCGATCCTAAGGCATAACATGCAACTCTAACTAAGCATGGCAGAGGATGAAGTATGGCATAGAATGACACATGGTACAGCTCTGAAATGGCACAAAAGATGGTCCCGAAACATGCAAATATGTCACACAATACATGCTAGGGGGCCCGGGTACCGAAACTAGTGAAGTGCGTTACACTAGAGGTACCCAAAGCAATGCACTAATGGAAAAACCAACCCCAAACAGACCCTATGTAGGTCTGAAACAGTGGGGAAATGGCCTAAAATGATGGCTCAGAATGCAAAGAAATGGAGCTCATTCAATGGTCCGAAAACAAGGCATTCGTGGACAACTCTCAAGCACACTTAAGGAGTAGAAAACATGGCAATATGGAATTCATACAAGCTCAAAAATATGATGTATAATGGCCCCAAAACAAGGAAATACCTCAGTATATGCATGTAATGGACCCCGAAACTCAAAGCTAAGCAATTGCATTGAACCACAAGCATGCAAAACAAACACCATTCGACCATGAGACCTAAAAATAGAGCTAAAGCGGTCCAAAACATGCCTAAGATTAGTTTAAGGTATGGCCAAAAAGTGCTAACATGAAGGGCCAAAACAACATGCAACGTAGGCTAGTAAGCATGGTTTTCACTACATGTATATGATGCACAAGAGAGGTCACCAAACCAGCCAAAAATAGAAACATGGCATGTCAAATAAACCCCAAAAACCCATGTAAACTCAGTCAACACATGCTAGAATGAGGTGCTCCTTTGAGAGGCCAATAAGAGGGTTGTTCAACACATACAAGATAGACATGCAACATGGCAAAACCACCTCTAGAAATCAGTTATGAGGGTCCCAAAACTCACCAAAAAGGCCCTGAAATGGGTCAATGAAGCATGCAATGAAAGGTCCCTTCGAAATGCCTTGAAGAGGATTGTTCCACACATGCATGAGGGACACAAAATATGGCCAAAAGGGCTCTAGATAGAGCTAAGGCAGACCTTAAAACTCACCAAATAGGACCTGAAATGTGACTTCACAACATGCAAGTAGGGGCCCCTTTGGAAGGCCAAAAGGGGCAACAATCAAGACAAGGAGAGAGGGCGTCACCCCTCTCTGATTTTGGCTCTCAAAATAGTGTGCTAGCCACTGAAAATCTACTGGATTTTAGTGGCTAGGAGGCCAAACAAAGTATGAAACAAAGGCCTAGATGCAAGGCTCAAAACAAGAGGCAAAGAAGCATACAAGGGGGTAGATGACCCCCAAAAGAAAAATTCCCTTAACCAAACTTTAAGAGGGGCTCAAAACAAGACTCTTTTCAATTTATGACAAATCTCGAAAATGCTTGCAAGCAAGGCTAAGATAGGAAGCAAAATAAGCCTACAAAGAGGGATGGAGCATACAAGGAAGTAGATGATCTCAAACAGAAAAGTGTCCTTAATAAAACTTCAAGAGGAGCCCAAAATAAGACACTTTTCAGTTTAATACAAAAGCCAGAAATGCTTTCAAATAGGGCTAAGTTATGAAGCAAAATAATGCAAAAATGGGGAAAATGATGGCTTACCCTTGTAGCACAGCAATGCAGCAAGTTCTGGACCAAGAAGGTGAGCCTTCAACCTTTGAAAAACAGCTCCAGGGTGATTGAATGGATGGTGGAGGTAGTAGGCTATGAGGTGTAGTGTAAATGGCCAAGAATATTAGGGTTTGGAGCTTGAAGAAGAGAGCTATGGAGGGTGGGGTGTATCTATCTCAGCCAAATGTTTCTAACCCTTGCAAATGGGGAGGGAATGTTTGTTTTATAAAGGGAGAGGGCCAAGGCTTCTTGGAGAAGCCTCAAGTAAAAAGGCTAAGCTTCTAAAAGAAGCTAAGCAAAAGGGTCAAGCTTCTTGGGAAAGCTAGACCAAAAAGATCAAGCTTCCTCAAGAAGCTTGACAAAAGAGTCAAGCTTCTCTTAGAAGCTAAGCAAAAGGGTTAAAACTTCCTTAAGAAGACAAACAAGAGGGTCAAAATCTCGGAGGATGGGTCAAATGCTTCACTGCTGGCACAGTTGTGTTGCACTCAAGAAGGCCAAAAAGTAGAAGGCTGGCCGAGCACTCCCCCTAGTCGGCCGACCAGGGGTCAAAAGGGTCAAGGTGAAATGCTGGTCGGCCATACTAGAAAGGTGGCCTCCTAGATGAGTACAACACAGCTGTATGGTGGGAGATCAGAAATTGTGGCCCATGAGAGAGGAAAACCAGCTTCCTAGCAAGGTTCAAAAGGGTCAGGAAGAAAAGTTGGTCAGCCTACTCATATTGGTGGCCTCCCAGATGAGTACAAGACAATGGTTGTATGGGAGACTAGATATTATGGCCCAAAAGTGAGGGAGACCAGTTTCTCGACAAGAAAACTGGCTGGAGGAGAGAGAAAAGTGGTCTCTGAGGAGAAAGCTGGTTTCCAAGAAGAAAAGGTGGTCTCCCACCATTGTACCACCTTCCTAACAATGAAACTAGGGTCCATGCCAAAAATGAACCCTAACCGATGCAAAACGAGAGTTCAGGGGCCAAAACGCGCAGCCTGGGGCCCCGAAAATTGACTATTAAGCGCCGGAAGTGGCGTGCGACTCCGAAGGTGGTCTCCCGGGCCACAGTGTCCCTCTAAGGAGAGGAAACAAGGTGTGTACCAAAAATCAGAGCAAACGAAGGTAGTTAAGCGGTCCCGAACTGAGGCACACGGCCGACGGCTCTGAAAAATCGGAAACTAGTCTCCAAACGGGAAAAATGGCCTACGACCACGAAACGTAGCCTACGGCCACTAAGAGATGGTCTACGAGACCTCTCCCTTCCTTCGGGAAGAGAAAACAGGACCTGGTTCGCAAACCGAGACAAAGCACATAAGAGCCCCGAAGTCCGGAGGCAAGGCTCTCAACCGAGACTCCGTAACCCCAGAACGAGCACAATATGCAACATCACCAAGCGCTTAGTTGGTGACATCTGAGTCTTAAGGTCAGTCAAAAATGGGGTGTCTACAATAGCCATTAAGTCTGACAGTTTTGATGAGCATTTGGAACATTTGTAGCAGACATTTCAAAGAATGAGTACTTACAAACTCAAAATGAACCCTTTAAAGTGTACATTTGGGTATCTGTTGGAAATTTTTTGGGCTTCTTAGTGCACCACAAAAGGGTAAAAGTGGATGCCAACAAAGCCAAAGCAATTCTAGAGGCAAAACCCCCAACCAACAAGAAAGAGCTGCAAAGTTTTCTTGGAAAAGTAAATTTTTTGAGGAGATTCATAGCCAATTCAACTAAGAAAACTTTAGCATTTTCTCCTTTGATAAAAATCAAGTCTGACAATGAATTTAAGTGGGAGGCATACCATCAAGAAGCTTTTGATTTACTCAAAAAGTACTTGGCAAACCCTTTAGTGCTTATGCCCTCAGTGGCAGGAAAGCCTTTGAAGTTGTATATCTCAGCTTCTGACATGTCGATTGGTTGTTTATTGGCCCAAGAAAATAATATGGGTCATGAGTAAGCCATTTACTACCTAAGTAGAAGGTTAAATGATGCTGAGACTAGGTATAACTTTGTCGAAAAGTTGTGTTTGACACTTTATTTTGCAGCCATTAAACTGAGGCATTACATGTTGCCTATAGAGGTGTATGTGGTAGCACAAATAGATGTGATTAAATATATTTTTTCCAAGCCTATCTTGAGAGGAAGACAAGATAAATGGATCTTAGCTTTAATCAAATATTGTTTCAAATATGTACCACAAAAAGTAGTCAAAAGGCAAGCCTTGGCTAATTTTCTAGCGGAACATCCTTCTGTATCTGTTGAGTTAGACTTATATGAAGTCAATATGGTGGAAAATAAACCTTGGAAGTTGATGTTTGACGGTTCGAAGACAAATGAAGGAGTTGGACCAGGTGTTGTGTTGATTGCACCAAACAAGCAAATGTACCAATTTACGTATCAGTTGGAAGCACAACATATTTAGTCATGTAATCAAGCTGAGTATCAAGCTCTGATAGTTGGCCTAGAGCTAGCCATAGAGTTCAAAATTAGAAGCCTCCAAGTTTTTGGAGATTCACAGTTGGTCATTAAGCAAGTTTTGAGAGAATTCAAGTGTGTAAGTAGTGTTTTAGAGGAGTATCTAACTAAGGTCAAATGGTTAATCAGTTTCTTTGACCATGTTACATTCACACACAGATATAGACTAGAGAATAAAGAGGCCAATGAGATGACTCAAGCAGCTTTTGGTTTAAAAATACCTAAAGGAGCTTAGGAAAAGGTGATTTGAATTAAGAAAAGAAACTTTTCTACACTTAGGAATAGGTGTAGAAATTTTTTGGCCTATTCTTACTTTGGATTTAATGAAGGAAGATTGGAGATTCCCTTTAATACAATACCTGTCGAATCTTAATGAAGGGAGTCCTAATGAAGGGAGTAATAGGCAAGTAAGATATCAAGCCCTAAATTATGTTGTCATGGGAGATGACTTATTTAGGAAGGCTCATGATGGTTTGACTTTGCTTTGTATTGGAAAATTAGACCAAATGAAGGCCATGGCTGAAGCACGTGAGGGAATTTGTGGAGCCCATCAATCTGGTGACAAAATAAGATGGTTGATTAACAGGTATGGCTATTTTTGGCCATCAATTAGGAAAGATTGCATAATGTTTGCAAAAGGATGTTAGAGTTGCCAAAAACATGGCAATATTCAAAGAATCTAGCCATAAGTCCACATTCAATGGTGAAACCTTGGTCTTTCAGAGGATGGGCCATAGACTTGATAGGGCAAATTTTCTCAGCATCTTTAGAAGCACATTCTTACTTATTGGTGGCTACTGATTACTTTACCAAATGGGTAGAGGCAGTGCCTCTAAAAGTAGTGACACAGACTCAAGTCATTGAGTTCTTAAAAAAGAATGTGATCCATAGGTTTAGTTTACCCCAATCCATTACTGTCGATCTGGGAATAATGTTCAATGAGGATGAGGTTAAAGGGTTTGCCATAGAATATGGCATTCAGATATTAAACTCCTCACCCTATTATGCTCAGGCAAATGGATAGACTGAAGCAACAAATAAGATTGTTAAGAACACTTTAAAAAGAATGATTGAGGACAATCCTAGGGATTGGCATAATCTCATATCAGAAGTGTTTTGTGCTTATAGAAATTCCAAGAAAAATAGTACAAGCACTACCCCATATGAATTAGTTTATGGACATGATGCTGTATTACCCTTGGAAGTAACAATGAGGTCCAATCGACTGGCCAGGCATTTGGACATTCCTATGGATGAATATGCAGAAGCCATGTCGATTGAGTTGCAGGATTTAGAGGAAAAAAAGGATTATGGCCTTTAATCACTTCATAGTTCAGAAAAAAGAAAGTTGAGAGGAGCTACAACAAGAAAGTGAAAAGTAAAGTATTTTCTGAAGGAGAGTTGGTGAGGAAAACTATCTTACCAATTAGCTTAAAAAGCCCAGAATATGGAAAATGGTCTACAAACTGGTAGGGTCCAGTTAAAATACATAAGGTCCTTAGAGGAGGAGCTTATCATATTGCTTCTTTGGAAGGTGAGCCACACAGGAGAGTCATTAATGGCAAGTACCTTAAGAAATATTATCCAACTATGTGGGAGTGCATGAATAAGCCATGAAAGCATGAAAATGGGCATACATGATAAGCCATAGTAAAACATGATAGATTTTCCATTAAGAAATTGTGCCAAAAAGTACAATTCCAAAAAAGTGCAAGTCATAATAATTACATTTGGTCTAGTCTTTTTGAAAATACATTAAAAGCCTACTCCAGGCTTGAAGGGTAGTTTGGTGCCCAATTTTATTCTGCCTAGGTCTGGCTTGAGCTTGTGGGCCACCTTCTGCTTGAATAAGAAGTTTTGGAAGTTATTGAGAAAGGCTGACTTGTTCTTGTTCAGCAACAACTTTTTGAGCTCTCATATGCTGTGAAAAGAGCAATCTGAGTAATAAGGGCTTGAGATCTGGTAGAAGCCTCCGTCAAAGCATTAATTGATTTTTTCATTTGATGTACTTGGGTTTTAACAGTTTTTGGCACAACATGGAATTGGATGATTGCCACTAAATGCTGTGGAAGTTCTAAGAGGAAGGTTTGGAAAGCCTGCACTTGATCTAGGTCAAAGATTTGAGGCAACAGAGGTGCAATGGCTTCCAGACAATTAGTCAAAGTTGTGGCTTGAGAAAAAGCCAAATTATCCAAGGGCTAGCCAAGTATTTTGAAGAATTGGTCTATCAATTCTTGCTCCTCATTAGATAGTTACTTTAATCTTTCTTCAATAGTTAGATTGGCAACAGTTTGTTGAACAACAGAGATGCCCAAGACTAGGTCTTGCAGAGGAGTAACTCTGGGTTGCTGCAATAAAGAGTTTAAGTCAGTGGCTAACTCAAACTGTGGAATATAGACCATTTGAAAATATGTTACCTCTATTGAAGGTGTAATAGAAGTTTCAGTGTTGGACAAGTTGGAAGTGGCCACAGTTGTCGTTGAAAGACTTTGAAATGGTGTTGTTTGTACTCCCATATCAGTAGTAACTAAGTTGTGAGTAGAGATGTCAATCTGTCAGAAGAATCAGAAACATGAGCAAAAGCATCTTAAGACAAAAAAGAAATAAAGATAAGATAAACACTTGCATAGAGAATGTCACCTGTGAAGGAGAAACTTGAACTTCAGGAATGGTTGTATCAAAGACATTGGTGATGAATTCTCTAACAAGGCTGGAGTTGCAGGAAGTTTGAAGTCCCATGTCCGTGATGATGTGTTTAGACAAGATCCCTTAACCCATAGGAATTTCAACTTGGTCTGATAAGAAAGCATCTACTAGTGAAGGTGGATGGAATGAAGATACCTGGATAGAGGTAGTGGGGAAATGAACCGGTTGTGTAAGCACCTCATGAGGAGTTTTTATGTCACTTGAAGTTGATTCATTATCCAATACGTCAGTGTTAGCTCTGTCAGCCTCATTCCTTTGGTTGTAGAATAAAACATGACTGTCCTGAGGAATGTTACCATTTTGTTCAGAGACAAGGTCATGGACAGGAGAACTTTTGTCGCCAGGAGTTGTATGGCTGTCAAGGTTGTCATTTAAATTAATTAGGCTTTCTCTGACATAACTTGAGTCAATTGGAGTTTCTCTGGCATGGCTAGGGACTTCTGATTCTTTTGAGGAAGAGGCCACGCCAGGAAAATTGATGACTTCATTTGTGCCATGGAGTACCCCTCTGAGAGGGAAGGCCATTAAGTCTCCCAAAGCTATTCCCTGAGGAATATCAAACAAAATTTGGGCTAGTTCACGGGCCAATTCTCTTAGGCTTGTTCTCTCTTGACCAACTTGTTCTTCATAAAGGGGATGTTGGTGTTCTGAGTTTTGTTGAGGAGAGGGCAGTGTGGTCCGATCTTCAAGCATAGGAGGGGGTTTGATTTGAATTTTAGGCAGCTCTTCATTTTCAGGCAAAGAAGGGGGTTAGAGTGGTCTGGTTTTCAAGCAATCTCTCATGAGAAGAAGGAGATATAGCTGGAGAGAGAAGTCTTCCCCTCTTGTATGACTGAGAGTATGTCTGAAAAAGAAGAAGGAATGTGGAATAGAGTGTCAGTACATTAAACATAATGCATAATGATTTAGCAAAAACTTGAATGAAAGTTATACTATTATTGGAAGAGAGGAAGAACTGCTAGAAGAAGAAGATGCTAGTGCAGCAAGAGCTGTGATTTGAGGAGGAACTGGTTATTTTTGTCTTCTTTTTTACCTCCTCTTAAGGGTTGCACCACCCTCTAATCGTGGCTGGGAGGATAGAATTTCCTGAATTTCCTCTTGTCTATTCTTAATTCTCCTTTCAATTTCAACACCTTGGTTGTAAGGTGTGAATCCTTCACAGCTAGTAGTATTTAAGGAATTGCCTTTGTGCTTCCTCGGGGGTTTTATTGGACCTTTGCCTTTGTTTTTAGGGGCTAGAATGGCCTGGGCAGGCATCTCTATAGTCAAAGGATTGGCCTTGACAAGAGACTTGGCTGCATGAAGGAAACATGGCAAGTCAGTACCATTACACACCTAATGAAAGCAATTTTAATAATAAGTATAAGTAAAAGAGAGCATAAGGGTTTACCAATGCTCATTTCCATTCATTTCCTGTTGTCAGGATGCACATTCCAGAGACAAACTTGAACTTCTTTGTCAAAGATAGCATTCATGAGAAGCCACCATTCTTTGAATCTTGTGGTGGTGTAGGGTGTGGTGTTGCAGTAGTAAAAGCTGAACTGGTCAAATAATTCTTTATTCTCAGCTAATAGAGCCTTCACATCTGAGGGGTCTTTAAAGTGAAGTCTGGCCCCAATTGGTTCATGAATTGTAGGGTGGAAATAAGGGCAAGGAATAGCTTGATATAGACCCATTTGCCTGGCCTATTGGCAAGGGTTATAGCTCTCAAAGCTGCAGTTTGAGAGTCTGCTGGTGGAGATAGACCCTCTCACCAGAATATATCTAAGAGTGAGGATTTGAGCCCAAAAGGTTTTTTGTTTTTGTCTCCAGTTATCATCCAAAGTATGGGGCTCAACATTAATATATGTGAGTCTAGATGAAGTAAAATAAAAATGTTGGAAGGGGATAAAAAGCTAAGTATCTCTATCAATAGGTAGTTCATAGAAAGTGGTGAATACCTTGGTGAAGGAATTGGAGTTAGCTGGTCTAAAGAAGAGAAAAAATTTAGCATAATTTTCACATACTGAGAGGTATAAAGTTTGGATGGTAGGCCTGATTTCAAGAAAATAGGCATAAAGTCAGGCTTGAAAAACCCAGAAGGGGCCACCACAGTTATGATCAATTTCCTTATTAACTAAGGAAAATAGACCTCTGTACAAGGTACCTAAAAGGAAAAGAGCAAAGGCCAAATCTATGCCTTCTTGGATACATGTGGCAAGAGTTAAGTATTCTTTGGTAATTTTAAAACCAGGAACACACAAGAAGTGTTGAGAAAGCCATAGTAGGTAAAAAGCTATTCTTTTTTCATTTGAGGGTTCAAGGCCAAACTTTTGATACTTAGCCTGGAACTTCCCATAACTAAGGTTAGTATCAAGTTTGATAGGTGTCTTTGGGATTAGAAGTGCACTGATATGTTTTCCAAAGGTAGGTAGGCCAGTTAAATGAACGACATCAAGAATGGTAGGAGAGATTATACCACATCTCAGGATAAGGGAGTTACAGGATGAAGACCAAAAGCAGACAGTAGCACTGATGGCCCATTTGTCCATGTCTAGGGCAAAGGTTGACAGTCTGATGGCATCGTAAATACCTAAAGTCCTCCAGAGATCAATATCGTACACCATTATTCACTGGACCCATAACCGCTAGTCAGGGTTAGGTTTTTGCCAAAAGCGCAGAGGGTTAGGGCTTGAGTCCCAATGATGCCAAGCCTTATTGAAGAGCATCATTTCGATGTCTACGATAGGGTAATAATGAGTAAGTTCATCAAGAATGGTTGCAGTAAAAGTAGGGCCCAATTCCCCTTGTACAGAGCCGTCGCGACGTAAAATAATGCAGTTGTTGAAGATGTGTTGACGGAGTAGTTGCTAGAACTTAGTTGGGAAACATTGCACAGGTAACGTTTTTGCTTGTTTCTTTCCTTTGGTTTGAGCTCGTTTGGGTGCCATTGGAATGTATGAGCAAAAAAGGGTTTCGAAGCAAGAGGTTTGAAGAGGTAAAGAACAGAGTAAGGCAGAAGGATTGGGTGTAATGAAGTGATGAGTTGAATTCTGGCATTCAAATAGCTTATGGTGGACCCTCCTGATTGGGCTTGGGCTTATTTATGATAATTGGGCTTTATAGTTGGGCCTATTTAATTCGTGTTGGGTCAGTTTTAGCATCTGGGTTTTATTATAAGTTTTTGGGCTTTGATACATGGGTTTATCTTTATAAGTTTGAATGAAATGCCCAAGTTCATAAGTGTCCAAATGTTATTTTGTCATTTCTAATATTCATTCAAAACAAAAACATCTTTTTGTCTTGAATGAGGGGGGCATTGTTGGCACTAAAATTTATATCCTTTGTCGATTAAGCATAACGAGTGCAGAGAGTTGATCAAGTAAATGTTAAGGATGAAGACCACAAGTTTGTAATGGAGTGTGAGTCCCAAAATGCATAGCAACTGTTAAGAGCGAGACAGTCAAAGGAGCATATGTGGCAGGAGCAGTTTTTTCTGTCAATTCATCTAATAGTGCAGTAATATGTGGCCAAACGTGGCTCAGGTGTCAAGCCATGAAGTTAGGCATGCTAATGATGCAAGGTACGTGGCCTGTTTGCAAGAGGAAGAGAATGTTGCTGCAGAGAAGCAGTTACCAGCGGTTATGAAAATCATGGGCAGTTATGCAGGAAATGAAGGTAACTAGCTCCATAATGCGTCACATGCAACAGAGAAGGAGCACGGCCAGCAGTATAAAGGTTGGAAATTCAAAGGAAAGAGAACTTTTTTTTAACAACATTCACAATCCATGTGAAATTAGGAGTAGTATAACTTAACTAGTAATAGCTTCTCTACTTGGGAGTAATTCCATTTGTAATTCAACCTCTGTAGCTAAGTTTTCCTTTGTTGATTGTGATGTACATTGAACTTGTAATTTAATTCATATAATTAAGTGGCAAGTTTACTTGTTCTTCAATCAATTTCAGTTTATTTCTCCTTGTTTCTTTGCATCACAACCTCCAAAGAAGTCCTTGAATCTGTCAAGGCATAGGACATTCAAACCACAATTCCTTGATCTGTTGTTGTTTGTGAAATTTTGGTTATTCTATCGAATCACCTCTGTTGATTTGACCCAAACCAGATTTTTGCTAACACATGTCCCATTCCATTTGCTCTCTCTATTGTCTCCCTCTTCAAGACTTATCTCTTTCATTGTTCCATTTGTATATCTCTTGTTTACCTCTCTTTCTTAGCAAATCATCTACAGATTCTATACAAACATGTCCCATCCAATTTTCTCTCTTTAGAGTCTCCTTCTTCAAGATTCATCTCTTTCATTTATTGTTCCATTTGTATATCTCTTATTTATCTCTCTTTCTTAGCAAACCATCTGCAGATTCTAAAGGTCACAAACCTCCTCACAATAATCCTTTTTATTCTCTCTCTCTCTCTCTCTCTCTCTCTCTCTCTCTCCCTCACACACACACACACACACACAGTCTTCTCCTTTTTCAAATTACAACATCAAGTTTCCAATAATCAAATTGTAATTGCAAAAATTAGTCTCCCTTGTGATCTCATCTATTTATGGTTAAGTGCCGATCACAATGGCTTCAATTGTAGACTGAATGATGGTGAAATGGCAGTGGCAATGGCAATAGCGATAAGTGACCACGGTATAGTCGGTGTGCCTTTTCTCTCTTCCATTTTATTTTCTCCACTATTTTTTTTTACTCTTAGATTTGGATTTGTGTTTCTAAGTTGTGTTTGAATCATTTTCTTTCTCTTTTCTTTTTTTTTTTTTTTTTGATCAGTGCATGTGAGGTTTCTATGGTTTACTTTCTCTATACAATCCTTGATTATTATTGTTCGATTTCGATCGAAATCCGATCGCCAACCGAATAGAATAAATAGACGATTTTGAACAAAGCATCGGTCGACATTGGTTGACAAAATCTCCAACCCGAAAGACTTGATTCAAGTAACGATTCCACTACTAAACTCGAACCGCCTGACCCCTAATAGAAGGCATGAATGATGATATTACCATTAGATAAATGGTTTTGATATATAAATTTTTGATCAACTAGAACCAAAATAAACATAATATCCACACGTGGGTTAAGACTAGTCCACATCATAGTCGAATAATAAATTTTTTATTTAATAAAAACCATTAAAAAGTGAATAAAAGATATAATGGAAACTAAAATCTTATCCTATATTATTAATTAGGACAAAATTCACTTTATCCCTTTGTGATTTTACTCGAAGCATTTTATTCCATTATAGTTCAAATATAAGGAAAGAACCCCTTTTATGTGCAAAGTTAACTCTCCTAAAAGTAAGAGCAAAATTACCTAAATACTCCTATGGTATATTCTCTTTTTCTCTTCTCTAATATATATAATGAGTGCTGCTATTAACACCCCATCACTTTATCGTCCAAAGAGATTTCATCCTCTCAACCACAAAAATTGGACACCGAACTATTCAGACTCCCCATTTTCCTCCTTTGCCGACCTTACCACGGATGCCTACAACGATTATATATTTCCATCGATGGACCTCAAAAGGGACAGTGAAAAGAAAAAAGTTTTATCATCCTGAATCCAACTTTATCCTTCCAAAAAAAAGTATTATCCTCCTGAATGTCCCATCTGGACCCAACCTTATGTCACCAAATCAAACCATTGCAAAGAGTCCGAATACGTCCGTTCCATTCTAGGGTTTACACGATTACTGTTTCCACAAGACTTAACCTTTAATTAGGGAGCGCATCCCATCAATCCATACATAACGCATTATCATCTCTTCATTATTCAAGTGATCGAAAACCCAATACCACCCCAATTAAGGTTTCCGTTGAGTTAGATGTCTTAAATTAAAGTTAGAACAACTTAACAAGATAATAATATCCACATAAGCACAAGCATCATCAAATGAAGAAGATAAGGAATATAATCATAACACATGCAATATCATACCAAGACTTGATCATATACTAATAAGCATATTCATGAAGACAAGTGCTTAGAATACCAATGCAAAACTAAATTTTCAAATTTAGTACAATTTAAAGTTTAAAATCAAAAGGACCATTTCAGATTTTTCCCGAGCCTAGCCTTCCTATGGTTCATACAGAATTTTATCTAGTTTTCATAACGTTTCTTAGAAATGGAATAGATTTTCTAGATTTTTAGTTATTTAAGAAACACTCCAGCACTATCCAAATTTGTTGACCTTTACGAAAATTGAATTTTCTTACAAATCGTTCACTCTTTCTCAATGAAACCAATTTTCCTTGAAAGCTAACTCTTTAAGGAATTTTTTGACATAAAACCAAGGTCCAAGAGATTGTTCTACATTTTTATACAATTTCCAGAAGTTGGCTATAAAACAGGTTTTTCATGCACAATACTCAAAATAAGAAGGTTGGTGAGAAAAGAGACCAACTAAGGGAAATTTTTCACTTCTTTTGTGATGAAAACATACTAAATAATGTCTCAATAACTCATATTTTTAGGGGTTGTTTGGAAAGTGCTAGATTAGTATACTTTTTGATCTTTTATGAAAAAATGTGAAATATGTGTTGGATTTGAAGTGATGTGGTAGAGAGGTGGTGTGACTTAAATAAGATGATTGTGACCTAAATAGGATAATGTGTTATTTTAGCACATGCCAAACAACCACTTAGAGTGATGGTATGCGTTTGAAAATAATGTGAGATATGAGAAGAAAAATATAGTTTTGCATTTATGAAGAGGAAATATGAGTAGAAGAAGGATCAAAGACCAATCCCAATTTATCAACTTTAAACACATGAACACCGTTACAATACATCTGAAAATATGATTTTAAATCTCTAATAACATGTATTTGAACAGAGAAATAAAAAGAGAGATGGTGATGTAGCTTACTTGAGGCTTGATTGATTAGCTAATAAGACCTTCTCTTTTCTTTCCTTTCCTCCACCAAGCTCACTCTCATGCCCTCTCTTCCTCTCAGCTGCATGGGGTGTTTGTGTATGTGTTCTTGTGTGTAAAATGCTAAGGAAGGGGTTTTATTTATACTAAAATTGGTGCAAAAGGTTGAAATTGTCCATTGGTTGGAAATGGATTGGACATTTTGGATTTACTTGGAACTTAATGGAATGGTGAATGATTAGAGGCCTTAATTATGCAATTAATCATGATCTAGTTAGGCTTTGGTTAGGTTGGAACTTGGGGTTGAAACAAAGTTCCTTGTTTTGGGGGTATTAACAAACTTTTCCATGAATTCATGGATTATGTTTGGAAAAATTCTATATATTTTTCTTCGCTAGGGTGGCCGGCCATGTGGGGTGGATTTGAGGGGATTTTTTTATTTTTATTTTGTGTAGAATTTGAAGATATTTTATATACAAAATTATTTATTTAAGAAAGGTACAAGTATATATATATATATATATATGTATATATTTAATGATACTAACTTGTGGTCAATTTGTAATTCAAGTAAAATGTTAGGGCTAAGGCCTTAATTTATGAATAGGAAAATTTATTTAAGTGTAGAATTAAATTAAATTAGGGTTAGGGAAACTAATTCGGTTTATGTTTCTTGTTTCGAATTAAAAGGCTATCAATTCAACGAACACAATGAAAACTGGAAAAATCTTAGGTTTAAGTGATCAATCTATATTTAGGAAATTAATTCATTAGTATTAGGGTATTATAAATAATTCCTAAGTTACCGAAATCGATTACGGTTTGCGAGTTTTCAATTGGCGCGCATGTTCGACTCTATAACTAAAATTGAAGACAAATGAGGAATTTGAGGGTCTTTATTGAAAGAATTCAAAAGTCAATGACTTAATAGGTTTTACAAAGGTTAGGGGTCTTACATAATCTACAATTTAATTTTTAACCCAATTTATCATTTGATAGCATTTTAAATTAAATTAAATTTTTGATAAAATATAACAAATAGGGTTAGGATTTGACTGGGATTAAGATTTAATTTGGACAATAAGATGAATATAAGGGTATTATTGACATTTGATTTAATTTTTGACTTTGACTTAACACTTTTGCTTTGTCCACTCTTAATTTGAGAGAGTGACATACCTTCCATTATTTTTAATGGAAAAATTAAGCGTAGCACTTTAATTCAAAATTATACGAAAATTCCCTGCTTATTTTGAACCATAAAAGGGTAGAGTGTTGCAAGATGAAATTACAAAGGGCAAATTATTTGTGAACAGAATCCATCCATGGATGCCATTGTAGGTGATGACAGCAAAGTAGGCTGAGTTCTCGGCGATATTTGTGGAGGTCAAAGTATTTTATTTTATGGAACAAAATTTATTCAAAGGATGATCTAGTCAAAAACTTATGTGGTTTGATATGGGTAGCAAATTTATTTTATTTTATTTTTTTCAAATGCAGTGGTAACAATATTGTATATATGATTTCTAAAGTCTCCAACAAGATTAGTCTCTCATAATTTTCAACACTTTGAAATGTGGTTTTGTACTTGTGATTTGCTGAAATATGAGCTTCTCGAAATGCATGAAATTTAATCTAGTTAAAGTAATTTTCGATTCATAGTTTGCATCCTAATTTAATTATATCCACCCCTTCACCACCAACCCACCACCACTGTTATGTCTCCACCACCACCTCTCTCTTGGGGGGCTACGATAATGGCAGGGTAATGAGGGTGATAGTTGAGGGGTGAGGCAGGTATTTAAGATTTGAAAGGATACGAAGTGGAAACAAAAGATGAAAGATTAGGGACAAGGATATTTTAAGGATTACGGAGAGTTTTAATAAGATAAATATATAGTTAGAAAATCGATGTAAGGTGTTATTTTTGTTGAGTAAATAAAAGCTCCCACCATTAAGGGCTTCGAATTACAAGGCTAAAAAACTAAAATACCCTCTAACTATGTTCATTATTAGGTGTAGTCCATGTCTAGTGAATTCAAATAAAGATGAAGTATAATAGGGTTTTACTAATTTTTTAAAATTTATGAACATTTCAAACTTCAAAAAAATTTAGAATTTAGTAATATCAAAATTGTTAACACTTCTTCGAAACAAATATAACTTATAAAGTTGTAGAGTACACAAAAGAACAAATGGAAATTAATGCAATTTAGAAACTCTAATGCTGTTGTAGTACTAGCATAGCGGAAGGGGAAGGGGAATACAAATGAGAGAAATGAAAAATTAAGAATAAAGCCCAAAAGAAGAAGAAAGAAATGTGGGAAGTTAAGGTCCATAGATAGAAGAATTGAATAGCTGCTTGTTGATATTATGAGCTGTGAGATCTTTCTTCTTCTTGAAACGTTTAGAGGCAACTTTCAAAATCTTTGCCCACTCCTGCATATTATTAAAACAATACATCATATAATTTAGTTATATTCACAAGAAAAGAAAGAAGCATCTTTAAACTTGTACTCTCTACTGAGTCATGTCAAAATCTTGGACAAATAAACAAGTAAACTGAATGAATATTAATGGATCCAATAGATGATATCAATAGTTGGAAGTCAAATTCTCAATTGATAATAGATAACTTTCATACAAAATATAAATTCATCTAAAATGAAATGTCAACAATCAATAGTGAATATTCTGATTTGAAATAAAAAGTTCACAAAAAACCACTCACCAATTTGTTTTGCCCAACATATGTGTTCTTTGTTGATTGATGGAGCATTGCTCCAATTGCTACCAATAATTTTCTTTGTATAAATAAATTGTATAGCAGTTTTTGTTTTACTATTTTTGGAGATGAGTAGGGCAAAGGAAATTACACCTCTCAACAGTATAATTCAAATTTAAGTATCATGCATAATAAAGGAGCATCTCATCCACTAGACTAATCCCTCAACATACAGCAGTAATTTCAATATATTTTGATCCACACATTTTAAAATTTGTATATATTTTTTTTCTAACATTAATGTTCAAATATAGAACAAAATCAAAAATCAAAAAAGAAAAAAGAAAAAGAAATACCTTTCTTGGTGAAGCCCCCTTCTTGGCAGTAGAAAGAGAGGGTGGAGAAAAATCAAAGTTATGACCCTTTTGCTTATTCTTCTTAGTCTTCCTCTGCTTCATCATCTTAGTGTACCTATTGCTGACATTTTGAAAATTGTCAAAAAGAGTGGTGGTGATCTTGTTCCTGAGATTGGTGGTGACTTGCTTTAGATTGGTTCCGAGCAACAATTCCTTGTCCTCATTGTCCTCTTTCTTTTCGTCTTCATACGACAACTTTCTTTGGGTGGGAATGTCGGAATGAGAAGTAGTAGATAAGGCGGCGGAGACGAAAGACGGAGGAGGAGGGAAGTGGCGGTGGACGAGAGGAGACCAGATGGAACTCTGGGAGTAGTCGAAATCGAAGGCCGAGTTGTCTGGAAACTTGCAGAGAAGGTGTTCGGACATGGACGACTCCAAATACTCCACCACCACCACCAATCCAACCCCACTACTTCTCATTCTCTTCTTCTTCTTCTTCTTCTTCTTCTTCTTCTTCTTGTAGATGGTTTTGTTTTTGGGTGCTGGGATGTCTTTGGAAACGAACGGTAGTGTGCTGTTTTTCCTACAAATGTTTTGCAAGATTTTGAAGGAAGGGAAGGAGAAGAAAGGGGACAAAAAGTAGCCGTTGCAATGTGTCCGATTTATAGGATATTGTAATAGCAAGTAATGTCTCGTTTCGCTTGTAATTTTTTATTTTTTATATTTTATATTTTATATTTTATTTTATTTTTTTTTAAGGTTTAAAAGTCAAAAAAATATTAAAAAAAATTAAAAACATATAATTTATATTAAAAAAATTAAATATTTTCTTTTATTTTGACTTTTTGTATATTTTTTCGTAAAAAATTAAAAAGCCATTTCAAAGAAGTTAATTTTTTTTATCTCATATTTTAGTTAAAAAAATTACTAAAATAACTTGCTTCTAAACGAGACATTATAAGTGTAAATTACTTTGAGTCTTTTATAAAGTTCGAGAAAATTAATATAATTAATAATATTAATATTAATTTCATAAAAAGGAAAATGTTAATGAGTTCCGTCTAATTAATTATTTTTATTCTTTTATCCCAAAATGTTTGTGAATCTATATATATATATATATATATAGATATATGTTTAATGATAAATATTAATAAGTATCTCTCAATATTTGTTAATAGAAAGGTTTTGAAATAAATGAGAAGTATGATAAAATTAATCAAAAGAAAATATCATGGATTCTTTCTATATACTTCTTGTCTTATTCTTGTTTTCCTAAAACACTTGTTAGGCTTGGGATGTCAGGCATTTTGACCTTTTAATTATTTTAGCTATAAAAAAATAAAATAGACTTTTTAACTTAAAAGACAAAATATCACATCCAAACCATAATCATTTCATTTTTTCTTTCACAAAAGTTAAAAAAGCCAAAAAGCATATTTCAAACGAGGCTTTTTAACCTCGGGTTAAAATAGCCAAAAAGGCACCCACATCCCAAACGAACCCTTACTATGTTAACATGATATTTTTTTAATTTTTTATTATTTTGTTTCTTAAAAATGAAATCTATACAATGTGTTTGATTTCAATTTTCTAAATTTAGTTTTGGGATTTTTGGTGAGAAGCCCCTTCCATGAGGCCTATTTTGTCTCAAGCCCACGGATGAAAACAATGGCCCCAAAAGTCCTCAATTAAAAAAATAGCATGAATTGACTGAAATGCCCATCCATATATAAGGGGGGAAATATGAAACAATTACACCGTTTCTCTCCCTTCCCTCTGTTTCATCGATTGAAAACCCTCCTCTCCTCTGAATATCATCATTCGAAATCCCTAGCAACGATTGTAACCCTTCTCTGAGTCTCATTACTCTCGCTCTCTGGAGCTACTTCGTTACAGTGTCGTCGATTGAAACCCTAGCAAGGTTACAGGTTCGTCGCTTGGTTCGTCGCTTGGGCTCGAATCAAACTCGGCATTACGCTTTACTCTCTCTCTTGGACACACATTTTACAAGTGATTTTTTCCTCTTTCTGCTAGGTTTTCCATATTATGAAGTCTGCGTGGGTTTGTTTTCATTTTGGGAGTAGTGTATGAGATTACGTTGGGTGAGTAGAATTTGGGATTTTTGGTTGGACTAAGGATCATCTGTTCTAAAAATTTTATCATTATCTTAGAATACTTTAAATTACTAAATCATGTGAGAATGTTAAGGTTTAAAAATTTTGAAAACTAATGTAGGTATTTCGGAATTACAGAGTAAAATTTTACTTTAACTCTAGCCTTTGCTCATTACGTTTTGATTTTTGTAGTGTTTTGGTCCTGCAATTTCAATGCTTTGAAATTCACTTGCTTCATGAATTTTTCAGAGTAAAATTTTACTTCCAACCAGAGTAAAATTTTACTTATAATGAGAGTAAAATTTTACTTATTACAGAGTAAAATTTTACTTTAAATCTAGCATTTGTTCATTACGCTTTGATTTATGTAGTGTTTTGGTCCTGCCATTTCAATGCTTTCAAATTCACTTGCTTATAATGAGAGTAAAATTTTAATTATTACAGAGTAAAATTTTACTTTAACTCTAGCCTTTGCTCATTGCCCTTTGATTTCTGTAGTGTTTTGGTCCTGGAATTTCAATGCTTTCAAATTCACTTGCTTATAATGAGAGTAAAATTTTACTTATTTTGCTCATTACGCTTTGATTTCTGTAGTGTTTTGGTCCTGGCATTTCAATGCTTTCAAATTCACTTATTTATAATAAGAGTAGAATTTTACTTAATACAGAGTAAAATTTTAATTTAACGCTAGCCTTTGCTCATTACGCTTTGATTTTTGTAGTGTTTTGGTCCTGCAATTTCAATACTTCCAAATTGACTTGCTTCATGAATTCAGAGTAAAATTTTACTTCCAATCAGAGTAAAAATTTTCTTTCAGTAAAAGTAAAGTTTTACTTTCAGATTCACTTGTTTATAATGAGTAAAATTTTACTTATTACAGAGTAAAATTTTACTTTAAGTCTAGCCTTTGCTCATTACGCTTTGATTTCTGTAGTGTTTTGGTCCTGCAATTTCAATGCTTTCAAATTCACTTGCTTCATAAATTTTTCAGAGTAAAATTTTACTTCCAATCAGAGTAAAATTTTACTTTCAATAAAATTAAAGTTTTACTTTCAGATTCACTTGTTTATAATGAGAGTAAAATTTTACTTTAACTCTAGCCTTTGCTCATTACGCTTTGATTTCTGTAGTGTTTTGGTCTTGCAATTTCAATGCTTTCGAATTCACTTGCTTCATGAATTTTTCAGAGTAAAATTTTACTTCCAATCAAAGTAAAATTTTACTTTCAATAAAAGTAAAATTTTACTGCCAAACAGAGTAAAATTTTACTGTCTCATTACAATGCTTGTTTATTTCGTTTAGTGTTTATTTGTTTTGTCACATTGTTGTTTATAGTAAAATGTTACACTGTTGATATAGGGAAACTTTTTAGTGTTTGAAAATGGTTGTTAGAAGAAGCAAATGTGGTGATGATGATGATGATGATGATTTTGAAGTTCCACCAACGGTTATACAAAGGAAGAAAGTCCCTAAAAAAAAGAGCAAAAGTAGTGAAGAAAGTCCTTCGAAGTTGAATATTGTACATAGAGTACGGGAGAGGGAGAACTATATGAAACAATATAGGTCAAATATTGTTTCATTGATAAACATAATGCAAGACACGAGGTTCACTAAAGGCACATTACTGCCCTTGAGAGAACACCTTTTGGGATGTTGTTTAAATGTTTTTGGAAGAAAGATGATGTGGTGTTAAAGAAGTTCAAGAAAGTTGATGATAATGTCATGGATGTGATCAAATCTTATGACTTTCATGCAAAGGGATTTAAGCTTGGGGGGAAAACATGTGACATACGGGACAGTGATGTTACTTTGATTTTTGGGATTAAATCGGGAATGAAAAAAGTAGATGTGTCATATGGGAAGAAACAAGAATCACCTTTTGTGCAGAGAAGGTTTCGTAATATGTCAAGAATATCTGTAAAGAGTTTGCGAGAGGCATTAGGAGATGCGTTGGAAGGCACAACGAGAGTTGATGTTGAGGATGTTGCACGAATAATGTGTCTATTTGTTGTGGCGACTTTGCTATTACCAATAACTGGTCTAACAGTTGGATGGGCCTTTGTCGCCCTTGTAGAAGATTTGGAAATGATGAATTCGTATGCATGGTCGACTGCAGTTGCATCCATGTTGACTACTTCAATCCATTCTTCATTAGGAAGTCCTGAAAATGTCACTGGATGTGTACTTCTTCTTTTGGTATGTAAATTGAACTACTTTAAATATTATGCAATGTATCTTTAGAGAATTAACTAATTTTGATTTTTTATTTTATAGTACTGGTTATGCGAGCATACTACCCTCATTCAACCTCAAGGAAAAAATTTGTGTCCAAGGCTCCTTCGATGAGACTTATCAACATTGAGGAAAAAGCTAATGAAGAGGTCATTGCAAACACTAAAGCCCGAAGAGGTATCATCTTTCCAAACTCAGCGTTACTGGTTCACTTTGTTTAAAATTATACTTACATAATAAAATCTTACTCTTGAACAGAGTAAAAGTTTATTCACAGTCAGAGTAAACTTTTACTTTGAAACATAGTAAAATTTTACTTACTCTTGAACAGAGTAAAATTTTACTTACTCTTGAAGAGAGTAAAAGTTTACTTTAAATCAGAGTAAAAGTTTACTCACAAGCACAGTAAAATTTTACTTACTCTTTAACAGAGTAAAAGTTTAAATCAGAGTAAACTTTTACTTTAAATCAGAGTAAACTTTTACTTGCAGTCAGAGTAAAATTTTAATTACTCTTGAACAGAGTAAAAGTTGACTTTAAATCAGAGTAAAATTTTACTTACAGTCAGAGTAAAATTTTACTTACTCTTGAACGGAGTAAAAGTTTACTTTAAATCAGAGTAAAAGTTTACTTTAAATCAGAGTAAACTTTTACTTACCGTCAGAGTAAACTTTTACTTACTCTTGAACAGAGTAAATGTTTACTTAAAATTAGAGTAAAAGTTTACTTACAATCAGAGTAAACTTTTACTTTGAAACAGAGTAAAATTTTACTCTAGTAGTTAAAGTTTGCTTAATTGCTGGCTTCTTTTCTTTTTCTATTTTTCAAATGCAGGTAAATCACAATGAACTGAAGCCCATTTCCAGAGAAGAAATGGCCCTCATTTGCAATGATGATGAAGAAGATGCATTGGAAATAGAGAAAAATTTGGAGACTGAAGAAGATGCATTGGACATGGAGGAAAATTTGGAGACTAAAGAAGATGCATTGGACATGGAGGAAAATTTGGAGACTGAAGAAGATGAAGATCATGTAGCTGAAGCTTTAGGAGATGATCAACCTTTGAAGAACTGAAGAAAATTAGGGAAACAATGCAAAAAATAGAAGAGGATCAAGAGGCAAAAACAAAAGAAACGATGGAAAAGATGAGCAACACAGAGAAAGAAATGGAGAAACTGAGAAAGGAGATTGAAGTACTCGAATCTGAAAATAAACAGTTGGTTGAACAGATTGAAGAAAATGCAGTTCGTGCGGCTACCCAAGGTTTTGCTTCTAAAGAAATGCCACATGCTGAAGGAGTAGAACAAGAGCAAAACATTGGGATTCAAAGTACATTGAAAGAATCACCTATAGTCGTAGAGCCATTGCAAACATCCATGGTCAGGAAAATCAAAATCAAGGCGAGGAAGAAAAAAGAGATGTTTGATTTTGAATGTGAGCCAAGAGAGGCAAAGAAAAAAAAGACCACAAAACAAGCAATTGAAGTGATGTCAAAAGAAGTGATTTGTGTTGACAACTTGTCTCTAAGCCAAGCAAAGCCAGTTGAAAGGGTTTTGTTTCCAGATAAGGCTGCAATATGCAAATTGCTTGATGAGAATGATAAGTGTCTACTGAACAAGATTTACAATTTGGAAACCACAGAGTAAGACCATTTTAATTTTGTCAAACAACAGATTTTTACTGTTATTAAACTGCAACGTGTTAATCAACATTTTTTTTACCTTATGACTAGTGCAATCATATGGTCCGGCACAGGAAATGGAGTATATGTTACATTGCATGATGTGGATGCAATTCTAAGAGATGGTGATACTGCAAATAATGTAAGTGGCCATACAAGTTTCAATGACTAGTGTTCACTTTAATAACTAAAAATAGTTTATTTTATTAACATATATTTAATTGATTTTTATTTTTGTAGGTCATTGACAGCTTCATAGAAATGCTTGAGATTGAGCAACAAGTCAAGAAGCTAGAAAAGAATAAATCATTCTTTTTCTCAAGCCTTTGTTGGGTAAGCCATCAATTTGTATTTAGTTTGAATTGATAAATTTTTACTATGGTTTAGTGTAACATTGTACTGTATTTTGGAGTTAATTTTTACTATTTGGTTTGCCAAAGATTGACAACTCATACAGTGTGTCACTAACACAACTTGAGACATGACACTCTTATATGATTAAATGCAGTCTTTAGTGAAATGGGGTTATGGGGAGCTGAGAAATCATTTAATTGATAAAGTCCTTGAACAAGATTTGAGTGGATATAGATACCTTCATTTTTGCATGAATTCCAATGGGAACAAAAAGGAAGAAAAACCCTACCACTGGACACTTCTTGTATTTGACACTGAACTTGATGAGTGGAGACATTACAATTCTTTAAGGCCAAGAGACAACAGAGAAGATCCTTACCTTAAGGATGCAAAAAAGATTGTAAGTGCTTTGCATCATATTAACAGTAATTTTTTGTTGTGTTTTATTCTTGAATTTAATCGTGACCAAACAATTGTGCAATGATGTTAGATAACATATGTGGATAGCAAGTTGGCCAACAAAACGAAGAGAGGTAGAAAAAAGTTTGCAAACTTGGTTTCGGTGAAAGATAGTCCACAACAACGCCCAACATCGTAAGTATTTCACGCTACTATTACATGCTTGAATTGGTAGTTTTCAAATTTGACTAAATCTAACAAGATATTAATTTTTATTTAACAATGTTGATTGTGGAATTATTGTATGTTATATCATGCGCCAAATCATAAGAGATGAGCCTATTGCAAATTCTATGGAAGAGGATGAAATTAACAATTTCCGAGCGTCAATAGTGCATCAATTTTTGAATGATTATCCAAAAGCATGGACTGAGGAACAGTTCAACCTCAAAAAAAAAAAATGAGCAAGAGCTAAGACCTCAAGGATGACAATGTGGACAAGTTCTGGGGAACTACTGTGAATGATTTTTGTAATTTCGGTTTTTGTAAATGAAAGAACGGTGAAAAAGTAATTGTAAGTGAAAGAATACTAAAAGAGTATTAGATAGTAAATGCTATGTCTATTGTTCTAGTAAATTTTACTGTAGTTTGGTGATTATTATACAAGGATATTTGTTTTGACTGGGAATGAATGTTGTTATGGATAGAATACAATGATACAGGTAGAGGCTTAAATTTTTTTTGACTGAATGTTGCTATGAATGTTGCTATGAATTTTATTTTGACTGAGAATGTAAGTGAAATGAATGTTGCTATGAATGTTGTTTTGAGTGGAAATGAATGTTGATGATATATGTAGTTGTGTTGTTAGATTTTTTTTGCACAAAGATTGCATGATGATCATCAGGGGAGTTTGTGTGTTGTGGATTTTTGTGCAAGTTGGAAATGTTTTTCTAAGGGGACTAACATATTTTCTGAAATAAAGCAAAATTTTACTTTGAAATGAAGTAAAATTTTACTCTGAAATGAAGTAAACTTTTACTCTGCATAAAAGTAAAATTTTACTTTATATTTTGAAAGATGAGTAAATTATTGCATTTTGTATCTAAAAGTAAAATTTTACTCTGCATAAAAGTAAAATTTTACTCTGAAATAAGAGTAAAATGTTACCAGAAGAATTTGAAAGTAAAATTTTACTCTGCATAAAAGTAAAATTTTACTTTGAAATAAGAATAAAATGTACACTCTGAATCTAAGAGCAAAATGTTACAGCCGGAATAAGTAAAATTTTACTCTGTATAAAAGTAAAATTTTACTCTGTACAAAAGTAAAATTTTACTCTGTATGAAAGTAAAATTTTACTCTGAAAGGCGAGTAATATTTGGACTCTAAATCTAAAAGTAAAATTTTACTCTGTATGAAAGTAAAATTTTACTCTGAAGGGCAAGTAAAATTTGGACTCTAAATCTAAAAGCAAAATGCTACTCTGCACTAAAGTAAAATTTTACCCTCCATAAAAGTAAAATTTTACTTTGAAATAAGGTAAAATTTTAATATAAAAGTAACATTTTACTTTGAACATAGTAAAATTTTACTGTGAAACCACAAGCTCCTCACACCCATAGACAACCATTCAACGACAAAACAAATCAGAAACTAGAACAGACAACCATTCAAGAACATAGTAAAAATGTCTTTTATTGCAATGTCTCTTGACAAATCTAGTCTAAAAGACTATACTATTATTGCTATGGACTACTTATTGCAGAAGAACTGCATTATTTTCATACTTTTATTATAAAATCAATAATGTCTTTCACGGCAATGCCTCCTTGCAAGTCTTCCTATTATGACCGTACTTCTCGCATCTACCACACTGTACTCGTCTTATCTTCTCACCCCTAGATGGGATCCTATTCTTCCTTGGCCTACCAGGTGGCTTCTTACAAATTGGAGGAAGGACAACAAGATCATCCATAGCTACAAGAGGTTTCTCAACAGTGGGTATTGGATAAATGGACTCAGCATAGCAATCTTTGAACTTGCTAGTGTAATAAAATGGTTCCACATGTGCATACAAATCACCTCCGCTCTTATGGATAGCAGTCGCCGCGTGAGCACAAAGAAATCCATTCAATTGCCATTGGTAACATGAGCAAGTTCTATTCAAGAGGTCAACGCTAACCGATGGCCGGGATTGAACCTCAAAAACGTGATCACTTGAACGACTAACCAACCAAGTTCTTCCACTTTTAAGAGCATTTACTAATGTTGAATCCATCTCCGAACAAAGAAAAGTATTCCATTTCTTAGCTTGTTCTCTCCTTCTCGACATCAAATCTATGATCTTCAACCTAATTGAATCAATCATCTTTGTAGTGGGCAAATGACGAGCTTGACGGATCCATGAATTGAAAGACTCTGCCACATTCGAGTGCATTTCACCGTATTTTTGTCCTTTAAAATATGCATTAGTCCACTTGTCATAGGCAAATTGGATAGAAACCCACAAACGATCCCTTTTCCCTCATCTTGTAATTCTTTCAAGCACTGATTAAAACATTCCACTGTCGGAGTGTAAGCACACAAAGAAAACAAAAAAACTATTCTACTTCTGAAAGTATTGCTGAAACTTGGACCAGAGAACCTATCCCTCAAATTGGCCTTCAAGTGTTGGAGACAAAAATAGTGGTAAGCAGTAGGTAAAACCTTGGGTAAAGCCTCCAAAAGTCCAACGTTCCGATCAGATATGAAGGTAATTGGTCTTTCATCCAACAATATATTCGACAAATGCATAAAAAACCATTCCCAACTGTCTGTAGTCTCTGTATCGACAATTGCCATTGCAAGCGGGAAAAAACCTGAAAAATAACATTTTACAATTAGTAAGTATCTTAAACGAAAAGGACAAATAAAGTAGATTTTTACTTTGAATAACAATAACATGTTAATCTAAGAATAAGTAACTTGTTACTTTGGAATAAACTATAGTAATATCTACCTTGATCCCTATCCTTCGCTGTAGCTGTTAACAAGGTGCCCTTATATTTCCCCTTCAGAAAAGTTCCATCGATAAACAATAGAGGACGACAATGCCTAAACCCTTGAATGGAAGCATTAAATGCAACAAAAAACCTCTTGAACCGTCCACTTTGATGGTTATAGTCAAGACGCAAATAGCTACCAGGATTTGTGCTCATCACAATATCCATATACCATCGAATCTCATCATAAGACATAGAGAAATCTCCAAAAGTAGTAGTCCTAGCTTTCTCAACTCCCAACCAAGCGTGATTGTACGTAATGGTGAGCCCGTATTGATCTGTAAATTGACGCACAACATCAATTGGACAAGTTTGGGGATTCCCACGAACTTCATTAACAATCAAACTTGCAACCAAATTTGAACTCGTCCTTGAGTTTTTAGAAGTACGAACTGCAGCTCCACAAGTATGCTCATCATTTAGAGTCCTAATGTAGAAAAAATTATTAGCACTTTCCAAAGATGCATCTACTCGCCATAAACAAGCTTTCGACTCCCGCATTGAACACACAGCAGTGACCCGACACTTCTCATTCTTCACATACACAAACTCAAATCCTATCTCAATGGCATATTTACATAATGCAGTCCGAAAATCCTTTGCACCTCCAATAAATCTTTGACCTACATGAGTAATTCCATTCACCCATCCACAAGACAACAAAGTCCTTTCTTTATGTTGACAAAACATAGGGAGTAAATCCATTTCATCATCAGTAATGTTGGATCCAGTAGCGTCCCCTGATTCTCCAACTCCATGTTTTTCATTTGAAATGCCCATTTCAGTAATAGTCACATCAACCCGGTCAACACCAAGGGGATAAACAAGCAACAACATATTCTGAAAATCAGAATCATCATCAATCATGCATTGCGAATGTCCAGGCAAACAGTACGATAACAGTATGCAACCACTATTGTCAAACTTCTTCAATTTACAACTTAAGAAATCAGTTAAATCCTTCAACGTGCAGTTTGACACAACCTTGAACACAATGGTACGATCACCATACTTGCATAACAACATAAGAAGTTGAACCATTTTACAAATCTGCAATCAATTAACAGTAAAATTTTACTCTGCATAAAAGTAAAATTTTACTCTGATATAGGAGTAAAATGTTACAAAAGGAATTTAAAAGTAAAATTTTACTCTGCATAAGAGTAAAATTTTACTCTGAATCTAAGAGTAAAATGTTACGGCCTGAATTTGAAAGTAAATTTTTACTCTGTATAAAAGTAAAATTTTACTCTGTATAAAAGTAAAATTTTACTCTCATTGTAAACAGAGTAATCGAACCAGAGTAAAATTTTACTCTGATATAGGAGTAAAATGTTACAAAAGGAATCTAAAAGTAAAATTTTATTCTGCAAAAAAGTAAAATTTTACTCTGCATAAATGTAAAATTTTACTCTCATTGTAAACAGAGCAATCAAGCAGAGTAAAATTTTACTCTGATACAGGAGTAAAATGTTACAAAAGGAATCTAAAAGTACATAAAAGTAAAATTTTACTCTGCATAAGAGTAAAATTTTACTCTGAATCTAAGAGTAAAATGTTGCAGCCTGAATTTGAAAGTAAAATTTTACTCTGCATAAAAGTAAAATTTTACTCTCATTGTAAACAGAGGGTTCAGACCAGAGTAAAATTTTACTCTGATTCTCTGAAACAAAAGGCACAGGAATAGAACCAGAGTAAAATTTTACTCTGATTCTGTCAAACGAAATCAGATCAAATACAATAAAAATAAATCAAACAAACAAAAATAAAAAAAATTAATTACAAATCAACATACCTAATTGAGAAGAAAAACCTCTACAACTCGATCAACAATCACAAATCTCAATGAAACTTTCGTTTAATTGAGAGTGTTGATCATCGGCCACCAAGTAAGAGATGTTCGGCTGCGAGATCGTTTATTGTTGAACAAGTGAGAGATGTTCGGCTGCGAGATCTTCAGATTTGGAGATCGTCTTTATCGATTTTGTGAAGTATGATCGATTTGGAGATCGTCTTCATCGGCTACGAGCTCAGATTTCAAATTTTTCATACGTATGATACTATATATATAAGGGCAATATTGTGATAAAAAAAAAAATAGAAATTATAAAATGTCCTTATTAAGTTAAGCATTTCTTACTCAGGGACTTTTTGAAAGAAAATTAATTGGGTTATCCTTTACCCTAATAAAAAGGCCCAAAAGGGGGGTTCCACCAAAAATCCCTTTAGTTTTTTGAAAACTAAGTCTTTTGTTTTTCGTATTTTTTTCTTTTTAGTGAATATTTTTAAAAATTTAAGCATTTTTTTTTTACTTTTTTAGATGTACCTTACTTAGATATATCTAAAAAATAAAATATTTGTGAAAAAATATTTTTAAAAATTAATAAATACACAAAAATACAAAAAAATATATTGAATTTTTGTATTTTTTTTTTGTATTTTTGGTATTTAGTGAATCTTTAAAAAAAATCATAAAAATTATACTTTTTAATGTATTTATGTTAGGTGTGTCTAAAAGTTAAAAAAAAATTGCTTACAAGATTAAAAAAATTGAGTAAAAATAAAAAAATACGAAAAATAAAAAAATAGAATTTTCTGAAAAATGTTTTCAAAAAATTGAAAACAAAATGTTTTTGGTGCATCTAACATATATTTTGCATATGTATATGTTTGAAATTATGGATACAATTTGATTACATATGACTTATATGTATGCATTCTCTTAGAGTATCTCCAACACTTTATTTAGATTTTGAATTAAATTTAAATCTGATAAAATATACTTACTTTTTCTCCTCCAATCCTAACATCAAACCTATTTATTTATATCTATATATTATATAAGAAAAATGAGATTTCTAACTCATAAGCCTTGTATGAGCTCCAATATCTCAATCTTAATTTCTTTATTTTTTATTTTTTATTTTTTAAAAAAAATCAGCACTTTTTGACTTCTCTCATAGACACCATTTTCAACTTCTCTCATACCTATTTAATTATTTTGGAAATAATAATTATCCCTTAATTAATGAATTTCAAATGGAAAGATAACAAAAATATTTTATAATCTCTCTCATTCTAATTTCTCTCATTGATTTCCAAAAAAAAAATATATTAAAACTTGCCTTCATTTTCTCTCAATGAATTTGATTTTTATTTATTTAGTTAAAATCTTTCTTTTGCCTCTCAATATTGAATTTTAAATTTTAAAAATCTTTAAAATCTATCTAAACAAATCTAATTTGAAAATATTTCACACTATCATACTTTAAATCAATAAAACTCACATGTTTATCACATATTTAACTCATATCATAACTTACCTAAATAATAATAATAAAGAAGATAAGAATTAAATTAAATTTTTTTTTTAAAAAAATAAAAACTCACAACTCCATCTTAAATAAATTAAAAAAAAAACAAATATAAACTACACAAAAATTAAAAAGATAAGAATTTAGATATAGATCTCAAAAAGATATAGCTATATCTAAATTTGAATTATAATTATCTATTTTTTGATGTATATCTATCAAAATTTTAAATCACTTAATAGGATAAATTAATTAATTTTCAAGTCTTATTTAAAGAATAATCTGATTAGTCATCCTAACTCCTATACTTTGCGGGCACTGGCAGAGGAGTTGACAGATTAGGCAGGCAAGGCCTAAGTTGTTAGAGGTAATATCCTACCACTCTATAAATTTATTTATTTTTTATTTTTATTTTTTTTCCCGTGTGATTTTCTTTATCTGTTGTTGGTTTGGTTTGGTTTGGTTTTGATTTGGTTTTAGTGAGATTTATGTGTTTGTATACAGGCATACATGATGGAGAAGAATTATTAGTGATAATGGTTGCAATCGAAGTATCTATGTTCATTCTGTGTCAAGAATTTTGGTCGGATTTTGTTTTTTTAATGAAAATCGTAAAATTGCAGTAAAAACATGGTTATCGGTTTTTTATTTTTTATTTTTTATTGTCATTTTATTTTATAGACAATGTGAAAATTTATTGGAAATTCAAGATTGTACTATAACATTAGATTTTTGTATAATTAGGTAAATTTAGAATTTTTAAATATCATTATGTTTTTTATTTTTATCCTATTTCTATCCTTTTATACTATTACTGCTATTTGTTAGTTGAGTGGTGCTATATGCACCAATTAGTGTACTAACTAGTGTATCAATACTAGTTATGACCTTATTATTGACCCCACTCATTATACAAATTATAAATACCAAAAATATCTTAAATTATGTCCCGTCATCAATTGGTATACTATATACTACTTGGTGCATAGAACATTGCTCTTGTTAGTTTGTTAATCATAATTCAATTAATTGAAAATGAAAGCTTAGTATAACTTTTCATATATATTAATTAATTTGTTACAACTATATTTGTATAAAATAGCATAATATATAGAGATAATATCCAAATATAATTTCTATTTTTTTATGTGATTAAAATAACCCATCTTAAAATAGTATATAGAGAAGTTAGATGATTTCTTCTATCCCCAAAAAACTCAATCAATTTTTTTTTATACTTTTTAATTTTTTAAATTGAAACATCAGTTATTTATGTCTACAAAACAAAATTGATAAATACATATCCAAAAGTTACACATTTTTTTCTTTTATTTTTTTTTAATAGGTAGGATATTCACAAATGAAAAATGTTTGACATCTCAAAATATTTTTCATAATCTGACTTATAATGATGTGGTCATAAGTATCAATTTTTATACAAATATGATAAGAGAATTAATCAAATTGTACATTTCAACAAATCACATACTCAAACTTTCACTATTTCAAGATGTTATTTTACTATAATTCCAATTAAAAGAATCTTCAATCCTTAATTTTTTTTTTATTGAATTATAATTTGATAAAAATTTAAAAAAATGAAGCGTCGAAAATTATTGTTTTTTTCATCAAAATTGAAAAAAAAAGTGGGATAAGAATTAAAGTTCTTTTAAAAATTGATAAAAATTTAATGAAAAAATTAAAATAATTCATATCAAATCAAATTTTTTATTCAAATTTAAAATCAAATTAGATAAATAAAATTAAAAGAAATGATGAAAGGTTGAAAATATTCTAAAACCTTCTTATTCTTAAAGATTAGAAATTTGTGTGTGTATTATATTCATATTACATTTTTAGTTATGAAATTAAAACCAAAAGAAATGTACCTTAAATTATTGGATTAATAACAGAAACATCATATCAATTATTGTTAAATATCACTTCATTTCACATTTAATAATAAAACTATATATTTGTCTTAATTATAACTTTTAAATTTGTATATTTTCATAACAAGAAGAAGCATATTATAACTCATGTAACCTCATTTAATTAGGTTTAACTTTTTTTTATTATTATTATTACAAATTATCAAAATTGCACTAATAATTTAAAAAGTTATAAATATAAAAATTAATTTATAAATTTCATGTATACCACAAGATAAAATATTAAATTATTTCAACATATTTATAATGAATTTTTTTTTAATTTATAAAGTTTGATGTATAGCGCGAGTTACCACTAGTATCAAATGAGGAGAAAAGCAAAAGTTTTATCAAAAAAAAAGCATTGGAGATGTTCTGAACGCTGACAGTGTCCAACGGTAGGGAAGAATACACAATAAATTTGCTTTGAATGCAAATTTCTTAAAATAAATTTAGTCCCGTTACAGCGACCCAAATAATTTTATAGTCGTGGAAAATACGTTTCTTTCATTTGTTTGAGTGAAAAGCATTTTTTAGAAAATAGTTTCTATATTTTTTGACGTTTGGAAAAAAATCACTTTTCAAAAAATATATTTTTATATTTTTTGGCATTTGGTAAAACGAAAAACAAAATTGTTTTGACGGAAAAAATATTTTATTTTTAGGATAAATTACAAATATACTTCCATAAGATTTACTTACAATATAAATTACTCCTTGTGATTTTAAAAATTACAATAGTGATAGAGGTCTCGAATTCGAGGCCTCGAATTTGGCTCGACTGTCTTTTTTTTTTTGGGAGGGGGGTGCTGTGTTAGTTTTTTTTTTTTTTTTTGTAAGTCTAATATAAAATATTATACATTTCTCACCAACTCATCATATACAATTATATGAAATTAATAAAATTTAATCATTAGTTTAATTAATCAGTCAATTTTATCACTTAACCAGTCTAACTTAATTGACTGATCAGTTAGACTGTTGGTTAAAATTCGTTAATTCCATATAATTTTGTACGATGAGTTGGTATATGATGTCTAATTTTTTGGCATACCGCTACATATAACCACCTTTAAAAAAAATTAAAAAAAAAAACCAACACAACCTAACAAATAAAATAAAATTAAATTAAATTAAAAAAAATTTGATCAGTCAATTTCATTATCCAATCAGTCCAACCCAATTCATTTACAAAATATCTAATTTTTTAGTACACCCTTATACATAATCACCCCTATAAAGAAAAGAGAGAAAAAAAAAATTAAAAAAAAAAACAAACTAAAACAGCTTTGGAAGAAAAGAAAAGAAAAAAAAAACAAAAAATGATTTCGAGGCAAATTCGAGCCTCAAATTCGAGGCCTGAATCATTTTTGTAAAAATTATAAATACTTTCTTGTCAAATTTTTTTAGAGGGATTTGATGATAGACATCTCATTGTCTAACTTGTCATTCAAAAGGACACAAATTATATGAATTCTTTTAAAATCCCCTAGTATTTAAAATTTATTTCTTTTAATATAATACCCTCATATGTATATATATATCTATATATAAGATCTGCAACCAAACACTCTCTTATCTTAATCTCTTTTCTCTCTTTCTCGTTTTCTCCACCGTCTTCATAGTCACCATCGTTTGTCGCATCCACGACCTCAAATATGAGATCATTAACAACCGTCGTCACTTAAAAATGACCATTCGCGACGGTTCACGAAGGTTCGCGAACCTCAAATCTTAGATCCCTTCATTCTCTGTCTCTTTCTGTTCGTGCTGTCTCTTTGTCTCTGTCTCTCTCTCTCTCTCTCTCTCTATCACTCACCATTTATACTATTTTTCACTCTCTCTCTCTTTTCTTCTTCTTCTTTTTCTCCTCATGATGCCCTATTTTTGAACTCTATTTTCTTATCTCTTTCTTTTCTTCTCATAATGCTCTATTTTTTGAACAGTAAAATTTTACTCTAATTCATGAGGCAGCCCTCTCCTGTAAAGTCATTCTCGCAGCGTGTTTCAAAGTAAAATTTTACTTTGAATCATAATATAAGCTTTACTATGATTCGGATTACTCTGAATTAAAGTAAAGTTTACTATGATTCAAAGTAAAATTTTATTGTCGTTAAGCAGATCAGCATGTCGTTAACCAGAGTAAAATTTTACTATTGCAAAAAATAGAGTACATACTAAATGAACAAACTAGAGTCAAATTTTTCTTTTAGATCTCTAAATAAACAAATAAAAATCTCTTGATTTTTCATTACAATCTCTCAATTTCTCATTTTTCTATCAAATTTAAGTTCATTTATTTCAAATTTAAAGTTATTCATCTTAAATGTAAGTTCATAGATATCAAATTTGAGATGGTAGTGGTTTGATGGTAAAAATGGCAGTCCTTAGCCAACAATAAGGATGAGCGACGCCAGCAGACAATGAAAATGGTTAAGGCGATGAACAACCATCAAGTTGGTGAAGAAAGAGAAGGTATAATAGTCAAATAAAATATTTAAATAACAAATTTTATCCTTTATATAAGATTTTATAATTACGAAGGAGTTTTGAAAGAACTAAAAATTTTTATTTTATTTTTATTTTTATTTTTTTGTCCTTTTAACAAGTTAGGAGAGGTTTATGGCCAAATTTACCATTTTTTATTTAATGGAATTAACTAAAAAAAATAAACTTCACTCTCTTATATAATAATAAAATTATTTAAATTGTTAATTAAAATCAATTTCTAACATTAATAAAAATTGTTGATTAAGTTGATGACTTATTAATAACAAAAGACCATTTGTTATGAAATTGTAAGCTTCAATGGATGAGATATAATTTTCCAAATTACATAAAACTATCGTATTTTAAACAAATTTCAAGAGATACATGTATAATTTACCTTTATTTTTATGAAGCTGAAAAAGCTTTTTGAACTAAAGTTTTACCAATGTGACACCACATTATCATCATTGCCATCATCTCTGTCACCACACCACCACAGCCATGGCCATGGCCATAACCACCATCACAACTGTCATCACCACTACCACCTCCACCACCACCACCCTACTGCCATTGCCGCCACTGCCACCCCAACACCTCTACCTCCATCCCGCCACCACCATTACAATTACCACTAATGCAACCATTAGTGCATTAATTTCAAGAATGCAACCAAAAACAGAAGAACATTTGTTATGGAAAATATTGTTTGAAAAACAATTAAGTAGAAATTATTTTCTGCTGAATGTAAAACATAAATTTGAACTTGGGGCTAATCTGAGCAACCTGACCTAATTTGTAAGGCGAAGAAAACAAAGAAAGAGAGGAAAGGGCAAAGACCGACAACGAAGATATAACAAAGAAAATAAAGAAAACAACTTCACTACAAAGAAAGAAGATAGAAAATAGAAAGAAAACAACTTCACTACGTTCACAATATCCAATTTCAATTCCACACCTAACTGATACAACTTATTCTCTATTTATACTACTACTCTCAACAACCCATCAGCTACAATACCTACCTGTAAACTAACTACCTATTCTTTACCTAACTAGACCCCAGAGCAAATATCTCACAACAAAATTAGAACAGCATAAGCTAACAAGCAACAACACAACTTTTCTCTTTCTTTCTTTTTTTTTTCACAATCTCAATACAATATGTACATTTACACCACCAACATCATTTAAGAAGCAATATAACAACAAACTCCACTTCATCTGATAGTACAATTAAAGTATGGAAATTTCAAACCTAAGAATATATAAGCTACAACTAGCAAGCCGATAAAGGAATTACAGGATGAGCTTTCCATTCTTTTCACAATTATCAGGAGATTTGAGACTGCAAGGCTCGGCATCAACGAGCATTTTGACCACCACTCTCATGCTAGGGCGTAGATTGGGAAGCTTGGTGGTGCAATGCATAGCAACCTTCAAGACCATTATCATGTCATCTTCAACAAGATCAGATACGATCTTAGGGTCCAAGACTTTGAGCACGTCTTCGCGATCATTGAGATGAGTCGAAACCCAATAAACAATATCCTTTCCTTCTCCGTACTCCTCTTCTATCGGTCTTCTACCAGTAACTAATTCAAGTAGCACCACACCAAAACTATAAACATCGCTTTTTTCAGTGACTTTGACAGTATTTGCCAGCTCTGCAGAGGAAAGTAATTGTCCAAAGAAAAAGAAAAGCACAAAAGAATACAAGTAGTCAGTAGATTTCCAACTTACATGTAATAGAATTCGTAAATCTACGTCCATGTAATCGCATACTTCTAGAAAATGGAAAGTGGGTATTGATTTAAAAGTTAATTTGCATCTTAAGATCATCTTTTGAGTGACTACAATATGTTTTGTGGTCATGCAAAGCAAAGGCCTATTTTTTTATATAAGGCCTACTTCAATATCTGTTATTGTTTCAGGATTAACAACGTTGGATGAAGAATACCATCTTGTAATGCACATAAACCAGCACAAAATTGATTAATTCATTATTACTTGTAACCGAACTCAATATATGAGAACAAAATAAGATTTTCTGAGAACAAGATAGTCCTCTCTGTTTTTCACATACAACACGTTTTAGAGTTACTTAGTCTTATCGAACAGCCCAATTAAGAAATAATTAAAAACATGAGTTTATTCCTTGCAAAATTCTTATAAAACACACAAATATACAATGAACTTAAATATAGCACAAGGGCAGTCATTGAAACTTTTTTCCTCTGATTGAAAAGAGCACAAACTAACCAGATTACATAATTTCTGTAGAACATTCATTAATCATTAGACGCAGACATGATAAGTCATCAGAATAAGGTCAATAAACTGAACTTTTGCACCTTAATCCACCAGATTGTACAATTTAAAAATATAAATAATATGTGAATTCAATAAGCGAAACCTAGTTAAAAGATGCTGTCCTAAATATTCTCCAATAAAACATACCCTCACAGTTAGTAAGAAATTTCAAAATAATTTTCACAAGATGAATTTTGTAAGAAAACAAAAATCATATTGGCAACATAGAAATCATATTTTTTATACTCACCAGGGGCAATGTAACCATGAGTACCAGCAAAACAGCTGGCTTCAGACACCATAGAGGACCCTTCTGCAATCTTTGCTAGCCCAAAATCAGCAATTTTTGGTTCATTGCACTCATCTAATAAAATGTTGGTTGATTTAATATCTCTATGAATAATAGACCGGGTACAGTCATGATGCAAATAAGAAAGTCCTTTAGCAGCTCCAAGAGCAATTCTATACCGCTGATACCAATCCAAGTCTGATTCCCCACCCTTGATTTCTCGATGAAGTGCCTGAAAGAGATTACCATTTACCATGTACTCAAAAACCAATAAACTTGACTCTCCTCTCATCAGACAGGCATACAACTTCAATACATTTTTATGCCTAATCTTTCCCAAAATCTCCATTTCTGTTGCCAAAACTTTCACCCCATTTCCGTTCCATAGTTGCTTCACAGCCACCATGCCAACATCTTTCTTCAAATCTAATCTATAAACTTTTCCAGTACTTCCACTACCAATCAAATTGTCCTCATCCAAATTACATATCTCATCTACATCAAAGACCACCGGTTGGAAAGAGACAAGCTTCCATTTGTGATCTGTTTGCTTATCATCCCATCTTAGATCATTATCCGCGTAATGTGGTTCACTGAGCTTGAATCTCCAGTAACTCGTTAGCAATAAACCACACAAAATAACAACCAAGGCAGCTAATATGACACAGAACGTAACTAATTTAGTTCCAATGAATCTTTGGGGATTATGCTCGCTATTGCAAACAGCCATCCCTGAATTGACCTGAATTCTAGAAGTTTCGTCAATACAGAGTCCCTTGTTTCCTACAAATGCTTGGCCTCCTCCTGCGGCAAGAAGAAAGGTTGGAACACTTCCTGAAAGCTGGTTATTAGACAAATCAATGGAACTTAGCATCAATTTCTGTAAATTCTTGGGGATGGAACCTTCAAGTCTGTTTCTTGAAAGATTCAGAGAATTCAAAAAGCTGATATGTGCAAGTGTATCAGGGATAGTACCACTGAGAGAATTCAAACCAAGATTTAAGTCCACCAGCCTATCACATTGTCCCAGTTCTTGTGGTATTGGCCCGTTAAATGAGTTCTGTTCCAAATGCAAAGATGATAATTGCTTCAGAGCGCCAATTTCAGAAGGAATTCTTCCAGAGAAGTCATTGTTACTTAAATAAAGCCTTTCCAACTGCGTCAGTTTGCCAAGTTCCAATGGGAGCTCACCTGAAAACCTATTGTTAACCAAAATCAGCTCATTCAAGTTGGTGGAAATCCCAATTTCTGGAGAAATACCGCCGGTAAAATGATTATCGCTAAAATCAATGATAATTGCATTAGGCAGTGCCCAAAACCCATCTGGGACTTTCCCGGACAACTGGTTCTGATTGATCCTCAACCTCTTTATAGAGTTGCAATTAGCAAAATTAGCTGGTAACTCCCCAACAAAATTGTTTGCCAACGCAAGCAAGAACTTCAATTTCCCATTCTGGCACAAGAATTTAGGAAAGCCACCAGAAAATTGATTCTCAGATATGTCAAAGCTATCCAGTGGAGAAAACCGACCAAAATTCTCCGGAAATTGTCCTGAAAAATTGTTCCTGTAGATAGAAAAGCCTTTGAGATAGTGCAAATCTGCAAATCCCGGAGGGAGTTCACCAGAGAAGTTGTTCTCATTTAGCTCAAAAACTGTTAAATTCTTCAGATTGCCAATTTCAAGCGGCAATTTCCCATACATCTGATTTTTAGAGAAATCAATTTCCTGCAAAAGCGTGAGGCTTGCTAGCTCTCGTGGGAGTTCTCCCGTCAAGTTGTTCCGAAAGAGCTCAATTTTGTTGAGATTTTGTAGTTTGGATATTGATTTCGAGAAATTCCCAGAAATCTTGTTGACAGAAATATCCAATGTCTCCAATGCTGTGAGCTCGAAAACAGATTCAGGTATTGGACCTCTCAAATGCGAATTATGCAGATAAAGAACAGTCAAGTTCTTCAAATTTCCAAGATTCTCAGGAATTTCACCCTCTTCATAATCATTATCACCAACCACAAGAAAAACCAACCGAGTTAAATTTGCAACCCAAGTTGGAAATCCACCAGAAAAGTGGTTTGTGGATAAATCTAGAATCTCCAAGTTTGCCAAACTGGAAAGATCAGGTAGGCTTCCATTCATTTTGTTTACTGTGAGATTCAAAACTTTGAGATTTCTGCAATCGTTCAATTCGGATGGAAGAATCCCGGAAATTAAATTTATAGGTAGCACAAGAGAAGTGAGGCTTTGGAGCACAGAAATGGAAGGAGATATCACACCAGAGAGGGACTTGTTGGTGAGGGAAATTTCAGTAACTCGACCGGTGTTTCGATCGCAAGAAACTCCAGAAAAGTGACATGGAGATTCTGAATCTTTCCAGGAATCTAAGTGATTCAAAGGGTCTTCAAGATGGTTTTTGAATTGAAGGAGAGCTTCCTTTTCAACCAGGAAGGGAAAGGAACGATGGAAAAGGGTAAAGAAAATCAAGAAAGCAGTTAGAATTTGGAGGGAGAGAAGGGTTGGGTTTTTGGCCATTGTGTGAATTGAGAGGGGCAAAAGAGTCATTTCACAACAGAGATTTTTTGTCATATATTACCAAGGACCATTATTGCCATTGATGATGAGCAGTCCCCATCCTTGTTTGTAAGAGCTGAAGACAAACAATTAAAACATGACCGAATCACCACCGTACAAAAATAAAGTTTTTAAATTAATTAATTAATTAATCAAAAATATTTAAGATTCCTTTTTTCTCATCCCTTTGACCACTTTTCTTTTTTGATTAGCTATTTTTTCTTTTGTTTTTTTTTTTTTTTTCTTCTGCTCCAATTATCACCTACCACGTGTGTGTGGAATTATAGACGGTGATTGAAGAGGGTCTCTATCAATAAAGTTTTTAAATTAATTAATTATTTAATTAAGCTGATAACAAACAAATAAGGGAAGAGAGAGAGACACAAAGGTGACGTTAGGACATCAATTTGTTTTTAGTTGTGGATTATTATTAAATACCCATATCGACCTTTAAAGCTACTCCTGAAAAAGTTTCACAGATTTTCCTGTTCTCGTTTGGTTTCCAAGAAAAGGCAGGAAAAGCAAAAGAAAGAAGAGAAAGGTTTCAGATCGTATTTATTGAGCCATTAGAAGAGTCATGAATCTATAGCCTTGTTCTATTTGAGTATTAAAAAAGGAATACAGTACATACTTTACAAATATATATATATAAAAAAATCAAAATAAAAAGGTAAAGTAAAAGAAAATGAACCCAGAAAGCAGAGTTCATGAAACAAAATAATCATGATTTGTTAACAAAAAGATCAGCAGTTTTTGGTTTTTTATTATTTTTTTGAAGTTGAGAATATATCCTCAAAACATGAAACACAGCATATACATGTCTGTACATACACACAAATAAGAAGGTAAAGGACTGGCCAAACGAAAAACAAAAAAAGTGGGTTTGAAGAGGAGATGAGAATTTTACCGGAAAATTGAGGGTTTCTGGGAATCTGAAAAGCTCACCGACTTTGAATTTTCAATATCCACTTGTTGTAGTTGTGAAACCCAGATGAGATGAGATGAGAAGAGAGATGGTAGTGAGAGAGCTTGTACTGGGAAAAGGAATGTTTGTGGGGGGTATGGAGGGGTAGTGATGATTGTGTTGTTGTATTTTGATTTTACTTGATGAAGAAATATATATGAAGGTAGATACATACAAAACAAAGAGATATCAGTTTCAGTTTAGTTATGATTATGAATGAATAATGGCTGTAATAAAGCAATAAATTATAGTGGGAGTAGTAACAGTAGTAGTAGTCATCTTTCTCACCCACACTGCCTTGTTTAGCATCAAGGGGACCACGCTCCTCCTGAGCACCACGTTGCTTAGACCTGGCTGAAAAAAAAAAAAAAAAAAAAAAAACAGAGTACGAATAAATATTGAAAAAAGAACTTAATGGGTGTGGGCTCATATTTGATGTGAAGATGTATGTGAGTGTTTTATTTATTTATTTATTTTAATTTTAATTTTATTATATCATTAGAGTTTTTTTAAAGTTCGAAATTTAGAATTTTCTATCATTGATGAAAAAATATATATTTAGGGTAAATTATACTTACACCTTAAGATTTGAATTTAGGGGTTGTTTGGGATGATCTAAATAAGTGTACTTTTTGTCTTTTTACGAAAAGATGTGCAGAAAAGTAGAGAGACGATGTGATGGAAAAAAAATAAAAAGATAAAAAGATGGATTATATAGGGGATGCCAAACTTGGCCTTAATATACATCACTCTTTCATGTTTGAAAAATTACACTAATTTTCTGTCATTCTAATTATTTAGATGAAATGAAAATATTGAACTCATACGCTCTTTCTTTTTTGGAAAATGAGTGGGAGCACTAATTAGTGCTACCACTAATGATGTGGCAGTAGGCCCCATTATGAATGATTTGATGTTTTGGTCTTGGTGTTGTATTTTTTTTCTTTTTTTATTGAGTGTCATGTCATTAGTGATCTTTTTAGAGTTCCAAAATTAGTGGTCTCTATCATTGTTGTTCTTTTTTTGCGTTGCGTTACTTTCTCTCTCTCTCTCTCTCTCTCTCTCTCTTCTCTTTTCTTTGCTTTATTTTTTTCAATGTAATTTCCTTTATTTTTTTTATTAGGAGTTGTTGTCTTTAATATAAGTAGGGGAGTTTGTAGAATGAAACTATTAACTACACGAGTGAAAATGTAATTTTCAGAAAGTCAAAAAGTGGGATGTAATTGGACTAAACCTCAAGAGGTGTCAGTGTAATTTATCTATATATTTATATATATTTTTTATATAAAAGAAAATAATTTTATAAATGACTTGATTCTTGAGTGTTCCAATTGGATAGTGTTGTTGCGCCTTCGTGACCCACCACAGAGGCCACCAAGTAGTTCATCACTGTAAAAAAATCACGTTAATGGCACAAATGTAATTTGATAAAGTGATTAGCGATATCCAATCAGCATGATTTTTTATAAATATAAAGTATTCGACGAGTTATACACATTGAACGATCTGAATTATCAATGCGGGTCCCGTGGTGAACCCACGGAGGCCCAACATCTCTCTCTAGTTCGATATAGACTGGAGAAAAACTTCTCCCTTTTATAAATACTAAAAATACACAAAACTAAAATATAATTGGTTGTTTGGCTTTTAACTTAATATATTCTTTTTTTATTATTATTTATGTGTGAAGTACTAATAAGTCTCAAAATCTAATTTCGTAAACCTTTTAGTTTTCTCTTTTTTCTTATGAACCCAAAGGTCTTATTAAAGTAAAAAATTACACAAAAGAGTAGTTACTTACATGTTTGAGTTTAATTTTTTATGGATAAAAGTAAGTTTCTCCAAATGTAAAATTATATATTTGGGTAATCTGCACTATAAAAGTTTTGGATTTTGTCTTTTCCTGAAACAAATCTCACATTACAAACAAAAACGTAACACTCCAATAACATAACACTCCAATGTAGCACATTAAAAAAAGTCATTGGTGTATTTTTTCCAAACGTAACAACATAACACTAAAAAAAAACTTCTTAGTATACTTTTCTTAAATGTAACACAAAAAAAATTTGTTAGTGTATTTTTTCTAAAAGTAACACTCTAATCAATGTAATCCCAAACGAAACATTTCAATGTAACACATAAAAAAACACTAAAAACTCCTTAGTGTATTTTTTTCCAAACGTAATGCTCACAATTTGAAATTATACATTTATTCAAAACTTACTAAGAAATTTTTGTACTCCTTTTAAAATGGTTTGAAAAATCTCTCATCCTTTTAGAATGGTTTGAAGAATCCTACATCCTTTTTTTGGAGTGTTACATTTAAAAAAAGTATACTAAGGAGTTTTTTTTTTTTTGTGTATTATATTAAAGTGTTACACTAAGGAGTTTTTTTTGGAATGTTATGTTGGAGTGTTGTGTTTGGAAAAAGTATACTAAGGAGTTTTTTGTGTATTACATTACAGTGTTACACTAACGACTTTCTTTGTATGTTACATTAGAGTGTTATACTAAGTAATTTTTTTGAAGTGTTATATTGGAGTGTTACATTTGAGAAAAGTACACTAATAATTTTTTGAAGTGTTATATTGAAGTGCTATGTTTGAGAAAAATATATTAAGGATTTTTTGGGAGTGCTACGTTTGAGTGTTACAGTTTGAAATTATACATTTGTCCAAAGTTTCCTAAGGAATTTTTGTATTCCTTTTGACATGTTTGAAGAATATCACATCCTTTTGTAATGTTTGAACAATTCCATATTTTAAGTTATTTTTGTACTTCTTTTGAAATATTTTTTAAATAAAAAAGATTCTCATACAAAAATTTATCTCAAATTTGATTATCATAGATTGTGTATCTTATCTTTCTAACAATAAAAAATAAAAAAAATAAAAAAAAAAGGGAGAGAAGGAAACATAGAAATAAAAGTATAACAGTAAATTTAATTTTTAAATAATATATTAAATCTATCTTTCAAAATTAATGAGACTAATTTGTCTATAAAAGAATTCTTGAGATTAAATGGATCACCATTCCTCAAAATGAGATTTATAAGTAAACTTTCCTTCTTTTTTTTTTATCTTCATTAATAATAATAATAATAAAACTCAAAATATTTGTATTTTTCATATAGGTACCAAGTGTAAGTGAATGTTGTGACATGAGACGCAACTTTGGAGAACAACCTAAAAAAGAGAACATTTGGCTAAAAAAAAATTAAAAAGTCAATTTAATTGTTTATCATTAATTAAAAAAATCAAATGTTACATTAATTTTTTCACTCAAAAAAATATATTTTTTAGCAACTACCAAATACATTAACTTTTTTAACTATTAAAAAAAATTAAAAAGTCATTAAAAAAAAAAATCAAATCCCAAACACTCACGTATTCTAGCTTACACCTTTATTAAAATACAATTCCTTTGAGTTATTTCCACTTAAATATATTTAAAAAATAAAAAATATTTATTGAGAAAAAAAATTAGGTAAAAATATTATAAAGGAAAATTACTGATCATTGCACCCGTCAAAAAGTTGTATATCTATTAATGCTTATAAAGTTTATCTTAATTTTTTTTAAAACCCCTGTATTAATTTTTTATTTTTTATTTTTTATATATATATATTTTTTTTGTGAAATAGAGATATCATAAATTAAGAAAGAGTAACAAAAACAGTCCTGGGGTATGAAGCCCCTACACCATCCTCAAGTAACTGTTTAGACAGACAAGAAAGAGTGGAATTAAAAACAACAAAACTATCAGTGGCAACACTGCCTTGATTTGCTAAAATGTCCACACACTTGTTGGTTTCCCGAAAGATATGCTCAACCGTGGAGATTCTCAGCTGCCTCATGAGATACCTGCAATCGCAAAGGAGATTACTATAATGGTGCTGACTAGATGGTTCATGTAGTAGTAACTTGATCATTTCTTTTGTATCTGATTCCACATGAATTTCCAATAAGTGTAAGTCTGCTGCTAACATCAAACCATCTCGAAGAGCCCATAATTCAGCCTCTAAAGCCGAAGCTGTGCCTATATTCCTCATGAATCTTGCAACCCACCTGCCCAAAGTATCACGAATAATGCCACCTCCTCCTGCTCGGTTAGGGGATGTTTTTGAAGTTCCATCAACATTTAACTACCGACCTTCCCAAGGAGGCTTCCAGCCAATTAAGACAGTGTGTACAACTTTGGATGGCAGATTTTTATCAATGACATGCTGCCATTCAAGAGCTCGAGCCACCACCAATGCTGCACTGAAAGGGGATGGGTTGGGTTGGAAACAACAAGCATTACGGTGCCGCCAAATTTCCCAACACACAAAGGGGAAGATTATGGTCCAATCTACAGAAGATGGGTGTACAATTTTGGTTTGACAGTTGAGTTTGATCCCAGAATGGAGGTCAGAGGAGAAAGAAAGGAGTGCCATTTGGGGAATACCGATACGAAACCAACATTGGGCTGCAAATGGACAATCCCTAAGGACGTGAATAGTGGTCTCGGGAAATTGTTTACACAAAGGGCAGAGGTCATCCTGAACAATATGCCTATGGAAAAGTTGGGTTTTGGTGTTGAGTTTTTGATGAAGTGCACGCCAAAGGAAATGAAGGTCTCTTGGGGAGGCCAGGACAGCCCAAAGCCAAGACTAATTAGGAAGAGGCGGTGACGCCTGAAAATTGCGGGTTAAAAAATAAGCGGAGTTGCTTTTGAAATTCCCATTGGTGGAGTGTTTCCAAACTTTAATGTCAAAACCCGACTCAAACCAAGAGGGAGATAAGCTCATAATGGACCCAACAATGTGAGGAGGAAGATCGAAAGAAAGGGCTGAAAAATCCCACTGATTATTCACCCAACGGTCACGGACAAGCAAGGAAGATTCGTTAGAATTTAACGGGCCTTCAATGCAATTCCTAATTGGTCCACACTTAGCCCAATCGTCTAACCAAAAACAAGTGTTTAAGCCACTTTTCACCAACATTTTAGAGCCTTTCTCAAGGATATTAAGCCCCTTTCTCATACTCCTCCAAACAGGTGATATCCTATTTCTATCGCCCCCCACATGACCGTATTTGGACTTAAGGGTTCTAGACCACAAAGCGTTATCATCATGAATCAAACGCCAATTCCACTTGGCCATAGACACTTTGTTTATTAAACTAGTTTGCCTAATGCCTAGCCCTCCAAGAGCTTTAGGTTTGGTGACCGTGTCCCAAGCAACCCCATGTACCGCCCTATGTTCCACCGAGGAACCCCATAAAAAATCACGATTGAGTTTATCAAGGGTATTAGCAACAGATTTGGGGATAAAATTACATTGCATTATGTATGCAGGAATGGCCGCATTAACCGACTTGATGATCGTAGCTCAACCCGCAAAGGATAACATTTTGCTTTTCCATCCGGCGAGCTTGCTTTGAACCTTGTCAATCACAAATTAGAAGGACTCTCTATCAGGCCGGGAGTGGTGGATCGGACAACCCAAATACTTACCAAGGTCACGAGTAGTAGGAATACCAAGAGTATGAGAAAGGTGCTGTTGCAAGTCTTCATGTACATTGGCCGGAAAGAAAACTTTGGACTTGTTAAAACTGATGTTTTGGCCAGATAAGGAACAAAAGTCTTGCAAAATGGAAGAGATGATAAGACAATTGGGTTCCGAAGCTTCTCCAAGTAAGATGAGATCATCAGCAAAAAATAGATGTCATAAAAGGGGACCCGCCCTAGACACACGGATAGGAGACCACTCATGATTTTGGCAGGCTTCGGTGATACGAGCTGAGAGATATTCCAGGCAAAGGATAAAGAGATATGGAGAAATGGGATCACCTTGCCGTATGCCTCGAGATGGAAAAAATTCTTCGATTTTTTCACCATTAAACAGCACTGAAAGCGAACTCGAGGAAACACAGGACATAACAAGTTCTATCCAACTCGAAGGAAAATTAAAGGATCACATGATGGTACGGATAAAACTCCACTCTAAACGGTCATAAGCTTTGTCCAAATCAAGTTTAATCAACATGCTGCCTTTCCTGCCTTTTTTCTCCTTAAAGCTATGAACAATTTCTTGTACGAGGATAACATTATCAGTACCTCTTCTAGCTGGGATGAAACTTGATTGAAGGGGACTGACAAGAGACTCTAACAGAGGTCGAATACGAGCTACAAGGAGTTTTGTGATGAGTTTGTAAATGGTGTTACAAAGCCCTATGGGACGGAATTGGGTTATGGATTCTGGACTAGGGACTTTAGGGATGAGGCAGATTAAGGTTTTATTGATCTCCGAATTGATATAGCCAGTCACAAACGCACAGGAGATTACTTCACAGATCGATGGGGCAAGTAGATGCCAAAACTTTTGAAGAAAGATAGGGTGGGGTCCATCAGGCCTAGGGGCCTTCCAGGGTTTGAACGTTCACAAAACTCGCCTAATCTCTTCCAATGAAGGAGGGGCTGAGAGGGAGAGATAAAGAGACGAATCAATGGTGGGTAAGAAAGAGTAGGTGGGTTCGTCACGAAGGGACACACTATTAGGTAAACAACCTTCTAAAGTGATCCACAAACCTGCTTTCATATATTATAATAGTGGTGCATTCTGTCTACATCAACAATATCAGTGATAAAAAAAATAAAAATAAAATAAAATGAATGCAGAGAGGGAAGTAATGTGTATATCTATGCCAAAGCCCATTACTATTATTATAATATAATTATTATTAATTTAAAAATAGATAGGCGAGTAGACTGTTTCAATATTCGATAGGAGGTATTATTTGTATGTAGTATCACACAGTAATTTGTAAAGATCCTAAGAATGTGTTCAGTTGAAAAATTGGATGAGAAAAATAGAAATCAAAAGAAAAGAAAATAAAAATAAAAAAATTTGATAGGATTCGAATGTTAAGTTATGTTTGGTTGGATTGAGAAATAGAGAAAGAAAATGGCCTACTGCTCTATTTGGTTCACTAGAATGAGCTAGAATGGAATAAAATGATCATTCCTTCGGCGCTCATATGGAATGACTATTCCCTTAACATTTGAATGATGATTTTATTTGTAATATATTTTGTCATTATTTTTAATCAACCAAACATAGAAATGAATATTTTGATGGAATTATCATTCTATTTCGTTTCATTTCATTAAACCAAACACTACTTAAATCAATCCAAAAGACAAAAAATGAGATTCCATTTCCCTCTTACTTTCTTTTCATTTATGTTTTCCATTATAACCAAACAAAAAATGAGATTATATTTCATTTTTCCTTTCTATTTCTCACATCGAATCTTTCAACCAAACACAACCTAAGAGTATATCTAAGCTACTACTAGGTATACGATGCATGCTAGTTAAATTGCCCAGAATAATCCTTTTTTGTTTTTGTTTTTTTTTTTTCAACTCCAATAAACTGAGTATATGATTAAACATTTTGTCTCAAATCACATTCACTAACTATAGTAGCTTTCAAATGTTAGGCCAAGCTTATTTTATCTTAATCATCTTTATTATTGATGTGACATTCCATAAAATGAATAGTATTTTTAGATGGATAGTTAAAATAAAAAGTACAATTAGAGTGGAAATATAAAAATATAAATAGACAAAGTAAAATATTTACATTATAATAATTTTTACGTAAATAATGTTTGACTTATTTCAAATTAAGGAGTGATTTGAGATATTCTAAATAAGTATACTTTTTGACTTTTATGAATAAAAAACATGTATAAAAAAGTAGAGAAAGTAGGTAGAAAAGTAGAGAGCAGATGTTGATTGATGTAACCCAAATAAGTGTATGTATGCAAAAAAAAGTACATTTTTTTAGTGCCTGCCAAACGCTTACTAACTATCTCAAATTGAGAAAGCGTTTGGGTTTGATTAGCTCATTTTGAGATCAATTTTGGCGATTCGAACCATTTATTTTTTAAGACTCGTTGAGTAAGATATTAATAAAGGAAATCAAGTTGATTTAATATCGATAGTTATATGTCTTCTTCTTTTTTTTTAACTATTAGTAGCTATATGTCTGAATCAGATTTATATTACAAAAAAATGAATGACTGTTATTAAAATTATATTTGTCACTTATTTTTGTAAAACTGAATATAATTCGAACATATAATTATCAATATCTAATCATCTTGATTATATATATATATATATATATATATTCTACTTTCACTAGTCCTCAAAATGAACAGTTGATCCCAAAATAAACTTACCAAATCCAAAATCTCTCAAATTTAGAGAAGCCAAACCTTAAATAAAACACCTAATGACATTGGAAATTCTCTAACACTTACGTTAATACGAAGTTAAAATTTCAGCATAAGTGGGTTTAATTTTACTAAGCAGTTATGAAAACTCGACTCTAAGCATTAGATAAAGAATTCCGATTACTTATCCACTAAACTAAGTCAACATTTCGCATTAGTGTTTTTAGTTGACCTTTTTCAAATAGGACTTTTTTAGTTTGAGATTAAAAAATTCATTTGATTTGTTTTTTTTTTTACTTTTATAAGGGAAAAAGTAAATAATTATGATTTAAATGTAACATTCCATTTTATTAATTTATTTAACCTATTTTGTCTTTTATGTTTTTTTAACTCAACTAAATTAGTCAAACGAAGGCTAACCACTCGGTGTTATATGTTTTCAGCTTAGTTTGAAAAAATAATTAGTAATTCATGAAAAAAAAATTATAATTTTAAGAGATAATTACAAAAAAAAAAAAAAAACTTGAGTTTGGCGTGTTTTTCACATTAAATTCCAACATTTTAATTTTAACAATTTAAACCCTGAATTTTTAACAGTGTCTTAATGTTGACCCTCCGTCTATTTCCGTTTGTTTCTGTTAACTTTTTAGACTTATTTGATACACATGTCACTTTTTGATTCGTCCATAATTATTATAATTATTTTACTTTCCGATCGGCCATCTCCATGGCCGACTGTGCACATTTGTGGCCGATAGGACATTCTGATTTGCAGGTCTAACTTCAAATGGGCATAACTCCTTCATATAAACTCTTTTTCAGGTCATTCTTGTGTTTAAAATGAAGCCCCGAAAGTAAGATTTCCAATGGTGATAGCCTCATCTCAAAATTACAAGTGTGCTAAGAGATATCCCGCTTTTAGTGAAGGCTGCTCAGTTTCGGTCCAACCGGAATGATGCCCAACTTCAACCAATCATATCTTCTCCATCCAGACTCGTCTTTAGGAGATTCTTGAGTGAAAAATGAAGCTCCAGAAGTCTTCTTTCCAACGGTGGTGGCCTCATAGCTTAAATCGAAGTGTGCAAACAGATAGGTCTGATTTAGCTAGGGCTGCTCGACTCTTTCTTAGCGATTCATGCCCATCTTTTTCTCCAGCTTGGTTTCTTCCCTCTTCTCCTCTTTTCTTCAACTCCAAACCTCTAAACAAGATGTTTTGGAAGGTTTTTCAAAGAGTTCACCTCTCTTTCATTCATTTCTACTTTCTCCCTGCTCAGTTTACCGAAAAACACAATATTTAACAAAATGCGAGCATCGGAACATCGTAGGAACTTTGTTTCAAAAATATTTTGAAAGAGAGGGTTTTAAGGTCTAAAATATTTGGTCAAAATAGTTTTGGTCAAAAAATAGGGTATAAGGTTTGGATTTGACTCTCTCCTTGCCAAAGAGACCGAATCTTTGCACTATACAACTTCCAAGTCAGAATGGCAATTAAAGCAGCAGCAGATGTTATCTCTCTCTGGTATGAACAGGGTGTGCCCGTTCGAAAGGTAAATCAGAGGTCGCGTTTGAATTTGGTCTCGTTAAGGCTTGTATTCCCTTACTCGGCATTTTGTTTTAAATATGCGTTGTCACGCACATTCCATTTGCATCGTGATGCATGTCCCAATTGCATTGTTATGCACCCACTTCACTTGCATTGTGATGCACGTTCCAGTTGCATTATTATGCACCCGCTTCACTAGCGTTGTTATACCTATTCATTGCATTGATTAGGCACATCTATCTCACATTGTTATGCTCATTCATTGCATTGTTACGCACCAATTCACTTACAATTATCATTCTTTCTCCTCGCGCGTGCGACGGCTTAGACCTCCTTTGGTTTAGAGCATTTGGAACACGTTCCAATGCCCGCATCTTTTATTCTGAAACACCGGGATACGTCCCTACATTTCTCCTCCTTGTTCGTAACATTGGGATACGTCCCTAATCTTTAGGATACGTCCCTAAACTCCAGGATACGTCCCTACATTTCTCCTTCCTTCCAAAACAATGGGATACGTCCCTATGTTTCTCCCTTTTTTTGATTTTCTCTTTTTTGTTCTTTTCTTTGCATTTTTCTTCTTTTTTTTTTGATTCTTTGCACTTTTCTTTTTTTTGTTCTTTTTCTTCTTTTTTTTTATTTATTTTTTTATTTATTTATTTTTTTGCTCTAACTTTTGCCTGGGTCGCCCTTCCGGGTTTTCGGCCCAGCGAGTCTCTCAAGAGTAAAAGTATAGCTTTGTCCATGCCAAATGGTTTTGAGATCTTGAAATTATCTGAATCTAGGAGAATGACTGCTGTTCTAGCTTCGCAAGCTTCTTCTGATGAGATCTAATCTTCTTGACCCGACTTTGGGTGCCTCTTGTTCGAGGGCTGCTTCAAATCTGGCCACACAGGCCTTACATGGCGGTTGACCGTTGAACGTTCTGAATGGGTCCAAGGTTCGAAAACAAATGGATTGAATCTTGAGACTGAGAGCGATCCTAGGCTGCACAATCTCAAGAGCGATTCCACACAAGTCTTCACAGGACTGCGCAAAACATTTTGTTTTTGAAAGTTTTTAAGAAAGCGACAAATCGCTCGTGCCGAAGATAGTGTGGAACCAATCTGGATCAAAGCTAGGGTCCTTCTCAGTACTCACACTAACAAGCATGATTTCATTCATTAAGGGCTTAGCACGCCTCTCTTTCTCTCAGTTTGATCAAAGTTTTGCAAATCCCGAGGAATTCCTCCCTCTTTGTTTTCATCGCAACGTTCAAAAAGTTTTGAAAAACTTAGGTTATTACAATGACTTCAAGGTACAGAAAAGGCAGAGTTCTTAGTCAAATACTGCCATCTCATTCAGAACTTCCGGTATAACTGGCACAAGGCAGAAGCAAATACGAGAGCGTGAAAATCACTGCTGTTTCATTCAAAATTTGTCGGCACAATTGGTTCCCTGGCAGAAATAAACTCAAAACAAAGCGAAAAGATAAACACAAAACAAAATGGTGACGCCCGAGGTAACACCCCCCGGAATCACCCGACTCCTATACAACAGGATTGACTCGATACAACAATGACAGACCCAAAACAAAAAGAGACTGACTCAAAACAAAAGGACAGACTCAAAACAAAACAACAAGACTGACCCAATACCCAAGTCAGAAAGCACAAAAGCTAGCATTGGCAAATGCTCAAAACAGTGCATGCCATACACCATATCTGAAATAAACTGAACGCCGCCCGCAGGTGGTTTATCCCTCGATCACATCACATTATCCCCCACAGGTTCACTGGTCGAGTGCCGATAGACTTTGCTGGACTGGCGCGGGGATGACCCTGTTGTCAATCAAATTTTGTATCTCGTGGCGGAGACGGACGCAACCGTCGGTGTCATGACCGGTTTGTTGATGGAAAGCACAATACTTAGTCGGGTCATGTTGTGGAGGGAGAGGATCGGGTAGAGGCCGTTGCTCTAACGGTTTCAGATGTCCTTTCCTGAGTAGGACCCCCAGGGCTTTAGATAAAGACATATAGAGTGGGGTGAAAACCCTCTTGCCTCGGGGTAGATAGTCTGAAGTTCGGGGGTTTGAAGTGGATGCACCAACAAAAGGGGTGGCTGCTCTTGGTGTGGTGGTGGCGACCATGCCCACTTCGGAAGATCTTGCAGCTGCGTCACCGCTGGTGGTCGCATTCGAACTGCGGGTAAATGCCCTCCTCGGCTGCTCCTTCTCCTGGTCAATGAGGCCCTGCTTTATAGCATCCTCGATCTGTACTCCCATCTCATGCAAATCTGAAAAGGTAGGGAAGGGGAGCACGATCATTTTCTGCATTAGTTTGGGCTGGAGGTTGCGCACAACCATCCGTATTTGATCCTTATCAGTGGGCCTCAAAGTCATCATCGATGCCTTCGCCCTCCACCGGGCCACAAATTCTGAGAAGCTCTCCTTAGGCTCCTGCCTCGTCGTCTCAAGATCAGGGGTCGTAATCTCGATTTGGGTATTGTATGAATATTGTGCGACGAAGGCCTCGGCCATCTCCTTCCAGCTTCGTTTCACTGAATCCTCCAATTTGGCGTACCAGATGGCCGCAATACCCGACAGGGTCCTGCCAAAAAGGGAAAGCTTCTGTAATCTTGTTAAGCCCATCGGGCGCAGAACATCTGAAAACAAACTCAGGTGGACCATGGGATCTCCTGACCCGTCAAAACGGTCGATGTGAGGCATCTTGAACCTGTCCGGCAGTGTCACAGCTGCGTCAGTGTACCCGTCCTCAATGTCCGGGATGGACTTTACCCCCTGGGATTTCTTGAACAACTTTTCAAGCTTGCTCAACTTCAACGCTGTATGGTCTACCTCGAACTCAAAGGGAGAGTCCGATGGGTTGATTGGTGCTTTAGACAGCTGGGGTAAGATTGGGGGCAGAACCGGCCCTGTCGGAATGTCCGTACCTTCTTGGACATTTGGTGTCTCCCCAGGTATTGGATTTACTGGTGGGGGGGAACTGGATGTGAGGCTGACGCTCCGGCTTGCTACTGGAGCCGAGTAATTATCTCCGCCTGTTGGGCCATGATTGCGGCCTGCTGCTTAGAGAATTCCGCTTGGCGGACAGCGTCCTTTTGCATTTGCTTCATGCTCTCTTGGAGCTGACGCATCATTTCCTCCATTCCGGCTACACTCTGCCGATCCTGCTGACTGACTGGTATCTATCCCTGCAGTAGAAACTGAGACCTCAACCTGACTGTTCACTGGTGGGGTGGATAAGGGCCACTGATCTGGTAACTGCTGAACTGGTGATTTGTGCCTGACTGGCCCTTTTACCCTGCCTCTGGCAAAGGAACATTGATTGCCCTTGAACTGAATCTTTGACCTGACAAAGTCTATCAGCACAAGTTCGATGAACCTCGGGGGATATCGGAGCCTTCTGAAGCTATGGTTCCCAGACTATCCTAGCAAAAGAGAAAACATGCAGCATCTCAGCCTGATTTCACCCTTGAACAGATATGAGCATAGTTGAATGAGTGTGCTCTCTACTGAATTCTGCCCAAAATTCTGCCTCAAATTTGATACCCTCGGGTAAAACTGATTCTTCAGATTCTGATGCCCGCAGACCTGATACCTAGACTTGCAAACTGATACATGCAACCCCTGTAGAGACACACTCTGACAGCACATAATAGATAATTGAGAGCCAAAACACCCCTATGTTGGGGTAGGGTTTCCCTGTCCTATTTTGTCAGGAGCTAGGGTTTTACTACGCACGCAGCGGTTTCAAACAACCTACGATCGGGTAAGCAACCTGTCCTAGCTTGGAATGGTCACTACGGATTCCGAATATGCACTAGGTCGAATGGTCAAAATGGTGCCCCGGTAAAACCGGGGTTTGTGTTCCCACACTGGCAGAGCCCACAACCGGTCAGCCTTATGGTCATGCCTTGACAAGACAAGCCTCCGGCAAACCGTTCAGGAATAGCAGATGGCAAACACGGTGTCCTAGGCATACCAATGTAAATGCAATGTAAAGAAACACACAAGTGTAGTCAAAAACAGATATCATGAGTTCGAGTCAAGTTCTCTAACTCCCCAGCGGAGTCGCCAGAAACTGTAGACGTCCCCGAACACCCCAGGAGGAACGAGTCCCCCGTTCTGTTCATTTGGGTTTCACTACAGTTCGGACTCTCAATTTGTCACGGTTCTAAACCTGAACCAAATAGTCCAAATCCGGCAAATCGTTTTGAGAAAACAGATTTTGAAAGAAGTGCCAAACATGGACTGCTTTTCCAGATATAGAGTCGCCACCTAAATATTTTATTTTGGGAAATTTAGGAAACCCTGACTCGTTGCCTAAGGCCACGTGTCCATCATCACCAAAGTTGCCTCGGCTCGGGAACTTGGGTACGATTGGGGAAGGTCACTTCGTGAGCACCCCCGCTCGCCCGATCAAAGATCAGCCTCTACTAACCATGATATCTATCTTTGAAAACATTATGTGTTCTTATTCCGGTTATTAGCCTAGATTTACTATGTGATGCGCACAGCATACAAGTATAGACTGGGTCGCCTAAATTGGAACAAAACGTTTCATGTTTGTTTGTTTGAAAATGGTTTGATGATGTTACCCGCAAGTAGGCTAAGACGTGGATTTGCCACCCTCGGGTGGGCTTTAGAAAACATGATTTTGCCACTATCTAGTGGGCTTAAAATTCACAGTGAATGAATTGTTCCAATCCAAATAACTCAACTTTCATCCACAGGCATTCAGGCAGTTATATCACATAAGTAATTGGCCTCATGGTAAACATGCTATCATGGCAGTTACTCACACGCATGCAAGGATGCTAAAGCATAAAACTTACAGAGTACTCCAAGCCAAAACAGAAGCTAATTAGAAATCCATGCATGATCCTAACTATACAGAAATGCCTAATGCAACACATGCAAAAATGCAACTATAGCAGGCTTGGCTATTCTAAACATGGCATATGAAATGCTACAACTAACATGTATTCAACTTGGAATTGAAAATACAATGCAGTTAGTATGATGCGCCGAGCCCGGTGCATGCAAAACAGATGAATGAATGCAAACATGCTATCATACTGTATGCTAATTGAAACATGCCCTAATCTAACCATCATAAGTTGGTAAATAAAAGGGAGAAAGACGTGGGGTTGGAAGACATATATCACACACACGCACACTTATTACAACATTGCCCTCGCGCAGAGGGTCCGACTAAATAATATACAGTCCCGAATAAATATTACAGTCCAAATAATTACAAAACCCTAATTAATTAACAAATTAAACTAGGTAAGCTGTAAACTAGCATGCAAGCTAGGGACTGCCTCGACTCTGTTCCGAATAATGGATGATGCATGCTCGGGTTGCTTGGCACGAAAATCCACTGCGATGCCCCAATTAGCCTCTGTTTGCGATTGATGCCGGAATGCTGTGCAAGGCCTTTGAAAGGCTACTGATTCTTGATTTGCTGCAACAGAGAGTAGGAAAAGGGCATGGTAATGTATTTTCACAAATATATGTATGCCTCGATCCTCGTGCCACCAATCACGCATATTGATGCATGATGGCTGAGGAGTTGAATTGCACGACTCAATATGAAATGAATGCACATATAAACACAACAAAACCTAAACTCCATCATGGATAATTCGGAGTGTCAGTGACTGGGAATTGAGACACGTTCTGTCACTCGAAGTACGAAACGTCCCTCGTTTCCCGTGCTCGTGCTAAATCCTATCCCAAGCATGATGCAATATGCATGATATGCATGAAATGCAACTAAGATACAACCTAACATACACTATGCTATGAAATGGCATACACGATGCACGAGATAACATGGCATACACAATGCGCTAACATACAACCTAGCATACACAATACTATGAAATGAAATGGCATACACAATGCAATATGGGCTTACACCAACATGAGTGGACCTCAGCCACACTCACATAAGAGGCCATGAGATGAAAAATGAGACACTCGAAATGCGTGCACATATGCACGCACACCGAGGACCGACCCTAAGGCACCAAATGCCACTCTAACAAGACATGGTAAGGCATGGAATATGGCATACTAGCATGTAAATTTCAGTAGCAAAATATGATGCAAAACGGCCCCAGAACATGGAAACATGGCACCCGATACATGGAATGAGACCCGAAACATGAAGTTAGGTACATGGAATGACCTATGGCTATGAAAAGCATGCATTATTTGAACATGAAGTGTGAAGATAGAATCAAGACAGTCCCAAAGCAAGCATATTTACAGTTTTAATCAAGGCCAAACAATGGACACAAATAGGACTAAGCTAGCATGCAAAAAATGGCCCCATAAGAGAGGTAATGAAGCAAGTAGCAGTTGCTGGCCCTAAATGGCCAAGAGCCCTTCAACAAAGTTGAAGAGGGGCTCAAAACATGGCACTTTACAGTTTATGATCAAACCCAAAACAGTGCACATGCAAGCTTAAAATACTATGCAAAATAAGGCCTAAAAAGAGGTTTAAACACAAAGAGAAAAAATGGAGCTTCAAACAGAAAAATTCCCTTGATCAAACATGAAGAGAGAGTCAAAATAATGCTATTTACAGTTCGGACCAGAGCCCAAAAATACAAGCACAAGGGGCTAACAAAACATGCAAAAATAAGGCCAAAAGAGGGATAAAGAGGCAAGTGACAAAAGGAAGCCTCAAACAGTGAAGAGCCCTTCAAAAATGTTGAATAAGGGCTCAAAATAAGCCACTTTAAAGTTTATAACCAAGCTCAAAACAGTTTACAAATGAGCCTAAAATACTATGCAAGAATGAGGCATACAAGAGAGGTAAAGAAGCAAGTGTAAAAAGGAAGCCTCAAACAGGGAGAGGCCCTTAAACAAACATGAAAAGGAGCTCAAAAAAATGCTATTTTCAGTTAGGGTTGGAGTCCAAATATGCAAGAAAGTATGGCTTAGAAAGCATGCAAAAGAAGCTCAAAAAGAGAAAAAGTATGGCTCACCCTTGTAGACCACACTTCAACAGCCTCTTGGCTTGAGAAAAGGTGCTCCTTGCCTCTGGAAAACCAGCTCCAAGTGTTGGAAAGGATGGTGGTGGTGTGGTGCTATGTGGTGGTGTAGAAATGGTGTAGGGTTTGGAAGATTTTGAGGGTTGGAGTGTAGGGACAGAGAGATACAATATAGGAGGCTTAGAGCAAATTTTTTTAACCCTTCAAATGGGAGCTGGAGGGCCTGATATATAGGCAAAAGTGTGGAAAAAAGAGGGGGAAAAAAGGGGGGGAAATGAATTCAAGTTTCGCCCCAAAAGTGCAGCCCCCCGGATACACAATCTGGGGGGAAACAAAATACATATTTGTAATGTACCTAGAGAGAGGATCAAAGCTGGCTGGTTTGTTAGGGTTTAGGTGGCCAACCGGCTCTCCCCATGGCCGGTCGGCCAAGGGTCAAAAGGGTCAAGAAGTATTAGTGGCCGGCCACCCCAGATTGGTGGCCTCCCATGTGTGCACAACACAACCATGTGGTCAAAAACTGGAGAAGTGAACCAGGAGAGAGAAAAGGCCACTTTTAGGAGGGGTTCAAAAGGGTCACACAAAATTACTGGCCGGCCATATGATATTGGTGGCCTCCCAGATGTGTACAACACAAATATGTGGTTTGGGGCAAGAAAAAGTGGCCTTAGGGTGGTCAACATTGGCTTTTAAGTAAGAAAAACGGGCGGCGGAGGGCGATGGAGGAACAAAAGTGGTTATGAGAACAATTAATGGCCTCCCACCCTTCTACGACCTTCCTAACAATGAAACAGAGGTCCCTGCCAAAAATGAACTCAAACCGATGCAAAATGAAGGTTCGGGGGCCAAAGCGCGCAGCCCGAGGCCCCGAAAACTGACTGTTAGGCACCGGAAGTGGTGTTCGACCACGAAGTTGGTCTCTCGAGCCACAGTGTCCCTCAAAAGGGAGCAAATAAGATGCATGCCAAAAACCGAAGCAAACGGAGGTGGTTAAGCGGTCCCGAACCGAGGCACACGGCCAACGGCTCCGAAAAACTAGAAACCGGACTCCAAACGGGAAAAATGGACTACGACCATGAAACGTAGCCTACGGCCACTGAGAGATGATCTACGAGACCTCTCCCTCCATTCGGGAAAAGAAAACAGAGAAAACAGAGCCTGGTTCGCAAACCGAGGCAAAGCATGAAAGAGTCCGGAAGTCCGGAGGCAAGGCTGGCAGCCGAGACTCTGAAACCTCTGAACGAGCACGATATGCAACATCACCAAGCGCTCAATCGGTGACGTCTGAGTCTTAAGGTTGGTCAAAAATAGGGTGTCTACAGAGAGTAACCAAACGTGAAGGAGAATTACATTTTGAAATGTGTGGTGGAATTACATTTTGAAAACTTCATCCAAACATAAGATGCAAAATGGAGGGGTGGAATTATATTTAGAGAACATAACCAAACACATTTCCCTTTCTATTTCTCTCATCGAATCTTTCAACCAAACACAGCCTAATAGTATATCTAAGCTACTAGGTATATAATGCATGTTAGTTAAATTTCCTAGAATAATCCTCTCTTTTTTTTTTTCTCACTCCAATAAACTAAGTATATGATTAAACACTTTGTCTCAAATCACATACACTAATAGTTTTCAAATGTCAGGCCAAACTTATTTTATCTTAATTACCTTTATTGTTGATGTGCCATTCCATAAAATGAATAATATTTTTAGATGGATAGCTAAAATAAAAAGTACAATTGAAGTGGAAATATAAAAATATAAATAGACAAGTTAAAATATATACATTATAATAATTTTTACATAAATAAAGGTTTGACTTATTTCAAATTAACTATCTAAATTGAGATAGCGTTTGAGTTTGGTTAGCTCATTTTGAGATCAATTTTAGTGATCTGAACCATTTATTTTTTAAGACTTGTTCAGTAGAATATTAATAAAAGAAATCAAGTTGATTTAATATTGATAGCTATATGTCTTCTTCTTTTTTTAACTATCAGTAGTTATATGTCTAAATCAGATTTGTATTACAAAAAAATGAATGACTATTATTAAAATTATATTTGTCACTCATTTTTGTGAAAAATAAATATAATTCAGACAAATACTTATCAATATCTAATCATCTTAATTTTTTATACATATATTCTACTTTCACGAGTTCTAAAAATAAAGAATTAATCCCAAAATAAACTTGCCAAATCCAAAATCTCTCAAATTTAGAGAAGCCAAACCTTAAATAAAACACCTAATGACATTGGAAATTCTCTAACACTTACGTCAATACGAAGTCAAAATTTTAGCACAAGTAGGTTTAATTTCACTAAGCAATTATGAAAACTCCACTTTAAGTATTAGATAAAGAAATCCGATTACTTATCCACTAAACTAAACTCGTCATTTGACATTAGCTTTTTTAATTGGCTTTTTTAAGTTAGTATTTTTTTAGTTTGGCACTAAAAAGTTCGTTTGGTTTGATTTTTTTGGCTTTTATAAGAGAAAAAGTAAAATGATTATGGTTTGAATGTGACATTTTATCTTATTGACTTATTTAACATATTTTGTCTTTTATGCTTTTTAATCCAACTAAATTAGTCAAACGAAGGCTAACTACTTAGTGTTATATGTTTTCAGCTTAGTTTGAAAAAATAATTAGTAATTCATGAAAAAAATTATAATTTTAAGGGATAATTACAAAAAAAAATCCCAGGGTTTGGTGTGTTTTTCACATTAAATCCTAACATTTTAATTTTAACAATTCAAATCCTAAATTTTTAACCGTGTCCCAATGTTGACCCTCCGTCTGTTTCCGTTTATTTCTGTTAACTTTTTATACTTATTTGATACACGTGTTACTTTTTGATTCGTCCATAATTATTATAATTATTTTATTTCTAAGTTACCTTTTTTTTTCTTCTATCAACTCTCTCTCCCTCTCTCTCTCTCTCTCTCTCTCTCTCTCTCTCTCTCTTTCTTAGGTTGAACGATCGTCGACCTCCGAATGACCCATCGTTGACCTCTGCTCTTTCGCCGACCTTTGCACCGTTTGCCAACCTCTGTCCACACCGCCCCTGCACTGCCACAACATCCTGCACTGCCACAACATCTTTCACACGTCTCTCTCTCTCTCTCTCTCTCTCTCAACTTTCAATTGCCTTTTTCTTCAAATCCATATCAGAGCTCTTTGATCAAATTAGTTTGCCGGAGTGGCTAGGTACGTCGGAGTAAGATAACAAGGGAGAAAAGCACTACCAAAAGCTTTTCCTTCTTCCCGAAAACCCTAAGACCCCATAATCCATTTCCTTCTTCCCCAAAACCCTAAGACTCCATAATCATTTGATCATCTGATTTGGAATTAAAGGAAGAGCTCTTTCGGCCCTTGCAATTATGGAGATGATCGTAGGGAATCGAAGTTATGGGCGGTGGTTGAGAAGTGCACGACGCAAGAGGGAGAGACTTGCCTATGCATCTGGCATCTCTTATGATGAGATTGTGGCGGTCAATGGTTTGTCCACCGCCTCCGCCACCGCTGAGATAAATGGTGGAGGAGGACGGCGATGAGAGAGAGGGACTTATATTTACGGGTGGTCGTGCGAGGTGGAAATTGGTAGTGGGGATTGACGAACGGCGGCGGTGACAACTAAAGAGAGAGAGAGAGAGCACTGATAGGAAAAAGAAAGAAAGAAAAAAGGACTAATTGATGACAGAGGGAAGAGAAGACAAGGTGAGAAGAGAGAAGAGAAAAGAGAGTGAGAAGAGAGAAAGTGTTGGAATAATTTTGAATAAAATAATTATAATAATTATGGACGAAACAAAAAGTGATATGTGTATCAAATAAGTGTAAAAAGTTAACAGAAACAAACGAAAATAGACGGAGGGTCAACATTAGGATAAGGTTAAAAATTTAGGATTTAAATTGTTAAAATTAAAATTTTGAAGTTTAATGTGAAAAATATGCCAAATTCTGGGATTTTTTTTGTAATTATCCCTAATTTTAATTATATAATTGATATAAAAAAAAAAGTTATTTATAAATATAAAGTGAAACTTTTTCTTGTTTTTAGTGGGAAACTAATGAGAAGCCTATATCAAAAGTGACCAATATCCGTCACATCTTCGCATAGAATTGGAGGAGTCCATTTCCGGTCCCAAAAAAAAAAAAAAAAGTTGAAAATTCAATATTTATAAATATGAAAAAATTATAAGTGTTTGGGAAGAACTAAAAAAGTGTATATATATATATATATATTTGTTTGGATCATATCAATTAATATTTATTAATATTTTATTTATATTTTTCTAATCACTTTCTTTATTTTTTTATATTTTTTTTTATAAAAAAAATTAAAAAATATACTTATTTAAAGTATTCCAAACCATCTCTTAGGCTTTGTTTAGAAACATACTAATTTAGTAATTTTTTAACTATTTAATTAAAATATGAATTAAAAAAAATTAATATGTCTGAAATAAATTTTTTAATTTTTTATGAAAATTATGTAAAAAGTTAATATTAGGATATGAAAGTTACAAATTTTACAATTTTGCCTTTTGATGGATGTGATGTATTGTTCTAGAGGTGCCGAGAAACATCACTTCACGAGTAGTATAATATTTTTTTTAGAAGTAATGTACTTTGACCAATGTGAAAGGAAAGGCATGTATGGTATCTAGTACCAGACGTGGCAGATACATGTGTTCTGACCGTGTTTTTGTTTTGAAATTATTTTTTTTTTATTATTTTTTTTGAAACTTTTTGAGCTTCTACTGTAAAACATATATATCAATATGGGAAAATGTTTGAGGGCTCGAAATGCCTAGTTTGAATGTGGCTCGAAATTTTTTTTTTTTTTTCATTTTTTTTGCCATTTTCGACGTAGATGAAGGTCGAAGCGGAGGAAGAGAGAGAGGGAGAGGGAGAGGGAGAGGGGTCGCCGCCGTCGCCGATCGCCGCGCCTCCACCTCCGCCTCCGTCGCCTCCGCCATGCCTCTGCTCGCCATGCCTCTGCTCGTCGCCGATCGCCGCGCCCCTCCACCTCCAGCCCATTTTTTAGGCCCCCTCCAGTCCCCCTCCTCCTCCTCCCCCTCCCCCTCCCTCTCCCCCTCCTCCTCCTCCGTCTTCGTCTTCCTTCTTCTGCTCCTCCCCCTCCTCCGTCTTCGTCTTCTTCTTCTACTGAAAAAAAAAAAAAAAATTCAAATCACGAAACGACGTCGTTTCGTGGTTTAGGGGCATTCGGGGCGGAGGAATTCGGGCCCTCAATCAGTTCTCATCAATATGTACTCCGTTCGTAGTAAAGATAGAGATTTCAAATAAATTATCAAATTTTTTATTAAATTTTTTATATAAATATAAGATTTATATATATGTAATTTGTGTAGATTCTACATTTATATGAAAGGTTTGATAAAAAAATTAATAATTTCTGATGATACAGTGATGATGTAACGGGTTCCAAGCAGAGCGGGTCGGACTGATCCACACTTCTCGAACCGGTATCTGAATGATCAAACCCACCAGAGAACCTACACACGAGTTCAACGGGAAACGAGGAGTCCCCCAGCGAACCCTCCAACGAGCAAGTTAGAGAGAAAAGTAGAGTGTAGAGATGAATTAGAGATAGAAAGCTTAACCTTCTTCTTGTCTTCAATGTTTGCTTATATCCTTTGGTAATCATTTCGTTGTCCCTTCCGACCTGTCACCTTGGCCAAAAGTCTATGCTGTAGCTTTACTTGTTCAGGATGAGGGCGTGCTGTCCCGACGGAGAGGTATTGTCGTAATAAATGCAATGAGGGGCTGCATTAATGGCGATGTGCAGTGGCAATAACTTTGCAGATCTTGTCTGCTGATGTGGCTTGCCCTTTACCTGCCATGTGTCTGAATATCATTGGTCCTTCATGCCATGTTGACTTCCAGATGGTACAGGGCCTTACCAGTTGGGTTATGTATTGGGCCCTAAGTGGTGGGCTTGAGTTGTTCACGGTGGGTTGTAGCCTTTATGGGCCTACCCATGTCAGTAGTCCCCCATTCCCGAGTGTAGCGTTAGTCTAAAGAAGGGAATAATGAAGAAAATAAGGGTGGTTAGAGCTCTGTAGGAGGGAGGCCGACCGATAGGAGTGATCGAGCGTAGGGGCCGATCAGGAGGAGAGCCGACCGTAGGGGGTCGCCGAGTGGAGGGACCGACCACGAGGAGGGCCGACCGCAAAGGGTAGCCGAGTGGAGGGACCGACCATGAGGAGGGTCGACCGCGAAGGGTAGCCGAGTGGAGGGACCGACCATGAGAAGGGTCGACCGAGAAGGGTAGCCGAGTGGAGTGGCCGACCATGAGGAGGGCCGACCGCGAGGGGTAACCGAGTAGAGTGGTCGACCATGAGGAGGGCCGACCGCGAGGGGTAACCGAGTAGAGTGGCCGACCATGAGGAGGGCCGACCGCGAAGGGTAGCTGAGTGGAGGGACCGACCATGAGGAGGGCTGACCGTGAAGGGGGAAGTGGCAAGGGCGGGGCTCGAGAGGCAGCGGGTCACGTGGTGACTTGAAGTGGAAAAGACAGGGTAGGGGAAGGGTGCAGTGAATCGTGGTCGTAGTGTGGGAGGTTAGGCGTTGGGCCAAAAGTGAAACGATAGGTCATAATGGGTGTTGAAAAGACAGTTTTGGCGGATGGTTGAAAATTTTTCAAACTGGCGGCAATTAATTGTGAACCCTGGAATACAGGCAAGCCTTGGGCTTTTGGGATTATACGTTTTACTTACCTTTTTTCGAAAATTCAAAACATTCAAAAATTAGACTCCTTTGTTGCAAGTGATACACCCTTGCGACATTTTTTGAACTTTCTTACGCCCGCATCCGAAGCCATTCGCAGACACACGACAAAAATGGCCCAGGAAGAAGCTAGAACTGCCAGGGTTGATCCACTAGGGAACGATGATGCGGTGGAGTTGGCGGAACAGTACAGGACAGAGAGGCAAGTGGAGAGAGTAGGGGGGCCGGTGGGACCGCCGTGTTCGTTGGCATTGATGGCGGCTCCGAAGCCAATCAACCAGGTTGAGCCAGATCACTGGCATACGAAGGCTGACTGGTCGACCGTTACTGCGGGGGAGTTGGAGGGTATGCGCAAAAAATACCAGGTTCCCGCAAAAATAGAATTGATGCTACCAACACCAACGGAGAGGCCGTCCGACGCCCGGCCGGGGGAGTTTGCCCTCTACGAGGAGGCGTTGAAGGGTGGGTTGAGGTTGCCACTTCCGCAGGTAATAGTGGATGTCTTAAACAGACTGAAAGTGGCGCCAGGTCAACTAATGCCCAATGCGTAGAAGATTGTACTAGCCTGTGCAAGTGCGTGGCCGAAAGTGAACGAGGGGGCGGCTATGACGGTAGACGAGTTTTTTGCGTGCTACAAGGCCTCAGGCCAGTAAGAAACTTGGGTCACTTTGCACATGGTGGCAGGGAGGGGTCTGGTGGCGGGGTTGCCATCATCAATTAAGGGATGGAGGCCACGGTGGTTCTACGTGTCTGCGAACAGGGGAGTGGGGTGCGCACGGTGTGGAGAGTGCCTACCAAATCTGTGGAGCCAAAGCTGGGGGCCACAGCGGAGGAGAGGGTGAAAAAGGTGAAGGCCTGGAGGGAGAAGGAGGGTGTCAAGTGGGACGATCTCGTCCAGCCGTCAGCTTTGTTTGCTGCAGGATTGGGCCCTCAGCCGACCGGTGGAGATCTGGCACCGGAAGAACTAGAGGCAAGAAGAAAGGCGCAGGAGGCGGAAGATCGGACCATTTTTGCCAAAGCCCAAAAATTCAAGGAGATGCAGTTAGGCCCACCGCCAAAACCGGTCGTGAGGGAGATAATCCGACCGCGCCCCAAGCCACTGGGGGAAAAATACTTGGGCAGTTTTGAGCCACGACCGCCCTCCGTGGATCCGGTGAAAGAAAGGGCAGACAGGGAGGCAGAGGCTTTGAAGAAGAAGAAGAAAAGGAGGGTTCGCCCTGAGGGGGCCTCAGGTGAGCCTGGGTTGAAGAGGGTGAGGGTTGGAGAGGAGGTTACCCCCATGGTAGAGGAGTCGATCGCAACAAGGGAGAAGGGAGTGGAGGCGACCCCAGAAAGTGTGGTTGTCCCAGACATGGAAGGGGACAAAGGCCAAGGAGTCTAGGAGGAAGAAGAGCACCTGAGTGCCATGCCTAAAGTGCTAGTGGAGAGTGGGTCAGCTGGTCCTAAGGAAGTGATGGAGCAGCAGCCAAAGAGGGGCCCTGCGCCCCAAGGAGAAGGGACCAGGCTGACGACTGCTATCTACCACGCTCATGCAGTGGTTGGGCGGTTGGAGGGAGAAGAAGGCCCAGCCAGGGCGGTTGCAGATCGCCTTGTGGGGATTGTAGACGAGGCAACGGTGCGCTCGGTGGCCAGGCTCAATGAGGCTGAGCTGCTGAGGGGGTTGTGCTCCGCCCAAATGGACGTAACCATCTTAGCAGGAGCTTTGCTGAGAAAGGCGGCGGCTAGGAAGACCAAGTTAGAGGAGGCGAAGGCCCAACTTGCAAGTTTGAGGAGTGAAACTGCGGGGTGGAGAAGGACCGCACGGAGCATTTGTGCAAGGGGGTTGGAAGAGGCTGAAAAGGCCAAGAAGATGGAGGTACTGGCGATCGTGCGGCGTAATGTTGCCACGCGAGCCCATGCTGAGCTGCTCGCGGTCAAGTCGGAGCTAAAGGATGAATGTCGCAAGGTAGTGTCGCTCGAGTTCCAGCTGGCTGGCGAGCAGAAGAAGCTGGGGATGCTCAAAATGCCTGCACGGTCGCCACTAAGCGGTTTGAAGAGGCTATGACCAGCAATGAAGAGTTGCATGCCCAGTAGATCAAAGAAAAGGAAGAAGCGGACTTGAAAATTGCTGGGCTATAGAAGGAGCTAGAAGATGAGCGCGCCAAGGCCATGGAGGAGAATGCGGGATTGGAGAAGGAGTTAGAGGAGGAAAAAACCAAGGCCGCCTCTGAAAGGGCAGCATACCCCGATCTGTATGTCGTAGCAGTGGAGCAATTCAAGGGGTCTGCTGAATTTCAGATAGCGGTCGATGCTGCGGTTGCCAGTAACTTGGCAAGGGAGGTGTCTGGGGGGGGGGGGCGGGCTTGTCGGAAACGACCGCTGGGGGCAGGACTGAAGCAGAAGTTATTGAGAGCTTCTAGCGGTCAGACTTCTACAAACACGAAATGGCTGAGTTCTGGGACAGTGGCTGGAAGATGTTCAAGCGGAAGGCAGAAGAACTGTTCCTAGACTTGGACCTGAGTGGTGTACGGATTGATGAAGATGACGTGGCCTAGACCCCCCTAGATGAGGGCGTTGAAGAAAAAGACCTCGTTTCAAGTGAGGAAGAGTGATTGGTGTGAGTTGTACAAGTTTTTTGTTTGTTTGTTTTTTTTTTTTTGGATTGTTGTAAAGAACGTATGTACAAGTTTGTGAATAAATAAAATTTGAGTTGTGTTTTCATTCCATTGTTTCTGCTTGTGTATCTGGGATGAATGAAAATGTTGACTTGAAACTCAATGCAAAGCCAAGGGTGAAATGAACGAAAAACTGAATGCAACGTAAAGTTAAGAAGAACGCAATGCTAAGTGAAGTTGAACTTGTAAGAAAAACTCCATGCAGAGTGAAGTTGAAAATGTAATAACATTATAAGTTTGTGTTTGCCACACTGCTGTCTTTATTTAGGTGAGTTTGAAGTGAGCGAGGGGGGGTTGATTCAAGTTAGGCTTGATTGGTAAGGAAAGAGTGAGAAAATAATTTGACTTGTAAAGGAAACATGTAAGAATGTCAAAGATGTGGAGTTTTAAATTATTCCCAAAAATGGAGTTTTAAATCATGTTGGAAGAGTTTTAGAATTTGACTAAGTGAAGAGTGGTGTAATACCATGGACCTGGAATGTTGACCAAGTGTGTCTACTAATTCCACAAGCATGAAGTCTGCATGAATGGCCTTGACCGAGTTCTACATGCGTGCTCAGTTGGGGTCAAGCTATGATTAACTGACTTAGCAAGTAATTCAGTGGCTTGAAGTAACTCAGGCTGGCTGAGGCTGTGTCATGCTCGGTCTGGCTGAAGCTTGTTATGCTCAGTCTAGCTGAGGGTAGTCATGTTCAGTCTGGCTGAGGCTTGTTATGCTCAGTCTGGCTGAGGCTAGTCATGTTCAGTCTGGCTGAGGCTAAGTAGGCTCGGTTTGATCGAGGATTTTATGCTCAGCCTTGCTGAGGCTTTGTATGCTCGGTCTGGCCGAGGCTTTTATGTTCAGTCTGGCTGAGGCTTGTCATGCTCAGTCTGGCTGAGGCTTGTCATGCTCGGTCTGGCTGAGGTTGAGCAGGCTCGGTTTGACCGAGGCTTTTATGCTCAGTCTGGCTGAGGCTGTGTATGTTCGGTCCGGCCAAGGCTTTTATGCTCAGTCTGGCTGAGGCTTTGTATGCTAGGTCTGGCCGAGGCTTTTATGCTCAATCTGGCTGAGGCTTGTCATGCTCAGTCTGGCTGAGGCTTTGTATGCTCGGTCTGACCGAGGTTTTTATGCTGCAGCCTTGCTGAGGCTTTGCATGCTCGGTCTGGCCGAGGCTTTTATGCTTAGTCTGGCTGAGGCTTGTCATGCTTAGTCTGGTTGAGACTTGTCATGCTCAGTCTGGCTGAGGCTTTGTATGCTCGGTCTGGCCGAGGTTTTTATACTCAGTCTGGCTGAGGCTGCAATTAGAGCGTTATTTGAAAAATCACACACATATTTGGAATATAAGCTTATCGTCATTAAAGTGTAACCCATTTGATCAGGAATTTACATCACAGGAGAGAAGGATGAGAACAATAAAGTGTGCAAATGGCCAAAAAGGAAATACAGCAAAAGATTGATACAAAAATTGGACTTTTATTGAAAATAGTGCTTCAAGTGCTCGGCGTTCCATGGGTAGGGGAGATCTCGGCCTTCCATGTTCTGAAGCCGGTAAGTGCCTGGACGAGGTTTGGCTTTCACGACATGAGGTCCTTCCCACTTGGCTGCCAGTTTGCCCTCGGTCAGATTTTTAGTGGCAAGAGTTACTTCTCGCAAAATAAGGTCCCCCACGGCAAAGTCCTTCGGTCTGACTTTGCGATTGTAGTGTGCTCTCATTTTCTGTTGATAGGAGGCCCGTCTGACAACAGTGGTTTCTCGGAGTTCTTCGATCAGATCTAGGTCTACCCGACGCAGCTCTTTAATTAGTTGTGGATCCGGATGTAGAACCCTTGGGGTGGGCAGACCGATTTCCACTGGGATGACTGCCTCAGCGCCGTATGTTAAGCGAAAGGGGGTCTCCCCAGTGGGAGTTCGGGCGGTAGTGCGGTAGGCCCAAAGCACATTCTGTAATTCCTCAGCCTAGAGTCCCTTAGTAGCTTCCAGTTTAGTTTTGATGATTTTCAGAAGAGAGCGGTTGGTGACCTCAACTTGGCCATTGGCGTGGGGATGGCCTGGAGAGGAGAAACATGGCTGGATTTGGAGCTTTGAGCAAAATTTCTTGAACTTGGCATTGTCAAATTGTTTACCGTTGTTGAAGACGATGGCTTGAGAAATGCTAAATCTGCATACAATCGACTGCCATATGAATCGGGTTGTGTTACGCTCGGTAATTGTGGCAAGGGGTTCTGCTTCCACCCACTTAGTGAAGTAATCAATGGTGACAATAGCGAATTTGGTTTGGCCCCGGCCAGTGGGCAATGGGCCAACTAGGTCGATTCCCCATTTGGCGAACGGGTAGGGGCTGCAGAGTGTGATCAATTCTGTAGGAGGAGCATGGGGGATGTTGGCAAAGCGTTGGCACTTATCACATTTGAGCACGAAGTCTGTTGCATCTTGATTGAGAGTGGGCCAAAAATAACCAGTGCGAAGTATTTTGTGGGCTAGGGACCTGCCACCCGAATGATTGCCATATACGCCTTCATGGATTTCTCTCATCACGTAAGTCGCCTAAGCAGGATTGAGACATCTGAGGTATGGGCGTGAAAAGCCCCTCTTGTACAAAAGACCATTGACAAGAATGTAATTGGACGACTGGGCCCTGACTTTGGCGGCCTGCTATTTGTCCTCTGGTAGTTCTCCCGTTGTCAAAAATAGAAAGATGTCGAACGCCCAGGGGATAGGTTCATTTTGGAGGAAGTGGACCGCTTGTTGGTTGGGGGAGGTGGCAGGATGGGTCAGGTATTCGAGGCGAAAACCGTGGTTGAGATCTGACTGATCTGCAGAGGCTAATTGAGCCATCTCATCGGCCTTGGAGTTTTCTGCCCGAGGGATGTGTTTGATGTGGAAGGTATTAAAGAGGCGAACAAGGGGGAGGGCTATATCCCTGTAAGCCCGCATTGTGTCCTCCTTGGCATCGAATGCCCCCGTAATTTGTCCGACAATGAGCTTGGAGTCACTGAACACCCGGATGTGGCTGACACCAATATCCCTGGCTAGGCGAAGACCTGCTATCAATACCTCATACTCGGCCTCATTGTTGCTGGCCTCGAACAAGAAACACAAAGCACATTTGAAATAACCACCCTCAGGGGCGGTGAGGATGAGACCAGCCCCGCTGCCTTCCCTGCGGGATGACCCGTCGACGTTGAGAGTCCAAGAGTGAGGGTCTTCTGGGTCAGTAGGGGTTAGTGGGGGTGGAGGCACCGTGGTTGGGGTAGGTTTAGTGAACTCCATGATGAAATCGGCGACAGCTTGCCCCTTAATCGTCGTTTGAGGCCGATAGGAGATGTCAAATTGGCTGAGTTCCACTGACCACTGCATGAGTCTGCCAGAAAGTTCTGGTTACTGCATTCCCTGCTTCAAGGGTTGGTCGGTGAGGACCACTATGGAATGGGCTTGGAAGTAAGGACGGAGTCATCTAGAGACGGTCACCAAGGCCAAGGACAATTTTTCTAACAGTGGGTAATTCTGCTCTGCTCCCCTGAGAGCCCTACTGATGTAGTAGACCGGCCGTTGGATAGAGCTGTCTTCCCTGATAAGAGCTGCACTGACTGCGGTGCTTAACACGGCTAAATAGAGGAAAAGGGGTTCGTCCGTGAGTGCTTGTGAAAGGAGGGGGGGTTGGCCATACACTGCTTCAACTGTTGAAAAGCCTCTTCGGATTCGGTCGTCCATTCAAAAGTTTGCCGAAGAACTTTGAAGAAGGGGAGGCACTTATCCGTTGCGCGGGAAATGAAGCGGTTGAGGGCGGCGACTCAGCCAGTGAGTCTTTGAACCTCCTTAACTGTTCTGGGTGACTGCATTTCAATCAAGGCCTTGATCTTTTCAGGGTTGGCTTCAATGCCCCATTGACTGACCATGAAACCCAAAAACTTCTCAGATCTTACACCGAAGGCGCACTTTTCCGGGTTGAGCTTCATTTGGTACTTTCGTAAGGTGGCAAAGGTCTCTCGCAGGTCGATCAGGTGATCAGCAGAGAGTTTGCTCTTGACTAGCATGTCGTTAACATATACTTCCATATTCCATCCTATTTGATGATGGAAAACAGCATTGACCAACCATTGGTAGGTACCTCAATCTGTAATGAATGAGGTGTGTTCACGATCAGATGGGTGCATCAGAATTTGGTTGTACCCAGAGAAGGCATCCATGAAGCTGAGCATTTGATGACCGGCCGTGGCGTCAACCAGCAGATCTATGCGGGGGAGAGGATAACTATCTTTGGGGCAAGCTCGGTTGAGGTCGGAGTAGTCGACACAGAGTCGCCATTTACCATGGTTCTTACGGACCAGGACGACGTTTAACAACCATCTAGGGTAGTCCACGTTTTTGATGAATTGTGCCTCAAGGAGCTTGTCGACCTCTGCGGCGATGAGAGTGTTGCGCTCCGGATGAAAGATGCGTTGCTTCTGGCAGTAAGGACGGAAATGGGGTTCAATGCTGAGGCGGTGCGTTATGAATGAGGGGTCAATACCCGGCATGTCCGAATGGGTCCAGGCAAATACATCATTGTGCTTGATCAGGAGGGCAGTAAGGTCGGCCTTTGCTTGAAGGGATAGTTGGCTGCCAATTTTGGCAGTTTTGGTCGGGTTGGCGGGGTCGATGGGAACCTTAACGAGCTCCTCCACAGGCTTCCCTCTGACCAGCTCGTCCTCATCTCGGACGTCAAGCCCTTCAATGATCATTGCCTCCTTCAGCTTGACTTCTTTGAGGGAGGTGACATAACACTCCCTGGCAACTGTCTGCTCTCCCCTCACTGTCCCAACCCCTAGATCGGTGGGGAATTTAATGGCAAGGTGGTAAGTTGATGTGATAACTTGAAAAGCGTTTAGGGCGGTGCGACCAAGGATGATGTTATAAACGGAGGGGCAATTGACAACAAGGAAGGTGAGCAACTTTGTGGTCTGCTGTGAGTACTCGCCGAGTGTGATAGGAAGATCGATGGAGCCGATGGAGGTCACTCGGTCGCCAGTAAAACCGACCAAAGGGGTCTGGAGAGGAGACAGACTTTCCTCCCCAATCTTGAGCTGGCGAAAGCAGTTGAGGAAAATGATGTCTGAAGAACTGCCGTTGTCGATGAGAACTCGTCTGACCTTGTAGTTGGAGATGAGGGCAGAAATGACGAGAGGGTCATCATAAGGGTAGCGGATGCCTGTGCAGTCGGCGTCCGTGAAGGTGATAGGCTTGTTCCCCTACCTAGGCTGTTTGGAGGGTCGGTCCACTGTGGCAACTGCTTTGTCTGAGCCCTGCCTTATCTTTCTGAGCTTTGCTTTCTGAGCAGACGGGATGGTCCTCCACAAGTAAGGCCACCCGAAATAACTCTGATTTCTCCAACAGGTGGGGGGGATTACCTTGCGGTTGAGGCTGCTGTGGCGGGCGATCATGGCCTGGGTTAGGTTGGGCTGGCTACCAGGGGGGGCGCATCGGTGGTCGTTTCTCGGGGGCTCATTCCTTTGCCTTTACTGAGGGCGGGTGTTCGTGAACCGGCTAAGACGTCCCTGACGTATGAAGGTCTCAACCTGATCTTTGAGGTTGACACACTCATCGGTGTTATGGCCATGGTCTTGGTGGAAACGGCAATATTTGGACTGGTCTTTTCGACCGGAGGGGGTTCGTGATGGTTGGGGCCATTTGAGGGGGTAATCTTGCTGGATCTGGTTGAGGACTTGCTCTATGGGGAGTTGAGGGGTGTGTACCGCTCGAACCGACCGGGCGATCGGGCTGTATAATGTGGTGTTTGGTTATTGTACTGGGTATTTTTGGCTTTTGGGTCTTTTCGTTTTTCTCGGGAGGTCAGGTTTTTTATTGTAGGGTCTTGGCGAGCGGCTAGGGAATCTTCTACGTTCATGTATTTTTGGGCTTTGGAGAGTAGGGCTGCCATGGAGGTGGGGGGGTTTCTAGAGAGGGAGAAGAGGAAATCAGACAACCGTAGTCCGGCCATGAAAGCAGTAAGGATGACCTTATCATCATTTTCTACCACCTGCAAGGCTTCGGTGTTGAAGCGGGTAACGAAACTGCGCAGGGACTCTCCTTCAGTCTGGCGGATGTTGAGGAGTTGGGTTGTCGGGCGGCGTTGGCGCTGGGCTCCAATAAAATGGCTGAGGAAGGAGTCACTGAGATGTTGGAAAGTGGAGACGAAGTCTGCTGGTAACTGGCTAAACCACAACCGAGCTAATCCCTTTATTGTCACGGGGAAAGCTCGACACATGATCTCGTCAAGGAATGCATGGAGGATCATGAGGGTTCTATAGGTCTCCAGATGGTCGACTGGGTCCGTCGTACCATCAAAAGAGTCGATGGCGGGCATTTTGAACTTAGGGGGTAGAGGTTTGTCCCGGATGGAGGTGACAAATGGTGAGTTTGCTGTGGTAGAGGGTTTATGCTGGATGTTCTGCATGACCCCTTGGAGTTGGAGCTTCATGGCTCGGAGTTCTGCATCCCAGAGAAGGATGTTATCACCACCGGAAGGCAGCGGGGGTTGGACGCTACTGGCCCCCCTTCAGGGGCTGGTGCCAGGAGTGATGGATGCGGGGGTCGAGGTGGTGGATTCATATTAGAAGGAGGAGGTTGCAAGCCTTCCAAGTTGGGTGGATAGGGCTGCAGGATAGTATGGCTCGGGGCTTGTTCTTGGTTGGGCGGAATATCGGGAGGTGGTGGAGGGGGTATAGGAAGGTTCCTTTGGAGTAAGGCATTTATCAGGGCCTGGTTTTGCTCGGCCATGCGGTTAATGCTGTTGGTAAGCTCGATGAAATACTGCGGTGGGTTGTTTGGATTGGGGGGGTCGGCTTGGTAGTCGGGAGCATTATAGTGAGAAGTCATGGATTCGTGACCATACACTTTGATGGGTAGTAAGAAAGGGTTATTGGGACAGGGTCTCCGACGCCAATGAGCACAACTGGCACGCAGAGCACGGCGTTCTCACAGACGGCGCCAACTGATGATACAGTGATGATGTAACGGGTTCCAAGCAGAGCGGGTCGGACTGATCCACACTTCTTGAACTGGTATCTGAATGATCAAACCCACCAGAGAACCTGCACACGAGTTCAACGAGGAACGAGGAGTCCCCCAGCGAACCCTTCAAGTTAGAGAGAGAAGTAGAGTGTAGAGATGAATTAGAGATAGAAAGCTTAACCTTCTTCTTGTCTTCAACGTTTGCTTATATCCTTTGGTAATCATTTCATTGTCCTTTCCGACCTGTCACCTTGGCTAAAAGTCTATGTTGTAGCTTACCTTGGTCAGGTTGAGAGCGTACTGTCCCGACGGAGAGGTGTTGTTGTAATAAATGCAGTGAGGGGCTGCATTAATGGCGATGTGTAGTGGCAATAACTTTGCAGATCTTTGTCTGCTGATGTGGCTTGCCCTTTACCTGCCATGTGTCTGAATATCATTGGTCCTTCATGCCATGTTGACTTCCAGATGGTGCTGGGCCTTACCAGTTGGGTTATGTATTGAGCCCTAAGTGGTGGGCTTGTGTTGTTCATGGTGGGCTGTAACCTTTATGGGCCTCCCCATGTCAATTTCTTTTGTATTCATAGCATGTTCGAAAAATATTTTTGTAATGAATTCAGCTCTTTTTTAAAAAAATTTGGACTGTTTTTTTTTTTTCTTTCTTTCTTTCTGTGAGAGTATATATATATTTTTTTTTTATATTTTGAACAAAAATGGAGTTTGAGTACAAAACATATATAACAATATATACTCCATTCGTCCCAGAATAATATTTTGTAATGAATAAATCACATTTTTTGATAGTATAATACTAGCACTTGAAAACAAATTTGTCCAAAATTATTCTTTCATAGTAAATTTTTCATAAAATATCAATTGTCATAATTGTATTTTAATTGTTAGTAATGTAAAAGAAGGGCAACATAACAAGTGTATATTAATATATTTCCGTTATTTTTGGAGGAACGAGATATAGTTTGGGACAATAAAAAATTAGAATTCAGTACGTTTTATTCACATTCCGATTAAAAAAAAGAATTCAGAACAAGATACATTGATATTTCATTTTATTTTTTTACGAAAAGGAATGTAATTTGTGTGCTGTAAAAATCTTGTCAAATTTTAATTTTATGGTGTTGTTTCAATTCACAACGAACTATTTGTAAAAGTCTGCATTCTAATGTCATTAATAAATCATAATTAAATTCTGTACAAAAGTTGATTAATTGGAAAAAATTGAATAGAAATCTTGTACTTTACGAAATTTTATGGCGTCGCTTCAATTCACAACAAACTATTTGTAAAAGTCTGCATTTTAATGTCACGAAATTTTTTTTTTGCCCACGTGCTTGATGTGATGTTTGAGACTATTAAAAAATACACCTGGTAAGGCATATTAGGCGATTGTAAAAAAAAAGAAAAGAAAAGCGTCTCTCGTATGAGCCAGGTTGGTGAATAAATTATATGCATTTGAATTCCTGTTTTCTATTTGCTTTATTCATATATATATTTAAAATATAACTTTCAAAGTTGGTAGAAAACTTTGTGTTATTCACCTATTTTCATGTTGTGTTCACCTCGATGGACAATGGTAAAATTTATGAAGAAATCCTTTACAATCAGTAGCGGAGCGAAGAAATTAAATCAGATGGGATACTTATTAATTATAACATTAAAAATTTTTACAAAAATATTTCACATAAATTTTTATGATTGACTTCAAGAAAAATAAATAAATATATATATATATATATATATATATATATATATATTATTTGTAACTAGTACATCATGGACAATATAAAAAAAAATCATGAATATAAGTTTTAAAATAAATTACATAATGATAAAGTAAGTTTTTATACAAAATTTTAGTAAAAATTCAATATAATAGTAATACAACGTCATCATTGACATATGATATCACCAACCAATAGTAAAGAAACACATAGAGGATGAACCCCAAATGTCAAATGTAACTAATAATTCAATAAATTCCATATCTTCATTGAGATTAATTATAATTATATGTCAATAATGATAGACATCACTATTGTATTGAAATTTTCATAGATAATAATATGACTTATTGTAATATCTTTATTTTCAATAAAAAAAACAACCATTATTATTCTCATAATTTTAAAAATGTCATTGATATTTCACTCTAAATAATATTTTATAATTTTTTTATTTAAATATTTTGTTTATGTTTGCTAAAAAAAAAAAAAAATTCCAAAACTCGGGGGAGGGCCACGTGACCCCCCTGGACCCACTATGGCTCCGCCACTGTTTACAACAATCCGTAAAATATGGAATTTGCATGAACCATATGAGAATGCAAAATATGACTATTGCATCGACACGTTTGTGAATTATTTATGTCATCTTCAAAAGTGTCAATAGTTTCCTAATGTGTTCAATATTTATATAATATGGGAAGATGGTTTTTGAAATTTTTGTCCTACGTGGCAAGGAATTGTGTTAGACATATATTTATAACCGACGGCTCAGATCAATCCTAATAAAAATCTAAGGGCCAAATATATAACATTGTCTGCCTCCTTGATGAGTACCAAACACACCTCCCTATATCTCTCTCATAGATGTCCTCCTCTCTCTCTTTTAATCACTTTCTCTGGTTCTCTCTCTCTCTTTCTCTCTCTCTCTCTCTCTCTCTCTCTCTCTCTCTCTCTCTCTTCTACCCACTCTCCCTTCTTGGTTTTACTTATGGCAACTTGGTTGAGATTCGAGTGCACTGTAGATCGGTAGATCGGTCGAGATCGGTATCCTCTTCAAATTTTTCCCAGTATATTATGTATACTGCCAACAAGATCGAGATCGGTATCCTCTTCAAGAAAGAGATCGGTATCCTCTTCAAAGGTTTCTCTCTTTGTGTGTCTCTTTGTGCCTTTAGAGATCGGTATCTAAGGTTTTTTTGTTTTATGTTCTGTAAAATGTCTCACATAAGTCTCTGAAATGGGTCTCCAAAATGCCTCAAAATTTTTATTTGGGTTTTTGTTGGGTGTCTAATTTTTTATGTGATTTGTTTCTCATTCGGGTTTGATTGTGTGATTTATATGATTTATGTGATTTATGTGATTTATATTATGTGATTTCTAATTTACAAAATGGGTTCAGATTATCAAGTAAATTAAATAAGGAATGTTTAAAAAAATTTGATTGTGGAGTGAATTATTTTGTTGTTCCAAATTTTATACCGTTGGGTTTAGTGAATTATTCCCATTCAATGTTTGTTATTTCTCGGCTGATTTGATTTTCGTCATGTGAATGGTCATGAGTTGTGTTAGGTTTTATTTCTTGGCAAACCCGTTTGACAAAACTCCTTTGAGTTGTAATTTTATTCGCATTTTTATTTCAGTGAGGCTATGAGTTGTTAGATGCGAATCCAACCCGAATCAAGCATTTCAGAGAAGTTTGTGATGATAAAGCTTTCAAGATTGCCACTTCGCTGATTATGACGAGGATCGAGCTGCCCGGTCAGCTCGCGGGGGTCCAGGGGGCAGCGCCCCTTGGCGGGTCCGGGGCAGCGCCACGGCGGGGTTGAGGGGCAGCGCCCCCGAAGCAAAATGCAAAAATGCATTCAAAGTTGCCTGTCCGATCATGTTTTATTTTTCCAGATTTTCCAGTTTTGGCCTGTCCGCTCGAGCGGAGAAACAGGAGCTCGAGCGGGGATTGGAAGCTCTCAGCATCTCTGCAGTCGCCTGTAAAAATACTGGAATGTGTGATTTTACGCTCGAGCGGATGCTCCTACGCTCGAGCGCATCTCAGTTTGTTCGCACGCAGTTTTTGGTCAGTCCGCTCGAGCGGGCTGTGTTGAGCTCGAGCGGAGATCGCGGGACAGATTCTATAAATTCGCATGTTGGGTCAGATTTTAAAAAAACTTCTCCAGATCTTCTTTTTGGTTTCTAGGGTTTATATCTGGGGATACTTTGGGAGTTTTCTTTGATGTTTTTATTGAGTATTCAACTCATGATCTAAAGAGAGTACATCAAAGGTTTGTTTTGTTCTACAAAAGAGAGAGTTATTCTTCAGTTGTGGATTCTGAAGAATTCGAGCCTGAAGCTTTGGTGGAATCCGGAGTGGCTCATCAGAAAGACAATTCCGTGGTGAAGATGGGGTTGGAAGAGGCACATAGAGGTTGGTTCAATTAGGCGTTGTGGATTCGCTAGGTAATTGAGAGTATACCTGTGTAATTCCTTTAATTCTTCTTAGTGGATTGTTCTTGTGGCTGTTGCCCGTGGTTTTTTGATCACAGTTGGAGGTGTCCAATTGTGGTTTTTTCCACGTTAAAATCGTTGTGTCTCTGTCTTGATTGTTTGATTGTTTGATTGGGATTGTTATATTCTGCTTAAAATTGATACATAATCACAAATCAACATCTAGAGGATTTCTAGATTTTTTCAATTGGTATCAGAGCGGGTCGTTCTATTTTTTTTAAAAAAAATATTTTCTTTTAGAACGAGATCTTGTTTGATTTGTGATAATGGATACAATTCGTGAAGGGAATTCTATGGTTCGACCACCCCTACTTGACGGATCCAATTATTCTTTTTGGAAAGCTCGGATGAGATCTTTTTTAAAATCTATTGATGAAAAAGTTTGGCAATCCGTCATGAATGGGTGGACTGAACCAACAATTACTGTTGATGGAGTTACAATCCCCAAACCAATTGATCAGTGGGACACAACTGATTACCAAAATAGTAGCTGGAATAGTAAAGCTATCAATTCTCTCTTTTGCGCTGTCACACCTGAAGAATTTAGTCGTATTTGTTATTGTGAAGTCGCAAAAGAGGCTTGGGATATCTTACAAACTATTCATGAGGGCACTCCTTCTGTTAAACGCTCAAAACTTCAAAGGCTCACATCTAGTTTCGAAAACCTTTCAATGAAAGATAGTGAGACCTTTGATGAATTTTATGCGAAGTTGAGTGACATTGTAAATTCCAGCTTCAATTTAGGTGAAAAAATTCCAGAATCCAAAGTTGTGGGAAAAATTTTGAGATCCTTGCCCGATCGGTTCCAACCAAAAGTTACGGCTATTGAGGAGGCTCAAGATGTTGACAACCTCAAGCTGGATCAGTTGGTTGGAAATCTCCAAACTTATGAGGCACACAGGAATTTCAAACAGAAACAAAAAGATATTGCTTTTAGTAGTGCTCATAAAGTTAGAGAGGATTCTGATGAGGATTGTGATATAGATTCCAAGATTATGGCTGCTTTTGTTAAACAATTTAAAAAATCTTTTTTGAAAAAGAATCCTAATCTTTTGGAATCTACTCATTCTCATAAATCTAAAGGCAAAGATAAACTCAAAATTAATTCTATAGCCAAGAAGGAGAAAGGAAAGATACAAGGAAACTCTGAAAGACTCCAATGCTATGAATGCCAAGGATTTGGCCATTTTGCTCAAGAATGCCCCACTCGTTTGAAGAAGAAGAAAGCCTTGCCATCACTTGGGATGATGAATCTGAATCTGATGAAGATGAAAGTGACAATGAAGGTCAAGACGAAGAGGGTCATAAACAATTTCTGGCTTTCATGGCGGCTTCCGATGCTGAAGGACAAACAGATTCTCCGAAGATGTCAGTTGAGAATATCACTGATGATGAATCCTCGGAGAGTGATCATGAAGAGCTTGAGCAAGCTTATGAAAAGTTGTACAAGGAGTCTCTTAAGTTATTCAAATTGAATGACAAACTCACAAAGAAACTCAAAGCATGTGAAAGTGAGAATGTCAAACTTAAGGAAGAGATTTCCGAGGCCAGGATTAATGCCATCAAGGTAGCTGATGATCGACAAGTTCTTTGTGCAAAATTGTTGACTTGTGAGAGAGAGAGGAATGAGCTGCTGCAAACCCACGCCATGTATGAAGAAAAGATTGAATCTCTCGAGATGTCACAAGTTGCTTTGGAAGAACTAATGATCAAGAAAGAGGAAGAGCTCAAGTGTGCTATGGCTACCATTGGTCTTTGGAACAGAGGATCAAAGACTTTGGAGGATATCATTGGGTCTCAACAAATGAGTTGTGACAAGAGTGGCATTGGCTTTGGTGGTAAGAAAGAGCAAAAACAGATTGCTTCCTCATCTTATGATACAAGAACTCAAGGAAAGGGAGGACAAAAGATTCAACAAGATGAAAGACTTCTCAAACTCCCTAGAGTTGGTAAGGTAAAAGAAAAGAAGGTACACCCTGTTTTTATTTGTCATCATTGTGGTATGCATGGTCATATTCGCCCTTATTGTTATAAGTTGCATGGGAGAGTGCCTCAGAAGGGTAGAAATTCGACTTACATGTCTAGGCGGAATACCAAGATTCATGCGGGTGTTCACTACACCACGACACTTACCAAGACCGCTAGACCTGATTTTGTTAAGACCAAAAAGATTTGGGTAAGAAAAGTTGACTTGTGTTAATTTTTTTGATCGTTTTAGTTTATAGGTTTTTGTGTGTTTTTTTCGGGTCTTTTAATGTGTGCTTGTTTGTTTTTTTTGTCTTGCTTTGGTTAAAAAAAAAAAAAAAAAAGAAAAATTCCAAAAAGATTTTCTTAGTATGGTTTTGCAAGCTTGAAATTTTTGAGTGGTCCTTGGTACATATTGGAATTGATGAGAAAATCCATTACATGTTAATATGTGTGTGCTTTCTGTGGTCCTTACTCATTTTGGAGTGTGTGTTCTTTGATTAGTATGTCTCATTCTGTACACATTCTTGGATTAGCAAATTCTGGAGTCTTCCGCCCTAGTGATTATTTTTTTTATGGACTTCTGTCATTGATCTTTTGTGTTTCTAGACGAATTGACCTATACTAGCATATCATGGGTGATGTTGAGTCTCTTAACCACCTACCATCTTTTTTGCACCTCCATGGCTTTCCCCTCTATTCTTTGCAGTCCAGCCATGAGGAAAAGGCTACCTCAGAGTCACCAACCAGGCCATCATTATTATATCCATGCTTCTCTGGTTCGGTTTCCATACTCTTGAGCGTGTCAGCCACCAATGATTGTGCAAAGGAAAAAAAAAAAAAAAAAAGGAAAAGAAAAAGGAAAAATATGCACAAGAAAGAAAAGAAAAAAATGTGAAAAAGAAAGAAAAGAAAAAGTGTGTGAAAAAAAAAGGAAAAAGATTCATTGATTGAGGGGGAGCCTCCGCCTTTACTCACCAAATACCCCTTGATTCCTAGTGGTTTGACTTTCCTTTGTCGTGCTTAAGATTCTCTTGTCGGAGGTCCAGCTTTCATATCACTACTAGGATTGAATCTAGTGTTTGTCGAACTCCAAGAGTCACACACACACTTTTTTATCATGGGATCTATGCTTTTCACATAATGCATCACTTTCTTTCATGAGGAATTTTCTACAGACTATGCACATTGTGTTTACTAGTAATTGTGCTTCTTGGATAATCTTCTGTGTTTTAAGGTACTAATCTGAAATTCCTTGCTTGCTCCACCATATTATTTTTTGTCGTTTTCTTCTTGTTCACTGTTTTCAGTGTTTGTGGTTGCTTTTAGTGAGGGGGAGTTTGGTTCATTTTGATATGTTTTGGTAAGGGAGATTGGCTATTTGTTTTGCATGTTGCTATGCCCTATTTGCCCGTCTTGTATGTTCATGGTATTTACATCGTCATACCATTGCTTGTGTGGTTTATGATCTTACTTTTGTTCTTTGAGAGTTGTTGTTCATGAGTCTTAGTTTCATCTATTCATGTTTTCCATCTCATATTTCAAGATAATTGTGTCCTATGTTTATTGTTTTTTTCATATATTCTTGTGGGACTAATAGTTGTTTTGGAGATTGTGGCACTAATAACTGTTTTGCAGATCTTAATCTTGAAAAGAAGTTGGCTGTAATGGGTTGGGGTGTTTAGGATTTTCTTTGTTAGGTGTGTTTTGTCACGGCATTGCCAAAGGGGGAGATTGTTAGGTTTTATTTCTTGGCAAACCCGTTTGACAAAACTCCTTTGAGTTGTAATTTTATTCGCATTTTTATTTCAGTGAGGCTATGAGTTGTTAGATGCGAATCCAACCCGAATCAAGCATTTCAGAGAAGTTTGTGATGATAAAGCTTTCAAGATTGCCACTTCGCTGATTATGACGAGGATCGAGCTGCCCGGTCAGCTCGCGGGGGTCCAGGGGGCAGCGCCCCTTGGCGGGTCCGGGGCAGCGCCACGGCGGGGTTGAGGGGCAGCGCCCCCGAAGCAAAATGCAAAAATGCATTCAAAGTTGCCTGTCCGATCATGTTTTATTTTTCCAGATTTTCCAGTTTTGGCCTGTCCGCTCGAGCGGAGAAACAGGAGCTCGAGCGGGGATTGGAAGCTCTCAGCATCTCTGCAGTCGCCTGTAAAAATACTGGAATGTGTGATTTTACGCTCGAGCGGATGCTCCTACGCTCGAGCGCATCTCAGTTTGTTCGCACGCAGTTTTTGGTCAGTCCGCTCGAGCGGGCTGTGTTGAGCTCGAGCGGAGATCGCGGGACAGATTCTATAAATTCGCATGTTGGGTCAGATTTTAAAAAAACTTCTCCAGATCTTCTTTTTGGTTTCTAGGGTTTATATCTGGGGATACTTTGGGAGTTTTCTTTGATGTTTTTATTGAGTATTCAACTCATGATCTAAAGAGAGTACATCAAAGGTTTGTTTTGTTCTACAAAAGAGAGAGTTATTCTTCAGTTGTGGATTCTGAAGAATTCGAGCCTGAAGCTTTGGTGGAATCCGGAGTGGCTCATCAGAAAGACAATTCCGTGGTGAAGATGGGGTTGGAAGAGGCACATAGAGGTTGGTTCAATTAGGCGTTGTGGATTCGCTAGGTAATTGAGAGTATACCTGTGTAATTCCTTTAATTCTTCTTAGTGGATTGTTCTTGTGGCTGTTGCCCGTGGTTTTTTGATCACAGTTGGAGGTGTCCAATTGTGGTTTTTTCCACGTTAAAATCGTTGTGTCTCTGTCTTGATTGTTTGATTGTTTGATTGGGATTGTTATATTCTGCTTAAAATTGATACATAATCACAAATCAACATCTAGAGGATTTCTAGATTTTTTCAAGTTGATTTAGAAATCAAATGGGCTTTGCTTTTTTTTTCACAATTAATTAATAAACATGGCAAATGATACCAAATCGGTTCAGAATCCCAAGTAAATTAAAGAAGGTATATTGAAAAAATATGTGATTTTGTGGAGTGAAAAAATATTGTTTCTGTCCATACCTCATCATTTTTTTTCCTTCTGTATTTTGATTTCAGTTTCACAATTTGAAACTACAGTATCTGTTTGAGTCTCATCTCTATGTTCATTTCATCTCATCTCTCAATTACAATTTGTTATTTTGATTTTAAAATTTTCAATACTTATGTTTCTTATGCCTGTAGATTTCAAAACAATTTGTTTCTCATTTATATCGCCTTAATTAAAATATGTCTCTTCACCCCTCTATATTTTGTGTGTGTCTTCATGCATACACCATGTTCGGTAAAATGGCTCAATTAAAATAGTTTATATAATTCTAAACTTATGAACACCATGCTAGCTGCTTATATTAAAATAGTTTATATAGTTTATTAAAATAGTTTATACACCATGCTAGCTGCTTATATAATTCTACTTGAGAACATATAATCTTATGAAAATCCGTCAAAACATTTTTTTTTATTTTATTTTATGAAAATCCATCAAAAAAAATTTTTTTATAATTTTTCTTTTTCGGCTTTTTTTTGTTTTATGTGTCTCTTTGCATGCATTTACTATGTTTTGTAAAATGCCTCACATAGGTCTCTGAAATATTTTGCTAAAATGGGTCTCCAAAATGCCTCAAAATTTTTATTTGGGTTTTTGTTAGATGTCTAATTTTTTATGTGATTTGTTTCTCATTCGGGTTTGATTGTGTTTCTCATTTATATTATGTGATTTGTTTCTTATTTATATTGCCTCAATTAAATATGTCTCTTCACCCCTCTATATTTTGTGTGTGTCTTCATGCATACACCATGTTCGGTAAAATGGCTCAATTAAAATAGTTTATATAATTCTAAACTTATGAGCACCATGCTAGCTGCTTATATTAAAATAGTTTATATAGTTTATTAAAATAGTTTATATACCATGCTAGCAGCTTATATAATTCTACTTGCGAACATATAATCTTATGAAAATCCATCAAAACATTTTTTTTTCTTTTTCGGCTTCTTTTGTTTTATGTGTGTCTCTTTGTATGCATTCACTATGTTCTGTAAAATGCCTCACATAGGTCTCTGAAATATTTTTTTAAAATGGGTCTTTAAAATGCCTCAAAATTTTTATTTGGGTTTTCGTTAGGTGTCTAATTTTTTATGTGATTTGTTTCTCATTCGGGTTTGATTGCGTTTCTCATTTATATTATGTGATTTGTTTCTCATTTTTATTGCCTCAATTAAAATATGTCTCTTCACCCCTCTATATTTTGTGTGTGTCTTCATGCATACACCATGTTCGGTAAAATGGCTCAATTAAAATAGTTTATATAATTTATAAACTTATGAACACCATGCTAGCTGCTTATATTAAAATAGTTTATATAGTTTATTAAAATAGTTTATACACCATGCTAGCTGCTTATATAATTCTACTTGCGAACATATAATCTTATGAAAATCCATCAAAACATTTTTTTTTTCTTTTTCGGCTTTTTTTGTTTTATGTGTGTCTCTTTGTATGCATTCACTATGTTCTATAAAATGCCTCACATAGGTCTCTGAAATATTTTTCTAAAATGGGTCTCCAAAATGCCTCAAAATTTTTATTTGGGTTTTCGTTAGGTGTCTGATTTTTTATGTGATTTGTTTCTCATTCGGGTTTGATTGCATTTCTCATTTATATTATGTGATTTGTTTCTCATTTATATTGCTTCAATTAAAATATGTCGCTTCACCCCCTCTATATTTTGTGTGTGTCTTCATGCATACACCATGTTCGGTAAAATGGCTCAATTAAAATAGTTTATATAATTTATAAACTTATGAACACCATGCTAGCTGCTTATATTAAAATAGTTTATATAGTTTATTAAAATAGTTTATACACCATGCTAGCTGCTTATATAATTCTACTTGCAAACATATAATCTTATGAAAATCCATCAAAACATTTTTTTTTTCTTTTTCGGCTTTTTTTGTTTTATGTGTGTTTCTTTGTATGCATTCACTATGTTCTGTAAAATGCCTCACATAGGTCTCTGAAATATTTTTCTAAAATGGGTCTCCAAAATGCCTCAAAATTTTTATTTGGGTTTTCGTTGGGTGTCTAATTTTTTATGTGATTTGTTTCTCATTCGGGTTTGATTGTGTTTCTCATTTATATTATGTGATTTGTTTCTCATTTATATTGCCCCAATTAAAATATGTCTTTTCACCATGTTCGGTAAAATGTCTCAATTAAAATAGTTTATATAATTCTAAATTTATGAACACCATGCTAGCTGCTTATATTAAAATAGTTTATATAGTTTATTAAAATAGTTTATAGACCATGCTAACTGCTTATATAATTCTACATGAGAACATATAATCTTATAAAAATCTATCAAAACAGAGTATTTCATTCAAAATAGCGTGCAGTAACAACACGGTTCCTTTCAAACATTCTAAACCTTTGTCCTACAATCTGTTTATAACTTGTGGAGAACCTTAGACAAGATATGGTTTCCACATTCCATTAAACCGATTATCTGATTGCATGCCTATGTGGTTTAATATTTAGTCTATCGTGTGATTACTTAGTTTTTTTTTTTTTTTTTAGCAGATCCATTTTCATGTGAAAATTAATTCTGAATCTTCTTTGTCTTTTCTGTTTTTTAATCTTACAGTTTATTTTTGATGCTGCTGCAAAGTTCTGTGTTAATATTGCAACTCATCAAGAAAAGTTAGTTGCAGAAATTGTTGCTCATGGGCTTATCCTTGCTTAAGATGCTTTTGGGTAATTAGTTCAAGAACTTAGCCCATATCTTTGATTGAATAATTGTTATGCAATATGTATGCATATGTGCCACGACCCCATTCCGCCCCTAGTAGAATGGTGCCGTAATGGCCAGTAATCCGAGATTACCGAAGGCCAACTTTCAAAAATTCACACACAATCAGAGTATTACATATGGGGCTAACAAGTGCGGAAACAATAATTTACAATACAAGTGGTCCATAAGAGCAGTGCGTAGGTCAAATGAAATAGCATACATCTTTACATAGCTTTACAACTTGAATATAAGCCAAAATAAAATACATATTACATCTTGACTAAAAGGCTTCTCAAGCCGACATGTTCAAAATACACAAGCTTCAAAATTGCCGACATCCTCACTGTCGACATAACATGCATACAAAACACACATCTCGACGTAGCCGACTTCTTGCTTGTTACCTACATATATATAAGGGGAGGGTGAGCTTGGATACTCAATGAATGGTATAAGTAATAAAGGGGTTAAATGAATGATACCCGAGATCTTTTCAAACAATACATAGTATATCTTTATCAAAACCATACATAACATAGCTTAGCTTGACTTGAAATAAAACATCAATCGAACCTTAGTCTTTCAAAACTTACTTGGGATACATAACATACGTCAACTTAAAACAAGGGGTGATGACATTCCGGGAAAAACAAAAGCATAACCTCAGCATCGAGCACACCCGTTCATAGTCCGTCGGTGACCGATATCTTAACAAGGGTGCTACTTAGGCTTAACGTCCCCTAGCACGAAAGGACGGTGTTACTTAGGCTTAACGTCCCCTAACACGAAAGGACGGTGTTACTTAGGCTTAACGTCCCCTAACACGAAAGGACTATGCTACATAGGCTTAAAGTCCCCTAGCACGGAAGGACTATGCTATATAGGCTTAAAGTCCCCTAGCACGGAAAGACTATGCTACTTAGGCTTAAAGTCCCCTAGCACGGAAGGACTATGCTAAATAGGCTTAAAGTCCCCTAGCACGGAAGGACTTGTGCCACTAATGCTTAAAGTCCCCTGGCACACACGGACTAGTGCCACAAATGCTTAAAGTCCCCTGGCACGCACGGACTAGTGCCACAAATGCTTAAAGTCCCCTGGCACGTACGGACTATATTACCTAGACTTAACATGACCTAGGCTTGGCATGAGCTAGGATATGAATGTGGGTTGTTACATCCTTCCCCCCTTAAAGAAGTTTGGTCCCCAAACTTCACTTACCTTGTTCCCAAAACGACTCCGGATGTCGAGTCTCTCATCTCTTCTTATCATCTCTAGCTTTTTCCTTGGGACAATCCTTAATACGATGACCTCTCTTACCGCATCTAAAACATGCTCCAGTTGCCCGAAGACAGACTCCAAAATATAGCTTCCCGCAACTTGCACATGTCGGCCTGGCTCCACCTTCCTGATTCATGTTATTGGAACTGTCCATATTCGTCTTCTTCTCGGCATCATGCTGGTCTTGGCGATTGTCATAGGTCTGCCTCTTTTTCTGATTCTCCCCCAAACTCTGACTTCTGTTCAAGTTGGCTTCGGCAAGGATGGCTTTATCTAACACTCCAGCATACGTCGGCATGTTAGGCAAATTAACCCGATCTTGTATCGGCCCTCAAAGTCCACTCTCAAACTTCCTAGCTTTCCTATACTCGTTGTCGACCATGTTAGGTGCATACCTTGCCAACTCGGTGAAAGCACGATCATACTCTGCCACTGTTTTGCTACCCTGTGTCAACATTTGAAATTCTGTGGCCTTGCGATCTCGGACACTGAGTGAGAAATGCTTGTCATAGAACAACTCCAAAAATCTGGCCCAAGTCAAGTCTAGATGACCTTCTCGGATCATCATCCACCACCTACGAGCGTCGTCTTCCAATGTGAATGCTGCTAATGAAACCTTCTGGGCGTCGGTGCTGGGAAATATCTCAAACAACTTCTCTCAAGAACCCATGCTTCTACTTTCATCGGCTCTATACCTCCATGGAACTTCGGCGGTTTCATCTTCTTGAATTCTTTGATCAAGGTCAAGGTGTCATCTCCATACAAAGTTGGCTGCGGCTGCACTTGTGGTACTGGAGGAGGTGGAGGTGGAACTGCATGTCGGCTATCTGTCTGCTCGGCCTGAGTGGAAGTGGTACCTGTGTCTTGTGGCCTAGGTTGTCTCAACTCACGAACCAATCCTTCGACCAATCTTTCTAATCTGTCTATTTTGTCCTCGGAATGATCTCGGCCAACTGGGGGTTTACCTCTTCTCATGATGCTAGGAGGTATGCAAAATGTGACTCTTAAACAAAATAAGCAAGTAAACATGCATGCAAGTAATAAATGATCATGCCGAGATAATGCACACCTTGTCAAGTAGCAAGCAACATGATGCAATCCCAACATCATCCTAAGGGACATCCTATGCTCTTTAGGACTCAAAGTGTGTGAATAACGTACTATAAGGAACGCGTGCTCTGATACCATTCTGTCACGACCTCATTCCGCCTCTAGTAGAATGGTGCCGTGATGGCCAGTAATCCGAGATTACCGAAGGCCAACTTTCAAAAATTCACACACAATCAGAGTATTACATATGGGGCTAACAAGTGCGGAAGCAATAATTTACAATACAAGTGGTCCATAAGAGCAGTGCGTAGGTTAAATGAAATAGCATACATCTTTACATAGCTTTACAACTTGAATATAAGTAAAATAAAATACATATTACATCTTGACTAAAAGGCTTCTCAAGCCGACATGTTCAAAATACACAAGCTTCAAGATTGCCGACATCCTCACTACCGACATAACATGCATACAAAACACACATCTTGGCGTAGCTGACTTCTTGCTTGTTACCTACATATATATAAGGGGAGGGTGAACTTGGATACTCAGTGAATGGTATAAGTAATAAAGGGGTTAAATGAATGATACCCAAGATCTTTTCAAACAATACATAGTATATCTTTATCAAAACCATACATAACATAGCTTAGCTTGACTTGAAATAAAACATCAATCGAACCTTAGTCTTTCAAAACTTACTTGGGATACATAACAAACGTTAACTTAAAACAATGGGTGATGACATTCCGGGCAAAACAAAAGCATAACCTCGGCATCGAGCACACCTGTTCATAGTCCGTCGGTGACCGATATCTTAACAAGGGTGCTACTTAGGCTTAACGTCCCCTAGCACGAAAGGACGGTGTTACTTAGGCTTAACGTCCCCTAACACGAAAGGACGGTGTTACTTAGGCTTAACGTCCCCTAACACGGAAGGACTATGCTACATAGGCTTAAAGTCCCTTAGCACGGAAGGACTATGCTACTTTGGCTTAAAGTCCCCTAGCACGGAAGGACTATGCTACATAGGCTTGAAGTCCCCTAGCACGGAAGGACTTGTGCCACAAATGCTTAAAGTCCCCTGGCACGCACGGACTAGTGCCACAAATGCTTAAAGTCCCCTGGCACGTACGGACTATGTTACCTAGGCTTAACATGACCTAGGCTTGGCATGACCTAGGACATGAATGTGGGTTGTTACAATATCTGTGGGTGTAATCTGATTCAAAAATCTTAACTACGTGTTTGGATCATGGATTTGGGAAGGAAAAGGGAAATAGAGAAAAAGAATAATTATATTTCATTCATATTTCCCTCAACTTTTCCGTTTCCCTTTCTAAATTCCTAACCAAATCTAAGATCCAAACACAACCTAAAAGTGATAGGATAATCCGTATAGCAATATATTTAAGGTACAAGTATTTTTGTTGTCCATTGATCCAATTAAGATGTACATCTTTACTGAGGTCAAGGAGATGAATATGTTAGTTGATTTTATAGTAAAATTTCCCACCACCCTATCAAATCAGGGCAAGTAAATGTAGTGTATGATGGTAAGGTTTAGCAAAAATAGAGGTATATTCAAATTGGTGACACAAACAGTGGGAATTGGATGTTATTTTTAATAATAAACAGTAGGCAAATTTTGGATTGGAGTTTGCTTACTTATATTTTCTAATCTTTGGAATGACATAAGCCTGAGATTGAAACTTTCTAATCTTATATGTACTTATTAAGATCATTTGAAGGTTTCATTTGCCTGATATTAAAAATTTAAAACTTCCATGGCCTCTTTCTCTCTCTGTGATGCTTTTAATTTTATTTTTCAAGTTGTGGGCCCCCAAAGTCCATCAAGGACCAAGGTTGGGAGCTGCAAGTTTTCTCTATTCCAACTACTCTCTTCCATTAAGTCTTTCCTTTATTCCCATTCTTAGTACTGTTAAATTAAGTTCCATTTGGGTACTCTCTCTCTCATGCTTTTGTGTTTTTGTGGGTATGCTATGCTTTCTTTCATGTCTTGGGTTCTGTCAATTGATTTGGTAAACAATTTCATCAATATTTTAGCAATGCCTTCATCAATTGATGAGTGGTTCTCTTTTTCCCTTAAAATGAGCTGTTTCTTCACTATATAGTCGTGCAGTGTCAACCTCTTAAGCAATTTCGGTGTTCAAACAGTTCGCAATATCAATATCAATATTGTGGCCTAATTTTTCCTTTTTTTTTTTAATCCAAATTTTGTTTTTTGTTGTGACAGTGCGTTGGTTGCTTCCCATAAGAAAACCAAATGGATCCAAAAGGGTTGGTTCATATTTTGCTTATGGGAGGATTTGAATAGTTGGAGCTATTTGAATAAATTTTTTTTTTTTTTTTTTTTTTTGTTTTTTGCAGCTGCTGTCCATAGCATTTCAATGCACCATGTTGACCCATTAAAGGTATCACAATTCTTCAATAGGATGCTTGGCTTCCATAGGGAATAAAATTGTTCCATCTGTTTTTAGTTTACGAATTTTTTTAAATTTAATATTGTCATTTCTAAGTTATTGAAAATGATTTATGATAAAAACATATATACTCATTTCTTATTACAGAACATTTGTTTTGTCATATGGTTGCTTGGTCTAATTATTAGTTCCCTATTATTTGTCATGTGTCATTTTAGCTACCATTTAGCAGGTTTGTTTATGTAGTGTTGATTGAATTTTTTTTTCAATTTCTTTATGGATAACTGAAAGAGGAGTGCAGAGAAGTTGGGCATAATTGTTTGTGTTTCTTTATAATTTTGATTTCATTTATATGAATATGACGTGTTGAAATCTCTGTTATTAGAATCATACAATTTGCGATTTGATTCAATAGTAATCAATATGAACAGGTTGTATGAATCGCAAATAGCCATGAATTATAGGTGAATCGGTGAACCAAATCGGTAAATCGTGAAGTGAATCAATTCGATTCGCTAAAATCGATGTTTGACTTTCCTTTTTAGTTTTTTATTGTTGGAAAAGGGTTCACACAACCCTTTTAAGGTCTTTAAGATTACTGTATACCATCTTTTGACTTTCTTCCTCCCTCTTTTGTTAGTTTTTCATATCTCTTTATCCCCTTAACATTATATCCATAAGTCAGTGGAGCTTTGTTAGTTTTATTTATAGATTTATTTATTTTTGCTGTTGTTGTTGTTGATGAAATATATATAAAATTAAGATGAATCTTCCTTTCGAATTCTGCCAACTTTTAAGCTCCTTCATCTGCGTTGGGCACACCCACCTTTTATTGTTGTAGTTTTTTGTCTTTTTTATTTTATTTTATTTTATCAGGGAATTAGTTTTAGTATGAAAGATCTTTTCTCCTAAGGTTAAAAAACCTTTTATTGTTGTGTTGCACAATTTTTTAGTATGAAAGACCTTTTATTGTTGTGTTGCACAATTTTTTGTTGAGTTGGAGTGTTGTAGAGAAATTATCAATTCATGTAAGGCTGATGTTTTTATTCTTAATGCTTTGTACATGTGACGGAGGCATCAGAATTTGGTGAGGAGAATAGTTCTAAAGGCTCCATCAATAGAGGTAATCAAGATTCCATCCCTTTTTTTTGCTTCTATTTTTTATTTTTTGTACATTCATGATGTTGTAAGTTGATGATTTAATCTGTTACTCGATTTCCATTGTTCAAAGACCAACTTCCTCATGTCAGTTGGAATAAATTACAACCTATTTCCAGTTATTTTAATTAAATTTATTGTTATTCATTCCATTCTAAGGATTTCAGTATAGTTTGCAATAATTGAAGTTCAAAATAATTAGTTTTACCACTATATAATTTCTGCTACTACAATGTTCACCAAATGCTTGATAAATTGTTTCTCTATTTGATGTGTTTATTAATTCACGGGGAATGGAAGGTGAGGGAGAGATTAATCGAATGATCAAACTTTTGGTTGAGGAAAAAGTTCCCCTTTGCTAAACTTTTGAACTGGGGTGAGAAAAAAGTTTTCCTTTGCTTGACTGGGTTGAGTTTATGAATTTATCTATTTTTTGGATAATGTTCTCTTTGCTAATTATTTTTATTATTATTTATTGTTTTTGGGAAAGACCAAAAAAATTAGCAGTTTTTTAATTTTTTGTTTGCACTACTTCTAAATACGTTGAATGCTCTCAATTGGATCTCAGTTGTGAGTTTATGAAATCTTTCTTTTGAGATTGTGGTTTGAAGATTTTTGAAATGGTGCTCCTTGCATTGTGGTGCCAAAGATATCCATGAAGGTTATCAAAGAAAGAGCATTTTTCTTGGTCAGTAAATCTCTCTTTTTCCCTCTATATAGATGTGTCTCTGAAACATTTTTTTGATGTATAGTAGTTTCTCGTGTAAACCCCACATGTGTTTGGGTGCATAAAATATTTGCTATATAGATATTAAAAAACAGAGAGGGTGTGTGGGTGTGGGATGAGGGAGAGTAGAGATAGAGGGAGGCAAAAAGTGCAAATAAATGAATAAAATGGTGTAAGACAAATTGCATCTTGAAAAGTTATCTACCTATGTGTTGAATTCCATGTCTCTAAAAGATTGACATTCTCAATTTTAGAAATTAAATATATTTGCTGAATCATTAGTGCTTGATAATAGAGGAAGGCATTTATAAATATTAGTACTTGATAATGTGTTTAAGAGCTAAAATCTAATAATGTGTTTGGAACTTTCAATTAGTGCTTGATGATTTTTTCTTTTGCAACTATTATAGATAGTGCTTGATGTTTTCAGATTGGTGTAATCCATAGACATAAATGCTTTGATTGGAGGGTTAGTTGATTGCCTAAAGAGAGGTGGTTTTGTTGATTAAGGTTTAGTTTCTTCTATTTTTTTTTTTTTTGTTGATTTTTACTTTCTATTTTTCTCTTCCTTAGTAATTAGCAAGAGAGAAGTGTAATATGAAGAGTCTGAGACTTAAGCTTAGTAAAGTGAAATGAGTGTTGTAACTAACTAATACTTCTGAGACTTGAGTGTAATATGTTCATGAGTTTGCTAATTATACATTTTATTTAACTAATTGATACATTTTTCTTACTACATTTTGGGTTTTGATACACTTTAATTTTGCACAATGGGGGTGAGTAGCAATGCACAATTTTCCTTTCCATGCCTTTTCTTTTTAAACACTACCTATCAATAGTTGACATGAGAGATGGTTTGTTAATATTGCAATCACTAAAATTATATTCTTTTTAAATTTTAGCCGAAGTTCAAATGAGACCAACTCTCCTCAATTAGAACAAGAAAGATTGTTAGCTTAGGTAAGTATAACAGTGATGGTATAAGAAAGGAACAATTTTTCTCTGAAATTATTTTGTGAATAAATTTTTCACGTACTACATAAAAGATTGGACAGAAGAAGATTAATCCAACATTATTTTCACCGTGCCTTTAGGCACGGGCATACACTAGTATCCTTACAAAACAACAAATTAAAATCAAACATTCCCAAAAAATATTTATGACCAACCTTGTCCGACTACTGAACATTTCGCCGAATTTGGTATAACTCCGCCATTATCTGTTGACGCACCTGCGCCATTTCAACGTCCTCGTCCGTAGGCATCATGGCATCGTTTAGGGAAACCAAATCTGCGCGATCGAGAATATCGTCATTTATGTACTCCGACGCATTTCTGACAGCAACAACTAACGCATCATCTTCGCAGTTTCTGCGTATGAAATTGTGTAATGCCATAAATGCAGCCACCAACGGCACCTGCACCTTACAAAAATCAAACTGAGGCATGCTGTGTAGGAATCTCCACTGTGACTTCCAAGCCCCAAATGTTCGCTCAATCACACTCCGCAAAGAAGAGTGAGCACGGTTGAACAACTCATCACGATTCCTCAGATTGTGACGTTGAAAGTGTGGTTGGTGGTAGTGGCTGCCCTTGTATGGTGCAAGAAATGCCTTCTTATTACTATATCTACTATCCACCAGATAATATCGACCTATCAATGTAAATACATTAATACATATTTCTTTCACGTGTGGGCAAACAAACTGAACATATTGTGGCACCTCAAAGAAATAACAAGATTGTCGTGCAAGTCATTAATGAGGTATTTATTTATGTTGCATTTGTTACATTTTTAGTAACGTTTACATAAGGGTCTAACAATTAAAGTAGATTAAAGTAACATAAGGGTCTAACAATTTATGCATAGAAATTTTTTTTTGTCCGAACGTACCATCCACTAGAGTTGGAAAATTATATTGTTGATCTTCGGTGACAATTTTTAAAATCTGGCTGTCATGCATGCTACCCTCCCAACCGCATGACACAAAGAAAAAACACATATTGAAATTACACACTGCCAAAATATTTTAAGTGTGGCAACCCTTTCGGCAGAAATAAGGGGTTGCTTCAGAATCCCTTATGCACGCTGGCACGTGTGTCCTATCCAAGGCACCTAAACAATCCTACACAATTCGAACTAGTAGCCAACCGAATAGTAACATCAAGTTATTCATTATAGCCTTGCATTTTTTGACTAACATCTTTGTAGAATTTAAAATGGAAATTGATTTTAAGTATAGCTTTGCGTACCTTGAACGACAACTATTGTGGTTGGGACTGCAGGTGGGGATCCCTCCGATTTTGGAAATTTGCGGGCGGCCGACAGTGAGCGACGGTGAACTTTTTTATTGCTTTCAAAACATAATGAAAATGCCATGATGTTGTTTCATCGGAGTGTTGGAATCTTTCTTGGAGCTCTCGGTTAGGCAAGTTTTTGAGAACATGAATGAATTGCAACACTCTCCTCAATGTGCAAGCCGTGGTCCCGCTCAAGTATATGCAACCCAAATTCGTTCACCAATGTGGCACATAAACGCGTAAAAACATGTTTGGGCATGCACAGTTCATATCGAAATTTGTTACTGTGACCGTTATACAGTTCCGCTATCTATGCACTCCCCGTCAAGATGGACGTGCGACATGGGACTTTAAGCACGTGCGCCTTGTAGTAGTCCGAAGCTATTCTGTATGATTCAACATATTATTATTCATTTCATTCTGCTACTCGATTGCGAGCGTAACGACATCATCGCACATTTGCAGCATCTGTGCATCGCTGTCATCGTTGCTTTCTATGCCTAAAAATAAAACTTCAAATAAAATGAGAAGCATAAAATATAAATTGAACAAATCCAGTATAAACATAAAATTTGTAAAACAACCTAACATAAATTCGTGAAACAACCTAACATCAGCAGTTAACCTGTGACTTTGGGGACAATTTTATAAGGTAAACGTATGTATTCAAACAACTTAAAAAACATAAATTGAGATGGTCAATGTTATCCTATTCAATGCAAAGAAATATGGCACTCCACGAACAACTTAAAAGAATAACTTGCATTGTTATCCCCTTCATTGCAGTAATGTTCATAATGGACCAGCCATAAACCTATTCAATGTTATCATGTTCGTAATGGGTTTTGCAAACAACAACATCAATTAAAAAAAATTAAACATGCCAGAATATTAAATTACAAAAACAACCACAACCAAACTCACGCAATGAACATCCATAACCTACCCACTTAAGTTAAAAAATAGGTAAACCTTGTAGATGTATAACCAATTCAAGCAATTTTCCTTAAACAAACTGCAACTAAAAACATGTCCAAACAAAGCATAGTTAAAAAAGCAGGTCTTTAGGAAAAAAAAAACATATTTAAAAGCGAAGCCCTTCTTTGCGTAATATGCTCTCAAGAGTTGGAACAGTTCCAGTCATCTCTTTGTCCTGTTGCTTCACCCGGAGCCAGCCGATAATGCCTTCGTCCGAAAGAATACTCATCACCATCTCTCTATTATTGGGCACCTCCATAAGCGAAATTCCGAAATGGAGCAGTGGATTAGTTTGGTCCAGTCCCTGAATTTCATAAAGACGTTCAACTGCTTCGGCCATAGTGACACTATGGCCACCGACAACATGGTTTACAGTGAGTTCCTTGCTTTGGGTCTTCACCGAATTGACCAAATCATCCATGCTTGTTACCAATGCTTCTACCCTGGTCATTTGTTTTTTTTCATAGCTGTGATGGATGAGTGCCTCATTTTGCTGCCACTACTTGATGCGTTAATGGTTGCGGATTTCATCAAGTCAACCGTTTTAGATGCTCCTAATTCATTGTTGTCCGCAGAAAAGTCAGCACTGTCGAACTCCCCTTCCACCTCCAATTGGTTCCGCGTCTCGCCAGGCGTCCAAGCATTTTTACCCGTTGTCGCAACCCCAGTGAATACACGACGCATCAACTCCTCATGATCCAACGGCTTCGTTCTGAACTCGTAACATTCTTTATCAACCTGTAATATGATAGAATGAGAGTAGACAATTAGGAAAATGTTGACATATGTTTATGGAGTTGGTACAAAATTAATGAACAGTACAAGATAAATGTTGTACGACAATTATTGTCTTTCTACATCAACTATTGTATTTTTAATATTTTGAATCAGTGACACTTTTGGGGTACAGTTCATAATTGAAAAGCATCCTTAACAGTGTTGATAACAAAACAAAAAAAAAAAATTGTTTGATTGCAACTATTACATTTCATTAAAGCTCCTCTTATCTGGTTATAAACACACTGTTGCATGTGTATTAAAGAACAAAAAAAATTGTTAACGTCTAGTTTGTCATATCTATATATATTTTCATGGTAGTTTGCTTGTTTATTTCAATGTTGTAAGGCCTCTGTTTGTGGTAGACATCAGTAGTGTTGGTATTGTGCACATAGGGAAATGAGTATTTAAAAAGTCACTCAGTTTCGTTTACAACATTAGAAAGTACTATTACCAGCAAAAAAGAATCTAAAATAAAAACACCACCCAAAAATGCAAATTCGTTTCTAAGCAGTTAGATTGTATACCAAAGGATGGAGCCTGCATGAAAACTATGAGAAAATGCAAGAATACATTTATCAACAACAATATTGTAAGTACTGCATCATGAAAGAAAATGTTATGGAAAATGTAAGTTATTGTCTTTCTATTGTAAGTATACATTTATGGAGTTTGACATTTGTTTATGGAGTTTGGTAGTTTTGTTATGGAGAAGCATTTACAATATAATTGAACAGTAGAAGAAAAAAGCATGAACAATAGAAGAAAATGTTGAAATATATTTATGGAGTTTGACATCTGTTTATGACATAGTTGGATCGTCTGACACATAACAAAATTACGTAAACATAAGTTAAAATAGTTACCTTCTCCATTCTAGTCCACCATTCATCCGCCGCATTGATTAACCCAGTTTCTTGGCTGAACCCCCAGTGGAGCCTTTGCAGCTATCCATCAGCTTCGACCATGCACCCCACTCCACCTTAAGTTGATTGTACCTATTTTTAAGTTGTTTGATCACATGGGTAAATCCAGTTACTGCCTCATAAGTCTTACACAAAAACCGGTACCTATTCTGAGTGATTGACATGTGCGGCCTGTTACCTGCGTGTATTTCCTTAAGAACAAATTCCAAGAAGATACGTGTGTTCTCCCAATCCCGCTTTACTTTGTGATTAGGTTTTGGGCCATTCCCTTTGGCGGAAGGGGTACGAGAGCTGGATCGATTTGAGGCCATGTGACTACAATAAGTACATTATAATTTGCGTAAATTGCAGTTCATTACTTATAGCAAAGATGTGAACCATATATTATTATGTTTATATATTACATATCGCATTATTAAAATCACAAAAGAAACCCAAGATCTTAATGCTCGCAAGTTGTACAAATGTTCAGTTTTGGAACGAGATTGCCGTGCACACATTTATGAACATAGAATTTTGAATCTACCACTTCGCAAACAACACTGAACACAGGGAACACATATGATAAGTAATACATGTTTTGAAATGATAACATAAAACTATTTATTAGGTGAAAAACAAAGAAAGCATAGTAGGGTAACCATCTAACCATGGATACATATATTACATACGGAACAACAAAATAACGACGATGATGGACAAAAAACATGTCACAACTTTAAGTACACGCAGAGTCTGTTCAATGTCAATCAAACGTGCCTTAAAATGACGAACATTGTCTCTGTCATTCTCAAGAGGCGTTTGTCGACCAGATTCATCACACCACCCAATTCAATTGGCACATGGCTGAGGTTAAAAAAAATTATTAGTGACGGTATGACAAGGGAATTATCCCAAAAAGGTGAAGGTGCATGTACTTAACACTCCATAAGGGCATTGGTAGTATGCACGACTTGGATTTTTGGCAAATCGAGAAATCTTGACCACACAGTGCCCGTACCCACAAGCACAAGGCCTAGTTGTGTTGATGTGGCAATGGACATAAACGAGACCATACAATCTTTGATGACTTGTTTGATGACATGACAAGCACAACAAAATGGGGTAAACGGGTGTGACACTTGTGTTATGGAATAAATTTGTTGTGTTAACAAGTTTGTCATTGCACGTCATTTTTTATGTCCGTAAAAAATAATAATTTCATACTGATTTATGTACAAAACAAAGAGATGTCAGTTTCAGTTTAGTTATGATTATGAATGAATAATGGCTGGAATAAAGTAATAAATAATAGTGGGAGTAGTAGTAGTAATCTTTCTCACCCACACTGCCTTGTTTAGCATGAAGGGGACCACGCTCCTGAGCACCACGTTGCTTAGAGCTGGCTGGAGAAAAAAAAAGTATGAATAAAGATTGAAAAAAGAGCTTAATGGGTGTGGGGTGTGATGTGATGATGTGTGTGATGTGATAATGTGTGTGAGTGTGTCATTTTTTCTTTTTTTTTTTTTTTTTGTTATTTTTATATTTTTTTATTATTATTATCCTTACTATATCTTTAGAAAGCTCAAAATTTAGAGTTTTCTATCATCGATGAAAAGGTATATATTTAGGGTAAGTTATACTTACACCTTAAGATTTGAATTTAATATATATCGCTCTTTAACGTTTGGAAAATTATACTAACCCTTTGTCATTCTAATTATTTAGACGTAATGAAAATATTGTACTCATTCACTCTCTCTTTTTTTGCTTTGCTTTGCTTTACTTTACTTTCTCTGTTTTTTTTTTTTTTTTCTTTCCTTTACTTTATTTTTTTCAATGTAATTTTCTCTGTTTTTTTTATTACGAGTTGTTTTTTTTTTATATAAGTAGAGAAGTTTGTGAAATGAAACTATTAATTATACAAGTGAGAATGTAATTTTCAGAAAGTCAAGGAGTGGGATGGAATTGGACCAAACTTCAAGGGATGCCAGTGTAATTTACCTATATATTTTTATATTTTTTTTTATATAAAAGAAAATAATTTTATAAAGGACTTGGTTCTTGGGTGTTCCAACTAGACAGTGTTGTTGGGCCTCCGTGACCCACTACAGAGGCCGCCAAGTAGTTCACCACTGTAAAAAAATCACGTTAATGACACAAATGCAGTTTGATAAAGTGACTATGGATATCCAATCAACGTGATTTTTTACAAAGATAAAGTATTCGACAAGTTATACACATTGAATGGTTTGAATTATCAATGCGAGGCCCGTGGTAAGCCCACGGAGGCCCAACATCTCTCTCCAGTCCGATATAGACGAGAGAAAAACCTCTCCCTTTTATAAATACTAAAAATACATAAAACTAAAATATAATTGGTTGTTTGGCTTTTAAATCAATATATTCATTTTTTTTTTTTTTATGGGTGAAGTACTAATAAATCTCAAAATCTGATTTTGTAAACTATTTAGTCCTCTATTTTTTCTTAAGAATCCAAAGGTCTTATTAAAATAAAAAATTACAGAAAAAGATAGTTACTTACATGTTTGAGTTTAATTTTTCAAGGATAAAAGTGGATTTCTCCAAATGTAAAATTACACATTTGGGCAATCTACACTATAAAAGTTTTGGATTTTCCCTCCTTCTGGAACAAATTTCATCTTACAAACAAAAACGTAACACTCTAATGTAACATTTCAATGTAACACATAAAAAAAACTCATTGGTGTATTTTTTTCCAAACATAACAACGTAAAACTAAAAAAAACTTGTTAATATATTTTTCTTAAACATAACACTTGAATGTAACAAAAAAAAAAAAATCTTAGTGTTTTTTTTTTCTTTCAAAAGTAACACTCTAATCAATGTAATTCCAAACGCAACATTCCAATGTAACACACACAAAAACACTAAAAACTTCTTCATGTACTCTTTCCAAACGTAATGCTCACAATTTGAAATTATACATTTACTCAAAACTTACTAAGGAATTTTTGTACTCCTTTTAGAATAGTTTGAAAAATTTCTCATCCTTTTGGAATGGTTTGAAGAATCATACATCCTTTTCTTGAAGTGTTACATTGGAGTGTTACGTTTAAGAAAAGTATACTAAAAAGTTTTTTTACATATTACATTAAAGTGTTACACTAAGGAGTTTTTTTTGGAGTATTATATTGGAGTGTTACGTTTGGAAAAAGTACACCAAGGAGTTTTTTGTGTAGTACATTACAGTGTTACACTAACGAATTTTTTTTGTATGTTACATTAGAGTGTTATACTAAGTAGTTTTTTTGGTATTGGAGTGTTACGTTTGAGAAAAGTACAATAAAAATTTTTTGTGTGTGTTACATTAGAATGTTACACTAAAGAATTTTTCTGAAGTGTTATAGTGGAGTGTTATGTTTGAGAAAAACATATTAAAGATTTTTTTGGGAGTGTTACGTTTGAGTGTTACCGTTTGAAATTATACATTTGTCCAAAGTTTACTAAGAAATTTTTTTACTCTTTTTGACATGTTTGAAGAATCTCACATCCTTTTGTGATATTTGAAAAGTCGCATATTTTAAGTTATTTTTATACTTCTTTTGAAATATTTTTAAATAAAAAAGATTCACATACAAAAATTTATCTCGAATTTGATTATCATAGATTGTGTATCTTATCTTTCTATCATAAAAGAAAAAAAAAAGAAAAAAAAAAGAGAGAAGGAAACATAGAAATAAGAGTATAACCGTAAATTTAATTTTTAAATAATATATTAAATTTACCTTTCAAAAATAATGGGACTAATTTGTCTATAAAAAAATTATTGAGATTAAATGGATCTCATTCTTCAAAATGAGATTTATAATTAAATTTTCCCTTTTCTTATTTTTATTTATTTTTAATAATAATAATAATAATAATAATAATAATAATAATAAAACTCAAAATATTTGTATTTTCATATAAGTACCAAGTGTAAGTGAATGTTGTGACATGAGACACAATTTTAGAGAACAACCTAAGAAAGAGAACATTTGGCTAAAAAAAATTAAAAGGTCAATTTAATTGTTTATCATTAATTAAAAAAATCAAATGTCACATTAATTTTTTTCACTCAAAAAAATATATTTTTTAACATCTACCAAATACATTAATTTTTTTAACTATTAAAAAAAAATTAAGAAGACATTAAAAAAAAATCAAATCCCAAACACTCACGTATTCTAGCTTACACCTTTATTAAAATCCAATTCCTTTGAGTTATTTCCACTTAAATATATTTAAAAAATAAAAAATATTTATTGAGAAAAGAAAAATTAGGTAAAAATATTATAAAGGAAAATTACTGATCATTGCACCTGTCAAAAAAATTATTACAGTATATCTATTAATACTTATAAAGTCTATCGTAATTTTTTTAAAACCCCTGTATTAAATTTTTCACATATTGTAATAGTGGTGGATTCTGTCTACATCAACAATATCAGTGATTCAAAAAAAAAAAAAAAAAAAAAAAAAAAAAAAAAAAAAAAATTGAATGACAGAGAGGAAAGTAATGTGTATATCTACGCCAAAGCCCATTACTATTGTTATAATAATAATTATTATTAATTTAAAAATAGATAGGCGAGTAGACTGTTTCATATATTCGATACGAAGTATTATTTTGTATGTAGTATCACACAGTAATTTTAAAGAATCCTAAGAATGTGTTCTGTTGAAAATTTTGATGAGAAAAATAGAAATGAAAAGAAAATAAAATAAAATAAAAATGAGAAAAAATTGATAGGATTTAAATTTTAAGTTATGTTTGGTTGGGTTGAGAAATGGAGAAAGAAAATGGCCTACTGCAATATTTGGTTCACTGAAATGAGTTAGAATAGAATGGAATGATCATTCCTTCGACTCTCATATGGAATGACCATTCTCTTAACATTCAAATGATGATTCCATTTGTAATATATTTTGTGATTATTTTTTAATCAACCAAACATAGAAATGAATATTTTGATGGAATCATCATTCCATTCCATTTCATTTTAGTAAAATAAACACTACTTAAATCAATTCAAAAGACAAAAAAAAAAAATAGATTGCATTTTCCTCTCACTTTCTTTTCATTTATGTTTTCCATTATAACTAAACAAAAAGTGGGATTACATTTTGGTAGCATTTGGTAGAGTTTTAGAAATATGATTTGATAATAGAGTTTCATTTTGAGTTTGTGAATTTTAGAATTATGATTTAATTGTAGAAAATTTGTTTGGTTATGAGTTTTGAATTGAGTTTTGAGTTGAATGTTGAATTGAGTTTTGAATGTTTGATCTGACATGTGAAATAAGAAAAATTGTTTAGTTATAAATTTTGAAAAGAGTTTTCAAAACTCAATTCAAAAAGTTATAACTGATAACCAAACACACAACTTAAAACTCTATTGAAATTGCTGATCAACACTCATAACCAAACTCTTTTTAAAATTCAATTCAAAAAATTAATTATTAACAAAAAATAACACTCATAATCAAACTCTTTTTAAAATTCAGTTCAAATAATTAATTATTAACAAAAAATAAATTTTAATTGAAAATAACTCAAAAAATTATAACTCATAACCAAACACACAATTCAAAACTCTATTGAAAATTCTATTCAAAACTCATTTTAACATTCAAATAAAAAAAAAATGTCATTTTGGTCTAAAAAAAATAATTTTTATATTTAAAAAATATCAAAAACCAATATAATGTTTTTTTCCCTCCCAAATAACAAGTGGCAATTGGCGATTGGCAATTGCACAAAAAAATAAAATAAAATAAAATAAAATAAAAAAATACACTGTTCTGGTCAGCTGGCTGGACATTCGGGGGGACATCTGGAAGGATAATTGGGGTAGACCTAAAATTCAAAAATCTTGTGCTTTTTAGAATGGTGAACACAAAAGAGAAAGAGTAACCAAACGTGAAGAAGAATTACATTTTGAAATGTGTGGTGAAATTACATTTTGAAAATTCCATCCAAACATAAAATGCAAATGAAGGGATGGAATTATATTTAGAGAACATAACCAAACACATTTCCCTTTCTATTTCTCTCATCGAATCTTTCAACCAAACACAACCTAAGAGTATATCTAAGCTACTAGGTATATTTTTGATCAGCAAAAAAAGCTTTATTGATGGAAAAAAAAAAACATACAGAGTATGATAACTTACATCAGTAAAGAGGAGGGTGCAAAAAGTATCACAGTGAAACATTCAGATCCCAACTAGGTTGGCACCTAGATGCACACGAAATCATCTGCTAGCACAAACTCCAAGCTCCAAGTTGGTGAGAAACCAACATGTAGAGCAAAACAAAACAAAACAAACAGAAGCAACCCAAAAAAAAAAAAAAAAAACCTAAACTCAGCAGCCCAGCCTAACAGCAAAAACAACATAACACGCCCCTTGAAGACCAAATATCCAAAAACCCCTCTGCTGGAGCATTAGATCAGCATATTAAGAGTCCACAGCTAATAGATCAATCCACTAAGGGACAGAGCACCAAAACACAACAGCAACTCATCACCAACAATACATCAATAAAAGCTACCAACAGCCTAAGCATAACTGGGACCAGTATAACAGACAACAAAGCACCAATGCAATAGTAGCACGATTAACACTACAGCAGCACCCAATAGCAACAACCAAAGCAGCAACCATTAGCAGTGTAACAAAACACTCTCCATCCTTGAACAGCAAGTCACCACCTTTTAAGGCCCCCTTTAGAAAGTTTTTTTCATGAAGTTCAATGACAATGCCTTTGGCTTCTTCTGACCACTTCATGATTCTCAGCCTCTTGCATGATCCAGTAAACATCCCCAATAATATAAAACCCCATTCAACTATGAATTCCATCCAGCAAAACACCCCAGCAACAACCATAGCCTTATACCAAAATAGGACACCATCAGCAGCCCCTCTATACCAATAGAACACAACAACAGGATTAACCCAGAACACTTGTTGGAACTCTTTGCAGATAGTAGAAAAAAGTAACGAGCAACTTCAATTTTTTTGATATGACATAACCCCAATTTGCTCACCAATGTAGACAATATAAACCCCCATTTAGCTATAAACTCCACCCAATAGCAACCAAATACACCAAATCAGCACCAATAGTAGATCAGCAGCAGGGGCAACCTAAAATACCAACCCTCATCCCAAAACAGAACACCATCAGCAGCAATAGCAGGAGCAACCCAGAAAATCTGTTTGGAACCCTCTATATCTTCAGATTCTTGATATGACTTACCCCAATTTGCTCACCAATGTAGACAATAAAACCCCTAGCAATACCACCAAATCAGCCACAATGTAATGCATGCCTTACCTGATCTAAATTGGCCACCACATCATGCACTGAGTATTGGAACTCACTAGAGGTTGCTATAATCCACAATGCAACTCTAGTTTTAATTAGCTGACAAACCTCCTCCAATATAGGTTGTTTTTCATTAAAGATACACGCATTTCGAAGCCTCCACATAGACCACAGAACTGCCAAAGGAATTGCCTCCCAAATTTTATGTTCAATCTTTCTCCATTTGTACCCTCTCTACCAATCCAATACCTCTTTGGGCTTTTTAGGTATCACCCAAATCAAACCCCACCAATTCAGCAAATTTGTCCAGACCCTCCAAACAAAAGGGCATTGCACCAGAACATGACACCCTAATTCCATCTCACAGCTGTAAAAAACACAATTCAATTGAGCCTCATTACTAAGACACTCCACTCTTTGGAGGAAAGCTCTTGATTTGATTCTACCCTTCTAAGCGAGCCAACCAAAAAACTGAACTTTTGGTGGAGAAATATTATTCCAAAGCAACCTCGATGTCCCCAAGCTCTGCTCCACATATCTTCTATTATAAATTGAATTAACTGTGAACATACTTGAAGATGACGCCTTCCAAGCCAATGAATCAGCTTTTTCTGATAAAGATGGGTCATATGAAAGCAAAAGGGACTGTAGTCTTTCCATCTCAACCTCCTTCCAAACTCTCAGATTCCTTCTGAAACTCAGCTTCCATTCAGATAAGCCATTTCTTTTATCCATCATCTGCTTAAGAGTGACCTCTTTTTCTACTGACAACTCAAATAATCTAGGAAAATCCTCCGTTAAGCATTTGTTGGTAGCCCAACTATCCTCTCAAAATCTAACCCTCATAACATTCCCTACTTGAATGACAGAATTATCCATAAAGAAGCAAATTAGGTTAGAATTGCTATGTTCCAACCTGAGAATATCACTCCAGACTCTTGAACACTGGGCACTTCTACTAGAATCTGGTCTTCACCTTCCTCCAGAGCTGTCATATTTACTAATCAAAATGTCTTTCCACAACACACGATCCTCACTACTATATCTCCACCACCATTTGGCTAGTAAACAATCATTGACTTCCTTCAATTTCTTAATCCCCAAACCTCCCAAGTGCTTTGTTTTGGTAACCTCCTCCCATTTTACCAGATGGATCTTTTTGGCCTGAATTTTGTCCAGCAATTTTGATACCTTTGCAGGCAATTTAAACAAAGAGAGGTAGTACACTGGTAAAGAAGATAGCACTGCTTTGATCAATGTTAACCTACCTCCAAATGATAGTAATTTCCTTTTCCAAGACGCCAGCCTAGACTTGAATTTATTGATTACCGGCAACCGTGTGCTTTTCCTCCTCGAGCTGGCCCCCAGTGGTAAACCCAGATACATGAAAGGTAACTTCTGGATCATACAATTCAATCTTCCTGCGAAAACTTTTACCTCAACCTCCAGTACACTTACTCCACAAACTGAACTCTTATGAAAATTAATCTTCAATCCAGAAAGCACTTCAAAACACTTCAAGATTCTCTTAACATTCAAAATGTCATTCTCTTCCGCCTCACATAACACAATTGTATCATCTGCAAATTGCAAATGAGTGACATTAACCTCCCTTAGGCCAATCACAACACCTTTGATTAACTCCAATGCTTTAGCTCTTTGAAATAATATATTCAAACCCTCAGCCACTATATTAAAAAGAAAAGGAGACAATGGATCCCCTTGTCTGAGTCCTTTTTCTGGGCAGAATTCATTAGTCAGGGAACCATTAACAAGAACTGAAACTCTAACTGATTGTATACACGCCTTCATTCACCTAATCCACTTATTCTGGAAGCCTGACATCGTATCAAAGAGATACTCCAAATTTACTGTATCATATGCTTTTTCAAAATCTAGTTTCAAAATTACCTCCTTCTTCTTTTTCTTCTTCCACCAATCCACTACTTCATTGGATACTAAAATCCCATCTAAAATGTTCCTCCCCCCCAATGAAAGGGGACTGAGATTCTCCAATTATTTTAGGCAATGCCTTCTTAAGTCTAGAAGTTAGAACCTTAGACAAAATTTTGTACAGAGATCCAATAAGGCTAATTGGTCTATAATCTGAAACACCACGTGGATTCTCATTCTTAGGTAACAATGTGATGAAAGAGCTATTGATACCTTTTGCTAAGCATCAATTATCATAGAATTCCTTGAAGAATTTCAAGATATCTTTTTTAAAAACTTTCCAACACTTTTGAAAGCAAAACAAGTTGAAACAGTCAGGTCCCGGTGCCTTATTTCCATTACTCTCTCTAATAGCTCTCCAAATCTCCTCCTCTGAAAAAGGAGTGACTAGCCCATTAGAATCACTATCTTGACCAATGGACTTGAAAACACCTTGGGGCTTAGGTCGAAATTTCCACTCTTCAGAGAATCTGCTTTTAAAGTGTTTAGCTACCTCAAATTTGATCTTTTGTGGATCCTCATGAATCTCCACATCCACTTCAATTGAATTCAACAGATTTTTACCTTGCCTGCTTGTAGCTATGACATGAAAGAATCTTGTATTCTTATCTCCTTTTAAACTCTAGTTAACTCTAGACTTCTGCCTCCATAACCATTCTTCTCTCCTATTTAATGACCATACTTCATTTCAAACTTCTCTCCTTCTTTTAACCTCATTCTCCACAAGACTTCTAGATTCAGCCACTAGATCAATGGCATGGGGCTCCTCCTCCGCTGCTTTCAATGAATGAGTAATATTGCCAAAGACCTCTACATTCCATTTTTTCAAAACTGAACGTAGAACCTTCAGCGTGTTCATAATAATAAAACTTGCCCAGCCAGTAAATGCAGAATCATCCCAGTAAGCGACTAGGTATATAATGCATGTTAGTTAAATTGCCTAGAATAATCCTTTTATTTTTTTTCAACTCCAATAAACTAAGTAAATGATTAAACTATCTCAAATCACATTCACTAAGTATGGTAATTTTCAAATGTTAGGCCAAACTTATTTTATCTTAATTATTTTTGTTGCTGATGTGACATTACATAAAATGAATTGTATTTTTAGATGAATAGCTAAAATAAAAAACACAATTGAAGTGGAAATATAAAAATATAAATAGACAAAATAAAATATATACATTATAACAATTTTACATAAATAAAGGTTTGACTTATTTCAAATTAAGTATATCAAATTGAGTGAGCGTTTGGTTTGGTTAGCTCATTTTGAGATTAATTTTGGTGATCTGAGCCATTCACTTTTTAAGACTCGTTGAGTAGAATATTAATAAAAGAAATCAAGTTGATTTAATATCGATAGCTATATGTCTTCTTCTTTTTTTTAACTATCAGTAACTATATGTCTGAATCAGATTTGTATTACAAAAAAATGATTGACTATCATTAAAATTATATTTGTCACTCATTTTTGTAAAAATAAATATAATTCAAACATATAGTTATCAATATCTAATCATCTTGATTTTTTATACGTATATTCTACTTTCACGAGTTCTAAAATGAACAATTAATCCCAGAATAAACATACCAAATCCAAAATCTCTCAAATTTAGAGAAGCCAAATCTTAAATAAAACACCTAATGACATTGGAAATTCTCTAACACTTACGTCAATACGAAGTTAAAATTTTAGCACAAGTGGGTTTAATTTCACTAAGCAATTATGAAAACTCGACTTTAAGCATTAGATAAAGAAATCCGATTACTTATCCACTAAAGAAAAGTCATCATTTGGCATTAACTTTTTTAAGTTGAAATTTTTTTAGTTTGAGACTAAAAAGTTCGTTTGGTTTGATTTTTTTTGATTTTTTTGACTTTTATGGGAGAAAAAGTAAAATAATTATAGTTCAGATGTGACATTTTATCTTATTGACTTATTTAACATATTTTGTCTTTTATGATTTTTTAATCCAACTAAATTAGTCAAACAAAGGCTAACTACTTGGTGTTATATGTTTTCAGCTTAGTTTAAGAAAATAATTAGTAATTCATGAAAAAAAATTATAATTTTAAGAGATAAATAAAAAAATAAAAAAATTCCTGGGGTTTGATGTGTTTTTCACATTAAATCCCAAGATTTTAATTTTAACAATTTAAACCCTGAATTTTTAACCGTGTCCCAATGTTGACCCTTTGTCTGTTTCCATTTATTTCTGTTAACTTTTTACACTTATTTGATACATGTGTCACCTTTTGATTTGTCCATAATTATTATAATTATTTTATTTCTAAATTACCTTTTCTTTTTCTTTTCTTTTTCTTTTTTTCTATCAACTCTCTCTCTCTTTCTCTCAGGATAAACAATCGCTGACCTCCGGATGCCCCATCGTTGACCTCTGTCCTTTCGCTGACCTTCGCGCAGTTCACCGACCTCCGTTCACACCGCCCCTACGCTACCACCAAATCTTCCACACCTCTCTCTCTCTCTCTTTCTCTCTCTCAACTCTCAATCGCCTTTTTCTTCAAATCCATATCAGCGCTCTTTGATCATAATTGGTTTACCAGAGTGGCTGGGCACGCCGGAGTAAGAAAACAAGGGAGAAAAGCACTACCAAAACCCTTTCCTTCTTCCCCAAAACCCTAAGACCCTATAATCCCTTTCCTTCTTCCCCAAAACATTAAGATCCCATAATTATTTGATCATCTAATTTGGAATTGGAGAAAGAGCTCTTTTGGCTCTTGCAATGGTGGAGATGATTGTAGGGAATCGGAGCTATAGGCGGTGGTTGAGAAGTGCACGACGGATGATGGAAGGATTTGCTTATGCGTCTGGCATCTCTTGTGATGAGATTGTGGCGATCAATGGTTTGTCCGCCGCCACTACCACAGTTGAGACGAATGGTGGAGGAGGACGGCGATTAGAGAGAGAGAGTAGGACTTATGTAGAGTTACGGGTGGCTGTGCAAGGTGGCAATCGGTAGTGGGGATCGACGAACAGTGGCGGCGACAACTGAAGAGAGAGAGAGGGAAAGAGAACTGATAAAAAAAGGACTGATTCATGACAAAGGGAAGAGAAGACAGGGTGAGAAGAGAGAAGAGAGTGAGAATAGAGAAAGTGTTAGAATAATTTTGGAATAAAATAATTATAATAATTATGGACGAATCAAAAAGTGACATGTGTATCAAACAAGTATAAAAAGTTAACAGAAACAAATGGAAATAGACAGAGGGTCAACATTGAGAAACGGTTAAAAATTCAGAATTTAAATTGTTAAAATTTAAATTTTGAAATTTAATGTGAAAAATATGCTAAATCCTAGGATTTTTTTTTCTTTGTAATTATTCCTAATTTTAATTATATAATTGATATAAAAAAATTATTTATAAATATAAAGTGAAGTTTTTTCTTGTTTTTAGTGGTTATCCAATGAGAGGCCTCTATCAAAGGCGACCAAAATCCGTCACATCTTCATCTAGAGTTGTTTTGTCGGCTAGTTGCAACATTTTGTGGATTTTTCTGTGCTTGCGAATCTTCGACTTACAAATTTGGAGGAGTCCATTTCCAGTAAAAAAAAAAGTTGAAAATTCAATACTTATAAATATGAAAAAATTAGTAGATGTTTGTGAAGAATTAAAAAAATATATATTTTACATATATATATATATATATATATATTTATTTGAGTTATATTAATTAATATTTTTCAATATTTTTTTATTATTTTTCTAATAACTTTTTATATATATAATTTTTTTATTATAAAAAGATACTGATTGAAAATATTTCAAATCACCCCTTAATGTCATTATTAGATTTTATTCCTTCGTAGCCCTACTTTAAATTCTGGACTAATTACAGAAATAACTCCCAAATATAGGAATCAAGACTTGCTCAGATTTTTTTTAAGTAGATGATTGCGAGGTAAAAATTAAATTTATGTATGGCATGATCTATATGTAAAATAAATTTAAATTATAAGATGATAATTTTAGGTAATTTCTAAATAATTAAGTTTGATTCGTAGTATTACGATGTAATTTTATAAGTTTAGGATAAATTATAAATACACTTTTCAAGATAAATTTGTTTAAAATACAAATTTTCTCTTATAGTTTGAAAATTACATCCCAGCCCTTAAACTTTTTAATCGCATAATAAATGACTCATTTTATTATAAACATAAATCAATTAACAATTTTTAATGATTTATAAATATATTTCAATTAACAATTCAGAAAATTTTATTGTTCTATAAGAGAACAATTAAAAATTTTATTTTTTAAAAAATTCTGTTAAGTAAATTTTTTTAACATTAGAGCATTTATAATTTTTAAAACTATAATAAACAATCCATATTATAGCAAATTATAAAAGATGAGTTTGTAATTTATGCTAAAGTTTAACATCTGTGTCTAAATGCTTCTAAATATATATTTGAATAATGTTATATATGTTAATTAATGTACTAATTAATGTATTAATTAATGATGTAACATAATTTAAATTTTTTTTAATATTTATAATTTATATAATAAATAAGATCAATAATAATATCATAATTAATATATTAATTATTATAATAATTAATACATGGAACAATATCGATATATTTTTTTAAAGCAGCACAAATAACATCGTTTTGTACACCCCACCAACGCCACAGAGAGAATCCCTCAACTGAACGCCCGAGTATATCATAAAATCCTCCATGTCTAAATGCTTCTATATATATATATTGAAGCAGCACAATTTAGGAGTATATATATATATATATCCGAGTATATTATAAAATTCTCCATGATGGATACATCCATTTGTGAAAAATTATTAAAATTCTCCATGATGGATACATCCACCTACTCGTGGAAAATTGTTAGCTAGTCTTGACTCGTTAAGAAATTATGTCCCTTATCCGTTATAATTCATTATGTTTTTTCATATTTTTCTTTCATTCAACATAAATTTAATATTTTTAACTAATTATAATATCTAAAGTTAGCGGATATATTGATCTACGCAAACTGACTGAAGCGAATCAATCTGCCGCATTTTGAATGGATGCATGATGACGAGCGGACGGTTGCGGATTGATTTTTTTCAATCCACCTAATTTTAGACGGATGGCGGATTTAAGATTTTTTTGGCCGCAACCGCGAGCACTCCTACTAATTTGAAGGACTTTATATTTTCAATTTATTTTGATATTCTATTTGTATTTTCAATTGAGAAAGAGTTTAAATATTCTATTGAATACATTCTGTTTTAAAAGAGTTTTCAACTTGAATATATTTTTTAAATTGAAAAAAATAAATGTATTATTTATTTATATTTTTTGGTTTTTAAACCTAACTCTAAAAATAATAAATAAAAAAGATGATATGTGCTGGTTGATTTTTATTTTCAAAAACAGATATAAATGTAACAATACAGAGGCATACAATCTCTACTACTGTTTGGTAGTTTGAATTATTTTTGTATTTTAAAAATTGTAATATTTTTTGTGGATGAGACATACTGTGATTGTAATATGTAAATAAGGCATGTAGTGATTGTAATATTCTAAAGTTTTAAACTTTTTTTCTTTGGGTGAGGCATGCAATAATTGTAATACTTTTTTAAATTATTGACTATAATATATAGAAAGTATACAAATTGAATTATGTTAAAAATTTATAAAATTTTAAATTGCTAAGTCGATTCACATTCAATCTCTAATCCGCTCAATCTATATCTACCGAATTAATAAAAGATGTAAATTAATTTTTTTTCAATCCACCAATTTAACAAATGAATGATAAATTAAAAATTCTATAACCGCAATCAACCTACGTCCACCCTAATAATATCATAATAACGCTACGTGATACTGTTCGAGACCAATCAATAACTTCTACTTCCTTGTACCCAAATGACAACCCTATCGGAAAAGGAGCCGAATTCAGATATTCTAGTGAATTCAGATATTCTAGTGCATTATTCTATGCTCTTTCTTTTTGACGTAGGAATCTTGAGACTGGACTTGTTTGGTTGTTTCTCAAAAAAAAAAAATTCAGAATTTCTTTTTTAAAAAATAAAAATTAATTTGAAATAAATATTAAAAGAATATTTTTAAATTTTTTAAAATTATTTTTGATCTCTTATAAAATTATATAAAAATGAAAAGTATTATAAAATATTTTCATTTCTTTCACCAAATTAATTTTTAATTTTTTAGAAATTTTTTTGAAAAGCAAATCAAACATGGCTGAAGGTAAAGTTGAAAATGAAATATAAATAGGAAATGGCTATGGAAACTCATATTTATGATCTCAAAATTTATCCATAATCAATTTATGTAGTAAAGATTAAATTGATGAAGGTTTATGAGTGAAATGAATTTTAACTATTAATTATTATTTATGAATAAATAATTTTGAGTTTTTAATCCCTTTCATATAAATAAGTTAGTCTGAAAATTTAGAAGAAAAGCAATTCAATTTTTTCCCTAAAATATGGAGATTGAATGAATTTATTGTAAAATTCATTCTAAATTTATAATATCACTGATATATATATTTGATCGAGTAATAACACCGAATATAAGGGGTTGTTTGGGATGATCTAAATAAGTGTACTTTTTATCTTTTTACGAAAAGATGTGCAGAAAAGTAGAGAGGTGATGTGATGAAAAAAAATAAAAAGATGAATTATTTTAAGTATGCCAAACTTGGCCTAAATATCAAAATTGTTGTACCATTTCTTTTAGTAGGCCGATATAAAGTTTTGAATTAATTATAGCAATGGCCCCCAATTGTGTGTTGTATTTATAGGCCCCGTTTGTTTGGCGTTATAGGGAGGGGATTGGGTTTGATAGTGATGAGGGAATTGAGAATGGAGTGTTTGTTTTGAGAGATAGGGAGGGGACTAGTAATCCCTAGGGACTAGTAAGGAGGAGGAAGAGGGATTAGTAAGGAGGAGATAGAGATGATATTAGAAAAATAGTGAGAGGATTAGAAATTTTTTTATTTTTTTTATTTTTTATATATTGGGAATTTTTTTTAAATATTAATGTTTAATTTTTATATTTTTTATTTGTTTTATTATTTTATATAAAAATAATTTAACAATTCCTCACTATTAATCCTCTCACTATCAGTCCCCTCACTATTAATCTCCTCACTATCAATCCTCTCCATTCTATCTCCCAAAACAAATGGGGCCATAATGTTTTAAAGATTTTGTTTACAAGTGTTTTAACAATATTAATTAATAAGATTTAAAATAATTATACATATTTGACACCATACGTATTTTTGTGAAGTGTGGACAACTATTTCAAATTTATTTACAGGTGCCGTGAGACATTTGTTAACAAAGTTCATGTTTAAATTATGTCAATATAACCGATGCTTTTGTGGCCGAATGGCATGTAACCATGTCTTAGGATACGATGATTGAAAGTTCTAAGATTTGACCTGATGGATCAGTGGCGGTTCCTTTAAGTTGTAACATAACTTTATTAATATACTAACATTCTACTGTTGATTAAAAAAAACAAAAATATCAATACAACCTTCTAAAATTTAGAATGTGTATTTAATTAGTTCCATACTTGACTTTGTTTAAAGTTTATGACGGAACTACTAGTATTTTTTGAATGATTACATGTTTTATTTTTCTGTGTTTATTTTTTTTCTTTTGAGGGGGAGAATTGCATATGAATGGAACAGATTAAAAAAAAATAAATTACATGGAAATATTTTTTGTGCAAATCTGACCCACATAAAAGGCTTACACTAAAAAAATAAAACAAAACAAAACAAAAAAAAGAAGAAGAAGCACAAACTCACACTCCATAGAAAAAATACTATATCATTGATTCGAGATTTTCCTTTTTATTTTTGCTTTTTATTTCTTGTGTATGAGTTTTTTGTCATTTTGTCAAAATATAACTTCAAAAAGTTATACAACAAGAATGTGTTTATTTGGATGGATTATATAAGAGGGGATTGGTATCCACTAGACTGTTAGTTCTAGGATACATTATTTCTGAATTATTTAGTTAGACTGAATTTGTATCTCATGTTTGTTTAGTCATGGGATCAGGTGTCAGGAAATAACTATTTAGTTGGATAGAATATGAATCTTATGCTTGTTTGAGATATTATGGAAAAAGATAAATGCTCAAATGACTATTTTATCATTTTTAATTATTTACTAAGAAATAGCAATATTAAACATATCTTTAATATTTTAATTATTTTTAACTAGATTAAATAAAAATTTATTTTATTTTTTTTACACAATTAAATAAATTTATTTTTTTAAAAATTAAATAAAAATATATGTTATTTTTTAATTAAAATTTTAAATAAATTTATTTTAAAAAATAATAATTAAATAATGAAATCAAATAAAACATCTATTAAAATTTAAATAATAAAATTAAATAAAATATAAACAAAATTTTAAAATAAAACATCAATAAAATATCTATAAAAGATTATTTTAAAAAATTAAATAAATAAAACACCAATAAAAATTAAATAGATTATTTTATTTTTAAATTGAGACATTTAAATTTTATTAAATTTTACCAAATATAATACATAATTAAATAGTAGAGGGTCAAAATGGTCATTTTACCAACTAATCCCATATCCCTCTTATCCCTCATTTGTGCCCCACCCCTCCCATAAGACAGAAAGGTCATGTTTGATTCACAAGATTAATAGTAAAGTATTAATAATCCTATTAAATTAGTGTGGTATTCACTATCCAATTGGATTAATATCCATTGGAGTAATAATCCCACCCCTACCCCATTACTAATAATCCTACAAATTTGTTGGATTAATTATCTATTAGATTAATAATCCTAAACCAAAATGTTAAAACAAACATAGGATAATTGGGCTCACGAATTAATAATCACAATCCCATGCTCTAATCCACCTAATCAAACATGCCCAAATAGTCCAACAGATTTGGGATTAATTGTCTGGTGTAAAATTTTTGAATCAAACAACAGATTATTAGTCCGGATAGATTATTAGTCCAATTCTATAGCTCAATCCCTCAAAACAAATAGCACCCCAAGTGAAGTTTTGTTTTAAAGAAACGACTTTAAAAATAATGTATGAATTTTAAAAAATAAATTCCAAACCTTTTTGGATTTGGAAAATATATTTTAAAATCACATGATTTCGGTATTAAAAAAAATTGGGTTTATCATTTGGTTATCATTAGTTTGTGGAGGAGAAAAAATTAAGTTATTTGGATATCGGTAATCACTCGATTAGATCATATTTGTACTAAAAATATAATTAATAAGTTTTTTTAAAAATTTTAGAGTAGTCAATGTTTTTTTTTTTTTTTTTTTGACAAATTTAATTCAATTAAATAGCTATAGATATTCAATAAACCTAAATTTTTATATAAATGATTTACTTAACAAATCGTATAAAAGGAACGAATTCAATCATCAATGAAGGTCCTAAATTGATAGCAACCCGTTAAGTGGAACCTCCAGTCCATTTATAGGATTGAAGAGAAAAATCCTTATTGCCTTTTGTAGAGAGAGATAGGGAGAGAGATACATTGATAATTAACCATGGTACCAACTAAGCATACATTGTTCAAGATTGGGAGAAACCAACACAACTTATTAGAGGAGAAGAAACCTAAATTTGAGCTAGTTGTTTGACATTAATGGGATAAACTTGAGTTTGGAGATTGGAAGCATAAGCATTTCTTGCAATCAGATCATTCACTGCTTCTGTTGGATGCAACCCATCAAAAAACACGAGGATCGTCCTATTTGCACATGTTGTCCCTCCTCTTTTGCATAAAACTCCACTTCCACCTTCACTTATTGATGCTACTTCACAACAAGGATTGCTAGCATCCCTAAAACCTGAAAAACATAAAGTTACATTATATTACCCTCATTGATAATAGTTAAAAATATTGGCCAGATGTTATTATATTACAATTTCTTGAGTTGTTTGGGGATTTAAATGTGTTAATGTAAATGTAAATTACTACTACACCTACCACCAAACCTACCTCCACCTACTACTCCTATCACCTACTACACTCCACCAAACCTACCTCCACCACTCACTCCTCACCTACTCCAGAATCATCTCCTATATAATAGGAATTCTTGTACAAAATATATACACATCAATCATTATATACAACAATCAATAATATTATCAATTTATTTTACATCTCTCTATCAATTTATTCTTACATGGTATCAGAGCTATAGGTTAGCTCTTGGTGATCTTCACCTTCCGGCGGGCGGCGACCTTGCCTTCACCGCCCGCCGGACCCCAACCGTGCCAATTGAAACCTCCAACACCCCAAGCCTCTCCTATCACTATTGTTCTACCAAACTTTGATTTCTCTCAAAGTTTGATTTCTAACAAACTTTGTTCTACTGCTCAGTCTTCTGATAGATATATATCTATATCTATATTTTTCAAAGCAATAAAAAAAAAAAAAAAAAAACGCAGGCAGCTCTGCACACCAAACTCATTTTATTCATGTCGAGGCTCACCCCGATCACCATGTTTCCAAACAAAAAAAAAAAAAAAAAAAACAACATACACACCAACACCCACATTCACAGGTGGAATTTTTCTTCTCTACTCTGCCGCCGGTCTTTTCTTCTTGCCTCCGTCCTGGGCGGCCCTTGCCGGTGTTGCCTCCGTGTTTCCCACTCCACTGGGCATGATCACTACTCCCTGCTCCTCCACTGCAGCATATGGCGGTCCTCCAAATCGGAACATCACGGTGGCCTTCCGCTTCAGCTCCTTATTTTCCGCCTTCAGCACATTTATCTCTGCTTGCGCATCCTTATACATGCGTTGGAGCAGAGCCAGTTGGGAGTTTAACTGCTGCACCTCATTTGTCCTACTCTGCAGCCGGTGCGATAGGTTTGTGACCGCCGTCATGGTCTCCACACATGACTTCAAAGTATACTGATTGGCCTCCACATCCGACTGCACCGCCATTTTTTGCTCCACCGACCGCATCGGAAAGTTCAACGGCGCAAAACCGGCAGTGTTTGGTTGAGGTTCACTGGCCACCGCACCCGTTATCTCTCTTGTTGACTCGTTGAGGTCGGGAAAGAGAGTCAGCACACCACGGGACGACGAAGCCATTTTCTCTCGCAACAGAGTGTTACAGACTCTCTCTCTCAGCACAACAGTGTTACAACCTCTCTCTCTCAGCACAACGAAGAGTTTTACAGAGGATTTCGCAGGTTTTTTGCTTCTGCCTCGGCCTCAGGCTCTGTCTTGGTTAAATAGCTGAGGCAGCCACGCGCATCGCGCGCCTCTTGAAGCCGACAACCTGGCACGCCTTTTCATGGCACGCCTTTTCATGACTCAGGCACGCCTTTTGATGACACCCCTTTTGAGGGCACGACTTTTGAGGGCTCGATATCTACATCCATGTATATCTTTTGGGCAGCCTATATACACACTCATACAGTGTCTGCTACAACGGTCCGACATGACCCCATAAACTGTCCCGACATTGATTCCGGTCAGCTGCTACATCGGTCCGACATGACCTCGTAAACTGTCTGCTACAACGGTCCGACATGACCCCGTAAACTGTCTTCTACAACGGTCCGACATGACCCCATAAACTGTATTCTACATCGGTCTGACACGACCACACAGTGTCTGCTACATCGGTCCGGCATGACCTCGTAAACTGTCCTGCTACATCGGTCCGACATGACCTCGTAAACTGGCTGCTACAACGGTCCGACATGACCCCGTAAACTGTCCTGCTACACCGGTCCGACATGACCCCATAAACTGTCTGCTACATCGGTCTGACACGACCACACAGTGTCTGCTACAACGGTCCGACATGACCCCGTAAACTGTCTGCTACAACGGTCCGACACGACCATACAGTGTCTCCTATCCCATTTTTAATTTTATTTGTCAACTTATTTTTCTGTTTTGTTACTCTCTCCAAACTCAAGTTGGCTAGTACCTATCCTCCTTGAGTTTGAGGGGGGCTGTTAATGTAAATGTAAATTACTACTACACCTACCACCAAACCTACCTCCACCTACTACTCCTATCACCTACTACACTCCACCAAACCTACCTCCACCACTCACTCCTCACCTACTCCAGAATCATCTCCTATATAATAGGAATTCTTGTACAAAATATATACACATCAATCATTATATACAACAATCAATAATATTATCAATTTATTTTACATCTCTCTATCAATTTATTCTTACAAAATGAATGGAACAAAGAAATGTATGGTAAATGTAGCACTATCATAAACAGAATTTTCAAAAAATTGGTTAATAAATGGTATTCAAATTAGGGGTGTTCACGGACGCAATCGATCGACCAAAACCAACTAATCCGACCCAATGCACCTAGTTTTAAGTAGTTCGATGGTATGGGCAGACAGATGCAGATGGAGATTTTCTAAATCTGCAGAGACACCGGACCCAACCCGATCCGCCAACCCCTCTTAAGAAAATGATGGCATGTTTCTATACTTTGTATGTTAAAAAAATGACATTTTATTTAGTAATAATATTAGTAGCTATTTATGAAATATGAAAGTTTGATCTGTATTTTAATTATAAAAAAATATAAAAAATTTAGACTCAAATAAGATCCCAAATAATAAAAAAATTACTCTAAAATAGTTATTAGAGAGAGAGAGCGCATAAAATAATAAAGCTCAAATCGCCAAATCAATATGCATCCACTGTCAATCTACACGGATCGCTCAATTCACATTTGCTAACTAAACGAACGGATGCAAATTGATTTTTTTTAATCTGCCTAAGTTTGAACGAATGGCGGATGGAAGGTGACCGACTAAACCCAATCCACAAACACCCCTAATTCAAATAAAGATGCTATTCTCTCTCTCTTTTTTTTTCTCTTTTTTTTTTATAACATTTTTATCTAAAACCCTCAAACAGTTATAAGACATGGTGAGATCGAATCAAAAAGGAAAGAAAAAAAAAGATGGCTTTTTGTTTTTTTACAATCTGGAGAATGGAAGATGAACTTCCTTTTGGTTCTTCTCGAAAACGACCTAACATTTTTTGAATCCATTTTTAAAAAACTCCAAAACAAACAAACCCAAAAAATAAAATAAGATAAAATAAATTGAAAGAAATGTATTAAATATGTTAGAATATGTCAAACGGAAAAAATAATTGCAAATCATCATGAAATTCATATATGTTAGAACATGAGAAAAAAAAAGAAAAAAAAAAAGAGAAAACAATCACAAATCAATGTTGTGCAAGTGAGATATATATGTACTTTAGTGACACGGTTCTCAATTTTCACTTGCAATTTATTGATCTTCAATTATTTTTTACCATTTCCCATTTATCTCATATTTTTTTTCCCAAATATTTATTTTCAAAGGCTAACTTGAGTAGAGAATAGTAGATTGGTAGTTATACAGTTACCTTTGGAAGTAGGGTTTTTGATGATATCTCTAATGATCTTGTAAGAGTTAACATACACCAGGTTAGAGCCAGGCATGTGAGGCTTGATGAGATCTACCAAAGACTTCAAATGGGTGTTGAAGAGATGAGCTGCCAAGTTCAGCTTTTGTGCACAGCCCTTTCTCATTGGTAGCCTTGCATTCACCATTGGACTACACCCTATTGGATTCAGCGACATTAACACGAATTTTCGACCACCCAATTCATACAATCTCTGCATATCAATTGTTCAATTAAATTACAAGCATGAAAGGCCAGCTAATATTTTTAGCCAAATTATGAAACAAAGGAAGTTCCGATATATTTTAAAATAATAGTCATAATAAGAAAATAAAATAAACAATCTATATAAGAGTGACCAACTAAGCTAGTTTAAATTGATTGAAAGTATAATACATAGGACAAAATCCATTTTACCCCCTGTGGTATAGCCAGATAACACTTTATACCTTATCTTTTAAAAATAGTCATATGTCCCTCATCTAGTTTTAGATTAAAATACAACTGTTAACTATAGATATGAAATGATTATAATATCCCCAAATCTTATATCTTTTGTTATTTTCTCTCTCTCTTATCTGTCATACACATAATTTATAATGTCTAATATTAATTCAATTAAATCACAATTAATTATAAATTCTTAACTATTTATTAAAATTCTTAAATTTTTATTCTAATTTTAATTTAATTGTATTTTAGATCAAAATTAATCCTTAATAGTTAACTATTTATTGTAATTACTAACTTTTTAATCTAATTTTAATTTAATTATATTTTAGATCACAATTAATCCTAATTTCTTAATTATTTATTATAATTTCTAACATTTTAATCTAATTTTAATTTAATTACATTTTAGATCAATTTGATTATTGTTTATTTTGTATTTTATTTAATTATATTTTAAATCAATTCTTAATTATATTTTATATTTTAGATCAATTCTTAATTATATTTTAATTTAATTTATTTTATTTTACTTAACATAATAATTTAATTTTAGGTTTAGACAAAATGGGGTAAAATTGTCATTTAGTTGTATTAAATTCATTTTAAATTTTTAAAAAACAAAAATTCACTCTAAAAAATTGTGTTTAAGACACCTTTTGTTATAAAAAAAATTAAATATAACACTTTATTCTAAATTCACATGAAATTCTTTTAAGGGTAAACTATCAATAGGTCCTAATGGTTGGACTTAATTCTCATCAAGTCTTATTGAAAATAAGTCTTCGTAAAATTGTCGATAAAAATAATTTTTTTGTGATAATTTGTTATATATGTTGCTAAAAAGTAATAATTAGTGACTTTTTTTATCTTGATTTTTATAAATTGTCGCTAAAACTTATAATTAGTGACATTTTTTTATGATAATTTTTTTTTATAAGACCTATTAGACAATAAATTTACTTATTAAGACCTACACGTAATTCCTCCTATTTTTAATTATACCTGAACGATAAGGGTAAAATACTCTAACTGCAAACTACAACGGGTAAAATACATTTAACCCTAATATATGTTACTTTTAAGCAAAATATCAATAGCTTGACCAGAGGTGATCCCACCACCACTTTCTTTTATTTTATTTTATGTTTTTTTGATTTTTTTGGTTTTTTTTTTTCATCGAGATCCCACCACCACTTTAAGTCAATGAATTTCAAGCATAACTTTTGATACATATCATACTTTTCTTTTCTTTTCCTTTTTTTAATTTTAAATAAACAACCTTTCAAAATTTTCGTCAATTTTGTTTTATGTAAGAAAAAAATGATTTTTGGCAATCTTCATGATAATGCTATGGTATATACTTCTTGAAAAGTGTGAATCATATGCACCTTAGTTGTATTTCTGTGATATATTTTACATATTTTTCTGATAAATGAAATATTTTTTTTTGATTATTTGTGATTTAGAAATAAAATTATGTATTTTGTGATAATGTTGCATATTTTTTTGCTAAAAAACATTTGGATAAAAATTATGTCACAAAATACATAATTTTATTTTTTAATACTAAAAAATTACGTAATGTTTACTACAAACATACGTAACGATGCATATGATACATTTCTCCATTCTTCGTGGATTCACAAACCAAGAGGGCTACTTCCGAGACTTCAACAATTGACCAGTAAACCAACCCCCTTGGGGTTTATAATAAGTCATATATATTTACTAGTAGTTATTGTGTGAAAAAAAAAAAAAAAAAAAATTGTCAATAGTTAAGAGTGTAATTATGAGAAATATTTATATTATCGAATAGATCACTAATCTGTGTTTAAGAAAATAGAACACTAATCTATAATAGTTAAAAAGTCAACAAAACTTAAGCCCAACAATCCAAACCTCAAAGTACGACCTCATAATAGGGGGAAACAGACTAACCACCAAATCTAACAACCACTAAGGGTTGGTTTGGAAATATGCTATTTTAGTAATTTTTTATTTTTTTGATTAAATTTTAAAGTGAACAAAATTAGTACGCTCAGGATTATTTTTTGGATTTTTATGAAAATATGTATAAAAAATAGACAGAAATGGAAATCTTTGACTTTTTGTATAATTCTTTGACTGAAATAAATTAACCATCATAAAGGGTATCAAATTCCTCTTTATAGGAGTTTAACCTAAGATCTCACACCATAAAGGGTGCTACAAACTAGGGGTATTATTTTCGCCTGACCTAACCAATTTGGGCTCAAGTTCAAGCTAATCCGCCCTTGGGCCTATTGGGCTCTCACCAAAAATCGGCCCAGGTCGAGCCGAACCATTTCTGTGAAATCTTGGCTTAGATCCAAGCCCAGGCCTAGGGGATAATCAAGCCTCAGGTAGGCTAGAGGGTCGGGCGAGACAGATTTAAATTTTTTTTTTTCACCAAAATAGTTTGAAAATAAAGTCGGGCGCCACACAAGCTGGGCCTCAAATAGGGCCTTGATCGGGCCAGTGGGCTGGGTCGGGGACTGAAAAACCATGGTCCAGGCCTTAGCCCACAGGAGAGGTCGAGCCGAGCCTAGTCAGGCTTCGGACCGACAGGCCATTTTCTCAATCCTATATTAGGGCTGAGTAAGGAATTCGTAAAATCCGCAAATTGAATTGGTCCAATCCAATCCGGTATGTTTTGTTTGATTTTTTGAATCTGTAGTTCGGTTATGGATTGGAAAGTTGAGGAACCGTTTCCTACGGATCGGTTCCAAATTTCAATTCATGGTTCTGTATTAGAATCAATCCAAATCATATATAACTTAAACTACATACCATACACGACTGATGCATATCATGAAGTTATTTCTATGAAGCAGTGCTGTTTTTATTATTGTTGCTTTTTTATTTTAGTTTTGTAATTGTTGTTGCCACAGACAATGTTTGTTTGATAGGAGTTTTTATACTTTTTATATGTTGAACAATATATTTATTTACTAAAAATATTATATTTGTTTAAATTAATGGTAAAACAATATGCATGTTCATGTTTAAAAGAATCATAGATAGATTAATATTGAAATAAAAATATTATATGATTTTTCTTTGTGAATAGATTATGTGAAATTAGAATTCCAAATTAAATCAAACTGTATTTAAATAGTTTGATTCAACTTGATTCTATAATTTAAATGAATTAATTTATTTTTAATTTTACCTCAAATCAAATTAATCAGAATTATACTAACCCTTATCCTATACACAACCACCAGGGAGTTACGTGAGAAACGAAAATAAAATAATATATGTACTTTTATATTATAAAACAAAATGTACATGTAAAAATATCTAAGTGAGAAATGAAATTTAAAAATAAAATAAAATAAATTCAAAATGTAGGAGTGTTCTTTATGTAATCATTAGGGGGTTACGTGGTGGGTGGTGGTGGTCTTGAACTGTTCAAACTTCAAGGACACTGATGCCTTTTACAAATGCGGTCAAGGGAGGTCCACTATGGGCGAAAGATTAATGAGGAGTGGGCCTAACTTGGGAGCCAAGGTTCTCTCCTTGCAGTCTCGTACTTGCGTCCGTCCTTGTAGGCCTTTGGGTCTACTTTTAGGCCCAATTTTGATAATCCGAATCGTTCATATTTTATAATTTATTCAGTATATCATACCTGTAAAAAATCAAGTTGATCGGATATCAGAAAGCATGTGTTCGAAAAATTGAACTAAAAACTATTTTTTAAAGAATTTAATAAACAGTTTTCCGAACACATACTTTTTGATATCCGATCAACTTGATTTTTTACAGGTATGATATACTGAATAAATCATAAAATATGAACGGTTCGGATTATCAAAATTGGACCTAAAAATAGACCCGAAAGCCTGTAAGGACGGACGCAAGGATGAGAGCTGTAAGGAGAGGATCCTCATTCCTAACTTGGGGGCTCACATAGAGTTGAGTGCGTAGACTCAGTCACAATTGGAGTCCAAGAAAACAAGTCCGAAAAAGTTAGTTGTGTTTGGTTTGGTTTAAAAATTATAATTTGAGTGCGTAGACTCAGTCACAATTGGAGTCCAAGAAAACAAGTCCGAAAAAGTTAGTTGTGTTTGGTTTGGTTTAAAAATTATAATTTGAGTGTGGAGTTATATTTTAAATTTATTAATTATAAATTTTGAAAAAAGTTTTGAATTTAATTTTGAATTTTTAAAATGAAAAAAATTATTTGGTTATGAATTTTGAAAAAAAATTTCAAAACTTATAATTCAAATAATTATAACCCATAACCAAACACACAACTCAATCCTATGAAAATTCTGTACAAAGCTCGTAACTAAATTTTTTTTAAAATTCAATTAAAAAAATAATTATTGAAAAAAATAATTTTTTTATTTACAAAATTAAAAAATTCTGAAAATATTTTCTATTTAAAATATTACAAAAAAAGTATTATTTTTTTCAAACAAATATATTGAACTAGTGCTTTAAGATTACTTTTGATTGTATATTTCATTAGAATTATATATATATATATATATTTATATTTTTTAAAAATTATTGTCACAAATCAGTTGTTATTTATTTTTTTGTTATTTTCAAATAAATGACCAAATAACTTGTCATTTTCGTATATATAGGCAATCCAAAAATGTTTACAATGTACACAAATTTTTTTAAAAAAATAGAAACGGAGTAGAACTAGGCAGAAATTGGACCGTCGGTCGTCCCATTAGACGTCTGGCCAGTCGTTTCCCCAAACGACGACCCTGTGTGAATTGACTACTCCAGCTATTGCTTTCTGATCTATTCTTTTATGCTTGTTTTAAGCTTCAATTTGACTATAAAGAATCTTAACAAATTCATTTTAAGATTAGTGTTAAACTCATTAGGGATGGCAATTTGAATCCAACTCGATAGGGACTCGACCTCCTAACCTCGATTAGAATGGTTTTTTCTCGAAAAATACCACCGACGGGTTGGGGATGGTATTTGAAAATGAATCCCTGACAATTTTCGAGCGAGAGAAGGTGATAGGTTCCCCGGCCCCGGCCTCTCCCTATCCCAGTTTTCGTTTTAAACTGAAATTACTATTACACCCCTCTCTCTCTCTCCATATATATATATATATATATGTGTGTGTGCGCGCGCGCGCGTGTATGTTTCTCTAGGAATTTTAGAGATACCTATTGAATTTAGAAGTTAACTAAGCTAATAATGTTGGTTGTGCATGTTACTTTGCAAAATTCACGATTGATGTTTTTTTTTAAAGCAAAAAACAAGTGTTGATTGGATTTATTTTTTATTTTTATTTTATGTGGTGTGTGTGTTAGTTTGTATCTTGTTTGTTATGTTGTCATTTAGATGTTTATGTTTAGACATTGTTAGATTATACTTTTATATATATTATTTTTATTTGCTTAAAAAATATAAAATAAAATGGGATATGTAAAATTCAAAAAAAAAAATAGGTGGAGATTTTTCGGGGTCGGGGAAACCCGATCCCCGTTAGGGGACGGGGGTGGGGGGTAATGGACTTCCCGCCGAGGATCGGGAGTGGGGACAGAGAATTTTATACCTTCGGGGATCGGGGATCGGGAGTGTAATCCCCGACCCCGCCCCAACCCGTTGTTATTCCTAAATCGTATAACCAAACAAATTCTCTTTTCAAATCATAATTTAAAAACTCATAAACTCAAAATATAATTTAATACGCAAATCATAATTTTAAAATTAAACCAAACACAACCTTAACTTTTTAATTTTTTTTAATTTTTTTAAAAAATATATATAAAAATAAAAAACATAATATAATTTAAATAAATTAATAAATTGACTTTTCCCTCCTATCTTTTCAAGAAAGAAAGGGACATTTATTTGAAGATCAGGCCTCTCCATTCCTCACTCCACTGGCTCAAATGGCTAAAACGACGTCGTTTTGAGTACAAAACAACATAAAAATGGCCAAAACGACGTCGTTTTGGCCATTTGAGCCACTTTTGAGTCACAAAATTTGAGTTACGAGACATTTTCTATATATAAATGGGGTGGTGTCGCGGGGTGGCATTGAATTTTCAGTCAGATTTGGTAATAATAAAATGGAAAATGAGTGAATTTTTTTTTTTTTTTTTGGGGGATTCAATAATTTTTAAATTGATTTATATTATTTATGATGTGTGAGACTTAGTGGGTGTTTGGGAAGTGGATTTTTTTGTAAGTTTTTTTTAGTTGTAGGATATTATTGGAGAAATTTTTATTTGTGTTTGGAAAGATAATTGAGTTTTTTTGTGGTTGGATGTTATATTTGTGAGGGAAAAAATGAAATGATTATAGAGTTTGATGTGATATTTTGTTTGGATTTTTTTTTTTTTTCGATTTTGTAACCAATTTGTGTTTTAATGAAAAAAAAACAAAAAAAAAACAAAAAACAAACTTTCCAAACAGCACTTTATTTATGTACCTATGGAGTTCACATCATAAATAAGATGAATCATTTTAAAAATTATAAGATCCTTAAAAAGGAGTCTCTATCGTTGTTATAATAAAATATCAAATGCAAAATCGGTGACATGGGACCTCTCTCACGCTCGTGACACTTCTTACTCCATAAAATCACTGTCGAATCAATAATGTTGTAAATTTATAAAATTATTTTATAAATCATAATTATTTTAAAAGTACGACTCACATATTATTAAATTGAAATATATTTTATGATTCATAGCATATTTCTATTCCAATTTCATATAGAGATTGAAGGAGGTGAAAAATGTTGGAAATGGTGGAAAAAATTCTGAGTAAAATCAGAATTTTTTTTCAAGTTTGGTCTATTTTTTAGGTGAGCCCCGAGTGTCGATTTACTCGGGTCAAAGTGGTAACGCGTTTTATGCTGCGTTGTGATTCACGTGGTATATTTGGTTGCTCAAAACCATTACCGAGTGAATGGGAAATTGAAGCCAAAGTGTGCTCCATGGAAATGGAGTTTTGGTGGAAATTCCTTAAGGTTGTAAATTGACTTGTCCCACATTGATTTGGTGGGAAGTTTTGAAAAGGTTTATAAAGCTTAGGGTGAGATACTTGGGGTGTGCCCCAAGGGGTACCCAAGTGTTTTAGAGGGAGAGGTTATAGACAAAATGGGCTAGACCCATTGGACCCAAAAATCACCACACGCACGCGCCGCCGCCGTCCGGTCGGGCTAGGCCTAGGTGCGTGGTGTGTGGTTGGGTTGGGCTTCTAATCTTTTTGGACCAAAAACATTTGAATTTAATTTTATTTTTTATTAAAATAAAATCCAGAATTCAAAAAGATTAGAAGCCCAAGATTATTGTGCTTGCGCCCCTCTCCTGTCGCCACATCTTTAGTTTTCATCTGGCGTTTCAAAGCCTCCATGTCCGCCGCCATCTTCTGAATTAGTTCATCTTGCTCCTTCACGCGATCCTCCAGGGCTTGAGGATCAATCCTCCTCCTTTGCTTGTCAGGACTTTGAGAGTGACGAGGGCTGTTATTCCGCCTTCCCCTGCCACTCCTCCTGGAGTTATGTCGTTGGGGCTCCAGATCTGCCATAGGAGGGACAGAGGGTAATCCTTCTCGCCTTGCGCCCCCGTCTGGAGTTAGCCCGTCGACGGCGGACTGCGGTAGTTCTTCAATGTTTGCCATTGATTGAGAAAAGGAGAAACTTAGTCAAGAGGTTTTTGTTCTTGTCTGTTGGTTCCCACAGACGGCGCCAATTGTACGGGGAGGAAATAATTCTCCTCGTATAATCCTGTTGACCAAGTCCACGCTCCTCCGTACGGCGTCGCTTTATCACCTGAAAACACAAGCGTGAGCTAGCCGGCGGGTGTGTGCCGGAAACCTCTCCGATGCCTAAGTCAGTAAGCTTGACAAATAGACAAAGTTTTATGTTCTCAGAAAGAATTGTGTTCAATTACCTCCTTTAAGGTGATGTTTGTGAGCTTTTATAAGTTTCCTGTGGCACAATCCTAGTAGGACTTTTATTTCTCCATGCAGAGTCCTCCTAGGATTCATACTCCTAAGGATAATGCTTATCCTTTTACACCCCCCCCCCTCCCACTGCTTAAACCAAGTGGGATGGTTTTCTCCATGGCCGAACTACCATTTGACCGAAGGAAAACTGGCAATGCTGAGCCACAAAGTGAGCCGAACTATCCTTAGTTCAGCCCCTCCCTTTACTCTTCCTTATATCGGTTTCTCATCTGTTCATCCCAGTGTGTTTGGACCGAACCAACGACTCTCGACCGGTATAACTCCCAGACCGGTACACCTCTAAGGCCGACACAACTTCAAGGCCGGTCAAACTTCAAGTTGCTCCCTGACCGAAGTAACTTTATGATTCCTGAACCGAAGTAAATTTACCTCCCTGGGCCGGAATGACTTTGTTTCTCCTAGGCCGGAGTAACCTTGCTCTCCTGGGCCGGAGTACCAATTACGGCCTTTTTACTTAGTCCTTTGCACTTTGGGCCTCAAAGCCCAATCACGCAGCTCGGCCCAATTCTTCCCAAAAATTACCCTCTCAATTGCCCTTTAATCCCATCTGTGCAATCATGATTGGGATTACCAGTCTACTGGCCGAGCTAGAGTTTATTAAGCCTTTCCAGCCGAGCTAAAAACCCTTTAACCTCTCCAGCCGAGCGAAAAAAACCCTCGGGCTCTCCGACCGAGCTAATTTTACTTCGGGCTTTACTTCGTCCGGTCAAAACGTCTCTTCAATCACGACTGTAACGCTTCCCTTTCCCTTGCCACGTGGCGGGCTCTAATAGGCCGTGAGCTGTTATCACGCCGCCTTCGTACTTCGAACTTTTTGAACAGTCCCGCCCCTTTTTGCCGCTCTTTTCTCTCTCCTCTTTCACAAAATAACCTTTCTGCCTTTGAACCATTCACCTTCACTATTCTTCGTCTTCTCTCTCTGTGTTCTTGCCGTTCGTGCTCTTCCTTTTCTGCAACAGTTTTCATCTTCAGTCCCTTTTTCTCTAATCTAGTAAGCAAATCTACTTTCTTTCTTGCTCTGTTTTGCTTTTCGCATCTGTATATCTTGTTTTTGTATGTTTTTTGCAAAACACATTTGTATAGTTTTGTTTTGCAACTGTACTTTTACGACAAAATAATAGCAGAGCTCATACGCGCATGAACTTCTGTAAAAAACTAGCCTTAGATCCAAAATTAGGTAGCAACCGAACTAGGATCCCGTTTGCCCGATATAGGTAGATCACTGTAGTCAATAACCGAACTAGAACTTGAAAGTCTCAAAGAGTCACCAACGCCTGACTCACTTTAGCCGAAATAAGATCACCAAGTTTTGAACATATCAAACTAGGAACCTCGGTTTTCAACCGAACTAAGCTTTCGGGGCCAAGCCAGCTTTCTTAGTTTCTAAACCGAACTCAGAAAGCTGCCCCTAGAGGCTCAACCGAAGTAACTTTATTCACACTACAACCGATTTAGGCCTTGGGGCTAAACCAGCTTTCTTAGTTTTTTAGACCGAACTCAGAAAGCTGCCCCTAGACGATAAACCGGTCTAACGAGCAACCTGCTCAGACCGAGCTACCAAACCTTTTGATGAGCCGAGATAGAACCAGTTTTTTGAGGCCGAAGTAGGGCTCTTATACCTTGCTTTTAAATTGTAGCACGGTCCAATGATCTGTGCTTAACCCCTTTGTTTTCTACTTTGCAGACTTAGGTTGCCCAGGCATTCCTTCTTGTGCTCAACCGAGCTACTTGAGTCCAATCTTCCGACCGGGATAACTTATTAATAATTTATACCACAAATGGGTAAGTATAAGTATCTGGTAGATACCCCAGGTGGCATGGCCGAATTCCGAAGGGATTATGGCATTCCAGATGATGTACACCTTACCCTAGCCAAAAAGGAAACCATTCCGTGGAACAACCAAGGCTTTGTCCCCTTTATTGTTTTATCTATTATAGAAACCGGACTAAGGTTCCCGGTCCAGCCTTTAATTTGCGAATTTCTTAGGCAAACCAGACTATGCCCAACCCAGCTATCCACCAATACATACCGGATAATAATGGGTATTGCCGAGCTAAACCGCCAAGCAGGCTTGAACCTCGGTTTAGCCGAAATCTTCCACCAGTACTCCATAGGTTCCAAAGATGATGGCTGGGTTTATTACCTTAGGATACGCCGACGTAGAGAAAAGATAATAAAAGATACCCCGGATAAGGATGTTAATGACGACGACTTCTTCTGGGTATCGGGCAATTTTGAGGATCACCAAGCCCAAATCCCAGGCCGAAGTATTAACTGGAAGAAAGGAGAACCTGGTAAAGTTACTTCGGTTTTATGCATGCCTTCTTTTACTTCGGTTCCAGGCGTTTTGACCGGTCTAACAGTCGTATATTTTTTGCAGACTTGGCCCATCTTGCTTCCTACTATAGTTACCCACATCTGAACACACTTCGAGCCGCACTACGGATTAAAGAAAGAGGTTGGGCCAAGCTTCTAAGCTTTGAACCGACCTACCGATATAGCGGTCGTCGAAAGGCCCGAGTGATCGATTTCCTTCTAGAGGAAGTACCTGAACCGGACCTCAACTTGCCCGAAATACGACTTGTCCCACTTACAGCTGAAGAAGAGATGGCGAAGAAAAGCAGAGTGAGGGCCCTTCTGACCGCAACAACCAGGGCCGAAGTACAACCATCCTTAGAAACGCAGCCTGCCGTTGTGGCCCTCCCTTCTCAGCAACCTTCTTCATCTCGCCCTTCCAAACGTGCCCGATCAGCATCGATTGAACAGCAACTTGTCGATGAGGTCGAATCCATCCCCCAAAGTCCTCAACCTGCCCCCCAACCGGAGCAAACTGACCGAGCAGAATCTTCGAAATGGGCTCCGCAGCTGACCTTCAACGACCGAGACATCAAAGCTACTGATTCGGTTGTTGCCGAAAAAGATCATCTATTGGCTTTTAATCTGGCCAAAAGTGTGTGCCTCCCCAAGGACATGGAGCACCACCTCAAGTAATTGAACACCGAGATGAAGTCCATCCGGTCTACATCGAAGTCCATGATTTTGGTAAGTAGCTCTCTGTTTTTTCTTGTTTGAATTTTCCAACTTTTACTTCGGCTCAAGAGACTCTTCGTTTTGTCAGGCCTTACAGAAGAACAACGTAACTTACAAGAAAGTCCAGGAGCTTAGAAAAACCACAAGGCAGGCAATGGCTGAAGCTGAAGCAAAAGCGGCCGAGCTAGAAGAAGCCGAAAAGAAAATGGCCGAGCTACAAGCGGAGAACGGCCGTCTTGCCGATCTGGTTAGTTCGGCCGAGGCAGAGAGGCAGAAAGCGGCTATTGCTATGAAGGACAAATATCTGCGCGAGCTGGTAAAACTTGAAAAGAGAAAAGATACCGAAATAAGCCAACTAAAAAAGAGCGTGGAGGCGACCGAAAAGCAGGGTTACAAGCAGGGTTACAAGAAGGCGGAGGAAGCATATGTGAAACAGTGCGATGCTGCCAAGGAGTTGTTCTTCAAGTGCGGCTGGAGGGCGGCCATTGAGAAGCTCGGTCTTGATCCACAGACCGAGGTTTGCAACCCTCCAGCCTATTTTATACCGAGCTCTCTTGCGGACTACGCCAATGCCCTGCAACAAGAGTTTCTGGAAGAGTCAGAATCCGATGACTCCAGTTCTGAAGATACTCCGGTCGATAATGTGGACCAGCCAGTCCGGTCAGAGCCCATTGTGGAAGACCTAACAGTTGGTCTTCCCAGTGAAACCGTGGTTCCAGCCGAAACGACTCTCCCAATTGTGAATGAGCTTCCTCAAGAAACCGGTCTTCAAGTTGATGGTGATGCAGCTTTTGATGCCGAGATTGAAGATCTTTTTTCTTGATTTTTTCTTCTTTTCATTGTTGCTCTTTGCCGTTGTAACCGAACTATGAACCTCCTTTGTAATAGTTTCAATGAATGAAAAATTTTGCTTCAACTCTTGTTCCGGTTCTGATATGTATGTCTGTACTTTGTAATGCCTTCAGTTACTCCAACTGTTATTTCGGTTTTGGCTGGTTAAACTAAGGATAGTTCCGAGCTGCGTGATTGGGCTTTGAGGCCCAAAGTGCAAAGGACTAAGTAAAAAGGCCGTAATTGGTACTCCGGCCCAGGAGAGCAAGGTTACTCCGGCCTAGGAGAAACAAAGTTATTCCGGCCCAGGGAGGTAAATTTACTTCGGTTCAGGAATCATAAAGTTACTTCGGTCAGGGAGCAACTTGAAGTTTGACCGGCCTTGAAGTTATGTCGGCCTTAGAGGTGTACCGGTCTGGGAGTTATACCGGTCGAGAGTCGTTGGTTCGGTCCAAACACACTGGGATGAACAGATGAGAAACCGATATAAGGAAGAGTAAAGGGAGGGGCTGAACTAAGGATAGTTCGGCTCACTTTGTGGCTCAGCATTGCCAGTTTTGCTTCGGTCAAATGGTAGTTCGGCCATGGAGAAAACCATCCCACTTGGTTTAAGCAGTGGGGGGGGGGTGTAAAAGGATAAGCATTATCCTTAGGAGTATGAATCCTAGGAGGACTCTACATGGAGAAATAAAAGTCCTACTAGGATTGTGCCACAGGAAACTTATAAAAGCTCACAAACATCACCTTGGAGGAGGTAATTGAACACAATTCTTTCTGAGAACATAAAACTTTGTCTATTTGTCAAGCTTACTGACTTAGGCATCGGAGAGGTTTCCGGCACACACCCGCCGGCTAGCTCACGCTTGTGTTTTCAGGTGATAAAGCGACGTCGTACGGAGGAGCGTAGACTTGGTCAACAGGATTATACGAGGAGAATTATTTCCTCCCCGTACAATTGGTGCCGTCTGTGGGAACCAACAGACAAGAACAAAAACCTCTTGACTAAGTTTCTCCTTTTCTCAATCAATGGCAAACATTGAAGAACTACCGCAGTCCGCCGTCGACGGGCTAACTCCAGACGGGGGCGCAAGGCGAGAAGGATTACCCTCTGTCCCTCCTATGGCAGATCTGGAGCCCCAACGACATAACTCCAGGAGGAGTGGCAGGGGAAGGCGGAATAACAGCCCTCGTCACTCTCAAAGTCCTGACAGGCAAAGGAGGAGGATTGATCCTCAAGCCCTGGAGGATCGCGTGAAGGAGCAAGATGAACTAATTCAGAAGATGGCGGCGGACATGGAGGCTTTGAAACGCCAGATGAAAACTAAAGATGTGGCGACAGGAGAGGGGCGCAAGCACAAGACGCCCCCTCGCCACTCAGAGAATCATAGTAGGAATACTCCACCCTCCCAAGGAAGGAGCAGAAGCCTCAGGACAGGCGACACTCATTCCTTATCTTCCAGGACTCGTCACTCCAGGTCTGAGAAGACGAGATCCGAAAGATCATACACTGAAGGAAGCACGTATTGGCCTTCACATTCACACCAAACCAGATCTAGACAAACAGAGCTGCCCAGGTCATCCGACTTACGAATCGTGCTCGAAGAAAAAGCACGATGCAAGGAGGATGCCAGGGCAAGGGACCCACACCGAGTCTCGGCCTTACAACGGTTGGCTCCTCGGACGCATGGAAGCGTCGAGGTTGGAATGCCAATACCGCGACCGGCCTACGAACCAACGGACAAAGCATTGGCAAGACTACAGACTTCGCCGTTTGTTCCAGCAATCGAAAACGCGCCCCTACCATCAGGCTTCCTTCAGCCAAAATTCAATACATATGAAGGGAAGACGGACCCGTATTCACACCTGAGCCACTTTCGCCAAGTCATGGCTGTGTACAGGCGAAACGAGGCCTTAATGTGCATACTCTTCCCGTCAAGTCTTGGCAACCTAGGCTTGACTTGGTTCGAAAAGCTCCCAGAGGGCAGCATAGCCTCCTGGGCCCAATTGGCAGAAGCGTTCGTAACGAGGTTTCGAACAAACACTAAAACACCGGTGGAGATAGACCAGTTACTCTCCATCGACATGGGTGAAAAAGAGACCCTCAGATATTACAACAGTCGCTACTGGGAGACATTCAACCAGATTGGAGACTGCCCCACCAATCTAGCCATTGCGCAGTATAAAAGAGGCCTTCCAGTCGGAAACAGACTAAGGGACTCGATCACTATGACGCCACCCCTTACCATGGAAGCCCTGATGGAGAGAGTGCATCAGCACATCAGGGTAGAAGAGGATGGCGCACGTGCCAAAGTAAAATCTAGTGCAACCACGGTACCAGAAAAGAAGGCCTCAGTAAAGGTCAATACAGTAGATCGGCAGAATAAGAACGGGCGTGGCAGACGAGATAACGGAGAAGACCTAGACAAAAGATGGTTGAGAATCCGCACTGCCATAACAACGGTGTTCAAAAAACCAATAAATCGAATTCTGAGCGAAATAAGAGACGAGCCTTTTGTCAAGTGGCCAGCCAAGCTGGGAGAAGCTTAGAAAGACTATGACGACAGATCACGGTGCACCTTCCACAAAGAAAAGGGGCACCGAACTGAGAATTGCACACCACTAAGACAACACTTGGAAGAACTGGTGGCAGCAGGCCACTTGGACAAATATATTGAAGGAGGTACACAGCCAGCCCCCCAGGATCATAATAACCCCAATGGGATGCCGATCGACGCCCCACCACAAGGCATCATCAATGTAATACATAGAGTCTTTGAACCTGAGCGTGTATGCGAGCTCAGGGGATCAATCAAGAAGGCTGAGCACTTTAGGGAAGTATTAAGTGCCCAACCTGCCATCAAGAAAGGGAAGACAGAGGCGACAAACGTCATGTCTTTTTCGGATAAAGACCTGGATCGAATATATTGTCCTCACAATGATGCTCTGGTTGTCACTCTCCGAGTCAAAGACTTTGACGTCAAGCGGATTCTGATTGACCAGGGTAGTTCATGTGAGATCATGTACTACGACACATTTAAACAACTGAAGCTGCAAGACAAAGACTTGGCGCCTGCAGTTTCTCCCCTGATTGGATTCAACTCCATGCCAGAGTGGCCTGTCGGCAAATAATTCTTCCAGTCAGAGCAGGGAGTGTAACAAAACAAGTGGAGTTCTGGGTATTGAAGGTCCCCTCCACATACAACATCATCTTGGGCAGAACATGGCTGCATGCCATGCGTTCGGTAGCGTTATCATACCATCAGGTAATGCGGTTCCCCAATGACACCGGTATAATTGAAGAAGTCTATGGCGATCAGACCATGTCAAAACAATGCTTCGCCACAGCGAATGGAAGCCGAGCGGCCAAAGGATACGTTCATTCGGTGGAAGAACCAAAAAGTAATGAACTATTCGCGGACGTCGGCAAAGAGGCTGATCAGAAAGCGGTGGAGGACTTGGTGGAGGTAAAAATAGATGAGAAGAACCCGGATAAGTTCTTCTTGCTTGGCTCATCGTTGTCCAGCACTGAGAGATTAGAGGTCTTGGAATTCTTGACCTCTAATATCGAAGTGTTTGCCTGGACGCCTTATGACATGCCAGGTATTGATCCATACTTCATCAGTCACCAACTCAATGTCCACCTATCCGCCAGACCAGTCATCCAACGCACACGCAGATCGGCACTCCACCACGCCGAAATAGTGGCAGAAGAGGTAGGCAACCTGCTGGAGGCAGGAGCAATAAGAGAAGTGCACTACCCAAGATGGATCTCCAACACAGTTGTAGTGCCAAAAAAGAATGGTAAATGGCGTGTCTGCGTCGACTACAAAACAGTCAACACGGCGTGCCCAAAAGATAGCTTTCCTCTACCAAGGATAGATCAACTGGTGGACCTAACGGCAGGACATAACCGACTTAGCTTTCTGGATGCATACAGAGGCTACCACCAGATCGCCATGCATGAACCAGACCAGGAGGTCACATCCTTCACAACACCAAGGGGGTTATATTGCTACAAGGTCATGCCCTTTGGCCTAAAGAACGCATGGGCGACATTCCAACGGATGGTCACCAAGATGTTTGAACCATTGTTAGGCAGAACAATGGAGGCTTACATCGACGACATGGTGGTCAAAAGCAAGGATGAGAATGACCATCTTAAAGATCTAGGCGAGATGTTCCAGATCCTGAAGAAACACAAGTTGCGCCTCAATGCGTCCAAATGCGCATTCGGAGTTGGATCTAGCAAATTCTTGGGCTTCCTGGTGACCAACCGAGGTATAGAAGCAGACCCCTCTCAGATTAAAGCAATCCAGGAATTGGAGAGACCAAACTCAGTCAAAGAAGTGCAGCATCTCACTGGTATGGCAGCTGCGCTCAACCGGTTCATAAGCAGGTCGTCAGACAGACTACGACCATTCTTCCAAGCTTTAAAAGCCAAGTTTGAGTGGGATGAAGAATGCGACCGAGCTCTGAAAAGCTTGAAGGAGTACATGTCTTCCCCACCACTACTTGTTACTCCAGTACCTGGTGAAGAACTCTTTTTGTACCTGGCAGTCTCTCAGCACGCAGTCAGCGCAGTGTTGGTTCGTGCAGAAGGAATACAACACTTGCCCATCTTTTATGTCAGCAAGACATTGTTGGGAGCCGAAACAAGGTACTTGCCCTTGGAGAAACTAGCATTAGCATTAATGATGGCATCCAGAAAATTGGCGCACTACTTTCACGCCCACACCATAGTCGTCCTCACAGCCTTTCCACTAAAAGCTCTGTTTGAAAGGGCGAACTTTAGTGGGCGAATTTTGAAGTGGGCAGTAGAGTTGGGACAATTCGACATCAAGTTCCAACCCAAGACCGCAATAAAAGCCCAATCTTTGGCAGACTTCGTCGCAGAGTTTACTCCTGGAAGTCATCATATCTGCCCAGTCGACCTGATTGACACAACCGAACTAGGGACAGAAGTTGACGCCGGAATAGCGCAACCCCTAGTAGAAGGTAGTCAATCAAGCACCAGGGCAGACCATACTAAGGACAACAAGGAAGAGACAAACAAAGGCTCACCAGCAGTTCAAACAAAAGACGAAGGGCAGACAGCCAACATGGACCTTGAAGAAAACACCATTCTTGACCTCACGACATCATCTGATCCTTCCACTTGCTGGAAACTATTCGTTGGAGAGATGTGGAAGTTCTTTGTGGATGGAGCATCCAACCGACATGGTGCAGGGCTTGGCATAGTCCTCATCTCTCTAGACGGCCTGGTTATAGAGCAAGCAATCAACCTTGGCTTCCCAGCATCCAACAATGAAGCGGAGTATGAGGCGCTTCTCGCAGGACTCAAGTCAGCACACTTCATGAAGGCAACCGAACTAATGGTATACAGTGACTCTCTGCTGGTGGTAAACTAAATTTCTGGCGAATACGAAGTAAAGGATGACAGAATGGCCAAATACCAAGAGTTAGTCAGAACAGAGATCAAGAAATTTGATGTAGTAAGAATAGAACAAATTGGCAGGGAGGAAAACAGCCGAGCGGACGAACTAGCAGGCCTTGCCTCAATGGCAGATACATCAATCCCTCATCCATTACTCATCGACTTCTTACCAAGACCAAGCATAGAAGACCCCGAAGCAGAAGAAGTATGTTGCACAGAATTAGGCCCTTCTTGGATGGATCCCATCATCCTGTTCCTAAAAGACGGCATCCTACCAGAAGAGAAAAAAGAAGCCAACAGAATAAGGGCAAAGTCGCAGCGATTTTGGCTATCTCCATCTTTGACATTATACAAGAAGTCGTTCTCTGGGCCTTACCTCAAGTGCGTTCATCCCAGCAAAGTAGAAGCATTCCTGTTCGAAATACACGAAGGGGTGTGTAGAAGTCATCAAGGGGGAAGGTCGCTCGCTTACAAGGCTATTTCGCAAGGATATTGGTGGCCATATATGCAAGCAGACTCAGAGAAATATGTGAAGAAGTGTGAAAAATGCCAAAAATTCGCGCACCAAATACATCAACCAGCAAGAGAACTCCTACCATTAACTAGCCCATGGCCTTTCGCAATGTGGGGCTTGGACATAGTAGGACCACTTCCAACAGCGCCCGGGGGCAGAAAATTCTTTCTCGCAGCAACAGACTACTTCACAAAGTGGGTAGAAGCAGAAGCATTGGCGTCAATCAAAGAAAAAGACGTGAAGAAGTTTGTTTGGCAGAATATCATCACTCGGTTTGGCATACCAAAAGCACTGATCTCAGACAATGGTACACAGTTCGACGGCAGAATCTTCAGAAGCTTTTGTGAAGAGTACAAGATAGAGTTCTACAATTCTACACCGGCATATCCTCAATCAAATGGGCAAGCAGAAGCATCAAATAAAGTCGTCTTGGATGGACTAAAGAAAAGGCTAGAGAAAGCAAAAGGCAAGTGGGCGGAGGAACTTCCTCACGTTTTATGGGCTTACCGCACCACACCTCGGCGATCAACAGGAGAAACACCATTCTCCTTAGCCTATGGAATGGAGGCAGTAATCCCACTAGAAGTTGGCCTCCCCACAATTCGAAGCGAAAATTTTGATCCAAACTTAAATGGAGAAGCCATAGCCTTAGAACTCGACCTTGCAGAAGAAAGAAGAGAAAGAGCACTAGTCCACATCGCCTCATACCAACGAGAGTTAATCAGAAAATACAGCAAAAAGGTGCATCCAAGACAATTCAAGATTGGGGATTGGGTACTACGCAAAGTAATGGGAAACACCTTGATCCCAGGAGATGGCAAGTTAGGCCCAAATTGGGAAGGTCCTTATAAGGTGATTGGGTTAGCAGGCAAAGGGGCATACCACCTAGAAGACAAGGATGGCAAGGCAATCCCTAGGCCATGGAATACGGCCAATCTCAAGTTATTCTACTTTTAGCTTTTCTTTTTCAAACATATGTAATTTTCTCTTCCTTCAATAAAATGAGAAATTCTTTTTAGCACAAGTTGTTCCTTGTAAAAGTTAGCTTTAGTAAAGATTAGGCGCATTGCAAGCATTTTTATTCTAAGTTAGCCGGAAAAACTAACTTAGAGGTTGGCTGGAATAAACCAACACCCTTCCTAAGCCCAGGATAAGGATCCAGGCTGTAGGACATTTGGTCGGAATAACCAAAAACTATAAGTTAGCTGGAAAAACTAACTTCGATGGTTGGCTGGAATAAACCAACTCTTGTTACTCTTCAGCCGAAGTAAGTGCAAGGCTGAAGAGTGGTTGGCTGGAATAAACCAACTCCTGTTACTCTTCAGCCGAAGTAAGTGCAAGGCTGAAGAGCGGTTGGCTGGAATAAACCAACTCCTGTTACTCTTCAGCCGAAGTAAGTGCAAGGCTGAAGAGTGGTTGGCAGGAATAAACCAACACTTGTTACTCTTCAGCCGAAGTAAGTGCAAGGCTGAAGAGTGGTTGGCTGGAATAAACCAATACTTGTTACTCTTCAGCCGAAGTAAGTGCAAGGCTGAAGAGTGGTTGGCTGGAATAAACCAACACTTGTTACTCTTCAGCTAAAATAAGTGCAAGGCTGAAGAGTGGTTGGCTGAAATAAACCAACACTTCTGACTCTTCAGCCGAAGTAAGTGCAAGGCTGAAACTGGATTGGTTAAGATTAAACACTCTGTACTCCTCAGCCGAAGTAATTATATCGGCTAAGGAGTGGTTGGCTAGTAAGCGTAGTTTAACCAGCCAAAACCGAAATAACAGTTGGAGTAACTGAAGGCATTACAAAGTACAGACATACATATCAGAACCGGAACAAGAGTTGAAGCAAAATTTTTCATTCATTGAAACTATTACAAAGGAGGTTCATAGTTCGGTTACAACGGCAAAGAGCAACAATGAAAAGAAGAAAAAATCAAGAAAAAAGATCTTCAATCTCGGCATCAAAAGCTGCATCACCATCAACTTGAAGACCGGTTTCTTGAGGAAGCTCATTCACAATTGGGAGAGTCGCTTCGGCTGGAACCACGGTTTCACTGGGAAGACCAACTGTTAGGTCTTCCACAATGGGCTCCGACCGGACTGGCTGGTCCACATTATCGACCGGAGTATCTTCAGAACTGGAGTCATCGGATTCTGACTCTTCCAGAAACTCTTGTTGCAGGGCATTGGCGTAGTCCGCAAGAGAGCTCGGTATAAAATAGGTTGGAGGGTTGAAAACCTCGGTCTGTGGATCAAGACCGAGCTTCTCAATGGCCGCCCTCCAGCCGCACTTGAAGAACAACTCCTTGGCAGCATCGCACTGTTTCACATATGCTTCATCCGCCTTCTTGTAACCCTGCTTGTAACCCTGCTTTTCGGCCGCCTCCACGCTCTTTTTTAGTTGGCTTATTTCGGTATCTTTTCTCTTTTCAAGTTTTACCAGCTCGCGCAGATATTTGTCCTTCATAGCAATAGCCGCTTTCTGCCTCTCTGCCTCGGCCGAACTAACCAGATCGGCAAGACGGCCGTTCTCCGCTTGTAGCTCGGCCATTTTCTTTTCGGCTTCTTCTAGCTCGGCCGCTTTTGCTTCGGCTTCAGCCATTGCCTGCCTTGTGGTTTTTCTAAGCTCCTGGACTTTCTTGTAAGTTACGTTGTTCTTCTGTAAGGCCTGACAAAACGAAGAGTCTCTTGAGCCGAAGTAAAAGTTGGAAAATTCAAACAAGAAAAAACAGAGAGCTACTTACCAAAATCATGGACTTCGATGTAGACCGGATGGACTTCATCTCGGTGTTCAATTGCTTGAGGTGGTGCTCCATGTCCTTGGGAAGGCACACACTTTTGGCCAGATTAAAAGCCAATAGATGATCTTTTTCGGCAACAACCGAATCAGTAGCTTTGATGTCTCGGTCGTTGAAGGTCAGCTGCGGAGCCCATTTCGAAGATTCTGCTCGGTCAGTTTGCTCCGGTTGGGGGGCAGGTTGAGGACTTTGGGGGATGGATTCGACCTCATCGACAAGTTGCTGTTCGGTCGATGCTGATCGGGCACGTTTGGAAGGGCGAGATGAAGAAGGTTGCTGAGAAGGGAGGGCCACAACGGTAGGCTGCGTTTCTAAGGATGGTTGTACTTCGGCCCTGGTTGTTGCGGTCAGAAGGGCCCTCACTCTGCTTTTCTTCGCCATCTCTTCTTCAGCTGTAAGTGGGACAAGTCGTATTTCGGGCAAGTTGGGGTCCGGTTCAGGTGCTTCCTCTAGAAGGAAATCGATCACTCGGGCCTTTCGACGACCGCTATATCGGTAGGTCGGTTCAAAGCTTAGAAGCTTGGCCCAACCTCTTTCTTTAATCCGTAGTGCGGCTCGAAGTGTGTTCAGATGTGGGTAACTATAGTAGGAAGCAAGATGGACCAAGTCTGCAAAAAATATACGACTGTTAGACCGGTCAAAACGCCTGGAACCGAAGTAAAAGAAGGCATGCATAAAACCGAAGTAACTTTACCAGGTTCTCCTTTCTTCCAGTTAATACTTCGGCCTGGGATTTGGGCTTGGTGATCCTCAAAATTGCCCGATACCCAGAAGAAGTCGTCGTCATTAACATCCTTATCCGGGGTATCTTTTATTATCTTTTCTCTACGACGGCGTATCCTAAGGTAATAAACCCAGCCATCATCTTTGGAACCTATGGAGTACTGGTGGAAGATTTCGGCTAAACCGAGGCTCAAGCCTGCTTGGCGGTTTAGCTCGGCAATACCCATTATTATCCGGTATGTATTGGTGGATAGCTGGGTTGGGCATAGTCTGGTTTGCCTAAGAAATTCGCAAATTAAAGGCTGGACCGGGAACCTTAGTCCGGTTTCTATAATAGATAAAACAGTAAAGGGGACAAAGCCTTGGTTGTTCCACGGAATGGTTTCCTTTTTGGCTAGGGTAAGGTGTACATCATCTGGAATGCCATAATCCCTTCGGAATTCGGCCATGCCACCTGGGGTATCTACCAGATACCTATACTTACCCATTTGTGGTATAAATTATTAATAAGTTATCCCGGTCAGAAGATTGGACTCAAGTAGCTCGGTTGAGCACAAGAAGGAATGCTTGGGCAACCTAAGTCTGCAAAGTAGAAAACAAAGGGGTTAAGCACAGATCATTGGACCGTGCTACAATTTAAAAGCAAGGTATAAGAGCCCTACTTCGGCCTCAAAAAACTGGTTCTATCTCGGTTCATCAAAAGGTTTGGTAGCTCGGTCTGAGCAGGTTGCTCGTTAGACCGGTTTATCGTCTAGGGGCAGCTTTCTGAGTTCGGTCTAAAAAACTAAGAAAGCTGGTTTAGCCCCAAGGCCTAAATCGGTTGTAGTGTGAATAAAGTTACTTCGGTTGAGCCTCTAGGGGCAGCTTTCTGAGTTCGGTTTAGAAACTAAGAAAGCTGGCTTGGCCCCGAAAGCTTAGTTCGGTTGAAAACCGAGGTTCCTAGTTTGATATGTTCAAAACTCGGTGATCTTATTTCGGCTAAAGTGAGTCAGGCGTTGGTGACTCTTTGAGACTTTCAAGTTCTAGTTCGGTTATTGACTACAGTGATCTACCTATATCGGGCAAACGGGATCCTAGTTCGGTTGCTACCTAATTTTGGATCTAAGGCTAGTTTTTTACAGAAGTTCATGCGCGTATGAGCTCTGCTATTATTTTGTCGTAAAAGTACAGTTGCAAAACAAAACTATACAAATGTGTTTTGCAAAAAACATACAAAAACAAGATATACAGATGCGAAAAGCAAAACAGAGCAAGAAAGAAAGTAGATTTGCTTACCAGATTAGAGAAAAAGGGACTGAAGATGAAAACTGTTGCAGAAAAGGAAGAGCACGAACGGCAAGAACACAGAGAGAGAAGACGAAGAATAGTGAAGGTGAATGGTTCAAAGGCAGAAAGGTTATTTTATGAAAGAGGAGAGAGAAAAGAGCGGCAAAAAGGGGCGGGACTGTTCAAAAAGTTCGAAGTACGAAGGCGGCGTGATAACAGCTCACGGCCTATCAGAGCCCGCCACGTGGCAAGGGAAAGGGAAGCGTTACAGTCGTGATTGAAGAGACGTTTTGACCGGACGAAGTAAAGCCCGAAGTAAAATTAGCTCGGTCAGAGAGCCCGAGGGTTTTTTTCGCTCGGCTGGAGAGGCTAAAGGGTTTTTAGCTCGGCCGGAAAGGCTTAATAAACTCTAGCTCGGCCAGTAGATTGGTAATCCCAATCATGATTGCACAGATGGGATTAAGGGGCAATTGAGAGGGTATTTTTTGGGAAGAATTGGGCCGAGCTGCGTGATTGAGCTTTGAGGCCCAAAGTGCAAAGGACTAAGTAAAAAAGCCGTAATTGGTACTCCGGCCCAGGAGAGCAAGGTTACTCCGGCCTAGGAGAAACAAAGTTATTCCGGCCTAGGGAGGTAAATTTACTTCGGTTCAAGAATCATAAAGTTACTTCGGTCAGGGAGCAACTTGAAGTTTGACCGGCCTTGAAGTTATGTCGGCCTTAGATGTGTACCGGTCTGGGAGTTATACCGGTCGAGAGTCGTTGGTTCGGTCCAAACACACTGGGATGAACAGATGAGAAACCGATATAAGGAAGAGTAAAGGGAGGGGCTGAACTAAGGATAGTTCGGCTCACTTTGTGGCTCAGCATTGCCAGTTTTGCTTCGGTCAAATGGTAGTTCGGCCATGGAGAAAACCATCCCACTTGGTTTAAGCAGTGAGGGGGGTGTAAAAGGATAAGCATTATCCTTAGGAGTATGAATCCTAGGAGGACTCTGCATAGAGAAATAAAAGTCCTACTAGGATTGTGCCACAGGAAACTTATAAAAGCTCACAAACATCACCTTGGAGGAGGTAATTGAACACAATTCTTTCTGAGAACATAAAACTTTGTCTATTTGTCAAGCTTACTGACTTAGGCATCGGAGAGGTTTCCGGCACACACCCGCCGGCTAGCTCACGCTTGTGTTTTCAGGTGATAAAGCGACGTCGTACGGAGGAGCGTGGACTTGGTCAACAGGATTATACGAGGAGAATTATTTCCTCCCCGTACATCTGTCATAATATTAATTGATTAAGATTAAATTTATAAAATTATATAAAAATTCTCATGATTTATTATTTTTGTAAAATACCAATAATAACCTCCAATTCCATAGAATAGGGTTAATAATCCGAAGTCTGTCATGAAAATGCATGTTGTATGCTTAGAAGTGTTTTACAATTTCATGAGAAGTTAAAAAATAATTTTGCAACTTTTTTCTCACTCTCCTCTTTAGAGGACATTGGAAATTACGTTAATTTATATTTTTTAGTTATAATAATTTTTTATTACGTTAAGTATTTCATTAGTTATAATATTTTTTGTTGCGTTAATTTTTAATAAAATTATGTATTTTATAATTAATATTATAAAATTTTGTGATAAAATTATATAAATTTATAATAAAATGTAAATAGTATGTAAATGTACCCATAAGCTTTTCCAAACAGAAAACAAAATAAATACCACTACATCCCTTCTTTTTATCTTTGTTTTCCCCTCTCCTACCAAACTATTATTCTCTTTTGTTTTTTTGCCAAACACTATTATAGATAAAAGTGTGCATCATCCACGTGTTCAAGTCCTATACATTCTCTTCCATATTGTTTTGTTTTTGTGGTGGAAAACGCTATCTTGGATGAACGATTAATAGGGTTAGGATTACGAAATTTTTTTAGATTGTATATTTTATTCTATGTTTAGATTGTGTTAGAATTATAAGGAGAAATTAATAGTTCAGACTTTAACTTAGGTCAAGTTTGGCATGATCGAAAAAAGACAAAAAGTCAAAAAGTCACTATCCTAAGTCACATCACCTCTCTAACACATCACTTCAAACCCAACTCAAACCCAACCCATAAACTAGGCCTTAGTCCTTTAATTTATATCTCATCTTTTTCTATGGGATTAAATAATTCATCATATGTGGGATACGATATCCGAAAGAATTGTTAATCCGTACTTCAATTGTTTAACCAAATATCAAATTAATAATTTTATTAGACTATTAATCCAATCCAAAACTCATATCCATCCAAACAAATATGGCCTATAAATTCTAAATTTTCTACTAAATAAATAATCAAATACCTTATATAGGAGATATGGTATTTATATTTCATCATTTATTTATAATGTCTACATTTATACGAGACATTTAATAATTAATTTAATAAAAAATTTAATATCCTCAATATTATCATTTTGTGTTGCCTCATGAAATCAAAAGTCAAACAGTTAATAAATGAAACTGAGCAAAGCCATTAAAGAGGGCATGAATGAGATACGATACATATGAATCAACTCACTCACCTTGAGTTGGGCAGAGAGGGTGGTGATGAGATTGACAGTGAAAGCTTCAAGACTCACATTGTTGTTGTTGATGCTGGATTTCCTCATAAAGTAATTGAATGTGTAATCGTTCCCACCAGTTCCCACCACAATCAAGTAACTGGGCAATGATTCGCTGCTCTTGCACCCCAGCTGCCTCTCCAAATCAGGCAGTGTCACTCCCTCAAAGTTTTTGATCTGTTGGTTTAAACTTATCACTTGGCCCTGAAAATGCAAAATCCATGATTAATTATAAGGCTTGACCTTGATCTGGTCTAACTTATATATATATATATATATATATTGTTTTTATTTTTTTATTTTATAAATTTTTTTTATTAAAATTGATGATTCAAACATGGATTAATAATTTTGCTGTATCTTATGATATGATAGGGTAATTCATTTCGCTACTTGTGATCACCATAGATATATTGTGAATTTTTCTAAGAATTTTTTTTTTTGTATGTATATAAAATTTGTTAATTTTAAATTTACTTGTGTTGAAGACAAACTTAATAGATTGATAGCTAATTGAGTTACAATAGGAGAAATTATCATACAATGCTAATTTCAGAAACTTATTATAGATTTATAAAATAAAAAAAATTACAATTATAATTATTAATATTTATAAAATTTACCTTTTACTTGTAATAATTTTTCAAACAACTATACTACATCTCCAGATATAGTAACGCCATTTAGACCCTAATGAGATGGAATAGAGAGAGAATAAAAAGAGGAAAGATGAGGAGTGTGGTTTCACCCCTACACATGGTCCATTCCATATCATTAGGGATGAAAGAGGAAAGATGAGGAATGTGGATTCACCCCGTCACATGGTCTCATTCGATATCATCATCCCATGATAAATAAATTATGATTGTTCTAAGGGTCAAATTAGAAGAGAGATTTTAACCATTGATGGCCCTGGGAAGTGGGTTTAGGAATTTTTTAGGCCAAAATTCAAAATAAAATAAGTTAAAATAATTAATAAGATAAAATATTACATTAAATTCATAATTATTTTATTTTTTCTCTTGTAAATATCACATCTCTAACTATTAATAATAATAATAATCATATTATCAAACACAAAAATTTTAACATACTAAAATAACTAAAAATTAAAATAACTTCGTAAAATAGCCAACTTCCAAAACAAGGCCTATATATGACTTTCAAAAAAATAAGAAATTCTTTTAGTACACACTAGTTGTAAGGTGTGTAATATTATGTATTTTATGATAATAATATGTACTTTTTTTATCTAAATATTTTAGAATCACAAACTATTGTAACCATAATATTTTATAATAATGTTAGATTTTTTTAAATTCTAAATTACAAATTATTATAACTTTATAAATAAATAAATAAATAAATAAACGTAGTATTTATCATGTTACAGAATAATATAAATAAATAAATTTATATTATTTTATAATTTATGTTACAGAATTTTATTATATTACTGTAAAATGCATATTATAGTGTACATAGAAATATCTCCCTTGAAATTTTGAGATAATTAATCGAGTTTTAGTTTTAGGAGGCCTTAAATTCAACACTTATCACTCTCATATCTATTTATGTATTGTCATTCACCTTGCTCCGTTACTTGTTTGATTCTCCATATGCAAAATAAAATCAAACATGAAGAAAATTTCATCTTGGCATACATAGTATAACCAATTTTTTAATAGTTTAATCTTTATGTGATAATTGATTTTTTGTAATAATTGATCATCTAACAATGGACTGGCAGATGATGAGTGGTACAGTGACGGTAATGCAACACCAAAACTTGAAAGCGAGCACATTTAAGGGCTGTTTAGGATGACTTAAATAAGTGCACTTTTTATCTTTTTACAAAAAGATGTACAGAAAAGTAGAGAGATGATGTGATGGAAAAAAGATAAAAAGATGGATTATTTTGCAATTGCCAAACTTGGCCTTATTTTGCATCAACTAATTGTTGGGGATTTAAATATTTACTAAAAACAACACTTAATTATAAGCTCAATCTCACTAAACATATCAATAAAAAAATCATGGAATAAAAAATCAAAGAATGGTAAATAATAATAATAATAGTATGAAAAGAAAATGGCTTGTGAGATTTATCATGACAAATTGGCATCCCAAAGTCAGAAAAATTTTAGAGAACCACAAAAAAATCCCAAATTAATGGTGTAGATTTAATTTTTTTTTTATTGTGGACACACTTCATGAATGAATCTCAGTCAGAAATTTGAGTTTATAGACTCACGGAAAATTATATTTATCTTTTCCGTGCAAGTTTTACCGGATGATGTACAACTTTAAAATATAATTCAGAATCTCATAAAAGTGTTTGTCACATTACACACATGACACAATGAGCAACAAATCAGAATGCATAGTCTGTGTTAGATTGCCCAAATATATATATATATATATATATAACAATGATTATATTAAAAAAGTCTCGTTGAGATAATTTTTTTGATTTTTTTTATTTTTGTGAGAAAAAAGTAAAATGATTATGGATTGGATGTGATGTTTTGTCTGATTAGACTAAAAAATCTATTTTGTCTTTTTATAATTAAAGTAGCCAAAAAACTAAAAAGTCTAACATGCCAAACGAAAGCTATGTATGCATGAAGAGGAAAAACGACCGAAATTTTCATTGTATGTGAAGGATAATACTCGATAAATAAAGATAATACTTTATAAATAACTTGCGTACAGTATGGTGTGTACCGTAGTATGTACCCATTCAGAGTACATATTCACAAATTTGTGCCTTTAAATTCGAGAAAATTAATGAAATATTACCCTCTAACTTTATGTAGTAAGAGAGATTCAAAATTTGTTTTTATTTTTATTAGCTAAGATCCCTCAATATTTTCACAGAGAAAATTTGTCTCAGAGAAATTTCTCCGAGTCCAGTTGAAATTTCTTTGAATCGGGCAAAATTTTTCTGAGTAAAATTATCTCTGTGAAAATATGAAAGAATCTTAACTACTACAAAAATATTATATATCATCTATCTTATAAAATCTTAATATCAGGGATCTTAAAAATTTCCCTTCAAATTAAGGAGGTTGATCCTTTCCATCTAGATTTTAGATTGGAATATGTTGATTGGATTCATAGGCTTATTATAGGTCCCATTTTGATAATATGAAACGTTCATTTTATAGAGCACTCTATGTATTTTATCTACATAAAAAATTAGATCGAAACAAATAAACAAATCAGAAAACAAAACGAAGAAGACTTACTGCCAGAGAACCAGTATCATCAAGAATACCAGAAGCACCAGAAGCATAGTTGACACCATGAATGATCCTACTCCCCTTTGTTGTTGGATTGGTGAATGGTGGAATATATGAAGGAAGGTTGAGTTGATCACCCAAAAGGTCAATCACATTCTTGCCATTAGTAAATCTTCCAGAAGGACCAAGAGGGAAGTCTATTCCATATGGCAAGTAATCAGCCTTGGCCATTGATTCTTGGAGATAGTTGTTGTTTCCATTGTCAACCAGTGAGCTCCCAAACACAAACATTCCTTTGATCTTAGTGCCATCTTTCTCTCCACCACCACCACTACTACTACTACATGGAGATGGAAGGAAACAAGCAAGGAGAGAGAAAGATAACAAGAGAAGATTTGGGGAAGTCATTCTAGCCATCATAACGTTGAAAAGGTGGTATTGCAAAATTGAGGAGAGGGGGAGGGGTTTTTATGGGAAGCCAACTCGTCTACCCATCCACCAATAATGGGAAAATATTTTATTTAACAAAATGTGTCATTCAATTAATTAGGCTGATGTGTATTTCTTCACTTATTATTTGTTACACAATAAGTGTGAGATATGAAAAGTCATTTTGTGATTTGTTTGAAATATTAAGTGACGTGGCTAAGCTCATAGAGGCCATAGCCCACTCTAAACAACTCAAGCCCATCACTTGGAGCCCAGTACATAACCCTGCTGGTGGAATCCAGAACAACTGGAATCCAGCATGGCACAAAGAGCCAATGACATTCAGACACACGGCAGGAGAAGGACAAGCCACATCAACAGACAAAGATCTGTAAAGTTATTGTCACTGCACATCACCATTAATGCAGCCCATCACTGCATTTATTATAACAACACCTCTCCGTTGGAACAGGACCCCCTTACCCTGAATAAGGTAAGCTACAGCATAGACTTTCGGTGAGGAGGGCAGGTCGGAAGGGACAGCGAAATGATTACCAAAGGATATAAGCAAACGTTGAAGACAAGAAGAAGGTTAAGCTTTCTATCTCTAATTTCTCTCTCTACTCTACTTCTCTCCCTAACTTGCTCGTCAGAGGGTTCACTGGGAGACTACCCAGTTCCCCGTTGAACTTGTTTGCAGGTCATCCGGTGAGCTTGATCATTTGGACGTGGGCTTGAGGAGCTTGGACCAGTTTGATCCATTCATTGGGACAAACTGTATTATCAGTTGGCGCTGTCTGTGGGAAGTGGTTCTTATCCGGACGCCAGTTGTGCTCATTGTCGTCGGAGACCCTGTCCTAACAACCTTTTCCTCCTACCCATCCAAGCGTATGGTCACGACTAGATCCATGACTTCTCACCATAATGCTGCCGACCATCAAACCGACCCTCCCAATCCAAACAACCCACCACAGTGTATCATTGAGCTTACCAACAACATTAACCGCATGGCCGAACAAAACCAGGCCCTGATAAATGCTTTACTCCAAAGAAACCTTCCGATGCCTCCTCCACCACCTCCAGATATTCCACCTAACCAAGAAAGAGCCCCGAGCCATACTGTTCTGCAACCTTATCCACCCAACTTGGAAGGTTTGCAACCTTCTCCCCCGCATATAAATCTACCACCTCTCCCCCTACACCCTTCGGTCATGGCACCCGTCCCTGAAGGGGAAGCCAGCAGCGTCCAACCCCCATTGACTAATCATGGTGACCACATTCCCCTCTGGGACGCTGAACTCCGAGCAATGAAGCTCCAGCTCCAAGGGGTCATGTAGAACATTCAGCATAAACCCTCTACCACGGCCAGCTCACCATTTGTTGCCTCTATCCAGGACAAACCTCTGCCCGCCAAGTTCAAAATGCCCACCATTGACTCTTTTGACGATACGATGGACCCAGTCGATCATCTGGAGCCCTACCGTACCCTCATGATCCTCCATGCCTTCCCTGACGAGATCATGTGTCAGGCTTTCCCCGTGACACTGAAGGGGTCAGCTCGACTATGGTTCAGCCAGTTACCAGTAGACTCTGTCTCCATTTTCCAGTATCTCAGCCATTGTTTTCAAACCCGGATCGGACCGGACCGGCCGGTCGGACCGGTTGAACCGGGAACCGGGCCTTGTTCCGGTCCGGTCAACCCCCTAAACCCGGATTGGGGCCAAAACCGGGAAAACCCGGTGACCCAGTGGTCGAACCGGTAAAACCGGTGACCCAGTGGTCGAACCGGCCAGAACCGGTCTATTTTTTTTTTTTTCTGGGTTTTACTTTTTTTTTTATTTTCTTTCTTATATATATATATATATATATAAATATTTTTCAAAATTTTGACTAAAAATTCTTATTTCAAGAGTCTCCTCTCGTAAGAAAGAGTCTCATTGAAAGCTTGAGAAGATTATGAAAGTCTATTCCTATTTATAGGAAAAGATTTTTAAAGAGAACCTACAAAATTCTATGTGGGATTCAATCAAATTATTTGAAACATATTGATTGGAGGGAGAGTTGAAAATTTCATTTCCCTCCAAAATTAAATCTAGCATTCAATCAATTTATTTGGAGGGAATGTTTAAAAAATTTAATTTCTTTGAAATAAGTGACTTTTTTTTTTTATCAATTATGACTTTATTAAATATTATTAATAAATATTATGCAACAATTTTTATTTTTATTTGATTATTTATATATATTTTTATTTATTTATAATTTATAATTATATTTTTTAATTATATAATATTAATTATGACGTCACGGTTCGACCGCTTTGACCCGACGGTTGAACCGGTGACCCGTCCACCCGGTCCCTTTTCCGGTTCGCTCACCGGTCCGGTTTTGAAAACATTGATCTCAGCGACTCCTTCCTCAGCCATTTCATTGGAGCCCAGCGCCAACGCTGCCCTGCAACCCAACTCCTCAATATCCGTCACACTGAGGGGGAGTCGCTGCGCAGCTTCGTTACCCGCTTCAACACCGAAGCCCTGCAAGTAGCAGAGAATGACGACAAGGTCATCCTCACGGCTTTCATGGCTAGGCTACGATCGTCCGATTTCCTCTTCACCCTTTCCAAAAACCCTCTGACCTCCATGACAGTCCTACTCTCCAAAGCCCAGAAATACATGAATGTCGAAGATTCGCTAGCCGCTCGGCAGGATCCTATATCTAAAAACTTGACCCCCAGAGAAAAGAGAAAAGACTCAGAACCCAGAAACACCTAGTATAACAGCCAAACACCTCACTATATCGACCGACCTCCTCGCGCTGACCGGTCAGCACCAGCTCGACCGCCCGGTCGGTTTGAGCGGTATACGCCCCTTAACTCTCCCATGGAACAAGTCCTCCACCAGATCCAACGGGACTACCCCCTCAAATGGCCCCTACCCTCACGGATCCCTTCCAACCGGAAAGACTAGTCCAAATATTGTCGTTTCTACCAGGACCATGGCCACAACACTGATGACTGCATCAACCTCAAGGATCAGGTCGAGACCCTCATTCGTCAAGGGCGTTTCAGCCGGTTCACGGACACCCGCCCACAGCAGAAGCAAAGAACCGAGCCCCTCAGAAAGAACCGCTGGCATACCCCACCTCGGCAGCCAGCCCAACCTAACCAAGGCCATGATCGCCCCCCACAACAGCCTCGGCCACTAGGTAATCCCCCTCCGCCGGTTGGTGAAATCCGAGTCATTTCAGGTGGCCTTGCTTGTGGCGGACCATCCCGTTCCGCTCAGAGGGCAGAGCTCAGGAAGATAAGGCAAGGCTCGGACAGAGCAGTTGCCACGGTAAACCGACCCTTTAAACAGCCCAAGCAGTGGACAGAGCCCATCACCTTCACGGACGCCGATTGTACAGGTATCCGTTATCCTCATGATGACCCTCTCGTCATTTCTGCCATCCTCTCCAACTATAAGGTCAGACGGATTCTCATCGACAACGGCAGTTCTTCAGACATCATATTCCTCAACTGCTTCCGCCAGCTCAAGATTGGGGAGGAAAGCCTGTCTCCCCTTCAAACCCCTTTGGTCGGTTTCACTGGCGACCGGGTGACCTCCATCGGCTCCATCGACCTCCCCCTCACCATCGGCGAATACCCACGGCAGACTACCAAGTTGGTCACTTTCCTTGTGGTCGACTGTCCCTCTGCCTACAACATCATCCTTGGCCGCACCGCCTCAACGCTTTCCAAGCCATCACTTCAACCTACCACTTCGCCATAAAGTTCCCTACCGACCTAGGCGTTGGGACAGTAAGGGGAGAGCAGACTGCAGCCAGGGAATGTTATGTCGCCTCACTCAAGGAAGTCAAGCTGAAGGAGGCCATGATCGTTGAAGGACTTGACGTCTAAGATGAGGACGAGCTAGTTAGAGGAGAACCGGTTGAGGAGCTCGTTGAGGTTCCTATCGATCCCACCAACCCTATGAACACTGCCAAGATCGGCAGCCAACTATCCTCCCAAGCTAAGGCCGACCTTACAGCCCTTCTGACCGAGCACAATGATGTATTCGCCTAGACTCATTCAGATATGCCAGGCATTGACCCTTTTTTCATAACTTACCGCCTCAACATCGAACCCCATTTCTGACCTTACCGCCAGAAGCAGCGAATCTTCCATCTAGAGCGCAATACACTTATAGCCGCATAGGTTGACAAGCTCCTTGAGGCCCAATTCATCAAAAACGTGGATTACCCTAAATGGTTGTCAAACGTGATCCTAGTCCGCAAGAACAATGGTAAATGGCGACTCTGTGTCGATTACTCTGACCTAAACCGAGCTTGTCCCAAAGACAGCTATCTTCTTCCCCGCATAGATCTGCTGGTCGACGCTACGGCCGGTTATCAAATGCTTTGCTTCATGGATGCTGTCTCTGGTTACAACCAAATCCTGATGCACCCGTCCGATCGTGAACATACATCCTTCATTACCGACCGAGGTACCTACCACTACCGCGTGATGCCATTCCGGCTGAAGAATGCTGGGGCTACTTACCAGCGGTTGGTCAATGCCGTTTTCCATCATCAGATAGGTCAGAATATGGAAGTCTATGTCGACGACATGCTAGTCAAGAGCAAACTCTCTATTGATTATCTGTCCGACCTGCGAGAGACCTTCACCACCCTACGCAAGTACCAAATGAAGCTTAACCCAGAGAAGTGCGCCTTCGGTATAGGATCTGGGAAGTTTCTGGGTTTTATGGTCAGTCAGCGGGGCATTGAAGCTAACCTTGAAAAGATCAAGGCCTTGATTGGGATGCAGTCACCCAGAACGGTGAAGGAGGTTCAAAGGCTCACTGGCCGAGTTGCGGCCCTCAACCGCTTCATTTCCCGCGCAACAGATAAGTGCCTACTATTCTTTAAAGTTCTTCGGCAAACTTTTGAATGGACAACTGAATCTAAAGAGGCTTTTCAGCAGTTAAAGCAGTGCATGGCCAATCCACCCCTCCTTTCACAAGCAATTACGGGCGAGCCCCTCTTCCTCTACTTAGCCGTCTCAAGCACCGTAGTCAGTGCAGCTCTTATCAGGGAAGACGACTCTGTCCAACGGCCAGTCTACTACATCAGTCAGACTCTCAGAGGAGCAGAGCAGAACTACCCGCTGTTAGAAAAATTGTCCTTAGCCTTGGTCACCGCCTCCAAACGGCTCCGTCCTTACTTCTAGGGCCATTCCATAGTGGTTCTCACCGACCAACCATTGAAAAAGGTCATGCAACAACCACAACTTTCCGGCAGACTCATGCAGTGGTCAGTGGAACTCAGTCAGTTTGACATCTCCTATCGGCCTCGAACAGCAGTTAAGGGACAGGCTGTCGCGGATTTCATCCTAGAATTTACTAGTCCTACCCCAACCGCTCCGCCCCTACCCCCACCCCCACCAACCCCTACCGAGCCAGAAGACCCGCATTCATGGACTCTCAACGTGGACGGATCATTCTGCAGGGAAGGTAGTAGGGCTGGCCTCATTCTCACCGCCCTTGAGGGCGACTATTTTAAATGTGCTCTCCGTTTCTTGTTTAATGCCAGTAACAATGAGGCCGAGTATGAGGCATTGATAGCAGGACTCCGCCTCACCAAGGACATTGGAGTCAGCCACATCCCGGTGTTCAGCGACTCCCAGCTCATCGTCAGCTAGATTACGGGAGAATTCGATGCCAAGGAGGACACAATGCGGGCTTATAGAGATATGGGCCTCCCCCTTGTTCGCCTCTTCGATACCTTCCACATCGAGCACATACCTCGGGCGGAAAACTCCAAGGCAGACGAGATGGCTTAGCTGGCCTCTGCAGACCAGTCCGACCTCAGCCACGGTGTCCGCCTCGAATACCTAGCCCACCCGGCCATCTCACCTGCCTTACAAGAAGTGCAGTTCCTCCAAAACGAACCTATCTCTTAGGCCTCTGACATCTTCCTATTTTTGACAACGGGGGAACTCCCAGATGACCGACAGCAGGCCGCCAAAGTCAGGGCTCGGTCGTCCAATTACATCCTGGTCAGTGGTGTCTTATACAAACGTGGTTTCTCACGCCCATACCTGCGATACCTCAATTCGGCTCAAGCAACCTATGTAATGCGGGAAATCCATAAGGGAATTTGTGGCAATCATTCGGGCGGCAGGTCTCTGGCCCACAAAATACTCCGTACTGGTTATTTCTGGCCAACTCTCAATCAAGATGCGACTGATTTCGTGCTCAAATGTGATAAGTGTCAACGTTTTGCCAACATCTCCCATGTTCCTCCTTCAGAGTTGATTACACTTTGCAGCCCTTATCCGTTCACCAAATGGGGGATCGACTTGGTCGGTCCACTTCCGACCGGCCGAGGTCAGACCAAGTTCGCGATCGTCGCCGTTGATTACTTCACCAAGTGGGTAAAGGCAGAACCCCTTGCCACCATTATCGAACGAAACACAACCAAGTTCATCTGGCAGTCGATTGTTTGCAGATTTGGCATCCCTTAGGCCATCGTCTCCGCCAACGACAAACAATTTGACAATGCCAAGTACAGGAAGTTCTGTGCCGACCTCCAGATTCAACCATGTTTCTTTTCCCCCGGTCAACCCCAAGCCAATGGCCAAGTTGAGGTCACCAACCGCTCTCTCTTGAAAATCATCAAAACTAAGCTCGAGGCTGCTAAGGGGCTTTGGGCCGAGGAATTACCGAATGTACTCTGGGCTTACCGAACTACAGCTCGGACTCCCACTGGGGAAACCCCTTTCCGTCTAACATACGGCGCTGAGGCGGTTATTCCAGTAGAAGTCGGTCTGCCTACTCCCAGGGTTTTACATCCGGATCCAGCACAAACGGAAGAGCTCCGTCGGGCAGACCTGGACCTAATCGAAGAACTCAGAGAGACCACCTCTGTCAGACTGACCTCATTCCAACAGAAAATGAGAACACACTATAACCGGAAAGTCCGACCAAGAGAGTTCGCTGTAGGGGATCTTGTCTTGAGAGAAGCAACTCTTGCCACCAAAAATCCGACTGAGGGTAAACTGGCAGCCAAATAGGAGGGACCTTACGTTGTGAAAGCCTGACCACGTCCGGGCACCTACCGACTTCAGGACATGGAAGGTCGAGACCTCCCCCATCCATGGAACGCCGAACACCTAAAACGTTACTTTCAATAAGCTCTTACTTTTGTATCGCTCAGTTATTGTATTTTCTTTTCGGCAAATTTACACATTCTTGATATCTCCTTACACAATGTAACTTTTCAATTAACTGGGTTACACTTCCCCTGTCATCCATTATATATTTCAGTTATCTGTATGGTGTCTCCATGACGTTTTTATTGCAGCCCTCACGAAAACCCTCAGCCAGACTGAGCATCATAAAGCCTCAGCTAGACTGAGCATCATCAAGCCTCAACCAGACTGAGCATCATAAAGCCTCTGCCAGACTAAGAATCATAAAGCCTCAGCCAGACTGAGCACCAAAAAGCCTCAGCCAGACTGAGCACTAAAAAGCCTCAACCAGACTGAGCATCACAAAGCCTCAGCCAGACTGAGCATCATAAAGCCTCAGCCAGACTGAGCATCATAAAGCCCCAGCCAGACTGAGCATGAAGCACTCGGCCAGACCAAGCCTTAGCCAGCCTAAGCATAACAAGTCTCAGCCGGATCGAGCGCCACAATTTAAGGTTCAGACTGGGTTCTTTACGACGTTAATGAATCATAGCTTTACATTTTAAATTTTACTCTGCATTGAGGAGTTCCTAACTTTACTCTGCATTGAGTCTTTATTGCATTTTAAATTTCACTCTGTATTGAGGAGTTCCTAACTTTACTCTGCATTGAGTCTTTATTGCATTTTAAATTTCACTCTGTATTGAGGAGTTCCTAACTTTACTCTGCATTGAGTCTTTATTACATTTTAAATTTCACTCTGCATTAAGGAGTCCTTAACTTTACTCTGCACCCATTTTCTATTACAATTTCAATCCCACTCCGTCTTGAGGAATTCCTAAATTCAGTTGTTATCACAAGTTTATCACAAGTTTTCATCCATTTCAGACGCACAAGTAAACACAGTCAAATGCAAAACATAACTGAAATTTTATTTATTCAAAACTTTGTACATAAGTTCATTACAGCAATTCAAAAAAAAAAAAAAAAAAAAAGGGAAACAAACAAAACAAAACAAAAACAATGTCTGTGCAAAGTCTTCTCCTTCTTCTTCTCCAGTTACTCCTCCTCACTGGAGATGAGGTCTTCTTCTTCGATACCCTCATCCAGGGGGGTTTGGGCCACATCATCCTCACCAATTGTTACACTACTGAGGTCTAAGTCTGGGAACAGTTCTTCAGCTCTACATTTGAACATCTTCCAGCCACAGTCCCAGAACTCAGCCATTTCGTGTTTGTAGAAGTTTGACCGCTGGAAGCTTTCAATAACTTCTGCTTCAGTTCTACCTCCAGCAGTCGTCGTCGATGGGCCCGCCCCCCCAGATTCTTGCCTCGCCAAGCTGCCGGCGACCGTGGTATCAACTGCCATTTAAAATTCAGCAGACCCTTTGAACTGCTCCACTGCTGCGACGCACAGATCGAGGTAAGCCGCCCTTTCAGAGGCTGTCTTCGCCCTCTCTTCGTCCAGCTCCCTCTACAGGGCTGCCCTTTCAGACGCAGCCTTAGCCCTCTCCTCCTCTAACTCCTTTTCCAGGATCGCCTTTTTCACCGTCGCCTTGGCTCTCTCTGCTGCCAACTTCTTCTGACGTCTCCCTCTCTCCTCCATTGCCTTGGCACGTTCACCCTCCAGCTCCTTCTTCAGATCGCCAATCTTCACATCTGCCTCATCTTTCTGCCAGACCAGCTCTTCGTTACTGCTCATTGCCTCTTCATGTCGTTCGACTGCGACTGCGCAGGCTTTTTAGGCCTCATCCAACCGCTTCTGCTCGCCAGCCAGTTGGAACTCGAGCGACACAACCTGGCGGCGTGTGTCCTCCAGCTCCACCTTGACCACTTGCAGATCAGTATGGGCAGTCTTCCAACTTGCACTCTCTTTCTTCAACTTTGCAAACTGAGCCTTGGCCTCATTTGCCTTGAGTTTGGCAGCCGCCGTTTTCCTCAGCAGAGCCCCTGCTAAGGTGGTTACCTCCATTTGAGTGGAGCATAACCCCTTCAGCAGTTCAGCCTCGTTAAATCTGGATGCTGAGCGCAGGGCTGCCTCTTCTACAATCCCCACCAAGCGGTCTGCCCCTGCCTTGGCTGGGCCTTCTTCTCCCTCCAACCGCCCAGCCACCGCACGAGCGTGATAGATCGCTGTAGTCAGACTAACTCCCTCTCCTTGGGGCGCAGGCCCACCCTGGGGCTGTTCTCCCCTCCTTGACTCAGGGGCGACCCTCGCGATCCCTACGCTGATCGCCGGCACCACTGGCACGACTTCCCTGACCTCTGAGGAAATGTCCACCGCTTCTGAGATAATTACCCTTCCTGGGGTCTCCTCCACTTCCCCTCTATCTCCTCAGTCAGACTGGCCTCTTCTGCCCTCACTTCCCTTCTTCTCTTCTGGGCAGGCTCTTCTTCACTCCGCCTCACTCTCTTCTTCTTCTTCACCACGCCCAATACCTCCATCTCCTTCAAAGACCTCTCCTTCAAAGGGTCCATTGGTGGCGGTCATGGCACAAATTCACCTAAATCTTTCTCCTCCAAGGGTTTGGGGCGAGGTCGAATCCTCTCCCTGGCAACCGGTTTTGCCGGTCGGTCTGCCTGAGACTCTCTGAATTTTTGGGCCTTTGCAAGAATGGTCCGATCCTCTACCTCTTGAGCCTTCTCCTTGCCTCCAACTCCGCTCAGTCAAGATCCCCCCCGCTCGGCTGTGGACCTAAACCTGCCTCAAACAACGCAGACGGCTGTACGAGCTCGTCCCATCTGGCTCCTTCTTTCTCCCTCCATTCCTTTACCCTCTTCACCCTCTTCTCTGTTGCTGCTCCCAGCTTTGGCTCCATCGACTTGGTGGGCACCTTCCAAATGGTGCGCACTCCAACCCCTCCACTGGCAGACACATAGAACCACCGTGGTCTCTACCCCTTGATTGACGACGGCAGCCCCGCCACCAGCCCTTTCCCTGTCGCTGCCTGCAGAGTGACCCAAGTCTCTTGCTGCCCGGAGGCCTTGTAACATGTGAAGAATTCGTCCACTATCATGGCCGCCCCTTCGTTCGCCTTCAGCCAGGCACTTGCACAGGACAATAAGATCTTCCACGCATTAGGCATTAGTTGGCCTGGCGCCACCTCCAAACGATTTAGGACATCTACTACCACCTGCGGCAGGGGTAGCCTCAGTCCTCCTTTCAATGCCTTCTCATAAAGGGCTAACTGCCCTGGCCTGGCATCGGATGGCCTCTTCGTCGACATCGGTAACGATAACTCTATTTTAGCAGGCACCTGGTATTTTTCGCGAACAGCCTCCAAATCCGCTGCAGTAAACGTTGATTTATCTGCCTTTGTATGCTAGTGGTCTGGTTCTGCCTGGCTGATTGGCTTTGCAGCTGCTATCATGGTGGGATCGTGCGGCCGACTCCTCCACCTTCTCCATCCTATATTACTGTGCTAACTCCACTACATCATCATCGCCTAGTGGATCCACCCTGACATTCACAGCTTCTTCTTGGGCCATCTCTATGGTATGTCTGCGAATCGCTTCCAATGCAGGAGCAAGGAAATTGAAGAAGTTCTATAGAGGTGTATCGTGAGCAACAAATGAAGTAACACTTGGAATGTCTTGGTTCTTGTAAACAAGTAGGTGAATTGAATGATGCCAAAAGGCCACGGTTTGCCCGTATGCTAAGGATCCCAATTAATTTTCGCCAGTTTGAAAACTTTTCAAATCATCCGCCAAAACTGTCTTTTCAAACACCCATAATGACCCACTGTTTCATTTCTGCTCCAACGCCTAATCTCCTCCCACGAGATGTTGCCACGTGTACGACCATGATTCACTGTCTCCTCCCCTTATCCCGTCTTTTCTACTTCAAATCACCACGTGATGCGCCGCCTCTTGAGCCCCGCGCCCCTCCCACTCGGCCAAACCCCGCGGTCGGCCCCCCCTCATGGTCGGTCCTCCCACACGGTCACCCTTCGCGGTCGGTCCATCTCGCGGTCGGTCCTCCCCGCGGTCGGCCACCCTCGTGGTCGGACCTTCCATTCGGCCATCCTTCACGGTCGGTCCACCTCACGGTCGGCCCACTCCCTCGGTCACCCCTGCCGGTCGACCCCCACCCACCATTCCCTAGCATCCTCATTTCCTTCATTTTTATTCCCTTCGTTGGACTAAAGCTGCACTCGAGAATGGGAGACTACTGACGTGGCTAAGCCCATAGAGGCCATAGCCCACTCTAAACAACCCAAGCCCATCACTTGGAGCCCAGTACATAACCCAGCTAGTGGAATCCAGAACAACTGGAATCTAGCATGGCACAAGGAGCCAATGACATTCAGACACAAGGCAGGAGAAGGACGAGCCATATCAGCAGACAAAGATCTGCAAAGTTATTGCCACTGCACATCACCATTAATGCAGCCCATCACAGCATTTATTACGACAACACCTCTCCGTCGGAACAGGACCCCCTTACCCTGAACAAGGTAAGCTACAACATAGACTTTCGGCGAGGAGGGCAGGTCGGAAGGGACAGCGAAATGATTACCAAAGGATATAAGCAAACGTTGAAGACAAGAAGAAGGTTAAGCTTTCTGTCTCTAATCTCTCTCTCTACTCTACTTCTCTCCCTAACTTGCTCGTCGGACGGTTCACTGGGGGACTACCCAGTTCCCCGTTGAACTTGTTTGTAGGTCATCCGGTGAGCTTGATTATTTGGACGTGGGCTTGAGGAGCTTGGACCAGTCTGATCCATTCACTGGGACAAACTGTATTATCATTAAGTATTCAATGAGCAAGGATTTTCTGTTATCAAATATTTATGTCCCTTTATTCCAAATCACTCACAACCATCGGATATGTCTTGAAATTCTCAAATTTTGGAATTTTCATATGATCCAAGGATTCTCGTATGATCCAATGGTTGTGAGTAATTTGGGACATGGGGACATGAATATTTGGAGATAGGGGATCCTTGATCATATTCAATCATATTAAAAAGTCAAAAAATATATTTATTTAGAATATCCCAAAGCAACCCTAAATTCTGATTCTAGCATCTCTCCACACATTGCTGTGTGATTAAAATTTAAAATTTGTAAATTAGACTCATTTGGGGGAAAATGACATTACATTAAATTTAAATCTGTATTATATAATGTTTGACATAATAATTTTGAGTACATAATACTTTTTGGAAAAAAAAAAAAAACCATATTGGTAGAGCACTTAAAATAGGATTCAATAGAAATTTTATTAAAAAAATAAAATTTATTAGTAATTTTCCACAAAATAAACTTTAAAAAGTGAACAAAACACTTACCTGAGATACACAGGACTCACATAACTATGGGACCAACCCCTTAATTGCTCTGTAATTTTTTATTTTGCTTTTTGAATTGGTTTATATGTATGCTGCCTTATTGCCATTTGAACGGACAACATATATAAGTTCGATCTTATATATGGGCTAGATTTCTCTAAAATTTAAATTTGAACATGATTGTCATATTTAGAACCATAAAACTTATTATATATCTCATTTCGATTATCTAGACGTTAATTTTGTAAGATTTTTTTGGGTATATTATTCATGAAAAAGATTAAGTAATTCGGATAATTATAATATCTTTATTTTATGATTTATGTCTCTAAAAAATGAATGGCCTATTTTCAAAAATACAATTGTTGTCTATTTTTTTTCCCCAAAAACTAAGATAATAAAATGAAAATATTATAATTATGAAATCAACCTAATTTTTTTCATAAATGATACATACAGAGTGTTCTATAAATTAAACGATCAGATTATTAAAACAAAATTCATGATGAGCCCACAAACCCGAACATAATGATCATGTTCAAATTTGGTGCAACTCCATTTTGATTAATGCCATGTTTAGATATTGGAATTGGGAAATAATAGCTTTTTATTTTATTTTATTTTATGTTTGAGTAAAATGAAAAAAGAAAAAATGTAAATATTAATAAAAAAATCCATTTGCTGTTTTATTTTTTTATTGTGACAAATTTAAAATTTAGAAATAATTTTAAAGCAGGTGGATTGTCTCTAGTCTACAATCTGGATTGAAAGGCGCTATTTGGGCCTATGGAGATCACCATTGGTCCCATTTCGATAATCCGAATAATTTATTTTGTCAAAAACTGTGTATTTCATCCAACAAAGAAAATTAAGTTGATCGGATAATTGTAACATTTTCAAATTATCGTGTTTGTTATATAAAAAAAAAAGAAGTTAATTACCTAAAAGTCTTATATAAGATTTTTTAAGGAAAGATTAGTCTAAGGTCCCTCTCCCATTTTTAGTAATGGAAGGGTTCTACAATATGATGTCTAAGATCTCTTAACCTCATACCCATATATCACAGAGAAATTTAACTCTCTCAAATCAAACCTCTTCTCTCTCTCTCTCTCTACCAACTTCTCTATTCTCAGATAGGAGACAATAAGCACAAACGAGGCCAAAAATCCAAAAATCGACTCCCCAAAACCCTAGATTTTTCAACCGCCACCATCGCTACTGGCGACGGTATTGATGGAACCTCTTTTTCCTGTATTTATTTAATTCGAATAGAAGGCCCATGAATGGACAGTACCTGATGATGATGATGCCCTAATAGCAACACTGAAGGCAAATTTGACTTTCTCAAACTTGGTGCTCGGTGCTAGCTCAACTTTGCTTTTCTTCTCGTCCACACTGTAAATCATGTTTTCAAACTCATCCACTTCCTCCAACAACCCTTTTAATCTCTCTGTTTTTTCCTTGATAGAATAATCAATTTCATTGATCTGTCACAATTAAATTTCAACTGTTCTCTCTTGTAAATCAGCAAACAACGATTTAAGTGTACTCAAACTAGAGCACTCATCAATAGATGACTTGAGAAGAAGCGATTTTCTTGGTCAGATTTAAACTTGCATTCTTTGTTGAGTACAAAGTTGATGTGTTAAAAACGATTTTGAATGTTTCAAGGTCCTCAAAGGAATGATGATGATGATAATGAGACTTCTCGTTTTCTTCAGTGTTGTCTGTGTTTGATGAAATTAGTCTATGTACCTAAAGATGACTGGAAACGATGAATCCACATTTCTTCCCGCCAAACATATCAAACTGGAGAGCCGTAAGCATTGTCAATGAGCCACTGTGCTCGCTATTGGAACTAAATGCAATATTGGTAAGAATTTCACTATCTGTTGTTTATTGTGTGAATTGTTGAATTGTTTTGATAGGTATACATTTTGCAGTAGAATTATTGGATAAGCTATGCCAGAGGCTTTCTTCACAGAGAAATTTGTGAAGAAAGGTAGAGAAATTCTCTATGAACAAAGTTAGAGAAATTTCAATTTTTTGTGAACAAGATTAGAGAAATTTGTGAACAAAACTAGAGAAATTCAATTTTTTTTCTGTTTTGAACTTAGAGAAATTTCGGTAGCGTTTGGTAGAGCTTTCTAAATATGATTTGAGAATAGGAGTTGTATTTTGAGTTTGTGAGTTTTGGAATTATGATTTGAGTGTGGAAAATTTGTTTGGTGAATGAGTTTTGAAAAGAGTTTTGAATTGAGTAGGAAAATTTTGATGTGACATATGATATTTGATACAAAAACTTGCAACTCATAACCAGACACACAACTCAAAATTCTATTAAAGCTCATAAAATTTTTTAAGAAATTCGGAAAATATTTTTTGTTGAATATATAAAAATTAACATGTGTCAATTACAAAAATAAAAAAATAAAAAAAATCAATAAATAAAAAAATAAAAAATAAAATTGTACTGTTTTGGTCAACCAGCCGGACGACCAGTGGGACGTCCGGTGGGACGGCCGGTTAGCCCAAATTTTTCCGTCTTCGACCGAGTGTTTAAAAGTGAGCGTGAAATTAATTTTTGAAAGCTGCAAACAAACACCACATGAGAACTAATGATTGAAACTAAAGTTTCAAAACTCTACCAAACAGAGCCTTCAATTTTCTTTGGTTTGAACCAAGAGTAATTCTTTGTATGTAATTTTTCTGGCCTTCCCAGAATCTGTAGACTGGAATCCAAAATCTCTAGACTAGAATTCAGAGAAATTTTTTAGAGAAATTCTTTAGAAAGAAATACTCTGGGAAGTTTAGAGAATTTCTCTGAATCGATATTGAGGGATCTTAGATATTATGAAAATATTGAATGTCTTTTATGCTATAAAATCTTAATACTTCCTAAAAGAAATCCCTATTTTTTAAACCAATAAGTCCTATTTAGTAAAACTAAGAATATTATCAGTGCTTCTCAATTTTTAAAACTAAGAACATTATCAATTTTGCATAGTAATATTCCAGATAATTGTTTCACTAACTGATGAAAAAAAAAACAGAATATGAGATTAAACGTTTTTCCTTTCTACTCATTGATTTGATTCAACTATCCAATAAAATCGAGAATATAGACAATTTTTTTTCCAGTTTTAAAATTGATAAATTATAAATTTTTTCATTTTTAAAGTTTTTTTTTTTTTTGCACATCAATGTTTCATCATAATGCTCCTTTATACATACAAATTTTGTAGTTTTGCACAAACAAATAATTCAATTTTTTCAAAAAAAAAAAAAAAAAACCATTCAGTGCGTTTGGTTTCAGTTTTCTGAAAATTGAGTTTTTTGTTTTTCGTGTTTTTTTTTAGTTAGTATTTTTAAAATTTTAAGCGATTTTTTTTTAGATGCACCTTACTTAGATGTATCTAAATAGGAAAATATTTGTGATAAAATATTTTTAAAAATTAATAGATATTTTTAAAAATATCTCAATAGTAAAATATTTGTAAAAAAATATTTTAAAAAATTAATAAATAGAATTTTTTGGAAAGTATTTTTTGGAAACCAAAACCGAACAAGTTAAAGTTTTTTTTTTTTTTTTGCGCGCGCGTGCGCGCGCGCGCACACACATACATATATATATATATATATATATATATATTAGTTTTTTGAATTTGAAAGTTGATGTTTTAAAATTTTAAAAATCAAAACAAATGTCAAATTATTATCTTCCTTTATAGATAATTATAAATGATGAATAATCATTATTTGAAAGGCTATTCCGACTATTAAAAATTTAATGGGACTTGAAGGTCCAAAAAATCTTAATTAGAACTTAATGGAATAAAAGTTTATAAACTAGGACTTGTGTGTAAATGCCTCAAAAAAAGATGATATTTTTTAAAACACAATTGCCATTCATATTTTTATGAACAAATACGATAACTTAAATAAATTATAATTATCAAATCGACCTAATTTTTTATATAAATGAAATACACGAAATACATTACAAAATGAATAATTCAAATCATCAAAACATGACTTGTGGTAAACTCTACAAATCCAAACAATGCTCTCTAATTCAAATTATGGACGGGAGACAATCCACCTAAAATTTGAAAAATGTTTACTTTTGTGTTTTCAAATAACTGTAATATTTTTCTTATAGAAGAAACATGACAATGCCTCATCCAAATCTCGTGGCAATACAAAAAACAAGTTCAGTTTGGCGTGAGAGAAAAAGGTGTTTTAGCAGCATTTTGGTATATGGGGTTTCCGTTTCTCGATTATGATATTTTATTATTTTTTTCATTTTTAAAATTTTTTAAAGCAACCAATTCGAGCACACGATTTTGATCAGAAATTTCACGCGAAAAGTCTCTTTATTACATGACATTTTACTCCCTCAAATGAGACTAATCAATAGAAAAACTATGAAGCGAAGACTTATCAATTCATCGTTTGTTAAGAATATGTTTTTGTGGTGAAAATTAAATTAATGAAATGATGGATTTATAAGTAAAATGAATTTCAACAATTAATTCTTTTTTCTCGATGAATTCTGAATTCGTAAGTGTGTAATTTTATTGTAATTAATAAAAACAAATTTTAGATATCATATCATATCTTATGTTAATAATGTAATGATTTAACAAACATTACATTAACATTAGATTTTCTTGTTTCTCAATTATATATTTTTCTACTACATTTTTTCGATCATTGTATTTTATTTTTGGATTAGCCTACTATAATGGATCTTCAAGTGACATCAATGCATTGATAGTGTATCATTTGATATAATATAAAATTTGGTGCTCAAATTTAATTACCATAACATTATTAATATCAGATTATATATTTAGGGTTGGTTTGGGTAACACTTTTTAAGATGATGTGTGTGTTTCTTTTTCTTCTTCTTTTTTTTGTTATTTTTTAGATGCTTCAAGATTCTATCATTTGCATAATTTTTATTTCTTTAAAACTGACATGTCAATACACTTTATATATTCCTAAGCATATCTTTTCTTTCATTTATGCTGTGTTTGGTTGGAGTTTTTGAGGTGGGATTTGAAAAATGAATGAGAAATGTAATCCTATTTATGTTTGGTTATAATAAAAAATATATGGGAAAAGAAAGGGGGTGAGAAATAAATAAAGAAATAGGATACCTTTTAGGACATCAATTCTATTTTATAACTAACACAACCAAACATAGTTGGGATTTGGAATTCTATTAATTCTTTCTCCTTTTCCTTTCATTTCCATTTCCCTTTCCATTTCCCTTCCCAAATCCCCCAACCAAACACAGCGTTAGTATACATACATAGAAATTAGTAATCACTTATTAAAACAGTCATATAACATTTTCCCTTTTTTAATATATACAAATCTATACTCCTCAGCATTGTTCATAGTATCACCATGTTCTAATTACATAAATACTGGTCCTCAATTTGTGGAACATAATTTTACACCTAATGAAAACTTATAGCATATGTCTTGCAAGCATTGTTGAAGCATTCCATCAACATTAATGGACAGTGCCAATGTTACATGTGTGTGGTAGGTTTGAGGATTGGCTGTCCCTAAGAACAGCAATATGCTATGGTGGATAAAGACAGGAATTTGAGACAACAACTGTACACTCTGCTACAGAAACAAGACTCATATTGGGCGCAGCGGTCAAAACAACTGTGGACCATTTCAAGCTACTTTTAATCTCGGAACCACTGGTCATTCAACAAGCTTTTGTGGACCATTTCAAGCTACTTTTTTCAAGACCAACAGTGACGCCTCTGGATTTTTGGATACATATTCTTATGTCCTAATCATTTTAATATCTTAAGTGCTGTCACTTGTAAGATTAGACCGTCACATGTTGAACTGTTAGAATGACCGTTTTCTGTGGAGGAAATAAAAATGGTTGTTTTTCAAAGGGGCAAATTTAAGGCACCTGGGCCGGATGGGTTTGTTGTGGGTTTTTATCAGAAATATTGGGTAGAGGTGGGCGAGTCGGTTAGTGAGTCTGTTCTTAGCTTCCTTAATACATTTTCAACTGTTAACAACAAAATTCAAATATTTCAAAACCGTCTTTCTGAAATCATAGATGTCATTTATAACACAAAACCATTTTCATTTTGTTTTTGATTTGTTAGATTCAACTTTTGTCCAACCGAAAACTTACATCTCAAACCCAAAACTGTTTTAGTTCAAAAGAACCATCCAAGGCCACCACATCAAAACATAGATTTTTGTTTTCCTCAAAATCACTCCCTTTCGTTCCTCCGGTGACTTACAACATAGTCACCCAATAAAATCCATCACACTCGTGACAACACCACAAAATTGACACCAATTTCCATGAAAAAAAATCCCAGAAAATTTTCCAAAGTGCCAACAACATAGCACAAGTAAAGAAATTTCATTCCCACCAAACAAGTTACCACAAACTCAAAGCAATATCCTAACTGTCCATAAAGGACTTACATGTCACACCATGACACCGTTCAATTACACAACCCTCAATTTCAACTTGTTTCCGAGGTGACTATATGTCAACCAACCCAGATACCCGACCAATCAGGTAACTACACAACAACCTCACACTAGCCTCTAAACACCGATATACCACTTAACTTCGCATAACCCAACATCAACACCAACACCTTGCCCAACCTTACTAGCTCTGAAATGGATGGAGTTCCATACTCAACCTCACATGTTCGTTGAATCATTTTGGATTCCTCAAAGCTAACAATACTCTGGTTCTCAATTCACCCATCACATATATGCCTAAGTGGCATGCACATCCTCACTTTACATTTGAGTTCGAAATGGACTTTTCAAGTTCAAACAGAACACGCCACCTTAAGTTAATGCACACTCCAACACTTCACACCATGCACATAAGGACCGATAAGGTCAAAAGAACTCTGACAAAGCACTCTGATCACTCCACGTAATCTTACTGATTCACTCGGAGTTCCACTATCCAAACCAAACAACAAACAACAACACTAACGTGACTCAGCATTATCGGACATTAGACCACTCTTAACAACATATTAAACACACTATTGCTACACCCAAATAACCTCCTTGGATAGTTCCATGACCAATCCCCTTCGATACATCCTCGAACAACCCCCAACCATGCATCGGCACACCACACAACGTAAAATCCCATTACTTACTGCACAATATCTCACCTCTAACCCCAAATGGGTTATCTCAACACTAATGCCCTCACTCTACCAATGTACTCATAATCCCAACCAAGTTCACAACAACGAGTTTCACATATTTATTTTCTCTCTCTCAAAGCCAACTCGCAGGAGCCTACCACGCTACAATGCCACCACCAACACGTAACAACCCAAACCGGACAACAAGTAAACACCACACTTTCATCCATCAATGACCAATAGAGTCAACTCTTTAATCCACATTCTATCGCATCACCCATTATACAAGTACAACCAGATCACTAAGTCCCTTGGTCAATCTACCAGTTGTTAATACTCACCGAACAATTACCTTGAACCAAACCCCGACACATACACACAACACTTACAAGGCTCTCAAAGCCATACCATCTTAACTCCACAGAAGAACAAAAGAATTTCTCAACCTCGTCTACCTGAGTCATAGAACACTACATTCCCAACTACTCTCTCAACCAACCTGGAATGCTACGTGAGCCACAACACGGCCCATCTCCGAATACAATTATCTCCTCACCGTCATTCCAAACCTCGACTGATAAACACTAAACCACTGTGACCCTACACATTGGTCACGCAACAACCATTGGTTACATACCTAACCAACCCTTCCGAAAACATCTCTTAACTAAACCAGAATTGATGTACACATCTCTTGCACCTAATTACAATAAATAAATTCTAGTCCTTAGGGAACGTCCTCAGTACCACTACCTGAAGTACAGCACGAGGTGTTCAGAACACACCACCCACCAAACACTAGCAACCAATACTACGATAAGAGACTAACATCTCTTTACAAGAAACAACTAACCAGATAATACCAAAATCCGCTAATATTACCTACCATTAAGATACAAGTCTATACCCAACGAAATCATACGCTATTCTCAAAACGCTAGCAACTCTAAGTCTCTCTATACCCAGAATAAAGGAATATTCCACCTTTGCATACATCTCTACACTACACTGTACCAGTTCATCGGGTCAACCCTAGATCAACCAATCGCGACAAGCCATCGCCAAAACACTAAGTCAAAACTAATCATACATTATCCATAATGAACAACTCATGGCCGAGATGGCCCAACTAACTTTGCTAATCCCGAGGGAAGTCAAACCATGACACTACATCCCAACTAACCTCACTCTACAATATGGACTTCTAGATTACCAACGCCGAAGTCGGAACCATACACCACCATTACCAACACATACAAGTTCAAACCTACCTTTCTTTGTTTTAGAAACTCTAACACCACTAACACCCCTTTCACGAGTTACAAAACTTAAAGCAACACACTCAATTAGGGAACACACCCCATACTACACCTCACACCTCTGACCACTCAAGGTCATAGCTAACTCTAACACATGCTAGTCCACAGATTAATAACCAACACCAAACATACACGATACTATCCACGTGAGCATTAAAACTCAACCCTCACAAGCTGTCATGAAGGACTCAAAAACACTACAATCTCTCAAAGATGTACCAGCCGCCACCAAGGCAACCAATGCTAACTCTCCACCAACGTTAATGCATAACCAATATAGCCTACACCAAGGTACCCACTCCGAGTTCACAGTACCATCAGATAAGCAAATACACAAACAACCGCATTTAGACTCCAATCAACTCACATATCAGCTACACATAACACATAATTGTGCTAAGTCTACAAAGATAGTTCTTTGTTCTAGTGCTCGCTTAGATTTCCCATTACAAACAACGTTGATCAAGTGTGTTTCCAACAAGACTTCCAAGTTAGTTAATTAGACAACGAATAATATCTATGAGTCTTAACACCATACCCAGATAAAATGTAACACATAAGCATGTTATCACTTAGCACACAACATACAAATGTCCTCACCGAGCAAGATAAACCAACTATGGCTAACCACTTCCTACGAGCCCAAGATTATCAAATCCGGTTAGCTCTGATATTAAGTCGTCATGCCCACGGTCCGGCTCACGTGAATAAATCACCCAACGATAAACAATAGATAACAGCTCTCATGCAAATGAATATAATATAGTCACACAATATATGTGTTTTATCCAATTTTATACATTCCTAGATACAATATCTAAGTCGAATGGATGCTCTGTAACTAAAATACGCACAGATGTTATAAAATCAAATTAGATGCCTTGAGGTTTAGATCATACATAAGGGTGTAACCCTTACAAGAATGGCACACAACTAATAAATAACATAAATGGCCCTTGGCCTACACATAACTGAACCATCCTACACGGTTCCGAACACAACTTCACATCACAGTCCACATCCACACATGTATGCCTGAAAAACATTTCAGCCACGTAGGGTGAGCATAAAGCCCAATAGAGAATATTTCAAAAACTAAACATGCTCTACCAGCATAAATGATCGTGATGCAATACATATATACAATATGCCTGAATGCATTTTCAAATTCATTTGATTTTTCAACAAAATCCTTTCTTTCCAATTACCGAAACCTTATGTTTAATCAAAACATTTTTTGAGTCGAAAATATCAATTTGATATGAAATTTCTTTCCAAAAACCAATCCAGGTATTTCAATACCAACCAGCAAATACATTGCTAAATGAAATTGCGAATACATCGCTAAAGAACAGCAAATACATTGTTAAAACCATTTTCCAAACATTTTGTTCCAATACTAGCATAATAGTAAATAAAATGGGTAAATCTCCAAAACAGATACAACCTTTCACAAATATTACGTCCGCGGGAAATTGTCAGATGGCACTCATGTAAACGTAGCATTTACAAGCGCACTATTGCCATTTTACGGATATTTCATTTGCGGTTACCTACATCCATGTATACGCGCATTTTTTGGAACTTTTACCTTGGACAAATCGGCCAACTTATTTGATATAACAACAACTTTTTCCCAGATTCACCATTTTATTTATTCTTTTCAATAGTACAATACATGTAACTCAAAATATTGTTTTTTCAAAACAATGCAAATGTTCTAAAACATAATGTAAGAATTTCCAAGACCTCTTTTCAAAACATATAGTTTTAATTTTCAAAATCCATTACATGCTCCATGATGTGAATGATTTCAAATTGCCTAATCCACATGCAATTTCTAACACACGACAATGTCATCCTCCACTGATAGTCAAAACAGTTATTTCTAATGCAATAATTAAAAGATAACAATATAGATATATTTTTCCATGAGAGTAACAATGCCCATTTTCAAAATACCACAACCATTTCCTTTCCAACCAAACCATTTACCACATATCTATCCAACTCTCAAAATAATATCATTTAGGGTTTTCAACAAATTGAGGCTTTTTCACTTTTAGAAATCCATGTGCAATATTGATTATCAAAAGTAACTGTAGTAGCAAAATCATAGCCCAACAATCCCCCAGTTTCACAAAACTTCATTTTCTTTCGAAATTCCTTTTGAGTAAAGGAAAGCCACCATGTCAACATATCTCAATCACCAATACAAAATTGGAACCTTGTTCAAAATTCATCTGAAAAATCTCTCTTTTACATTTCAAAATCCACACCCTAAGTTTAACCCAAAACCCCCAAATCCATAGATCTTTTGAAATAACAAATAACAAGGGTAAAATCATACCAAATGACTACCAAATATACATAACAAAATAGGTCACAAATATGCTGCCGAACTCATATTGAGTTTAAGAAATAAACCCTACCTCTTGAAGTGAAGGGGAGAACTCAAAGAAAACCAAAGTTGAAGAAACCGCAAAACTCTTGGATTAAAAAAAAGTCCTTGACGAGATCTACAATCTTTCTCAAAGGACCAAGGTGAAAAGATGTCTCTTCGTGAGTAGATCTAGTGATCTAAGTGGAAAAATGTGAGTTTCTAAGAGGGAGAAAGGGATTCACAATTTAAAGAGGGAAGAGAAAGAGAGAGAGAGAGAGAGAGAGAGAGAGAGAGAAATGAAAAAATGAATGAGGAAAGTGTGTTTGGGGTCTATTTATAGTGGTAGAATAATAGCCCTAAAGTCAAAGGAAAGAATAAGTCAAACCCCCAAAAGTAGAACCCTAAAATCGAACCAAAACTCTGGAAATCAACTCACAGGGGTCGACCCTTCAGATAGTGGTGCCGACCCTTCAAGAAGAAAGACTGAGACATTAATGTGTATAGAGGACGAGTGTTAACCCTTAGAACCAGTGACACCCTAAATTTTAGAATGTAACCCAGAACAACACAACAAGGGAAGGGTTGACCCTCATAATCGTGGTGTTGACCCTAAAAACCAACAAAGACACTAAGAGCAAGGCAACAAGGTGGTGTCGACCCCCATGAAGGCTAGTGTCGACCCCATAACAAAATTTTCAAGTTCCTAAAGAACTTTTCAACATAAACAAGTGCGAACAAGCAATCCCAACAAATCTAAATCGAATCATGCTCCTCTAAAATCGAAATACAATAACTCCAAAGACTCCCAAAATGAAAAGAAATGAATCAAATAAACTCTCCAATAGTTTAAAGAACACAAGTGCTACAGGTAAGGAGCTCTTAAACACGAGGTTCAATGGGTAGTGGTAATAGTAAACATATTTTTCCTTTTGAGGATCAATGGATTCCCATCATCTCTTACCCAATGGGAGGGAGAGATATAAATTGGATGTTGCCTTCTACGAAGGTAGAATAATTTACAGATAATGAACATAGATGTTGGAGAGAAAATCTGGTTAGACTATTTTTTCCCAAAGATTGTTGTCGACACATTCTAGCAATTCATATTTCGAATTTTCATTGTGAGGACAAATTGGTTTGGTGCCCTGTCAAGAATGGGGATTATTCTGTAAAATCAGGCTACAAACAAGCCTTGCTTCGTTATTATCCGTATTTTGGTCACCCAGATCCGGATCAAATGGTTTGGAAAAAGCTGTGGCACTTAAGGCTACCTCCAAAATGGGTTTTATTTATATGGAAGTGTCTTCATAGAATTCTCCTGATAAAATGGGAGTTAAAAATGCGAGGAATGAGAGATGAAACAATGTGTGTCCGGTGTTATAAAAACGATAAAACTTTAGAACATGTGTTTTTTTACTGTTTATTTTTGCAACGGGTATGGCGGGGATTGGCGTTGGGGCTTGACTTTAGTATTAGGTCACCGGTATCCTTTTTTCGGTGGTTCAAGGATTCAGTTGAGCAAGTGAAGGATGACCTAGTAATCATTCAATCTGTGGCTATTCTTTGGGCTATATGGTTACAACGAAATAGTTTTACATTCAATCATAGCCCTAGAAGTCCTAAAGACACAATTGAGGAAGTGAAAGACCTCTCAACTTTGGCTCTAACCATTGCATATCATAGGTCCTCTGTTCTTAGTGAAGATAATATAGGTAATGGGAATCACCAAACTAATCTGTGTGTTTTGCAATAGGCACAGGCTAGGGAGCATACTGCTGCTTTATCCACTTGGTTGTTCATCATTGATGGAGCATGGAAAGATTCTCACATTGGTACAGGTATTGTTTGGGTATGCATAGATAATAAGGGTCAAAATCTACATCAAAATGCTTTAGTTGTGAACCCATTTCCTAGTCCACTAGCAGTGGAGGCAAATGTATGTTTGAAAGCTCTAAGATGGGCGAGGTAACAAGAATATGAACTCATCTTTCTTATTTCATTCAATCAACTATCACAGATATTTATATACTCAGAGTTACAACAGATATAACAAACTAACTAACTAATCTAACAAACTAATTATGTAACTGCAACTAACTAACTGGAACAACTGGAGATGTATTTGTAACTGTAGGAGGAGTAGTATGCTTATTAGTCCCCTTCAAGTTGTGGGGCAGGGAAACACTAACAACTTGTCTTTAAGATAGTGAAACCGAGCTGAAGAAAGGGGCTTGGTAAAGATATCAGCTATTTGATCATCTGTAGGAATATAGTAGAGAGCAAGTTGTTTAGACACAACACGCTCACGAATGAAATGACAATCAATTTCGATGTGTTTGGAGCGAGAGTGAAAAATAGTATTAGAAGCAAGAGCCATTGCAGACACATTATCACACTAGAGGACTGGAATATCAGAATAAGGAACGAAGAGATCTTTGAACAACTATTGAATCCAACATAGTTTCAGCAGTAGTATGGCCTAATGACCTGTATTCGGCTTCAGTGGAGGATCTAGAGATAGTGGCTTGCTTCTTAGCAGACCAAGAAATAAGGTTAGGCCCAAGATAAACACAAAACCTTGAGGTAGACCTCCTATCCACACAGTTGCCAGCCCAGTTGGAGTCAGAATAGGCATGAAGAACAAAGGGACTTGAGCTAAACTACAACCCCTGAGTAAGGGTGCCTTTCACATGTTGAAAAAGCCTTTTAAGAAAAGAGAAGTGTCAAACTATAGGGGCATGCATATGCTAACAAGCCTGGTTGACAGCCAAGGTAATGTCAGGTCTGGTGATGGTTAAATATTGAAGTGCACTAACTAGGCTTCTATAGAAAGAAGGCTAAGAATAAGGATGGTCATCTGCAGCAGAAAGAGCAGGTTTGACAGCCATAGGAGTAGAGCATGGCTTGTAGTCAACCATGCCAACTTTGAGCAACAGATTAGAGGCATACTTCTGCTGAGATAAAAAATAACCCTGAGAAGAAGCATGAACTGAGATACTCAAGAAGTAAGAGATATCTCCTAATTCTTTCATAGAGAATGCTTGATGCATTTGATGAACCAGATCATGAAGAACAATAGAATCACTCTTAGTTAACAAGATATCATCTATATATATAAGGAGAATAGTAATGGAGGTAGCTGTTTTTTTGACAAACAAAGAGGAATCAACATGACTGAGAACAAATCCTTGAGAGAGCAAGAAGGAAGAAAATGTAGAATACCAAGCTCGGAGAGCGTGTTTCAAACCATAAAGTGCCTTCTTTAATTTGCATACATGTGTAGGATAAGAAGAATCAATGAATCCTTGAGGTTGATCCATATAAACCTCTTATTCCAAGTGGCCGTGAAAGAATGCATTAGATATGTCCAATTGTGTAAGAGGCCAGTTATTCTGATGAACCGAACAAAGTAAAATTCGAATTGTAGGTTGCTTAGCCACTGGACTAAAGGACTCTTGGTAATCTATGCCTTCTTGTTAAAGATAACCCTTAGCCACCAACTTGGCCTTGTAACGAGCAATAGAGCCATTGGAGTTTTTCTTAATTCGAAAAACCCATTTGCAACCAATAGAGGATTTAGAGGAAGGTAAAGCAACTAAATCCTAAGTACCCTGTGTATGGAGAGCCTGAAATTCCTTATTCATGGCCTGAACCCAAATGGGAGATTTTAAAGCCTTTGCAGCAGTCAAGGGCTCAGTTAGAGACAGATCAATGAGGGGTGGCTAAGAAGCAGTCTGAGAAAAGTGAGCTTGAGCTGCTTTAGATCTTGTAACCATAGGATGAAAATTCTGCAGAGAAGAAGGAGAAATAGAAGGAGGAACTAAAGACAAATCAATAGAAATGGAAGTAATAGCTATGGAAACTGTAGGAGTAGAGATAGTAGGTATGGAAACTATAGGAGCAGAAATAGTAGTTATGGAAACTGCTGGAGCAGAGATAGCAGGTTCCAGACTTGAAGAAGTGGGTATAGGAGCAAAAGTATGTGGACCAGAATGAGGTATAGAGGAAGGTATAGGAGCAGCAAAAGTAGAAGGCAAGTGAGGATTAGGAGAAATAGGTTGAGAAGAAGCAGACTTTGGCAAAAAGAAAGAAGACAGATCAGAGAAAGAAGAAGATGAAGATGGTGTGTTAGAAATATGTGCAAAAGGAAAGCAAGACTCAACGAACAAAACATGCCTAGACAAATGTATTTTGCCTGTCAATGGATCTAAGCGTCTATAACCCTTAGTAGTAGGATGGTAACTAATAAACACACAAGGAGTGGATCGAGGTTGAAGTTTATGAGAAACATAGGGGCGAAAGCAGGGAAAACATTGACATCTAAACACCTCGAGGAAAGAATAATCTGGCACAGTGTGAAACAAAAGTTCAAAAGGAGACTTATGGCTAAGAGATAGGCTAAGCAGTCTATTAATAAGAAAAACAACAGTAGCAATAGCCTAAAACCAAAAAGAAACATGCATAGAAGATTGAGATAATAATGCAATGGCAGTCTTAGTAATATGTTGATGTTTTCTCTCAGATATGCTATTCTGCTCAGGAGTGTAAGGACAGCTAAGTTGATGAATAACACCATGGTGAGTCAAATAGGCATCCAGTTGTTTGTTAACAAACTCAGTACCATTATTAGTTCTTAAGATTTGAAGAGGAGTAGCAAACTGAGTTTCAGCATAAGCTTTAAAAGAAAAGAAAGTGGAAAAACTTCACTTTTGACATACAAAGGGTAAATCCAAGTAAATCGAGTAAAGTCATTCACAAAGACGAGATAGTATTTAAATCTAGAAGTAGAAGCATGAAAGGGGCCCCATACATCACTATGAACAAGAGAAAAGGGCCTATTAACAGTAGTAGTAGAAAGTTTAAAAGGTAGTCTATGGATCTTAGCAACATTACAAGGAGTGCATGAAAATTTAGCACTATTATTTTTTATTACAACAGGTAAATGTTTGACAATATGCTGCATTTTCAGAGAAGAAGGATGGCCAAGTCTTTGATGCCAAGTGGACATAGAGACTTGAGAAGGAGAGTGAGCAATGCAGGCTTGAGGATGAGGAGAAGAAGAAGAGGATGCAAACTGGTAAAGTCCATGATGATTAGAGCCTTTATGCAAAACCTGGTTCAAAAATTTGTCCCGAATGACAAAAGAGTTAGCATCAAATGTAACTGAACAATTATTGTCCTTAGTAAGCTTATAAACAGATAAAAGATTGGAAGAAATATGAGGAACATGAAACATATCATTGAGATGAAGAGAGCACTGAGGTGTAGGCAAGAGACCTTTACCAATGTGATGAATAGGTAGGGTCTGACCATTACCTACTGCAACTTGATCTGTTCCTTGATAAGGCTGGTAGACCTGAAGGTTGCTTAAGTCATTGGTGATATGACTTGTAGCAGTTGAATCAACATACCAAGGAGTAGTGGTAGGAATAGAAGAAGAAACAGAAGGTCTTAGTGCAGCATATGCTTGAACAGATGGAGCAGAATTAGAAGAAGAGGTTGTGTGATGGTAAGATTGATAATTTGGATCCATTTTGTACCAACAGTCAAGGGCACTATGACCAAGAACATCACAGATCTGACAACCTGAACCAGTAGAAAAGAAATTTCCAGATCTGCCTCTGCCTTTGTCATTACGATATGATCGACTACCACCACGATATCTACTACATCGAGAACCATGAAACTGATATCGACCTCGATTGGGTATAGAGTGACCTCTATGTTGAGAAAAATGTGAAGAGGAAGGACCATACTTAGATGTCTTGGTTGCAGTATAGGCAGCAGTTGCATCTCCAAGAGCTTGTTTGACCTTGTTTTCCATATGTATGGCTTCAGAACACAATAGAGCAGACAAATCTGCCATTATAATGGCTTCAGCTCTAGCACGAATGGTAGTTTTGAATGCATCATATTCCTCAGGTAGACCATTCAAAGTAAGAAGAACCAAATCTTCATCATCAACAATCGAAGATGCAAGACTTAATTGATTTGACATTTCTCTGATTTGTTGAAGATACTCTTCCATTGTAAATCCTTTCTTTGTAAGGCTCTGAAGTTTGTGTTCGAGTTGATGAATGTGTGATCGAGAAAGAGAAGTGAATCTCTTTTCAATTGCAGTCCAAACCTCAAAACAATGATGAAGGTGAAGAACAGAAGAGAATACAGAAGCAGAAAGTGTTGCAGTAATGCAACTGAGGAGATGGGCATCGATGATCTGCCATTTCTCAAATTCAAGATTTGGAATGGTTTTACCAGATGAATCAAGAACATTTGGAGATGGACATGGAACAGATCCAGTCACAAAACTAAGAAAATTAGTTGCTCGAAGAACATTTTGCATCTTGTTTTTCCATATGAGAAAGTTTGTAGAATCAAGCCTCACTGTAACCAATCAACTGAAGTTTGAGATTAAAAGAGTAAGACTTGGTGGTAAAGACAGTGATGAAGATGAATCTGCCATTGTTTTCTTACGTTTGCTCGTGAGAGCTTAAATGGCTTTGATACCATAACAAGGACATGAACTCATCTTTCTTATTTCATTCAATCAACTATTAAAGATATTTATACACTCAGAGTTACAACAGATATAACAAACTAACTAACTAACTAATCTAACAAACTAACTAATTATGTAATTACAACTAACTAACTGGAACAACTGGAGATGTATTTGTAACTGTAAGAGGAGTAGTATGCTTATCATGAGGGCTCAAGGGATGAAATGTTTAACTATTCAAACAGATTGCCAAGGGTGTGTTTGGTAACGTTTACGTTTTCAGTTTATATTTACAAAAATTTTATAAACTGATTTTTGTTTATTTTTTGTTTATTTTTAGAAAAAACATAAACTACAAACGCGTTTGCTAATTGACAAAATGTTTAAAAAAATTTAAAAATATAAAAGAAAGTGAGAAATAGCAAGTAGTGGCATGTGGCGGCGGAAGACGGTGGTGGAAAGTGGTGACGGTGGGCGGTGGGTAGCTGGTGGTGGTGGGTGGTGGCGGGTGAGCGGTGGTGGTGGTGGGTGGGTGGGTAACGATGGTGGGTGGTGGGTTGTAGCGAGTGGGTGGTGGTGGCGAGTGGTGGGTGGTGGCGGGTAGGTGGCGGGTGGTGGTGGTGGTGGGTGGGTGGGTGGGTGACGGTGGCGAGTGGTAGGTGGTAGCGAGTGGGTGGTGGTGGTGGGTGGTGGTGGCGGGTGGGTGGTGGTAGTGGTGGCAGGTGGGTGGTGACGGGCGGATGGCTGGTGGGTGGTGGTGGCGGTGGCGGTGGTGGCAAGGAGTGGGTGGTGGTGGATGGGTAGGTGACGGTGCCAGGTGGTGGGTGGTAACGAGTGGGTGGTGGTGGCAAGTGGGTAGCGGATGGCTGGTTGTGGTGGGTGGTGGCGGGTAGGTGGCGGATGGTGGTGGTGGCGGTGGGTGACGGTGGCGGGTGGTAGGTGGTAGGTGGTAGCGAGTGTGTGGTGGTGGTGGTGGTGGTGGGTGGTGGCAGGTGGGTGGTGGCGGCAGGTGGGTGGTGGTGGTGGGTGGTGTTGGCAAATAGGTGGCGAGTGGTGGTGGCAAGTAAGTGGTGGATGGTGGTGGTGGTGGTGGGTGGTGGCGAGTGGATGGCAGGTGGGTGGTGGGTGGTGGTGGCGAGGGGTGGGTGGTGGTGACGAGTGGGTGGCAGGTGGCTGGTGCGCGGGTGGTGGCTGGTTGGTGGTGGTGGCGGGTAGTGGATGGTGGGTGGTGAGTGGTGTGGCAAGTGGTGGTGGGGGGTGGGTGGTGGTGGCGGAAGACAATGGTGGAAAATAGTGGCGGGTGGTGGCTAGTGTTGGGTGGTAAAAAAAAAAACTCAACTCAAAACGGAAACACATTTTTTGTGTTTTCATTTTTTGGCTAAATTTATAAACTGAAACCACTGATTTATAAATCAAAAATTTTACCAAACAAGTTTTTATTTGAGTTTTTTAAATTTTTGTAAATATAAACAGAAAACTGAAAACGTAAGTGTTATCAAACAGCACCCAAGTATTAGTCAAGATACTTCAGAGCCAAGGAGAAGTCACAGATTGGCAAATTATGTCTATAGTTAGTGATATTATTAACTATAGTAAGGCTTTTGAATATGTTTGTAATAATAAGATAGGAAAGAATGTAATCTAACCAGCACATAAGCTGGCAACTAATGTTATTAAGCTATTTAACTAATATATTTTGGTGGTCAGTCCTCAAAAAAAAAAAAAAAAACAAAAAAACAAAACAAAAACAACAACTAACATGACGGTCTCACAATTGCCCTGAATTTGTGGATCTTTGTTTAGATTGATTAACTATAAATTTTTAATTATGTCATTATAATAGCTAGTCTTTTTCCATATTCTATCTTGTTTCTTCATATAACAATGCTACCGGAATAGTTGTTTCGTTATTCTCTAAAGTGTGTCATAATTATTTTATTTTATTTTTAAAATATGTGTGAAATTATTTGTTACAATTTTTACTTATAACTTGTCAGTCAAAAACAACGTAAATAAATTGAAAAATATGATTGTCTCCTAAGTCATGAGAGTAATGTTTTCAACTTTTGCTTATAAATTATTGACTTTCAACTTAAAGACAAATTCTAAGAAACATGCCCCAAGTCTTTTATAGGGGGGGGGGGGGGAATAAAATTAAAGAATAAGTATATAGCTTTAGAAACAACTATTTTTATTACGATAAAACTCAATATATTTCAAGTACAATGAAAGATCAAATATCACTTATCATTATTACAAATAATATTTTTATTTCATTTTTTAGAAGTAGAGAAATCTCAAATAAATATAAAGAGAGTAAGATTCACACAGATAAAAAGATTTTCCAACCATTAACCTCTTATTAACTTCCCATAAATAAATAAATCAATAACCTGTTATTAACTACATGGACTTTGGTCAACAAACTAAATTTATGGTTAATAAATTTTAGTTTGAATGAATTGAGTACTATCCAAAAATTACTTTTAAACAAATTTTTGTTTGTCTTTATTGAACTTTTTTTTTTCTAATCATATTTTAATCCTTTGTTTTTTAGATACATTACGATTAGCTATATCTAAAAAGTAAAAAAAGCTTAACTATGAAAACAAATTCACTAAAAACAAATGAAAATCTAAATGAAAATGCACACGATTTTTTTTTAATATTTTAACTAATTTATTTTACTTTTTAGATGCATCTTGATTAAGTGCATCTAAAAAATACAAAAATGTGATGAAAATATTTTTTTAAAAAATTACTAAAAATAAATAAAAATTAGGGGAATTGATCCATAAATCCTAAAAGGAGAGATTGTAATCTAATCAGTCCCATATTTAATTTTGTACACCTAAAGGTTCCATTATTTGGGGTGGACAGTTTTGCCCATGAACTTACTGTTTTGGGTTTGGTGATATTATGGTTGAATGATGTGGGTGTATGTAATGTTTGAAAAAAGTTTACTATAGCTTTTTTATGATGTGGGTGTATGTAACGTTTGTGGGTGTATGTAACGTTTGGGAAAAGCTTACTATAGTTTTTTTATGATGTAGGTGTATGTAACGTTTGGGAAAAACACATTTATGATGTGGGTGTATGTAACGTTTGGGAAAACATTTATGATGTGAGTGTATGTAACGTTTGGGAAAAACTTACTATAGTTTTTTTATGATGTGGGTGTATGTAACGTTTGGGAAAAGCTTACTATAGCTTTTTTACGATGTGGGTGTAACTAACGTTTGGGAAAACATTTATAATGTGGGTGTATGTAACATTTGGAAAAAGCTTATTATAGCTTTTTTATGATGCGGGTGTATATGACGTTTGGGAAAAGCACATTTATGATGTGGGTGTATGTAACGTGTGGTTGTATGTAACGTTTGGGAAAAACACATTTATGATGTGGGTGTATGTAACGTTTGAGAAAACATTTATGATGTGGGTGTATGTAACGTTTGGGAAAAGCTTACTATAGCTTTTTCATGATGTGGGTGTATGTAACGTTTGGGAAAAGCTTACTATAGCTTTTTTACGATGTGGGTGTATGTAACGTTTGGAAAAACATTTATGATGTAGGTGTACATAACGTTTGGAAAAAGCTTACTATAACTTTTTTACGATGTGGATGTATGCAACGTTTGGGAAAAGAATATTTATGATGTGGGTGCATGTAACATTTTTTGGGTTTAGTAATGTATGTAGGGGTGTTCACGTTATTTATGACCCAATGTTTCAACTACAAAGAAAAAGATACATCAGTCAGAAAAGTCATTCCATAATTACATAATGGGATCCTTCGGATCAGATTACCAAAAAAATAGGACTTGGACGTCTATTAATTTTAAAATGGGACTTGATAGACTACAACTCTCCAAAATGGGAGTTTCGAATAATTTTTCCTAAAAATTAACCTATAAATAATTTTTAAAAAATCAAACCAAACATGCACTTATAAGCTGAGCAGTGCATGACGGCAAGCTAGCATCAGTTGGCTGTTTGTGATGGTAAATTAAAGGTGATGGGAGGAAAAAGCTCCCATGTTCACCCTAAAAAAATGTGTATATGATATACACTTATATAAAAAAAAGTATAATTTTATCGTAAAATGTAAAATAAAAAAAAAATTGCAAGTTAGTGAGGAAATTATAAAGTAATTGCACTGTAGATACTTTTTTTTTTTTTTTGCGCAACTCTGATATACATGAATAGATTTGCACTATCCATAGAGAAAACTTGGACCATTGTCAAAACGAAATATTTTCTCCACAGTTCCACTAAAAAGTAATTTCTTCTAACAAAAATATAACTTTTATCATAAATATGTAACTTTTTACTTAGGATCTTACGAACAAATACCCTTAGGCATAAGTAAACGACAAATTTTTTTAAGAAAATAAGATATTTTTTACTAAATTCAATATATTTTTATTAAAATCAATACACTTTTTAATATTTGGATAAATTATCCATAGGTCATGATAGTTGAACTTAACTCTCATCAAGTCATATTGAAAATAAGTCATAATAAAATCATAACTAAAAATAATTATTTATGACTATTTTTTACATATGTTGCTAAAAATTAATAATTAGTGATTTTTTATCACGATTTTTATAAATTGTCACTAAAACTTACAATTAGTGATGTTTTTCTGTGATGAATTTTTTAAATTATCGCTGAAAGTTAAAAATTAGTGACTTTTTTTGTGATAATTTTTTAAAATTGTCGCTGAAAATTAATAATTAATGACGTTTTAAAAGTGTTTAATAAAAAAAACGTCATTAATTATTATAGGACCTATATTGAACAATAAGCACAACGATTAGGATTTACCCGTAAGTCCTTCTTAATATTTTTAAATATTTTCAAGACACTCCATACACTCTTTCCAACGTTAAACAATATTTAAGGAACAATTATTAGCATTTGTCTTTTACTTATCACAAAAAATATTTTATTATTCGTAATTTTAAGGGAGCACACCATGACTATATCATTGATAACTTTTATTATCAAAAATCATAATTTTCATTTAATTTTATATTTTGTCATAATTAAAAAAAAATATAACTAAACATAACATGAGTCATAACTGAAGAATTCATGAGCTATAACTAAAGAAGAAAATTGATTATAACCAAAAAAAATTACGTAACTAAAGATTCAAATGATACTCTTTTTAAGAGTGTATATTAAAATTTGAACTAGGTTTCCCTCCAGTCTGATACTAGAGGGTATTATTGGGCCCGTGGGAGCCTACCATGAATCTCATTTCGATAATTTGAACCATTCAATGTGTAGAACTCGTAAAGTATTATATGGCTGTAAGCAATCACGTTGATTGGATATTAATAGTTACGTGATCAAATCCATTTTATATATATAAAAAAAAAGGATGATGGAAAAATAAATAGTTGACAGAAATCTGATTCGATGATAGAAATCTGATTTGATGAGACAATTATCGATATTCGATCAACTTGATTTTTTAAAACTATATAATCTTCAACAAGATCTATACATTAAACGATTTAAATTATCAAAACGAAATCTATAATGAACTCCTATAGGCTCAATAGTACTGTTTAATCCAATTACGGAATGAGGAAAGCCAACTCCTTAAAATTTCCCATTTCCATAACAAAAATCATAATTTTTCTTACATTTTCAAGATTGACGAGAGAAGAATCTAGAGGCAGGTTGGTTGAGTTCTTAATTCCCAACGTTAAGTAGATTTTACATTTACATTTTCTTGGTGGTTTGTTTGTGTCAGATAATGCAAGTCAGTCAAATATCAGTACCGATACTGTGGAAAATCAATGAGGTGGAGTCAGTCAGTGTACTGTGTGAACTGAATGCGAGAAGTTATCAGTTACCCCTACGGCACGGTGGTGCCTTAATAGTGTTATGACGAATTAATGAGGTGAGAATTATAATTTTATATTAGATGATTAAAAATTATTTTTTTGACTTTTTTTATAAAATAAGGAAGTGAGTTAAAAGTTGAGAAGTGACTTTTAACTCATTTTTTAAAATACTTCATAATAGTTTGTGATTAGTGAGAAGTACCATCACGTGACATCCCTAGACTAACCAATAATTTTTCATAAGCATTGTTTGGAGAGCAAGGATCATCTCCTTGGTGTCTCTAATAGCCTCTCCCCTTATAACGGTCAAGATTCATTTTCAGAAAATCAAACTCTCTAGATCACTTTATTAATTTTTTTTTAAATGGCCAAATCTAAACCGTTGAATTATCTTAAGGTGTGTTTGTTTGGACGGACTGAATAAGGAGGGATTGGAATCTACCGGACTGTTAATCTTGGGATATATTGTCCCCGGACTACTTGGTTGGATTAGATTTGTATCCCATATTTATTTAGTCATGAGATTAAATGTTATAAAATGATTATTAGATTGGATAGGATATGAATCATGTATTTGTTTGGGATATTTTGGAGAATGATAAATGTTCAAATGACTATTTTAATCTTTTTAATTATTTACTAAGTAATAGCAATATTAAATATATTTTTGATATTTTAATTATTTTTAACTAGATAAAATTTTATTTTATTTTATTTTATTTTTTACACAATTAAATAAATTTATTTTTAAAAAATTAAATAAATTAAATATCAATAAAAATATATGTTATTTTTTTATTTAAAATTTCAAATAACTTTATTTTAAATAATAATAATTAAATAATAAAATTAAATAAAACATCTATTAAAATTTAAATAATGAAATTAAATAAAATATAAACAAAATTTTAAAATAAAACATCAATAAAATATCTATAAAAAATTATTTTTAAAAAATTAAATAAATAAAATATCAATAAAAATTAAATAAAATTATTTTATTTTTAAATTGAGACATTTAAATTATATTGAATTTTACTAAATATAATATGTAATTAAATAGTAGAAGGTCAAAATGGTCATTTCACCACCTAATCCTATATCCCGTTATTCCTTTATTTGTGTTCCACCTCTCATGAGACACAACAGTCCAATAGATTTGAGATTATTAGTTTGGAGACACTAATAGTCCGGTATCAAAATTTTGAACCAAATACTAGATTATTAATCCGAATAGATTAATAGTCCAATCCTACCATTTAATCCCTCAAAACAAATATCACTTTAGAATATATCTCCATTATTACAAATAAAAAGATAAGAAAAGAGGCGAAGGAGAGTATCCTAATTTCCTCAGACAAGGCCATAGAATGCATGCCTATGCATATAAAATGCTCAGATCCTCTGCTTTTTCTGCCTACATTCGACTCTTTTGAGGAGAGAGAGAGAGAGAGAGAGAGAGAGAGAGAGAGAGAGAGAGATACATTGAATGACCCTTACCCACAAATACCTGCACAATTAATTGCATCTCTTTATTGTTATCGTTATCATATCATGTTTTCTAACCCCAATAAAGTTCGACGTAATTCTAGCTGTCGTTCTGTTGCTCTATTTAGGCCTCTTTTCTGAAGGGTATAAAAGAAGCAAATTTTTGGCCTTTCAGCTTATTTAAAGAGTTAATTATTTAAAAAATTTATTTATAAATATTATAGTAGTTTAAATTTTATTTAAAATTTTTTATATTAATAAATCTTATTTGATAAAATTAATAATATTATCAATTTTTTTTAATTTTTAAAATTAAAAACATCATTAATTTTGCATAGTAGTATTTCAAATAATTGTTTCATTAACTGATTAAAAAAAAAACATCAGATTAAACATTCTTACCTTTCTACTTATTACTTTGATTTAACTATTTAATAAAATCGAGAATATTATCAATTTTTTTCTAATTTTAAAACTGATAAAATTATCGATTTTTTCATTTTTAAAGTTTTTTTTCCCCTAATTTTTCACATCAATGTTCCATCATCACGATCCTTTATAAACACAAAATTCTTAGGTTTGTACAGAAAAATAATTCAATTTTTTCAAATTTTTTTTTGTGTGTGTTTAGTTTTAGTTTTCTGTAAATTGAGTTTATTTTTTGTGTTTTTCTTGTTTTAATGAATATTTTTAAAATTTTGAACAATTTTTTAATTTTTTTAGATGCACCTTACTTAGATATATCTAAATAGTAAAACATTTATGAAAAAATATTTTAAAAAATTAATAAATATACAAAAATACAAAAATGTACTGAATTTTTATATTTTTTTTTATATTTGGGTATTTATTGAAAGTTGGACAAACTACCAACTTATTTTGCCGAGCGAAAACCATCTCGGCAAAAACCCTCCAACTTACTTTACCGAGCAAAAACCAGCTCAACAACGATTTTTGAAGTTGGAAAAACTCTCTAACTTACTTCGCCAAGGAAAACTTGTTCAACAAAGATTTTCGATGTTGGAAAAACCCTCAAACTTACTTCGTTGAGCAAAACCTGCTCGGCAAAGATTTTCAAAGTTAAAAAAATCCTCCAACTTACTTCGCTTGGCGAAGATTTTCAAAATCCAAAAAAAGCTTCAACTTACTTTGCCGAGCAAAACCCGCTCAGCGAAGATTTTTGAAGTTGGAAAAACCATGTAATTTACTTCGCCGAGCAAACCCTACTTGGCAAAGATTTTTGAAGTTGGAAACATCCTCCAACTTACTTCGCCGAGCAAAACCCTCAGCAAAGATTGTTGAAGTTAGAAAAACCCTCTAACTTGCTTTGCCAAACAAAACCCGCTCAACAAAGATTTTCAAAATTGGCAAAACCCTCACTAATTCGGCAAGGTGATAAATTTTTTAACCAAGGGGTAGCGTAATTCATCTTGCCTCGTGATCCATAGAGCGCAAACTCCAACTCAGTCCGGTAGCATATTTAACCATAATAACTGTCTCTATTTTGGTTCAATGGTATAAAAACTCATGCTCCTCAAATAATAAAAATTTGATATAATAATTGATCTTTCATATCTTCATGGTCGGTGTTAGAAATTGGGCGCCCATGTAGCACGACCTTTTGAACCTGAACCTTTTTGAACCTTATCTATATAAGTTTGAATTTGAATTCAAAACTTATTTGGATAACTATTCAGGATATCTATATCTATCATATCAATAGATATGGATAGATGGATAGATTGATATATATGTGGTTATATATCAGATTATATGGTTAATCTATGAGATACGTTTATCAGATATACGTTATGTGATTTTTACCCATAACCATTTTTTCCATACTCTCTCTCTGACTCTCTCCCATAAAACAACGATCAAGTCATTTTGCACTGTGACTTGTGTGGGTGATACTCATTTTGTAGTATTATTCCACTGCTGGGTTCGTTGTTCAGAGTTTGGAAGCACGTGATTTACCCACGAGATTCTTCGCTACAAGGTATGATTCTGATATTTTATCCGCTGCGTTATTATGCCTTTTGATTTACATTGGTATCAGGGCCTATATGGGTTTTTTCGTGCTTATTTTTTATGCATTAAAATATGTGTATTTTTTTAATATAAATATATACACATTATATGTATGAAAATTAATGGAGGAGGAAGATGAAGTGCACGGTTTTTTGCACTTCAACTCTCATTGATTGAGAATGTGATACACTTCATTTTTATGTTCATTAAATGTTATTTTTAATGCCATAAATGTTTTTATTGTGAAAAATGGAGTCCGGCAGTACAAAAATCAAACCAGAAAACACCCTGGAAGGTGGAGCGTGGGCCTCACGCGCCACCTGATGCCATGGGAGGCTTCCACGCGCCTCCACGTGCTACAACGCGCTCTCACACGCCTCCACGCGCCTCCACGCGCATGCTGTTCCGCGCTTTCCACGCGCGCGCCCTCCGCGCCACACACGCGAGCCGCGTGCTGAGCTATGCGTCGAGCCGCGAGCCGTGCCGTGTGCTGAGCCGCGCCGTTTTTCCTCCGCCGGCTTGGTTGCTGATGTAAGGGTCTGTTTGTTTTGTTTTTAAATTTAGAATTAAGTTAAATGGTTATAATTAATTCGTTATAGCTTTGTTTTAAGCGTGGTTAGTACCGTTAGACTCAGAATTATATTTTCTATCTTTTGTAAAATTTTGAAAATTTTATGAAAATAAAAAGTATTTTTCTTGTGATTATAATTCATTATTTATGCTTTAAAATGCTTCTGGTATTGCATAAATTATTTTCTGGGGTTGAATTTTTTATTGTAAACTTCTAAAATGTTTTACTATTTACTGGAATAATTTTTTCAGTTTATCAGATTCTGGAATTTTTTATTTCTAATTTAATGTGTGTTTATTAGTTATTTAGAATTCCAGAAAATTTCAGAAAAATTCCAGAAAATTTCAGAAGTGATACAGTTTCTGTTATGGCATAATTTGAATATTAAATACAACATATTATTTTTTTAGGGTTTGTAATATGTTGTGATTAGAAAAGCATGATTAATTATTTTTTTATTTTAATTCCATTATTAAATGTAACATAGCATGTATTGATTGTGAATCTACATTATGCTGCTATTGTATTGAATTAGAATTTTTTTATCATGCTTTTAAACAAGCCATAGTCAGTGGAAGATTATTCGCTTGAGAGAAATCTTTGTAGATTAACTCTCGAAAACCAATATTTTGCGCATAAATTAAATTAAATTTTGGATAATTGTCACCTGTGGCGCAAGAGATGATTACGAGCATAGCGGATTTTCGATCTTGCGACTTGTGTAATATTGTCACTATTTAATTTAGATTTTTATGGCAAAATTATATTATGCTAATCAAATTAATCCCAATGCGAATTTCTCTCTAAATTGACTTAGCTTATGGAAGTTAATTGGTTGACCTTGACTTAGTAAAGATGTTCAAATGTGAACAATGTAATCCCATTCTTTGGATGAGCAAAAGTCTTGGAGACTTTAGGTCAAGTCTTGATTGAGCCAAAGTAAGGAAATATGACTCAAAGTCGTCGTGGTTTTGTTTCCTTATTTGGCATAATAAAAACTAATGTGTGCGCTATGGTTAGCCGCACGCTACGTAGTTTTGGTTGGCGAGTTTTGGAGTTATGAAATTAATAAGCCCTCAATAGATCAATATATGATCTTGACTATTGAGCTGCGTGGATTGACTTTGTAATTTGACTTGTAAATAATGTTACATCATTAGATGAAGTAACATTCAAGAGTCACGTCATCCAAGAAATGTGAGCTTAAATAAATTAGTCATTAAGTGTAAGACGAGTAGCCAGTATGAGCAGTGTTTTGCTCTCTACCCAATTATTGGGAGTGGATGGAGCAAAATTTCATGCATTTTAATAGTATGCGTTGAATTAACACTAAGTGAAAAGATTAGCGCTTAGAAGCTGCAAAATCTATTAATATTACGTGAAAAGATTAGCGCTTAGAAGCTGCAAAATCTATTAATATTACGTGAAAAGATTAGCACTTAGTGGCTGCAAAATCTATTAGCATTGCCAACTTGTCTAAGACTGGACACTTACTGTTTGCACACTTGAGTGTGAGACATGAGAAGGGGCTTCTTTGTATGATTCCTTAGCTAGGCTAACGTTTTTGAATGACGTTTACCACTAAGCGCAAACGTTGCAGCATAATAATGAAAAGGTCAAGGCTAACAAGGTTGTTATGACTCTAAGAATTTGACGCATGGCTCGTGAGAGTATTGTGTTGAATTAGACTCTTTAGCCTAATTCGCGCTTAAGTTACTTCAGGAGATGTCATAGTTGATAGCTTATTCTCTCCTTCTTGTGGATAGTAGAATTAATTGCAAGTAACTATGAAGCGAGAAATAGATATGGCAAGAGGAGTATCGTCATCTTTCAACTAGATGCAGTAAATGTTGGAAATGGTAGAAAAATTCTGGGTAAAACTAGAATTTTTTCTCAAGTTTGGTCTATTTTTTAGGTGGGCCCCGAGCGTCGATTTACTTGGGTCAAAGTGGTAACGCGTTCTATGCCGTGTTGTGATTCACGTGGTATATTTGGTTGCTCAAAACCATTACCGAGTGAATGGGAAATTGAAGCCAAAGTGTGCTCCATGAAAATGGAGTTTTGGTGGAAATTCCTTAAGGTTGTAAATTGGCTTGTCCCACATTGATTTGGTGGGAAGTTTTGAAAGGGTTTATAAGGCTTGGGTTAGATACTTAGGGTGTGCCCCAAGGGGTACCCAAGTGTTTTAGAGGGAGAGGTTATGGGCAAAATGGGCTAGACCCATTGGACCAAAAAATCACCACATGCGTGCGCGCTGCCGCCGTCATCCATCCGGTCAGGCGGGCTGGGCTGGGCCTGGGCTTGGGCGCGGGTGTGTGGTTGGGTTGGGCTTGTTCGGCCCGATATTAATCTTTTTGGGTCAAAAACATTTGAATTTAATTTTATTTTTTATTAAAATAAAATCCAGAATTCAAATTAAACTGGTTTGGATTTATTGTTCATCCAAACAGGGCCATTCCCGTTTTCAAACAGAATTAAACTGATTTGGATTTACTGTTCATCCAAACAGAGCCCTTCCCCTTTTTTATCTGTTTGAATTATTAACCCAACAGATTCAAATCTGTTTAAATTTGAAACTAACAAGTTTCATACCTGTTCAATTCAAAACCTAGAGCCACCTTTACATCTATAAATAGACTAGCCTCCCATTTGGATTTGACTCCAATTTTCGGACTCCATCATCTGCTTTAAATCTCTGCATTTTGCTGCATTTTATTTCTGAAAGAAAGAGTGTAAACACTTTGTGTGTTCGACGAACGATTAAATTGTGTGCTGCTTTTATTCGTTGATAAGATCATTTTATCCTGGGAGATAGACGTCCAAATTCTGATAGCACCGTGGAGAGGACGAATTTGTCTTAAGGACACAGTGTTAAACACTGGACTTGATCAGAAAAGTTATTCAAATAAATTAACCAAGTAAGTTGTTTAATTTTATTCTGTTTTTTATTTGTTTATTTAATCAGATTTTATTTTTATTTTTGTAACAAAATAAAATCTGTGGTTTTATTTATTTATTTATTATTTCGAGTTTGATTTTTGTAATCAAACATATTCTTTCATTTTCTTTATTTCTTTATATTCTTGTTGTTGTTTTGTACACAACAGAATTTAACTTAATTAAATACAGTGAAGATTGTCCAACAATCTTAAGACAGATTCCTTTTTTGGTATCTTCATTGTATTTAATTTTCTGTGTTTTCAAAGTAATATTCTGGTTGGAAAAACAAATAGTGATTTGTGCTATTTGACAGATAGTAGTAATATACTGTCTCTTTTCTTTGACAACTAGTAGTAATATACCGGTGTCATTAACAATTGCAGAATATTATTTGGTATTACAGAAAATATTGTGATATTTTATTTTTCTAGTTTTAGTAACAAGGAAAATAAAATTATTTTGTTGTTATAATTTATTTTCTGGTTTTAGTAACTAGAAAATTAATTTGTGTTTTAATTTTTTCTGATTTTTGTAATCAGAGATTATGGCTACTACAACTGAAACTGCATCTGGCAGTGGTACTCGTATTGTTACATCTACATCGGTCCCTATCCAGAACCATGTTCATGTACCAATCAATCATGGAGAAAAATTGGAAAAATTTAACGGTACTGAGTTTAAGAGATGGCAGCAGAAGATGCTGTTCTATCTTACAACTCTTAATTTGACCCGATTTCTCCATGAAGAGGCTCCAGCACTTAAAGAGGGTGAAAGTGATCGGCAAGTTGTTGCCGCTGTAGATGCTTGGAAACATTCAGATTTTCTGTGCAGAAACTACATCCTAAATGGCCTTGACAATATGCTGTATAATGTATACAGTCCTCTGAAAACAGCAAAAGAATTGTGGGATTCTTTGGAGAAGAAATACAAGACAGAAGATGCCGACACGAAGAAATTTGTCGTCGGTAAATTTCTGGACTTTGTTATGGTAGACTCCCAAACGGTAATATCTCAAGTTCAAGGTTTTCAAATAATTTTGCATGATATTCATTCAGAAGGTATGTCTCTTAGCGAGTCATTCCAAGTCGCTGCTTTAGTGGAAAAGTTACCATCGGCTTGGAAAGATTTCAAAAATTATTTAAAACATAAATGCAAAGAGATGACTATGGATGAATTGATTGTAAGATTAAGAATTGAGGAAGATAACCGAAAGGCTGAAAAGAGGAATGGGAAAAATCCCATTGAGTCTAAGGCTAATGTGGTTGAACAAGTTCATAAACCACATAACAAAAAGAGAAAGTTTACTGGAGATGGTCCTAAACAAGGTGATAGTAGCAAGAAGTTCAAAGGAAAATGCTATAACTGTGGCAAAACTGGACATCGAGCTTCTGACTGCCGCCGCCCTAAGAAGGATCATGGAAGTACAAGTAAGAAGACCACCAATCAGGCCAATGTAACAGAATTGGATTACATCTCTGACGGAGTGAATGACATCAACCTTTCTGCTGTGGTGTCTGAGGCTAACTTGGTTGGAAATCCCAAAGAGTGGTGGGTTGACACTGGAGCAACTGGTCACATATGTGCGGACAAGACGATGTTCACTACCTACAATGAGGCTGCAAATGGTGAACAACTTTTCATGGGAAATTCTTCTACTTCTACTGTGGCTGGACAAGGGAAAGTGATCTTGAAGATGACATCAGGGAAAGAACTGACCCCCAACAACGTACTGCATGTACCTGACATCCGGAAGAATTTAGTTTCTGGGTCTTTGTTAAGTAAAAATGGTTTTAGGCTTGTTTTTGAGTCTGATAAATTTGTATTAACAAAGAGTGGTATGTATGTTGGTAAGGGATACATGAGTGATGGTCTCTTTAAGTTGAATGTAATGACAGTTGTACCGAAAGTTGCTATGAATAAGAATAACACATCTTTTGTTTATATTCTTGAGTCAAATTTATGGCATGGTAGATTAGGACATGTGAATTTTGATGCTTTGCGTAGATTAATTGGTTTAGATTATATACCAAAGTTTGAAATTAATCCTAATCATAAATGTGAAATTTGTGTAGAAGCGAAACTAACTAAGGCTCCATTTAAATCGGTTGAAAGGAAAACCGAACCTCTAGAATTAATTCATACTGATGTATGTGATTTAAAATTTATTCAAACTAGAGGAGGCAAAAAGTATTTCATAACATTTATCGATGATTGCACAAGATATTGTTATGTTTATTTACTTAGAAGTAAAGATGAAGCCTTAGAAATGTTTAAATTCTACAAAACAGAAGTTGAAAATCAACTTGGTAAAACCATTAAAATGGTTAGAAGTGATAGGGGTGGTGAATATGATGCACCATTAAATGAATTTTGTGCACAACATGACATTATTCACCAAACTACAACCCCTTATTCTCCACAGCAAAATGGAATTGCTGAAAGGAAGAATAGAACCCTCAAAGAAATGATGAATGCCATGTTACTAAGTTCAGGTTTACCACAGAACTTGTGGGGGGAAGCAATATTGTCTGCTAATTACGTTCTTAATAGAATACCCCACAAGAAAACCAACAGCACTCTTTATGAATTGTGGAAAGGTCGACCACCTTCTTACAAATACTTAAAAGTATGGGGGTGTTTGGCGAAAGTTGAAGTTCCTGTTCCTAAAAAGACTAAGATTGGACCAAAAATAGTAGACTGTGTGTTTATTTGTTATGCTCAGAATAGTAGTGCATATCGGTTTCTGACTTATAAATCAGAAATACCTGATATAAATGTGAACACTATTATAGAGTCAAGGAATGCTGTGTTTTTTGAACATGTCTTTTCTTACAAGAAAGGACAGGAATTAAGTTTACAGAAAAGAACTTATGATTGTACACAAAGTCAAGAGACTAATGACAATCATACACAAGAGACTAGTAATACTCTCCACCAACAGGATTTAACTAATGATGAACCTAGACGAAGTAAGAGAGCAAGAACATCAAAATCCTTTGGTCCAGATTTTCTGACATACTTGTTAGAAAATGAACCTCAAAGCTTTAAGGCAGCAATGACAGGTCCTGAAGCACCTTTGTGGAAAGAGGCTGTTAATAATGAAATTGAATCCATTATGCAAAATCATACTTGGGAATTGGTGGATCTTTCACCAAGTTCTAAACCTCTTGGATATAAATGGATATTCAAGAGAAAAATGAAAGCAGATGGTTCAATTGACAAGTATAAAGCAAGACTTGTAGTTAAAGGTTACAGACAAAAAGAAGGTCTGGATTATTTTGACACATATTCTCCTGTGACAAGAATAACATCCATCCGCATGCTTATTGCTATAGCAGCGTTGTTTAATTTAGAAATACATCAAATGGATGTTAAGACAGCTTTCTTAAACGGTGATCTAAATGAAGAGATCTATATGGAACAACCCGAAGGGTTTGTAGTATCAGGGCAAGAAAAGAAAGTTTGTCGACTTGTAAAATCCCTTTATGGATTAAAACAAGTACCTAAGCAATGGCATGAAAAATTTGATCATGCAATGCTTACTAATGGGTTTAAGATAAACGAATGTGACAAATGCGTCTATGTTAAAAACACTGACCAAGGATATGTCATAGTTTGTCTTTATGTGGATGACATGATTATCATTGGAAGCAGTCAAAACATGATCAAATCAACTAAGCAAATGCTTAACAAAAGTTTTGATATGAAAGATATGGGGGTCGCAGATGTTATATTAGGAATGAAAATTACTAAAACATCTGACGGATATGCATTATCTCAATCTTATTATATTGAGAAAATTCTTGATAAATTTATCAAAGATGATTTTAATTTAGCTAGAACACCTGTAGACATCAGTCTTTATTTATCGAAAAATAAAGGTGATGCAGTGTCTCAGTTAAAATACTCCCAAATCATTGGAAGCCCAATGTACCTAATGAATTGTACTCGTCCTGATATAGCTTATGCTATCAGTAAATTGAGTAGGTACACTAGTAACCCTGGAGAAGACCATTGGAAAGCAATCATTCGGGTTCTTAGATATCTAGGATTTACTCGTGATCATGGTTTGAACTTTACTCGATATCCAGCAGTACTCGAAGGTTATTGTGATGCCAATTGGATATCGGATACTAAAGATTCAAAATCCACTAGTGGATATGTCTTTACTCTAGGAGGCGCTGCTGTTTCTTGGAAGTCCACAAAACAAACTTGCATCGCACGATCCACAATGGAATTCGAGTTTATTGTTTTAGACAAAGCAGACGAAGACGCAGAATGGCTTCGTCACTTCTTAGAAGACATTCCAATGTGGCCAAAACCTGTGCCAGCTATTTGCATTCATTGTGATAGTCAATCTGCAATAGGCAGGGCACAGAATCACATGTATAACGGTAAGTCACGACATATTCATCGTCGACATAATACCGTAAGGCAATTGTTGTCAAACGGAATAATCTCAATAGATTATATAAAATCTAAAGAGAATATTGCGGATCCGTTAACAAAAGGTTTGACAAAAGAGCTAGTGTATAGTTCATCAAAGGGGATGAGATTAAAGCCTATTACATAAGAGTCGTCATAATGGTAACCCTACTTATATGACTGGAGATCCCAAGAACTAAGTTCAAAGGGACAACTAAGTTATGTATGGCTCGCCAGAAATCACCAAGGGATTAAAATTCCTACCCATTCCTATGGTGAGAGTGATATTTGCAACATATGTTGTCTGCAGGGGTATAAGGATAAGCTTTGCTTTTAATGATTACTTATATCTTGATTAAGGCATAAAATCAATACGAGTATAAGGATATACTCACAATAAGAATCACCTATATGAGTGTTGAACTGGGCCGGTTTTATGAGAATGAAAAGGCTAAATTCTCTAGAAACACTTATGAAAACCAGGCGCGTTCAAGGCCAAAATGAACACAACAGAGAGAACCACGATGTGTCAGAAGATATTTTGTGTGAAATCTACTGTCTTGGCTTACACAAACGGCTGAACAATTCAAGGCATCGCGTCCATTGGTTAGCCAGTAAGTCCGATAGGTTATCACTAGGGAAGGTTCAAGGCCGAAAACTACCTATCCTGATGCAAGATATTTTTGACTTATACTCTTTCGTAAAAGTCTACATATTGTTGCATTTCCATTGTCATCAAATTCCATTCATGTGGGGGATTTTTGGAAATGGTAGAAAAATTCTGGATAAAACCAGAATTATTTCTCAGGTTTGGTCTATTTTCTAGGTGGGCCCCGAGCGTCGATTTACTCGGGTCAAAGTGGTAACGCGTTCTATGCCGCGTTGTGATTCACGTGGTATATTTGGTTGCTCAAAACCATTACCGAGTGAATGGAAAATTGAAGCCAAAGTGTGCTCCATGGAAATGGAGTTTTGGTGGAAATTCTTTAAGGTTGTAAATTGGCTTGTCCCACATTGATTTGGTGGGAAGTTTTGAAAGGGTTTATAAGGCTTGGGTTAGATACTTGGGGTGTGCCCCAAGGGGTACCCAAGTGTTTTAGAGGGAGAGGTTATGGGCAAAATGGGCTAGACCCATTGGACCCAAAAATCACCACACGCGCGCGCGCGCCGTCGCCGTCATCCATCCGGTCGGGCGGGCTGGGCTGGGCCTGGGCTTGGGCACGGGTGTGTGGTTGGGTTGGGCTTGTTCAACCCGATATTAATCTTTTTGGGTCAAAAAAATTTGAATTTAATTTTATTTTTTATTAAAATAAAATCCAGAATTCAAATTAAACTGGTTTGGATTTATTGTTCATCCAAACAGGGCCCTTCCCGTTTTCAAACAGAATTAAACTGGTTTGGATTTACTGTTCATCCAAACAGAGCCCTTCCCCTTTTTTATCTGTTTGAATTATTAACCCAACAGATTCAAATTTGTTTAAATTTGAAACTAACAGGTTTCATACCTGTTCAATTCAAAAGCTAGAGCCACCTTTACATCTATAAATAGACTAGCCTCCCATTTGGATTTGACTCCAATTTTCGGACTCCATCCTCTGCTTTAAATCTCTGTATTTTGCTGCATTTTATTTCTGAAAGAAAGAGTGTAAACACTTTGTGTGTTCGACGAACGATTAAATTGTAGTGCTGCTTTTATTCGTTGATAAGATCATTTTATCCTGTGAGATAGACGTCCAAATTCTGATAGCACCATGGAGAGGACGAATCTGTCTTAAGGACACAGTGTTAAACACTGGACTTGATCAGAAAAGTTATTCAAATAAATTAGCCAAGTAAGTTGTTTAATTTTATTCTGTTTTTTATTTGTTTATTTAATCAGATTTTATTTTTGTTTTTGTAACAAAATAAAATCTGTGGTTTTATTTATTTATTTATTATTTTGAGTTTGATTTTTGTAATCAAACATATTCTCTTCTTTTCTTTATTTCTTTATATTCTTGTTGTTGTTTTGTACACAACAGAATTTAACTTAATTAAATACAGTGAAGATTGTCCAACAGTAAAGTGTATGGACAATAAAATTGACTTGAAGGTGTAGGGGATTAGCACTTACTAGTTAAATTTGCGACTTAGGCGCACTTGATATCTCCATGACATTCTTTTATGATCTAGTGAACATGAATTAGTCGTGAGTCATTACCTAGTTGGACCTAAACCTTTAAAACTTGTCTTTAAGAACTCACACATTAAGATGATTGGAATTAGTTTATGACATTGGTCATGAACCAATGGCTTATTATACTTAATCACATTAACGAGATGATGACATGATGGTTTGAGTAGGCCTTCTCAGGCCCTCTCGCTTATGACATCCTGCTCTCATGTGAATGTGTAACTTTGTTCGCAATGGGTGCGCACAAGTAAGTAGGAAAGCCGTAGAAGGTCATTTGTTTTGGCGCATTTAGTTCACTATGATATTTGTGATTAGATATGTGTAAGGGTATGATAGCTGAGCCTCAATCTCGACACATTTATAGATTACGATATGCATCTGAGTAAAGACTATTTGATCTCCCATAAGTCAAAAGTTTTGAGATGATTTTTGACATAGCACATATGAGGTTGAGATCAATGAGATAATAACTTCGTGCCTTTAGTTTTGACCAAGTGACGAGTATCTATTTGAGTTATTTTAGAAAACTCTGTGAAGAGAGATAGATGCTTAGAAAATTGATTATTCCTAGTACTCAACAACACAATGGTGTAGTAGAGATAAGGAATTAAATATTGTTAATGTTAGGTGGATAATGGCGCAAAATGTTTCCCATTTGGGAATTGCACTAGTTTGTTGCCTATATTCCTAACTAAGTGCCCTCCATATCAGATTTTACACTCCATTTGAGTAATGGGTTAGCGGAGAGCCATCTATGGGCGATCTGTAACCGTTAAACAGCTTATCTTTATTTTACTTCTCATAAGATTGCGAAGTTAAGACCTAGGGTTCTATAGCGCATTATTGTATGCTGTCATGTAAACACAAAGGGTCGTGTGGCGCATTATTGTATGCGGTCATGCAAACCCTCCAGGTCATGTACATATAGGTAAGCAGCTTTGTGGTAGTGTAACTAAGTCACATAAAGTTTTATTAGTAAAGGTGACGTGAATAGAGTTTTTGGAACTCTATAAGATAGAGAATTCTAAGCATAGCGCTCTATGTAGCCTAGTTGAGAATGGAAAGAAATTTCCAATATCCTAGGGACAGTGGGAGCGATGTGCCTACTAATGGATTACTCCATTAGAGAAGAATACTCTACATTCTTAGTTGCGTGGTAGCGAATGTGAAAATTTTCCACGTCATCACTGGGTGATTGAGAGGGAAACATTCATGATTGCTCTGCAAGATGATAAAGAGCCTATGATAATGCCTAAGGCTCTAGTCCCCTATTTTTAGAAAGTGGATCAATGTTGCGCAGTTTAAGACAAAGTCTTTGAGGATTAACCATTTTTATAATTTGGTTGACTTTCCATTATGACGCAAAACTGTTACAAAGTTATGCGTAATTTGGATAGTCATTGTTGAGGCATAAGGCTCGCTAGATACTGAAAAGTCGCACCATTGAGGAAAGTGTAGACCATGAGAAGACTTCCTCCTGGGGAGTGAGGTTATTTTGACTTAGGCTATGATTGACATAAGTTCGGAACATTGATTTGTGGACATTGTGACCCAACTTTCTCGTTAGAGAATTGGATAAGTAGATCCGTAGGGATTTACCTTCTGCTTTTGTGGTGAAAAGTTAGGAGCGCAAAAAGGTTGCTATTTCCAATAAATCTTTTACAGCCTAAAACAGTTATCCAAATAGTGGTTCTTAGATTTCGTCAAGCCATGATAGGCCAACGATGATCGATGAAGACCACTGAGGCATGATCAATGGTCCAAAAGAAGTTTTTCCTTACTTAGTCATTATGAGCCAGGAATTTATAAGGTTGTCGCCACCTAGGGTGGGCAGTCCTCTATTTTAGATATGATGGACATGGGTGATGTAATTTATATGCTCGGATGTACGATCCTTAGGGATTGCTTTGGGAGAATTCATGTTTTGTCTTCGATGACTTACATAAGGAATATCCTAGAACGATTCTAGATGCAAAATTGCAAACCCATTGACTTACATATCGGTAAAAGCCAGAGCCTTAGCTATTGAGTGAATCCTCGGACTGTCTTTAGGAGAAACAGATAACCTATATTCCTTGATATTTTCTTTGTTGTGGGAGCCTCAAGTACGCTATGTGGGCGTGTTTGGCATGATAAGTGTTATCTTTGGTAAATGGTCAACTGAGTAATTTAGACATTGACCATGCTCATTAGATTGTGGATAAAATACTTTACTAATAGTATATTAATTTGCTTCTTGTAAGATTCGGCGCTAGTTGGGCGCATCCAGAATGAACGCAAATTCGTCACCAAAATATCTTTAGAGAGGTAATTGCACAAGAGGTAGTGATCTTGAACCACTTCATATGAGGCGCAAATAGTGGATTCTGTTGTATATGCTTATCGCAAGAGGTGCTGATAAGGGTTATGCTTGGAATCTAGAATTGCGCAAGCTGTGGTCAAAGTTTTCTTAATCGATCACTTATTTGTTATGAGATGATGGGATGTTGACACTATTATGGTTAGTGTCATAATGATTAGCAGATGATGATGTCAGTAGGCAAGATTAGCTCACTCACACGAGCAATCGCCCTTGGCGTTTGGGAGCAAGCAAGGATGAGACTAGTGGTTTATTTTTATTTGGAGCCAAGAGAGGCTTAAATAATCCACTATATATGTCGCCTTGGTTACAACCAAGATGAGGTCGTGTTAAGGATCAAACATGGATATTAGTACCCACTTTCCATGTTATGCCTGTTATGATTAGCCAGATGCGAGATCTCACTTGGCGCCTAGAAGGCGAGCAAATAGAGAATTCGAGTTAGGCGCTAGAAAGTGACTAGACTTATATCTGTACGGTGTATCGAGGATGACGTCACTCTTTTGGAAGAGTTACTCCACCGTAACATGTATTCATACTATATATGCTTGGCGATTGAGTAATGAGGTGAGAGAATGGATCCCTGTTTTCTCACCGTGTGAGTCTTACGTGTCATTATTGATATGACTTTCATTTATGTATCCTTTTGTGACTTTTGACTATGTCATAAGGTAAGGGGTTGATGTTCTGCTACTTTGGTATGTTGCCTGCGGTCATGTATGATTCGGCCTTAAGGGATATCACTGGGAAAACTATCAATCCTAAACTAAATGGCATGAGGGCAAAGGGAAGATCATCTAGTATTACACCACTGTTGTATATTCACTGCTGGCAACTCACGTTGCTCTGTATGAGAAGCAGATTGAGTGTGAATATATTGCAAGCATTGAGAGGGTCAAACATGCTCTTTTGAGGGATTAGAGATGTTTTTTGGACCGGTGTAATTAGATGGGTCTGGGGTATATGAGACACTATTTCTGTTCTTTTTGGGTTGATGTCTCTATGCTGGCTCATTTTGAGTTTCTAGTATAGAGCTCCCACATGCAGGTGTTCTCAGCAGTCGTACGGTGCATTGGCTAGTATGAGATTGTTCTTTTTTGGGGAGATTGAGATAAGAGATGTGGCAGTGTCATGCCAACTCATGTGCGAGTGGGAGATGTTAGAAATTGGGCGCCCATGTGGCATGACCCTTTGAACCTGAACCTTTTTGAACCTTATGTATATAAGTTTGAATTTGAATTTAAAACTTATTTGGATAACCATTCAGGATATCTATATCTATCATATCAATAGATATGGATAGATGGATAGATTGATATATATGTGGTTATATATCAGATTATATGGTTAATCTATGAGATACGTATATCAGATATACGCTATGTGATTTTTACCCATAACCATTTTTCCCATACTCTCTCTCTGACTCTCTCCCATAAAACAACGATCAAGTCATTTTGCACTGTGACTTGTGTGGGTGATACTCATTTTGTAGTATTACTCCACTGCTGGGTTCGTTGTTCAGAGTTTGGAAGCACGTGATTTACCCACGAGGTTCTTCGCTACAAGGTATGGTTTTGATATTTTATCCGCTGCGTTATTATGCCTTTTGATTTACAGTCGGAATAATAATGCATAAAATTCATGCTCTGCCAGGGACGGAACCAGGATTCATACACTGAGGGGCCAAGTCGAGACCAGGCATATATGTATGGGTCCGATTAAGCCTCAAGTCTCGACCCAAAACGATTCATATAGAATGATAGAAAATTTTCATATAGAATGATATGATTTATAAACCTTTTACTTTAAGGTTAAACACTTGTGAAGATAACTTTTATTTTATAAATTTTGTTTTAATGTTTTTTTGTTTATACATATGTATATTAAACTACTAATTAAAATGATTGACCAACAAAATTAGTTCTATGTATGTTCATTAATCACTCAATAGTAAAACAAATATAAACAGCAAACTTTTACTGCTATTCCGAACCATTTGGGATTGACTAATAAAATAAATAAACTATTACTTTTACTTCATATCATATTACTGTCCTGCAAAAAGAAAAATGGCTGTTAGAGAATGGAGGGGGCCACATTAAGGTATTTACAGGAAGTAGCTATACAATCCATAATATTTTAAAGTGAAGCTTGAAAGCCGGGGGACCACGGCCACCTATAGTCTCAACATAGTTCCGTCCCTATGCTCTGCAGATAACAAAAATCTGACATAATAACTTATAAAAATATCTTCGTGATCAAAATCATAGTGCATAAAATCCATACTCCGTAGATAATAAAAATCAAACATAATAACTGATAATAATATCCCCATGCTCGGAACAATAATTCATAAAATTCATACTCTGTTTATTCAAGGGAGCAAAGAGAGTTTGTGCGTGGATCTCAATGTCGGGCAACGTGAATCATTGCTTGATTGAAATAAGTCATGGGTATGGCTTCTGGAAAGCTTTAATTAGAGTTTATTATCATGTTCAGCACTAACATGCACCCATGAATAAACAATTCCCAATCAGAGAATCACGCGAAGTAAAATACTTTGATGATCTTATCTTGTTGTTGTCGGTGCCAAAGTGGAGACGAGAATCTTGCCATTGCTTCAGTCTAACCTTATAATCCATGGCACTTTTGGCAATTAAATTTTTAATTGTTGAAATTTTTTGTCAATTCAAATTTTTTGTCGCCAAATTAGTCGTTGAATGATTGTCGGAAAAGATATTTAGCGATCAAAAAATATTTAGTCGCCGAAAGTCTACAATTGACGACTAATATTTTAGTCTCCAAAAGCTTTTAAATAAAATTAATAGCTCATATTCAACGACTGAAGCTTTTTGTCGCCAAAAACTTATATTATTTAGGGCGACTGTTAGTCTTCAATTTTTTTTTTTTGTTCATCTTAATTTTTTTAGCTACTAAATGTTTTAGTCACTTAAAACTCTTTTTTTTTGGCTACTAAATATTTAGTAGCAAAAAATCTTATTTATTTATTTTTATTTTTTATTTTTAGCTACTAATATTTTAGTCGCCTAAAATTTGATTTCTTTTGGCTACTAAATATTTAATCACCAATTTTTATTTTATTTTTTTTTTGTTTTTTTTAGCTACTAATGTCTTAGTCACTTACAGTTTGATTTCTTTTGGCTACTAAATACTTAGTTGCCAAATTTTTTTTTTCATTTTATTTTTTTTAGCTACTAAAGTTTTAGTCGCTAAAATTATTTTCTTCCTTTTTAGCTGCCAATTGTTTAGTCGCCAAAAACATCATTTTGTATTTTTTAAAATTAATTTGTTCACAACCTGTATGTATTCCATGCAACTTGTATCATGTATATAGACAAAACAATACAATACATATATTATCAACCATTCTACAATCTGCATCAATTTTCACTTCCAACCATCCAAAAAGGAAAAACTTTTAATGTCGAATTCTATAAAAACCATGTATATTCCAACCTAAAATAATAATTCTATACAAAACATAGAATCATACGAAAACCATACCATGCCAAATGACCATTTGGCATGATACAAATTACACGACAAAAGATAATCTATATACTACACCAATAATTATCCATTCAATGTCAAAAGTAATCTGTACCATGCCAAAAGTTATCTGTATGATTAATACTAATCCACACAAAAGTAAAGGATGAAAAAATAGCGGGATTATACAAAAGTGCAAATTGTCTTCCGTGCACAAAAATAGAATATCCACAATTCCACGCCAAAAGCCATCTACAAAAAAAAAAAAAAAAAAAATCGCACCCATTAGTACCATAAATGCATGCAAAACTTGATAGTTTGAGGCAAAAACATTAAAGGTTATGGTGAATGAATTAAACTATTCATCTTCTTCAGAGGTTTGAGCATTACATAATTAGGTGAAAGTGTATTTTATCCTCATTTATTTGGTTGATAGTCATTTGTGGTGCTTCTAGTATTCTCTATGCATGTGAAGTTGATCCAGAGAGTTAATTGTTTCTTGCTTTCTAACTCACAACCTACGTGTGCTAATTACATGTCGTCTATCCTCTTAGGTCCTATATGTCATGAGAAAGCTGCCCGTGACATCCATAGAGTGGTTTAGGGGTTGTTTTGCATTCCCCCCTCCCAGGAGGAATGCTCTTTTTCAACTAAGTTTTAGGTGTTTTCACTCTAACTCCCAACCTTTGTATGCTAATTGCATGCCGTCTGACCCCACAAGTCTTATTTGTCATGAGGAACCTGTCCGTGACATCCCTAGAGCAGTTTGGGGGCTATTTTACGTTCCCCCCCCCCCCAATGCCCTTTTTGGACCTAGTTTATGGAGTTTTCAACCCTAAATATCCAAATGAAGGAAGACTTAAATCTTGACTCAAATGTTCAATTCAAAGACTATATTTGCTTCATTTGAAGTTTATCATTTAGCAAACTGCCATTCTTGTGATAAGATGAGAATTTTTAAAAAGAAAATTGGTTTTTGCCATTGGAGTTCATATCAAATGAAGTTTTTACTCAAAATCCAAGTGAAATTGAGTGATGATTGGGAGATTTAACACATAACTGTACAATTGCTCTGAAAATTCAAATAGCAGTCAAAATTATGTAGTTTTTATGATATAGCCATCAACATATTCCTAACTTCAACATATCTATGTACTAACATTATCCATCTATCATATTACTTTTATCAATTTCTGCAAATTCTTCCATGCTATCATATTTCGTAAAATATTCATAGTTTGAGGGTTTCCATATATCTTTTTTTATCAATATGTAATTCCTTAAAGTCAAGAAATAAAAATATATATGCAACTAGGAGTTGAAACCACAATCACAATGTACTTAAGTAGAAAATTGCAATCTAGAATGTTTGATAAAAGATTGTGTAGAATTTAAACATTATGAAAAAACTTTTCAAAAGAAATGTGAATGAGGCAAATAATGTTCCTATACCAGTTAATGCAAACCAGACAATAAGCCCCAAAAGCTAATAAATACAGAAATTCTCATAAGATTTTCTGTTTTAGTTCATAACAAAGTATAAATTACAAGAAAGAAAAAAAATGAAATTGCTAAATAATGAATGTGTCCCAATTGTGCACTGAATAATAATAGAAACTGTTCAAAGAAAAAGACGGTTAACTGAATAATAATCTCAGTACAACACCACAATTTGATTATATTAATATACCTAGATAGGAGTACTAGTAAGACACCATCAACGATCAGCAGTAAGTGTAGCTGCATCCATAGAAATTTGACTCTTAGAAGATTTTATGGTATGTGCCTCGTCAACCACCACCCTAAACCATCTCACTAAGTAAAGTCCCCCATTTTCTTCAGCATTCTACAAAGTAAAACTAAAGAATGAAAGAAAATTTTATATTGATTTTATCTGTACATGCTATTTAAGCAAGATGTGCTCAAAGATATGACATAAATGCAAACAAGAACCCTTTAGGATACCTCTATTGAAAATTCTGAAGATTAAACTCCATAGGTGGTTAGGAGAACATCGCTCTGAGATAGGATTTTTGTATCCTTTGGCTCGCTTTGTCCATAATGAACATAGAGAGAAAGTGAAGTGTCATTTTGGTAAATTTGGCTACTTAGAAGATATATATACTATTTAATAATGCTTTTAATGTGACAAATAGAAATACGTTGTTTAGTCTTTAGTTCATAAAGAAACATAATGGCATTGTCTTTCCAGCTTCTTGTCCTCCTCTTCATGTCTAGAGCATGTTATTTTACTGCTATATATCTAAACCAGTCCACTGTGATGGTACTATGTCTCTGTGATCTGCCTTTTCTAGATCTAACATCTTATTTTTCATGTTTTCTTTTAAAAAATGTAAGAAATGATTGTGTCATATATTTATGTTCCATGAATAGAAACAAGAAAGGGAAAATGTTTTTTTTTTACTTGGATGTAATTAATTGTGATGGAAACAAAGATACAGAGCAAATGGATTAAACCCTTGATTCATTAACAAATTTTGGATACCCAAAAGGGAGATGTTAGATTTTTGAAGGAATTTCAATCGAATTGGAAACTTGTGAAAGCTGTAAATGCTTCCTTTTTGGCTTAAATCCCCAAAATTGAATGTCTCTGCATCAAGCCTAAGGGTAATAAGGACTTATTTAGCCCCAAAATTATTTAGCAGATTGATATAGCAGATTGAAAATTATGGTTCATATAGCAGATTATAGTTAGAAATCAAGTACGAAAAAAAACTATAAATTTGAAATTCAAAGTCAAGAATATGATTGGAAGATAAACTTGGAATAAACAAATGATCTACGTACCCAACAAGACCAAGTTATAGGTGCACAATCAAAATGTGTAAAGTATGATCAGGTATCAAGCCAAACAAGCCTCCTGTATATCTCTGCTAAGTCTCTAAATCAAACTTAAATTCATTTTAAAACTAATTAAAATTTTAAATTAAATTAAATAACTTACCACTTAGCTCAAACTCTATTCAATTTGTTTATAATCCTAATTGTGTCAAGACTACAACTGATAAGGTCCAATAGACGCAAATGAGGCTAGAAGATGGACTTGAAAGTGTTAACTAATGGTATAATTTTTTTTTTTGAAAAAAGAAGTGTACTCTATACACTCTATAATCTAACAAGATCACAACATTAGTAATATACATCACATTATGCCACGATTTTTCTTATCAAAATGGTTCATAACATTTTTCACCACAAGTGATTTGTAACATTTACCTCATACCAACCACAATGATTCGTAACTCACTTTAGGAGTGTACACCATTCGCTATTCGTAACTTCACCATTCGTTATTCGTAACTTCTATCACAAAATGACAAAAAAATGACACAAATATTTGTAACTTTCACCAAAAAAATTCTTAATACGATCCTTGGAACCCAAAAAACTGATTAAATAAGAGCTAAAATCCATGTTCCAGAAGAATGAATAGACAAAAAAGAGGGCCAACAAAAATAGCGAGACAACTTGCATAAAATAATAGGAAAAGAATGAGTCTAGCATTGTTGATGGTCTTATGACCAATGTTTACTCCATTACTGGTTAGTGGTGGCTTTTTGGTTGTTTTCATGGTTAATTGGTTATGTTTTTGCTTTGAATTATGAATTGTGATGTTAATCTTAATGTGTTTTCTATTGAATTGTTATGTAGCCACCCAAAAGACTGTTGACGGGCCATCAAACAAGGACTGGAGAGATGGCAAAGCTACTTCCTTTAACATTATTCCCAGCAGCATTGTAGCTACCAAAGTAGTTATTGAATTATGCAATGATACGGTTGATAGATATAACAATTGTTGCCTATATTTGATTTGATTTGATGCAGTTTGATTCCTTGACATTGTCTTAAATGGGAACTCTGTATTTTGTTAATTTTAGTTTACTCCTAGTAGTATATGTTCGTGGTCTTGTGGTGTTAAGCTTTTGGATTGATTTTCTTGTGTTGTCCCTAATTTTACAGGCAGTTGGAAAAGTTTTGCCAACATTGAATGGTAAGCTGACCGAAATTTCCTTTGATCAAACCCATTTCAGAAATCAACACGAAATTCAACTGAATAAAGCATATAAAACCCTAAAGCAAAAATTAGAAAAGGGGGAAACAAAGCAAAATGTCCTTTAACCAAACCTATTTTAGAAATCAACACGAAATTCAACTGAATTAAGCATATAAAACCCTAAAGCAAGAATCAAAAAGGGAGAAATAGAGGAAGGGAAAGAGAGAGAGAGAGAGAGAGAACCTGTGATCTGCGGCTGTGGTGGTGGTGATTTGTAGCGGTGGCTGTGGTTGTGGCGATGTCCTCCATATGGTGGGCTGCGGTGAGGTGATTCTCAATGAGGTTTGGTGAAGGATAGTCAGTGTGTGTGAGAGGTTTGAATGTTGTTTTTTGTAATAAAGAAAGGGGTGGGCAAAATGAATTTGGTATTTGGCGCTCTAAAAAATGTTTTGGCTCTAAAAACTTTCAACCTTGGCGACTAATTTTGGTATTTGTCGGCAAATGAACGCTTATTGGCGACTAATTTTCCTTTTGGTCGGAAAAAAGTAACATTTGCTGACAAAATCTTTTGGTCACCAAAGAGTAACCATAAAAATATGCCCTTTTTTAGTGACTAACATTTCTTTTGTCAACAAAAAATAATATACGACGACTAAAAAAGGATTTAGTAGCCTAAAATTTAGATAAATGGCGACTAATATACTTTTTAGTCGCCAAAAGTAACATTTTTGCCGACTAAAAATAAATTTAGTAGCCAATAAGTAATATTTCTTAACTAAAAAATTTTAGTATCTACATCCTAAACCAACGCTGAGTAATACATTTTTTAGTCACCAAAAGTGATATTTTTGGCGACTAAAATTTCTTTTAGTTGCCAAATTTGGTCGCCAAAAGTGCAAATTCTTGTAGTGCACGTAGTACAACAACGTGACTACAATCGAGTAGCAAATTGACCTAATAGGTTTTCCTTTGCATATGTGTTCTCAATCTACTGAGTTGGCAAAGTCGTGGACAAACACACTATCTCAATCCATAGGAGTGTCGTCTATTTATAATATCTAGTGACTTGCCTATCTAATAGTTTGAATGTTCCAGAAATCCTATTTCAAACAATTTCTAGTTGTTTAAGACTTCTATATCGATAAGCTTTCATGTCCTGATGAGTTTTGCATAACATAAAACATTAATAAAGTGTTTGATAATGATTTGACAACTATCATACACATGATAATTTATAATTCCGCAATGTGGCAATGTCGGGACCCACATAATTTCTGTGGTTATTTTTATGAGATTTTTAGTAAAAAGCCTCTCCCATTGGGCCTTTTTTGTGTAAAGCCCGTGGAATAAAATAATGGTCCCAAAACTCCCTCAAATTAAAAAATATGATCAAAAGACAAATGCTTTTCCATATAAATGGCCAAATATGAAACAATTGAATCGTTGCTCTATTCCCTTACTCTATTTCATAGTTTGAAAACCCTCATTCGGAAACCCTAGCATTTGAAACCTTTCTTCCACCACCGCCGTGAGCATTCGAAACCCTCCTTCCACCTGTCATGCCCTCCAAAATAATTCAATAAAGATAACTCATATGTAGAATAAATATGATAAACAACATACTTTTATATATCAGAGTTTACTGTTTAACAACCAGTTAAATGCCATGTAGGCTTACATGTTTCCAAGTCATTGCTTGGTTACACAAATTGAGTCTCCCTCATTACATCTTAAGCCCTTGGCTTTAGAAATGACAAACATACACACATAATGCATAATTAAGAAGCTCTTACTTCCCAAAACTCCATCCACGCTATTGCCTTGGAGGAAGCATCTCACCTGTACCTGAAAATGGTATTCCCATATAGGGTGAGCCAATAACCCAGTGGAAATAATCTAACATAATTTATGAGGTTTAGCAAAGGTATAAATACCACATACATAAATAATACCAATCTTGAAACATTCACAAGACCTGCATATCCATATACCACTAAAACCAACCTTATTCCATTTTCCTTTAATTTCATTTCTAGTTCATATATGCTACTTAATTCATGAGTTAAATTCGTTATCTTTCAACAATCAAAATGAAACTACAATTCAATGATTTTCCCAATTATACAAAACTCACATAAACACTTCAAACCTGCCATTTTACGAATATCTCGTCCGAAGGAATCGACACCCATTTATATATAAAATTTTGGGTCTTTCACCCAGGACACTCTGGCCAACTTGCTTTAAATGGAGTCCATCCCCTTTCTCCTCCCCAACAAATATACATATGCAATGTATTTATAAACATAATCACATATGGAGTACATCCCCTTTCTCCTCCCAATAAACATACATATACAATGTATCTATAACATGGTCATATTCAATGACACCAACAATGGATTAGCATTAAATCGCCTAATCTTCAAGGATGCCGGAATTAGCGCTCCGACGGACAAGTCAATATTTTCTCTAATTACTTCTATCTCAAGTTATCTTCTACATTCACACATACCTCTCTTTGGCTGATCTTCTCCTTTTTATATTGCTCTCCTGGGGCCCACCCTTTCATTATCATATCTGGGACCCCCCAGGTACGTCAGAAATTATTCGACATATTCGGTGCATGGGCCGGATTTTACTCGGCCTTGTTCTTGTTCATTAGGTTTGATCAGTGCCGAGTTATCCTTACCATCATTCTCAGCGCTCTGCTTGGACCTCTTGAACATGTAATTATTCGGCTCCTACAATTGCCCCCCAAACACCCGAATAAAATATTTACTTGGCATGTTTGGTTTCTCAACCAATCAAAGCAAGAGCTCTCAAAAGACAGATACGGCAGTTGCACTCCTTTTTGTATCGATTCGTCAGAGCCGTTAATCATTACAGCTTCTCGCCCCTTCATATTTGACATTCATTTAATGCATTTTGAAATCTGTACCTCCATATACTTATGAATCAAAAAGCCATTGACATTTTTTACGCCTGTATACTCTTGAATTGGAAAGCTACTGTCAACCTTTGAGCATCCTTCATATCAATCTCCTTCCAGACCTCTGCAACCTCACCTTTTACTGTTCATCTCCTTATCCTGTAAGTCCCTTCTCTCTTCTCATTTTGTTTCTCATTCCAATTTCCCTGCATACTTTTGCTTTCATTTTTTGTACGGGCTATTTTCGTTTTGTCTCAAATGGCAAGGCATTTGAAAGCCCTTCTTTTTGAGGATCGAGATGCAGCATTCCGTCGTCATTTTTCCATTCCAGACGACGTTCACCTATCCCTTGTTCCAGATAATGTAGTGGACATGGAGAGGGCTGACACTAGCACCATTAATTTTCCTCTTTTGGCCATCGTAGAGGGTGGAGTTCAATTCCCCCTCCATCCTCTTCTTAGGACAGTCCTGCATTACTGGGGATTAATTCCCTCCTAGCCAAACGTGAACTTTTACCGCATTGTTATGGGCATAGTGGAATTGAATCGCCGACTGGGTCTTAACTTAGGAATCCTAGCAATTCGGCACTGCTGCGTTATGGTGAAATAGACCGATCGGCAAGGCTGTTACTTTTTAAGAGCCAAGGGCGTTGACCATCATTTGGTAACCATGCTCGCCAGCTCTAGCAAAAGGGTTGATGATGTCATGGTCACCGTCCGAGGTAATTAAGCATTCAGTGAGGGAGAAGATCGCCAAGATCTAATTCCTAGGCAAAAGGGTGAACCAGGTTGCTAGCTAGAATTGCTAACACATCTTAAAATAAACAGTTTATTTGGCTTTAATACTGTTTTGATCACTTGTCTTTTGTAGGCAACGATTTGAAACGAGTACAACCATCTGCGGACGAACCCGTTTTAGACCAAATGAAGATGGTCCTTAATTACAAAGGCCATGCAAACCTCCAAGGACAAGGTTGTGCATCCCATGTCTTACTGAGATATGACCCAATTTACTCCATTTTTCCGATTGCATATAATATTCCTATGCTGACACACAAATGGCAGCTTACTGTGCTCATCTTCCCTAGCTACAAAAGTCTCAAGGACATCAGCATCGAAGGTTCTGACGCCGGTGGGAAGGCTGGTGAAGACGCACAATCTGAGGGCCACACGGGGGACTAGGAGTTGAACAGAGAAATTGAATTGGCATTCGAGAATATCAGTGCAGACTAATACGCCGAACTTCCCTCTACTTCTGGCCGACTAGATTTAGTTACTCTAGAGGACGATATCTTCACCAGCTTAGAGAATCTGCCAAGAGCCGAATCCGAAGCCAAAGAGATGAGCTCAGAGTCGCTTGCCCAGCTTATTAGGCGACGAAACACGGAGAGGATGGCGGCCAGGAGACAGGCCGGCGGGTCAAGGGGGAACCAAATAATGCCAACTAGCTAAGTGCGTCAGGAAGAAACAGCTCAGAAAACAACATTGGCTGAGTTAATTCCTGAACAAAATCAAGTTGAAGTCCTGGAAGCCGATCTCACAGGACAGAAACGTCTTGCTGACACTGTGATCGATTTGCAAGAGGTGCCGATTGAAAAATGACCGATGGTGGATACACCACCTGTTGAAGATGAGTTGGCCAAGGCATTCGTTATCCAACCAAGGATGAAGAATATGGCAGTGCTCACCAGTGGCTCAGCGATCAAAGATCCCGTCGTGGCCCTGAGTGTAGCTTCGACCCTTTCTTTGCCTTCGGACAGAGCGACTTTTTGTGCTGAGCCGGGTATAATCTCAATTGCTCTGGCCACTCAGTCGGCCATTTTGATAAGTTAAAAACCTCAAATTTCCAAATAGCTTAAATTCGTATTCCTGTCCAATCTCGTTTAATTGTTTTTCTAGATGGCGGGAAGGCTTGCAGAGATAGGCCATCGTCATTACAACGTTGTGGAGCAATTTGGCGTCCTTAAGCGTCAGCTGGAGGAAGAGAAGGGCAAGGTCTCTGCAACGCTCATTGATCTGTCTACAGCAACTACAAAAGCTGAAGAAGAGCAGGCGAGGGTAGTGGCTACTCAATAGAAAGTTGAACATGCCGATTTGCTCCGCAGGGCCGCCGAAGAAAGAACAAACTTGATGGATGCTCTCTCAAATCGACTCAAGAAGAAATCTCAGTGCTGAAGGCCGAACTTGAGTCTGAGAAGAAAGCGAAGGAGTGTGCTGAGGTGGATGTGGCCAGAGCCTTCGAAGCCCGCCTGTTGAAGGCCAAGGAGCTTTATGCTGATGAAGCCTTGAAGTTCAAGAATTGAGGCTTCAAGCATGGATGGCTAAAGGCTTTGGCAGCCACTAAGGTGACTCTGGATTAGGTGATTCCTTACAAACAACTGGAAGTTGAACCATTGGAATCGGATCCAGAGGATCTGGACCCTTGATCGGCAGTTCCATAATAAATAGCCATTATTTGTTTTTTGTTAGCTTTTATTAGATTTTTATTAGCAGTTTATTTCATATGTAGGACATTTTCATGTATAAAGTGGATGTAAACAGTTTATTAATGAAAATGTCCACTTTGTTATTGGATGTTAGCATTAAATGTTGAAAAACAAAAGTATGTCATTTCAACTGAGATCATGACCTGTAGATTTCAATTCGGCAATCCGACAAGTGTACAAAGTGGATGTACACAGTTTATTGAGTGTTATCATTAAATGTTGAAAAACAAATGTCATTTTAACTGAAATACACCGAATAGCTTGATAATTCTGCCCTTGCCCCAGTGGAGCACTGAACATAACCGCCGAATATGTATAGTTCATGGGATCGGTTAGGACATTGTAGTTATTCGGGTAAATGCTTTGAAAATAAGCCGAATAGCTTGATAATTCTGCCTTTGCCCAAGCAGATCACTGAATAGAACCGTCGAATATATATAGTTCATGTGATCAGTTGGGGCATTGTAGTTATTCAGCTAAATGCTTTGAAAATAGGTCAAATAGCTTGGTAATTATGCCCTTGCCCCAGCAAATCACTGAATAAAACTGCCGAATATGTGTAGTTCATGGGATTGGTTGGGGCATTCTAGTTATTCAGCTAAATGCTTTGAAAATAGGCCGAATAGCTTGGTAATTCTGCCCTTGCCCCAGCGAATCACTGAACAGAACTGCCAAATATGTATAGTTCATGGGATCGGTTAGGGCATTGTAGTTATTTGGCTAAATGCTTTGAAAATAAGTCGAATAGCTTGATAATTCTGCCCTTGCCCCAGCGGATCACTGAACAGAACCGCCTTATATGTATAGTTCATGGGATCAGTTAGGGCATTGTAGTTATTCAGCTAAATGTTTTGAAAATAGGCCGAATAGCTTGGTAATTCTTTCATTGCCCCAGCGGATCACTAAATAGAACCGCCAAATATGTATAGTTCATGGGATCGGTTGGGGCATTATAGTTATTCAGCTAAATGCTTTGAAAATAGGTCGAATAGCTTGGTAATTTTGCCTTTGCCCCAGCGGATCACTGAACAAAACCACTGAATATGTATAGTTCATGGGATTGGTTGGGGCATTGTAGTTATTCGGCTAAATGCTTTGAAAATAGGCCTAATAGCTGGATAATTCGGCCCTTACCCCAACGGATCACTGAGCAGAACCACCGAATATGTATAGTTCGTGGGATCAGTTGGGGCATTGTAATTATTTGGCTAAATGCTTTGAAAATAGGCCTAATAGCTTGGTAATTCTGCCCTTGCCCTAGCGGACGAAACTGCTGAATATGTATAGTTCATGGGATCGGTTGGGGCATTGTAGTTATTCAGTAAAATGCTTTGCAGTGGTCGCTTCGGGAATGCTGCATCCATAATTAATAAGTGGACCGGGGGAAGGGGGGCAAGCGCGCGTGGGTCCTGTGCTGTCGTTAAATATATTTTTCTCAAATTCAACAGAGTGCAAGAGGGAAAAGAGAATTGTGTCGAACTGAGGAAATTTGTATGTCAAGAAGAGTATTCTTTAACAGCAGAGGCGAGGACAGGACGCTAGTTAAACTGGATTTAGAGATGAATTGAGAAGGTGGCGAACCTGCACGAACGGGTAATAGGATGTCAGAGGGGCGTGAGAGGCGTCGCTCTTCTTGTCGTCGGAGTAGGTCTCCAAGAGGGGGCGGTATAGAGAAGTCACCAAGAAAGGAGAGGTAGTAGCGAGGGAGCTCCCCTCGTTCATGAAATGAAACCAGCAGGCCACCACGCCTGTTGAGTTTTTTGATTTTTATTGGGAATAAACTGATAACGGAAGCAGATTTGATTATTCGCGTTCCAAATGTGGCAGTCGAGTTTACTCAACAAATTTTTTTTCCTGAAGTCCAACAATCAATGGTCGGTCGGCCTGATTACGAATTTTTTTAGAAGGGTGTCCATGGAGCATTAAAGGGACTATATACCTCTTATGAAATTGGCATGCGCCTTCATGCCACGAGAAGAGAAATAGAATAGAAAGACAGCCGCATTCGGAGCTTGGAACATTGTGTAGAAAAGGCTGAGAATGAGTTTAAAAAAGTTAAGGCTTCTGAAATGCAGTTGGCGAGTCAAACGAACCCAATCGTGACGGAAGGAGTAAACCAGCACCTTCTTGATCATGCCATTGCCGATCGTGATACGGCGAGCATGTTTGCAAGAGAAGTGATAAGAATGAAGGCCTACGAACAAAGCTTTTTTGACGGCCGAAAAATTGGTATTGAAAAGACTACGGAAAAGTTAGTCGATGATGTTTATCGATGTGAAAATCGTGGATTTAAGCATGGATGGATTAAGGCTCTGCAGGCCGCGGGTGTCGATTCGACGTCACCTGTATATTAGAATTACAAGTTTACATTTGAAGCTTACGATGCCGAAAAAATTGACAATGAAGAGGGTGCCGAATCGGAGAAGACCTAGATATCAATACACATTATGGTACTTTTGAATTTGTCAAAAGCCATGTATTTGTACTTCTTCGATGAAATAAATAAATGTTTGCTATATTGCTTTGTTTAATGTTTGTATTTACTTGTGACAATTGTATGTTGGTCCATGCCATTCTATGGCCAAACATAAAGGGCCTTCTAAATTCGGAGGATTACTGGGCCATTCATGGTCATGCACGAGGGGCGTTTCGAATTTAAAGTCTTTTTTATTGGCCAATCGTGATATCCACGAAGGGCGCTCCAAATTCGGAGGCTTATTCGGCCAATCATGACATCCACGAAGGATGCTCTGAATTCGGAGTCCTTTTTATTGGCCAATCGTGATATCCACGAAGGGTGTTTTGAATTCGGAGGCTTATACGGCCCATACATGATATCAACAAAGGGTGTTCCGAATTCGGAGTTGGCCAGTCGTGATATCAATGAAGGGCGCTCCGAATTCAGAGTCTTTTTTATTGCCCAATCGTGATATCCATAAAGGGAGCTTTGAATTCGAAGGCTTATTCGGCCAATCGTGATGTCCACGAAGGGCGCTTTGAATTCGGAGTCTTTTTTATTGGCCAATAGTGATATCCACGAAGGGCGCTCCGAATTCGGAGGCTTATTCGGCCAATCGTGATATCCCCGAAGGGTGCTCCTAATTCAGAGTCTGTTTTATTGGCCAATCATGATATCCATGAAGAGAGCTCTGAATTCGGAGGCTTATTCGGCCAATGGTGATATCCACTAAGGGCACTCCGAATTCAGAGTCTTTTTTATTGGCCAATCGTGATATCCATGAAGAGCGCTCCAAATTTAGAGGCTTATTCGGCCAATAGTCATATCCACGAAGGGCACTCTGAATTCAGAGTCTTTTGTATTGGCCAATAGTGATATCCACGAAGGGCGCTCCAAATTCGGAGGCTTATTCGGCCAATCGTGATATCCACGAAGGGCGTTCCGAATTCAAAGGCTTATTCGGCCAATCATGATATCCACGAAGGGCGCTCCGAGTTCGGAGGCTTATTCGGCTCATACGTGATATCCACGAAGGGCGCTCCGAATTCAGAGTCTTTTAAACCATTATTAATGAGACAACGATAAAAAAGACATTGCATTGAGGAATTCGTAGATGTGTACACGTTAACATAGCAGCAAAAATTAGAAACAAACTAACACGCCATACAAGTTGGCTTAATAATAAAATTTACGTAGATGTGTGGAATTCTAGGGGCATGGAAACTTCTGCCAGCCATGTCTGAAAGCCGATACGCCCTTGTTCCAGCGATTAAACTAATTTGATAAGAGCCATCCCAGTTGGGGCCTAATTTACAGTCTGCCGGATTCTTAGTAGCAGGAAGCACTTTCTTGAGGACTAATTCTCCAGGTGTATAACGACGCAATTGTACGCACTGGTTATATGACTGGGTGAGCTGCCGTTGATACCACACCATGCACGCAAGAGCACGATCTCGACGTTCATCAATCAGAGTTCAATCTAAGGCCGACATCATGTCATTACGGTCCATGTCAAAAACCTTGTATTTCAGCGTGGGTAGGCCAATCTTAAGGGGGATAATTTCCTGGGTTCCAAAGCACAAAGCGAATGGTGTTTTCCCAGTAGATCGCCTTGAAGTAGTACGATGAGCCCACAACACACTAGGCAATTCTTCGACCCACTTGCTTCTGACTTTTTCCAACCGTTTCTTGATGCTGTCCAGGATCACTTTATTAGAAGCCTTCGCCTGACCGTTGCTTTGTGGGTATTTCGGCGAGGAAAAGTAGGGACAAATACCATATGTGTTGCATAACTCCCAATAGATGCCACAATTGAATTGGGTGCCATTGTCGGAGATAAGTGCTCTAGGTATGCCGAATCGTGTTATGATGTTTTTCCATACAAAATGATTGACATCAACATCTCAAATATGTGTTAATGCTTCTGCTTTGACCCACTTTGTAAAATAATCTGTTGCGACGATCAGGAATCGCTTGTTCTCTGGAGCCCGTGGTAATGGTCCTACGATATCAAGTCCCCATTGGGTGAACGGCCAAGGACTAGTAATAGAGTTTAATTCTTCGGCAGATAGATGAGTTAAAGGGGAAAACTTTTGGCATTGTTTGCACTTTTTTACATAGTTTTCGGCATCTATTCACCTGGTTGGCCAATAATACCCCTGTGCTATGGCTCGGTGGGCCAATGAACATCCTTCAGAATGTGCGCCACAGCTACCTTCGTGTATTTCAGCCAAGAGTTCATCAACTTTATCTGGGTGAACACATTCCAAGTACGGTCCAGAGAAAGATTTTTTTATAAAGCTTTCCCTGCGGATCCAGATAGTATCGCAAGGCTTTATTTCGCAGTTTATGGAATTTTTTCTTATTCGTTGGGAACCGTTCTCAAGAAAGGAATGCAGCGATAGGGTCTATCCAACTTGGTCTTGGTTCAATGATGTTGGCTTGAACTAGTTCAGAAGAGGTGATGCTTGGCTCTAGGATGAACCCCACTTTGATTGTTTGTTTGACTTCTGAGTTAATAGCGGAGGCTAGGCAAGCAAAGGCATCCGCATGCGTGTTTTGATCCTGGGTTATCTGATTCAATTCGTGGTGGTCGAATTTCGTAAGTAAAGAATTCTCCGTTTTCATATAGGTTGCCATGCGGTCATTTTTAGCTGCATACTCCCCTTTCAACTAGTTGATGACTAATTTCGAGTCACAAAAAACAAACAACTGTCGTGCACTAAGGTGAAGTGTGTTACGATGGCCGGTTATCAATGCTTCATATTCAGCCTCGTTATTTGATGCATCAAAGCCCAATTTAACCGCCTACTCAATTATTGCCCCTTTGGGAGTCATGATTACTACGCCTACCCCACTTCCACGTTGGTTGGATGATCCGTCATAGTACATCTGCCAAATGTCTCCAACATATATTTGCCAGTTGGGTTTAGGTTGCATTTGATCGGACTTGAAGTTGGCATGGCATCCCGTGAACTCGGTTACAAAGTCGGTGAGCACTTGCCCTTTGATGGCAGTTCTAGGCAAAAACTAGATATCATATTAGCCGAGTTCCAAAGCCCATTTTGAGACTCGTCCTGATACTTCCGTGCTGCGGAGCACTGACCGGAGAGAATAGTCCGTTAATACCCTTATGGTGTGAGCTTGAAAATAGTGCATCAATTTTCTTGCAGCCACTACGAGAGCAAGGATGAGCTTCTCTAATGGTAGATATCGCGTTTTAGCGTCGACGATGGCCTTGCTTACATAGTAAATTGGTCACTGTTCCTCGAGTTCTTCCGTTAGTAGCATGGCGCTGACCACCCGATTAGATACCGCCAAATACAAGATGAACGGATCGCCTACTGATGGAGTTGCCAAGAGTGGTACTGATCAGAGATAAGTTTCAAGTCGTCCAGCGCAGCCTGGCACTTGAGAGTCCATTCAAATGCTTTGCCTTGCTGAAGTGTGTGAAAAAATTGTCGGCAACGATATGAGTAACGGTTGATAAACCTATTCAGGGCGATGGCCATTCTCATCAACTTCTGAACTTCTTTGATCGACCGAGGAGAGCTGAGTTCTAGAATTGCTTTGATTTGCCTCGGGTTGGCCTCTATTCCGTGATGGTTGACAACATAGCCAAGAAACTTGTCGGATCCGATGCCGAATGCACATTTTGAGGCATTCAATTTCATTTTGTACTTTCGAAGAATGCTGAAGGTCTCTATTAAATCGGCTAGATAGTCGTGTTTTTCCCTGGATTTCACCACCATGTCATCGATGTATACTTCCATGGTGCAGCTAAGTTGTTCCTTAAACATAGTGGTGACCAGTCTCTAGTAAGTTACCCTCGCATTCTTCAGTCGGAAGGGCATGACCTTCTAGGAATAGGTTTCCCTTGGGGTGAGGAATGTGGTCCTTTCTTGATCCTCCGGATGCATGGAAATTTGGTGATAACCCCTGTAGGCATCCAAGAAGCTCATGCACTAATGATGTGCCGTTGCATCCATAAGTTGATCAATTTTGGGAAAAGGAAAACAATCCTTTGGACAGGCCCTGTTCAAATCCGTGAAATCGACGCAAACGCGCCAAGATCCATTTTTCTTCTTTATAACCACGGTATTGGACAGCAATGTGGGATAAGTGACTTCATGAATTGCCCCAGCATCAAGCAATTTGTTGACTTCACCAACAACGGCCGATGCATGCTCAGCAGCTGACTGCCGACTTTTCTGAATGATTGGTTTGACTTTTGGATCAACGCTTAAACAATACTGGGCCATGATTGGATCCACCCTTGGCATCTCGCATGATGTCCACGTAAACACATCAAGGTTGCTGAGTAAGAAGGATACCAGCTCGCGTCTATCAACTTCGCTCAAAGAGGTGCCGATCATGAAGAATTTGTCAAGACTTCCATTGATTTCAATCTGATCAAGGTCTTTAGTTGTCTTTTCACTAGGGATTTTCCTAATGTCCTCGAGGCTCTCTTGATCCGGTACTTTAATCAAGTTTACTTCTTGTTCCTTTGGCCTCTTTGTCGCAGCAATAAGATAGCAAGCCTGTGCCGATTTCTGAGAACCCCAAATTTGCTCGATGCCATACTCGGTTGGAAAGCGGAGTAGTGGATGGTAGATGCTCGGCACAGCCTGTATGGTATGCAACCAAGTCCTTCCTATGAAAATATTGTATGGTGACGAGAGTTTAACGACCAGAAATTCTACGTCTATTGATCTGGTACTTGCCTGTATTGGTAATGTGATCTTACCCAAGGGATATTCAAGATTGCCGTTGAAACCAAATAATGGGTAATCGGCTGGCAACAAATTCGAATAAGTGAAGCCGAGTTTAACAAATATCTTGTAATACATTATTTTCGAGGTGCTTCCTTGATTGATGAGAACACGTTCAACTGTGAATCTGTTCACGCATAGCTCGACGACGTGGGGATCGGCGTGGGGGAGAGTTACCCCATCTAGGTCGGTGTCATCGAAGCTAATCCTCCCAATTTCATGGGGCCGTTTGGCTGGTGTGGTCGGCTTGGGCAGGCTAGGTTGCAACTGAATTGTTTATACCTCGGCTGATGACAGTAGGCTGTATATCATGTAAATTACGCCAAGTAGAGGTGAATCCGGCCGTAGGGCTACTGTGTTCAATGGATTGTTCTTTCGGACGTGTTACGCCAGCCGGCCATCTTGTACCAACTCTTCCAGGTGGTCCTTCAGTGCATAATAGCTGTCGGTATCATGGCCGTGGTCTTTGTGATATTTGAACTACTTATCCCTTCTCTTTGTATTAGAAGGCCCTATCATTATGGACGGCCATTTAAAGAATGGAAGATGTTGGACTTTGGATAGGATCTTACTGATCGGCTCTGCCAATTCTGTATACTTCTTGTCTGAACATCTTGTGCGCCTACTATCCACTTGATATTGTTTGTTTGATCAATGCGAACACTGATTGCTTGAACGACGCGAATCACGCCTCTTGTCTCGTTTAGCCCAAGTCCGAGGTTTGAGGCTCTTTGATGGCACGACGCTTATCGGCTGAATGCGACTAGATGGAGCTGACTTAACAACTTTCTATCCGGCCTTGACCCGCAGGGCATCGTCTTCCACCTTACAATACTCTTCAACTTTCTTCATTAGTGCCCAAATTGTTTTGGGGGGCCATCTAATCAATGAACTACGGAGAGGACTATCAGAATGTAATCCCATCTTAAAGGAGGTAATGGCCATGAAATCATTGCAGGCATTATCCACCAGGTTGAAACATTTCTAATAGCTCGCCGAATACTCATAGAGGGTCTCTTCTGGTTTAATTTGCATTGCCTAGAGAGAGTCGGCTTGCTTTGGCTGAACTTCGTTGCTAATGAATCTTGCCCTGAAAGATTTTTGGAGTTGATGAAAGCTTTTTATTGACGCCGGCTCCAGTTTATAGTACCATTTGATGACCAACGGTCCCAGGCTACTTAGAAACATTCGACACATGAGGGCTTCATCATCGGCATGCAACGCCATCGCTTGTTTATAATGACGAATATGGTCAATGGGATTTGATTTTCCGTCATATAGGGTGAATGTCGGTGCTTTAAACTTTTTAGGTAGCATAGCCCTTGCGGTGTGTCGTACGAAAGGATCATGCCTGTCTTCTTCATCCGAATTATCACTTTATTTCCTTCACCTGTGCCGTACGTACGGACTTCCTTCAGATAAGCTGGAGACATCAACTCGTCCATTTTTTCTGGGTTCTTGGGATAGTGAGTCAGAATCACTGCCATTATCATGTTTTTGAAGTCGATGTCATCAATCATCTTTCTTTCTTGGGGATCGACCCCGGTCATGGCATGCGGCCTGCTGGGATTTGACTAGCTCGAGGACCAATTCCTGGCGCAAATGTTTGTTCTCAACCATCATATCTTCTAGACGCTGTTTATTTCACTTTGCTTGATCTATGATTGTCTACATAGTCTCTTGCACAGAAGTTGAGGATGAGGTTTGAGCTACTGGGTCGAAGTTCAGGCCCGTCGTGCGGTGATATTCTCCGGTCCAAGAAAGTTTCTTGGAGTGATGTCATCTCTTGGCGTAACATTGTCAGCAACTACCGAAGGGTCATCTGTTGGGGCCACCATGGATGCACTTGAGTATTCCCACAGACGGCGCCAATTGTGGTGAAGTGGTTTGGAAATACTCTAGAATCTAGTTAGTCGTCCTTGATCCTCTGATTGCTACTTGAAAAAAGGGATGAACACTCCGGTCGGGGGTTTCGGAATTAGCACTCCGACGGATAAGTCAATACTCTCTCTAATTACTTCTATCTCAAGTTATCTTCTATATTCACACATACCTCTCTTTGGCTGATCTTCTCCTTTTTATATTGCTCTCCTGCGGCCTACCATTTCATTATCATATATAGGACCCCCAGGTACGTCAGAAATTATTCGGCATATTCAGCCCATGGGCTGGATTTTACTCAACCTTGTTCTTGTTCAATAGGTTTGATCAGTGCTAAGTTATCCTTACCATCATTCTCGACGCTCTGTTTGGACCTCTTGAACACGTAATTATTCAGCTCCTACATATATGAATATGTATATATATATATGTATATGTATATGTATATATTTATGTATGTGAATGTGATTATAGTTTTGTCATTTCTCTGATTTCAGTTTTAATTTGGTGTAGATCTGTCAGTTTCTGGTTGAATGTGAATTGTACATGTTAATTTCAGAACTGTGTTGCGTATAGTCGTAATTGAGACAAGGTTTTCTTGGAATTTTACCGAATTTAGGCCAATGTTCTTGATCTTGCAACAAATTTTCAGTCTGATATTGTCAATATAGATTTTGTGGTCTTTATACGTAATTTCTATACATCGCTCGAGGTATCTGTAATGACTCAGATTCTAATATGTGTCGGATTGGTGTAAAATGGTGCTCATCACCTTAAAAAATTGTATGATTGTCGGACTCTTGGTATTGATGGGTTGGCAAGTGAACCTTAAATATTATAATTGAGGACACTTGGGTGATGTTTGGAACCTTGTTTGAAGTCTTAACAAGGTATTTAGGCAAGATTATATCAAAAGCCCTAAATTTGAGTTTACATTTTTGACTAACCTTCACTCTTTTGCCCTTTTCTCTTTCAATACTTTGAATTTGGATAAGGCTAGAACCATTGGAAAACTTATTTCTGGGGCTTCGATTCAGACACAAGAATGACCTAAAACAGAGTTTGGATGATGGAGTTATGCCTGTTTGAATTTTGAGTTTTTGTGCTGGAAACAGGCTCGCTCGAGCAAACTACATGAATTTTAGAGATTCTAGGAGCTTTTTCTCTACGCTCGAGCAACTAGGTCGCTAACAGACATTGTAAGTGACTTTTTGGCCCCAAAACTTTATTCTTTCTTCCTCTCTTCTCTTTCTCCCCTCCATGTCTAAAAACCTAGCCCTCAAAACTTTGTTTTCATCCATTTTTACCAACAATCCACCATGGATCTTGCATCAAGGATGAAGAACAAGAGAACATCAACATTTTCAACTGATTAGATTTTGGATTTTCGAAAGAATGCTCTTGATCTAGTATATTTGCTTCCAATCTTGAGGTAGGGATGCCTTTAACTTGTTATATTTTTGATTTGGGATACATATGTGATGATTTCATTAGATATACAAATAGTGAGTAGTTATATATATATTGTGAGGATATGGTTGTGTGAATGAGTATTTGGGTATATGTTGTAAATGTTTCATGATTATGAGAGAAGTTATGCTTTATATGAATGATTATCATTGTTTGTGATAAGTAATTGCCTGAATTTCATAAAGAAGGGAAAAATCCCAATTTTTCTCAAACCTTAGTTTTCCAAATTTTTATAAAAAGGGGTTTTGGTCAATTGTTTTCAAAAACATGAAATCGAGTGTAATTACTTGGTTTCGAGGTTGAGATTGTAAAACTTTAAGCTTCTATCTACATATTTCCTTTGAAAGGATGAAGTTTTGGTGTTAAATCCACTATTTTGGGCATGTGAAGTTGTGAAATTATTGTGAATGGAAATCATTGTAAGAAAAATGAAGTATTTATAAACTCATGCATCATATGCATTATTTTTTCTTTTAGTATTACCTTGGTGCCACAACTTGAAAGTTAAAAGGGGGTAAATAGTCTATGAGTCCTGGTAGTGAGTCGGGTTGGTTTTGAGTTGTGTATTGTAATTGGTACCTGTGCGGGGAGTCAAGGTGCCCAATTGCACTGTCTGTGCATATCACCAAACAAATGTAGGAAAATGTTTTTGGGTGTCCACGAGCCCGCCGTTTCTGGAGTCAGCAAATGTGAAAAAACGGATGATTTTGGGTGTCCACTCCCTACCGTTTATGGAGCCGGCAAATGTGCAAGGTTGAAATGTTTTTGGGTGCCCATCACCCCGCTGTTTCTGGAATCGGCAAATGTGGGACTATTTTCAGTATACAAAACTATATATATGTATAACTGTTTTGATTGCGGCTCTCACTTAAGATGTCATAGTATATTTACCACCCATGGTTACTTTGAAAAATGTTGAACAAATGTCATGCATTGCATATTTCATTTGTATTTAAACAAATATTTATAATTAAACATTCAAACTTTCATCATACACGCATTGCATGATCATGTGTGTTTCAATTAATTATATAGCTTGTTAAATGCATTACCTACTGAGCTTTCGCTCATGCCAAAGCTAACAAATTTTAGGAAATAATGTTGAGGCACTTCCAAAAGGATGGATATATGAAATGAAGTTGGATGAGAGCATGGATGCTCTTCTATTGATGTTTTATGATTTGGCTTTGGATTATTTTGTATGGACTATTTGTATGGAGGAATTGGAAATTTATTTTGTATATGAATGTAATTTAACAATGATGTATTTTTGAGACAGTTCAATTGGAAATAGGAGTTAGTGGATGGTATTATTGTTAATATTTGTTATCTGTATGCATGGATTATTGTTGATTATATTAAAGTATCAGAGGAATTAAGAGATATTTCTCCAAGGTGTTGTAGATTGGTATCAAAGCAATAGGTTTGAATACCTTAGGCTCATGGGAAGTGACATTTTTCACGATAGATTTACTAGGCTAGGATGCGACGCTTGTGTGCTTTGAATGCTTTGTGTTTTATGTGGCCATGTGGGTATGGGATTAAGCTTCTAGGATATGACTAGTGACCATTGCATTCATCGAAATCCTTTTGGAAAGGCATCTGATCAATTTTTTTTTCCACTTGGAGGTCCTTGAGCGCCATGGAATGAGTTGATATCTTAGGAGAATGATCCATATTAGCTCTATGTGCTTATATGCTTATGTGGTTTGTCTTACATAGATGTAGATACATGTATAGGCATATGTGTAACTCACGTATGGCGTGCGAGATCTCGTGTAGAATATTTAAGTGTGGGTTAGACCTTATCTCTAATCTCCTATGGGATCTAGGATGTGAGGGACCCCAAATGGGAAAAACTTCTGGGACTTAAATCTTTGGCACCATATTTATTGGGAAGATATATCGTCTTGGGATTACGTAAGGATGCAATTATGAGGTTGGTGTGGAACCTTGGTTTATCAATTTTGTAAGTTCAAAGAGAAACAAATGTGACCCTATGATGGTAAATTTTTTCTTATTGTATGGTGAATGGTTTGTGATTATGAAAAGTTGAAACTATTTCACAGACTCACATTGAAATTTTTGAAAAGAGGTTAGAAGGTAGATCTTGGAAGTGAGTGGTTATGGCACAGTGAGGATTGTGATGGGTGAATAGAGACTGATTGATTGAGAATTTGGCTAATTTGGAATCTAGTAGAGAATTTGTTTTAGAAGTGAGTTAAATGTAGAGTTTCAATGTGGATAGTAAGTGATAGAGGTTGTAATAATGGTGTTTAATCTCTAGTGGTGGAGATAGTGACTTGAGGATTGGTGAATTGTTATTAACGGTTAAGATAAGAAGTGCTAGGATTGATTGCTCTCTAGAAATTGTGGTATAGTGCATGAGTAATTGGTCTCCTTGCTTGATTATTGGTGTGCTTGAGTAGAAAAGAGTATTGCTAATTGAGTGGTGTAGTTGTTATATCCAAGGTCGTGATGGCATAATAAATGTTCTTAGAAGAAGTTTTTGGAGTTAACTTGGGAGGTTATTACGGTTCAATAGAATGTGTGACTAAAGTCTGTTAGAGTGATTGGTAAAGTCAGATCAGTGTGTCCTTATAAAAATTTGTGTCTGGTGGTTTGAAAAATCATTGATGTTAATTCTTCTATGGCTGCTTTTGACTATGAGCTAAAAGTTTTTTAATGGTTAAAGGTGTAAGTAAGTATTTTGATTGGGTTTAGAAGTGTTTGTGATGACATAGTTTCTAATATTGAGGTAAAGATAAACTTTGGTGCTGTATCTTATCTGTGAGGTTGGGTTATGTTAAGCTAGTCATTACTTGGGGTGCAAATGTGGAGATTTCCTCGAGTAAGAGTTATCTTAATTTTTTTAGGGAGAGTAAGCTTTTGACTTAGTTTTTCCATTATATTGTATGCATAGAGGAGATTTTAGGTTGTTAATGGGTCTGTGTTGATTATAGTGTCATCATTATCATACTAAGAAGTGGGTTAGATGAGCTGGTGCCCATAGTGCACCTTTTAGGAGTTCTTATTGGGATATTAGAAGTTAGCGGTGTTGGAGTTTGGGAAGTACAAATGTAGTTGGCATGTTAGTGACTTGAGTTTCATTTTGTGGAAATTTATTCCTGGACTTTTGAGGGTAATTAATTTCGTTTTGTGGTTGCTCTTAATCATAGGTCCTTGTTTTGAATTGGCAGCATACGGGTGTGTATTGATATGGTTCATCGTGTGATGCTTGTATTGGAAATAGGGTTGATTTTGCAATTGAAATATGAGTGTCCTTGTATTAGTGCGATGAGGGTTATAGACTTGAAATGTTGATCCCTTGTTTGGTTAGAATTTGGTGGTATGATAGTTTGTAGCAAGGGTTCATTTCATAGGTATAGGTTGAATTGGTTGGCAGTGAGACAATGAGAGAGAGTTAAGTGAAGTTTTGGAAGTAATTATAAGAGCCAAGTATGTGTTTGGGTGACCTTTTGCCTTGGGTTGACAAGGTCTTTCGTAAGCTCTAGATTGTTGTAATTCCCTACTTTGGCTTGAGTTGAGTTGTCTTTTCTTTATAAAAACATGTAAATGGTTTGGTAGTATTTGAACTATTTAGGACTCTTCATGGGTAGTTAAGTTTGGGAAGTGTGGGTTTTGGACTCACGAGGTGAAGTTTCTGGGAGGCGTGGTATTTGAGGAAAGATGGTGAACGACATAGTGGATGATTAGAATTTGAAGGGTGTTGTTAATTGGGAAGGTCAATGTAATGATCGATATCTTGAAAATAATAATAATAATAATAAATAAATAAATGAAATAAAATAAATTTATGAGGTGCTTACTTGATAGGAGACATGATCTGTTAGTTGGTCTAAAGGATTGTATCCTTTTTTAGTATTATGTGGATGGTGCCAATATGTTATTTGTAGGCACCCCATTTTTGACGGCCTTCAAGACTTGGATGTTCTTGCAGGTACATCTGATGATGAGTCTGTTTGCTTGCCGAGCGCTTGAAGTCCTCAAGGGAACGCCACAACTTTAAGCCTTTCAAACCATGCATCTATTTTGTCTCCTTTTTGGACCATGCCTTGGTCTTTCCATCCTGCAATCTCTAGTGGCCTGCCGGCCATCCTTGGAGGCTGCTGACTATCATTTCATGTCTGTCGACCATTGATGTGTCTTGCTAGCCATCACTGATAGCCGGCCAGCCACCAGTGTTTTCTCTAGATATTTTATGCTAGCTGTGCTAGCTATTTACACAAATGCTTGTATCTGTCCACACGTGGAGGCCTGGATCTCTTTGTATAGATTTCATTTTTTCTATATATAGGGACCCCCTCTCTCATGTTTGTAGACACCCCATTTTTGACTGTCCTCAAGACTTGGACGTCAACGTTTGAACACTCGGTGATCATCCTTGTTTGTGTTCGTCTTGAGTTTCCGGAGGTCTCGGCTACGCGCCTTGCCTCAGGATCTCTCGACTCAACTATTTTGTGTTTGGGTTTGCACCAAACACTTGTGTTTTTGCTTTGGAGGGCAAGGAATGGCTTGTTGGCCGTCCCCACACTCCACCGGCCATGGCTTGAGGCCACCGGCCACTGGTTTGTTGCCACCGGCCAAATGTTTGGCCGACCGACACTCTTTGTAGTCGACTGGCCATCTATTTTGGTCAAATTGCATTTTTGGTCAGCCGGCCACTGTGCATCTGCTTTTGGCAGATATTTTGTGCCAGCTATCACCCACTTTGCTCCCCTCTATACACGTGTATGGAGGGATCTCCCTCTTGACTAGCTTACTTGAGAAGCTTTGCAAGAGTGAGCTTCTATAAAGAGGAAGCCTCTCCTCCCTCTTCTAGGGTTAGAAAGAAGCTCCAGAGGTCTGGTTCTTTTTAGGGTTAGAAGTGTGTCTATTCTATCTCTATACTTTCCTCTCATTGTGTATAAGTGTGTGTGTGTTCATAGTTTTGCACATAAACACCTACCATTACACCTTCCCTTAATTGCTGAGGCTTTAGAGGGTTGATCTTGGACTTTTTGAGCTGGTTTTGATCCAAGAAGAGGTCTGACCTTGTGATCTTGGAAGTGTTCTTCAAGGGTGAGTGTTCTTGCCTTTTATTCCCCATTTTTGCATAGCTTTTTTGCCTATCTTGCAACTATTTTTAGACTTTGTATATAACTAATAAAAGTCTTGTTTTTACTTTATTAAAATATTTGTTTAAGGGTATTTTGTTGTTTGGGGTTGTTTGACCCCTCTTAGGGCTTGTTTGGCCCCATTTTTATGCTATTTTGGCAAGCTCCGGGACCACCTTGTTTGGGCCTCCTCACCACTGAAATCTTGAGGGATTTCAGTGGTGAGGATTGTGGTTTAAGGTCCTAAGAAGGAGAGGGCCACCCTCTCTCCTTGTTGTCTTCAACATGTGCCATTTAAGCCTCATGTGTGAGCACCATTTTTGAACTCATGTTGGCCATGTTTTAGTAGGTATTTGGTAGTATTTTGCCATGCTTTACCTCTGTTTTTACTTGGTTTAGACACACCATGCTTGCTTAGCATACATGTCTTGTAATGCCATGAATTGCCTTAACATGCCTTGTGCTTTGAGCCTTGTTTCTAGTATGTTTTTGGCTTAACTTTGTGAGGCTTTCATGCTTGTTTTAGCATGCTAAAGGTCTGTTTTGGTCATTTGGGTTGTCCATGCCTTGCTTTGTATAGCTACCATGTAACCGCTCTTGTATGCCTTAAGTATTGACCCCTCTAGCATGCCATCCTTGCATTATTTCAGTGGTTTGGAACCACTTGCCATGCCATTTCAGTCCTTGTGGTGTGCTTGTATGCTTGCATTTGATGCCCTTTTAATGTGTTAGAGGTTTGGTGTTTCATGCTGCATGTTTGTGCTATTGTGTATGCCTCTAGGATTAGATCATTTAGATGCCATCTAAGTGGTTTTTGGGGCCTACTTTTGCATGATTTGAGACTGTTTTGATTCACTTTGATCATTTGTTTCATGTGTCACATGATCATGGTTTAAGTCATTGGGCTAATTCCAAGCTTTTACGCATGCTCTGCTTGTTTTGATTAGTTGGTTTGGCACCTCTTTTTCATGATTTTCAGAGCCTATATTGCTTGCCATATGCCCATGTTTAGCCTCTTTTAAGCGTGCTTAGAAGTTGCTTCTTTATGCCTAAGTGATGAACCATGTTTGCATGCATGATTGTATGTTTAGATACTTGGTTCAGGACATGTTGTTGCATGCTTGAATGGTGTTGCATTTGGCATGCATTTCTTGCTAAGTTGACTAACATGTTATATGCCTTGCATGTGTGCATGTTGACATTAAACTTTGCATGCTTGTTAGTTGCATCCTCACATCTTTATTTTCATGCTCATGTTGCATACTAGCTCACATGCCTAAGTTGCATGGCATTGGCATGCATGCTTTGCCTCTTGAATTGAGTACGATAGGGGTTGGGCCATTTGTTTGTTTAAGTGCATTTCATTCGACATTGAAATGGCACACTTGGTTTCTTGGGCCATCACGCATTGAAATGCGCAATTGATGGTCCGAGAATTAAGGACCATCCTTCTTTGAGTCATAAACATGATAAGGAGTGTGGTTGGTGCAAACATTGCTTGAAATACATTGCCATGCCATGTTTTGTCCTCTGCTGCTGTCAAAACAGGTTGCTGCAAGAAGCTTTGGCCGGCCGGCCATCTATACTGCTGACCAACCAATTATTGATGGCCGAGAGCTCAACAAATGGTCGATGACCATCCGGACATGGTCGGTGGGGTTTCCACTTGGTCGGTGGTGATCCAAAGTGTCCATGGAGCATACTTTGGGATTTGTGCAATTTTCAGAGGAGCAGAGCAGGGGAAACAGAGGCAGCTTGTGCATGGCAGCGGACTTCCGAGCAGAATCGAGCACACATGCATTGGGCCCTCTTCCCGAGGCTGCTTTTAATGCTTAATTAGCTTAGTTAATTTGCTTAACTAGTTAATTGTCTGTAATATTTAATTAGCTTGATAGTTAGTTAAATTGTATTATTCTTTCGGTCCCTTTGAGCAAGGGCAAATTTGTAATAAGTGTGGGTGCGTGTGTGCATGTCTTCCAACCCCCACTTTTTTCTCCCTTTTACTTACCTGCTTTGATGATTAGTATTAGGGCATGTTTAAATTAGCATACCTTATGCTATGCATGTGTGCATTCATACATTTATCTTGCATGCACCGGGCTCGGCGCATCATACTAACTGCATTGTATTTCAATTCCAAGTTGAATACGTGTTAGTTGTAACATCTTACATGTCATTCTTAGAATAGACGAGCCTATTTCTAGTTGCATTTTGCATGTGTTACATTAGCCATCTTAAGCATTAACTAGGGTCATGCATGATTACTAACTAGTTTCTTGTTTTGGCTTAGAGTACTCGGTAAGCTTTTATGCTTTAGCATCTCGCATGAGTGTAAATGTTAACATGATAGCATGCTTACCATGTGGCTAGATGCTTATGTGATATGAACTGCCTGAATGCCTGTGGGTGAAGGTTGGATTGTTTGAGTTGGGATAATCCATCGAAATCCGTATTTTAGCCTACTCGCGAGTAGCAAAATTCAAACCATTTTCCAAATAAACGGGAATGCGATGCTTCATTCTGACTTAGGCAATTAAGTCTATACTTGTCTTGCCATGCGCATCACATAGTAATTCTAGGCTAATAACCGGTATAAGAACACATAACATTTTCAAAATTGGATATCATGGTTAGTAGAGGCTGATCTTCGGATCGGGCAAGAGGAGGTGCTCATAGCTGACCTTCCCCAATCGTACCCAAGTTCCCGAGCTGAGGCAACTTTGGTAATGACGGACACGTGGCCTTAGGCAAATGAGTCAGGGTTTCCTAAATTCCCCTATTAAAAAATATTTAGGTGGCGACTCTGTATCTGGCAAAGCAGTCCATGTTTGGCACTTCTGTTCTAAAAATCTGTTTTCTCAAAACGATTTGCCGGATTTGCACTCTTTGGTTCAGACTAAGAACCGTGACACAAAAGGGAGTCCGAACTGTGGTGGCATAAAGCCCGAGGGTGTGCCCACAATGTTTTGGGGTTAGAAAAATTCTAGACTTAAATTTTCCTCTCTCTCTCTCTAATTCTTTCTCTCTCTTCAAATTTTCTACATTTTTGCCTATAATTCCTACACTCTTGCCTATACACCTTTAGCCAAATCCTCTCATCTTTGAGCTAAGGTGTTCTTGGGCTTGGTTTGAGCTCTAGAATGTGGTATTTTCTTGGAATCGTTACTTGGAATCACTCTTCTCTTCAAGAGGTATAATACTTGCTTTGTAGGCTTGCTTTACATACTTGTATTCCTATCTTTTTTTCATTTCTTTGGGCTGTTTTTGAGCTGTAAAAAAACCTTTTTTTATGGGTTGAAATTGGTGTTTTTGGTCATTTAAGGTTAGGGGGTGGTTCATCCCTCTGTATTCCTTGTTTAAAAAAGCTTTTGCACCTTTGTTTCCCATTTTCAAACCATCTTTTTTTGGGCCTTTAAACACTAATTTTCAGAGTGTTTTCAGTAGTAAAAATCATGTTTTAAAGTCCAAATTTGGAGAGGTTAGCCTCCTCTCCTTGTGTCTTGTTTGCTAGCCTAGTTGGTGTCATGTTTTAGCTTATTTTGCTAGCTTGTTATGGCTTAATTCCAACATGTTTTAGCCTCTGATTTAGGTTGTTTTAACTTTGTTTTTGGGTTGTTTTTCGCATTTGAGTCTTGTATTGCATAGTTGTAGTTTAATAGTCCTCATAAGCTTAGTGTTTTAGGCCATTAAACACCACTTGTTTGAGTTGATTGCTTGTTTTTGGTGCTTTTCACAATTTCAGCACTAATTATTTATGCAACCTCCCTCCTTTCTTGGCTTTTGATTTTGCTTTGAAAGTGATTTCAAGTCACTTATTTGCCTAAGTGTGAAATTGAGGTTTCATACTTAATGGTTTAATCCCTTAGGGGGTTCATTACCAACGGTATGATGCTTCTTTCATACCTAAAGCAGCTTGTGCTTTGAGCTTTCTTTCCATTAGAGGACTTTAATTCACTTTTTGGACTTAATTGGATTAAAGGATGGTTGGTAAAGTAAAAAGAGTAATTAAAACTTGGGACTAAAGGTGAGCCAAGATAAGAATTTGGTTATGTTTTGATGTGTTCAATCAGACGTTAATTGAACACATAGAACTTGGACCATTTCATACTTGTTAGTGATGAAATGATCCAAGTCTCCAATGTCAACTTCTTCTCTTGATCTTCCATGAAAGGAAGGAGGTTTGTGTCTCATTTTGCATTTATTGAATTCGCACCTCTTGAATCACAAGCCATCATGCAATGAAATTGTTTAAGTTAGTGGTTTGTGGCTTAAGTTCACAACTCCTTGGATTTGCTCAAGAAAATGAGAGGTGAGTTGTGCAGACAATCTATGGGAATACCCTCTTTTTGCTCTATTTGTTCTCTATTGCAGCAAGTTGAACCAGTGCATTAGTGACTGGCAGGCCATTATCCATGGTCGGCAGGTGGCCGGCAGAGCACCATTGATGGCCAATAGTCTTTACCAGTGGCCGGCTGGCCACTGATGCAAACCTCAGCAGAATGTTGGTAAGGTGGAGCAAAATGGTTCTGGAAGTGTTCAACTCTGCAAATAGAGGCTTTCGGGAGTGAAACAGAGATTTTTTCAGGTGATATCCGAGCATGTGCATCTTTTATTGCTTGAGGCAAAGTAGTGGTAGAGTAGTTAAATACTTTAATTACTTAGCTTATTTGCATTTGTGTTATAATTTGATTAGCTTACTAGTTGGTTAAATTAAAAGTGTTATAATAATTAGTTAATTAGTTTAGCTGGTTATTTATTTGGTTTTATAATAATTAGCTTAATTAGTTTAGCTCTAATTAGTTGCTGGTTAGTTTTGCTTTATTCATTCGGACTCTCCTTCGTGAGAGCAAAATGTAATAATGTGTATGTCTTCCAACCCCACATCTTTCTCCCTTTTATTTAATCGCTTTTGATGGTTAAATTAGGGACATGTTTTAATTAGCATACTTTATATTTGCATCCATTCATCTTGTCTTGCATGCACCAAAGCTCAGCGCATCATTCAAACTGCATTGTCGTTTCAATTACTTCATTGAATACGTGCTTAGACCGCATGTCTAGAATTAATTCATATGCCATATAAGTAGCCGAGCCTAGTAATTGCATATTGCATGTGTTGCATTAGACATCTTGTATAGTTAAGGATCATGCATATTTTTCTAACTCATCTTCTTAGCTTGGAGTACTAGGTGAGTTTTTAGTGCTTTAGCATACTTGCATGAGTGTGAGTGATTGCCATGCCTAGTATGCTTGCCATGAGGCTAAATGCATACTTGTTAATCTGCTTGAATGCTTGTGGATGAAGGCTTGTTCGTTGAATTGGAACAATTCAACGAATGTACGTTTTAAGCCCACTATGTCTAATGGCAAATTCATAGTTTTAAGCCCAGTTTGTTGAGTGGCAAATTTGCAAACTTTAAGCCCACTTGATGTGGCAAATTCAAACCCTTTTCACAAAACAAACATGAAATTAAGTTGTTCCAATTTGAGCAAACTAGTCTATACTTGCTTGTGCACATCACATAGTAAAGCTAACTTAATAACCGGAACAAGAGCACATAATGTTGATAAAAATCATATCATGATTAATAGAGGCTGATCTTTGATCGGGCGAGTAGGGGTGCTCAATTCATGACCTTCCCGTCTCGTACCCAAGTTCCCGAGCTGAAACAACTTTGGTGATGACAAACACATGGCCTTTGGCACAAGTCATGGGTTTCCTAAATTTCCCCAGAAATAAAATATTTAGGTAGCGACTTTGTATCTGGCAAAACAGTCCAATTTTGGCATTTTTGATTCAAATCAATTTTCCAAAAGATTTTTCAGACTTGGACTCTTTGGTGTTTATCAATTTCACATTGCACTTGTGAGATTAGATTCAGAACCGCGGGAGTCCAAACTGTAGGGCTTATTTTCGAGTTTTCGAAAGGGGGCGCAAAAAAGTCAAGCTACATTATTGTCAAGCATAGGTTGGGCATTGTGAATCACCATAATACTAGTGTAGTATTGCGTGTTTAAAGAATAGGTGCTGATGTGAGTTAGCTTGTAGACTTGGAGTGCTGAAGTATGGTCTGGTTGTATACTAAAGTATGGTCTGGTTGTATACCTAGTCATGAAAGAGCCTTGAATGGACTTAGAACACATTATAAGAAGTTTTTAGTGAACACCACGTCAGAGTAAAACCAGTTAAGTTGATGTTGATAGGTCATGTAGGTTGTTCGTAGTTATTGGTGGCAAGCTTATTAATTGTCGTGTGGAAAGGAGTTGGTGGGTGATCCTTATGGAAACTACCTTAGTTGGATAACGGAGGTTGTGGTTTAGAATTTCTCAATTGTATGTCTAGTGTAGTTGTATTCATTTCTATGAGTGTTAGTACTCTAGATTATCTTTGAACGAACCTTTGGCGTTTAGATGACTAATGGAGTTTCATGGTGACGTGCAGATACTTTGATAGGAATAGAGGTGTTTTGAAAGTTGAGTTGTGGTTGTTGAGGGATGAAATTCCTAGATTGTGGGTTGTTTGAATTCATCTCATTTTGGGTATCCGAATTAATATTGCTTTGGTGTACGTATGGTTTTGACCATTGCATGATGGTTATCAATTACAAGGTGCATGGTTGGCTTGCGTTTTTGAAGGAAGGTTGTCATTATTACTCAAAATTTCAGGGTGATCATTTAGTCTTAGATGGAATATTACATTAAAAGACAGAAGGGGTTATTCGTGGTGAGTTATCACCAATGGTGGATGTAGTTCAGGTGTTCTTTAGGGTATTCTTTTGAGAAATTTGGATATGGTTAAAGGTTTAAATTCTCTTTTAATTGTTGATGCTCGAGTTGAGTATAGAGAACACATAGTGGATGTGTACTGTAAGGATTTGGATCTAAAGATTTTGTTGTGGATGGTGTTTAGTATCTGTTGTTCTAATGCTGGTAATAGAAGTTGGGTATTGGTTACCGAGTTTAGATTGGCACATTTTGTTGTTAGTTCATTAAACATTTTTGTAAGTTAAATCAATCTGATTCTTTATGGGGTTGGTTTGTGGCTCTGTTATGTTTGGTGACTTGAGTTATCCTTTTCGGTATTTCGCGGTAAATTGTCTGCTCTGTTTGTAAAGATCATGTTGTGTTGGTGTGACGATTGAGGTTGTTCGTCAACGTAGTCTGTTAAGGTACTCGCAATGCATGAATAAAGGTTGATTAGTGGGGTGACCATGTTTGAGGATATTGTGGGGGACGATTGTATTTCTATAGTGAACCTTGAAAATCTTAGTTAATTCCTTATGAGTTGCTAGAGGCATCTACATGCATCTTCTTAAGCGAATTTGTTGATTGGAGAAAATTTAATATTACGAAATGGTTGTGTTAAGAATTGTGGGTGACCCTAGGTGTGGGAACCGTATTCAAAGTCTATTGTGGTTAAGTTGTTCCTTACATGCATGTTTATTTGGTAAGTTGGATAGAGCGGATTGTCACAACAGTGATTAAGCCACTTGGGTTGAGTCGTTTGTGACTACTGCTGGAGTCAAATTATGGAAGGCAGTGTTACCATTGTTTGAGGAGTCCTTGTTATGTTTCCAACTCTAATTTATAAGGGTCTAATAGACTTTGGGTGTTAGTTGTAACATCTCCTGTGAGAAAGAATTGGTGAGAGAGTTAAATTCTTAAAAATGACAATGTAAAATTTCTTTTGGTCAGTGTGCTAAGGGAGTATTTCGGTGAGGAAGTGGCCATGGAGTTCCGAGGCTCATGCTGTACTGATGAGGTTTGGCCTAGTTTTATAACTTGGACGAATTTCAAGAACGAAATTTCCTGAGGTAGGGAGATTGTAATGACTCGGATTTTAATACGTACCAGATTGGTGTAAATTGGTGCCTGTTGCCTTAAAAATTTGTATGGTTGTCGGACTCTTGGTATTGATGGGTTGGCAAGTGAACCTTAAATATTATAATTAAGGACATGTGGGTGATGTTTGGAACCTTGGTTGAAGTCTTAACAAGGTATTTAGGCAAGATTAGATCAAAAGCCCCAAATTTGAGTTTTTGTTTTTGACCAACCTTCACTCTTTTGCCCTTTTATCTTTCCATACTTTGAATTTGGATGTGAGGCTAGAACCATTGGAAATTTTATTTCTGGGGCTTCGATTTGGACACAAGAAAGACCTAAAACGAAGTTTGGATGAGGGAGTTATGCCCGTTTGAATTTCAAGTTTCTGTTCTGAAAGCAAGCTCGCTCGAGCAAGATTTTCTTTACTCGAGTGAACTGGGTGAATTTCAAAGATTCTGGGAGCTTCATTTCTATGCTCAAGCCAAGCTTTCTTCGCTCGAGCAACCAAGTCACTAACAGACATTATAAAGTGACTTTTTGGCCCAAAAACTTTATTCTCTTTTCTCTCCCTCTCCTCCATGTCCGAAAACCTAGCCCTCAAAACTTTGATTTCATCCATTTTTACCAACATCTACCATGGATCTTGCATCAAGGATGAAGAACAAGAGAAGATCAACATTTTCAACTGATTAGATTTTGGATTTTTGAAAAACTGCTCTTGATCTAGCTTTTTCGTTTCCAATCTTGAGGTAGTGATATCTTTAACTTGTTATATGTTTGATTTGGGATACATATGTGATGATTTCATTAGATATACATGTAGTGAGTAGTTATATGTGTATATATATATATATATATATATTTTGTGAGGATATGGTTGTGTGAATGAATATTTGGGTATATATTGTAAAGTTATGCTTATATTATGGATGATTATTATTGTTTACGATAAGTAATTGCCTGAATTTCCTAAAGAATGGAAAAATCCCAATTTTTCTCAAACCCTAGTTTTCCAAATTTTTATAAAAAGGGGTTTTGCTCAATTTTTTTCAAAAACATGAAATCAATTGTAATTACTTGGTTTTAAGGTTGAGATTGTAAAACTTTAAGCTTCTCTCTACATATTTCCTTTGAAAGGATGAAGTTTTAGTGCTAAATCCACTATTTTGGACATGTGAAGTTGTGAAATTGTTGTGAATGGAAATCATTGGAGGAAAAATGAAGTATTTATAAACTCATGCATCATATGCATTATTTATTTCTTTTAGTATTATCTTGGCGTCAAAAGTTGAAAGTTAAAAGGAGGTAAATAGTCTATTAGTCCGGGTAGTGAGTCGGGTTGGTTTTGAGTTGTGTATTATAATTGGTACCCATACGGGGAGTCAAGGTGCCCAATTGCCCTATCTGTGCATATCGCCGAGCGAATTTAGGAAAATTTTTTTGGGTGTCCACGAACCCGCCGTTTTTGGAGCCAGCAAATGTGAAAAAACGGATGATTTTGGGGTGTCCACTCTCTGCTGTTTATGGAGCCGGCAAATGTGTAAGGTCGAAATGCTTTTAGGTGCCCATTGCCCCGTTGTTTCTAGAGCCGGCAAATGTGGGACTATTTTCAGTATACAAAACTATATATATGTATAATTGTTTTGATCGCAACTCGCACTCAGGATGTCATAGTATATTTACTACCCATAGTTACTTTGAAAAATGTTGAACAAATGTCATGCATTGCATATTTCATTTGTATTTAAACAAATATTTATAATTAAACATTCACACTTTTATCAGATCCACATTGCATGATCTTGTGCGTTTCAATTAATTATATAGCTTGTTAAATGCATTGCCTACTAAGCTTTCGCTCACCCCAAAGCTAACAAATTTCAGGAAATGATGTTGAGGCACCTCCAAAAGGATGAATATATGAAATGAAGTTGGATGAGAGCATGGACGCTCTTCTATTGATGTTTTAAGATATGGCTTTGGATTATTTTGTATGGACTATTTGTATGGAGGAATTGGAAATTTATTTTGTATATGAATGGAATGTAACAATGATGTATTTTTGAGATAGTTCAATTGGAAAGAAGAGTTAGTGGATGGTATTATTGTTAATATTTGTTATCTATATGCGTATATTATTGTTGATTGTATTAAGGTATCAGGGGAATTGAGAGGTATTTCTCTAGGGTGTTACAGTATCTTTGTTTCTTCACCATCATTTCTTGACTATGGCAATGCAGTTGTGTCAATATTATTGGTTCTAGAATTTTTGTAGGTATTTTTTGTTTATTTGCTAGGGTATATTGTTCAAAGTAAATTTTCACTTCCAATTAGAGTAAAATTTTACTTTCACAACAAAACTTTACTATTTCATTACAATATTTGTGCATTTTTTTGCTTTCATCAAGTAAATGTTACACTGTTGATATGGGGAAACTTTTTAGTGTTCTAAAATGTTGTTACTAGAAGCAAACATGGAGATGTTGATGATGATTATTTTGAAGTTCCACCTACCATCATACGGAAAAAGAGACTCCCTAAAAAATCTAGCAAAAATGGTAAAAAAAATCCACGAGCACCGCGAAAAATGAATCTGATGATGATTTTAAGCTTCCATCAACGGAACCGAGAGGGCTCCTCTAATGATGATGAAGGCTCTCATGAAAGTAATCCAATGGCTTCAACAATAGAACCTTCAAAGTCGAAAGAAATATACAAAAGAAGAAAAAAGAAAGGGAAGAAAGAAAGAAAAAGGAAAGAAAAGCTCGCACGGTCGAAAACCCGTATCGGGCGCCTTGGCAAAAGTTAGAGCCTAAAAAGTGAAGGTTAAAATACCCGAGTGTACCTTAACCCGAACTACGTAAGGCTTGATTCCCATGTTTGGGATACGTAGGCAACTTCATCCTGATGTTCAGCCACCAACACTTTCAAAGTGACTGTGTCCATATATTGGTTTTGACCATCTTCGACTTCTCTGTATCCGAGAGTTCAGTTGCGATCATCACTAATGAGGATTGACTATAGTATGCTGCGGCGTTATCCAGACAAAGGGCAACTCTCCGTTGCCATGAGTCGTCATTCAAACCAGGGGCAACTTTCTGTTGCCATACGGTATCCTTCGAACAAGGGGCAATTTTCCATTTTCCTTCGGATCCGAGGTTGTGCATCTCAAGCGTAGGTTCCGTGCTCGTCGAGCATTGGCCATTTGAAAAAATAGTTTTTGAAATTTTTTTTTACTGAGGTTGACTATTTTCTCGAAAACTATTTCATTTTCCAAAATCGGACCATTTTCTTGGACCCAAAAAGGAGAATTTTCAGTGCTCATAGCCTGACTTGCATGATTTTCAAATCAAAAATCGAACAAGTGTGTTAATCTAACTCTCATATTGGTCAAAATTGTTTTAGTAGAAAAGCAAAACAAAAAAAATGGTCATAATGATGAACTAGGGGCACAGTTGAGTCGGGCTTCCTGTTTTTCCCCCATCGCCAACATACTTGCCAAGCAGGGCACAACTCGAGCTGTTATTAAAGGGCTGAAAGCTCTCTCAACCTCCGAGCAACGAGTTATCGAACCAAGTGAGAAGCACGAATATGAAAGGATCAAGGTACTCCGTTCCCTTACCAGGGGCATCAGCCAAGCGCCACCGGAAGAAACAGCCGTGAGCTAATCATGTTGGGCATGAACCCACAACTTCCCATTCATCCATTAAACACCCCCGAGGAGGGATAAAAAAATGAGAGAATAAAGAATAGAGAGGTGTAAGTTGAGAAAAAGAGTGAGAAAAAAGGGTTTTGAGAGAAAAACCGAGCCTGAGGGCCGACTGATGTGAGAATCATAAATAAGAAAGGGTGGGAGATAATGCCCGGAGGAACTAGCTCCTCGTGATTTAAAGTCTCTTTTTTATGCACGTCGGTATGTTGTGTCTTTTGTTTTGTTTACTTCAACCTTTGTTTTGAGTCTTTTCCAAGTGTGTCTTGTTGTGTTTAGATTGTTTACCCTTTTGTCTCTGCTGTTGAGTCTTTCTTGCTGAGTTCAGTTGTAGGCTCAATACCCCGGTTTGAAGAACCCTTTTTCAATCTCCAAAAGATTAATCGTTTTGTGCTCAGAATGCTGTGCCATTCTGCACATTTGTGCAAAAACATGATTTGGTTCTTTCATACAACTGCAGGGTCCACCCCCGATAAGTGTGAACAGGAAAAACCTGGGCCTCTTTGAAGCTTCTGGGTTTTAGATCGCATCTGAGTGTGCTTTAACTTCAGTAGATTCAACCTTCATGGTCCGTCTTGTCAGATTTGGGCTGTTTGTTCAGCATCCGCTGTGTGCAAAATGAACCAAGCACTGTGTTATGAGTTGTATGCAGATTAATCCCCAGTAGAGTATGAGCCGAGTGTTCAGAATGTGCAGTGGTTGGTACGGTTTGTTTTGCCGTTGGCTGGTTCGTTATCTGATTATTACAATACAAGTGTTCAATTTTCAGACAACAGATCAATTTCATTTACATTGAGGTACAACATGATGCAATGCGATACAATATATGAAATGTACAAATGCAACATTTTTTCAGAAAAAAGTTTGTTTTATTTCATCATTTTTTTAAGTACATAGTTTTGGAAATAAAAATATGCCTGCGGCAGTACAAGGTACTCTAGCTACCAGCAAAAGGTACAAAAGAAAAAGAAAAGAAAAAAAACAGTAAAAGTCTGGATCAATGACAAAAGGCCGTGGGTCTAGGGGTCCGTCCTTGTCCTCTTCCTGGACGAAGGTCCAGGAGCATCATCAGCGTTGTCATCTGAGTCCAAGTCCGAGCCGTCTCCGGTCTCCCCCTCCGACGACTCTGCCTCTGCCTCTATCTCCGACTCCTCATCATCATCATCAGGGATGGGTGCCCGTGAGCTACTCCCAACATGGGTGCGCCCCGTCTTGGTGCAGGGGTATGCTCTGCCATCTCCTCTGGTAGGAATAGAAGGTCCAGCTGGAACACCTCCCACAGTGGGAATCTGGAAAGGAGGCTGAAAAGTATAAGAGGAAAACGCATCAGTATATTGTGAGCAGTTTATCAGTGTGGAATGCAGTGTATGAGTACAGTGTGCGAATGTCGTGAGCAGTTTATTAGTGCGGAATGCAGTGTATGAGTACAGTGTGCGAATGCCATGAGCAATTTGTCAATACAGAATGCAGTGTATGAGTACGGTGTGCGAATGCCGTGAGCAGTTTATCAGTGCAGAATGCAGTGTATGAGTACAGTGTATGAATGACATGAGCAGTTTATCAAGTGTTGTGTTGTGCACTAGATTATGTGAAGCAGCTTATGAGTATGGCTTGAGGCCGTGATCAGAAGAACATACCGGAATGCTGTAGAGGGCCAGGAGCTCGAAAGTCCGCTGCAACATCCCCATCATGGAGGCATTCAGCTCCAAGGTATACTCGGAAGAAGCCTGCAAAAGTATCAAATGCATCAGTATTCTGCGGAATATCAAAATAAACTGAAATAAAATGACAATGCAAGATGCAAGATGAAGTAGTACATACCGGAGGTAAGTCATAGAACCCGACCAACTCATGATCAGCCGGAATCGGCATGTCATCATCGTGGGTAGCACTGGCCAGCTACCCCCTCGACCCCTCCGAGCTTCGCTCCTGCCACGGACACGAGCTGTCCTCGACGTCCCTGCCCCAACTCCAGCTCCAGCTGCTGGCGCCACTGGTCTCCCTCTCTCAGCTCGACGGCCACTGTTCAGAGGCTGCATAATGTAGGTCTGGACGTACTCTCTATAGTCGCCCTCGCCCCTGAAGTCCTCCGCGTCCCAGCCAATCGTGTAATCGACCATCTGCTGGGCAGTGAACCTCTCAGTGTCCCTCATGTGGGTAGGAGGCGGACCCGAAACTATCTGCTCTGGCAAGCCTAGGGTTTGGCATAGGAAATGCTCACCCAGGTACCAAGCCCGACAGACCGGGCCCTCCAGCAGGATCCGGAAATGTGCAGTCTCCTCTGCCCCGGCAAACCGATCTCGAATCGACGCAGGCAATGGAGCCCAAGGCTGCCAAGTGATCTGTAAATGACGTGTAGTTTGTTATCTACTATTATTGACAAAACAGTGTGAAGTGAAGCTTAAATGAACCGCAAGTAAAACATATCTCTGCGGGGGTAATAGTGTCAAAATAGCGGCGGAAAAAGATGAATGTCTCCCGCGACCTCCGCACACACCTCACGTCAAAGCGACGCGAAAATGGGATGACGAGAGGGGTCTCTACGTCTGGCACTGTGGTGAGTCTTGGAAAGTAGGCGTAGACCCACAGCTGCAGAGCAAATACCAGAAGGGTTATCAGATAAAGCAGAACGCAAAATAAAGCAGAAATTGCAGGACCGTGTAATGTGCAGTGTGTTGAGTAGAGTGTACGGTGTATGCAGTGTACAGTCAGTGTAAAGCAGAGTATATGTGTGTGCCGTGTGTGCAGTATACGATTAGCATGAAACAGAAAGTACAGTGTGCAGTGTACAGGGTACAGAAAATGTAAAGCAGAAAAAGGAAATGTACCTCCCAAGCGCGCCAATAGCCTCCGAGCAACTGCCCACTGCCACGGGAAGCTGAACTCATGTACCCATAGAGAGTGGCCAGAGCGGCGCCGCCCCAGTCGTAGTGCAGGATCTTCCTGACATCCACCAGTGCACTAAGTAGACAGAGAGACACAGTGTTGGCCCGGTCGGCGAAATGGTAGTCCCAAACAGAAACATGAGAAAGCCGCGTGCGTATCTCTCCATAGCCTCCTGAGTCATCGGAGCCTCCTCGGTCAAAGCTGGTTGGACCCTAAACTGGACCTCGAACTAGGAATATCGAACGAAGCCGGGACGCACAAGAGGCGGCACCTCGCCGAGCAGATGGATTTGAGCAGCTGTCCACTCATCCATATCAGTATCAAAGGGGATCGGATCACCGCCTACCCCGATGCCTGTGAGCATCGAGAAATCGTAGGGAGTCATCGTCATGTCTCCCATGGCAGAAAGGTGGAACGAGTCGGTGGTGTCCCACCACCTCTCTGCTAGAGCGGCAAGGAGAGGCCTGCTCGTCATCAATCTGGAAAGCCCTCTGCAGAATGTGCCAAAGCTGGCCTGGTCCACGATGTGGCGAACCGCGTCGGGTAACTCTGCATACCAATCCCGAGCGGCAATATTCCCATACCCCTGGACGGTATGGGAATCTCCTTGTTTTCAAGCAGACAATGGCGAAGAAACGCTAAAGTACAGTTTTGAAAAGCATTCAGATTTGGTAGTGAACTACAACATGTGATGTGTCAGTGTGTTTGCATGTTTTGTTGTAGATACAGCATGTGTGCACATTTTCCAGATTCAAACAGATATCGGGGGCCGGTGTGCTCATAGTGAACTACAGTGATTGATGTGTCAGTGTATTTGAGTGATTCAGGGCAAGTGCAGTGTGTGTGTGTGCACGCGTTCAGATTCAAACAGATAGCAGTTGCAAGTGTGTTCACGGTCGATTACAGTGTACAGTGCCTCAGTGCATTTGGGCTAAGCAGTTAAAGAGCATAATCAGTTATGGCAGCTAAGTATTCTACATTGCGGAAAGTAAAGCAGAGGGAAGAATGTTACCTCGAAAGCGCCAAAGGACAAAAGAGATGTAGGCTCGCACAAGAGAAGCTCTGGAGGCACGCCCCTCTCGAAGCTCCTAAACTGGCGCAGTCCATCAGGAGGCAGGATGTGAATCGCCGGCCGGTAGGTCGCCGGGTCGAACGGGCGGACGCTCAAGGGAAGGAGCTCAGCCTCTGGATCCATCTCATGCTCTGGGGGAGTCCCACCCTGTGGAATATCGTCGGCCATATCAAAAGTGACGAGGAAACTGGTTGGAAAAGGAAAATAAAGCTAGAATGCGAAGGGTCAACGAAAAGTCAACCCCCGGGAGGGTGGAAAATGGTCGGAAAAGCCGAAACGTGGAAAATGTGGGAAAATCAAGGAAAACTCAAGGGGAACAAACCCTAAAAAGAGGAAATAGCAAAGGAAGCACCGAAACGAAGTTTCAATCGGGTGAAAATGTTCGAAACGCGATAAACTTCGCGAATCAAACGATGGAATGGGCGTAAAACGCGAGAAAACGGACAAAGAAAGGGGGGAAAATCTTCTAGAAGAGAGGGAATGTAATTTCAGCTAGGGGGGAATGAAATAAATAGGGTGTGAAACCCTATTTTAAAAGACCCAAGGCAAAAAGTCAAAATTGCCCCGAATTAGGCATTTTTGGCCGGCCAGATTTTTGGCCAGTGATGTTTTTTTGGTGGCCGGTGGATGGCCGGTGGCTTCCCCTTCCGGCCGGTGAACATCCTACAAACTTGTTTAGGTCAGATTTGTGGTTTGGAACCTTTATTGTTCGAGATAGTACAAGAAAAGGCATTTCCGAAGCTCAACCGGCCTCTGTTTCAACCTCCGACCGTGTCTTCTGTGCGTGGCACTCGAATTCATGCAAGGTGTATCCTTTTGGTATCCTTTTTATCTCTTACAAGATTCGAAAGTTGCCCCACATGGGTTACGTTGCAACGCTCTGTCGTGAACGCACGCTGATTTTGCGTCATTTCTGTCACGTCGTTGTGCACTTGCATCATCTGCATTGTCATGCATCTCAAAAGTCGTACGTTGTCGCGTATTTCAAAATCATGCATCATCACGCATTTATATTTCAAAAACAAAACAAAACAAAAAGTGCACATGTCATGCATCATTGTAAATATTGCATATGTCATGCATTTTACTGTAAATACTCCATTCCATTGCATATTGTATATATTGCATTGTCGCGTGCATGCATTCACTGCATCACCCCCACCTATGGCTTGCGCCTTTCCATGTTGAGCTTGGTCTGGTATGTGTCCACACTTTTCACATCAAAGCACAGTTCTGCATGTGTACGCGCCTATTCCACGCTGGTATGTTGGTTTGAGGGTTACGGCACCGTTTCTGTGTTAGATGCGGTTTGTTTGAGTACATGCCTTTCCTAGGCAAGATCTGGTTTCGCCCGCATGCCTTATCCATTATAAATATTCCATTCCATTGCATATTTGTATACGTTGCATTGTAGCTTGCATGCATTCACCGCATCACTTCCATCTAGGGCTTGCGCCTTTCCATGTTGAGCTTGGTCTAGTATGTGCCCATACTTTTTACGTCTATACACTCATAGTTCTGTATGACCATTCTATGTTAGACGTGGTTTGTGTGTGTCCATGCCTTTCCTCGGCAAGATTTGGTTTGGCCGCATGCCATATCCATTATATATATTGTAGTGTAATTTTTGCATCCAGCATTAGGATCATTGGTCTTTCTTTAGCGGGTCATTTCCCCACCTATGTCATTCCACCCAATTACTTGTTCTTGTGTCCGTCTACATTACTCATAGTTCTGCATGTGTACGCACCTATTCCACGTTGGTATGTTGGTTTGAGGGTTGCGGCACCTTTTCTATGGTAGACGGACTTGTTACTTCCATCAATCTATTTGACATTTGTGTGGTTTTGAACCGCTCATGATTTGATTATGATTCAATTGCATTTCATTTTCATCTTCATTACTATACATAGTTTTGTATATCGCATATCATTTTGCATTCATTTTGCATATTGCTAACGATATCTGTACCTGTTAAGTTTGCTTTCTTTCCAGGCACGATATTGTATGTACGGTTCATTTGAGGCTGGTGCAACCAGACGAACCGCGCAGGTATTGTATTCTTCGAGTGAGACGTATCGAGAATTACATAATTCTCTTACATCCTTTCTACATCGTAGTGTAGTTTGGTATATGCTAACTTAAAACTGTCGCATGTTATGCTTCGTTACAGCTTTCTTTGCATGATCATAAGTTATGTTCGGCTTTGTGCATTGTCTTGCATTTTGCCCCTGGCTTCGGGCGCATATCTTGTTTGTCTTGCATGATTGTCTAAGTCTTTGGCCTTGTCAAAAATGGGTCGTCTCTGGGCTTTGACATTCACTCCCGTCATTGTTATGGCTTTCGAGTTCTGTCAAAGAGGGGCAACTGTAGACACCCCATTTTTGACCGTCCTCAAGACTTGGACGTCACCGCTTGAACACTCGGTGATCATCCATGTTTTGTGTTCGTCTTGAGTTCCCAGAGGCCTCGGCTACGCGCCTTGCCTCAAGATCTCTCGACTCGACCGTTTTGTGTTTGGTTTTGCACCAAACACTTGTGTTTTTGCTTTGGAGGGCAGGGAATGGATTTTGGGACATCCCCACACTCCACCGGCCATGGCTTGAGGCCACCAGCTGTGTTATGTTGCCATCGGCCAAATGTGATGGCCGGCCGGCCAATTTGACTACCGGTTGGCCACTTTGATGGCCGGCCGGCCGGCCGGCCAAATGTGATTTTCAACAGATATTTCTGCAGACAGCTGGCAGCTGTCATTCCAGGCCATACCCCAGCCCATGCCTGGACGCGGGACTTCTGAGGAAGCTACAGAATTGATATATCTCTATATCAATCAAGCTCTCTCAAGAGAGGAGAGAGAGGCAAGAGGAAGAGGAGGAAATATACAACCTAAGGAGCAAAAATCTCGCTCTCTCTCTATATATTTTTCTGCCTCTCTCTCTAAGGTTTAGGGCTTGTTTGTGCTCAAAAGTGCATTTTATTTGCACTTTTGCATACAAACACCTAGTTCTTTACTCCTTTTATTGAGCTGAGGTACTTGAAGGTGATTTTTGGAGTGATTTGAAGCCTTTTCTTGGTCCAAAAGTTGCTGATTTGCTGCTGTGCTTCAAGGGTGAGCTTTTACCTATTTTAAGCCTTGTTTTCATAGCTTGTTTTTCCATATTTGCAACTGTTTTTGAGCTTAACATATAACATAGAAAAGTCTTGTTTTTGAGTGCTCTAAATAGTTTGTTAAGGGTGTTTTAAGCTTTGGGGTTGTTTGACCCCTCTTAGGGCTTGTTTGGCCCTTGTTTTGTGCCATTTCGGTTGAGCTCTGGGGCCATTGTGTTTGGGCCTCCTCACCACTGAAATCTTGAGGGATTTCAGTGATGAGGATGGTGCCTTGAGGTCCTAGGAAGGAGAGGGCCCCCCCTCTCCTTGTTGTCCTTGAAAAGGGCCATTTTAGCCTCTTGAGGGAGCATATAGTTTGAGTGTGTATTGACCATGCCTTGACTAATTTTCATGCTTATTATGTCATAATATAGCATTGTTGTATGTTGGTTTGGACACACCTTGCATGCCTTGCATACATGTCTTGTAATGCCACATTTTGCCTTAACATGCTTTAAGTGTAGACCCTTGTTCTAGCATGATTTAGGCTTAGCTTTGTGAAGCTTACATGCATATTCTGATGTGCTAAGGGACTATTTTAGGTCATTTAAGTCATTCATGTCTTGCTTTGTATAGCTACCATGCAATCCCTCTTGAATGCCTTAAGTTTTGGCCTCTCTAGCATGCATTACTTGCATTGTTTTAGTGGATTGGAACCACTTACCATGTTATTTCAGTCCTTATAACATGCTTGTATGCTTGCCTTCGATGCCTCTTTAATGTCTTAAAAGCTTGTGTTATATGCTCCATGTTTAGCCTCTTTTGCATGCTTCTATGTTTAAGCCACTTGGATACCATCTAGGTGTTCCCTTTGCATGGTCTAGGCCTACCTTGAACCTGTTTTAAGCCCTCTTGGCCTTGTGAGGCTTGGTTGGCTTGGCCATGGTTCAAGTCTCCTTGACTAGCGTCAAGTACTTGGACCAATTGCATGCTATGTTTGTCTTGGTTAAGTTGGTTTGGCACCATCATTAGCATGGTTTTTAGAGCTTACATTGCATGCCCTTAGTCCATGTTTAGTCTCTTCCAAGCGTGCTTGAGAGTTGCCTTTTGATGTTTAAGTGTTGGCCCATTAACATGTGCATGTGTGTGTGTGTGTGTTGGTCCTCATGTTTGAGCACTTTGGCCACTGATTTTGGCATGCTTGCGAGCCATCCTAAATTAGTTTAAGTTCATCCCCTTTGCTTGATTGTGTGCTCACCCTGTATGTTTGCTTGAGTACTTGCATATTCGCATTGCATTGCCATGTTGTATGCTAGTTCACATACTTAGGATTGCATTGCATGAGTATGCATGCTTGACCTCTTGAAGTGAGTATGATAGAGGTTGAGTTTAATTTGTTTGATTATATGCATTACATTCCATATCAAGATGCACACTTGATTTTTTGGGCCATCATGCATGGAAGTGCGCGATTGGTGGTCCGAGAATTGAAGACCATATCCCTTTGAGTCATAAATATGATAAGAGGTGTGATTGGTGCATACATTGCTTGAAATGCATTGCCATGCCATGTTTTGTCCTCTGTTGCTGTCAAACCAGTTTTTGCAGGAAGATTTGGCCGGCCGGCAGTGTTGAGTGCCGACCGGCAAAGAATGTTTGGCCGAGAGTATAATGTTTAGCCGATGACCATTCTAAATGGCCGGTGATGATCCCACTCAGCCGGTGGTGTTCCAAAACACTCAGAGAAGCAACCTTGGGAGTTGTGCAATTTTCAGAGAAGCAAAACAGTCAAAGCAGAGGCAACTTGTGCATGGCAGTGACTTTCCGAGCGGAGCCGAGCGTGCATTGCATTGGGCCCTCTTCCTAAGGCCGTTTACTGATTTCATTAGATTAGTTAATTTGTTAATTAATTAATTGGTCTGTAATAATTAATTAGCTTGTAGGTTAATTAATTTGTATTATTCTTTTGGTCCCTCCGAGCGAGGGTGAATTTGTAATAAGTGTGGGTGCGTGTGTGCATGTCTTCCAACCCCCACTTCTTTCTCCCTTTTACTTACCTGCTTTTGATGGTTAGTATTAGGACATGTTTACTTTAGCATACCTTATGCTATGCATGCGTGCATCATTCATCAGTATTGCATGCACCAGGCTCGGTGCATCATACTAACTGCATAAGTATTTCAAATCTAACTTGAATACATGCTACTTGTGCATTTTCACATGTCATTTATAGACTAGCCGAGCCTACTTTAGTGACATTCCGCATGCGTTGCATTAGGCATTTAAACATGGACTTGGATCATGCATGATTGCTAACATGTTCTTGTTTTGGCACGGAGTACTAGGTAAGCATTTATGCTTTAGCATACCGCATGCGTGTGAGTGTTGCCATAATAGTATGATTACCATGAGGCTAGATGCTTATGTGATATAACTACTTGAGTGCCTGTGGGCGGAGGTTGAATTAACTAAATTGGGATAATGCATTGAAACTGTGAGTTTTAAGCCCACTAGATAGTGGCAAAACCATTTTTCAAAAGCCCACTTGAGGGTGGCAAAACCTGCATTTTAGCCTACTTGCGAGTAGCAAACCATCTTCAAAATGAACATGCAATGTTTTGTTCTAATTTAGGCGATTTGGTCTATACTTGTTTGCTACGCGCATAACATAGTAATTCTAGGCTAATAAATGGAATAAGAACACATAACGTTTTCAAAACTGGATATCATGGTTAGTAGAGGCCGATCTTCGGATCGGGCGAGAGGGGGTGCTCATAGCTGACCTTCTCCAATCGTACCCAAGTTCCTAAGCCGAGGCAACTTTGGTGATGATGGACACGTGGCCTTTGGCACTGAGTCAGGGTTTCCTAAATTCCCCCTTAAAAAATATTTAGGTGGCGACTCTGTATCTGGCAAAGCAGTCCATGTTTGGCACTTCTTTTCAAAAATCTGTTTCTCAAAACGATTTGCTGGATTTGGACTCTTTGGTTCAGATTAAGGACCGTGACACAAATTGAGTCCGAACTGTAGCATGAGGCCCGAGGGCGCGTCTACAATGTGATACGTCCAATAGATTAACAAAAGAGCTCGAAGGCCTAATCGAAGGGACCTGTAGCGATCCTAGTTTTGCCACTTCACTGAGTATGTCGGGGATCGAGCTGCCCGGTTAGCTCACGGGGGTCTAGGGGGCAGCATCCCTTGGCGAGTCCAAGGGTAGTGCCCTGGTGGGGATCGAGCTACCCGGTCAGCTTGCTGGGGTCCAGGGGCAGCACCCCTTGGCAGGTCCTAGGGCAGCGCCCTGGTAGGGTTGAAGGGTAGTGCCCGCGAAGCAAAAATGCAAAATGCATTAGAAGTTGCTTGTCTGCTCGAGCGGCCGTTTATGTGCTCGAGTGGAGAATGTATGGTTTCAGAAGTTTGACCTGTCTGCAAAAGTATTGGGAAAGTGTATTTGGCGCTCGAGCAGGGCTTTCTACGCTCGAGCAGACCATGTTATATCAATTCGTGAATCTGATATTTCAGATCACTTTTGTATATCTCTCTCTCTCTAAAAACCCTTTCCTTTCCCTTCTCTCTACATTTCCGTATGCCAAATTGTATCAAAACCTTGATTTCTCAAGATCAATTAGAGTTCTGCCATAAGTTCTTCATCAAAGTTGGTTAACTTCTCGAGGGTTTCGTTGTGTGCGGTGAAGATCGAGTTTCAACACTGTTGATTTTAGGGGTTTCATCTCATTTCTTCTTCAAAACTTGAGGTAGGGATTTTCTTAGAGTTATATATATATTTTTGCAAGATCTATATGATTTTCGAAATCATCTTTCGATAGCTTTGAAAATTGATTGTTGATTCAAGAAGTTGACCAATTTTGAAAGTGGATTTGTCTCTTGTTCTTTTAAAATGATCTTATGGGTTTTGATCTTCGTTGATTGAAGAAAAGATGATTTTGGAAAGTTTTCTTTCAAAGGATTTGAGTTGTATAGTTTTGGTGAGAAAACTTAGAATTTGGAAAATTTTTAAAGAGACTGAATATCCATAAATGATATTATTGTATTTATTTTGTGTGTCAAAATAAATGGATGTTTGGAAAATTTCTTATTTATATTTATATAAATGATGAATTTCAGGGAATATGAGAATTATTGTTCATTTTGAAAATTATTGTTCAAAACGTTGAAATAGTCTTGAAATGACTAATTGTGGAGGATACTTAAGAAGAGAAAATTGTGTTATTCCTTGGATGATGAATTGGAATAAAAGTGTTTATATTCATCTTGTGTTATTGGCATAATAATTCTTTTGATTACATTAAACTTCGAAAGAAACTTCGAAAGTTGATTTAAAAACTTGCATTGAGAAAAGAATATTGAGAAACAAGTTTTCATGAAATAGTTTTGGGGTAAATATGTTGGTAAGTCTTGATAAGTGGTGTAGATGATATTGAATAAGTTGACCTGAGAGTCCGGGGTGAAAGATCGAAAACTTGCACAGATAGGTGTCGAGCCTTCCGGTTAATACCGGTAAAAATGACAATTTGGTAGTACTTGTATAGTTTACTTGCAGACACCGACCTAGGGATTACCAGAGTCGTATTTACCGCCCTTGAAATAAATTGTTAATTTTTGAACAATTGAAATTGCATGACATCATTGAGCATGATGGTTTTCAAAAGATGAAAATGTGATTTATCTTATAAAATGGGGCATAACATGGCATGTGCATTTCATCTCTTGAGACTTGTATAAAATGTATATACTTTGTTAAGGATTTCCTACTGGGCTTTATGCTCACCCTACGGGATTTTTGTGCAGGAAAAGATGTGGTGATGCCGCCTAACTAAAGGTGAGGAAATGTGTGTTGAGAGCACGAGACTCTCATTTTGTTGTGACTCTGTGTGTAAGCCAATGGCTGTATGTGTGTGGGTTTGAATAACTGTTTTGTGTAAACAGGCTCAAGCCTGGGAAACTTGTAAACCCTTGGGGGTATTTATTTGTTTATTTAATTGTTGTTGGATTAATGTATTGTTGCATGAAGAACTATTGTATCATGTAATGTAAGTTTGGAGATTTATATTCGGTTTTCCTTGAAAGAGCCATAATTGTTGTATTATCATTTGGGCTAGAAATTTGAGGCGTTACAGGACCATCAAGGTCTAGCAAAGAGACCGTGAAGGTCTATACAAAGGGATCGTAAAGGTCTAGTGAAGGGACCATTTGGGTCATTTATCAGAGATCTTTGTCAAACCAATATTTGAAGGGACATGGTATTTTTTTCCTAAACAAAGGCCTCACTAAAGGCTGCCACGAATATTTTTCAAATTGGACATTCATTCATTCATATAAAAATAACATTTCAAAAATATCATTCTTAAAACAATTTCAAAATATATTTCGAACATATCTTTATAGAGATACTACTCATAGTGGGCATGAATTGACATAAGCTTCGGGTGGCCAACCTACACAAAACACATAACAATACACATTGAAACACATTGACAAAACAAAATTATATCTTAATTCAATTTCCTTAAGTGTGTTTCTTGCTTATTCCGTCTTTAATGATGACTAATCAATGCTTACGAATGCCTAAAAGAGCATGAGAATAAAAGTATGCATGTGAAACTATTTTTTAAAAGTTGCTAAAACAGGGTAGTTTGCTCATGTGCACCCTTGGTCACTTGAGCAGTCTTCATGTTCAGCAAAAGTGTTGAATGCACAAAATCTAGGCTCGATAGTTGCTCGAGACAAATGCAATGAAAGGTGGGTTCGCTCGAGTAGTGTTTAATGTTCTGCAAAACTTTGGGATGAATGCAAAGTGTGCTCACATGGTAACTTTACTGCTCGAGTGATGAGGTCAAATTCTTGGTTTTTCAAAACAGAATTTGAGTTCCAAAATACTAGTTAAAAGTGCAAAGACTTGCATGGCTTGATCAATCACTTGAAAACTCTTAGAATCCATAAATGTAAAACCAAATTAAAGCCATGAGTTCAAAAATATCATAAATTTACAAATTTGAAATTAGAATTTTTATGCATGTATGGAATGGCTTTCAAACTCATTCCAAAACCTTTAAAACATGAAATTAAACTCTTAAAACCTATAATTCTTTGGTGCATGAATAGTTCAACTCCCAATTTCAACAAGAATGCCAAAACTTATGCTCAAAATGGTATAATATGGTGAAATTACGAATGCATGAAAGCTCTAGGTTTATTTTTATCATCTATTAGCTCATTACTTATGATTAAGCTCATAATTTCTTGAATTCACATGTTAGGTGACTTAAATTAATAAATTATGAATCAAACACTCACCTAGAGTCTTTAAATACACTAATTCAAGCACAGTTTGGCCTCTTCCTTTCAAATCTCCAATCTTCTAGCAATCTCTCAACCTTCTTAGCCTTTCTTTCTCTAAATGATCTCTCTCTCTCTCTCTCTCTCTAAAACCTGCTCTAATAGATTTTGAGCTCAAAGATGAGCTAATTCTCTTTACATAACATATATATACTCACATTTAGCTTAATGTACTAATTAAGGATTAAGCACTAATTATGGCTTAAGTTCTAATTAACTAAAACTTAATTTTTCTGAACTGAATCAAATTTTAATTAAACTTCTCATATGATTCTAAATATTTTAGTTAGTCTATTAAACTTGTCAATTTCTATTTCTGGATTCGTTTGGGCCTTCAATTTTTTATTCAAAATGAGCATTCTAACAGATATTCTATTATCAAACAAATATACACAAAATTAAACAGATAATCATACAAATTCTCTTAATAAAATAATATGCATGTTGGGGTCGTCACAGTCTCTCCCCCTTAGAAAGTTTGGTCATCCAAACTTAAGTTACTTTCATTCAAAAATAGATGTGGATACCGTTGTCGCATATCAATTTCTTTCTCTTATGTAGCCTCTTTTCCGTAGTGTTCTTTCCACTCCACCTTAACCATTAGAATTGATCTATTTTGTAATTGTTTCACTTGTCGATTAATAATTTGTACTGGATTTCAAATCATCATCTAAAGCTATCTAGTGATAATCGATAACATGGGACAAATCCCGAAGATAACCTCAAAGCATTGACACGTGAAACACATTGTGTATCTGTTCCATTCCTGGTGGTAAAGCAATTCGATAAGCAACTGGGCCAAGTCTCTTGAATATCTGAAATGGTTCGATGTAGCAAGGAGCTAATTTCCCTTTCCTACTAAACCTCATTTTCCCTTTCATTGGTGTGACTCTGATAAACACATGATCACCCATTTCGTATTCTAAATTCCTTCTTCTCTGATCTGCATAACTTTTCTGTCGGCTTTGAGCGATCTTCGGCCTCTATTGTATGATCTTTATCTTTTTGGTTGTTGTTTGCACAAGTTCTTATCCATACAAAGCTTTATCCCCAACTTCTGTCCAACAAATCAAAGACCTACATTTCTTACCATACAATACCTCATATGGTGCCATGCAGATACTAGCGTGGAAACTGTTGTTATATACAAACTCAGCCAATGGTAAGTATGTTTCCCAATCAAAATTCCATTCACATATAGGATAAACAGATGAACACAATATAGATTTCCTTGTCAGTGATTCAATACATAACAGATATCTCAAAGATTCTATAGGTCTATTCAATTTATGAGCAAACATCATAGAAACAAATGAGTGCTTGGAACCCGAGTCTATCAATACATAAGCGTCTTGGCCACAAATAGAAAGTGTACCTGAGGCAACGACCTCTATATTTTGGGTGTCCCCTAGAACGAGTGCAAAAACTCTTCCATGCCTTAGATTATCTCTCGCAGCAGTAGGTGTTGTGTTAGACTTTACACTTTCTATTTGTGGCCAAGACGCTTATGTAACTCTCGCAGCAGTAGGTGTTGTGTTAGACTTTACTATTGGAACTGATCTAGTTGAACTTGTAGCACCCCGATTACCACCTTGTCGTGGTTGTGGACAATCCCTTGCCATGTGACCTACCTTCCCACATTGAAAACAAGCCCTCGTAGTCCGATAACAAACACCTTGATGCTTCTTCCCACAATCTGGACAAGTAGGCTTTGAATTACCACTTTGATTTGAGTTGCTAGAACTTTCTGATTTTGCCATCTTATTCATTGACAATGTTGCCCTTCTATTTACATTCAAATTCTATCTCTTGCCTCTCCAATCAAAATTCCAGTTAAGAGCCAATTCTGACATTAGTGCCCATCAACGTACTTTGGCAACTTCAATACATTAATTTTCTCCTAAATTGAATCACGGAGTCCTCTCTCAATTTTTTTTTTGCCTTTTGTAATCTGTGTCAACCATGTGTGGCGCAAAACATGCCAACTCGGTAAACTATGCTTCATATTCAGCCACTGTCTTGTATCATCCTTTCCATTTTGTCTAGTCAAGAGAAGGAAGACTCCTCTAGTTCATCCCCTCTTATTCTCACCATAATCTGTATGAACTTGCATTATAATGTATACAAATGTATGCACACATATTCACATTCACAAAACGATTGCTAAAGTCATACCATACTGGGTCTAAAATGCATCATGAATGACAATCTTAATCTTCTATGGACACCTTATTGCTCAAACGGACAAGTGTGTGAGGTAATAACTGGTGCTATGATACCACTGTGTCACAACTCAAACCCGCCCCCAGAGGTCTAGGTCATGACTGGCCAGTAATCTTAGATTACCTTTGGCCTCAAAGACAAATACGAATCATTACATAAATTACAGGGCTTAGCGGAAGCATTAACTATAAATAAACAAGTCCATTAAGTGGTGCTTACATGACAATTTTCATAAGTAACTTGAACTTTATACATCATCCATAACAACATTTACAATTAGTTTAAACTTCGACTTCAACATCATACATACAACATGTTCTTCAATAGCAAAACCAAAAGACTAAACAAAATGGCTAACAAAGCTTGGCTCCGCTAGAGACCAAGCAACGCCCTATCATAGAGGCACTTCACAGACGGCTTTACAAAAGGGGTGGACTCTCGAAGCAACTCTAGACTTGGTGATCCACATGCTCACCTACATATATAAGGGAAAGAAGTGAGTTAAAGCCAGTGAGTAATATCAAAATAAAAGGGTTAATGAATGAAGTCCAATACAATATAAATCATATATTTCATTTCAAAATAATCATATAATGAATTCAACTCAAACATTTGTCATATCAAAATCCATTAATCATTTATCAAATGTGGTACATCCAATAGAGTAACAAAGGGGCAGAAAGGCCTAATCAAAAAGACCATCAAAGCCTAGCAAAGGGACTGCAAGGTCTAGCAAAGAGACCACTTGGGTCATTCATCAAAGATCTCCGTCAAACCAATATTCAAAGGGCTTTGGTATTGTTTCCTTCAAGCAAGGGCCTCACTAAAGGATGCCACGAATACTTTTCAAATAGGACATTCATTCATTCATATAAAAATAACATTTCACAAATATCATTCTTGAAACAATTTCAAAATATATTTCGAACATATCTTTATAGAGATACTGCACACAGTGGACTTGAACTAACGTAAGCTTCGGGTGACCAACCTATACAAAACACATAACAATACACATTGAAACACATTGACTAAACAACATTATATCTTAATTCAATTTCCTTAAGTGTGTTTCTAACTTATTACATCTTTAATGATGTCTAACCAATGCTTAAGAATGCTTGAAAAAGCATGAGAATGAAAGTATGCATGTGAAAGTGTTTTTCAAAAGTTGTTAAAATAGGCTAGTTCTCTGGAGTGCACCTTTGGTCGCTCGAGCAATTTTCATGGTCTGCAAAAGTGTGGATGCTCGAAATCTAGGCTCAATAGTCGCTCGAGCCAAGTGTAGTGAAAGGTGGGTTTGCATGAGTGGACTTTGGGTCACTCGAGTGGTGTTCAATGTTCTGCAAAACTTCTGGATGAATGCAAAGTGCGCTCGAGTGGTAACTTCACCGCTCGAGCAATGCGGTCGAATTCTTGGTTTTTCAGAATAGAATTTGAGTTCCAAAATACAAGTTAAAATTGCAAAGACTTGCATGGCTTGATCAAACACTTGAAAACTCTTAGAAACCATAAATGTAAAACCAAATTAAAGCTATGAGTTCAAAAATATCATAAATTTACAAATTTGAAATCAGAATTTCCATGCGTGTATGGAATTGCTTTCAAACCCATTCCAAAACTTTCAAAGCATGAAATTAAACTCTTAAAACTTATAATTCTTTGGTGCATGAATAGTTCAATTCCTAATTTCAACGAGAATGCCAAAACTCATGCTCAAAATGATATTGTAGCCCTATTTAGTAGAGCTGTGGGAAAGTAATTATAGATTATAGCTTAACAAATTATAGCTTACAGCTGTAAACATAATCTAATAACCTGTTTGGTGCAGCTGTGGGATTATGGATTTAAGCAGCAAAGTAGTGTTTGGTAAATAAGCTGTAAAATAGCCTTTTGTTGTGTAATTGTCATTTTTGACCTTATGAACATAAAAATTGTAATTTTGTCATTTTATTCACTTTAAATTTTGAAGAAGTTATTTCATTGATGGAAATTAATATAATTATTACCTATATTGGTACATTTTTACATGATCTCAAGTTTTTTTTTTTTTTTTTTAATATTGACTTCACAAGGGAATAAGAAAATGTCATTGCAATAAAAATACAATAAATTACTATTAAGGCAATAAAAATAAAACTTCCTGCGTATTAGATAACTCCTAATTTCATCCACAAATTGACATACAAGTGTTATGTCTCCTCACTTCCATCTCATTGTCATCACCTTCAACCTGATTGCCATGGCGTGCTTGTTAAGACCTTGATCCTTCCTCTTCAATAGACACATATCCGTGAATTTATCATAAGAGGCAAATGCAATATTGTGGGACTGACTTCGTTGGATGAAATTATGAATTGCCATTATTGCACAAACAAGTTTGACTTGGGTCAGCCACCTGTAGTTTGGTGGGATATCCTTTATCATCTGTCATCTTGCTTTCCAAACCCCAAACGTTCTTTCTATTACACTTCTAAGTGATGAATGTGCTTGGTTGAATTTTTCTTGTGCATTATTAGGGGGTTGACCATGTTCAAATTCAGCTAGATGGTATCTCTCTTATTTGTAAGGTGCAAGATATCCTTTCATGTTTGGATACCCAGCATCCACCAAGTAAAACTCATCTATTTTAAAATTTCAAATATTAATAAAATAAAGAAAGCAATTATAAATGAAAAAATAAGTATGAATATGTGAGTGTGGTGCATCTACTGTAGCAATAAAATATAAAACAGTTACCTCCTTGTGGTTTTGGAAAATTATAACCAAGATTCCTAATTGTATCTAAGAAGATCCGAGTATCGTGTGCACTTCCTTCTCATCCTGGTAAGCAAAATGTGAAACACCTATCAAAGCCACATGCAGCCATTATGTTTTGAGTCGCATACCCCTTTCTACCTATTGAATGAGATTGCTTATATGGAGATATAAATGGTTTGATGTATGTTTCGTCAATTGCCCCAATACAATCCTATTACAAAATAGTGAATAAAAATATTTTGACTCATAGATTATTAGAAATATCCTACCAACATTATTTATATGTAACACCCAAGTTCCACTTGCAATTAATAATTTACCTTGAAATGATGATAGTATCTGCAGTTGCTTCTAATATATGGATGCACACCATTTCTCGGTTGAGGCCTTACCTAATCAATAGACATCATTGTAATAGCTTTTAACACATTCTTGAAGTATTTTGAAATCGTCTCACGGGAATGTTGAAATCTTTCTTGGACATTTCTGTTTCGAATGTCACCGCTAACAATATGCAAAAATATTGCAACCTACTCTTAAATCGAGACTTTTGTCCAGTTTCAAGGCCGTAGTTTTTCTGTAACAAATCACACAATTCATAAAATACCTCTTTTTCCAATCGAAAATTTTCAAATATTCTTGTCCGATTCCTTTCTTGTAATTCTACCATCTACTTCCACCCTATTAGAGAAGTCCTGCATGGTTCTTTTGTCAAATAATTTGTCGCATATGTCACTGCAACTGTTGCCGCCATAGCTAAGAGCATGTTATTATTTTGTTGAGTTTGCGATGTGCTGCCTTCATCTTCAGCATCTTCATCATCATGATCATCATTCCATTCATCGTCATCACTGTTACACATCTCCAAAATACCTACTCACTGTTACTAAAACACAACTAATTATTGAAAACACAATAAGATTTTTATTAAAAACACAACTAATTATTGAAAACACAATAAGATTTGTTTACCAAAATCCCTGGGGGCCAAAATTATGGAACAGACAACTATTGTCTCACCAAAAGACCTGCTTCAAGACAGTTAAAACACCGAAATTGATGGATACCTGAGGCCAACACATGTACATATCTATATATACACTTAACCATTTACTTACCATTCATCTTCAAGATTCAAATAAATGCCACCTACCATTCAAATGACATTGGCCTAATAAAAATGAATGCCACCTAAAAGTCCAATAGAATATTAATAAAAGTCTAAATAATAAGTCCAACAAACTCATACATAATATTATAAAAGAAAAAAATAATGAGTCCACCATTAATAACAAAATTCTTAATAGAGGTCTTAAACATGAAATAATAATAAAATTCAGAAACATCCAACTTCAGAAACAATTAGCTGTGATAACCTGTGTTGGTCTTCTCCATCTCAATCTCCAACTTTAGAAACCTCAGGCGAACTTCATCCATAGGAAGTGTCATGAAGCACTCACGATGCTTGTCTTTTAAGAACAATCTGGCAGCTCATACATATAGCTCATCATCCGGGGACACACCAGGGATGCTTTCCAACTTTGCCAAACATACTGCAATTGAAGGATATCTTAATGAGGTTTGTGTTGAAGTTACTGAAGATGACTCAACCACATTGATTATACAATCAAGTGTATTGTTAAGTAGAGCTGCACCAGAAACTTTTTTCTTTGTCTTGCTCTTGTTTATGCTTCTTTCGGATACGACTAGCCCTACAGTTCAAACTCCCGCAGTTTTGAATCTGATCTCACAAGTGCAATGTGAAATAGATAAAAATCAAAGAGTCCAAATTCGGAAAATCTTTTGGAAAATTAATTTTGAATCAAAAAATGCAAAAAATGGACTGATTTGCCAGATACAGAGTCGCGACCTAAATATTTTATTTTGGAAAATTTGGAAAACCAGGGACTCGTGCCAAAGGCCACTTATCTGTTATCACCAAGATTATCTCGGCTCGGGAACTTAGGTACGAGAAGGAAAGGTCATGAATTGAGTACCCCAATATGCTCTTGTTCCGGTTTATTAGGCTAACTTACTATGTGACGCACACCGGTATAGACCAATTTGCAAAAATTGGAACATTTGATTTCATGTTTGTTTTTTAAAAGAGTTTGTGAATGTGCCACTTGAAAAAGTGGGCTCAAATGTACATTAATCAAACTATCCCAATTCAAGCAACTAGCCTTCATCCATAGGCATTCAAATAGTTTATCACTTAAGCACTTAGCCTCATGGTGAACATGCTTTGACAAGGTAACATCCACACTCATGTGATATGCTAAAACAAATAAAAGCTCACCTAGTACTCCAAGACAAAAAAGATGATAGAGTTAGAAAAATGCGTGATCCTAACTATGCAATGTGAGTAATGCAATGCATGTCATATGCAATTACTAGGCTCGGCTACTAATATGGCATATGAATCAATCTGATAGCATGCGGTCTAAGCACGTATTCAAAGAAGTGTTTAACTAACAATGCAAGTTAGAATGATGCGCCAAGCTCGATACATGCAAGACAATGGATGCAAGGCATAAGAGATGGTAAACAAAACATGATACCCTAAACTAACCGTCATAAGTAGGTAAATAAAAGGGGAGAAAGATGAGGGTTGGAAGACATGCACATTATTATAATTGTGCCCTCGTGCAGATGGGTCTGAATAAACTAACTAGCTAAGCTAATTACTATGAATTAACAAATTATTACAAACTGAATAAACTAACTATGCTAGCTAGTTATTACTAAACCAATTAATTAACTAACTATTCTATGGAACTAACTAATTAATTACACTAATTAATTAATTACAAATTAGAATTAACTAATTAATTACAACATGAATACAACATGAAAGAAGTAACTAAGCTAACTAATCATCCCCGAAAAGCGAGGAATGCTCATGCATGCACGGATTTCCACCCAAAAAGCCCACTGTTCTGCTGCCAGAATACCTCTGTTGCACAATTAAAACATTTTTTCACCTTAGCCTCTGCTCTGTTCTATTCCAAAAAGTTGTTACTCCATTTGACAAAAGTGGCCAGCAGGCTAGAAGTAGTGGCTTGCCAGCTACAAAAGGTAGCCTGCCATCCAGAAGTAGTGGCCTACATGCCACTAAAGCTTAGTTCCTCCTGCTGCAACAAAAAACATACAGAGCACAAACAGGGTATTCTCAAGATATGTTTGTACACCTTACCCCTCCTTATCATCAAACAGTTCAAAGAAGTGGCAAGCTCAATTCGCAAGCCATCAATCGATGCAATTTCATTGCATGATGGCCTATGAATCAAGAGGTACAATTTCAATAAATGCAACATAAAAGACTCTTAAACCTCATCCGTATCATGGATTGATCAAGGGAAGTGGTTGACATTGACTCTTGAACCGTTTACATCACTAGCAAGTATGAAACGACTCAAGACTCAATGGGTTCAATTAACGTCCAATTGAATCCAAGTTGATTTTATTATCTTACATCACTTTTAGTCCCAATTTTATTACTCCATTTTAATTACCATCCATTCCTTAATCAATTGAGCCCAAAAGTGAGTTTTAAGTCCTCTAATGGAAAGGAGTACCAAACCAATAGTTGTTTTAGGCATGAGAGAAGTGTCATGCCATTGATAATGAACCCCTAAAAGGATTAAACTATTAAGCACAATACCTCAATCTCAAGCTTAAACAAGCAAGTAGCTTGAAACAACTTTCAAAGCAAAGAAAAACCAAGAAAGGAGGGAGGTTACAAAGGTGATTAGATATGAATACAAGTATGGAAAACTTGAAATAAACACTATCAACTCAAATAGGTTGGTGGCTAAGGCCTAAACCACCAAACCTATGAGGACTATTACACTACAAGCACGCTATACAAGGCTCAAATGCTATGAAAAACTAAAAACGGTCCTTAAATAGTGCTAAGACTATCCAAAAAAGTGCTGGAATTAAGCTAACAATAACTAAAACAATAAGCTAAAACATGGAGCAAGTTAATCTAGTAAACAAGCACAAGGAGGAGAGGCTACCCCCTCCATTTTTGTGACCTCAAAACAACATTTAGCCTCTGAAAAACTCTGAAATTTAGTGGTAAAAATCTTTTAAAAAGTTGAGAAAAGAATGGGGCAAAAGCTTAGAGAGCAAGGTTCAAAGAAAGGTGATTAATCCCTCAACCTTTAGTATCTTTAAACCACAAGTTTCAGCCCATAAAAATAGTCCAAAAATAGTTCAAAATATCAAGAAAATATAAGAGAGTGGTTACTCTTTTGTTCACAAACCACAAAGCTTACACTCTTAATGGATGAAATTTGGACTCAATAATCTTAGTAAGGAGAACTCCAATATTGGTTTAAGAAGTGTTTGGGTAAGGTGTTTCTGTTGCAAGATAGAGATAGAGAGAGAATTTCAAGTTTTTGGACTTTTGGAAATTTTTGTAACCTAAAACCAAGAGGGTTAGTCTGGTATATCTAGAAAAACAGCCTCTCAAGTCGGAAATATCTATATAGGAACAACTGGAGCTTTTGGGGGATAGCTGGCAACAAATATCTGGGTTTTACACAAGTGGCCGGCAAGCCAGAAGTAGTGGCCGGCCGACCACTAATAGTGGGCTGCCGACCACAAAAATCTGCTTCCAAGCCCGATTTCAAATGGGCATATCTCTCTCATCTATACTTGGTTTTAGGTCATTCTTGAGTCTAAATTGAAGCCCTGGAAGTCTAATGTCCAATGGCAGTGGCCTCACATCTAAATTATAAGTGTGGAAAGAGATAGGCCTATTTTAGTAAAGATTGCTCATTTCTATCTTAACCGGATTGATGCTTAACTTCAAACGGCCATATCTCCCTCATCCGGGCTCAGCTTTAAGAGATTCTTGAGTATAAATTGAAGCCATAGAAGTCCACTTTCCAATGGTGGTGGCCTTACAACTAAAGTCTAAGTGTACAAAGAGATAGGCCTGATTTAGCAAAGGCTACTTAGTTCTCTCTTAATAGTTAAATTCGGTGGTATGCTTTTCCAGTCATAGTTTTACACTTGCTTATCACATTTTCCCACTCGACCCTATCTAAGTGTGTACCAAGTCTGTGTTTAGCCTTCACTTGCTCAACACAAAGCTTAATAAAAATTTCATTTGATTTTGCATCCCAGTGAGCTTTAACAAATGGTACTTGACTTGATTTTCCCTTGTTCTTTCTATTTTCAAATTGTGTTTCCTCGTAGGTACTCCTTCTATGAAAGAAAAACATTCTTTAAAACAAACTCATTCATTATTTCTTGCATTACAAAAGCTAGATTAGTGCAAAATAACCATACATGACAACTAGGACAAACATATCAACATTCATTGGGTACAAAGCTTAGTACAATGGTTCATGGTAAACTACATAGCACAAAAACGCCAGGTATCTCTAAAAGCCACCTATCATCATTTGAAGAGTAATGCAACTGACATAACAATACAAATTGTGAACAGACCCACAACAAACTGCTTCATGAAAGCATTAGATTGCTCAAGCATTTGGTTCTTGACTTTTAGTCCTACAGTCTCCATATTTTGATTTTGATAAAGCATTCTCTTGTTCCTCTGCCTCTCTACTATCGTCACAGATTTTGGGGTACACCACCTTCAAAATTGACAATTTCTTTTCTCACAAATGAAATACAATTTCCCTTTAGATGGCCTGTTAGACTCGGTAACCCTTATGGCAGCTCTTAGACCATAATCACATTTCAAAGCCTCATACCTCAAGTCCAAGGTCTCAGCACTAGAAGAATAGTTACTAGAGGATGACATGCCTCTGCATTAATTAGGAAGAATTGAATCCAAATCCTCTAAAATTGATTGGGAAGTTAATTGTAAATTCATTTCATTTGGTCATTTTCTGACTCCAGATTTATGAAAGATGATTGAGATAATACTTCTCACACAAATCTAACCACACACCTTACACACAAACCAAAAAAAGACCAAAACAATAAAATGTTTCTAACATTATTCTAAAAGAGATAGAAATTCATTAATTTGAAATTAAATATAAAATATAAACTAAAGTCCATAGTTTAAAATGAGACAGGAATTCATTAGTTCATTATAAACTAAAGTCATGAGGTTGAGTATTGGATTTGGCTGAGATAGGAATTCATTAATTCATTAATCCATAGTTTGAAATGAGACAGGAATTCATGAGGTTGAGCACTGGATTTGGCAAATGCACCCAAGAAGTACTGATTGAATAAAATGTTTCTAACATTATAGTAAAAGAATGCAAAAGCACTCCCTCATTCAAATCACCAATGAACTGATTAAAGTACATAGTTCGAAATGAGCCAGGAATTCAATAAAAATATAGAAATAATCACAGAGCAAATATATGCAAAGCACTTGGTCTTAAATTCCCAACAAGATGTGAATAACCAGTTGAGTTACACAGAACATCAAACAAAACAAGCCCAATTTTAACATGTGCTCATCACAGAATTTTTTTTTTTTCTGAACTGAATGTATTCATGTAAGATTAATAAACATATGATTAGAAAATGGTAATCAACACCCTGCAGAATCTGAATATGAACACAACATCGAAACCTTGCAAAATGTTAATTTCAATTCTCAGCACAAGATAGAACCATACAAAAAGGATAATTTGACTGATATTAATTGGCTTCAAATGTTATGTTTCTATTATGACATTTTGCACAATTGGTATCTCAATGTATTTTGAAGAGAAAAAAAAAAAAAAAAAACAAGCCAACTACATGATTCTCGCTAGGCAATGAATACATCAGCAAAGAAGCAAAGCTCCAATTCATGTAAAAAAAAAATTACATATTCAAGTAAACCAAATCATGGAGACATTTTCCTTCATAGCAATAAAATTGTCTAGAAAGCACCACTACATGCTGCATTCACTTGCAACAAACCTGAGTATACAGTCCACTAGCTAATAGGTCATAAATCAAAAGCATGAGTACGAGTGAAGCAAAAACTTGCAATTCTTCAAATAACAAAAAATTACAATTTCCTCATTTCGATCATCAGCCATATACACAAAGAATTGGAAGTCAATGCAAATAATAAAGCTAAAAATTATCACAATCTGTGATCAATACACATAAATAGGAAAATTAGAAAATCAATCCAAAATTTAATTGATGTTTGTTTTTTCTAAATGAAATCTTTAACTAAAACAAAAAAGAAAAAATAAATAAAAAAAGGAAAGATCAACTAGTTAGTTTCTTGCATAATTCACTGATTGCATTTTTAAAGATCCATTTCTAAGTAACCTAAGACTGTAGTTCACTAGAAAATATAGATTAAGTCAAAACCACATGTTAAAAAAGCCTTACACTTCACAATAAATTCCATAAATATTTAGCCTATTTGCCACAAAAAAAAAAAAAAAAAAAGAGACTATTGGTAGAGTATCAAACCATTTCACAGTAATCGGATGCACCATTTCATAGTAATCAAAGAGAGAAGGGAAAGAAAAGAGAGAGAGAGAGAGTGAGGTAACAACTCGCACACCATTTCACAGAGCAAAGAAAAAAAATCCTAAATCGATGTGTATATATATATATCTATATATAACATACAAAGGGCATGAAATCTTACTTTTTTGTGCAGATCAACGGAAAACAGGGGGCCAAACTGAACGATCGGCTACGATCTTGGAGATGTGAAGGAGTTTGTTGTTGGTTGCCAGAGGGTAGAGGAGAAAATGAGAGGAAAGTGTAAGAGGAGAGAAGAGTGTTAGGTCAAGTGAGAAAAGGGTATATATAATGGCATTTTCGTAATTTTCTCAATTTTGGATGGGTATTTAAGTCATTTAAGCCCTCTTACCAGCTACGCGCATAAGTCATTTTTTATAAGCACCCCCGAGATGCTTTGCAAATAAAGCTAAAAGTGGCTTAAATTAAGCTATAATCTGATGAGTTAAGCTGCACCAAACACAATATTTTGGCTTAAATTAAGCTAAAAGCTTTTAAGTTGTGCCAAATAGGTACATAGTATGGTGAAATTATGCATGCATGAAAGCTCTACCTTCAATTTCATCATCTATTAGCTCATTACTTATGATTGAGCTCATAATTTCTTGAATTCACATGTTAGGTGACTTAAATTCATAAATTATGAATCAAACACTCACCTAGAGTCGTTAATTACACTACTTCAAGCACAATTTGGCCTCTTCTTCTCAAATCTCCAATCTTCTAGTAGTTCTTCAACCTTCTTAGCCTTTCTTTCTCTAAATGATCTCTCTCTCTCTCTCTCTCTCTCTAAAACTTGCTCCAACAAATTTTAAGCTCAAAGATGAGCTAATTCTCTTTACATAACATATATATACACTCATATTTAGCTTAAAGTACTAATCAAGGATTAAGCACTAACCAAAAAGTTAAAGATTCACTTTTCTCTTTACTTTTTGCACATCTTTTCATAAAAAATCAAAAAGTCATTTCAAACATACTAGTTTTTTTATCTCATATTTTAGCCAAAAAGCCAAAAAGTTACTAAAATAGCCTATTTCCAAACAAGGCTTAAGGCTTAAGTTCTAATTAATTAAAACTTAATTTTTCTGAACCAAATCAAATTTTAATTAAACTTCCCGTATGATTCTAAATATTCTAGTTAGCTTATTAAAATTGTCAATTTCTATTTCTGGATTTGTTTCAGCCTCTAATTTCTGATTCAAAGTGAGCATTCTAACATATATTCCATAATTAAACAGATATACACAAAATCAAACACATAATCATGCAAATTCTCTTAATAAAATATGCAAAAATGATATGCATATTGGGGTCGTCACAATAATGTCATGGTTGTCATCAAGTCTTATGATTTTTATGCAAAGGGATTCAAGTTTGGGGGGGAAATGTGTGAGATACGGGAGAATGACATTACTTTGATTTTTGGGATAAAATCAAGAACAAAAAAAAAAAACAAAAAAGTAAATGTCTCATATGGAAAGAAATAAGAAACACCTTTTATGCAGAGAAGGTTTCATAATATGTCAAGAATATTCATGAAGATTTTTCAAGAGGCATTAGCAAATGCATTGGAAGGCACAACAACATTTGATGTTAAGGATGTTTCACGAATAATGTGTTTATTCATTTTAGCAACTTTGTTATTCCCAACAATCGGTCTAACAGTTGGATAGGCTTTTGTCGTCCTTGTAGAAGATTTGGAAATGATGAATTCATATGCATGGTCAGCTGCAATTTTATCCATGTTGACTACTTCAATCTAGTCTTCATTAGGCAGTCCTAAAAATGTAACTAGATGCGTACTTCTTTTGGTAAGTAAATTGAACTATTTGAAATATTACACAATCCATCTTTAGAGAATTAACTAATTTTGATTTTTTATTTTACAGTATTGGTTATGCGAGCACACTACCCTCATTCAATTTGAAGGCAAAAATTTATGTCCAAGGCTCCTTCGATGGGACTTATCAAAGTTAAGAAAAAAGCTGATGAATAGGTCATTGCAAAAACTAAAGTCCAAAGAGGTATCATCTTTTCAATCTCAGCTTTATTGGTTCACTTTGTTTAAAATTATACTTACATAATAAAATCTTACTCTTGAACAGAGTAAAATTTTATTTAAAAGCATAGTAAAAGTTTACTTATAATCAGAGTAAACTTTTACTTTCAAACAGAGTAAAATTTTACTCTGTTGGTTAAAGTTTGCTTCATTGCTGACTTCTTTTCTTTTCTTTTTTAAATGCAGGTGAATCACAATCAACTGAACCACATTTCCAGAGAAGAAATGAACCTCATTCACAATCATAAGGAAGAAGATGCAATGGACATAGAGGAAAATTTAGAGATTGAAGAAGATGAAGAGTATGAAGCTGAAGCTATAGGAGATGATCAACCTCTGAAGGACTTTTTTGATCTTGGGAAATTAGAACGAATTCAGAAAGAAAACAAGAGGTTGAAAAGTGATAATATGGCATCGGTTGAAGAACTAAAGAAATGAGGGAAATAATGCAAAAAATGCAGAAGGATCAAGAGGCAAAAACAAAAGAAATAATGGAAAAGATGAGCAACACAAAGAAATTAATGGGGAAACTGAGAAATGAGTTTGAAGTACTCAAATATGAAAATAAAGAGTTGGTTGAATAGATTGAATGCGACTACCCAAGCTTTTGCTTCTAAAGAAATGCCATATGCTAAAGGAGTGCAACAAGAGCAAAACATTGGGATTCAGGCTAAATTAAAAGAAACACCTGTAGTCATAGAGCCATTGCAAACATCCATGGTCAAGAAAATCAAAATTAAGGCAAGGAAGAAAAAAGAGATGTATGATTTTGAATGTGAGACAAGAGAGACAAAGAAAAAAAAACGACCATAAAACAACCAATTGAAATGATATCAAATGAAGTGATTTGTGTTGACAACTTGCCTCTAAGCCAATCAAAACTAGTTGAAAGAGTTTTGTATCCAGATAAGGCTACAATATGCAAATTGCTTGATGAGAATGATAAGCGTGTATTGATCAAGAGTTACAATTTGAAAATCACAGAGTACAACCATTTTAATTTCTCAAACAATCAATTTTTACTGTTATTAAACTACGTGTTAATCAACATTTTTATTTGCCTTATGATTAGTGCAATCATATGGTCCAGCAAAGAAAATGAAATATATGTTACATTGCATGACGTGGATGCAATTGTGAGAGATGGTGATACTGCAAACAATGTACGTGGCCATACAATTTTCAATGACTAGTGTTCACTTCAATAACTAAAATCATTCATTTTATTAACATATATTTAATTTATCTTTGTTATTATATGTCATTGACAGCTTTATAGAAATGCTTCAGATTGAGCAACGAGCAAAAAGGCTAGAAAGTAATAAGTCATTCTTTTTCTCAAGCCTTTGTTGGGTAAGCCATCAATGTGTTTAGTTTGAATTGATAAAATTTTATTGTGGTTTAGTGTAATATTGTACTGTATTTTAGAGTTAATTTTTACTATTTGGTTTGCCAAAGATTGACAACTCATACAATGTGCTACCAACACAACTTGACACATGACAATTTTATCTGATTAAATGCAATCACTAGTGAAATGGGGTTATGGAGATTTGAGAAATCATTTCATTGACGAAGTGCTTTAGCAAGATTTGAGTGGATATAGATTCCTTTACTTCTGCATGAACTCCAATGGGAACAAGAAGGAAGAAAAACTCTATCACTGGACACTGCTTGTATTGGACACTGAATATGATAAGTGGAGACATTACAATTCTTTAAGGACAAGAGAGAACAAAGAAGATCCTTACCTTAAGGATGCAAAATAGATTGTAAGTCCTTTGCATCGTATTAATAGTAAATTTTTACTATGTTTTATTCTTGTATTTAATCGTGACCAAACAATTATGCAATGATGTTAGATAACATATGTGGACAACTAGTTGGGCAACAAAAGGAAGAGAGGTAAAAGAAAGTTCGCAAACTTGGTTTCAGTGGAATATAGTTCACAGCAACGCCTAACATCATAAATATTTCATGTTACTACATGCTTGAATTGGTAGCTTTCAAATTTGAATAAATCTAACAAGATCTTGATTTTTGTTAACAGCATTGATTGTGGAATTATTCTATGTTATATTATGCGTCAAATCATGAGAGATGAGTTCGTTGCAAAGTCTACGGAGGAGGGTGAAATTAATAATTTCCAAGCATCAATAGTGCATCAATTTTTGAATGATTCTTCAAAAACATGGAGTAAGGAACAATTCAACCTTAAAACAAAACTAGCCAAGAAATAAGACCTCGAGGACGACGATATGGATAACTTTTGGGAACTATTTTTTTGTATCTGTGAATGATGTATGTAATTTTATTTTTTTTTAAATGAAAGAATGTTGAAAGAATAATTTTAAGTGAAAGAATGCTAAAAGAGTAATAGATAGTACATGCTATGTGTATAATTCTAGTAAATTTTACTGTGGTTCGGTGATTAATACATTATTATAGCAGGATATAGTTTGACTAGGGACAAATGTTATGGATAGAATACAATGATACGGGTTATACTTTTGTATCTTGATAATATATGTAGTTGTGTTGTTAGATTATTTTTGCACAAAGATTGCAAGATAAGCAGTAGGGAGTTTGTGTATTGTGGTAAATTGTGGTGCAAGTTGGAAATATTTTCCAATGGGACTCGCATACTATGTTTGACAGTAAATTTTTACTCTGAAACGCAGTAAAATTTTACTCTGAAATACAGTAAAATTTTACTCTTAAACCACAAGCTCAACACAGCTATAGACAATCATTCAATAACATAATAAAATTTTACTTTCATTTTAGAGTAAATTTCTCTAAAAGACAGTAAAGTTTAGCGTTCATGTTAATGAAAGTAATGTTTTACTGTCTTTTAGATTATAATTTTACCTAAAACCTTCACTCCTACTGAACAAACTCCATTATAAGTTCATTTACAAAAAAACTAATTCAACTACATTAAAAAATATATTAAATTGTCAAATTCGACCACAAAGCAAATCAGAAACTTGGATAGACAACCATTCAAGAACATAGGAAAAACGTCCTTTATTGCAATATCTCTTTACGAGTCTAGTTAGACTATTATTGCTATGGACTATTTATTGTAAAAGTACTTGTAGACACCCCATTTTTGACCGTTCTCAAGACTTAGACGCCATCGTTTGAACACCCGATGATTGCGCTCGCTCGTGTTCGCTTTGAGTCTCTGAAGGTCTCGGTTGAGTGCCTTGCCTTGGAGCCTCTAATCTTGTCTGCTTTGTACTTGGTTGTGGGCCAAGAGCTTGTTGCTTCACTTATGGAGGAGAGGGTGACCTGTCGGCCATCCCCCTAGCTTGCCGGCAATGACTTGTGCTTGTTGGCCACCAGTGGTGGCTGGTCGGCTACATTAATGGCCGGTCGGCCACTGATGATGGTCGACGGCCATTTTTTTCCTTTTTCAAATATTTCTTTGCCAGCTGTTGATACTTATCTTCATACACGTGTATGGAGGGATGCATACAAGCCTTTAGCTTGATTTTCTATATAAGGGGGGGTCTCTCCTCCATTTTGAGAGGTTACACAATTTGAAGCAAATTTCTCTTTCTCTCTAGAATTCTCTCTCTCTCTCTCTCTCTCTCTCTCTCTCTCTCTTCTTGTTTTATGCTTGAAAGTGAGAATTCTCTACACTTTTGCACTAAGACCCTTAACCAAACATTTTCATCTTGGAGCTGAGGTCCTTTGAGGTTTGGTTTGAGCTTCTAAGGGTGGTTTAAGCTTAGAATTGTGACTGATTTTGTGCTGTGCTTCAAGAGGTAAAGGACTTGCCTTGTAGAATTTGTTTTAATCAATTGCTTGGCTATCTTTTTACACTATTTTGACCAGGTTTTTCAACCATAAAAAACTCTATTCCTAAGGTTTCAAAATGCTGGTTTAAGTCTTGGTGAGTTAGGGGGTTGTCTTCTCTTTTTGCTCTTTAGCTTGTGAAGCCATTTGTGCCATTTCTTACCACCTTTAAATCAAAAATTTTGGGCCTTTAAACCACTGAAATTCAGAGTTATTTCAATGGTAAAAAGTATGTTTTGAAGTCCAAAAATGGAGGGGTTAACCTCCCCTCCTTGTGTCTTGCTTCCATGCCTAGTTAGCTTCACCTATTAGCTTGATTTTGTAGCTTGTGTTAGCTTAGTTCAAGCATGTTTTAGGCTCTATTTTTGCATATTTCAACTCTATTTTGGGTTGGTTGGAACATTTGTTGCTTGCTTTTTGTACTTGTAGTGCAATTGTGCTTACTAGTCTAGCATGCCTAATGGTTTAGCCTATTATTCTAGCTTGTGTTAGCCTAACTTCAGCATGTTTTAGCTACTATTTTGGCCTACTTTAACTCTGTTTTGGGCTGGTTAAGTCCTTCGAGGCTTGTGTTGCATGGCTATTGTGTAATGGTCTTCACTAGCGCATTGTGTTAAGGCTTTAAGCATGTTATGTTTGAGTGGCTTGCATGTTATAGCATTATTTTACATACGATTTCAATGTATATAGCTCTGTCACACTCTCACTTATTTCACTCTTTCATTGCTTTTGAGTGTTGTGTTTTGAGACTTGTTTGCAAGCTAACATGTGAGCATGTTTTTCTTGCCCTTTGTGCCTTAATCTCAGCATGTTTTAGTCACTGTATTGGCATGTTTTAACTCTGTCCAAAGCTGGTTTGGTCAGATGAGCTTTGCGTTTCATGCTTATAGTGTTGTGATCTTCACTAGCTTAATGTTTTATGCTCTTAGCATGAATTGCATGTGTTGCTTGCGTGATTTAGTGTCTTTTTGCATGTCATTTCAGCACTGAAATATCTGCAACCTCCCTCAATTCTTCACCTTTTAGTTTGTTTTGAAAGTGGCCGTGAGCCCCTTGTTGGCTTGAGTGTGAAATTGAGGCTCTTATGACTAATGGTTTTAATCCTCTCTTGAGGGTTTCTACTCACCAGCTGCGTGAGGTCTCTTTCATGCTCAAGGTACTTGTGGCTTAAGCCCTCTTTCCAGTTAGAGGACTCTCACTTTGGACTTAATTGGTTAAAGAACTAATCGGTAATGTAAAATGTATAAGCAAAATGAACCAAGTAAAACTTGAGCAAGATAAACATATTGTGTTGCATTGCATGTGTTTGGATCGGACGTTATTCCAAACACAAGAAAAATGGGACGTTTCATACTCAAAGTGATGAAACGTGTCATTTTTCTTGGTCACCGACACCCTTGATCATGCGTGATAGAGTGGTGGTCCTTCAAGTCTTATTTGTGCATTCATTAAGCTTGTACAAACTTGGTTTTCTAACCATCATACATTGAAAATGCTTGGTTGATGGCTTGAGAGCCAAGAGCTATACTCCTTTAAGCTTGAGAAATGATATGGAGTGTAGCAGTACACACATTCCTTGAAAATGCTCTGTTTTGCCTCTGTTGCAGCAAAAACAGAAGTCCAGAAAATGGGGGTGGCCAATTGGCCACTTGAAGTAGCCGACCGGCCAGTTGAAGTGGCCGACAGCCACTTTTTGTAGCCGACCAGCCACCAGTGAATTTTTGTGCAAGTGTGTTCCTGTGTTGGAGCAGAGGCAATCTGGAAGTTGATGCAATTTTCCAAGATCAAATGAGTGCAAACAGAGGCATCTAATGGCAAGGCAAGAGCATTTTCGGGAGGAAGCAACCGAGCATGCATGCACCCCTCGTCCCTCGAGGCCGTTTAAATTGCTTTACTAGTTAGTTAGCGTAGCTAATCATTCAATTCATTTTGCAATATTTTAATTAGCTTAGCATAGCTAGTTATTCAATTTTGTTGTAATAATTAATTAGCTTAGCTTAGTCTAGCTTAGCTTATTTATTCGGACCCTCCTTCGCGAGGGTGTAATGTTGTAATAAGTGTGTGTGTGTGTGTGTGTGTGTGTGTGTGTGCATGTCTTCCAACCCCACATCTTTCTCCCTTTTATTTATCCGCTTTTGATGGTTAGATTAGGGATCATGTTTCAATTAGCATACCTTATGCTTGCATGTTTGCATCATTCATTTGTCTTGCATGCACCGAGGCTTGACGCATCATTCAAACTGCATTATATTTCAATACACTTGTTTGAATACATGTTTATCACATGTTGTTCAAATTGTATCATATACCATGATTAAGTAGCCGAGCCTATTAATTGCATTATTGCATGTGTTGCATTAGGTATCTTAGTATAGTTAGGATCATGCATATTTCTAACTAGCTTTTGTTTTTTCTTGGAGTACTCGGTGAATTTTATGCTTTAGCATGTTTGCATGAGTATGAGTGTTGCCATTGTTCGCATGCTTGCCATGAGGCTATTTGCTTAAATGATTAGCTGCATGATTGCCTGTGGATGAAGGCTTGATTACTTGAATTGGAACAATTCAATGATTGTGAGTTTTAAGCCCACTTTGCGAAGTGGCAAATCATGTTTTAAGCCCACTTGAGGGTGGCAAATCTGCGTTTTAGCACACCTGAGGGTGGCAATTTCAAACCATTTTCAAAAGCAAACATGAGTTGAATTCGTTCCAATTCTCGCGATTTAGTCTATACTTGTATGTGTGCGTCACATAGTAAAGTTAGCTAATAATCAGAATAAGAACACATGAGGTTTATAAAACAACATATCATGATAGTAGAGGCTGATCTTCGATCAGGCGAGCGGGATGCTCATTTCAGGACCTTTCCCTCTCGTACCCAAGTTCCCGAGCCGAGACAACTTTTGTAATGACAGACACGTGGCCTTTGGCACGAGTCAGGGTTTCCTAAATTTTCAAAAAATAAAATATTTAGGTGGCGACTCTATAATCTGGCAAAGCAGTTCAATTTTGGCATTATTTGATTTAAAATCAATTTTTCAAAATGATTTGCCGGATTAGACTCTTTGGTGTTTATCAGTCTCATATTTCACTTTGTGAGAATAGATTCAGAACCGTGACGGGAGTCCGAACTGTAGGACCAATTCGAGCTCTCCGAAAAGGGGGCGCGAAGAAAGTCGAGCTACAGTTTTTGGCGAATCTGCTGGGGATTTAGAGAACTTGACTCGAACTCATGATATGTTGTTTTATTTACACTTATGTGGTTCTTTGTATTGCATTTGCATTGGTGCACTTATGTCACGGTGTTCGCCATCTCCTATTCCTAAACGGTTTACCGGAGGCTTACTTGAAAAAGTGTGCCATAAGCATGCCACAGCCTTATGGCACATTTTTCCAAGCAAGCCTCCGGCAACTCGTTCAGGAATAACAGACAACAAACATGGTGTCCTAAGCGCACCACTGCAAATGCAAATGCAAAGAAACACATAAGTGTAGACAAAATAACATATCATGAGTTCGAGTCAAGTTCTATAAATCCCCAACAGAGTCGCCAGAAACTGTAGACTGCCCGAAACTCACTCCGTGCGCCCCCCTTTCAGAGAGGGCGCGAATTTGGGTTCATAGCTACTACAGTTCGGACTCCTGTCACGGTTCTGAATCTAATCTCACAAAGTGCAATGTAAGACTGATAAATCACCAAAGAGTCCAAATCCGACAATTGGTTTTTAAAAATCAATTTTGAATCAAAAAGCACCAAACATGGACTGCTTTGCCAGATTTCAGAGTCGTCGCCAAAATGTTTTATTTTGGGAAATATAGGAAACCCAGACTCGTGCCTAAGGCCACGTGTCCGTCATCACCAAAGTTGCCTCGGCTCGGGAACTTGGGTACGAGAGGGGAAGGTCCTGAAATGAGCACCCCCGCTCGCCCGATCAAAGGATCGGCCTCTATTAAACATGATATGTTGTTTTTGAAAACACATGTGTTCTTATTCCAATTATTAGCTACATTCCTATGTGATGTGCACAACATACAAGTATAGACCAAATCACTCAATTTGGAACAAAACATCTCATGATTGTTTTTCGAAAATGGTTTGAAGTTGCTACCCTCAAGTAGGCTAAAACGCAGATTTGCCACCCTCAAGTGGGCTTAGAAACATGATTTGCCACTCTCAAGTGGGCTTAAAACGCACATTTTGATGAATTGTCTCAATTCAAGCAATCAAGCTTTCATCCACAGGCATTCATGCAGTTAAGCATTTAAGCACATAGCCTCATGGCAAGGATACTAAAGCATAAACACTCACAGTGTACTCCAAGCCAAAACAGAGCTAGTTAGAAATCATGCATGATCCTAGCTATGTTAAAATGCCTAATGCAACACATGCAAAATGTGACTAAAATAGGCTCAGCTATCTAAGATGGCATATGAATGCAACACTCGAGAACATGCTTTGAAACACGTATTCAAGTAAGTATTGAAATACAATGCAGTTTGAATGATGCGCCGAGCCCGGGGCATGCAAGACGAATGAATGCTGCACGCATGCAAAGCATAAGTATGTTAATTGAAATATGCCCTAAAACTAACCATCAAAAGCTGATAAGTAAAAAGGAGAAAGACATGGGGTTGGAAAACATGCAACACACACACGCACACTTATTACAACATTTGCCCTCTCAACGGAGGGTCCAAAAAAATCAACTAACTAACTACACTAAGCTAATTAATTACAAACCGAATTGAAACTAGCTATACTAAGCTAATTAAAATATTACAAAGAAGAAATAAATTAGCTAAATACATTAACTAATTAATTACAAAATCAACAAATTAACAAACTAAACAAAGCAGTGAAAATGGCCTCGAGGGGAAGGAGATATGCATGCTCAATTGCCTCGCTCGGAAATCCATTGCCATGCCACCAATTGCCTCTATTTGCACTCTTTTGGACTTCTAAAAATTGTGCCAACTCCCAAATTGCTTTTGACTCATGTTAGGAACATGTTGAGGAATGATCGGCCAGAGATGGTGGCCATCGGCCACTTCTGATAGACGATCGACAGCCTTGGTGGTCGGTCGGCAGCTTTGATGGCCGGTCGGCCACTGCTTCTTGTAATTTCTCCTTTTGCTGCAACAGAGCACAAACAGGGGCATGACAGTATATTTGCAAGGGAATGTGTGCACCACCACACTCCTTATCATGCCTTAAGCTCAAAGGAGTGCGGTACTCGACTCTCGGGCCACCAACCAAGCATCGCAATGCACGATGGCTGAGAAGCCAAGTTTGCACAATTCAATGTCAATAAATGCACAAATAACACACAAGAGCCTTCGCCTTTATCATGCATGATCAAGAGGATCGGCGACCGAGAAATGAGGCATGTTTCATCACTTCAAGTATGAAACGCCCCTCGTTTCTCGTGTTTGGATTAATGCCCGATCCAAAAATAATGCAATGCAACAACATTTCAAACACAATGCAATGCAACAATGTGAAAACAACATGAGCATGGCAAGTTAGAGTCCTTAAGCATGAAGGCTAATGAAGGATACAACACAAGGGCTATGTAATGCAATGCTCAATGGACTTAAACCAACTATGGACAGACCTCATGCATGCCCAAACAATGGCCAAAATGTGCTAAAAGGGGAGCCCAAAAGCTTATACAAGCATGCATGCACATTGGCTCACAAATAAGATATGAAGACACAACTCTTAAACACATTGAAGGAGTGACAAATGTGAGAGTGTAGCCACACTATATGCACTGAAATCATGTGTGAAATGATGCCAAATCACCCAAACAACACTAGCATAGCATCCTAAGGACTTTGAATCATTAGGCTAGTCAAAGCTATTGCACTACAACCATGCATAACAAGTCCCACATGACTCAAACTACTCAAAACAGAGTTGAGGCATGCTAAATCAAGGCCAAAAACATGCTAAAACAAAGGCTTAAAAAGGCAAGCAAAGTGTGCTCATTCATTGGCTCACAAACAAGGCATAAGGCATAAGGCATAACCCTCAAGATCAATGAAATAGTGATAAACACAGAAGTATAGCAAAGGCATAAGTTCTGAAATTATATTCCAAATGATGCCAAATCATGCATATATCACAAATGAAGCATGCTAGGAGGCTTAAAGCTCAAGACTAGCAAGGCCAAATACACTATAGCCATACAAAGCAAGCCATACATGACCAAGACCACTTGGAACAGAGTTTAAGCATGCTAAATCAAGGCCAAAAGCATGCTGAAACAGAGCTAAAGCAAGCTAGAATTAGAGGCATAAAGCATCATGAATGTTAAGCCTACAAAGGGGGATTGCACTACAAGTACAAAAACCAAGCAAGAGGTGATCCCACCAACTAAAATCAGAGTTAAAACATGGCAAATAATGGCTAAAAACATGCTTGAACTAAGAAAATTCAAGACACAAAGACATGCTACTTTGCAAGGCCACAAGTAGGATTACATTACAAGTGCAATAAGCATGCAAGAGGTGACCAAGACAGCCAAAAATAGAGCTATGGAAGGTCTGAAAAGTCACAAAAATGAGCCTAAACAAAGCCACAAAGAAGTAAAAACACATGCTCATTTGGTTGGTCATCAACACATGCAAACAAGAGAAGAGGAGGGGGGACCACCCCCACTTATTTGGGACCTTAAAATATGGTTTTTGTCACTGAAAAACCTCTGAGTTTTAGTGGTAAAAAGGCCCAAAAAGTTGGATTTGAAGATGGTGAAAAGTTGTACAAAAGGCCTCACAAGCCAAGGAACAAAAAGGGAGAACAACCCCCTAGCCAACCAAGGCACAAACCAAGCTGTAATGAAACATTTGAATGCAAGTGCTAGGCATGGTAAATGCAACATTTTAAGCAAGTGAATAAGATACAACAGTCTCACACATTCCAACAGAAAGGATGTAAGAAAATCATGCAATCTTCACTGCGCTTCTCGCGGGGAAGGCCCAAAGCAATAGCTAGGAACACTCGAAGTCTCAAGCAAGATTCCGACACGAAGTGAGCGTGTGTGATAGAAACACAAAGTGAACGTATGATAGATACACAAAGTGAGCAAAGTGTGATAGATATACAAAGCGAACGTGTGATAGATACACAAAGTGAACGTGTGATAGATACACAAGGTAAGCATGTGTGATAGATACACAAAGCAAACGTGTGATAGATACACTAACTGAACATGTGATAGATACACAAAGTGAGCATGTGTGATAGATACACAAAGCGAACGTGTGATAGATACACTAAGTGAACATGTGTGGTAGATACACAAAGTGAGCATGTGTGATAGATACACAAAGCGAATGTGTGAACAAAGTGTGATAAATACACTAAGTGAACATGTGTGATAGATACACAAAAGTGAACAAAGCGTGATAGATACACAAAAGGTGAACGAAGTGTGATAGATACACTAAGTGAACATGTGTGATAGATACACAAAAGGTGAACGAAGTGTGATATATACACTAAGTGAACATGTGTGATAGATACACAAAAGGTGAACGAAGTGTGATAGATACACTAAGTGAGCATATGTGATAGATAGAAAAAAGTGAACATGTGCGATAGATACACAAAATGAACAAAGTGTGATAGATACACTAAGTGAGCAAAGTGTGATAGATACACTAAGTGAGCAATCTTAAATGAAACTTCTTTGAATGAACCGTACATACAATATCGTGCAATCGTGCATGAATGAGAAAGAAACTTGATAGGTACAATGCAATACAATGCATGATGTTTAAGGAACGTAATAAACAAACATAGTGGCGCTTTAGAAAGCACCTCATGGTGTGAGTGGCGATGAACCGCTCTACTCTGACGGGGATCTTCCCTTGTGTTCTTCAAACACTTTCCTTCAACTCATAGTATAAAGGTTCTGAAATGTTGACAAGGATTCTTTACATAGAACACCTTGGATGCCACTTTTCTTCCTGACCATATTCACAACTTTCCCTATTCTCCAACGGGGTGACAGACTAGGTTGGTTCAGTATCCAGAATTGAGGCGCATATACATGCTATCTCAATCTATGGGGCTGCCATACAGATTTCAAGCTGGGGATACACCCCTGGGTATTTAAACCAGACTTTAATCTCGAAAATTCCAAACCTTTACGTTCTAGGCGTTAGCCATTCGAACTCTAGTTTCCACCATCGCAGTTGGTCTCCTAGGAACTCATTGCAAACACAGCCAAGATGCATCTGGCAAGGAATGTTATTCGAGAGAGCAGTTCTGATTGCCATTCTGGCTTGAAGCAAACTTGATCTTGAACTTGAGGTAGAGGCACACTCATACTTCGGAGCATTGACAAGGCCTGAGAAGGTACATTTGGAATACAATCTCAGAATTTGCTGTAGTCGAAACAAACTCAGATGCTCAGCATTTTCCCTCTTTCCTTTTGCTTTGCAGTCTGGAACCTATATAGTTTCAGATAGGTCCTGGTTTTACTGTTCTCACATGACATGGGTTGAACCCTGCAGTTTTATGAAAGAACAATTCTGTTTTGCACATTTGTGGAGAACGACACAGCACTTTGAGCACAAAACAATTTATTTTGAAATTGAGAAATGAGTTCTTAAGCAGGTATTGAGCCTACAATTGACCACAGTTAAAACGATCCAACAAAGAGAAAACGAAGGTAAAACAACCTAAACACATCTATTGACATTTGAAACGACTCAAAACAAGAATCGAGACAAACAAAAACACACACACAACACTCAAATGTGTTACAAAGGCGAGAGGCCTCTCGGTTCACAGGGAGCCTGTTTCTTCGGGTATTGTTTCCCACCCTTTCTTATTTGTGATTCTCACATCACTCTGGCACTCAATCTGCAGTTTTCTGAAAAAGCCATTTTCCTCACTTTTTCTCTCAGCGCACATCTCTCTATTCTATAATCTCTCTTGTTTCTCATCCCTCCCCTAGGTGGTTGATGGATAAATAGGAAGTCGTGGGCTCTTGCCGCTAGCATTCTGCTAGATTCCCATTCTTTCACTCACAGCTAATGAATTTTCCCACAGAGGGGTTGTGCTATAACTGGATGTGTAGTAGATCTGTAATTGACATCGGTTGACGATGCCCTTTGCCAGTTTGGATGTGATCAGGTCTGTTCAAATGAAGGAAGTGAAATACCATGCTCCATTCCAGTTCATGCTTCGCACTTGGCTTGATACATTGCTGCATGGAGGATATGAGAGCTTTTAGCCTTCTCCTGTTAGCTTCAGCTGTGCCCTTTCTGGTGAACAAGGTGCCCTTTCCGGCAAGTATGTTGACAACAGGAAAAAGACGGAAAACCTGACTCAACTGTGCCCCTAATTCATCATTTTGACCATTTTTTTTTATTTTTTTTTCTTTCTACTAAAACAATTTTAACCAACATGAAAGTTATATTAATATGCTTGTTTGATTTTTTTATTTGAAATCAAGTCAGGTTATGAGCACTGAAAATTTTCTTTTTTTGGGGTCCAAGAAATGGTTCAGTTTTGGAAAAAAGGAATAATTTTTGAGAGAATTAGTCAACCTCAGTAAAAATCCTCAAAAATTGTTTTTGCAAATGGCCACTACTCGACCAACACAGAATTTACTCTTGAGATGCACAACTTCAGATCCAAAACAATGGAAAATTGCCCCTTGTCTAAATGGCACCACAACACACTGTAATCAGTCCTCAAAGTGACGATCACAATCGAACTCTCGGATACAGAGAAGACAAAGATGATCAGAACCATACATGGACACAGTCGATTTGGAAGTGTTTATGGCTGGACCGCAGAATAAAGTTGCCTACGTATCCCAAAGATGGGAATCAAGCCTTACGTAGTTCGGGGTTAAGGTACACTCAGGTATCAACCTCTCCTTTTGTACTCTAACTTTTGCCAAGGCCGCCCTTCCGGGTTTTCAACCTTGCGAGCTATGTTTTTCTTTTCTTTTCTTTTCTTTTCTTCTTTTTTTCATCTTTTCTTCTTTTTCTTTTCATCTCTTTTTCCTTTTTCATTTTCTCTAACTTTTGCCTAGGTCGCCCTTGCGAGTTTTCAGCCCAGCAAGCCTCTCAAGGGTAAAAGTTTAACTTGGTCCATGTTGAATGGTTTTGAGATCATTTGGAAGTGTTTATGGCTGGACCTCAAAATGAAGTTGCCTACGTATCCCAAAGATGGGAATCAAGCCTTACGGAGTTCGGGGTTAAGGTACACTCAGGTATTAACCTCTCCTTTTGCAGTTTAACTTTTGCCAAGGCCGCCCTTCCAGGTTTTCAACCTTGCAAGCTATGTTTTTCTTTTCTTTTCACTTCTTTTCTTCTTTTTTTCATATTTTCTTCTTTTTCTTTTTTCATTTGCTCTAACTTTTGCTTGGGTCGCCTTTATGGGTTTTCGGCCCAGCGAGCCTCTCAAGGGTAAAAGTTTAACTTGGTCCATGTTGAATGGTTTTGAGATCTCGAAGCCATCTGAATCCAGGAGAATGGCTATTGTTCGCTGATGATGTAGAAGTCCATCCAATGGGGGCTGAATTTGCCCCTAGTGTTGTGGATATGAACTCGATTGTCCTTCAGCAATACTTTCTTCTTCCAGCTACTGGAATTTGGCTTTCTTGCCAGTCTTCATCAATTTGCAGAATGATCCATTCTTGAATCTTTGAGCACATCTGACATTTTTTTGCCCCTAGTTCAAGGGCTACTTCCGATCAAGCTTTGCAAGCTTCCTTTGACGACGTCTGACCTTCTTGATCTGACTTTCTTACCCCTAGTTTGAGGGCTGTTTTGAATCTGGCCTGGCAGGCCTCCTTTGATGTCATATGACCTTATTGCCCCCAGTTCATAGGTTGCTTCAAATTTGACCATACAAGCCTTACATTGTGGTTGACCATTGAACATTCTGAATTAAGGTTCAAGGTTTGAAAGTAAAAGGGGTCGAGTCTCGAGGCCGAGAGCAATCCTATGCTGCACAATCTCAAGAGCAATTCCACACAGGTTTTTGCAGGATCGTGCAAAATATTTTTTGAAATCTTTTAATAAAGCGACTAATCGCTTGCCCGGAAGACAATGTAGAACCAATCTAGATCAAGCCAGGATCCTTCTCAGTACTCACATTAGCAAGCATGATTTCATTGATTAAGGGCTTAGCATGCCTCTCTTTCTCTCAGTTGATCAAATTTTTGGCAAATCCTGAGGAATTTCTCACTCTTTGTTTTCATCACAACGTTAAAAAAAAGTTTTGAAAAACTTAGGTCAATGCAATGATTTCAAGGCACAGAAAAGTAAGTGAAAAGCTCTATCATTTCATTCAAATCTTCTAGCGCAATTGGCTCAAGGTAGAAACAAACACAAAAGCATGAAAATCACTGCTGTTTCATTCATATCTTTTGGCGTAACTGGCTCCATGGCAGAAACAGACTCAAAAGAAAGTGAAAAGACAAACACAAAACAAGATAGTGTCTGAGGTAACACTCCCGGAATCACCCGGCTCCTACACAGCAGGACTGACTCGATATAACAAGACAGACTCGACTGACTCAGTACAAAAAGACTGACTTAATATAACATAACAAGACTGACCCAATACCCAAGTCAGAAAGTAAAATAAACAGCATTCGCAAATGCTCAAAACAGTGCGTGCCATCCACCACATTTGGAATAAATCGAGCGGCATCCGCAGGTGGTTCATCCCCTGATCACATGGTCACATTATCCCCCACAAGTTCATTGATCAAGTGCCGATAGACTTTGCAAGACTGGTGCAATGATGACCTCATTGTCAATCAAATATTGTATATCATGGCGAAGACGAAAGCAACTGTCAGTGTCATGACTGGTTTGTTGGTAGAAGGCACAATACTTAGCCGAGTCATGCTTTGGAGGGAGAGGATCGGGTAGAGGCCGTTGTTCCAACAGTTTCAGATGTCCTTTCTTGAGTAGGACCCCTAGAGCTTTTGACAAAGGCATATAAAGTGGGGTAAAAACCCTCTTGTCCCGGGGTGGATATTTGGCTGTTTGTAAGCTGGTTCTGGACGCACCGGTGAATGGGGTGGCTGTTTTTGGTGTGATGGTGGTGACCATGCCCATGTCTGAAGTTCTAGCAGCTGTATCACCACTAGTGGTCGCATTCAAACTGCAGGTAAATGCCCTCCTGGGCTGCTCCTCCTCCTGGTCAATAAGGCCCTATTTCATAGCATCCTCAACCTGTACCCCAATCTCGTGCAAGTTGGCAAAAGTAGAGAAGGGTAAGACTATCATTTTTTGCATCAGCCTGGGTTGGAGTTTGTGCACAACCATCCTTATCTGATCGTTCTCGATTGGCCTAGTGATCATCGTAGAAGCTTTGGCCCTCTAACGGGTTACAAAGTCAGAGAAGCCCTCTTTCGGCTCTTGCCTGGTTGTCTCGAGATCACGAGTTGTGACCTCGATTTGCATGTTGTATGAATACTGGCCCATCTCCTCCCAACTCCTCTTGACAGAATCTTCCAACTTCGCGTACCAGATGGCCGCAACACCCGACAGGGTCCGACCGAAAAGTGAAAGCTTTTGCAATCGGGAGAGGCCCATTGGCCGTAGGATATCCGAGAGCAACCACAGATGTACCATACGATCTCCAGAACTGTCAAAACGGTCTATATGCGGCATCTTGAACTGGTCCAGCAATGTCATTGTTGAATTCGTGTAACCATCCTTTATGTCTGGAATGGAGTTAATGCCTTGAGCCTTCTTGAATAGCTTTTCAAGCTTGCTCACTTTTAACGCAGTTGGATCCACTTCGAACTCGAAAGGGGCCTCAATTGGGTAGGCCTGTGCTTTGGAAATCTGAGGTGGAGTTGGATCCACTGGGGCATCTGTATTCTCCTGGGCATTGGCGATAGGGGCAGGAGCCCTTGGTGTAGGAGTTTTTACTGGTGGTGGGTGGGACGCAGAAGCTATTCCCTGTTGTGTTTGTAAATGCTGTTGTTAAAGCCTGGCAATGAGTTCGGCCTGCCGGGCCACGACCTCGATCTGGCGGGTAATAACGTCCACTTGGCGGGCAACATCCCGCTGCATGGCCTGCATGGTCTCTTGGAGTTGATGCATCATGTCCTCCATATTAACTAAAAACTGCCGATCTAATTGAACAAGTGTGTATCCCCTTTCTGAGGTGGAAGCAGATATCTCATCCCAACTGCGCACAGGCGAGGTGAATAATGACCGCTGAACTGGGGACTGTTGAACTGGTGATCTGTGCCTGACTAGCCTTTTTTGCTTTGCCTCTGGCAAAGGAACCTTGATTGCCCTTGAACTGAATCTATGACCTGACAAAGTCTATCAACACAAGTCCAATGAACCTGGGGGATATCGGAGCCTTCTGAAGATATGGTTCCAGGACTACCTAGCAAAAGAGAAAACAGACAGCACCTCAGCCTGATTTCACCAAAACCAATATGAGCAAAGCTGAATGACTGTGCCCCCTACAGAATTCTGTCCAAAATTCTGCTTGTAAAATGATACCCTCAGGCCGATACTCAGACTTGCAACTGATACATACAACCTGTAGAGACGCACTCTGACAGCATATACCAAGCAAGTAAGAACCAAAACACCCCTATGGTGGGGTAGGATTTCCCTGTCCTATTTTGTCAGGAGCTAGGATTTTACTACACACGTAGCCGTTTTCAGACAACCTACAATTGGGTAAGCAACTTGTCCTAGTTTGGAATGGTCTTTACGGCTCCCGATATGCACTAGGTCGAATGGTCAAAAAGGGTGCCTCAGTAAAAACTGAGGTTTGTGTTCCCATCGTGGCAGAGCCTGTAACTGGTCAGCCTTATGGTACGCTTTCCCAAGCAAGCCTCCGACAAATCGTTCAGGAATAGCAGACGGCAAACACGATGTCCTAGGAGCACCAATACAAATCCAAATGCAACGAAACACATAAGTGTAGACAAAACAACATATCATGAGTTCGAGTCAAGTTTTCTAAATCCCCAGCAGAGTCACCAGAAATTGCAGACCGCCCGAAACTCGCTCCGTGCACCCCCCTTTCGGAGAGGGCGCGAATTTAGGTTCATAGCTACTACAGTTCGGACCCTTGTCACGGTTCTGAATCTAATCTCACAAAGTGCAATGTAAGACTGATAAATCACCAAAGAGTCCAAATCCGACAATTGGTTTTGAAAAATCAATTTTGAATCAAAAAGCGCCAAACATGGATTGCTTTGCCAGATTTCAGAGTCGCCATCTAAATATTTTGTTTTGGAAAATTTAGGAAATCCTGACTCATGCCTAAGGCCACATGTCTATCATCACCAAAGTTACCTTGGCTCGGGAACTTGGGTACGAGAGGGCAAGGTCCTGAAATGAGCACCCCCGCTCGCCCGATCAAAGGATCGGCCTCTACTAAACATGATATGTTGTTTTTGAAAACACATGTGTTCGTATTCCGATTATTAGGTATATTACTATGTGATGCGCAGAAGATACAAGGATAGACCAAATCACTCAATTTGGAACAAAACATCTCATGTTAGTTGTTTAAAAATGATTTGAAGTTGCTACCCTCAAGTAGGCTAAAACGCCGATTTGACACCCTCAAGTGGGCTTAGAAAACATGATTTGCCACTCTCAAGTGGGCTTAAAATGCACATTTTCATGAATTGTCTCAATTCAAGCAATCAAGCCTTCATCCACAGACATTCATGCAGTTAAGCATTTAAGCACATAGCCTCATGGCAAGCATGCTATCATCGCAGCACTTACACACATGCAAGGATGCTAAAGTATAAACACTCACAGTGTACTCCAAGCCAAAACAGAAGCTAGTTAGAAATCATGCATGATCCTAGCTATGTTAACATACCTAATGCAACACATGCAAAATGGAACTAAAATAGGCTCGGCTATCTAAGATGGCATATGAATGTAACACTCGAGAACATGCTTTGAAACACGTATTCAAGTAAGTATTGAAATACAATGCAGTTTGAATGATGCGCCGAGCTCGATGCATGCAAGACGAATAAATGATGCACCCATGCAAAGCATAAGTATGCTAATTGAAATATGCCCTGAAACTAACCATCAAAAGCTGATAAGTAAACGGGAGAAAGACATGGGGTTGGAAAACATGCAACACTCACATGCACACTTATTACAACATTTACCCTCTCGACGGAGGGTTCGAATAAATCAATTAACTAGCTACGCTAAGCTAATTAATTACAAACCGAATTGAAACTAGATATACTAAGCTAATTAGAATATTACAAAGATGAAATAAATTAGCTAAATACATTAACTAATTAATTACAAAATCAACAAATTAACTAGCTAAACAAAGCAGTTAAAATGGCCTCAGGGGGAGGGAGATATGCATACTCGATTGCCTCGCTCGAAGATCCATTGCCATGCCACCAATTGCCTTTATTTGCACTCTTTTGGACTTCTGAAAATTGTGCCAACTCCTAGATTGCTTTTGACCCATCTCAGGAACATGCTGAGGAATGATAGGCCAGAGATGGTGGCCATCGGCTAGAGTTGATAGCCATCGGCCACTTCTGATAGCTTATCGGCAGCCTTGGTTATCGATCAGTAGCTTTGATGGCTGGTCGGCCACTGCTTCCTGCAATTTCTCCTTTTGCTACAACAGAGCACAAACTGGGGCATGGCAGTGTATTTGCAAGGGAATGTGTGTACCACCACACTCCTTATCATGCCTCAAGCTCAAAGGAGTGTGGTACTCAACTCTCGGGCCACCAACCAAGCATCGCAATGCACGATGGCCGAGAAGCCAAGTTTGCACAATTCAATGTCAATAAATGCACAAATAACACATAAGAGCCTTCGCCTCTATCATGCATGATCAAGAGGGCCGACGACTGAGAAATGAGGCACGTTTCATCACTTCAAGTATGAAACGCCCCTCATTTCTCGTGTTTGGATTAACGCCCGATCCAAACATAATGCAATGCAACAACATTCCAAACACAATGCAATGCAACAACATTCCAAACACAATGCAATGCAACAACATGTAAACAACATGAGCATGGCAAGTTAGAGTCCTTAAGCATAAAGGCGAGTGAAGGATACAACACAAGGGCTATGTAATGCAATGCTCAATGGACTTAAACCAACTATGGACAGACCTCATGCATTCCCAAACAATGGCCAAAATGTGCTGAAAAGGGGAGCCCAAAAGCTTATACAAGCATGCATGCACATTGGCTCACAAATAAGATATGAAGACATAACTCTCAAACACATTGAAGGAGTGACAAATGTGAGAGTGTAGCTACACTATATGCACTGAAATCATGTGTGAAATGATGCCAAATCACCCAAACAACACAAGCATAGCATCCTAAGGACTTTGAATCATTAGGCTAGTCAAAGCTATTGCACTACAACCATGCATAACAAGTCCCATATGACTCAAACTACTCAAAACAGAGTTGAGGCATGCTAAATCAAGACCAAAAACATGCTAAAACAAAGGCTCAAAAGGCAAGCAAAGTGTGCTCATTCATTGGCTCACAAACAAGGCATAAGGCATAACCCTCAAGAGCAATGAAATAGTGATAAACACAGAAGTATAGCAAAGGCATAAGTTCTGAAATTACATTCCAAATGATGCCAAATCATGCATATATCACAAATGAAGCATGCTAGGAGGCTCAAAGCTCAAGACTAGCATGGCCAAATACACTATAGCCATACAAAGCAAGCCATACAAAGCAAGCCATACATGACCAAGACCACTTGGAACAGAGTTTAAGCATGCTAAATCAAGGCCAAAAGCATGCTAAAACAGAGCTAAAGCAAACTAGAATTAGAGGCATAAAGCATCATGAATGTTAAGCCTACAAAGGGGGATTGCACTACAAGTACAAAAACCAAGCAAGAGGTGATCCCACCAACTAAAATCAGAGTTAAAACATGGCAAATAACGGCTAAAAACATGCTTGAACTAAGAAAATTCAAGGCATAAAGACATGCTACTTTGCAAGGCCACAAGTAGGATTACACTACAAGTGCAATAAGCATGCAAGAGGCGACCAAGACAGCCAAAAATAGAGTTATGGAAGGTCTGAAAAGTCACAAAAATGAGCCTAAACAAAGCCACAAAGAAGAAAAAACACATGCTCATTTGGTTGGCCATCAACACATGTAAACAAGGGAAGAGGAGGAGGGACCACCCCCACCTATTTGGGACCTCAAAACATGGTTTTTGTCACTGAAAAACCTCTGAGTTTTAGTGGTAAAAAGGCCCAAAATTTTGGATTTGAAGGTGGTGAAAAGTTGCACAAAAGGCCTCACAAGCCAAGAAACAAAAAGGGAGAACAACCCCCTAGCCAAACAAGACACAAACCAACACTTTTAGGACTGAAAAACAGAGGAAAATAGAGGTTTTTGTAGTTCAACATCAACCCAAAAATAGCCCCAAAGTAGTTGAAAGCTATGGCAAAACAATAGTGCACAAAGAGCTTAAAAGAGATAAGGGGTTACCTTTGAAGCACAACAGCAAATTAGCCTCTTTTCTGAGCCAAACAACCTCCCAACAGCCCAAAAATAGGTTCCAAGGGACCTTAGCCCAATGGTGATCAACTTAGATGAAGGAAGTGTATGCAAATATGTAAGGAATTCTCACTTTCAAGCCTAAAACAAGAGGAGAGAGGGAGAATTTTAGAGAGAGGGGAGAATTTGCTCACAAAGCTTCTAGAGAGAGAGGATTCTATAGTGAGAAGCTCTCAAATTTTCTCTCAGCCTTCAAAATGTTCTAACCTACTTGAATATATGAGATATGGCTTCATATATAGCAAAAAGCAAGAGCTTGGTCGAAATATCTGAGCTAGGATAGGTGGCACAACCTGGAAACAGCTAGAGGACAAAATATCTTCAAAAATTCTGAGTTTGGGTCACTCTTGGCCGGCCGGCCATCTCCATGGCTGACTGTGCACATTTGTGGCCGATTGCAAATTCTGCTCTACAGGTCCGACTTGAAATAGGCATAACTCCTTCATCTAGACTCCTTTGCAGGTCATTCTTGTGTTTAAAATGAAGCCCCGAAAGTAATCTTTACAATGGTAGTAGCCTCACCTCTAAATTCCAAGTGTGCTAAGAGATATCCCTCTTGTAGTGAAGACTGTTCATGTCCGGCTCAATCGGATTGATACCTAACTTCAACCAACCATATCTCCCCCATCCGGACTTGGTTTTAGGAGATTCTTGTGTGAAAAATGAAGCCCTGGAAGTCTTATTTCCAACAATGGTAACCTCATAGTTGAAATCCAAGTGTAAAAATGGATAGGCCTGATTTAACAAGGACCGCTCGACTCTCTCTTAGCGATTCATGCCCATCTTCTTCCTCAATTAGGTTTCTTCCCTCCACTCCTCTTTTCTCCAACTCCAAACCCCCAAACCAGATGCTTTTGAAGATTTTTTGAAGAGTTCTCCTCTCTTTCATGCATTTCCACTTTGTCCTTGCTCGGTTTGCCAAAAAGCGCAATATTTAACAAAATGAGAGCGTCAGAACATCGCAAAAACTTTATTTCAAAAATATTTTGAAAGAGAGGGTTTTAAGGTCTAAAAACCATTCAAAATAACTTTGGTCCAAAATGGGGTGTGAGGTTTGGATTGAAGTTCTCCTTGCCAAAGAAATCAAACCTTTGCATAGCATAGCCTGCATCACTAAGTAAGTAATCAGCGGTGCCCAAGTCTTAAAGGCGGTCAAAAATGGGGTGTTTACACATGCCTGAGGGCTCCGTTAGCTTAATTGAGGAAGCATACAACCCTTGTCGCTACATTGTGCTAGCTGATCAGGCCAAGCCAAGGGTGGAATTACCGAAGGGAATGGAGGTTAATGTAGTCCGGGAGGATGAGCCAAACCAGGGACTGGATGACTTAGCTGAGCTTGAGGAGGACATTAGTAATTTGCAGTTTTTTTATGAACAGGATCTGGGGAATGTACAGATTGGCTGGTTTGATATGAACGGATTAACGGATAATACAAGGTGGCTTAGTGATGAGCCAGATGTAGATGAGGAGTCTCAACCAAAACAAGAACAGTCGGAAACGGGGATTGCTGCAACGGCCGAAACGGTAGACAACAGGGAGAAGTTACCGAAGAGCACCGGTACTAAGAATTTTGCTCAAGAATTGGGTAGCTTGTGTACAACTGATACAGAATAGGAGGTCGCGCTGAAGCGGTTCGAGCAAAAAAGAACTGAGACTGACCAGAAGGTTAGAAAAGCCAACGGTCTTGCGGGGACTGACTGTGTTGCAAAAATAGAAGTGCTTACAACGGAATCGGACAACTACCTGTTGGTTGCCGAAGGAATGTGGTGGGAAGATGAGGATTTGCATCTCGCCCACTCGGATGAGGATTGGGGACAAAATCTGCCAGATGATACATGGTATGCCGAGGAAGTTGATCACATGACTCGGAGTGGGCGGTACTTTAAGCCCCTACACCTAGACCAACCAAAAGCATCAGGGAAAGATAAGGAAGCTGAGAAACAGAAAGATAAATTGCGTGAAAAAGAAGTTGTATTGAAGCAGCTGAAGAAGATTCAGACAGATATATCCATTTGGGGTTTGCTCATGGCTACACGGGTGCACAGACAAGCAGTCCTATCAGCAATGGATAAGGCGACGCTCTCCATCGACACAACCCCTGAGCAGTTAATGGGGCTAGTTTTCCCGAGTGGCACCTCGCCGACTTTGACTTTCATAGATAAGGAATTGACGCCTGAGGGCTCTGACCACAACATGCGACTATACATCTCTATGGAATGTAAAGAGAAGTGGATACCAGTTGTCTTGGTTGATACCGGGTCTGCAATTAATGTGTGTCCATCGCTCACGGCCTATGCCATCTCGGTTTAAAACCCGCAGACTTCACACCAACGGCCCAGGTGATTCGGGCTTATGATCATACAAGTCGGGAAGTGATGGGGACAGTTCAGATTAGAACCCAGGTTGGCCCGGCGCAACAGGACATTGAGTTCCATGTTCTGGACGTTCTGGCCACTTTTAACTTACTCATTGGACGGCCGTGGCTGCACCAACTAAGAGCTGTCTCTTCCACTCTGCATCAGATGCTGAAGTACCCCCATGGGAAGAGGGTAGCTATTGTTTTTGGGAACTCTTCCATACATCCTCCGTCAGAAGTCACTACACCGGTACTAGAAATTGTACACAGCAAGAAGGATGTCTTTTTGTTTGGGTTCACCTTGGCTGAGGCCCGGGTAGTGCAAGAGATTCTAGTTGTTGATGAGGGGTTATATGTCAGTGCTTAATTCGTCTACCTCATAAATAAGCTGCAACATGTACCCAGAATGGGATTGGGAAGGGGTAACCGGAAAAACGTCGCTGCATTAGCCGAAGTGCCACACAACCCTTATACCTTTAGTCTAGGTTACACGCCTACCAAAGAGGACTGGATAAGAAAGGGAAAAGAAATGGCAGGAAGGGCCGAGGCTAAACAAGCTGGGAAGCACTATGAGTTGGTGCATAGACCTATTCAAGGAACCCTGAATGGCCGCTTTGTCTGGGAGAGGGGAAGATTTCCTGTTTTGTGGCTTTCCTGAGCCATGGCTGAATTTTCAGAAGCAGTGTTTGCCTGGCTTTGAGATCTTTTTTGACCTACAGTTGCAAGGGGATGAAGTTGCAAAAGAGTAGACTGACCTACCAACTGAGGCTGAACAGCGCATAGAGGATGAGTCCAATGGCACAGAACTCGAGAAAGGAGCAGTGCTGGCTTGTCTCCTCTTGAATCCTCAGATCACACCAGAGAGCTCGAGGGATCACTTCTCTGTTTCCATGATTGGAGATCAATCGGTTGTGGGCCCTTCTTCCGACATTCTGGATGCATCTATCGCACCCTCCCTCATTTGGCAGTTTGAAGAGGGCTTTTTGTCCAGCAGTTCTGAATCAAGTAGTGAACCAGAATCTGATTCCACAGAGTCTGTGGAGTCAGAATCAGATTCTAGTTCTTCTGAGTCAAAGTCCAGTATTCCTGGGGTTGATAACTCGGATGCCGTTGTTTTGTCCAGGTCGTCTTTTTCCTTTTCTTTTGAGTCGGTTGTAACTGAGGAATTAGACAAACTGGAAGTTGTGAATAAGGATGGTACCATAGCTATTTCCGAGTACTTTTTTGTGCCACTTGTGTATTTCATTAATAAGGACTTTCAAAACTTTGATAAAAACGACGAGGAAGAAATTCCTCCAGCTTTGAAACATTTGATTGATCGAGATGAGGAGAGGTTTGTAAAACCCCTTGTTGATGAAATCACTTCAATTAATGTTGGTACTGAGAAGAATCCGCGTCTGGTCCAGATCGAGTCCACGTTGTCCTCGGAGGAACGCGAGCGCTTAGCCGCTTTATTAAAAATTCCAAAGATGTTTTTGTGTGGTCTTACGAAGACATGCTTGGAATCGATCCTGAGATTGTGCAGCACTGGATCCCTCTTGACCCTGAGGCCTGACCTGTCAAGCAGAAGCTTCAGAGAATACGCCCGGATTGGGCTCTGAAAATTAAGGAAGAGGTCACCATGCAGATAGATGTAGGGTTCTTCCTAGTATCTGAGTATCCTACTTGGATGGCCAACATTGTTCCGATGCCAAAGAAAGATGGCAGAATTCGGATGTGTGTGGGTTTCAGAGATTTGAACAAAGCTAGTCCGAAGGACGACTTTTCTCTACCGCACATCGACGAATTGGTGGACTTCACTGCAGGCCATGCGTTGTTCTCATTTATGGATGGGTTTTCTAGGTACAACCAGATCTTGATGGCACCCGAAGATAGGGAGAAGACTGCCTTCACCACGCCGTGGGGAACCTACTGCTACTAGGTGAAGCCATTTGGTTTGAAGAATGCTGGGGCTACTTATCAACGGGTTGCAACTATGATCTTGCATGATATGATCCACAAAGAGGTGGAGGAGTATGTGGACGACATGATTGTCAAGTCCAAGGAAAGAGAGGGCCACTACACCGCCTTGAAAAAAAATTTCCAATAGATCAGAGAGTATCAGTTGCGACTGAATCCTCAGAAATGTACTTTTGGCATCGCAGTAGGAAAAATGTTGGGGTTCTTGATTACGCAAAGGGGCATCGAAGTTGATCCTTCCAAAATCAAGGGCATACTAGAAATGCCACCACCAAGGATTGAAAAGGAGGTGCGAGGCTTTCTGGGTAAAGTGCAATTCATAAGACGATTTATTGCAAAATTAACCTTGACTTGTGAACCACTATTTGGTCTCCTAAGGAAAGGAAATAAATTCTAATGGGATGACCGATGCCAAGTTACTTTTGAGCAGATGTAGCAGTATCTACAAAACCCACCCGTGTTGTCACCGCCAGAGCTGGGGAAACCGTTGATTTTTTATCTGTCAATAACCGATACAACAATGGGCTACAAACTTGCGCAGGAATCTGAAGATAGAGTGGAGAAGACCATCTATTACCTGAGCAAGAAGATGCTGGAATATAAGACTCGTTACACTCCGCTGGAAAAGGCTTGTTTAGCTTTGGTATAGGCTACCAAGAAGTTGAGGCACTACCTGTTAGCTCACTCTATAATTCTGGTTTCGAGATTGGATCCCATCAAATATCTCTTCGAGAAACCAGCGCTTACGAGTAGGCTAGCCCGTTGGTTGCTTCTTCTCTCTGAATTTGATTTGAAGTACATAACTCGCAAGTCTGTGAAGGGGAGAACGGTGGCCGAGTTCCTAGCCGATCATCCAGTAGAAGGAGACGAAGCAGTAGAGTATCTATTCCTAGATGGGGCTATTCTGCAGGTTGAAGAAGAGATTTGGACTATGTACTTTGACGGAGCATCTAACCAGTATGGGTATGGGATAGGGGTGTTGCTGATAGCGACCGACAATTCCCACATACTTTTAGCTTTCAAACTCCGGTTCAAGGTATCTAATAATGAAGCAGAATACGAGTCATGTATCGCTTGCTTGGAAGCCGCCCTGGAACTAGGGGCAAAATGGTTGGACGTCATTGGGGACTTGAACCTTGTTGTATCTCAAACGAAAGGAGACTGGAAAGTTAAAGAAGAAAGGATGAAAATCTATCACCAAACCTTGGATGTTCTGATTCCTAGGTTTGAGAAGCTAACCTTCACGCATTTGTTAAGAGAGAGCAACAGGTTCGCTGACGCTTTATCAACTCTATCTTCCATGATAGACATCCCTCTTGGAGTCCGGATGCGTCCGATCATTATTGAACAAAGATATGTGCCAACTTATGAGTTAATCCCCGTGATAGATGAAGTACAAGATCAGAATCCCTGGTATCATGATGTCTGGAACTTCTTAGAAAATGAGGCTTATCCACAAGGGGCAAATGTCAAAGATAAAAGGGCAATACGACGAATGGCTGCTCAGTTTATCATCTGCGAGGGTAAATTGTACAAACGAGGCCATCTGGGAATGCACAAGCTGTGTGTTGATGCTGAAGAGTCGCAGCGCTTAATGGAGGCCATCCACGGAGGAGAGTGTGGTTCGCACATAAGAAGAGTGATGCTAGCTCGGAAGATTCTCAGATAAGGTTACTACTGGTCAACCATGGAGGAGGATTGTATTGGTTTTGTTTGGCGATGCCACAAATGCCAAATCTATGCAAATCGCATGAATATCCCGCCGTCGAATCTGTACAACATGACTTCACTATGGCCGTTTTCAGTTTGGGGAATTGATGTTATTAGGGCAGTTACTCCGAAGGGGTCAAACGGGCATGAGTATATCCTGGTGGCAATAGACTACTTTACAAAGTGGGTCGAGGCCCAATCCTATGCAGTGTTGAAAGCGTCACATATAGCCAAGTTCATCAGGAATAATATCATCTGTCGTTATAGGGTCCCGAATGAGATCATTTTGGATAATGGTTCCCACATCAAGAAGGAAGTGATCGACTTGTTGGAGAAATACAACGTGGCTTTTCATAAGTCATCCACATATCAACCATAAACCAACGGAACTGTTGAGGCCGCCAACAAGAAGCACATTCTACAGAAAATAGTGGAAACCTACAGGGATTGGCCTGATAAGCTGCCATTTTCTCTCTGGGACTACAGAACATCAATTCGAACATCTACTGGGGCAACTCCGTATTCTGTAGTTTGTGGGATGCAAGCTGTTCTACCGATTGAAGTTGAGGTTCCGTCGTTGCGGGATATGGTTAAGTGCCAGATAGCAGAAGCGGATTGGCAGCAGAGTAGGTTTGAGGAACTAATGTTGTTCGACGAGAGGAGGCTGAAAGCACTGTACTTTGTCCAAGGTTATCAACGCAGGATTGCCAGGGCTTTCAACAAGAAAGTTAAGTCCAGGAATCTGAAAGAAGGGGATTTGGTGCTCAATGACAACCAAGCTCCCATCCATGACCCTAGGGGCAAGTTCAGAGCTAATTGGACTGGTCCTTACATCATCAAATCAATTTGGTCAGGTGGAGCTGTCATTCTTATAGACTTAGATGGCCTTGAATTCTCCCAACCAGTCAACATGGACAAGTTGAAGAAATACTACCCTTGAGAGGCTTGCTAGGCCGAAAACTCGAAAGGGCGACCTAGGCAAAAGTTAGAGCACAAAAAATTTTGAAATAAGAAAAACTAAGCTCGCAAGGTTGAAAAATTGAAAAATGTGGCCTTGGCAAAAGTTAGAGCGCAAAAGGAGAGTGTTAATACCCGAGTGAACCTGAACTGAACTATGTAAGGCTTGATTCCCATCTTCGGGATACGTAGGCAACTTCATTCTGAAGTCCAGCCATAAACACTTCCAAATCAACTGTGTCCATGAGATTGTTCTGGTCATCTTTGTCATTTCTGCATCCAAGAGTTCGGTTATCGTCTTCACTATCAGAGCTGGTTGTAGAATAGTGCAATGCTATTCAGACAAGGGGTAACTTTTCAGGTATTGGATTCGGGGTTGTACGTCTCAAGGATAGATTCCGGGTGTGTCCAGTTGTCATCCTTATCAAAAATGGTTTTGAAAAGTTTTAATAAAAGTTGATTTTGTTCAAATTAATCTTTTTACAACTTAGACCATTTTTTGACCAAAAAGAAAATTTTCAGTACCCACAACCTTCAATTTCATTGATTTCAATACAGAGTTCTCCAACTCTTGATACAAAACGAAGTTGCTTTTTATTACATTCAAAAGGAAAACTTGAAAGTACAGATTAAAGCAATAAAGTTAGGGTATAGTTGAGTCAGGTGTTCCTGCGTCCACTCTTAGAGCTTGTGGAAGTTTCAGATGCCAAAGTAGGCCCGGTTTGTGCCTCATCTTCAAGCCAAGCTATGCATTCGCCAGAAAAGGTGTAACCGAAAGTGGAAGCGAGAACCAAAAGTTCTCTTGGCCTTGATGCAGTGGTATTTCAAGCTAGTTATGAGCCTCAGGTTGGAAATGAAGCTGGGTACTCTACCCCCTCTTCTGGGCAAGTCTAGTCCAGTCCGAACTAATGCCGGAACCGAAATGGAAAGTAGAAGACATAGTGCGTTAAGCTAATCAACTGAATGCCAGGCTATCGTGATATGCTATAGCTCATCTCAGGCAGATCAAACCAGGGGCAATGCCAAGCAATGTCAACAGCAGACCTGTTGCACATCCAATGGCACCACCATCCCTCGTTCGGGAAATCAACTAGCCATTGGCAGAAGAAATAGCCGCACGCTGAATATGTAGGGCAAGCATCCACTACTTTTAGCCTATCCATGAGCCATACCTGGGAAGGGATGAAAAATAAGAGAGATTAAAGAATAGAGAGCTGTATGTGGAGAGAAAAGTGAGAAAGGGGTGTTGAGAGAAAAAACAGAGCTTGAGGGTCGAGTGATGTGAGAAAAACATGTGAGAAGGGTGGGAAACATTACCTGTAAGAGTAGTGGACTTCCTGCGAACCTGGTCGTCTCCCGGCGATGGAAAGCATCCAAGCCCATCAAAGTCTCGTCTAATGATAAGCCAATGCAGCTCTTACCCTCTTTCAAGCCTTGGGTCACTTCAATCAAGCGAATGCTAGACCCTCCAAAGCCAGGGGCAAGCAGGAAATGAGCCAACATGCACAAGCAGAGGGCATGCTGTCAAAAACCTTGCCAGAGACGGTCGCCGCGATCGCCGGCTTTAGAAAACTGATGAATCAAGCTAGGAATTTCTAACTCTCCGTTGTGAACTAAAGATCGGGCATCGTGTAAAGTGAGCCCACACATCCGTCCTAAAGCTTGGATATAGCCAAAACAAGACTGGGGAAAGATTTCCTCATCACGCCGGGATTCCATCAAAGCTTGGAACTCTTCGATTGTAGGGCACATCTTTTGTCCCCCAAAGCTAAACAAATGTGTGACCGGGTTCCAACATCTAGTCGCGGCGTAGAGGAGCAGAAAACATAGTGGTGTACGACTCAGCAGGAATAGTGCAATTATCCTGAAACCTTGGAAATTTAAATTTTCCGAGCCATCTAAAGTTGTAATCCAAGTCGAGAGTTTTTTAGCAAAGAATGGCTCCATTTGTGGCAAAAATAGAGCTAAATTGAAGAAATCACAAAGCTGGAGTTTTTGTAGAAGATAAGGTGCTGAGTGGAAGACAGGTAGTAGCAATCTGGAGGTTCCCTGCACTGGTGGCCGACCGGCCAGTGTTGGTGGCCGACCGGCCACTTTTGTAGCCGACCGACCAGTACTAGTGGCCAACAACCACTTTTGATAGCCGGTAGCATCTTTTTATGGCCGGTGGCCTCCTATTTTGGCCTCTGGTCCATCCATGTGTTAAAAGTGCTAAGAACCTGTGTTTTGTTCCACTCTTGGTGCATTTCTTCCGTCTCTCTTTAAGAATTTTTTCAACTTGCTTATCAAGTTGTTGTTTTGCTTATCGAGTTGTTGATTTGCTTATCGAGTTGTTGATTTGCTTATCGAGTTGAATTTGTTTTGATTGTCGAGTTGTTGTTTTGTTCATTGAGTTATTTTACTCTGTTTGTTATGTGTTGGTTGGTTGATTACGTAATTAAGCAGTTGCCGATACATTATTCAATTTCCATCAATCCTGTTTTCGTGAAAAATGATGCGATACGATAAATGCTCATAATGCAAAATATAACACTTTTTAATCAAAGACTGTTTTCATTCCGATCATGATTTCTTTTTTTACAAAAAGAGTACATGTTTTTAAGAAAATAAAACTGCCTAAGGCTGTACAATGTGCTAACACTACTAGCAAAAAAGAAAACCAAGCAAAAACGTCTGAATCGGCGCCAGCCACCTTAGGATCGAGAGGCCCTCTTCGTCCTCTTCCTCGGCAGGACGGACTCAGAGCTATCACCATCAGCGCCACTGTTTGAATCTGAGCCGGAGCCTGATCCAGAGCTACCTCCGCTCCCCCTTCGGAGCCCTCCTCAGCACCTCCGCTCCCCTCCTCGGAGCCATCCTCAGCATCGCCACTGCCCTCAGAACCCAAGCTGGTGTCGTCGCCTCCACCCTTAGATGACTCTGACTTCAGGCTCGCTGGCTTCTCGTCCTCATCTGTCTCATCATCATCCGGGATAGGCTCTGGTGGGTCGCTCTCGTCATGAGTACGTCTAGCTCGGCCTCGGCTGTGCGTCGGAGTCCCTCGTCTCTCTCTTCCTGTTGCGACTCCCGCTGTGGCGTTCGGTGGGATTGGCATCTAAAAAGGGACCTGAAAAGAACAGTTTGTCAAATGCATCAGTTATGGTATATATTGGATGCAAAGATAATTGCAGTGTTGTATACAGTGTGTAGGAGCAGTGCACTAATTCAGTGTTGTTAATGTAATGTATTCAAATCAGTATGAAGCAGATTGCAGTTGAAATGCTAATGTATCGGCAGAAAATTTCATGACATGAAGTGCAAACTGAAGGAAACTTACCGGAATCCTATAAAGACTGAGTAGGTTCATGCTTGTCTGAACCATCCCCATCAGAGAAGCCGCTAGCTCGAGAGCCTGCCTGGTGTACTCTATAGATACATGTGAATGTGTCGAGATAATCAGCAGTCTATAAAGCATAAGCTGAAGTGAATTGAATGTACAAAACGGAAAGTATAGTATATACCAGAGTCAGGCCTCGAACTCTGACAAGCTCATGACCAGCTGGTGTAGGCTTGATGGGAATCTGGTAAGCCTCCCCTATGGTCGCCAGCAAGTCAGTGTAGTAGGCAGCTCTGGCCATCCTATCCTCTGCCTCGTCTGAGAACCTCTCCTGTTATGAGCCTGGGACACCCTAGATCCTCCCGCTCTTCCTCCTGCAACTGGAGCTCTAACTCTCTCACCTCCACGGGCACCAGTTAGGGGCGGCATGAGGTATGTCTGGATGAAGGCAGTGTAATCGCCCTCAAACCTGAAGAAGTCAGCGTCCCAACCTCTGGTGAAATCGATCATCTCCTATATGGTGTACCTCTCTATGATCCTCATATATGTGGGAGGCGGCATCAGAACTACCGGCTCGGGCAAGCCGAGGCTCTGGCGCAAGAATCACCCCCCTAAGAACCATGCTTGACAAACCGGGCCCTCGAGCAAGATTTGAAATTGAGAAGCCTCCCGAGCACCGGCAAACTGATCTCTGACCCCGTCAGGCATCACTGCCCACGGCTGCCAGGTGATCTGTAAATAATGAATATACATATTGTTAGCTGCCATTAGAGATGCAATATGAAGTAGAGCTGAAATGACTGTAAAGTTTGAGTTACCTCTGCTGCGGTCACGGTGTCGAAGAATCGATGGAAAAATGAGAATGACTCTCGAGGCCTCTGCTGGCATCTCCCGTCGTACCTGTGCGAGTACGGCACAACAGGTGGTATCTCCACCTCTGGCTTTGGGGCGAGCCTCAGAAAATAGGCGTACATCCATAGCTGCAGAAGGCGGAAGGATAATAGTGAGTATATATCAGATGAATACAGAGAATATAAATGCAGAAAGAAGACAGTGTGTACAGTGTACAGAGAATGCAAAGTAGAAAGCAGACAGTGTATGTAGTGTACAAATAATATAAAAGCAGAAAGCAGATAGTGTGTGCAGTGTACAGATAATGTAATACAGAAAGCAGACAGTGTGTGTGGTGTACAAACAATGTAAAGCAGAAAGCAAATTGTGTGCAGTGCAGTGTACGGTATGTGTAGTATACAGGAAATGCGAAGCAGAAATGCAAAGCAGAAGGGTAGGACGTACCTCCTAGGCCCTCCAGTAGCCTCTTAGCAGATGCCCGCTCCGGCGGGAGGTGGAGCTCATGTACCCGTATAGTGTGGCCAAGCCTGCACCTCCCCAATCGTAGAACCGGACACGAGACAGGTCCACCAAGGCACTCATGAGGTAGAGCCCGACGGTGTTCGCCCAGTCGGTGAACAAAGTAGTGCCAAACAAAAACATAAGGAAACCCCGGGCATAATACTCGGTCTTCTTGTGGGTTGTCAGCGTTGTCCCTCTGAAATGATCAGCGAACCATGTATATCACACCATCCTTGATCGGGAGTTGGGTGGGCGAATCCCCAACAGGTAGATCTGAGAGGCCTTTCACTCGCCTATGTCTATGTCGTAAGGAATCGAATGACCCCCTACCACTATGCAGGTGAGCATAGAGAAGTCAAAGGGAGTCATCGTCATCTCCCCTGCTATAGAGAAGTGGAGAGAATCGGTGGTATCCCACCACCTCTCTACTAAAACGCCCAGTAGAGGCCGGCTCGCAATGAGACGAGAAAGCCCCATGCAAAATGCGCTGAAGCCGGCCTCATCAATGATGTGACGGACGGGGTCAGGAAGCTCTATATACCACTCCCTCGCGGAGGTGGTACCATATCCACGAATGGCATGTGAATCCCCCTGTAAGCAGGACAAATAGATGCAAGGCAGTGTAAGAAATACAGTACAAGGGTATGTTCAGGACAAGCAGATGCAAAACAATGTAAGAAATACAGTGCAAGAATGTGTTTGGGATGAACAGATGAAAGGCAATGTGAGCTATACAAGAAATGCGACCTACATTGTGAAAAATAAAGAAAAATGTATACCTCGGAGGCACCATGGGATAAATGTGACTCCGGTTCGCATAGCAGGAGGTCCACCGGTGCACCTCGCGCAAACACCCTGAACTAGCGGATGCTATCGGGAGGTAGCACGTGTACCTTAGGATGGTACGTCACCGAGTCGAACGGTCAAATACTGAGCTGTAATGGCTCAAACTCTGGATCCACCTCCATCCCCGGAGAAGCTCCGTCGTGTGGGATGTCGTCCGCCATCTCGAAGGAAGATGAGAGAATGGTCGAAAATGTGGAAAATGGATGAGGAATGCCAAAAGTCAACAAAAAGTCAACTCTGAGAGACAAAAAATGAAAGAAAAGGTCAGGGCTCGGAAAAGGACACTGAAATCAAGGGTAACTCGAGGGAAACAAACCCCGAGTAATGGAAGTCAAGAAGGAAGCACCGAAATCACTTTTTAATCGGTTCAAAACGGAGTGTGCAAAGAGGTTTTAGCGAATCGAACATTCGTGGAATGTTTGAAAATGCGTATAAAGTGTGGATAGGAAGGAGAAAATGGTCTAGAGCAAGAGGAGAAGGATTTTCAGGTTTGAGGTAGTATGGAAATAGGGTTTGAAGCCCTATATTTAAAGACCCATGGTGAAATGCCAAAAATGCCCCGAATCTGCCATCAGTGGCCGATGGCCACCATTTGTGGCTGATGACATCATTTTGTGGGCAATGGGTGGCCGGTGGCTTTCCAGAGTGGCCGGCAGACCTCTGGTGCTCTCCTTTGATGTTGTTTTATTGTTTTGTGCCTTGATCCCTCAAGAAAGTGCAAAAAAAATGCACTTTTAAAGCTCAGATGGCCTTTGCAGAAGCTCTGAACTGTGTTTTCAGTGTGTGGTACTCAACACAAACGAGGTGTATCCTTATAAATTCTTACGACTCCTCCGAGAGGTAAGTTGGAGGTTGCGATCAAGTCGTTTTTACCATGCACCATTTTTGTCATCGCACAAAGCGCATGCCTCTTTGTCATTGCATGGAACATGCCTTTCACTTGAGGTCTTGCGTTGTTTTGTGTTTCTGCATAGAGCATGCATTTGTTAATCGAGCATAGAGCATGCATTTGTCATCTTTGTATAGAATATGCACTTCCCATGCTTGTATAGAATATGCACTTCTCACATTCGCAAAGAACATGCTGTCAATTATGCATGGAACATGTATTCTCATCTTGCTATATCTGTTAAGTCTCTTTCTTATGCAGGCACGATATTGTATGTACAGTTCATTCAAAGCTGATGCAAGCAAACGATATTGTATGTACAGTTCATTTAGAGGAACTCCCAGTAAGATCATTCATGTTCTTAGAGCCCCTTGCTTTGGTTAGAAACATTGAGACGTGTGCTCGATGTTTATACCACCCCCCGGTTAGAATCGTTTGGAACGTGTTCCGACATTATACCACCTCTTTGGTTAGAAAAATTGGGACGTGTACCCAATCTTTATACCACCCCCCCCCCGGTTAGAAGCGTTTGGAATGTGTTCCGACGCTTATACCACCTCTTTGGTTAGAAACATTGGGACGTGTGCCCGATGTTTATCCCCCCGGTTAGAAGCGTTTGGAACATCTTCCGACGCTTATGACACCCTGTTTTGGTTAGAAACATTGGGACGTGTTCCGATGTTTATACCACCCCCTCGGTGTTTACACCATCTTCTTTTCCTCTTGGGTGCGGTGTGTCAGGACCCTTTGGTTAAAAGCATTCGGACGGGTTCTAATGGTTTTATTGCTCTTTGTTTTGGGTTACATAATATTTGAATGTGTTTTAATTATTATCATGTGCTCTCTTTGGTTCAGAACCTTGGGGTGTGTCCTTGGGTTCACACCATTTCTTTCATCGCGTGTGCCATGCGTTGGAATCTTGTTTGCCGCCTCGGGTGCGCCCGATGTTTGTGTTGTTCTTTGCCTTTTATGCATAATGCGTAGTTAAGATTGCATAATTTTCTTACATCCTTTCTGCATGAAATATGGTTTGGTTCGTAATTCCCCTGCGTAACATGTTTGTTTACTTGCTTATGTATGAGTTTGATGTAGCGTTTCTTTGCATAACATTTGCATCTAGATGTTTCATTACAGTCTCATTGCATGATAATAAGTTATGTTCTGCATCGTGCATATCATTTGCATCTTACCCCAGAACTATGCTGGTTTGATTGCTTGCAAAGGGATATGTAGGTAGCCTGTAGGCGCAACCATTCTTTGTTTTGATTGCTTGTTTGTCTAAGTCTTCAGCCTTGTCAAAAATGGGTCGTCTCTGGGCTTTGACATTCACTCCCGTCATTTTATGACGTTCGAGTTCTGTCAAAGAGGGGCAACTGTAGACACTCCATTTTTGACCGTCCTCAAGACTCAGATGTCATCGTTTGAACACCCGATGATTGTGCTCGCTCATGTTCGCTTTGAGTCCCCGAAGGTCTCGGCTGAGTGTTTTGCCTTGTAGCCTCTAATCTTGTCTGTTTTGTGCTTAGCTGTGGACCAAGAGCTTATTGCTTCACTTCTGGAGGGTGACCTGTCGGCCATCCCCCTAGCCTACCGGCCATGACTTGTGCCTGTTGGCCACCAGTGGTGGCTGATCGGCTATGTTGATGGCCGGTCGGCAACATTGATGGCCGGTCGACCACTGATGATGGTCGATGGCCATTTTTCTCCTTTTTCAGATATTTCTTTGCCAGTTATGCCAGCTGTTGTTCACTGATGCTCATCTCCATACACGTGTATAGAGGGATGAATACAAGCCTTTAGCTTGATTTTGTATATAAGGGGGAGGGGTCTCTCCCCCATTTTGAGAGGTTACACAATTTGGAGCAAATTTCTCTCTCTCTCTCTAGAATTCTCTCTCTCTCTTCTTGTTTTATGCTTGAAAGTGAGAATTCTCTACACTTTTGCACTAAGACCCTTAACCAAACATCTTCATCTTGGAGCTGAGGTCCTTTGAGGCTTGGTTTATGCTTCTAAGGATGGTTTAAACTCAAAATTGTGACTGATTTTGTGCTGTGCTTCAAGAGGTAAGGCACTTGCCTTGTATAATTTGTTTTAATCAATTGCTTGGCTATCTTTTTACACTATTCGGACCTGGTTTTTCAACCATAAAAAACTCTATTTTTAAGGTTTCAAAATGGTGGTTTAAGTCTTGGTGAGTTAGGGGGTTGTCTCCTCTTTTTGCTCTTTGGCTTGTGAAGCCTTTTCTGCCATTTCTTACCACCTCCAAATCAAACTTTTTGGGCCTTTAAGCCATTGAAAGCCAGAGTTATTTCAGTGGTAAAAAGCATGTTTTGAACCAAAAATGAAGGGGTTAGCCTCCCCTCCTTGTGTCTTGCTTCCATGCCTAATTAGCTTCACCTATTAGCTTGATTTTGTAGCTTATGTTAGCTTAGTTCAAGCATGTTTTAGGCTCTGTTTTTGCACGTTTCAACTCTGTTTTGGGTTGGTTGGAACATTTGTTGCTTGCTTTTTGTGCTTGTAGTGCAATTGTGTTTACTAGTCTAGCATGCCTAATGGTTTAGCCTATTATTCTAGCTTGTGTTAGCTTAACTTCAGCACATTTTAGCTACTATTTTGGCCTACTTTAACTCTGTTTTGGGCTGGTTAAGTCCTTTGAGGCTTGTGTTGCATGGCTATAGTGTAATGGTCTTCACTACTTCATTGTGTTAAGGCTTTAAACATGTTATGTTTGAGTGGCTTGCATGTTATAGCATTGTTTTACATACGATTTTAGTGTATATAGCTCTGTCACAATCTCACTTATTTCACTCTTTCATTGCTTTTGAGAGTTGTGTTTTGAGTCTTGTTTGCAATCTAACATGTGAGCATGCTTTTCTTGCCTTTTGTGCCTCAATCTCAGCATGTTTTAGCCACTGTTTTGGCATGTTTTAACTCTGTCCAGAGCTAGTTTGCTTAGTTGAGCTTTGTGTTGCGTGCTTATAGTGTTGTGATCTTCACTAGCTTAATGATTTAGGCTCTTAGCATGACTTGCATGTGTTGCTTGCATGATTTAGTGTCTTTTTGCATGTCATTTCAGCATTGAAATATATGCAACCTCTCTCAATTCTTCACCTTTTACTTTGTTTTAAAAGTGGTCATGAGCCCCTTATTGGCTTGAGTGTGAAATTGAGGCTATCATGCCTAATGGTTTTAATCCTCTCTTGAGGGTTTCTACTAACCCACAGCATGAGGTCTCTTTCATGCTCAAGGTACTTGTGGCTTAAGCCGTCTTTCTAATTAGAGGACTCTCACTTTGGACTTAATTGGTTAAAGGACTAATCGGTAATGTAAAATATGTAAACAAAATGAACCAAGTAAAACTTGTGCGAGATAAGCATGTTGTGTTGCATTGCATGTATTTTGAATCGGGCGTTAATCCAAACACAAGAAAAATGGGACGTTTCATACTTAAAGTGATGAAACGTGTCATTTTTCTTGGTCACTGACAGCCTTGATCATGCATAATAGGGTGGTGGTCCTTCGAGTCTTATTTGTGCATTCATTAAGCTTGTACAAACTTGGTTTTCTTGCCATCATGCATTGAAAATGCTTGGTTGATGGCTTGAGAGCCAAGAGCTACACTCCTTTGAGCTTGAGAAATGATAAAGAGTGTAGCAGTACACACATTCCTTGAAAATGCTTTGTTTTGCCTCTGTTGCTCTCTGTTGCAGCAAAAGCAGAAGACCAAAAAATTGGGGTGGCTGATCGGCCACTTGAAGTAGCCGACCGGCCAGTTAAGGTGGCTGACAGCCACTTTTTGTAGCCGACCGGCCACCAGTGAATTTTTGTGCAAGTGTGTTCCTGTGTTGGAGTAGGGGCAATCTGGAAGTTGGCGCAATTTTCCAAGATCAAATGAGTGCAAACAGAGGCATCCGATGGCAAGGTAAGAGCATTTTTGGGAGGAAGCAACCGAGCATGCATGCATCCCTCGTCCCTCGAGGCCGTTTAAATTGCTTTACTAGTTAGTTAGTGTAGCTAATCATTCAATTCGTTTTGTAATATTTTAATTAGCTTAGCATAGCTAATTATTCAATTGTATTGTAATAATTAATTAGCTAGAATAGTTAATTAGTTCGTTTTGTAATAATTAGCTTAGCTCAGTCTAGCTTAGCTTATTTATTCGGACCCTCCTTCACAAGGGCGTAATGTTGTAATAAGTGTATGTGTGTGTGCATGTCTTCTAACCCCACGTCTTTCTCCCTTTTATTTATCCACTTTTGATGGTTAGATTAGGGATCATGTTTCGATTAGCATACCTTATGCTTGCATGTTTGCATCATTCATTTGTCTTGCATGTACCGAGGCTCGGCGCATCATTCAAACTGCATTGTATTTCAATACACTTCTTTGAATACGTGTTTATCATATATTGTTCAAATTGTATCATATACCATGATTAAGTAGTCGAGCCTATTAATTGCATTATTGCATGTGTTACATTAGGTATCTTAGTATAGTTAGGATCATGCATATTTCTAACTAGCTTTTGTTTTGGCTTAGAGTACTTAGTGAGTTTTATGCTTTAGCATGCTTGCATGAGTGTGAGTGTTGTCATGTTTCGCATGTTTGCCATGAGGCTATTTGCTTAAATGATTAACTGTATGAATGCCTGTGGATGAAGGCTTGATTACTTGAATTGGAACAATTCGATGATTGTGAGTTTTAAGCCCACTTTGCGAAGTGGCAAATCATGTTTTAAGCCCACTTGAGGGTGGCAAATCCGCGTTTTAGCCCACCTAAGGGTGGCAATTTCAAACCATTTTCGAAAGCAAACATAAGTTGAATTCGTTCCAATTCTCGCGATTTAGTCTATACTTGTATGTATGCGTCACATAGTAAAGTTAGCTAATAATCAGAATAAGAACACATAAGGTTTATAAAACAACATATCATGATAGTAGAGGCCGATCTTCGATCGGGCGAGCGAGGGTGCTCATTTCAAGACCTTCCCCTCTCGTACCCAAGTTCCCGAGCCGAGGCAACTTTGGTGATGACGAACACGTGACCTTTGGCATGAGTCAGGGTTTCCTAAATTTTTCAAAAATAAAATATTTAGGTGGCGACTCTATAATCTGGCAAAACAGTCCAATTTTGGCATTATTTGATTTAAAATCAATTTTGCAAAATGATTTTCCAGATTAGACTCTTTGGTGTTTATCAGTCTCACATTGCACTTTGTGAGATTAGATTCAGAACCATGACAAGAGTCCAAACTGTAGGACCAATTCGAGCTCTCCGAAAGGGGGGGCGCGAAGAAAGTCGAGCTACAATACTACATTATTTTCATATTTTTATTACAAAGCAATAATGTCTTTCATAGCAATGTCTCCTTACAAGTCGTCATATTATGACCATACTTCTCGCATCTACCACACTGTACTCGTCTTATTTTCTCACCTTAGATGGAATCCTATTCTTCCTTGGCCTACCGGGTGGCTTCTTACAAATTTGAGGAAGGACAACAAGATCATTCATAGCTACAAGAGGTTTTTCATCAGTGGGTATTAGATAAACAGACTCAGCATAACAAGCCCTGAACTTGCTAGTGTAATAAAATGGTTCCACATGCACATACAAAAACATGATCACAGAGAAAGCCATTCAATTTCCATTGGTGACATAAGCAGGTTTTATTCAAAAGGTCAGCAGTAACTAATAGCCGGGATTGAACCTCAAAAACATGATCACTTGAAAGACTAACCAACCAAGTTCTTCCACTTTTAAGAGCCTTTACTAATGTTGAATCCATCTCCAGACAAAGAAAAGTATTCCATTTCTTAGCTTCTTCTCTCCTTCTTGACATCAAATCCATGATCTTTAACATAATTGAATTAATCATCTTCGTCGTGGGCAAATGTCGAGCTTGACGGATCCATGAATTGAAAGACTCTGCCATATTCGAGTACATTTCACCATATCTTTGTCCTTTAAAATATGCATTAGTCAACTTGTCATGGGGAAAATTGGATAGAAACCTACAAACGATCCTTTTTCCCTCATCTTGTAATTCTTTCAAACACTGATTAAAACATCTCAGTGTTGGAGCATAAGCACATGAAGAAAACAAAAAAAAAAAAAACTATTCTACTCTAGAAAGTGTTGCTGAAATTTGCACCGGAGAACCTATTCCTCAAATTGGCCTTCAAGCGTTAGAGGCAAAAATAGTGGTAAGAAGTAGGTAAAACCTTGGGTAAAGCTTCCAAAAGTCCAACATTCCAATCAGATATGGTAATTGGTCTTTCATCTAACAATATATTCGACAAATGCATAAGAAGCCATTCCCAACTGTCCGTAGTCTCTATATCGACAATTGTCATTGCAAGAGGGAAAAAACCTGAAAAATAACATTTTACAATTAGTAAGTATATTAAATGAAAGGATAAATACAGTAAATTTTTACTCTGGATAAAAGTAACATGTTACTCTGAAAATAAGTAACATGTTACTTTCAATAAACTGTGATAGTAGTATCTACCTTGATCCCCATCCTTCGTTGTAGCTGTTAATAAGGTGCCTTTATATTTCCCCTTCAGAAAAGTACCATTGATAACCAATAGAGGATGACAATGCCTAAATCTTTGAATGGAAGCAAAAAAAAAAAAAAAAAAAAAACTCTTGAACTGTCCACTTTGGTGGTTATAGTCAAGCTGCAAATAGCTACCAGGATTTGTGCTTATCATAATATCCATATACCATCGAATCTTGTCATAAGACATAGAGAAATCCCCAAGTCCCAAACAAGCATGATTGTATATAATGGTAAGCTTGTATTGATCTGTAAATTGGCACACAACATCAATTGGACGAGTTTGGGGATTCGCACGAACTTCATTAACAATTAAACTTGAAACCAAATTTGAACTTATCCTTGAGTTTTTAGAAGTACGAACTGCAGCTCCACAAATATGCTCACCATATAGAGTCCCAATGTAGAAAAAATTATTAGCACTCTCTAGAGCTGGATGTACTTGCCATAAACAACCTTTGGACTCCCGCATTGAACACACAATAGTGACTCGACACTTTTCATTCTTTACATACACAAACTCAAATCCTATCTCAATGGCATTATTTACATAATGCAGTCCGGAAATCCTTTGCACCTCCAACAAATCTTTGACCTACATGAGTAATTCCATTCACCCATCTAGAAGATAACAAAGTCCTTTCTTCATGGCGACAAAACATAGGGAGTAAATCCATTTCATCATTAGTAAGGTTGGATCCATTAGACTCACCCAATTCTCTAGCTCCATGTTTTTTATTTAAAATACCCATTTCAGTAACAGTTACATCAACCCGGTCAACACCAAAGGGATAAATAAGCGACAACATATTCTGAAAACCAGAATCATCATCAATCATGCATTGTGAATATCCAGGTAAACAGTACGATAACAGTATGTAACCACTACGGTCAAACTTCCTTAATTTACAACTTAAGAAATCAATTAAATCATTCAATGTGTAGTTTGACACAGCCTTAACACAATGGTACGATCACCACAGTTGCATAACAACATAAGAGCTGGAACCATTTTTCAAATCTGCAATCCATTGATAGTAAAAATTTACTGTCAATCAAAGTAAAATTTTGCTATCACTACAAGTCCAAAAACAAATCACAAAAGCACACAATACCAGAGTAAAGTTTTACTGTCATTCTATCCAAAAAAAAAAAAAAAAAACATGTAACACCAGAGTAAAATTTTAGTCTCATTTTATCAAACAAAAATAGAGCACATACCAGATTAAAATTTTACTCTTATTTTATCAAACAAAAATAGATCACATAGTACCAAAGTAAAATTTTAATCTCATTCTATCAAACAAAATCAAATTATACACAATAAAAATAAATCAAAAAAAAACTAATCAAAAAATTATGATAATTGATCAAACTTGAAAAAAAATCAAACACGCATCGAAACAAAACCTCCAAAACTTGATCAACACTCTCAATTTCAATGAAACTCTTAAAATCTGATATAGATTTATGCAAATTTGAAATGTAAGCTCTCATTTAATTGAGGGTGTTGATCATCGATGGTGAGATCGTTGGCGGCGATATCTTCCGATTTCAAGGTCATCTTCATTGATTTCAGAGATCATCTTCATTGATTCAAATATATGAGATCCGTGTATATATGAGATCAAATTTTCAAATATATGATATATATATATATATATATATATGTGTGTGTGTGTGGAAGGGCAATGTTGTTATTAAAAGAAAAAGGCGAAATTATGGAATGTGTCCTTGTTGAGCCACGTGTCTCCTACTTAAGGGCTTTTTTAAGTTAAATTAATTGATTTCTCTTTTACCCTAAAAAAAGGCCCAAAAAGGGAGTTTCACCACTAAAAACAAAAAAAACCCTATTTTATTCCCTCTCATATACCATAGTCTTTCCCTAATTTATAATTTAAGGAAATACAATCGAACAATTATAATCTAACATATATATATATATATATATATAACAAAGAGTCTGTGGGCACCGAGCATGAAAATTATACATTTGACAAACAGAGCATAAGCCCCTCACTGATGGCCCAATTAGGCCCATACTTGACTAGGCCCACTAGATTAGAGATATGACTCCAAGTGATCTATACGCCAATTAGGCAACACACCGAGAAACAATCGCTGACAATTTAAGAGCATTCATACCGACTAGAAAGGTTAGTTCGGCAGACTATCCCAATCGAAGTGAGCCCAAGCTGTCTCTTTTCAGAAGCATAATGGGGACATAGATCTTGACATTGTAGTAATGATGAAAAACTCAATTTACGTAAAGAAATATCTACACAAGGTCTCTATATAAGGAAGAGAATTGGAAGAGGAAAGGTAAGTACATTCACCCAAACTTAATTTGTTCCCAAAGTATCTACCCTATCACATTTCAGCCATAATCTAACTTAACCGTCGAAGTGCTAATTTTGGCACCCCCCGACCAAAGTGTTTCTTGTTTCAGGCACCAGAGTGATGATCAAATAAAGTTCTGTTTGGGACGAAGGAATATTGTACAACCACCTTCACAATTGGCGCCATCTATGGGAAATATTCAAACTCATCCATGGCAGACCCAACAAATGATCCTCCAATCACTAAAGTTGACTCTATAGCACCCAGAGTTTTCTCCAATCGGATGGAACACTCGTCTGACACGTTTTAAACTTTGATATACCAAATTTATCTGTACCGCTGACGTCTACTGAAAATGCAATACGTACACTGTTAGACCAAGCCAAACGTAATGAATAACGTTTTGAAGTTATGGCAACTAAGAACGAGTGCCTACACCAAAAACATGCAAAATCTTAACAAGCACCGCTCTAAGAGCATGACCGTTCTCTTGTAAGGGGAACTGGTCAACATCATCATCAGAAACGCAGTGCTAGCTATAGCTCTATCGATTTATCTCAAGGCAAACCCAGAGAATGTGACTAAGATATAAACTTGAGCTCTTCTAATGAAGGAAACTCCCCGCGAACACGACAGCAAGCGCGTAAACAAAATGATGAAGATTCTGACCCAGATGATAGGCACAATCCATTTGTTTGATGGATAGCTAAGAATGTTTTGCCCAAGAAGTTTAAGGCTCTGTCATTTACGCTCTACAATAGAAAGTCGGACCCCACAAACCATATACGTCATTACAAGCAAGTCATGACGTTGCATGCAGATGATGAAGCACTTATGTGCCAAATATTTCCTAGAAGCTTAGGCCCTTTAGTAGTTAGATGGTGCTACAAGCTTGAACCAGTGTCCATTAATAGCTTTCATCATCTCTAGAAATCTTTCTGGGCCAGGTTTATCACCAACAAAACACATCCCAAGCAAGCGGATTCCTTGTGGGCAATGAAGATTGGACCCAACGAGACCCTCCGGGTATACATGGCATGATATTGGGAGTGTTTCTTTGATGATGACTGCAATGATTCCACGGCTGTAACTGCCTTTAAATTGGGACTTCACCCAAACAGCTCACTTTGGAGTTCTTTGACCCGAAAATCGCCAAAGTCAATTTGGGCTCTATTGAGAAAGGTGGAAGAGTATTGTAAGGTTAAAAATGATATGCTCTGTCAAAGAAGTCACATATCCGAGGAGGAGTCTAGAGCTAAATGGGAGGTCCATAATAGATAACTGTAGCACATCCGCGAGGGATAACGCTACAGTTCGGACTCGATTTGTGTCACGGTTCTTAATCTTGAACCAAAGAGTCCAAATTTGGCAAATCGTTTTGAGAAAACAAATTTTAGGAAAGAAGTGCCAAACATGGACTGCTTTGCCAGATACAGAGTCGCCACCTAAATATTTTTTATGGGGGGATTTAGGAAACCCTGACTCGGTGCCGAAGGCCACATGTCCGTCATCACCAGAGTTGCCTCGGCTTGGGAGCTAGGGTACGATTGGGGAAGGTCAGCTATGAGCACCCCCTCTCGCCCGATCTGAAGATCGGCCTCTACTAACCGTGATATCCGTTTTTTTGAAAACATTATGTGTCCTTAAACCATTTATTAGCCTAGAATTACTATGTTATGCGCGCAGCAAACAAGTATAGACTAGATTGCCTAATTTGGAAAGAAACATTGCATATCCGTTTGTTTTGGAAAATGTTTTGGAATTTGCTACTCGCAAGTAGGCTAAAATACGGATTTCAACGAGTTTTTCCAACTCAAACAATCCAACCTTCACCCACAGGCATTCAAACAGTTTATCACATAAGCATCTAGCCACATGGTAAGCATGCTATCATGTTAACATTCACACGCATGCGAGATGCTAAAGCATAAATACTTACATTGTACTCCAAGCCAAAACAATAAACTGGTTAGCAAACATGCGTGATCCTAGTTCATGTTAAATTGACTAATGCAGCATATACAGGATGCAATTAGATAGGCTCGGCTAACCTAAACATGGTATGTGAAATGCTACAACTATCACGTATTCAATTTGAAATTGAAGTACAAATGCAGTTAGAATGATGTGCCGAGCCTGGTACATGCAAGGCAAATGTATGAATGCACGCATGCATTGCATAAGGTATGCTAATTTTAAAGATGCCCTAGTCTACCATCATAAGCGGGTAAATAAAAGGGAAGAAAGACGTAGGGTTGGAAGACATACATCCACTCACGCACACTTATTACACAATTGCCCCCACTCGGAGGGTACAAACAAATATTACAGTCCAAATAATAAATACATTAATTATTACAGAATTTCTACTTAATTAATAGAAAGAATGCAAAAAAAAAGGAGAAAGGTGGCCACAGCCTCCGCCCCGAGATGCGCGAATGATGCATGCTCGAAACCCGGCTCGCCTGGAAAGCCCGTACCATACCACTGCTGCCTCTGTTTATACTGCCCAGTCTCTCTGAAAAATGCCAAAGTCTTGGGACAGGTTCCTTGCATGCTGCAGAATACCACTGACTAGAGGAAATTCCCACCGGCCAAATGTAATTTCCATTGGCTGCTGTTGAAGTTATCGGCCATTCACACATGGCCGGTCGGCATTAGATGCTGCCAGTCGGCAGAAGATTCCTACAGAGGACAGTTTTGACAGCAACAGAAGACAGAAAGTATATGGCATGGGATTTTAGGCACATGTGAGCACGGTCATGTTTCCCATCACGCTTTGAACTCAGGGAAGCATGGCCCTCGATCCTCGAGCCATCAATGGTGCATGATAGCCCAAGAGATCAAGCTTGCCACTTGATGTAAAAATGCATGCAATCACACAAATGAGGACCAAGACCCTATCATACCGAAGTCAAGGGCCCCGGTGACCGAGAGTCAAGGCACATTACATCACTTATAGTATGAATGCTCCTTGACCCTCACACTTGGTTTGACACCCCAAACCAAGTAATGCAATGCATGTTATGGGAACAATGACTCGAAGGTACAACATGAGATTGGAAATGCAAGGCATGCCAAATGCCATGCAACTAATATGGCAAGTATGCAATGCTAGGCATGCAAGATGCAAATGCAATGCAAACATGGACAATTTAAGCAATAGGATCAACATATTACAACACTTAATGAAGCAATTATGCAATGGACATGAGACAAGCATGCAAAGGGGCCTTAAACCATAGAAGGGCAGACCTTGATCCACCCCAAAACAGTGGCCAAAAGTGCCTAAAAAGGTGGACAAATACCCATGCCAACAAGCAAGCCAATGGTCCTAAGGTTAAGGCACAAAAGGAGGCACTTCACTTCCACCAACATGACCACTCATGGCAAGAATTGGACAAGCCAAAACAGAAACTTAGCATGCAAAAATAGATCCCAAAACCTACTAACATGGCAGCTAAAGTGGCTCCAATGAGATGCATGCACAAAAGCTCATATCTAGGCATAAAAGGGCATACCCTCAAAGCATGGAAGAGGTCACTTATATACACATACAAACCTGATTTATGGACTAAAAAACGATCCTAAATGATGCCAAATCATGAGGATGGTCTAAGCTATGCATGCTAGAGGCCAAAATGTTCAAAGCTTACAAGCCAAAACACGAAGAGAGGACACCAAATAAGGCAAGCATGACTGAAATAGATGGCCAACAGGCCCTAAACATGGTAAAATAATGCCAACACCTTCATGGGATTAAGCCAACACATGCAAGAATCATGGCCTAAACACAAGATGCATTCCTAGGCCAACTAGGGGGATGTAAAGCAAGTATGTTAAACATGCAAAGGGGCACAAATCTGACCAAAAACAGAGATTACATATGACCTAAAAACACCCAAAAACCTCTGAAAAAGGGCCAAAACCAATCAAGCATGCATGTTACCCTTTAAGCCAAAATGCAAGGAAATAAGACAATGAAGGGAGAGGGGTGTCCCTCCACTATGCAAGACTTCAAACCACCTTCCTCACCACTGAAAATCCACTGGTTTTCAGTGGTGGAAAGACCAAAACACTTAAGCAAACAAGGCCTTACCAAGGAGGCAACAAAAAAAGGCCAAATAAGGCCTAAGAGGGTGAGTTTGAACTCAAACCACAAAAGACCCTTAATGAAAGTTCTTAAGCATGAAAATATAAGCCTTTTTTATGTTATGCACAAAAACTAAATCAGCAAGCAAGATAGGTAAAAGACTAGTGCAAGTTTGGGGAAACTAAAGCAAAGTGCTCACCCTTGAAGCACACCTCAAGAACAGCCAATGCAGCCCTCTTCTTTTGATCAAAAACAGCCCAAAAACTCAAGAATCAACCCTCAAAGTCCCTCAATCTCGGAGCAAGGTGTAATAGTGTGTGTATTAGTGCAAAAGTAAGGTAAAAGCACACTTTTAGGCCAAGAAACACACACAAGGGAGGAGAGAGAGGGAAATATAGAGAGAGGGTATATCTATATGTATAAGCTCTAGTTTTTTTGCCTTCAAAATTTTTAACCTAGAACAAGGAGAAGACCTCTCCTCTTATAGAAGTCCCTCTTGCAAAGCTTACACAACAAGCTTGCTTAGAGGGAAATCCCTCTATACACGTGTATGGAGGGAAGCAGAGTTGGTGCCAGCTATCACAGCTGGCACAAAATATCTACATAAAGTAGATGAACAGTGGTCGGCTACTCAAAATTGCCATTTTGTCAAAAAGGAGTGCCGATCGGCAGCAAAAAGTGCCGACCGGCAAAGAAGATTGCCGATTGCAACAAAACGCCAGCCGGTGGCCTGTGGCTATGGCTGGTGATGTGTGGGGATGCCTCACAAGGCATTCCCTACCCCTCCAAGGCAAAACACAAGTGTTTGGTGCAAAACCAGACACTAAACGGTCGAGTTCAGAGATTCTGAGGCAAGGCGCGTAGCCGAGACCTCCGGGAACTCCAAACGAACACAAACATGGATGATCACCGGGTGTTCAAACGTTGACGTCCAAGTCTCGAGGACGGTCAAAAATGGGGTGTCTACAGTTGCCCCTCTTTGACAGAACTCGAAAGTCATAACAATGACGGGAGTGAATGTCAAAGCCCAGAGACGACCCATTTTTGACAAGGCCGAAGACTTAGACAAACATGCAAGACAAACAAGGTATGCGCCCGAAAGCAGGGGCAAAATGCAAGACAATGCACAAAACCAAACATAACTTATGATCATGCAAAGAAAGCTATAACGAAGCACACATGCGACAATTTTAAGCTAGCATACACCGAACTACACTACAATGCAGAAGGGATGTAGGAGAATTATGTAATTCTCAATACGTCTCACTCGGAGGATACAATACCTGTGCGGCTCGTCTAGTTGCACCAGCCTCAAATGAACCGTACATACAATATCGTGCCTGCAAAGAAAACAAACTTAACAGGTACAATATCGTTAGCAACATGCATAATAGTGTACTCGAAATGCATGACAACGCAAAGCAAGTGGGGAGCATAACAATGCTGTGAAGGTACAGATGTGTAAGTGGAACATGCGGTCTACGCAGGCAATGAATTTGATCATAAGCATGCGGTCTACGCAAGCAATGAAATTGGACATAAGAATGCGATCTACGCAAGTAGAATATGCGGTCTACGCAAGTAACGAAATTGAACAATTATGCGGTCTACGCAAGTAATGTAATTAACATGCGGTCTACGCAAGTAAAACATGCGGTCTACGCACGTAATGAAATTGAGCAAATATGCGGTCTATGCAAGCAAAACATGCGGTCTACGCAGGCAATGAAATTGAACAATCATGCGGTCTACGCAGGCAAAACATGCGGTCTACGCAGGTAATGGAATTGAACAATTACGCGGTCTACGCAAGCAATACATGCGGTCTACGCAAGTAATGAAATTGAACAAACATGCGGTCTACGCAAGCAAAACATGCGGTCTACGCAGGGAATGGAATTGAACAATTACGCGGTCTACGCAAGCAATACATGCGGTCTACGCAGGTAATGGAATTGAACAATTACGCGGTCTACGCAAGCAATACATGCGGTCGACGCAAGTAATGAAATTGAACAATTACGCGGTCTACGCAAGCAATACATGCGGTCTACGCAAGTAATGAAATTGAACAAACATGCGGTCTACGCAAGCAAAACATGCGGTCTACGCAGGTAATGAAATTGATTAATCATGCGGTCTACGCAAGCAAAACATGTGGTCTACGCAAGTAATGAAATTGATTACAAACATACGGTCTACGCGAGCAAAACATGCGGTCTACGCAGGTAATGGAATTGAACAATTATGCGGTCTACGCAAGCAAAACATGCGGTCTACACAAGTAATGAAATTGAACAAACATGCGGTCTACGCAAGCAAAACATGCGGTCTACGCAGGTAATGAAATGGATTAATCATGCGGTCTACGCAGGTAATGAAATTGATTAATCATGCGGTCTACGCAAGTAATGAAATTGATTACAAACATGCGGTCTACGCAAGGAACGTAATCAAGAGAAACTTGAACACATGTGAGTGAGAACATATCATTCATAATGCAGGGATGTAAAACACTGTAACATAGCGTAATTGAAACGATTTGTGGGAATCCTCAAGACATGAAAAGGATACGGGAAGGGACGTTCTTCGTACGTATCGAGCATCATTCGCAGAAGTTGTGGCCTGAGGTCGACTCGAAGGTCCATGTTTCAAAAGTGTGCTTCCCCGCAGGGTCTCAAGTAATGAAGGTGCCAAGCCATGCAGTTGACCCGAACAAAGGCTCGGGAGGTGCGTTGACCGCAAAGGGAGTTTTACTGGTATCAATTCCGACACTTTACTACCCGGTCATACTATGTTTTACTTTCCTTTTTACTGGTAATTTAAGCACATTGCACTGCCTCGGGCAGATTTTATTCTTTCTCAAAATTACACATTTTACAAAATACGTGACGGGAAGAAAACAACCATTTTGTTCAAAAGATGTTTGCATTTGTAAACTTTCTATGCATCGCATCGCAAGGTATCACACCACAATGTGAACGAAATTGAACTTATTTTGAACGCCGAGTATTGGCATCGTAATAATCAGGTAGTGAACCGACTTACAACTCGATAAGCAAAACAAAGGCATGATATAACCAAACAAGCGTGAGTACAACTCGATAAATAAATCAAAAACTCAAAGAGAGCGAAATACAACTCGATAAGCAAATGTACAATAACTCAATAAGCTGACAGGTGTGACTCTACAAGAATCGATCACCGGGGGAGGGATCGGAGGTGGTGGAGTTCCCCAATCCCTAGCATAAACAGCTCGAGGAACCAGGAGGAAGCCCATCGGCCAGGGGTAGAGGCCATCGGCCACAAGGAATGGCCATCGGCCAGAAATTTGTTCGGTCGGCAAAAGATGATGGCCGGTCGGCAGGATGTTTGGCCGGCCGGCTATGAATGAGGGAATCACCAGAATGTTGACACCTGTCCTCCACCCAACCTTATCTCCTACAAAAGACCCCAACTTCGTAGTTTTTCTCAATTCCACACTGATTTGCTCTGATGGAAGAGTTTCTTGCTCAAAATCTCACAGCATGGATTGCTAGTTTGGATGGCTCGGAAAAGTTAAATTTTCGGGGTTTCGACATAAATGCACTATTCACTCTGGGTCGTACCCCGCTGCACCTCTCGTTCCTTCAAGCCGCGGCAAGGTTTTGGAATTCAGTGACGCATGTCTTTAGCTTCGCTGGGCAAGAGATATGTCCTACCTTTGAAGATTTCCGAGCCTTAATGGAGTCCGAGCGCGACGAGGAGCTTCTGTCCCAACTTAATTTTGGCCATGCCCAATCCTTAGGGCGAATGTGTGGACTCAGCATGCGTGACGCTCGGTCTCTGATTTGTGACGGGATGCTGGACATTCCGAGTTTGACCGACCGGTTTTCTGATGCTGGTGATCGCAACAACCATCACTGGCAGGGCTTCCGGCGACATGCCCTCTGTTTGTGCATGCTATCCCATTTTCTATTCGTCTCAGGCTCTGGAGGGTCTAGTGTCCAGCTGATTGAGGTTGCCCAAGGCTTGAAGGAGGGCAAGAGCTGTATTGCCATGACTCTGGCTGAGACGTTAATGGGCTTAGACGCCTTTTATCGTCATGAGACGGCCAGATTAGCAGGGAGTCCACTACTGCTACAGGTAACATTTCCCACCCAATCTCACATTATGCATTGCTCACATCACTCGGCCCTCAAGCTCGGTCTTTTCTCACAAAACCCTATTCTCACTTTTCTCTCCTCGTACATCTCTCTATTCTTTGCTCTCTCATTTTTCATCCCTCCCCAGGTATGGTTGATGGACAAGCTGCAGGTCGTGGACTCTTGCCCAGCATATTCAGCTCGCGGCTACTTCTTCCGGCACCGTCTAGTCAATGCCCTGGATGAGGGATGGTGGTTCGCTTGGATGTGCTGCTTGTCTACAGACCGTATTGCTTGGCGATGCCCTTGGTTGAGCCTCCCGGCAATAAGTTACAATATGCCCCGGCAGACTGGGATTCAATTGGTTGGTCTCACTCACTGTGTATTCTACTTCCCATTTCGGATTCGACGCCAATTTGGCCATGATCAGACTTGCCCGCCAGAGGGGATAGAGTATCCTACTGCATTCCCAGCCCGAGGCGCACAGCTTTCTTAGCAGGCCACCGCGTGGAGGATGAGAGAACTCCTAGCCCCCGCCCCTACTTTCAATTGCACCTTGTCTGACGAGTGCGTGGATTGGCTCAATGAAGATGCACAGATCGGGCCCAGCTTGGCATCAGAGGCTTCGACCAGCTCTGGGAGGGGGTGCAGGAGCACCTGACTCGACTATGCCCCAGATTTATTGCTTTATTAGTACTTTCAAGTTTTCTTTATGAATGTAATAAAAAGCGACTTCGATTGTATGCAAGAGCAGGAGAACTCTGTTTTGAAATCAATGAAATTGAAGGTTGTGGTACTGAAAATTTTTCGCTTTGGTCCAAAAATGGTCAAAGTTATAAAAAGATTATTTGAACAAAGTCGGCTTTTATTAAAACTTTTCAAAAACATTTTCGATATGGATCAGAACTGGACACGCCTGAGATTTGTCACTAAGATGCACAACCCCAGATCCCTGCAACTGGAAAGTTGCCCCTAGTCTGAAAAGCACCGCAGCACTGCACAGCAACGGAAAGTTGCCCCTAGTCTGAAGAGCACTGCACCGGAGATCATAACCGAACCCTTGAATGCTGAATAGACAAAGATGGCCGAGACGATCGAATGGATAAAGTTGATCGGGGAAGTGTTATGGCTGAACTTCAAGATGAAGTTGCCTACGTATCCCAAAGATGGGAATCAAGCCTTACGTAGTTCAGGCTTAGGTTCACTCGGGTATTTTCACTCTCCTTTTGCGCTCTAACTTTTGCCAAAGCCGCCCTTTGCAGGTTTTCAGCCTTGCGAGCTCAGTTTTTATATTTTCTAATTTTTTTGTGCTCTAACTTTTGCCTAGGTCGCCCTTTCGGGTTTTCGGCCTAGCGAGCCTCTCAAGGGTAATATTTCTTCAACTTGTCCATGTTGATCGGTTGCAAAAATTCCAGGCCATCTAGGTCCATCAGAACCACAACTCCACCTGACCAAATAGCTTTGATGATGTAGGGACCGGTCCAATTAGGTCTGAACTTGCCCCTAGGGTCGTGGATGGGAGCTCGGTTGTCTTTGAGCACCAAATCCCCTTCCTTTAGATTCCTGGACTTAACCTTCTTGTTGAAAGCCCGGGCAATTCTGCGCTGATAACTTTGAACGTGGTACAGTGCTTTCAGTCTTCTCTCGTCAAAAAGCATGAGTTCCTCAAACCTGCTCTGCTGCCAATCTGCTTCGGCTATTTGACACTCAGCCAATACTCGTAAGGACGGAACCTCAATTTCGATAGGTAGAACGGCCTCCATCCCATAAACTAATGAATATGGAGTCGCTCCGGTAGAAGTTCTAATTGAAGTCCTGTAGCCCCACAGAGCAAACGGCAACTTATCTGGCCAATCCCGGTAGGTTTCCACCATCTTCCGCAGTATATACTTGATGTTCTTGTTGGCGGCCTCAACTGCTCCGTTGGTTTGCGGCCGGTATGTGGATGACTTATGAAAAGCCACGTTATATTTCTCCAACAAGTCAATCACTTCCTTCTTAAAGTGGGATCCATTATCCGAAATAATCTCGTTTGGCACCCCGTAGCGACAAATGATGTTATTTCTGATAAACTTTGCGACGTGCGACGCCTTCAACACCCCGTATGATTGGGCCTCGACCCACTTCGTAAAGTAATCTATCGCTACCAGGATAAACTCATGCCCATTTGATCCCTTCGGAGTAACAGCTCCGATCACATCGATTCCCCAAACGGAAAATGGCCATGGGGACGTCATGTTGTACAGCTTTGACGGCGGGATGTTCATACGGTTTGCATGGATCTGGCATTTGTGGCATCGCCGAACAAAACCAATACAATCCTCTTCCATGGTAGACCAGTAGTAGCCCTATCTGAGGATCTTTCTGGCCAGCATTACTCCATTCACGTGTGCACCGCACTCCCCTCCGTGGATGGGCTCCATCAGGCGCTTCGATTCCTCAGCTTCTACATAGAGCTTATGCATTCCCAGATGACCTCTCTTGTACAGCTTACCCCCGCAGATGATGAACTGAATAGCCATTCTTCTGATTGCCCTTTTATCCTTGGCATTTGCCCCTGGTGGATACACCTCTTTCTCCAAGAAGTTCCAAATGTCGTAATACCAGGGGTTGTCGTCCTGAGCCTCATCTATGGTAGCGATTGATTCATACGCCGGCACAAACTTCTGATCAATAATGACTGGACGCATCCGGACTCCGGACGGGATGTCTATCATGGAAGATAGAGTTGCTAGTGAATCTGCGAACCTGTTGTTCTCTCTTACTAGGTGGGTGAAATTTAGCTTCTCAAATCGAGGAATTAACAAATCCAAGGCTTGGTGGTAAATTATCATCCTTTCCTCTTTGACTTTCCAGTCTCCTTTTGCTTGAGATACAACAAGGTTCGAGTCCCCAATGACGTCCAACCGTCTTGCCCCTAGTTCTAGGGCTGCTTCTAGGCCAGCAATACATGCCTCATATTCTGCTTCATTGTTCGAGACTTTGAACTGGAGTTTGAATGCTAAAGGGATATGGGAATCGGCCGTCCCATTGGAACTTCTTTCCTTTCTTTAGGAGACCAAAAAGTGGTTCACAAGTCAAGGTTAATTTTGAGATAAACCGTCTTATAAATTTCACTTTACCTAGAAAGCCTCGCACCTCCTTTTCAGTCATTGGTGGTGGCATTTCCAAGATGGCCTCGATTTTGGAAGGGTCGACCTCGATGCCCCTTTGTGTAATCAGAAACCCTAACATTTTCCCCGCTGTAACACCGAATGTACACTTTTGGGGATTCAACCGCAGCCGAAACTCTCTGATCCTTTGAAAGAACTTTTGTAAGGCGGTGTAGTGGCCCTCTCTTTCTTTGGACTTGACAATCATGTCGTCCACGTACACCTCGACCTCTTTATGGATCATATCATGCAATATTGTGGTTGCTGCCCGTTGATAAGTAGCTCCAGTGTTCTTCAACCCAAATGGCATCACTCTATAGCAATATGTACCCCACGGGGTAGTGAATGCAGTCTTCTCCCGGTCTTCGGGTGCCATTACTATCTGATTATAACCTGAGAAGCCATCCATAAACGAAAGCAAGGCGTGTCCTGCCGTGAAATCTACCAATTCATCAATGTGCGGCAAGGGAAAGTCGTCCTTCGGACTGGCCCTGTTCAAATCTCTGAAGTCTACACATACCCAAATTCTGCCATCCTTCTTCGGCACCGGAACAATGTTGGCCAACCAAGTCGGGTATTCGGATACCAGCAGGAAGCCTACATCGATTTGCTTAGTGACCTCTTCCTTGATCTTAATGGCCCAATCAGGACGGATCCTTCTGATTTTCTGCTTGACAGGTCGGGCCTCGGGATCAAGAGGGATCCGGTGCTGTACAATCTCAGGATCGATTCCAGGCATGTCTTCGTAGGACCACGCGAAAACATCTTTGAAATCTTTTAATAAAGCGACTAAGCGCTCGTGTTCCTCCGAAGACAACGTGGACCCGATCTGGACCAGCCGCGGGTCCTCCTCAGTACCAACGTTCACGGTAGTGATTTCATCCATTAAGGGTTTAACAAATCTTTCCTGCTCTTGATCAATTAACCGTTGCAAAACCAGAGGAATTTCTTCCTCGTCGTTTTCATCAAAATTTTGAAAATCCTGATTTAAGCAATAAATCAAAGGCACAGAAAAATACTCAGAAACCACATCCACATCGTTCTCATTAAATACTTCCAAGCCGTCTGATTCTTCTGTTACAACAGACTTAAAAGAGAAAGAAAATGACGACCTAGACAGGACTGTGGCATCCAGGTTATCACCCCCAGGAATACCGGACTCAGACTCAGTCGAACTGGAACCTGATTCTGACTCACAGGACTCGGTGGAATCAGATTCCAGCTCACTACCTGACCCGGTGCTGCTGGAAAAAAATCCTTCTTCATATTGCCAGACGAGAGAGGGTGCGATGGATGCATCCAAAATAGTTGCTGGTAGGCTCGCAGCCGTTTCGTTCCCGATCACACATACCGAGGAGCAATCCCCCAAGCACTTCTGTTCGATCGGAGGATCTGAAAGTAGACATGCCAGTGCTACCCCCATTTCATTTTCAGCGTCCTCAGACTGCACTTCCTTACTTTGTTCAGCCTCAACCGATAAATCTGTTTGCCCTTCGACGATGTCATTCTCAAGTAGCTGCAGGTCGAAGAAAATCTCAAAACCCGGCACGCGCTTCTTCTCCGCGTTCAGCTATGGTTCTGGGAAGCCACAAAACGGAAAGTCCCCCCCCTCCCGGACGAAGCGTCCGTTTAGGGTACCCTGAATGGGCCTATGCATCAACTCGAAAGGCTTCCCAGCCTTCTTTGCTCTGGCTCTTCTGGCCATTTCCTTTCCTTTCCTTATCCAGTCCTCTTTGGTGGGTAGATAACCCAATCCAAAGGTATGAGGGTTGTGTGGCACTTCGGCCAATGCTACGACGCCCTTCCGGCCGCTCTTGCCCAATCCCATCCCGGGGATGTGTTGGAGCTTGTTCATGAGATAGACTGCCTGAGCACTGACATATACCCCTTCACTATCAGCCATGATGTCCTGTACAACCCGAGCCTCAGCCAAGGTAAAACTCGATATGAACACATCTTCCATACCGTGCTCAATTTCTAGAACAGGCGTAGATACTTCTGGCGGCGGATGAATCGATGAATTTCTGAAAACGATGGATGCTCCCTTCCCATAGGGGTATTTCACCACTTGATGTAGGGTGGAGGAGACTGCCTTTACCTGATGCAGCCACGGCCGCCCTAAAAGCAGGTTGAAAGTTGCAAGAACCTCCAAGACATGGAAATCTATCTCATGCTGTCCCGCTCCAACCTTTGTTTGAATTTTAACTGTTCCCATTACTTCCCGGCTTGTGTTGTCATACGGCCGAATCACCTGGGCCGTTGGCACAAAATCCGCGATTTTCAAACCGATCGCATAGGCTGTCCTTGCCGGGCAGACGTTGATGGCGGACCCCGTGTCGACAAGCACCACGGGTATCCATTTATCTCTGCACTCCACAGAGATGTAGAGTGGCTTGTTATGGTTCGCATCCTCAGGTGGCAGTTCTTTGTCAGAAAAGGTCAACATCGGGGTAGTCCCTCCCGAAAAAACTAGGCCCACCAACTGTTCGGGCGTGGTGTCTATAGAAAGCTTGGCTTTATCCATGGCTGAAAGGACAGCCTGTCTATGTACTCGAGAAGCCATAAGCAGCCCCCAGATGGAGATGTCTGCTTGTATCTTCTTCAATTGTCTCAATACGGCCTCATCCTCGAGTTGCTTTTCCTTTTGCTTCTCTGCCTCCTTATCTTTTCCATACGCTTCTGGTTGATCTAGGTGTGGAGGCTTGAAGTACCATCCACTCCTAGTCATGTGATCGACTTTGCCGATATACCAGGTATCATCTGGTTGGTTATCTCCCCAATCCTCATCTGTATGGGCAAGACATAGATCATCGTCTTCCCACCACATTCCATCTGCAGCTGACAGGCACCTGTCCGGTTCTGGCATGACTGTTCCGATACTTGCAGTACCTTCTATTCCTATGCTCGCGGCATTCTCCATTTCTGTACTTGCGGCGGTCTCAACCCCCACATGGGCTTTTGCCTTCCTGATTCTCTCGGAATCTTCGAATCTTTCCCGTTCTGACTGTGTCAATGCAGTAGACTGTTCAATAATCCCTGTACTCAAAATGCTCCAGTCCCGAGCGAAACTCTTGACACCGGCGCTCTCCGGCGATGTACTCTGTTCTTCGACCCTCCCGGTTGTTATTGACATTCCTGCCCCTGCCGGGCCTTGTTCTGACTGAAACTCTCCTACCACATCTGGCTGATTGTCCAACCATCCCGTGGCCTCTGTCGATTCCTCATAATCGAACCAGTTGACGGCTGAGTCTTCTGGATCTTGGTTACTGTAAAACTGGAACTTGGCAAGATCCTCTTCCACAGCTGTCAAATCATTCGTTCCCTGTCCTGGACTATCCCCTTGGATTGCACACAGCTCTCCTCCTGCTGGAAATTCCACATCTGGTCTATTCTGGCCCATTGGTGAAATGTAGTCACTCGGACTATAAGCATTCCCAACATCACTCCCAGACTCCGCAGACTCTGGCTCGACAACCCCCTTCTCCTTTGGAGTCTTCTCTCTCCTGCTCTCGATGGTCACCACCACTGGCTTGGGTTGGGTTATGGAGACGTCCATCATGCACAAATCGGTGCAATCAGGGAGGAAAACCTCCGGCTTAGGCAGGTAGGTGGGTGTGATATAGATACTAGGATCGTAGGACACGACCCCAGTATGGATGAAATTGATTCTTTTGGGTGGTGGAGCTTGGTTATGTATGGGGAGAGGATTTGTAGTAACATTGGGTTTCTCAGGAGGTAAAATCACCCCGTTATCAATGAAATCTTGAATCTCATGATGCAATCGAAAGCACAGGTCGGTGTCGTGACCGTGCTGCTGGTGAAATGCATAATACTTGGCTGGGTTGTGGGCAGCGGGGAGTCTTTCCGGTAAGGGCCGCGGCTCTAGGGGCTTCAGATGCCCTTTTCTGATCAAAACCCCCAAAGCCTTGGACAGGGGCATATAAAGCGGAGCGAAGGTTCTGGTATTTTTTGGAGGGTATTTGGCTGTTTGTGGGTTGCTTCCAGACGCACCAGAGAATGGTGTGGCTGCCATAGTTCTTGGGGAAGGGTTGGTAGTGACCATACTCACTTCGGAGGTCCTGGTAGTTGTAGCGCCACTCGGGCCTGCATTATTACGATTGAAAGTTCTGCGGGGTTGCTCCCGGTCATTATCAATCAAGCCTTGTTTTAAGGCATCCTCGATCTGCACCCCCATTTCATGCAGATCAGAAAAGGTAGGGAAGGGGAGTACGATCATCTTTTGCATTAGCTTCGGCTGAAGATTGCGCACAATCATCCAAATCTGGTCTTTGTTCGTGGGTCTTAAGGTCATCATCGAAGCCTTAGCCCGCCATCTGGTTACGAATTCTAAGAAGCTCTCCTTGGGTTCTTGCCTCGTTGTCTCGAGATCCCGGGTCGTGATCTCGATTTGTGTATTGTATGAGTACTGCAGGATGAAGGCCTCAGCCATCTCGTCCCAACTTCTCTTGACGTCATCCTCCAATTTGGCATACCATGTGGCCGCTACACCCGACAGGGTCCGACCAAATAAAGACAGCTTCTGCAGTCTAGTAAGGCCCATTGGCCTCAGGACGTTTGAAAATAGTCGCAGGTGCACCATGGGATCCCCGGATCCGTCAAAACGATCAATTTGTGGCATCTTAAACCGATCTGGCAGCGTCACGGCTGCGTCAGTGTATCCGTCTCCAATGTCCGGAATGGACTTCACACCTTGAGATTTCTTGAACAGCTTTTCAAGCTTGCGCATTTTTAATGCCACGGGGTCCACCTCGGACTCGAAGGGAGAATCCGATTGATTGATAGGAGTGGGTTCCTTGGATAGTTGAGGCAGAATCGGGGGTGGAGCCGGCCCCGTTGGGATGTCTGTATCTTCTTGGACACTCCGGGCATTTGGCGTCTCTTCGGGTATCGGAACCCTTAGTGGGGGAGGGACTTGCTGTGAAGCTGACGCTCCAGTTTGCTGCTGCAATCTCACGATTAACTCCGCTTGCTCATTCATAACTGTGGCTTGTTGTTTTGCGAATTCTGCCTGTCAGACAGCATCCTGCTGCATCACTTTCATGCTTTCTTGGAGTTGGCGCACCATATCTTCTAAACTAGCCATGCTGTTCTGTTCTGACGGAATTGTCGGTATATGTTCCCTTTCTGTGGGTGAAACAGGATCCTGATCCCTACTGTACACAGGTGGGGTAGATAAAGCCCTCTGTACTGACTGTTGAACTGATGCCCTCTGCCTAGTTGCCCTCCGTCTAGTAACCGGGGGTAGAGAGTGATACACTGGTTGTCCGTCTACCAGATCCTCAGATCAATGAAGCCAACGACCTCTAATCCAGAGTGCTTGGGGAGTATCTACTGGGTTGGAAGCAATGATGCTAAACTACCTAGCAAAAAGATAAATAAAGCAGTAAATAAACTAACAATCGGACAGCACAACGGCATAAAATAAACACATACAACGCACAGTTGGGTATCCATAATACACAGTTGGTAAGCCGAACACACTGTTCCTCAACACTGATCACTGTTTCCCAAAATCACTGTTCCCAAAACTGAACCTGATACCCGCAGATAACTGATTCTCATAAACTGATACTGATGCCTTCAAGTCTAATACTCAATCTCGCAAACTGATACGTACGTTCCTGTAGAGCAACACTCTAAAAGCACATAGCAAGTAAAGAGAGCCAAAACACCCCTATGTTGGGGTAGGGTTTCCCTGTCCTATTTTGTCAGGAGCTAGGGTTTCACTACGCACGCAGCAGTTTTCAAACAACCTAACATCGGGTAAGCAACCTGTCCTAACTTGGAATGGTCACTATGGATTTCGATATGCACTAGGTCGAATGGTCGAAAAGGGTGCCCCGGTAAAACCGGGGTTTGTGTTCCCATACTATCAGAGCCCATAACCGGTCAACCTTATAGTCATGCCTTGACAAGACAAGCCTCTGACAAACCGTTCAGGAATGGCAGATGGCAAACACTGTGTTCCTAGGCGCACCAATGCAAATGCAATGCAAAGAGACACATAAATGAAATCAAAATAGGATATCACGAGTTCGAGTCAAGCTCTCTAACTCCCCAGCAGAGTCGCCAGAAACTGTAGCACATCTGCGAGGGACCCCGCTACAGTTCGGACTCGATTTGTGTCACGGTTCTTAATCTTGAACCAAAGAGTCCAAATCTGGCAAATCGTTTTGAGAAAACAGATTTTAGGAAAGAAGTGCCAAACATGGACTGCTTTGCCAGATACAAAGTCGCCACCTAAATATTTTTTATGGGGGGATTTAGGAAACCCTGACTCGGTGCCGAAGGCCACATGTCCGTCATCACCAGAGTTGCCTCGGCTCGGGAGCTAGGGTACGATTGGGGAAGGTCAGCTATGAGCACCCCCTCTCGCCCGATCCGAAGATCGGCCTTTACTAACCGTGATATCCATTTTTTTGAAAACATTATGTGTCCTTAAACCATTTATTAGCCTAGAATTACTACGTTATGCGCGCAACAAACAAGTATAGACTAGATTGCCTAATTTGGAAAGAAACATTGCATATCCGTTTGTTTTGGAAAATGTTTTGGAATTTGCTACTCGCAAGTAGGCTAAAATACGGATTTCAACAAGTTTTTCCAACTCAACAATCCAACCTTCACCCACAGGCATTCAAACAGTTTATCACATAAGCATTTAGCTACATGGTAAGCATGCTATCATGTTAACATTCACACGCATGCGAGATGCTAAAGCATAAATACTTACATTGTACTCCAAGCCAAAACAATAAACTAGATAGCAAACATGCGTGATCTTAGTTCATGTTAAATTGACTAATGCAGCATATACAGGATGCAATTAGATAGGCTCGGCTAACCTAAACATGGTATGTGAAATGCTACAACTATCACGTATTCAATTTGAAATTGAAGTACAAATGCAGTTAGAATAATGTGCCGAGCCTGGTGCATGCAAGGCAAATGTATGAATGCACGCATGCATTGCATAAGGTATGCTAATTTTAAAGATGCCTTAGTCTACCATCATAAGCGGGTAAATAAAAGGGAAGAAAGACGTGGGGTTGGAAGACATACATCCACTCACGCACACTTATTACACAATTGCCCCCACTCGGAGGGTACAAACAAATATTACAGTCCAAATAATAAATACATTAATTATTATAGAATTTCTACTTAATTAATAGAAAAAATGCAAAAAAAAGGAGAAAGGTGGCCACAGCCTCCGCCCCGAGATGCGCGAATGATGCATGCTCGAAACCCGGCTCGCCTGGAAAGCCCGTACCATACCACTGCCGCCTCTGTTTATACTGCCCTGTCTCTCGGAAAAATGCCAAAGTCTTGGGACAGGTTCCTTGCATGCTGCAGAATACCACTGGCTGGAGGAAATTCCCACCGGCCAAATGTAATTTCCATCGGCTGCTGTTGAAGTTATCCGCCATTCACATATGGCCGGTCGGCATTGGATGCTGCCGGTCGGCAGAAGATTCCTGCAGAGGACAGTTTTGACAGCAACAGAAGACAGACAGTATATGGCATGGGATTTCAGGCACATGTGAGCACGGTCATGTTTCCCATCACGCTTTGAACTCAGGGAAGCATGGCCCTCGATCCTCGAGCCATCAATGGTGCATGATAGCCCAAGAGATCAAGCTTGCCACTTGATGTAAAAATGCATGCAATCACACAAATGAGGACCAAGACCCTATCATACCGAAGTCAAGGGCCCCGGTGACCGAGAGTCAAGGCACATTACATCACTTATAGTATGAATGCTCCTTGACCCTCACACTTGGTTTGACACCCCAAACCAAGTAATGCAATGCATGTTATGGGAACAATGACTCAAAGGTACAACATGAGATTGGAAATACAAGGCATGCCAAATGCCATGCAACTAATATGGCAAGTATGCAATGCTAGGCATGCAAGATGCAAATGCAATGCAAACATGGACAATTTAAGCAATAGGATCAACATATTACAACACTTAATGAAGCAATTATGCAATGGACATGAGACAAGCATGCAAAGGGGCCTTAAACCATAGAAGGGCAGACCTTGATCCACCCCAAAACAGTGGCCAAAAGTGCCTAAAAAGGTGGACAAATACCCATGCCAACAAGCAAGCCAATGGTCCTAAGGTTAAGGCACAAAAGGAGGCACTTCACTTCCACCAACATGACCACTCATGGCAAGAATTGGACAAGCCAAAACAAAAACTTAGCATGCAAAAATAGACCCCAAAACCTACTAACATGGCAGCTAAAGTGGCTCTAATGAGATGCATGCACCAAAGCTCATATCTAGGCATAAAAGGGCATACTCTCAAAGCATGGAAGAGGTCACTTATATACACATACAAACCTGATTTATGGACTGAAAAACGATCCTAAATGATGCCAAATCATGAGGATGGTCTAAGCTATGCATGCTAGAGGCCAAAATGTTCAAAGCTTACAAGCCAAAACACGAAGAGAGGACACCAAATAAGGCAAGCATGACTGAAATAGATGGCCAACAGGCCCTAAACATGGTAAAATAATGCCAACACCTTCATGGGATTAAGCCAACACATGCAAGAATCATGGCCTAAACACAAGATGCATTCCTAGGCCAACTAGGGGGATGTAAAGCAAGTATGTTAAACATGCAAAGGGGCACAAATCCGACCAAAAACAGAGATTACATATGACCTAAAAACACCCAAAAACCTCTGAAAAAGGGCCAAAACCAATCAAGCATACATGTTACCCTTTAAGCCAAAATGCAAGGAAATAAGACAATGAAGGGAGAGGGGTGTCCCTCCCCTATGCAAGACTTCAAACCACCTTCCTCACCATTGAAAATCCACTAGTTTTCAGTGGTGGAAAGACCAAAACACTTAAGCAAACAAGGCCTTACCAAGGAGGCAACAAAAAAAGGCCAAATAAGGCCTAAGAGGGTGAGTTTGAACTCAAACCACAAAAGACCCTTAATGAAAGTTCTTAAGCATGAAAATATAAGCCTTTTTTATGTTATGCACAAAAACTAAATCAGCAAGCAAGATAGGTAAAAGACTAGTGCAAGTTTGGGGAAACTAAAGCAAAGTGCTCACCCTTGAAGCACACCTCAAGAACAGCCAATGCAACCCTCTTCTTTTGATCAAAAACAGCCCAAAAACTCAAGAATCAACCCTCAAAGTCCCTCAATCTCGGAGCAAGGTGTAATAGTGTGTGTATTAGTGCAAAAGTAAGGTAAAAGCACACTTTTAGGCCAAGAAACACACACAAGGGAGGGGAGAGAGGGAAATATAGAGAGAGGGTGTATCTATATGTATAAGCTCTGGTTTTTTTTCCTTCAAAATTTCTAACCTAGAACAAGGAGAAGACCTCTCCTCTTATAGAAGTCCCTCTTACAAAGCTTACACAACAAGCTTGCTTAGAGGGAAATCCCTCCATACACGTGTATGGAGGGAAGCAGAGTTGGTGCCAGCTATCACAGTTGGCACAAAATATCTACATAAAGTAGATGAACAGTGGTCGGCTACTCAAAATTGCCATTTTGACAAAAAGAAGTGCCGACCGGCAGCAAAAAGTGCCAACCGGCAAAGAAGATTGCCGACTGCAACAAAACGCCAGCCGGTGGCCTGTGGCTATGGCCAGTGATGTGTGGGGATGCCTCACAACGCATTCCCTGCCCCTCCAAGGCAAAACACAAGTGTTTGATGCAAAACCAAACACTAAACGGTCGAGTTCGGAGATCCTGAGGCAAGGCGTGTAGACCTCCGGGAACTCCAAACGAACACAAACATGGATGATCACCGGGTGTTCAAACGGTGACGTCCAAGTCTTGAGGACGGTCAAAAATGGGGTGTCTACAATAACTGACGAGGATCACACTAAACAAGTGAATAGTATTAAGTTGACACAAGGCGTCAACGGCAATCTGAAAAAAAAGTATACGAAATTTTCAGAACTAATCAGTCAAATCCTCTAGAAAATCAAACACCGCACCTATTTCAAGTGGTCGGCCAAAATGTTTGGACCCCTTGATCTAAGAAAAAGAGATCAGAGGTGCGATTATCATCAGGATCACAACCATTTGAAAGACAAATTCTACTATTTGAAGGACCATTTGGAGGATTTGCTTAGGGATGGTCACTTGGCCGATTATCTCCCGAAAGAAGGTTGTGCTAGCAAATGCTCTAACTATTCGTCCAGATTCTCCCCCACTTGGCGTAATCCACGTGATTTATAACGTTTTCCCATCAAATAAGGTAAATTCGGTCCAAGCTCATTCAATCGAGGAGTCTGCACGGTCCTTTCCGGAATCAAAGCCACAACCGAAGAGACAATAAGGGATGCCGATCAATGAGATTGGCTATTCTGATGATGATCTGGTTGAGCTTACTTTGCCCCACGATGATGCCCTTGTTGTCGAGTTGCAGGTAAACAGGTTTTCCATCAAGCGAATCCTCATTTATCAGGGGAGTACTTCAGAAATCATGTACTACAAAACTTTTCTTAAATTCGACCTTAAGGACAAAGATCTTAAGACACTAATAATTTTGCCAATCCAGAGTACCCACTCGGCAAAATAATTTTGCCAGTCCATGCCGGCACCAAGACACTAGACATGAAATTTTTAGTTGTCAAGTTTCCATCCTCTTACAATATAATTATGGATTGGACGTGGCTCCATGCAATGAAGGTCGTACTAAGTACATACCATCAACTCCTACGATTTCTTACTAAGTACGACATTGAGCAAATTTGAGGATCACAAAGATATAGCTCTAGTTAAGAAGACAAAGGAGTGTAAGGTCAATTCAATCGAGGTTTCAGATCATGAGGTTCTTGAAGATGTGGGTAATATACTAACTGATAAAGTGACTGAGGAGTTAGATCGAGTCATGATTGCCAAGGACCCGAAAAAGTTTTTCCTCGTTGGGACAGGACTAAGTGCTATCGAACGACAAGAGTTGGCCGCCTTCCTTCTCAGCAACATTGATGTTTTTACTTGGACCCCACATGAGATACCTAGAGTTAATCTGAAAGTGGCTGCACATCGATTGAATGTGGATCCCAATGCTAAGCCTGTTATACAGAGAAGTCAAAGAGCAACTGTCGAGCACACCGAGGTGATCATTGAAGAAGTTAATAAATTACTCGAGGCTGGGGCAATACGAGACGTAGCTTATCCCACGTGGATGTCCAACATCATGGTGATGAAGAATAATACGGAGATATGAAGGGTTTGTGTCAATTTCACGAATTTAAACAAAATATGTTAGAAAGACTATTTTTTACTTCCCTGGATTGATCAACTAGTGGACACCACTGCACTCCACCAGAGGATGAGCTTCCTGGATGCTTATCGAGGCTACCATCAGATTGCTATTATGAGAACCCTATCCCGTATTATACAATACTTCCTTATGAACCAAACTTTTAGGGACGGGTTTGGGTCATGATAGCTATGGACCTAGCCGACTAGGAGAAAATGGCATTTCTCACTCCAAGTGGAACCTATTGCTACAAAGTTGTGCCCTTTGGTCTGAAAAATGTCGGTCCCACTTATCAGACTGGTCACTACCATGTTCAGAGACCAATTCGGCAAAACCATAAGCATGTATGTCGATGATATAGTGATGAAGTCAAAGGAGAAGAGTGTTCATCTGTCTGATATTTCTACTACTTTTGACATTTTACAAAAATACAAGATGAAGCTCAATGCCTTAAAATGTGCATTCGGCATTAGCTCAGGAAAATTTCTTGCCTATATAGTGAACCATCACATAATAAAGGCCAATATGAATCAAATCAAGGCCATAATGGAGCTCGCCTCTCCTAGGGCTGTTAAGGAAATTCAAAAGTTAATGGAAATGCCAGCAACACTAAACAATTCATTAGTCAATCCTCCGATCAACGCAAGCCATTCTTTCAGACACTTCTTCGATAAGGGAAACTATTCAAGTGGACCCTGGAGTGCCAATAAGCTTTGGAGGGGTTTAATGGTTTCGTCCCATTGTTATCAACTCCAGAGCTAGGTAATGAGCTTGTTCTATACTTGGTCGTATCAGAGCATGCAGTGAGTATCATCCTTCTCAAGAACGAAATTGGCAAGTAGAGACCTATTTTTTATGTCAACAAATCAATGGTCAAAGTAGAAACACAATACCTACCCCTTGAGAAGTTAATTCTGGCCCTTGTAGTGGAAACCAAAAAATTGATGCACTACTTTTAGGCCTATACCATTAATGTCATGATAGATCACCATTTACATTTAGTCCTTCACTGAGTTAAGTCTTCTAAGCGAGTGTCCAAATGGGCACTGGAACTCGGGCAGTATGAACTTAAGTTTTTACTTAGGTCATTGTTGATTTTATTACCGAATTCACCAAATCGACATCGACTAATGCTGAGTTGAGTGCATTGAGCCAGTTAGTCTCTCGTCCACAAGAGTGATGAATGTATGTAGGGTATATCTGGCAATTGTATTGTGATGGCTCGTCAAACTAGCGTGGCAATGGGACAAGAGTAGTTATTATGACCTCGGAAGGAGCAGTGATTGAGTAATCAGTTAAGCTTGGCTTTGATGCCACAAATAACGAAGCTGAATACGATGCCCTCCTAATCGACCTAAGGAATTTGCTCCACAAAGGAGCCAACCGTCTGTAAGTTTACTGCGACTTAAAGCTAGTTATTAATCAGTTAAAAGGAGAGTATGTCACAAGAAATGATCGTATGGTGGCTTATATGCCAACGACTAGTGCCTTGTTAGAAAGGTTTGATAGCTATGAGCTAGATCAGATAACCTAGGATCAAAACACTCATGTCGATGCCTTGGTATGCTTAGCCTCAACTATCAACTCCAAGGTCAAGCATACAATTGAAATGAGTTTTGTTCTGGGACCAAGCATTGACCTACCCCAAGAGGAGCCAGTTGTACTTGTCCTCTAGGAGGGTCCAAGTTGGATGGATCTTATAGCTACGTTTCTAACTTCTGAACAGTTGCCAGCGGATAAGAAAGAGGCTCATAAACTATGTAACAAATTCCTAAGGTATTATCTCGGCCTAAAGGGTAAGTTGTATGAGAAATCTCTTTTGGGGCCTTACCTTGAGTGTGTCCATCCAAACAGGGTGGAAGATTTCATGGCCGAGCTACATGAGGAAAGCTGTGGCACCCATTCTGGAGATTGATCATTGGCCCATAAGGCAGTAACTTAATGATACTGGTGGCCGACAATGCGAACTGATGCAGAAGAGTATGTTAAAAAGTGTGAGCAATGCCAAAGGTTTTCTCTTCTTAAGCATTTGTCGCCGAAGAGTTGACTGCTTTGACTAGTCCATGGCCTTTTGCTCAGTGGAGATTAGATATTGTGGGGCCATTGCCGAGATCACCAGAAAATAAATGGTTTTTGATTGTTGCTACTGATTATTTCAAGTGGGCTGAAGCAGAGTCGTTGGCTAATATACGAGATATAGATGTCAGACGTTTCACGTGGAAGAGCATTATAACATGATTTAGCCTCCCCAGGGCACTTATATCAGATAACAAGACTAAGTTTGACTGCGGGGTTTATTGTGAGTTGTGTGATATGCATGAGATTCGGCCTTACTTTTCTTCACCAGCTTATCCGCAAAACAACGGCCAAGCTGAGGCCTCTAACAAAGTCATTCTGGACGGCATCAAGAAGCACTTGGAGAAAGCGGAGGGGAACTTAGTAGAAGAGTTGCGAGTGTACTTTGGGCCCATCGGACATGTAATGGCCCGGACATCCATCTAATTAATTAGTCATCCAATTGCATTATTATATGCTAATTGATTATGTGTTTGATGAGAAATTGCTTGTGAATTAAAAGGATTTATATCTATTGATTGTAGGAAAACCTATTGAAATTACAACTTTAAACTAAAAATTAAAGGTCTTAGAGGCACCAGAAACCAAAACTGATTAAATATTTGTGATCATGATGACTTTTAGAGCCTAGTATGAAGTTCTGTAAAAATTTGATTCAGAATGAATTAATTGAATTTAATTCTATATTTTATATATATATAGACCTTACTTGAGCCTCAAAATATCTTCAGAGAGAGACAGAGAGAGAGAGAGAGACTGAGAGAGTTCTAGAGACAAGAGAAGCAAAGAGAGAAATAGAAGAGGAAGAAGAAGAGCAAGGGAAATTAAGCTTAAATCTTCAACAAATTAACCAACAAAGGTAAGATTTTCCCCCTCTAATTTAAGAAATGAGATGCCATCCTCCTGATCCTCTAGAATTTGGGTTGAATAAGGAAGAATCAAGCTTAATTAGTGGTATTATGATGTAGGATATATGAATGACCAAATAATAGAAGAATTGTAGAAATTGTTCAAGATTGGTACATACATGGCATATTCCATGAAAATCATGACCATAAATTTGTTTTTTTTTTTTTTTTTTTTTGCATGGCCTCTTAAAGGAATTTCTGTATATAAGCTTAGGTCGAAGCTTTTTCAATTATATTTCTTGATTTTGCAATGTTTCCAACGAATTGGATTTCTTGTATGGGATTTGAGCTTCCATTTGATATTATGATTTTTATTCAAAGTTAGATATGTTTATTCAAGATGTTTTTAAAAGAGTTTTGGGTCTTGAAATGTATAAAATTGAGGTTTAAAAGTGCAAAACTTAGCTCAAGCTTTATAGCAGAATTTCAGAGTGCTATTGAACCCAAACCGCACGTGCGGCCTGAGGCTCCGCACGTGCGGCCCAAATGCCTTGTTCCAAATTGTGTTCTGTAAAAATTGCACGTGCAGTTTTCAGGGCTATCTCATATTCGCTTTCTTTCCATTTTTCAAACTTCTAGGCCTCCAATTGCATGGTTTTCAAGTGTTTTTCACATGCATTTACCTTCCATAACACCAAAGAAATGAAAGGAAGCATAAGAATAACCGAACAAATGAAGAACGAATGAAATGAATAAGGTTAAAACCAATTGAATGAATGATACATGATTTTGAGATGTTGTGCTTGGTTATGTGTCTGCAGGTTGAACTATTGAAGTGTATCATCTGACCAAGCACTGTGAATAATATTACTGTAAAGATATGTTGTTATGGAATATATTTGAAATGTTATTTGCTATGTGATGTTTTTGAAACGTTATTTGTATTTGGTTTAAGTGAACGAATGTCCTATTTTGAATCTATTATGGCATCCAAAGAATGGTCCCAATTCATGAGGGACAGCATGTTAATGCGGGTCCGTGACATATAAGTGATTATGAGTTCTCGTTAGCCACTTGAGAAAGTGGTGATGTGTTTAATCGGTATCCAAAACCGATTACTCTAGTCGGAAGATGATATGTTTGTTCTATTGGATGTACCGTTATTATGTTTTGATATGAGAATAATTGTGATATGATTTGATGTATTTAGAATCCGTTCACTAACCCCTTTACTTTAATGTTATTCACTGGGTTATAGCTCACTGTTTGTGTATATATATGTACAGGTGAGCATTTTGGAGATTAAGCCTAGAAGGGTTCCGTTAGCTAAGCCACCCGGTGAAACCCTACTGAGTTTTGGTGCCTCCAAATTAAGGCTAGGTCGAGAAGGCCGTTGTATAGTTTGTGATCATATTGTCAGGCTTTTGTTATATGTATATATGCACATGAATGATGTTTTTGTATATGATATTATGTATGTATTGTGCAATGGGTAAATTAATGTTTATATACATCTGACTTGTGCATATAGATACACAGCTCAATGAACTATTTGTTGTCTTTATGTTATAAGCTTCCGCTAGCCCTGATTATTTTGTTTTGTACATGAAGGCCTTTGGTAATCTCAAATTACTGGCCGGTTACAACGCTAAACCTATAGGGGCAAGTTTGGGTCGTAACAAGACAACGCTGAGAAGATCCACCAAAGAGACCCCGTTTACCATGACCTTTGGTAACAAGGCAATCATACGCCTGGAAATTGGCCTACCATATCTCCAAACGAGGGCATTTGATGCTAGACGGAACGATATGATGCTTGCACTTGATCTTGATTTAATTGAAGAACGGCGAGATAGGGTACTAGTCAAGATGGCCCGTTATCAGCTGCAGCTAACTAAGTCTTACAATCAAAAAGTTCAAATCTGCCGTTACATGCCAGGAGAGTTAGTCTTAAAGAAAGTTCCACCTACAGGCAAAAACCCCGCGGACGGCAAGCTTGGTCTAAACTAGATTCCATCTTTGGGGCAGGGGCATACCGCCTCTTGAATATGAGTGACAAGAAATTACCCCGGCCTTGGAACTCTATGCATTTGCGCAAAATTTACCACTGATATAAGTTTTCTTGTTTTCTACTTTTTTTGTGATTAACAACTCTACATCATTCTATCCAGACAATCAATGACATGAGATGTACTTTTCATCATCCTTGCAAATGGGTGAACTTGATTACCACTTTAAATCAGTAAAAGTCTCTGAATTCAGAGCAATCTTCGTGCTCTACACGGAGCGCTATCAGCAAAAGCCTCTGAATTCGGAGCACCAAATTATACGCATTATTTACAACACAAGTAATCTTGAATTTTATTAAGAAAATAAATACACATTATATTACATAAATAGCAAGTACATTTTGAGCTTACATTTAAAAAGAACAGGTAACATATAGATTTGTTCGGTTGAACCCAAGAATCAAACTAGAGGCTAGTTCTCAGTGAGTTTTTAGGCCTTCATCTTCGTCATCTATCTTCTCGGTGTAATATGCCTCAAACGACATTGTGAAATTCTTGTAAAGCAGGGATTCAGAGTCTATGCTCGCCAATTGGAGGGCCTCGGTCCATCCATGCTTAAAGTCGTGATTCTCACATCGACAAAGGTGATCAGTGAGCTTTCCGGTGGTGGTTTGTATACCAAGATTTTTCCCTTCTATAAACCCTTGGTTATAAGCTCAGCTTTGTTGATGGTCATTCAAGAAAAAATGTGCAGTTTCCAGATCAAATAAAGCATAATCAACTTGGTGTTGCACTCCTTTGTTTTGGGCCATCGCCAAATCAACAGCCCCACCGCTTTCCTCTGCCACCTTGGCCCTTCTTACTTCCGATTCGGCTTTTTTCTCAGCTTCGACTAGGCGCCGTTCCAAGTTTTGAATTAATCCATCTTTCCATCTAACCTCAGCTTGGGCGGGCAGCACGGAAGTGCATGCCGATGTCATACAAACTATAGAGCTCCTTCACAACTCCATGAATCCCTTGCCAAACACCTCATAGTTATTGAGGTTGGTTAACGACCTTTGGACTTCTTCCGAAAAGATTTGGCATGAGAAGTCAACAGCTACATTGGGGTCGTTGACTAATTAGTCGGCCTCTGTCGTTAGCATGTTTCCAATAAAGACTGGGAAGCTCAAAGGGTGAGATAGCCTACTCGGCTCAACTGTATTATTTAGAATTCACCTAAGGGTGGTTTGTGAGATCATTTGTGTCTCATTTGTAATCGTTTGGAAACTTATTTGGTTGATAGTGGAATCGGATTTCGATCCCGTGAATGTACCTCACATTGAGGGAACCACGTAAAAATTCTTGCGTTGCCTTTGATTTAATTTTTTTGCATTAGTTTTTATTCCCATTGATTGATTTACTTGTGGGAAATCATATCAATTTTCCCTAACAACTGGTATCAAAGCGTACGGTTTATTTGAGTTTATTTATTTGTGTAAATCAATGGAGAGGAATGTGAGTTGTATGTCTAGCTTCAATGGAAGCAATTAGGTAACTTGGAAAACTAAAATGGAAGACCTATTATTTTGTAAAGATTTATATGGACCCATTGAGGGTGATTCTGGAAAACCCGAGGATATGAAAGATGATGAATGGAATAGGCTTAATCAAAAAGTCGTTGGTGTTATCCGTCAATGAATCGATGACAGTGTATTTCATCATGTTGCTACTAAAACTTCGGCACATGATTTATGGAAAAAATTAGAGAGTCTTTATGATAGAAAATCAGTCACAAATAAAGCTTTTCTGTTTCGTAAGTTGGTTAATTTAAAATATAAAGATGGCAGCCACGTTCCAGAACATTTGGATGAAATAAAGAGTATTGTTAACCAACTTGCTTCTATGAAAATTATTTTTGATGATGAGTTGCAGGCTTTGATGCTACTTAGTTCTTTGCCCGAAAGTTGGGAGACTTTGGTTGTGACCGTTAGTAATTCAGCGCCCGATGGAGTTGTCACAATGGGCCAAGTCACTAGTAGCCTATTGAATGAAGAAACTAGAAGAAAATCAGCGGGTTCCTCTCATTCGGAAGCATTTGTTGTGAGAGGCTAAAGTAAAACAAGGGGGAGGAGTAAGACTTCTCATGGTCGTGATCAAAGCCATGACAAATCAAAAAATGGTTCTTTTTCAAAGAAAGACATTGAGTGCCATTATTGCCATGAGAAAGGGCACATGAAGCAGGAATGCCGAAAGCTCAAGAATAAAGAGAAAAGGTGTGACAAAAATGTAGACAAGAAGCAAGAAGACACAACGGCAGTTACTACCAATGATCTCATGGTCATTTGTGAAGATGATTGTATCAATTTTGTGGGCCAAGAGAGTAATTGGGTGATTGATTCCGGTGCTTCTTTTCATATGACTTCTCGAGTTGATTTCTTCACTACCTACACCGAAGGAGATTATGGTTTTGTTCGAATGGGTAATGAAGGTTTGTCCAAGATTATTGGCATGGGTGATGTTTGCTTGGAAACAAATTTGGGCTGCAAGTTGTTGCTTAAAGATGTGAGGCATGTTCCCGACATTCACCTTAATTTGATCTCTACTGGGAAGCTAGATGATGAAGGCGTCAATAACAAATTTGGTGATAGAATATGGAAGCTCACAAAGGATTCTTTGGTGGTGGCTAAGTGCAAGAAGACTCATACACTTTATTCGATGCAGGGAAAAATTTGTAAAGGTGTTGTCAATGCACTTGAAGATGATACTTCTACCGAATTGTGGCACAAGCGACTTGGCCACATGAGTGAAAAGGGGCTGCAAGTATTGTTCAAGAAAGAACTTCTACCCGGTTTGAAAGGTACACATCTCAAAACTTGTGTTCATTGTTTGGCGGATAAACAACATAGAGTTTCTTTTCATAAAAATGTTGCTTCTAGAAAAGAAAATGTTTTGGAGTTGATTCATTCGGATGTTTGTGGTCCTTTAAAAGTTAGAACACATGGTGGTGCACTTTATTTTGTTACTTTCACTGATGATTATTCAAGGAAAGTTTGGGCTTTTCTACTAAAAACTAAAGATCAAGTTCTAGAAGTATTTAAACATTTTCAGGCCATGGTTGAAAGAGAAATAGGGCAAAAATTGAAGTGCATCCGATCAGACAATGGTGGTGAATACATTGGGCCATTTGATGAGTATTGTTGCAGCCAAGGTATTCGGCATCAAAAGACAGATAAGAAGACTCCTCAACAAAATGGAGTTGCCGAGAGGATGAACCGTACCATTGTGGAAAGAACAAGGTGTTTGCTTTCACAAGCTAAATTGCTAAGATCCTTTTGCGGTAAGGCATTGAAGATAGCGGTTGACGTGATCAATTTGTCTCCTTCCTATCCTTTGAATGGTGATGTTCCAGAAAGAGTTTAGACCGGTAAAGATGTATCTTATGAGCACTTGAGAGTATTTGGTTGCCGAGCTTTTGTTCACATTCCAAAGGATGAGAGGTCCAAGCTTAATAGTAAGTCAAGACAATGCATTTTTCTGGGCTATGGGCGTGATGAATTCCAGTATAGATTGTGGGATCTGGTCAACAAGAAAGTCATTTGAAGCCGTAATGTTGTGTTTCTTGAAGACCAAACAATTGAAGACTTTGGCAAAGGTGATCAACCGGAGCCAAAAACTAGTGATCTCATTGACATGGATCCATCTCCTTCATCTTCAGTTAATGATGAAAATGGGGGAGATGTGCAACCACCTATTGGAGATGTAGAGGATGATACTAATCCTAATGAAGTTGAGCCAGAAATTGAGGAAGAGCATCCAACTCAAGAACCGCCACCACAACTTGAGTTGAGAAAATCTACAAGGGACCGATAACCTTCAAGAAAGTATCCTCCTAATGAATTTGTGTTGATTTCCGATCAAGGGGAGCCTGAGAGCTACCAAGAAGCAATTGAGCATGTAAAGAAAGGTGATTGGAAAAAGGCCATGGAAGAGGAGATGAATTCTTTACTTGAAAATCACACCTATGATTTAGTGAAGTTGCCTAAGGGGAGGAAAATTTTGAAAAATAAGTGGGTCTTCAAATTGAAAAATGATGGCAAGAATCTGAGGTATAAGACACGTCTTGTTATGAAAGGCTTTGGGCAAAAGAAAGGCATCGACTTTGATGAGATTTTCTCTCCGGTTGTGAAAATATTTTCTATTCGGGTTGTACTTGGCATGGCTGCAAGTATGAACCTTGAAGTTGAGCAACTTGATGTGAAGACCGCATTTCTTCATGGTGATCTTGAAGAAGAAATTTACATGGAGCAACCGGAAGGTTTTGTGGAAAAAGAGAAAGAGAAATTTGTTTGTAAATTGAAGAAAAGTTTTTATGATCTCAAGTAAGCCCCGCGGCAATGGTACAAAAAATTTGACTCTTTCATGATGAATAATGGTTTTTCTAAAACCACTTCGGACCACTGTGTGTTTGTGAAAAAATTTTCGGATGGTAAATTTATTATTCTTTTGCTTTATGTTGATGACATGTTAACTGTTGGTCAAGATTCTACCATGATTAACAGTTTGAAATTGGAGTTGAGCAAGTCTTTTGCTATGAAAGATTTGGGACTGGCGAAGCAAATACTTTGTATGAAAATTGTTCGTGATCGCAAAAAGGGGCTGATTTGGTTGTCTCAAGAAAGCTATATTGAGAAAGTTCTTGAGAGGTTCAACATGAATAAAGCAAAGCCAGCTGGTTGTCCACTTGTGGGTCACTTCAAACTTAGTTCGAATCAATGTCCTACAAGTGAGAAAGACAAGGAAGAGATGCTGAAAGTTCTTTATGCTTCAGCAGTTGGTTCTTTAATGTACGCCATGGTTTGTACAAGGCCGGATATTGCTCACGCTGTTGGTGTGGTGAGTCGTTTTCTCTCTAATCCGAGTAAAGAACATTGGGCAGCGGTAAAATGGATTCTAAGGTATCTTCGAGGGACTACGAAGGTGTATTTGTATTTTGGGGATGGTAAGCCGATGCTTGATGGGTTCACAGATTCTGACATGGCCGGTGATATTGATTCTAAGAAATCTACTTTGGAGTATTTGATGACTTTTGTAGGGAGAGCTGTGGCATGGCAATCTAAATTATAAAAATGTGTTGCTCTCTCAACTACCTAAGCTGAATTTATTGCTATTACAAAAGCTTGCAAAGAAGAGTTATGGTTGAAGAAATTTTTACAAGAGTTGGGTTTAAAGCAAGAAAAATATGTGCTTTATTGTGATAGTCAAAGTGCTATTCATTTAAGTAAAAATTCTACATTTCATTCGAGATCGAAACACATTGATGTGAGATACCACTAGATTCGTAATGTGTTAAATTCAAAATTGTTGCAACTCGAAAAGGTTCACACAGATGATAATATTTCGGATATGTTGACTAAGACTTTGTCGAGGAACAAACATTTAAAGTGTCGAACTTTGGCGGGTATGGTTGATATCTCCACCTAAGTCGGTAGGGAGAGAATTGTTGGGTATACCTCCTTATTGGAGTGTGGGACGCAATTGGGTTTGGAAAAAGAGTTTAATTTGGTTTAGTATTAATTATAATATATTTTCATATATTATATTTAATTTGTGGAGACCCAATCCAATTTGGAAACAACTAAGGTTTGATAAAATAAAATAAAAAAATCCCTAGATTCACAATATTTTGGGTTGGTTTTGTTTTTGCTCATCCCTGTGTGTGAAAAAAAAAAACGGCAGTAGCAGTTTGGTGCCCATTAATCAACTTGGTGTTGTTTTGGTATTCTTGATTTGACTTGGTCAATCAAGAATTAGTGCTTTGATTTGTGAAGCAGTTTGGTTCAATTTTCGGTTTTGATTTGGTTCGTTGTTTTGGGTCTTCTACAACTCTGGTATTGAAGATTTTGATTCATCTATTTGGTGAGGTCTTTCCTCTTATTTATTTGTGATTATTTAGAATTCACCTAAGGGTGATTTGTGAGATCATTCGTGTCTCGTTTGTAATCATTTGAAAACTTATTTGGTTGATAGTGGAATCTGATTTCGATCCTGTGGACGTACCTCACATTGAGAGAACCACGTAAAAATTCTTGCGTTGCCTTTAATTTAATTTTTTCACATTAATTTTTATTCCCATTAATAAATTTACTTGTAAAGAATCACATCAATTTTTCCTAACAATTCGGAGCGCCAACTGTCATGTTGCCTCCTTTATCGCGTCCATCACATCTGGGAGGTTTGCTTTGTCACTTCTGTCAACCGAAGCTCTGGTGAGGTTGATGGGGTGAACGTCATCAATTTTCCTTCTTCATTTCAACCAAACCTCTACAACTAGAATTGCCACGCGACAGCTGGTCCATCACTGCGTCCAAATCAGCGAAACTTCTCACTTCACCTCTATTGTTAAAATAGATCCCTTCAGTCATTCCAGAAGGATCTTAGTGGTTCTCAGCAACAACCACCGGCCGCAGAATGCGATTTTGTGGTTAGTTTTGCAGTCGACCGAGCACTATTGGAGACATGGGAGCAGCTACTTATTATTTCACCAGAAAAAAAAAGCTTCCACCTCAATATTCTACAAAAGACACAAATGGAATAGGCCACGCACGCGTCCCTATGAATAGCCATTATTGGTACCCTTTTCGAAGCACTTGGAAGATTGTCGTGTGTCAAGCATGTTGTATTATCATCCAGCTTGTGCGCCACCATTTATTAAGTCAGCTTTATGATGGTCAGCTTCCATTTGAAAAGTTTTTGTTTCTCAATCATTGCAGGGACATGTCGACATAGTTCATTCGGCAAAAGGTTCCCTCGTTTGTGAAATTTTATGCTCATTGCCAAGTTCATGAATGTAAAATTTGGTGCCAATTGCCGATTTTACAGATAATAAGGGCACATTGCCTTATCTGAATGCGTCATTCGGCAAGAGATTTACCTCGTTTTTACTATCATATTGATGCCGAGTGATTGACCTATTTGAATCATGTCGCTGAGTTCACACAACAGTTTTTACACAACATTTTTACAAGTGCACAAGCATAAAATAATTAATCGGCAATAATAAGCACAAAGTTAATTCAACAAAATAAGTTATTTTCATTAATAAACTGAAATGATTACAAGTCATTTTATACATGAAAATGGCCTAGAAACAAACAAAGATACAAAAAACAAAAACAAAGACAAATATATACTCTAGTTGGCATGAACTCTATTTGGGGTTAGAGTCAAGAGCTTCGATGCCTGTGTGTTTGGATGGGATCTCTAATAACCCACATGTCTTAGTCATGTTCATGTGCATTTGCATGATTTTGTCTTGTTAAGCTTGCATTTGTAGACTTTGACTTGTTTTGTCTAAGTAAAGGTCCCTGTCTTGTTTTGTACTTATGTGATTTGCCTAAGTGTTATATGCATGCTTTGTTCTTTCCTTGCTGTCTCAAGCCTAGGTCATGCCAAGCCTAGGTCATACCAAGCCTAGGTCGTGTTAAGCTTAGGTCATGCCAAGCCTAGGTCATGCCAACACCTAGGGCCATCTTGGAACCACTTTGGTTGACTTCCACCTTCACCTTGGCATATTAGCTGAGATGTCATCATCTAGGCCGAGGTGTGCGTCACCTAGGCCAAGATGTGTATCATCTAGGCGGAGATGTTATCATCTAGACGTCCTAGATCCTTGATCCTTGCACCTAGTGATCTTGTTCCTGGATTGGTACGACCTAGACCGAGGTGTGGCACATCTACGCCGAGGTGTGGCACAGCTTGGCTAAGTGTTATCGTTCCTAGCCGAGATCATTGAAACCTTCTTGCCGAAGCCTATGTCCTAACCCGAGATCATTGCCCATGTCACCTTACTTGTTGTATACACTTTGTCATACTCTTGTATTGTCATTCTGTTACCTTTTGAGGAGAGCCAACCAGTCGTTGCCACGTGTCCCAGCAGAGGGTTAAATCAGCCGGCAGAGAGAGAAAACATATCATTTGTCATATCTTTGTTCTAGGAAGAGAGAGAAGCTATAGGAAGAGTAAGAGAAGTTCTTAGAGAGAGAACTAGATTTTCAAGCTTGATCTTCACACCTTGAACCGTTAGATCTGTGTTTTGAGATTAGATTCTTGATCTACTCTTGTTATTCTTTATATTGATCCGATCACATTGCATGATCTAGCATGGTTCATAAGCCATGCATTGATTTAAAGTTTGGTTTTTGAAAGAGAAAATAATGTTCTTGTGTTCTTGAAATAAAACCATGTTTTGATCCGAAAGCTTGTATCAAGATCTATGTTTTTGTGTTTGTTTTCATAAGATCTTCAAGTATGGGTACCCAGGTCCATGTTTTCAAACTCATCTCATGAAATCTCAGATTTTGAATAAAGAAGTTATGTTTTTAGCATTCATGTTCTTCATGTTCATGTTCTTCAAGGGAGGAAACCCAGATTTCTAGACTTCACGTTTCCCTAGGTGTGGTCACCGAGACCACTCTTGCCTAGATCTCACACCTAGGCCAAGCATCGTATCTCACCTTAGCCTACCTTGTATGATCATTTACACCATTAGTCTATCTTGCATACACACCTAGGCCAACCATGGTACACCCTTGCCGGCACCTTATAACACCTCGGCAGGCAGCTGCACACCGAAGCCTAGGTAACCACACCTCGGCCAAGAGATGTGGGACCTCGGCCAAGACCTCCTGAGTTCACCCAGCTAGGTTATTTTTGCCTAGATCATTTCTGTGCATCCATTCCAAGACCTGGTTGGTACCCAACATGTTTTCCCTAGATGAAAAATAGTGATTTAACTCCCAGCATGTTTTACTTTGTCTTGACTTGGTTTTGAAAAGAAATGTCGGGATCATTTTCATTCATGTAAAGCTTGTTTTAAGAATGCATTGCACAACCATCTTGAGCATTCCTTCTTGTCTTCTTGAAGTGCATTCAGTATACTTTATTATGTATTTGTAGGTCTTGGATCCTTGCCTTAATCCCTACACCCGAAGAGCTATGTGAGTGGTATTTTTAATAAAGCTATGTTATAAAGTTTTGATAAAGCTTTGCTTCATTTTGGAAAAGTATTTGTTTAAGTATGAATGATTATCTCTAGCTTTTGTATCAAGTATTATCTTGTTTCGATGACATTCTTGGAAAGTCCTTTTATGCTAGAGGACTTTAAGCCCATGTAGCACCATGTTGAGATATCTCTGCCATCGACGGTCTTGTACGGATGGTACCACTGACGGTCTTGTACGGGTGGATTTGTCTAATCGATTCTGGGTCGATTATTCCTTTGTTTTGTCCGAAATGTTATCCCCCATGTATTATGTAGATGTTATTAAACATCCCAAGAAGATTTGAAAGACTTTGATTGATGAACTTGATTCATCCCATGTTTTGTTACAAGCTATGATATGTATTGTTTTCCTAAAGATCTTGGATATTATTCATTCAAACCTTTATTAATTATATCATTCACTAAGTATCCAAGCTCACCCTCTCCTTATATATATATATATATATATGTAGGTGACGAGCAAGAAGGCAGTGACGCCTAGATGTTTATTTGCAAGTTGTTTGTAATTCATTTTGTGTATGTCGGCTTGAGAAGCCTTTTGATCAAGATGTAATATGTACTTTATTTTATTTGTATCCAAGTTGTAAACCATGTTAAAATATATGTCATTTCATTTAATCTATGCACAGCTCTTATGGACTAATTAGATATAAATATATTGCTTCCGCACATGTAAGCCCCATATGTATACTCTGACTATGTGTGAATCCTTGTAAGTTAGCCTTTGGTAATCTCAGATTACTGGTCATCACGGCATCATTCTACTAGGGGCGGAATGGGGTCGTGACAGGATCGGCACGTCCAAAGTGACCTTGGTTGCTGCAAGGGCCTTTGTCCATCTGTGCTTGAACCCCATGTTCTCAAACCTCAGTGCTTCATCAGTATAATTATTCGTAGCCGACTCTTCCCCTTTCTTGAAAGCTTTACTTGCCACATGTTGCGCCTCAGCTAGTTGAGGCCTCACCTTATGAAGCTCCTCATTAGCTATCTTGTACACCGCTTCAATAGTCGCTGCGCTTTCTTAGGCAGCAAGGTGAAGCTTTTCAGCGTCCTCAGCCCTGGTGCGCTCGGCTTTGGCTCTAGTCTGTTTGGCAGTAGCTTTCTCATTTGCAACCCGCAAGGTCAGTAGCTACCATCCAAACTTTATTTTCTTCATACGAACTTGCTTCTTAAGTTGGCTGACTAGGTTTACTACTTGGCCATGTCCGCTACCAATGTCGACAATCCTCTCGGTGTAGACACCCCATTTTTGACCGTCCTCAAGACTTGGACGTCACCACTTGAACACTCGATGATCATCCATGTTCGTGTTTGTTTTGAGTTCCTGGAGGTCTTGGCTACGCGCCTTGCCTCAGGATCTCTCGACTTGCTTGTTCTGTGCTTGGTTTTACACCAAGGACTTGTTTGTTTTTGCACCTAAGGGTAGAGAGTAGCTTGCTAGCTACCCCTGATACCCACCGGCCATGGCTTGAGGCCACCGGCCGTGTTTTGAGGCTACCAGCCATTGGTGAAATAGTTCATTGGCCGGTCGGCATTTTGTATGGCCGGCTGACCACCTGTTTGGCCGATGGCCTCTTTTTCTGGCCAGTACCACCTTTTTGCCTTTTTCAGGCATGGTGCATTGCCAGCTGTGCCAGTTGGAATGCACAAACCCTGCCCCCGTGCACATCTGTGGCTATTTTGCCCTTTTTGCACCCTTTTGGTCTAGCTTCTTGAGGAAGCTTGGATCTTTGTCTTAGCTTCCTCAAGAAGCTTGGACCTACCTCAGCTTCCTCAGGAAGCCTTGGCCCCTTTGCCTTGGCTTCTTGAAGAAGCCTTGATCCTTTTATTTAGCTTCTCTTGGAAGTTTAGCATCTTTGAGGGTCTATATAAGGAGACAAACCCTCTCCTTGGTTTTGGTTCAGCAAAATCAAACCTAGAACATATATATTCTGATACATACATCTTCTCTCTCTATATCTCCCTCTCGCTCTCTTCATTTGTGTGTGTTTGAGGGCATAAAAGGGTGATTTGTTCTTACTTTTGCACTAAAATACACACCATTACACCATACTTCGACTTTGGGAGGTGTTGAGGGTTTATTCTTGAGGTTTTGAGCTTGTTTTGATCAGAAGAAGGTGGCTGGACTTGCTGTTCTTGAGGTGTTCTTCAAGGGTAACACTTTTGCTTTAGATTTCCCAATCTTGCATTAGCTTTTGACCTACTTTGCATACTGATTTGAGCTTCGTGTATAACTGAAAAAAGTCTTGTATTTGCATGCTTAAGATACTTCATTGAGGTCATTTGTTGTTTGGGGTCGATCTCCCCCTCTTAGGCCTTGTTTGGCCCTTTTTGTGCTCTTTTTGATAAGATTTGGGGACTTTTATGTATTGGCCTTCTCACCACTAAAATCCAGTGGATTTTCAGTGGTGAAGAAGGGGTTTTGAAGTATTGCATAGGAGAGGGACACCCCTCTCCCTTGGTCTCTCTTTTGTTTGCATTTTTAGCCCATAAGGGTAGCTTGTATGATTAGTTGTTCTTGGCTTCATTCCAGAGGTTTTTGGGTGTTATTGGGTCATATTATGCCTCTATTTTTGGTCAGATTAAAGGTCCCTTTCATGCATAATATACTTGCTTTGTATTCCCCCGTTATGCCTAGGAGTGCATCATGCATTTAACCTACTATGCTCTCATGTTTTGGCCTAACTTTGTGAAGTTCTTAGCCATGTCTTACCATGCTTAAGGTCTGTTGGGAGCTTATTTGATCATATTTACCATGTTTGGTATAGCCCCTTTGTATTTTGGCTTATGAGCCTTAAGGATGTGAGTCATAAGCATGTTTCAGTTGGGTTGTTTCAATGATTTGGAGTCATTTCACATGCCATTTCAGTCCCTAATCCATGTTCCTATGCATGAATCCGTCACCCTTTTCATGCCTTGAAGAGGTGTCCTTTTGTGCCTTGCAATGAGAATTGTGCATGCTTATGTATTTAAGTTTTTGGGGCTGCCATATCAGTGGGTTTTGGGGCATATTTTGATGCATAAAAACTCTGTTTTGGGTTCCTTAGTTCATGCCATGTTTGCTTGGGGTAGGTGTTGAGCAATGCTCTCTTTTGTGGCCTTGAATACCTTCTATTTTGCATCCATTCCCTAGCATATCTTGGTGTCATCTTTTGCATGCTTTTCAGAGTTTAACATGAGTGTTTAATGTCCAAGCATATTGCCCTTAAGTATGCTTAGAGTTATCCCCTTCCATGCTTAGATGATAGGCCTTGGTGTGTGCATGCTTGCATGCATAAGTTGTGCCATTTTTAACCCTTTTGGCCACTATTTTAGGGTGTGGCTGAGGCCTCCCATTTCAGTCTAAGTCCATTCTTGTACATAGTTGTATGTTTGACTTGTTGCCTCTCGTTGCATGTTTGCATTGTACCATGTTTGCATCACATGTTAAATTGCATTGTATTGCCTCTTACATGATTAGCACATTGCATGCTTGCATAATAGATTGCATTGCATTTGGCATGTTTTGCATCTTAGCCTCATGTTGCATTCTTGAGCCATGTTCGTATACATGCATTGTATTGCTTGGTTTGGGGTGTCAAACCAAGCATGAGGATTGAGAGCATTCGTACTCCAAGTGACGTAACACGTCTCAATCCTCGGTCGCCGACGCCCTTGATCTCAATATGATAGGGTGTTGGCATTCATCTCTTTTGTTGCATGTATTTTACATTGAATGGCAAACTTGGCCTCTTAGGCCATCATGCATCAAAATGCATAATTGATGGGCCGAGGGCCGAGGGTCACGCTCCATTGAGTCCATTGCATGATAGGAAGTGTATCCATACTCACATTTGCTTGAAAATTCCATGCTATACACTGTTTGCCCTCTGCTGCTGTTAACTGCAGGATTCTGTAGGAAGAAATAGCCGGCCGACTACTTTGAGTGCCGACCGACCAAATACAATTAGTCGGTGGCTCAACCAATGGTCGATGACCATTCCCTTCGGCCGGTGGTGTTCCCACTTGGTCAGTGATGCTCCCCAATATTCATAGAAGCATCCTTGGGACTTGTGCAAATTTTCAGAGGAGCAGGGCAGTGTAAACAGAGGCAACAGTGGCATCGTACCGGTTTCCGGGCGAGACGAGTCAAGCATGCACCATTCGCGCATTCCGAGGCAGGGCTGCAGCCATCTTCTTATATATTTAATTCGTTAATTAATTAGAAGTTCTGTAATAATTAATTTAGCAGTATTCATTTGGTTGTGTAATATTTTTTGGACCCTCCGAGCGAGGGCAATTGTGTAATAAGTGTGTATGAGTGTGTGTATGTCTTCCAACCCCACTTCTTTCTTCCCTTTTATTTACTAGCTTTCGATAGTTAGTATTAGGACATATTTAAATTAGCATACCTTATGTTATGCATGCGTGCATTCGTACATTTGTCTTGCATGCACCGGGCTCGGCTCATCATACTAACTGCATTCGTGTTTCAATTCCAATTTGAATACGTGTTAATTGTAGCATTTCGAATGTCATTTTAGAATAGTCGAGCCTATTGTATTTGTATTCCTGCATGTGTTACATTAGGCATTTCTGTATAGTTAGGATCATGCATGGATTTCTAACATAGCTTTTGTTTTGGCTTGGAGTACTCGGTAAGCTTTTACGCTTTAGCATCCTTGCATGCGTGTGAATGTTGCCATGACAGCATGATTACCATGAGGCTATTTGCTTGTGTGATATAACTGCTTGAATGCCTGTGGATGGAGGTTGAATTACCTGAATTGGAATAATGCATTAAAACCGTGAGTTTTAAGCCCACTTGATAGTGGCAAAAACCATCTTTTCTAAAGCCCACTCGAGGTTTGCAAAACCTACATTTTAGCCTACTTACGAGTAGCAAACTGCTTTCAAAAATAAACATGAAATGTTTTGTTCTAACTCAGGCAATTCAGTCTATACTTGTATGCTGTGCGCATCACATAGTAAATCTAGGCTAATAACCGAAATAAGAATGCATAATATTTTCAAAACAAGATATCATGATTAGTAGAGGCCGATCTTCGGATCGGGCGAGAGGGGGTGCTCATAGCTGACCTTCCCCAATCGTACCCAAGTTCCCGAGCCAAGGCAACTCTGGTGATGACAGACACGTGGCCTTAGGCAAACGAGTCAGGGTTTCCTAAATTCTCCCAAAATAAAATATTTAGGTGGTGACTCTGTATCTGGCAAAGCAGTCTATGTTTGGCACTTCTTTACAAAAATCTATTTTTCAAAACGATTTTCCGAATTTAGATTCTTTGGTTCAGATTAAGAACCATGACAATTAGAGTCCGAACTGTAGTGAGCCCAAAATGAATAGAACGGGACTCATCCTCCCAGGGCGTTCGGGGACGTCTACAGTTTCTGGCGACTCTGCTGGGGATCTAGAGAACTTGACTCGAACTTATGATATCTTGTTTTGACTACACTTATGTGTTTCTTTGCATTGCATGTGCATTGGTGTGCCTAGGACACTGTGTTTGCCATCTGCTATTCCTGAACGGCTTGCCGGAGGCTTGCTTTGTCAAAGCATGCCATAAGGCTGACCGGTTATGGGCTCTACCAGTATGGGAGCACAAACCTCGATTTTACCGGGGTACCCTTTTTGACCATTCAACCTAGTGCATATTCGGAATCGATTGTGACCATTCCAAACTAAGATAGGTTGCTTACCCGATTGTAAGTTGTTTGAAACCGCTGCGTGCGTAGTGAAACCCTAGCTCCTGATAAAATAGGACAGGGAAACCCTACCCCAACATAGGGGTGTTTTGGCTCTTATTTGCTTGTTATGTGCTGTTAGAGTGTGCCTCTACAAGTTGCATGTATCAATTTGCAAGTCTGGGTATCAGGCCTGTGGACATCAATATGTGAAGAATCAGTTTTACCTGAGGGTATTGGTTTACAGGCAGAATTTTGGGGCAGAATTCAGTAGAGGGCACAGTCATCTTACTATGCTTATATCTGTTTTGGTGAAATCAGGCTGAGGTGCTGTCTGTTTTCTCCTTTGCTAGGTAGTCTGGGAACCATAGCTTCAGAAGGCTCCAATATTCCCTAGGTTCATCAAACTTGTGCTGATAGACTTTGTCAGGTCAGAGATTCAGTTCAAGGGCAATCAGTGTTCCTTTGCCTGAGGCAGGGTAAAAGGGCCAGTCAGGTACGGATCATCAGTTCAGCAGTTACCAGATCAGTGGCCCTTATCCACCCAACCAGTAAACAGTTGGGCCGAGGTCTCAGTTTTCACCACAGGGATAGATATACCAGTCAGTCAGCTAGAACAGCAGAACATGGCAGGGATGGAGGAAATGATCCATCAACTCCAAGAAAGTATGAAACTCATGCAGCATGACGCTGCCCGTCAAGCGAAATTTGCCAAACAACAGGCTGCGGTCATGGCCCAACAGGCAGAGCTAATCACCAGGTTGCAGCAACAAACAGGAGCATCTGCTTCACATCAAGCTCCTCCACCACCAGGGGTTTCGACACCAGGGGAAACAACAAATGTCCAGGACGGTACGGACATTCCAACAGGGCCGGCTCCGCCCCCAATCCTACCCCAGCTATCCAAAACACCCACCAACCTGCCGGATTCTCCCTTTGAGTCCGAGGCAGACGCCACAGCATTGAAGGTGAGCAAGCTTAAAAAGCTGTTCAAGAAATCTCAAGGCGTCAAGTCCATCCCGGACATTGAGGATAGGTATACCGACGTGGCTGTGACACTGCTGGATCATTTCAAGATGCCACAAATTGACCGCTTTGGCGGATTCGGGGATCCCATGGTGCATCTATGGTTGTTCTCAGACATACTACGGCCGATAGGCCTCACTAGACTACAAAAGATTTCATTATTCGGCTGGACCCTGTCGGGTGTGGCGGCCATCTGGTACGCAAAATTGAAAGATGATGTCAAGAGGAACTGGGATGAGATGGCCAAGGCGTTCATTGCATAGTATTCTTATAACACACAAATCGAGACTACGACCCGTGATCTTGAGACGACAAGGCAGGAGCCTAAGGAGAGCTTTTCTGAATTCGTAGCCCGCTGGAGGGCCAAGGCCTCAATGATGACCATTAGGCCCACTGACAAGGATCAAATACGGATGGTTGTGTGCAACATCCAACTCAAACTAATGCAAAAAATGATCGTGCTCCCCTTCCCTACCTTTTCAGATTTGCATGAGATGGGGGCACAGATTGAGGATGCCTTGAAGCAGGGCTTGATTGATAATGACAAAGAGCAACCCAAGAGAACCTTCAACCGCAACAACAATACAGGCACAAGCAGTGCTACAACTGCAAGATCTTCTGAAGTGGGTATGGGCACCACTGCTGCATCAAGAACAGCTACCTCATTCACCGATGCGTCCGGAAGTAGCTCACAAAAAACCAAATATCCACCTCGAGTCAAGAGGGTTTTTACCCCACTTTATATGGCTTTGTCAAAGGCTCTAGAGGTCTTAATCCGGAAAGGACATCTGAAACCATTGGAACAATGGCCTTTGCCTGATCCTCTCCCTCTAATGCATGACCGGACTAAGTATTGTGCCTACCATCAACAAACCGGTCATGAGACCGATAGCTGCTTTCGTCTGCGCCATGATGTACAAGATTTGTTTGACAACAAGGTCGTTGCCGCACCAGTCTAGCAAAGTCTATCGTCATTGGGTCAGTGAACTTGTGGGGGATAATGCGAATATGTGATCAGGGGATGAACCACCTGCGAGCGGCACTCAGTTTACTCCGGATGTAGCGTTTGGCACGCACTGTTTTGAGCATTTGCGAATACTAGTTTTGTAGTTTCTGACTTGGGTATTGAGTCAGTTCTGTTGTTTTGTTTTGAGTTTGTCTCTTTGTATTAAGTCAGTCTTTTCATACTGAGTCAGTCGGGTCTGTCTTGTTGTATCGAGTCAGTCCTGTTTTGTTAGAGTCGAGTGATTTCGGGCGTGTTACCTCGGACATCACTTGCTTGTTTTGTGTTTGTCTTTTCGTTTTCTTTTGAGTCTGTTTCTGCCTTGGAGCCAGTTGTGCCAACAGATTTTGAATGAAACAGCAGTGATTTTCACACTCTTGTGTTTGCTTCTGCCTTGTGCCAGTTGTGCCAGAATTTTTGAATGAAACGGCAGTGCTTTTCACGTGCTCTTTTGTGCCTTGAACTCATTGCATTGACCTAAGTTTTTTAAAAACTTTTTGAACACTGTGGTAAAAATGAAGAGGAAGGAATTCCTTGGGTTTTGCAAAACTTGATCAATTGAGAGAAAGAGAGGCGTGCTAAGCACTTAATGATTGAGATCATGCTTGTTAGTGTGAGTACTGGGAAGGATCTTGGCTTGATCCAGATTGGTCCTACACTGTCTTCAGCGCGAATGATTTGTCGCTTTCTTAAAAGATTTCAAAAAATGTTTTGCGCGGTCCTGCGAAGACTTGTGTGGAATCGCTCTTGAGATTGTGCAGCCTAGGATCGCTCTCAACCTCAAGATTCAACCCCTTTGCTCTCAGAACCTTGAACTCAAATTCAGAATGTTCAACAGCCAACTACAATGTGAGGCCTGTGTGGCCAGATTTAAAGCAACCCTCGAACAAGAGGCACCAAAGTCAGATCAAGAAGATCAGTTGTCATCAAAAGAAGCTTGCAAAGCTAGATCAGAAACACCCCTAGAACTAGGGGCAAAGAATTTCAAATGTGCTCGTAGAGCCGAAGATGGATCATTCCACAAACCAAAGAAGGTCGGCAAGAATGCCAAATCCCAGAGAGAGGAAAGAAGAAAGTATTGCTGAAGAAAAACTGAGTTCCGATCCACAACACTAGGGGCAAATTCAGCCCCCCATTGGATGGACTCCTACATCGTCAGCGAACAGCAGCCATTCTCCTGGATTCAGATGACTTCGGGATCTCAAAACCATTTGACATGGACAAAGCTACACTTTTACCCTTAAGAGGCTCGCTGGGCCGAAAACCCGAAAGGGCGACCCAAGCAAAAGTTAGAGCAAGAAGAAAAAAGGAGAAAAAAAAAGAAGAGAAAAAGAGAAAAAATGCAAAGAATGAAGAAAAGATGAAAAAAGAAAAGGAAAAAAGAAAAGAAAAGATGAAAAAATTGAAAAGAATTGAAAAGAAAAGAAAAACAAAGCTCGCAAAGTTGAAAACCCGGAAGGGCAGCCTTGGCAAAAGTTGGAGCGCAAAATGAGAGGTTAAATGCCCGAGTGTACCTTATCCTGAACTACGTATGGCTTGATTCCCATGTTTGGGATACGTAGGCAACTTCATCTTGAAGTCCAGCCACAAACGCTTCGAATTCAACTATGTCCATGTGATGGTTCTGGTCATCTTTGTCTTCTCTGTATCCGAGAATTTGGTTGTGTTCGTTACTCTGAGGACTGACTACAATGCGCTGCGGTGCCATTCAAACAAGGGGCAACTTTCCGTTGCCATGCAGCTCTTTTCAAGCACGGGGCAGTTTTCCTTTGAATCTGAAGTTGTGCATCTCAAGAGTAGGTTCCATGCTCGTTAAACAGTGGCCGTTTGCAAAAACAGTTTTTGAGAATTTTTACTGAGGTTGACTAATTTTCTCGAAAATTGTTTCATTTTTTCAAAACTGGACCACTTCATGGACCCAAAAAAGGAAAATTTTCAGTGCTCATAACCTAACTTGCATGATTTTGAATCAGAAAATCGAACAAGCATGTTAATCTAACTCTCATGTTGGTCAAAATTGTTTTAGTAGAAAACCAAAACAAAAAAATGGTCAAAATGATGAACTAAAGGCACAGTTGAGTCAGGCTTCCTGTCTTTTTCCCGTTGTCAATGCATTTTCCAGAAAGGGCACCATACTTGCCAAGAAGGGCACAGCTGAAGCTGTCAAAAAAGGGTAAAAAGCTCTCATATCCTCCGAGCAACGAGGTATCAAGTCAAGTGCGAAGCACGAACTGGAATGGATCATGATATTCCACTCCCTCATCTGGACAGATCTGATCACGTCCAAACTCCCAGGCAGAGCATCGTCAACCAATGTCAGCTGCAGATTTGCTACACATCCAATTGTAGCACAGCCCCTCTGTGGGAGAAACTCACTGTTATGAACAAGAATAAGAATCTGGTAGAATACCAGGGGTAAGAGCCCACAACTTCTTGTTTATCCACTAACCACCTAGGGGAGGGATGAAAAATGAGAGATTGAAGAATAGAGAGATGTGCGCTGAGAGAAAAAGTAAGAAAAGGGCTTTTTCAGAAAAACAGAGCCTGAGGACCGAGTGATGTGAGAATAAAAAATGAGAAAGGGTGGGAAACACTACCCGGAGAAACTAGCTCCTCGCGAACTGAGAGGTCTCTCGTCTTTGTAACACGTTTGTGTATCGTGTCTTTTCTATTGTCCCAATTCTTGTTTTGAGTCTGTTTCGAGCATGTCTCATTGTGTTTAGGTAGTCTGCCTTCTGTTTTTCATTGTTGAGTCCTTTTTCACTGTGTTCAGTCGTAGGCTCAATACCCGGTTAAAAACACTCTCCTCAAATCGTTTTGTGCTCAGGGTGCTGTGTCATTCTCCACATTTGTGCAAAACAGAATTTGTTCTTTCATAAAACCGCAGGGTTCAACCCAGGTCATGTGAGAACAGTAGAACCAGGACCTATCTGAAGCTATAATGGTTCCGGACTGCAAAGCAAAAGCAAAAAAGGAAAATGTCGGGCATCTGAGTTTGTTCCAACTTCAGTAAGCTCCGAGATTGCATTCTGTATGCACCTCGTCAGACCTTGTCAATGCTCCAAAGTATGACTATGCCTCTACCTCAAGCTCAAGATCAAGTCTGCTTTAAGCCAGAATGGCGATCAAAAGTGCTCTCCCTGAGTACCATTCCCTGCCAGAGGCATCTCGGCTGTGTTCGCAATGAATTCCTAGGAGATCAACTGCGAAAGTGAAAACTAGAGTTCGAATGGCTGTTGCCTAAAACGCAAAGGTTCGGGATTTCTGAGACTAAAGTCTGGTTTAAATACCCAGGGGTGTATCCCCAGCTTGAAATCTATATGGAAGCCCCATAGGTTGAGATAGCGTGTATGCACCTCAATTCTGGATACTGAACCAACCTAGTCTGTCACCCCGTTGGATAATAAGGAAAGTTATGAATATGATCAGGAAGAAAGGCAGTGTCCAAAGTGTTCTACGTGAAGAACCCTTGTCAGTATTTCAGAACCTTTGTACTGTAAGTTGAAGGTAAGTGTTCGAAGAGCACAAGGGAAGATCCCCGTCGGAGAAGAGTGGTTCACCGCCACTCATCTCATGAGGTGCTTTCTAAAGCACCGCTTAGTCCATTTATTGTTTTCCTTAAGCATCATGCATTGTAATGCATTGTACCTATCAAATTTCTTTCTCAGTCATGCATGATATTGTATGTACGGTTCATTCAAAGAAGTTCCATTTAAGATCATTTATTTAGTGTATCAATCACACTTCATTCAGTGTATCAATTACACTCTCATTTATTTAGTGTATCGATCACACTTCATTCACTTAGTGTATCAATTACACTCTAATTTATTTAGTGTATCAATCACACTTTATTCACTTTGTGCATCTATTACACTCTCACTCATTTAGTGTATCAATCACACTTCATTCATTTTGTGTATCCATTGCACACATTCTCATTTTGTGTATCTATCACGCACGTATTCACTTTTGTGTATCTATCACACACCTTCTCATTTTCTGTATCTATCACAATCCATTTATTTAGTGTATCAATCACACTTCATTTATTTAGTGTATCAATCACACCTCATTCACCCTTAGTGTATCTATCACACTTTCTTCATTCGTTTAGTGTATCAATCACATTTCATTTATTTAGTGTATCAATTACACTCTCTTCACTTAGTGTATCTATTGCACACATTCTCATTTTGTGTATCTATCACGCATATTCTCATTTTCTGTATCTATCACACACATCCTCATTTTGTGTATCTATCATGCACATATTCACGTCATTATCTTTTGTGTATCCATCACACCTATTCACTTAGTGCATCTATCACACTTCGTGTTCACATTTAGTGTATCCATCACATTTGTTCACTTAGTGCATCTATCACACTTCGTGTTCACATTTAGTATATCAATCATACTCTTTTTACTAAGTGCATCTATCATACTTCGTGTTTACATTTAGTATATCAATCATACTCTGTTCATTAAGTGCATCTATCATACTTCGTGTTCACATTTAGTATATCAATCATACTCTGTTCACTAAGTGCATCCATCACACTTCGTGTTCACATTTAGTATAGAAATCATACTTTTTTCACTAAGTGCGTCTATCACACTTCGTGTTCACCTTTAGTATATCTATCATACTTGTTCACTAAGTGCATCTATCACACTTCGTGTTCACATTTAGTATATCAATTATACTCTGTTCACTAAGTGCATCTATCACACTTCGTGATCACCTTTAGTATATCCATCATACTTGTTCACTAAGTGCATCTATCACACTTCGTGTTCACCTTTTGTATATCCATCATACTTGTTCACTAAGTGCATCTATCACACTTCGTGTTCACCTTTAGTATATCTATCATACTCTGTTCACTAAGTGCATCTATCACACTTCGTGTTCATATTTAGTATATCAATCATACTCTGTTCACTAAGTGCATCTATCACACTTCATGTTCACCTTTAGTATATCGATCATATTCTGTTCACTAAGTGCATCTATCACACTTCGTGTTCACATTTAGTGTATCCATCACACTTGTTCACTTAGTGCATCTATCACACTTCGTGTTCACCTTTTGTATATCCATCATACTTGTTCACTAAGTGCATCTATCACACTTCGTGTTCACCTTTAGTATATCTATCATACTATGTTCACTAAGTGCATCCATCTCACTTCGTGTTCGCCTTTAGTATATTAATCATACTCTGTTCACTAAGTGCATCTATCACACTTCGTGTTCACATTTAGTGTATCCATCACACTTGTTCACTTAGTGCATCTATCACACTTCGTGTTCACCTTTAGTGTATCCATTACACTTGTTCATTTAGTGCATCTATCACACTTCGTGTTCACCTTTAGTATATCTATCATACTTGTTCACTTAATGCATCTATCACACTTCGTGTTGACCTTTAGTGTATCCATCACACTTGTTCACTTAGTGCATCTATCACACTTTGTGTTCACCGTTAGTATATCTATCATACTTTGTTCACTGAGTGCATCTATCACACTCTGTGTTCACCTTTTGTGTATCCATCACACTTTGTTCACTTAGTGCATCTATCACACTTTGTGTTCACCCTTTGTATATCTATCACACCGTGCTCACTACACTCGCTTAGTGTATCTATCACGCGCTCAGCTACTGTATCTATCACATTTTACTTCATATAGTGTATCTATCACATGCTCACTTTGTGTATCAATCACACACGTTCGCTTTGTGTATCAATCGCACACTCTCGCTTTGTGTATCTATCATACCTTGTTCACTTGGTGCGTCTATCACACTTTGTGTTCACCTTTTGTATATCCATCACACTTGTTCACTTAGTGCATCTATCATACTTTGTGCACACCTTTTGTGTATCTATCACACGCTCACCTTTGTGTATCTATCACACGCTCACACTTTGCTTCATATAGTGTATCCATCACACTTGCTTCACCTTTTATGTATCTATCACACTATGCTCACTTTGTGTATCTATCACACGTTCACTTTGTGTATCCATCACACGCTCCCTTTGTGCATCCACCACACACGTTTGCTTAGTGTATCTATCACATATTTGCTCAGTGTATCCATCACACTCGTTTCGCTTTGTGTATCTATCACACTTTGCTTCGCTTAGTGTATCAATCATACTTTATTCGTATAAGCATATCCATCACACTCTCTTCACTATGTGTATCTATCACACATGCTTGTCCACTTAGTGTATCTGTCACACTTTGTTCACTTTTTGTGTATCTATCGCACATGTTCGTGAGAATTGCATAATTCTCTTACATCCTTTCTGCATTGTAATGTAGCTTGGTTTCTACTTGCTTAAAACTGTTGCATTGTATATGCTTCATTACAGCTTTCTTTACATGATCATAAGTTATGTCCGGCTTCTTACATTTTCAGCTGCATTTTGCCCCTGCCTTCGGGCGCATATCTTATCTGTAGCTTGTATGTTTGTCTAAGTCTTCGGCCTTGTCAAAAATGGGTCGTCTCTGGGCTTTGACACTCACTCCCGTCATTGTTATGACTTTCGAGTTCTGTCAAAGAGGGGCAACTGTAGACACCCTATTTTTTACCGTCCTCAAGACTTGGACGTCACCGCTTGAACACTCGGTGATCATCCATGTTCGTGTTTGTTTTGAGTTCCTGGAGGTCTTGGCTACGCGCCTTGCCTCAGGATCTCTCAACTTGCTTGTTCTGTGCTTGGTTTTACACCAAGGACTTGTTTGTTTTTGCACCTAAGGGTAGAGAGTAGCTTGCTAGCTACCCCTGATACCCACCGGCCATGGCTTGGGGCCACTGGCCGTATTTTGAGGCTACCGGCCATTGGTGAAATAGTCCATTGGCCGGTCGACATTTTGTGTGGCCGGCCGACCACCTGTTTGGCTGATGGCCTCCTTTTCTGGCCGGTACCACCTTTTTGCCTTTTTCAGGCATGGTGCATGCCAGCTGTGCCAGCTGGAATGCATAAACCCTGCCCCCGTGCACATCTGTGGCTGTTTTGTCCCTTTTGCACCCTTTTGGTCTAGCTTCTTGAAGAAGCTTGGATCTTTGTCTTAGCTTCCTCAAGAAGCTTGGACCCTGCCTCAGCTTCCTCAAGAAGCCATGGCCCCTTTGCCTTGGCTTCTTGAAGAAGCCTTGATCCTTTTATTTAGCTTCTCTTGGAAGCTTAGCACCTTTGAGGGTCTATATAAGGAGACAAACCCTCTCCTTGGCTTTGGTTCAGCAAAATCAGACCTAGAATATATATATTCTGATACATACATCTTCTCTCTCTATATCTCCCTCTCTCTCTTCATTTGTGTGTGTTTGAGGGCCTAAAAGAGTGATTTGTTCTTACTTTTGCACTAAAACACACACCATTACACCATACTTCGACTTTGGGAGGTGTTGAGGGTTTATTCTTGAGGTTTTGAACTAGTTTTGATCAGAAGAAGGTGGCTGGACTTGCTGTTCTTGAGGTGTTCTTCAAGGGTAACACTTTTGCTTTAGATTCCCCAATCTTGCACTAGCTTTTGACCTGCATTGCATACTGATTTGAGCTTCGTGTATAACTAAAAAAAGTCTTGTATTTGCATGCTTAAGATACTTCATTAAGGTCATTTTGTTGTTTGGGGTTGATCTCCCCCTCTCAGGCCTTGTTTGGCCCTTTTTGTGCTCTCTTTGATAAGCTTTGGGGACTTTTGTGTATTGGCCTTCTCACCACTGAAATCCAGTGGATTTTCAGTGGTGAAGAAGGGGTTTTGAACTATTGCATGGGGGAGGGACACCCCTCCCCCTTGGTCTCTCTTTTGTTTGCATTTTTGGCCCATAAGGGTAGCATGTATGATTAGTTGTTCTTGGCTTCATTCCAGAGGTCTTTGGGTGTTATTGGGTCATATTATGCCTCTATTTTTGGTCAGATTAAAGGTCCCTTGCATGCATAATATACTTGCTTTGTATTCCCCCGTTATGCCTAGAAGTGCATCATGCATTTAACCTACTATGCTCTCATGTTTTGGCCTAACTTTGTGAAGTTCTTAGCCATGTCTTACCATGCTTAAGGTCTGTTGGGAGCTTATTTGATCATATTTACCATGTTTGGTATAACCCCTTTGTATTTTGGCTTGTGAGCCTTGAGGGTGTGAGTCATGAGCATGTTTTAGTTGGGTTGTTTCAATGATTTGGAGTCATTTCACATGCTATTTTAGTCCCTAATCCATGTTTCTATGCATGTATCCGTCACCCTTTTCATGCCTTGAAGAGGTGTCCTTTTGTGCCTTGAAATGAGCATTGTGCATGCTTATGTATTTAAGTTTTGGGGGCTGCCATATCGGTGGGTTTTGGGGCATATTTTGATGCATAAAAACTCTGTTTTGGGTTCCTTAGTTCATGCCATGTTTGCTTGGGGTAGGTGTTGAGCAATGCTCTCTTTTGTGGCCTTGAATACCTTCTATTTTGTATACATTCCCTAGCATATCTTGGTGTCATCTTTTGCATGCTTTTCAGAGTTTAACATGAGTGTTTAATGTCCAAGCATATTGCCCTTAAGTATGTTTAGAGTTATCTCCTTCCATGCTTAGATGATAGGCCTTGGTGTGTGCATGCTTGCATGCATAAGTTGTGCCATTTTTTACCCTTTTGGCCACTGTTTTAGGGTGTGGCTGAGGCCTCCCATTTCAGTCTAAGTCCATTCTTGTACATAGTTGTATGTTTGACTTGTTGCCTCTCATTGCATGCTTGCAATGTACCATGTTTGCATCACATGTTAAATTGCACTGTATTGCCTCTTGCATGATTAGCACATTGCATGCTTGCATAATAGATTGCATTGCATTTGGCATGTTTTGCATCTTAGCCTCATGTTGCATTCTTAAGCCATGTTCATATACATGCATTGCATTGCTTGGTTTGGGGTGTCAAACCAAGCATGAGGATTGAGAGTATTCGTACTCCAAGTGACGTAACACGTCTCAATCCTCGGTCGCCGATGCCCTTGATCTCAATATGATAGGGTGTTGGCATTCATCTCTTTTGCTGCATGCATTTTACATTGAATGGTAAACTTGGACTCTTAGGCCATCATGCATCAAAATGCATAATTGATGGCCCGAGGGCCAAGGGTCACGCTCCCTTGAGTCCATTGCATGATGGGGATTGTAGTCATGCTCACATTTGCTTGAAAATTCCATGCCATACACTGCTTGCCCTCTGCTGCTGTCAACTGTAGGATTTTGCAGGAAGAAATAGTCGGCCGGCTACTTTGAGTGCCGACCGACCAAATACAATTAGCCGATGGCTCAACCAATGGTCGATGACCATTCCCTTCGGCCGGTGGTGTTCCCACTTGGTCAGTGATGCTCCCCAGTGTTCAGAGAAGCATCCTTGGGACTTGTGCAAATTTTCAAAGGAGCAGAGCAGTGTAAACAGAGGCAACAGTGGCATGGTATGGGTTTCCGGGCGAGACGAGTCAAGCATGCACCATTCGGGCATTCCGGGGCAGGGCTGCGGCCATCTTCCTTCTATATTTAATTCGTTAATTAATTAGAAGTTCTGTAATAATTAATTTAGCAGTATTCATTTGGTTGTGTAATATTTTTTGGACCCTCCGAGCGGGGGAATTGTGTAATAAGTGTGTATGAGTGTGTATATGTCTTCCAACCCCACTTCTTTCTTCCCTTTTATTTACTAGCTTTCGATGGTTAGTATTAGGACATATTTAAATTAGCATACCTTATGTTATGCATGCGTACATTCATACATTTGTCTTGCATGCACCGGGCTCGGCTCATCATACTAACTGCATTCGTGTTTCAATTCCAATTTGAATACATGTTAGTTGTAGCATTTCAAATGTCATTTTAGAATAGTCGAGCCTATTGTATTCGCATTCCTGCATGTGTTACATTAAGCATTTCTGTATAGTTAGGATCATGCATGGATTTCTAACATAGCTTTTGTTTTGGCTTGGAATACTCGGTAAGCTTTTACGCTTTAGCATCCTTGCATGCGTGTGAATGTTGCCATGACAGCATGATTGCCATGAGGCTATTTGCATATGTGATATAACTGTTTGAATGCCTGTGGATGGAGGTTGAATTACCTGAATTGGAATAATGCATTAAAACCGTGAGTTTTAAGCCCACTTGATAGTAGCAAAAACCATCTTTTCTAAAGCCCACTCGAGGGTGGCAAAACCTGTATTTTAGCCTACTTACGAGTAGCAAACTGCTTTCAAAAATAAACATGAAATGTTTTGTTCTAATTCAGGCAATTCAGTCTATACTTGTATGCTGTGCGCATCACATAGTAAATCTAGGCTAATAACCGGAATAAGAACGCATAATGTTTTCAAAACAAGATATCATGATTAGTAGAGGCCGATCTTCGGACCGGGCGAGAGGCGGTGCTCATAGCTGACCTTCCCCAATCGTACCCAAGTTCCCAAGCCGAGGCAACTCTAGTGATGACGAACACGTGGCCTTAGGCAAACGAGTCAGGGTTTCCTAAATTCTCCCAAAATAAAATATTTAGGTGGCGACTCTGTATCTGGAAAAACAGTCCATGTTTGGCACTTCTTTACAAAAATCTATTTTTCAAAACGATTTGCCGAATTTGTACTCTTTGGTTCAGATTAAGAACTGTGACAATTAGAGTCCGAACTATAGTGAGCCCAAAACGAACAGAACGAGACTCATCCTCCCGGGGCATTCGGGGACGTCTACACTCGGCAGCCTGCAAAAAGTTTGTGTTAGAATCAATTTGCAATCTACAATAACCGAAATTCAGCAAAGGACTTACCAAGATCGCGGATTGAATTGTCATAGCAATGGCCACAACATCATCTTCAGCAGTATTTCTTTGTCTACTGGAAGCATAATAGCTTTGGCCAAGCGTAGGGCAATGTTGGGCTCCTTGAATGCCGAAGCACTCATTGACACATTGGCATCCTTCACCTTTGGACGAATTACGAAAGGTTGTGTGATGTCCAACGCGGGGGAGACGTGCGCCCTTTTCTCTGCCAGTTTTTCTAACTCGACGAGGCATTTTGAGCCCCTTTACTTGTGTTCGATGAAAACAACTACAGAACTAGCTATTCTGGAACGAATTCCTTAGGGGCCTCAACTTCTTTCTAGATGGAAATCTCTTCCACCTGAACTTTAGGCTCCCCACTCTTGTCAGCGACATCTGAAGGCTTGCTTTTGGCATTAGTAGCCAACTTCTCAACATTTTTCCGTTTTGTGAGTTGAGACAATGACAACTTCTCGGAGCCCGTGTCTTCCCTTGAAACTAGCAGATCCTTCAAGTCTTGGAAAATAAAGAAGTAAGTGTCCTCCCAAATATGAGTTTCGGGATCTACTCAACCAGAAAAAGTCTCAGGCTTAGGGGACAAACCATGTTTTGATGTGCCAACTTCTTCTAGGGAAAGATTTTTTACTAACTCCCTGTCCTCGGCACCTTCTTCTTCTACCCCTGCGTCGCCAACTACTTCAATAACTCCACTAAATTCCCTAAAGTTGAGATCGTCGCTGTATGTGATGGCCACAAGATAGTTCTCCCCTTCGAGGATTGGCACATTATCAACGCAGCGAATGTTGTATAGGTAGGGTCGTATCATAGCAATATGTGGGCAGCACAGTCCTAACCCTTGTAGTCTTTTCGGCCAAAACAATCTATGGCAGTTTTTATGTGCGCAAGCAGTTCAACATCCCTTGATGTAAGAAACTTTTGAATATCGACACCTGTAAAAGAATAAAGTCAATTAGAAGCAATCAAAGGTATGCATTCAAGTTTAAAGAATAGGAGCTACTCGGCCACCTAGGTCACCCTTATACCTAGGAATGTGATTTGAATGATCTTCTTTAGAGTTGAATTTCCAGTTACCACGGACCAGGACCATTACATCATCCACACTTTACCCCAAACTGGCTAGCATGGTCCTTATCCTTGGCCTTTAGGAAAAACCTCCCAAGCCGACCAGAGGACTTGGCAAGGGTATAACAGTATCAAATAGCAGGTACTCCTAGGTTAATCTCTAAAATAAGGGTTAACTCAACAATTCCCATGATGATTCAAAAAAAGTTGACATTTAGCTGAGAGGGAATCAAACTCCAGAAACGAAGAACAGAGCGTAGCAGGGGATGGAAGGGGAAGCGAACTCCACCCTTAGTGATAGCTAGGAGCAGCAGAGCAATAGTGCTCACATCGACCATCTCTAGGCTAACCACCTTATCCCTAATAAGTTATAGTTGAACCTCATTTTGGATTTCAAAATGACGATGGAAAGACACAATCTTTGATTCAAAAAGAAGTTCTTTTAAGTGGTTCGCCATAGAAAACTTACAAGAAAAACTCACGGTAAAGAAAAAAAAAAGGGGGGCTAAATCAAGAAATGTGATACGAAAAGAGGTAGAGGCTCAGAAGACTTACACAAAAATATGAGGGTTTCTCAGGAGAGGAATGGCGAAGCAACGTCAATGCAGAAGATGAAGATGAAGAAGTGCAAAAGTGAAAAGTTTTTCAGAAGGGAAAAGGCGCTAAAGATTTTTTGAAAGTGCAATAATGAAGTGTGTCAAAGAAGTCTGAAGAAGCGGGGAGGGTTTATCTCTGCTAAGGGATCTGTGTAAGAAATAAAGCGATGTGCCCAACACGTGCCTGAATCTCAAGGCACAAGGATAGCATCCCACGCATGAGTTCAGCCGAACAGTGGTTCAATGCGAGCCGAGCACGTAAGCCACTTGGTGTTCGAGATAGCCAAGAGCTTAGGAGGCAATTATGGGAGCTGAGTATAAAAATTATACATTCGGCAAACAGAGCATAAGCCCATCACTGATGGCCCAGTTAGGCCCATACTTGACCAAGCCCACTGGATTAGAGATACGATGCCAGGTGATCTATGTGCCAATTAGGTGACACGCCGAGAAACAATCGCCGACAATTTAAGAGCATTCATGTCGACTAGAAAGGTCAGTTCGGCAGACAATCCCAATCGAAGTGGGCCCAAGCTGTCCCTTTCCGAAGGTTTAATTAGGGCTATGCAAAATACCTCCCAAACCACTAAAACCACACCGCTTCGTATCAATTCACACTAGTCTATCCGCTAACCGCGAATTAAACTTTAAAATTTTTAATCCGCCTTTGAAACTGTTCCGCTCTGCTATAGTTAATACAAATATATTTTTTAACCCCTAATAAAATATCAAAATAAAAATGAGTATAAGAGAGATTTAAAATGTGAAATTTGTTATAAATTAGTAGTTATATATATATGAAATATATTATTTAAAATTAGTTTGTGTTATATATATGAAAAATATTATGCAAATTAGTGTTATAAATTATGTAAATGCTTAATAATTTGTTAGAATATTCTTCAATCTGCCCAAAACGTAATTTGTCAATCTGTCAAACTGTCATTCGCTTTATAATTTTACTATCAAACTACCCAAAGCGCACCGCTCACACCCTTAAGCGTAATAGGGACAAAGGTCCTGACATTGTAGTAATGATGAAAAACTCAATTTCCGTAAAGAAATATCTACACAAGGTCTCTATATAAGGAAAAGAACTGGGAGAAGAAAGGTATGCACATTCACCCAAACTTAATTTGTTCCCAAAGTATCTAACCTATCACCTTTCATCTAGAATATGACTTAATAGTTGGAGTGCTAATTCCAGCACCCCCAATCGGAGTGTTTCTTGTTTCAGGCACCGAAGTGAAAATCAAACAAAGGTCTATTTGGGACAGAAGAATATTGTAAAACTATCCCTCACAGAGTCCTGTGATGAGGAAGAAGTCACCAGACAACTAATCAAACAATCAACCTAAGAAACAATCAGAAGAAATAAATAATATAACAAAATTTCAACATCGAGAAAAATTATCAATCTTGTATTTAATAAGGATTAACTTCTAAACATTTAGATAGAAGTGTACCGCAATGATCAAGTTATTTATGGTTTGCTCTATCAATTATTCATTCTTATAGAAATGTATAATTATTTGGAGAAAATCATTTATGAATAAAATTTTTGAACATAAAATTAAAAAATAAAAAAATCTAGCAGTGACACTTTTGAATTAAGTCATAATAATTAATGTTTATTTTAAAATGAAAAATAAATTTAAAAAAAGTCACTCCATACTATATAGGAAATTCTATTATTTGGGGTGTGCACCATATGTATCTTTAGTTATGACTTTTATGATATTCGGTTATGACTTATTGTGGTGTTAGTTATGACTCATTGTGATATTAGCTATGATATTATTTTGGTTATGATCCGAAAACACTTTGGTTATATCTTATGTGTGTTTAGTTACAACTCATTTTTTTAGATATGACTTTCATAAGATTAAGTTATGACACAAATGTTTTAATTTGCATATGGTACACACCTTTTAAGGTTGTGTACTATAACATTCACTAAAGGAAAATTCACATTTTGCGGTGTTTAAAAAACACCGCTATAAGTGCAAAAAAGTGCCACTAATTCTTTTTGTGACGTTTAATACCAAACACCGACAACGCGGTCGTCGCTATAGCTTTATGGTGTTTGAAAATTTTTATTTTATTAGTATAGGTGGCATTTTTAAAAACGCTGCCAAATGTCCTACCCTAACAGTACTATGACGTCACTATGGTTTTAGCGACATTTTTAAAATGCCGTCATATCTTTTTTTTATTTAAAAAATTCCAACCGTTACTATGATAGTGGCGTTATGCTAATTTTATGTGATTGAACTAAAAAAATACCTGTAATAAAACTGAATAGCACTAATATGAAATAATAACTCCCATTCAAATAGCAAATGCCGCATTAATTCACTTTCCCATTCAATTTAATATCCAATCACCATTACCCTCAAAATAACATATCCAAAAATTGAATTCACAATTCTCAATCAAAAAATTACAACTTTGTATACAAAGCCACAAAATAACATTACCCTCTTCTCTCTCTCACTACTCCCTCCCGCATTTAACACAAAAAATAAGAAGAAAGTGAACCAAAACACCTAATCCCCCAGTCAGATCAAAGGAAAAAAAGAAAAAATAAGAGAAATAAGAATCCATCACGTGCAACCATTCCACGCATGCCGCCTGAATAGAAACAGCAGAGGAGCACAATTCTTTATAAGCTTTCCTAGCAGGATACATACGAAAATCTCTCTGAATTCTCAGACAAGAAGCTTATCTCCTAATATTCTCATAAACTTCTCGAGCAAGTTGTCTTGTAATCAGCATAAGGAAAAAAATCAATGAGTTATATACTTTCAAAACGTCAGCAGATAGGATTAATGAGATAATTAAGAAAGTTCAATTGAAAAAGACACATCTAACACAATTAATTACCTCTACACACAGATTGAATCCGTATTACAGAACGACGAACTAAGACAAAAGTTTTGCAAGCCATGTAAGAACGGATTTTCCTCTAAATAATGAGTAATTATAATCCAATATCTGAATTTATATTAATTACAAGATATCAAAAGGCAAAAACCATCTAGTATGGATGAACAAATATATCCTAATGTTTGAAGCCTCATATCTTTGGTTTTCATGCAAATGAGAATTATAGTGCCTAATTACTTCTTCTTTTTTATCGGCACCTAAATACGAGAACATCACAAATATATCAATCATGTGTTTCAAACATATCAATAATATCAGGGGAATCAGCAATCATCAATCTAGCTAGTATTCCTTTTTATACTGAAGCATTGGCATCATAAACATCCATCACAGTTCGAGGCAGATTTAAAGGTATGACGAACAACTAGACATGAAAAGGATGTATTGATGAGGAAGGAACTAGAAATGATGCCACTATACACAGTAAAAATGCCAAAATATATTGATGCACTCTAAGTTGACAACGTAATGACCATAAAAATAAAGAGTTTATTATGGCCACAATGACTTGAGAGAAATTGCCATGTAGAAATAACATAGTTTTAGTTGGCACCCGTTTTAGAAATAGCTTTCTTCATATAATAATGAGTTATATTATTACCTGATCGCCTTGCAATCCCACCTTCTTTAAGAGCCTCTTGCATGCATCAAACTCATCTATACTAGTATATATAAAATAAAAACATGACAAAGGTAGGAAGTTTAAATAGTTTGTTTGAACATGTGTAAGTTAATTAAGAGAAATAAACTTATCAAAAGAATAATTATAAAAAGTAACCAAGAAATCAAAAAAAAAATAAAAAATCAAATTACCTCCCATCCAAAACTTCAGGTGCCAGCACGCCAAATCGATCTACAAATTCCAAAAAAGGTTTTCTTGTAGGATATCCAGCACACCTGATCCTAATTGCCTCCATGACTCCCTGGAAGGAGACACATAAAACAAATAAAATTTGGAAGAAAAAAAAAGGCAACCAGCTGTAGACGCCCTATTTTTGACGGCCCTTACGACTTGGACGCCATTGCATGCACACCCGATGATGAGTTTATATGCTCGTCAAGTGCTCAAAGTCCTTAACAGGATGCCACAACTTTGAGCCCCTCAAACCCTACACCCTTGTTGTCTCATTCTTGAACCAAGCCTTGGTTCTTCAAGCCTGCAACCCTTAGTGGCCTGCCGACTACCTTTTTGGGCCGTTGGCCATCACTTTTTGGCTGCCGGCCACTGATGTCGCTTACTGGCCACCAATGATGGCCGGCCGGCCACCACCAGTTTCTTTTGCAAATATTTTGTGACAACTGTGCCAACTGTTTGCACAGATACATACATCTACCCCCACATGTAGGGTTGGATGTTCTTAAGGGGAATTCATGTTTTCTATATATAGGAGACCTCTCTCTCATGTTTGAAGGTTAGAAACATTTTAGAACAAAATTTTTCCTCTCTTTACAATTCTCTCTCCCTCTAGCAAATTCCTACACTTTGCCTACAAATCCTTAACCTTTGCCTACAAACCCTTAACCAAACCTTCTCCTCTTTGAGCTGAGACACTTTTGAGCTCGGTTTGAGCTCTTGAATGGTGTGTTGTCTTGGTTTTGTTGCTTGAATTGCTTCTTTTCTTCAAGAGGTATACCTTCTCTTGCTTTTGTACCAACTCTACACTACTTCTTTTCTATCTTTTCTTACTGATTTTGAAGTGTTTTTTAACTATTTTTATAGGCTAAAGCTTATGGTTTAAGGCTATTAAAGGTAGAGGGGTTAACCACCGTTCTTTAAACCTTGTTCTCTAAGCCTTTACACTTGTGTTTTCCATCTCTTCATCAACTTTTTTTGAGCTTTTTGCCACTGATATTCAGATGTTTTTAGAGGCCAAAAAAGTGGTTTTGAAGTCCCAAAAATGGAGGGGTTATCCACCCCTCCTTTGGCTTGTTTACTTGCTTAAATTGCTCCATGTTTTAGCTTATTATTTTAGCTACTTTTGTCTTCATTCCAGCACATTTTTGTACTATTTTTGAACTGTCTAAACTCTAAAATTTTGGGTTGAAACTTGTGGTTTAAGGCCATTAAAGGTTGAGGGGTGGTCCGTCCTTCTTTACACCTTGTTTTGAAGTCCTTTACCCTTGTGTTTCCCACCTTTGCATTATCTTTTTTTGAGCTTTTAAACACTATTTTTCAGAGTTATTTCAGTGGCCAAAATCATGTTTTGAAGTCCAAATTTGGAGGGTTTATCCTCCCCTCCTTGTATCTTACTTACTAGTCTAGCTTGTGTCGTGTTTTAGCATATTAATCTAGCTATTTTTGTCTTAATTCCAGCATGTTTTACGACTTATTTTAGGCTATTTTAGCACTGTTTTTGTAATAACCCACATTCATGTCTTAGTCATGTTCATGTACATTGCATGATTTTGTCTTGTTAAGCTTGCATTTGTAGACTTGGACTTGTTTTGCCTAGGTAAAGGTTCTTGTCTTGTCTTGATGCTATCATGTTTTCCCTAAGTGTTGTATGCATGCTTTGTTCCTTCCTTGCTATGTTAAGCCTAGGTCATGCCAAGCCTAGGTCATGCCAAGCCGAGGTCATGTTTAGCCTAGGTCATGCTAAGCCTAGGTCATGCCAAGCCTAGGTCATGTTAAGCCTAGGTCATGTTTAGCCTAGGTCATGTTAAGCCTAGGTCATGTCAAGCCTAGGTCATGCCAAGCCTAGGTCATGCCAAGCCTAGGTCATGCCAAGCCTAGGTCATGTTAAGCCTAGGTCATGTTAAGCCTAGGTCATGCCAAGCCGAGGTCATGTTAAGCCTAGGTCACACCTTTGAACCTCTTACACCTTGGACCATCTTGGAACCCCTTTGGTTGACCTCCACCGTCACCTAGGCATATTGGCCGAGATGTTATCACCTAGGCGTCCGAGATCCTTAATCCTTGCACCTAGTGATCTTGTTCTGGGACTGGAATGACCTAGACCGAGGTGTGGCACATCTAGGCCGAGGTGTGGCACAGCTTAGTCAAGTGTTGTCCTTCCTAGCCGAGGTCATTGTCACCCTAGTTGCCGAAGTCTTGTGGTTAGCCGATGTCACCCCTTGCCGGAGTGCCATTCCGAGTAGCTTGCTAGATACGCCTTGTCAGGGCCTTGTCTTGTCAATCTATCACCTTTTTGAAGAGAACCAACCAACCGTTGCCACGTGTCCGAGCTGAGAGTTAAGTCAGCCGGCAGAGAGAGAAACCCCTCATTTGTTGTATCTTGTTTTGAAGAGTAGAGAGAGAAGCTCTAGAAGAGGGAGAAGAGTTCTTGAGAAAGAGTGGATTTCCAAGCTTGATTCTTTGAGATCGAACCGTTAGATCCGTGTTCTAAGGTTAGATTCTTGATCTGCTCTTATTGTTCTATATGTTTATGATATTGCATTGCATGATTGAATATGATTTGTAAGCCATGCATTGCTTTGAAGTTCGGTTTTAGAAAGAGAAAGTGGGTTTCATGTGTTCTTCAAGAAAAGTCATGTTTTGATCCGAAGGCTCATGCCTAGATCCATGTTTTTGTGTTTGTTCTTGCATGATTTTCGAGTATGGGTACCCAGGTCCATGTTTTCGAACTCATGTCATGAAATCCCAGATCTTGTAATAACAAGTTATGATTTTAGCATTCATGTTCTTCATGTTCTTCATGCTCATGTTCTTCAAGGAGGAAACCCAGATTTCCAGGCTTCATTTCCCTCGGTGTGATCACCGAGACCACTCTTGCCTAGATCACACACCTAGGCCAAGCATCGTATCTCACCTTGGCCTACCTTGCATGATCACTTGCACGTTAGTTTATCTTGCATGCACACCTAGGCTAACCACTGCACACCTAGGCCGACCATGGTACACCCATGCCGGCACCTTGTAACACCTCGGCAGGCAGCTGCATACTGAAGCCTAGGTAACCACACCTCGGCCAAGAGGTGTGGGACCTCGGCCAAGACCTCCTGAGTTCACCCAGCTAGGTCGTTTTAGCCTAGATCATCTCTGTGCATCCATTCCAGGACCTGGTTGGTACCCAGCATGTTTTCCCTAGGTATTTTCAGCATGTTTTCCCTAGGTGTTTTCAGCATGTTTTCCCTAGGTATTTTCAGCATGTTTTCCCTAGATGTTTCCAGCATGTTTTCCCTAGGTGTTTTCAGCATGTTTCCCCTAGATCATTTGCATTCATGTGAAGCTTGTTTTTAAGAGTGCGTTCAATAGACTTTGCCATGTGTTTGTAGGACTTGGACCTTTGCCTTGATCCCGACGTCCCAAGAACTAGGTGAGTGGTATTTCTAATAAAGCTATGTTATAACGTTTTGTTAAAGCTTCGCTTTGTTTGTTTTGAAAAGTATTTGATCAAGCATGAATGATTATCCCTATTTTGTATATCAAGTATTACTTTGTTTTGATGACATTCTTGGAAAGTCCTCCCATGCTAGGGGACTCTAAGCCCATGTAGCACCATGTTTGAGAGATCTCTGTCATCGACGGTCTATGAACGGATGGCCCCACCGACGGTCTATGAACGGGTGGATTTGTCTAATCGATTCCAGGTCGATTATTCCCTTGTCTTGTCCGAAATGTCATCACCCCATGTATTATGTAGATGTTATTTAGCATCCCAAGCAAGATTTGAAAGACCAAGATTTGATTGATGAACTTGATTCATCCCATGTTTTGAACAAGCTATGATATATGTATTGTTTTGACAAGGACCTTGGAAATCATTCATTTACCCCTTTATTACTTATATCATTCACTGAGTATCCAAGCTCACCCTCCCTATGTATATATGTAGGTAACAAGCAAGAAGTCGGCTACGCCGAGATGTGTGTGTGTTGCAAGATGTGTGTTTTGTATGCATGTTGTGTCGGCGTGAGGACGTCGGCAATCTTGAAGCTTTTGTATTTGAACATGTCGGCTTGAGAAGCTCTTTTGCTAAGATGTGATGTGTATTTTTGTACTTCATTTCTTTATGTATTCAAGTTGTAAAGCTATATAAAGATGTATGCCATTTCATTTGACTTATGCACTGCTCTTATGGACCACTTGTATTTTGGATTATTGCTTCCGCACTTGTGAGCCCCCTATATAAATACTCTGATTGTGTGTGAATTTTGTAAGTTGGCCTTCGGTAATTACGGATTACTGGCCATCACGGCTCCAAACTACTAGGGGCGGTTTGGGGTCGTGACAGAATGGTATCAGAGCACGCGTTCCTTATAGTACGTTATTCACACACTTTGAGTCCTAAAGAGCATAGGATGTCCCTTAGAAGAATATTAAGATTGCATCATGTTGCTTGCTACTTGACAAGGTGTGCATTATCTCGGCATGAGCATTTTGTTACATCGGCATGATCATGTTCACTTGCACACACGTTCATCTGTTCATTTTATTCTAAGAGTCACATCCTACATACCCCCAGCATCATGAGAAGAGGTAGACCCCCAGTTAGCCGAGATCAATCCGAGGACAGAATAAACAGATTGGAAAGATTGGTTGAAAGTTTGGCCGATGAATTAAGGCAGGCAAGGCAGCAGAACACCGGTACTACCTCCACCCAGGCCGAGCAGACAGATGGCCGACATGCAGTTCCACCACCGCCAGTACCACAAGTGCCTCCGCAGCCAGCTTTGTATGGAGATGACACATTGACCCTGATCAGAGAATTTAAGAAGATGAAACCGCCAAAGTTCCATGGAGGTATAGAACCGATGAAGGCAGAAGCATGGATTCTTGAGATGGAGAAGTTGTTCGAGGTTTTTCCCAGCACCGACACTCAGAAAGTGTCATTAGCAGCATTCACTTTGGAAGACGACGCTCGAAGATGGTGGATGATGATCCGAGAAGGTAACCCAGACTTGACTTGGGCCAGATTTTTGGAGCTATTCTATGACAAGCATTTCCCGCTCAGTGTCCGAGATCGCAAAACCACAGAATTTCAGATGTTGACCCAGGGTAGCAAAACAGTGGCGGAGTATGATCGTGCTTTCACCGAGTTGGCAAGGTATGCACCTCATATGGTCGACAACGAATACAGGAAAGCTCGCAAGTTTGAGAGTGGACTTTGAGGGCCAATTCAAGACCGGGTTAATTTGCTTAACATGCCGATGTATGTTGGAGTGTTAGATAAAGCCATCCTTGCAGAAGCCAACTTGAACAGAAGTCAGAGTTTAGGGGAGAATCAGAAAAAGAGGCAGACCTATGACAATCGCCAAGACCAGCATGATGCCAAGAAGAAGACAAATGTGGACAGTTCCAACAATACGAACCAGGAAGGTGGCACCAGGCCGACATGTACAAGTTGCGGGAGGCGACATTTTGGAGTTTGTCATCGGACATCTGGAGCATGTTTTGAATGCGGTGAGATGGGTCATCATATTAAGGGTTGTCCCAAGGTAAAGGCTAGAGATGATAAGAAGAGATGAGAATCCGACTTTCGGAATTATTTTGGGGACAAGGTAAGTTAAGTTTGGGGACCAAACTTCTTTAAGGAGGGTAGACTGTAATAACCCACATTCATGTCTTAGTCATGTTCATGTACATTGCATGATTTTGTCTTGTTAAGCTTGCATTTGTAGACTTGGACTTGTTTTGCCTAGGTAAAGGTTCTTGTCTTGTCTTGATGCTATCATGTTTTCCCTAAGTGTTGTATGCATGCTTTGTTCCTTCCTTGCTATGTTAAGCCTAGGTCATGCCAAGCCTAGGTCATGCCAAGCCGAGGTCATGTTTAGCCTAGGTCATGCTAAGCCTAGGTCATGCCAAGCCTAGGTCATGTTAAGCCTAGGTCATGTTTAGCCTAGGTCATGTCAAGCCTAGGTCATGCCAAGCCTAGGTCATGCCAAGCCTAGGTCATGTTAAGCCTAGGTCATGTTAAGCCTAGGTCATGCCAAGCCGAGGTCATGTTAAGCCTAGGTCACACCTTTGAACCTCTTACACCTTGGGCCATCTTGGAACCCCTTTGGTTGACCTCCACCGTCACCTAGGCATATTGGTCGAGATGTTATCACCTAGGCGTCCGAGATCCTTAATCCTTGCACCTAGTGATCTTGTTCTGGGACTGGAATGACCTAGACCGAGGTGTGGCACATCAAGGCCAAGGTGTGGCACAGCTTAGTCAAGTGTTGTCCTTCCTAGCCGAGGTCATTGTCACCCTAGTTGCCGAAGTCTTGTGGTTAGCCGATGTCACCCCTTGCCGGAGTGCCATTCCGAGTAGCTTGCTAGATACGCCTTGTCAGGGCCTTGTCTTGTCAATCTATCACCTTTTTGAAGAGAACCAACCAACCGTTGCCACGTGTCCGAGCTGAGAGTTAAGTCAGCCGGCAGAGAGAGAAACCCCTCATTTGTTGTATCTTGTTTTGAAGAGTAGAGATAGAAGCTCTAGAAGAGGGAGAAGAGTTCTTGAGAAAGAGTGGATTTCCAAGCTTGATTCTTTGAGATCGAACCGTTAGATCCGTGTTCTAAGGTTAGATTCTTGATCCGCTCTTGTTGTTCTATATGTTTATGATATTGCATTGCATGATTGAATATGATTTGTAAGCCATGCATTGCTTTGAAGTTCGGTTTTAGAAAGAGAAAGTGGGTTTCATGTGTTCTTCAAGAAAAGTCATGTTTTGATCCGAAGGCTCATGCCTAGATCCATGTTTTTGTGTTTGTTCTTGCATGATTTTCGAGTATGGGTACCCAGGTCCATGTTTTCGAACTCATGTCATGAAATCCCAGATCTTGTAATAACAAGTTATGATTTTAGCATTCATGTTCTTCATGTTCTTCATGCTCATGTTCTTCATGTTCTTCAAGGAGGAAACCCAGATTTCCAGGCTTCATTTCCCTAGGTGTGATCACCGAGACCACTCTTGCCTAGATCACACACCTAGGCCAAGCATCGTATCTCACCTTGGCCTACCTTGCATGATCACTTGCACGTTAGTTTATCTTGCATGCACACCTAGGCTAACCACTGCACACCTAGGCCGACCATGGTACACCCATGCCGGCACCTTGTAACACCTCGGCAGGCAGCTGCATACTGAAGCCTAGGTAACCACACCTCGGCCAAGAGGTGTGGGACCTCGGCCAAGACCTCCTGAGTTCACCCAGCTAGGTCGTTTTAGCCTAGATCATCTCTGTGCATCCATTCCAGGACCTGGTTGGTACCCAGCATGTTTTCCCTAGGTATTTTCAGCATGTTTTCCCTAGGTGTTTTCAGCATGTTTTCCCTAGGTATTTTCAGCATGTTTTCCCTAGATGTTTCCAGCATGTTTTCCCTAGGTGTTTTCAGCATGTTTCCCCTAGATCATTTGCATTCATGTGAAGCTTGTTTTTAAGAGTGCGTTCAATAGACTTTGCCATGTGTTTGTAGGACTTGGACCTTTGCCTTGATCCCGACGTCCCAAGAACTAGGTGAGTGGTATTTCTAATAAAGCTATGTTATAACGTTTTGTTAAAGCTTCGCTTTGTTTGTTTTGAAAAGTATTTGATCAAGCATGAATGATTATCCCTATTTTGTATATCAAGTATTACTTTGTTTTGATGACATTCTTGGAAAGTCCTCCCATGCTAGGGGACTCTAAGCCCATGTAGCACCATGTTTGAGAGATCTCTGTCATCGACGGTCTATGAACGGATGGCCCCACCGACGGTCTATGAACGGGTGGATTTGTCTAATCGATTCCAGGTCGATTATTCCCTTGTCTTGTCCGAAATGTCATCACCCCATGTATTATGTAGATGTTATTTAGCATCCCAAGCAAGATTTGAAAGACCAAGATTTGATTGATGAACTTGATTCATCCCATGTTTTGAACAAGCTATGATATATGTATTGTTTTGACAAGGACCTTGGAAATCATTCATTTACCCCTTTATTACTTATATCATTCACTGAGTATCCAAGCTCACCCTCCCTATGTATATATGTAGGTAACAAGCAAGAAGTCGGCTACGCCGAGATGTGTGTGTGTTGCAAGATGTGTGTTTTGTATGCATGTTGTGTCGGCGTGAGGACGTCGGCAATCTTGAAGCTTTTGTATTTGAACATGTCGGCTTGAGAAGCTCTTTTGCTAAGATGTGATGTGTATTTTTGTACTTCATTTCTTTATGTATTCAAGTTGTAAAGCTATATAAAGATGTATGCCATTTCATTTGACTTATGCACTGCTCTTATGGACCACTTGTATTTTGGATTATTGCTTCCGCACTTGTGAGCCCCCTATATAAATACTCTGATTGTGTGTGAATTTTGTAAGTTGGCCTTCGGTAATTACGGATTACTGACCATCACGGCTCCAAACTACTAGGGGCGGTTTGGGGTCGTGACAGTTTTTGGTTTATAGTTCCATTTGAGCTTTGTTTTGTATGCTTGTAGTGTAATTGTCCCCATAAGTTTGGTGTTCTAGGCCTTAGACACCATCTTGTTTGAGTTGATTGCATTTATTTATGGCTTTCAATACTTGTGATCACTCTTAATCATCTCTATAACCTCCCTCCTTTCTTAGCTTTTGTTTTGTCTTGAAAGTGGTTCAAACAACTCGTTTGCTTAAAGCATGAGATTAAGGTGCCATGCTTAATGGTTTAATCCCTTTAAGGGTTCATTTCCAATGGTATGATGTCTCTTTCATGCCCAAGACAACACTTGGTTTGAGCATTCTTTCCATTAGAGAACTTAAACTCACCTTTGGACTCAATGAATAAAAGGATGGTTGGTAATCTAAAATGGAGTAATTAAAATAGGACTAAAATGATGCAAGATAAGAATTTGGTTTTGTGTTCAATCGGACGTTAACTGAACACATAAAAGCTTGAGGCATTTCATACTCATTAATGATGAAATGGCTCAAATATCCAAGGTCACCACTTCCCTTAATCAATTCATGAAAGGGAGGAGGTTTTAGTCATATTTTGTTGCATTAATTGAAATTGCACACTTTGGTTCATGAGCCATCATGCAATGAAATTACTTGAGTTGATGGTTTGTGGACCAAGTTTACTACTCCTTTGATTTGTTCATGATAAGGAAGAGTGAATTGTGCAAACAAACTCTTGAGAATATCCTATGCATGCTTTGTTTGTTCTCTATTGCAGCAAGATGAACCATGCAGCAATGGCTGATAGGCCACTTTCTATGGCCGGCAGGCCCTCACTGCTGGCCAGCCAGCCACTGATACAAAATTCAACAGTGTGTTCTTTGAGAAAAGCCTTGTTATTCTAGAAGTGGGCAACAGTGTATGTGTTCTCTGTGCAACAGAGGCTCTCCGGAAGCAAAACAGTGGCATTTCCAGGTGGAAACCAAGCATGCACGTGAATATCCTTCACTTCCCAAGACATAGTTAGCTTAGTACTTAATTTTTTAGCTTACTTACGTCTTTTAATTGCACTTGTGTTGTAATTATTTAATCAGTTAAAGTAGTTAACTAGTTATGATGTTGTAATCATTAATTCACTAGAATAGTTAATTAATTCATATATTGTTGTAATAATTAGTTAAGTAGTTTAGCTAATTTAATTTGTGTTGTAATAATTAGTTTAGCTTTAGTTAGCTAGCTAGTTTATTCATTCGAACTCTTCTTTGTGAGAGCGCAATGTAATAACATGTATGTCTTCTAACCCCACGTATTTCTTCCTTTTATTTACTAGCTTATGATGGTTAGTTTAGGGACATCATGTTTTGTTTAGCATACTTCATGTTTGCATCCATTTATATTGCATGCACCAAGGCTCGGTTCATCATTCTAACTTGCATTGTTAGTTTAACACTTCTTTGAATACGTTCTTAGACCGCATGCTATTTAAATTGATTCATATGCCATATTAAGTAGTTGAGCCTATTTAGGTTGCATATTGTATGTGTTACATTAGTCATATTGCATAAGTTAGAATCATGTATTTTTCTAACTCATTTCTCTTTTGGCTTGGAGTACTAGGTGAGCATTTACTCACTTTAGCATATCGTATGTATGTGATTGTTGCCATGTTTAGCATGTTTTCCATGAGGCTAAGGCCTCGTTTGGGAAGCGGCCAGTTTAGTCAAAAGGCCAAAAAGTTACTAAAAAAGTCAAAAAGCCAACAACTCATACCAAAAAGTCAAAGATTCTCTTTTTCTCTCTACTTTTTGCACATCTTTTCGTAAAAAGCCAAAAAGTCATCCCAAATATACTAGTTTTTTTTAGTTCATAATTTAACCAAATAGCCAAAAAGTTACTAAATTAGCTTGTTCCCAAATGAGGCCTAAATACTTAATTGCTATAATTGCTTGAATGCTTGTGTATGAAGGCTAATTGCTTGAATTGGAATAATTTGAGTAATGTTCATATGCGATCACATTTTCAAGTGGTACATATTCGAAACAATTTTCAGAACAAACATGAAATCAAGTGTTCCCATTATTGCAAATTTAGTCTATACTTGTGTGTGTGCACATCACATAGTAATGCTAGCCTAATAAACCGGAACAAGAGCATATAATGTACATAAGATTCATATCATGATTAGTAGAAGGTCAATCTTTGATCGGGCGAGCGGGGGTGCTGAAATTCATTCATGACCTTCCCCTCTCATACCTAAGTTCCCAAGCCGAGACAATTTTGGTGATGACGAACATGTGGCCTTTGGTACAAGTCATGGGTTTCTTAAATTTTCCCAAAACAAAATATTTAGGTGGCGACTCTGTATCTGGAAAAGTAGTCCATTTTTTGCATTTTGATTCAAAATCGATTTTCGAAAAGATTTGCCAGATTTGGACTCTTTGGTGTTTATTTATTTCACATTGCACTTGTAGAATTAGATTCAGAACCGCGGGAGTCCGATACTGTAGGACTTTTTTGGCCTTCCAAAAGGGGGTGTGAAAAAGCCGAGCTACACCAGCTTCGTTTCCAGCACCATGTAAAAGTTACCCTTCCTTACCCCACAACGCAGTTGTTGTAGAACATTGCTATTCTCAAAAATAGCTGGCTTAAGAAGATTATTAGGCGTCACACAGCCAATTTAACAATGCTCAGTCGAACTCAGAGTTTCAAGCAATTGTTGCTGTTCCCAAAATAGCACCAAATGTCCCAGCAGTAAAACAAAGTCAAAAACAACCTGCATTCTTTGCTTGTAGTAGAACAAAGTCAAAACAGGATGAGACTTAGAATTGAATCAATTTACAAGCAAGTCAATATCATGGTCTGGGAATAAAAGATAATGTCAAGTCTAGGCCATATGAAGATTCAATAATAACTCTATATTGTGGAAGAAATAAACTCAAACTCAAATACAAAAGATATATTTCAATATTTGTAAGATTCAGAACACTAAAAAATGTAACTAGAAATTAAATATGTAGTAGTGTGTTTGATAATTCATTTCCATCAAAAGTACGTCATTTTCAAGCATGTCAATTATGTGTAGCACGTAGCAATGTGTTTGATAATGCAATCAAGTTTATTCACAGTCAAATATATTTAATTTTTGTGATTTTAATTACAATAGTTACACAATGTTATCTAGCACTGATTGAAATTTGTGTAATTGACTGTTTATGTAACAGTGTGTTTGATAATGCAATCAAGTTCATTATTCATACACACATGCATACATGTAATGCAATCAAGTTCATTATTCACAAGCCAATAAATGCATACCAAATCATAAAAACCCATACTTGATAAAAAGAAAGGGACATCAAACTTATTTAAGATATTTCTGGCCAATCGAGTAGAACATCACTTTTTTAAGCTTATTTAAGATATTTCTGTCCAATAATTACACCAAACACTCTTGACAAAGATTTCTAAATATGAAGACTGACACATTTAAGTAAGCAATTGATGTATCTAAAATTTGGGTTTTATCATAGCAAAACTACCTGGATACATGTCCCCAATGCTATGGCATTGGATGCTTCATGGATAAGGTCTGCAGTATGCAACCCAAAAATATGAACGCCAAGTATCTCCCCGTTGTCAGGTCTGTATATTAACTGCCAAGGAAGAATAAATCAACATAATTCAGATAAAAGTAAAATAATGGGAAGCATCTAAGTGCAAGAGTATAATTAAATTCTAAAGGTAGAAATTGAAATAGAAGAATAGTTAATTTTATTTAATAAGAACAAAAAAATAAATGTGACAATGAGAAAGCAGAAAACAAACACAAAGTAGTTATCCAGAAACATGAAAATTGTTGAGTAACTTTTCAAAATAAATTAATCAATAACATATGGAGAAGAGAATCTATTAGTTCCCCCGGATTACAAGGCTGGCATTATAGAGAACACGAAGGTTAAGAAATATAACCTTAGCCAGTCCCTCCCCTTCATTTTCTACTAGAGCCTTTGTTTTAGCCTTAAAACTTGTCTTGGCAACACTTATCTCAAACCCCTCTATTTCAGCTCTTTCCCTCGCTTAAGGCTGCAAAATTTTAGATGTTAGTCAATTATAGGTAAATTACAAGAATATAGTAGGTAAGCTTTTTTATTTCACTACCCAATAAGAACAAAAGAGACAATAAAAATGCATACATCCCTTTTTATTTATTTTATTCTATTTGTGGGTTTGGTATGGGAATTGGAAAATTTGATATTCACCTCTGTGTGTCCAACCATACTAATTTCTAGGTGAGTGAAACAGGCTACTGGAATGCTCAAATGGTTGAGCACGTGATCTTTTCCACTGACTTGTTCAATAACTATATGAAAAGAGCAACGCTAAATATGCGATAGGTGTAAAACGTAAGCATATAGCCTGAAGTAGCAAATAGCAAGGTAATAACTACATACCAGAAATCCCTTGTGCACTGGCAACATAAGCAAGCATCATTTTCCCATTTGCATCACCAATAAAATACAAGTGAGGAACCTAATAGTAGAAGTATTATTTCAAGAACCAGTTGCAAAACCATACAGAAAATTGTGTTCATGCTGGAATGTATAGATAACAAACCAGATTGCCATTTGCGTCAATAACTTGCATATGCTCATCTACTGGAACAAAACCCCTTTGTGTCACTACATTGATCTGCAAAAAAAACAATACAACACTTTAGTATTGTCTCATGCATATTATCAATTAACAAGACATACATTCTCCAGTCCAAGACCTTTTGTAAATGGAGCCCTTCCAGTTGCAATTAATGCCGCATCTACCTGTAGCAAAATAACAGAATTTTGTGATAAAGGGTGCGGTACAATACAACAAACTAGATAAATAAAAAAGCATGGACAGAAAGTAAGGCAAAAAAGTCAGTTGTCTCAAATTGGGTTTTCAAGCTTACTCCTCCATAAAGGAGGGAACCATTGTCACATGGGAGCAAAAATACAATAAAAACCTCAATTTCCACTACTTGATTACATCCATAAAGGAAAGGACCTTTTAATTTTGCCGCTCTGTTAATAGAACATGAAATCTGTTACCAATATCACAGAACTAAAAATTACCTCCATGGTATCTTTCGGTTCTTTTGTCTTGGCATCAATAAGCTCAGTAGTGACTGGTTTCCCATCCTTTGCTGGAGTGATCTATAGAAAAGAAAACACACGGGATCTAGAATTTTAGAAAATCGTAACAATACAACACACAAAAATAAACAGGAAATTACCTTGGTAGCAAACACTCCAGTAAAGGATCCTCCAATCTTATCTAATAAAATGTAAAAAATCTGCAATACTAAACTCTAACAGCTAAATCCTGCATATGTACCAAATTGAAAATTCTCACCCTTAACCTTGCAAGGCAGTTCATGTGGCCTCTACTCAGTCTGTATAGCAATCTCAGATAACCAGAAAATTATTTTTTTTTAAATTAAAAAATAATAATAATAAATAATAAAAAACTCACACCCTAAAGAGACAAAAGCTAACGTAAATATGCTTACACCATGTTGATAAGAACCAAAAGTCAATATAACAGCATTTACATCGTCCACTATCTGATCAGTGTAACCTCTAAACAAGATTCTATTGCACCACAAAACACTTAAAAACTAAACATGACAGGGGAAGTGGAAGGAGCTTGAACTTGACTATGAAAAAATAAAAACAGGATTCAAATCATTAGAAGAGATACCACAAAAAATTTGAAGTAATTTGAGAGGAAACTGAGAGAGAGAGAGAGAGAGAGAGAGAGAGAGAGAGAGAGAGAGAGAGAGAGAGAGAGAGAGAGAGAGAGAGAGAGAGAGAGAGAGAGAGAGAGAGAGAGAGAGAGAGAGAGAGAGAGAGCTCACCTTAGTAAAATCGAAATCGCCGGTGCAGATGGTGGTGGCGATTGAGCTTCGAAATCGAAATCACTCTAAAATCACGAATCACTGCATCTCTTAATCTCTGCAAATGAGGATCAAGTAAGAATGCCTTAAAACATTGATTTCATAGATCTAAAGAGAGAGAGAGAGAGATCTAGAGAGAGAAAGAGAGAGACGGTGGAGCTCGCTACCTCACCGGTGCAGATGGTGGTGACGATGGAGCTCCGAAATCGCTCTAAATCTCGAAATCGATCTGAATCTTCGAAATCGCCGGTGCAGAAGGAGCTTTGATAGAGAAATGTGTGCGTATAAGGGTTGTGAGAGAGAGAGAGAGAGAGAGAGAGAAATCATAGAGATCTCAGTAAAATAACCAAACTACCCCTGACCTGACCTCCATATCTAAGCTTCAAGCTAAGACTCAGTGTTATTTATACTTACAGGATTGAGAGTGTTGAGCTTTAAGCTCTCTTCAAGAACAGTCGATTGATCTTTCGAGAAATGAAGCTTCTTCATAGAGTTATCTCCTCCGTCTTCTTCATCGCTGAGAGAGAGAGATGTGTGCGTATAAGGGTTGAGAGAGAGAAAGGGCTCAAATTCAAAATAAGGTTTTAAAAAGCGCGTGTTCCTACCGCATTTGGAGGCGCTTTTAAACGCCTTCAATTATAAAACGGTGCCATTTTGGTTAAAAAATAGCTTATGTTTCAACCCCCCACTGGGGTTGACTCCAGGACCCCAGTGGGGTCTGATTGGCCAGAAAATATTTTTTTTTTTGTTTTTTCTTCCAATAACCATCCTTCACGTGTGTGTGGGGTGGTGGGGGTGGGAAAAATTGGGGGCCTCTATCAGGATTCTAAAAAATATACGGCAATTACGTTAAAAATTTTAAAAAAAAAAAAGTGACATTTAAAAAAATGTCGTTAAAAAAACGCCGTTAACATCCATTTTTCCTGTAATATTACCAATATTGTGGTAAATTATTAATAGGTCACTTGATAAATTTATCACCCTCTCTTATGTTTATGAATAAATTTATAATGATAAATTTATCAATAGGACATATAGATAAATAAGTTTAGTTAATAAGATTGGTTGGTAAGTGTCTAATGTATAAAATTTTTATGTGTATATCATTATGTTTTTAGACATGTTAACAAGTAAATGACTGTTGAGTATACCTCCTTACTGAAGTATGGGACTCAATTGATTTATTAAAAATATTTAATTTAGTTTAGCGTTGATTATAATATATTTTTATATATTATATTTGACTTTTGAAGACCCAATAAATATTTTAAAATCTATTTGGTGACAACTAAAGTTTACAATCACTGTGCTTGGTTATCATTTTTCAAAAACACTTTTCAAAAAAATTTACTTTTTTATTTTTCGTGTTTTTTTGTTTTTACTGAATTTTTTTAATGTTTTGAGCAATTTTTTTAATTTTTAAACATACCTAACATACATACACCTAAAAAGTTAAAAAAAAAAAATTGAAAAGAACCTCTTAAAAATTCACTAAATACCAAAAATATAAAAAAACAAGGGAATTCAGTACATTTTTTATATTTTTATGTATTTATTAATTTTAAAAATATTTTTTCACAATTTTTTTATTTTTTAGATACATCTAAGTAAGGTGCATCTAAAAAAGTAAAAAAATATATATTTAAAATTTTAAAAACATTTACTAAAAACAAAAAAATACGAAAATTAAAAAACTTAATTTTTAAAAAAATTAATTCAAAAAACTCAAACCAAACACAATATTTTTTGGATATTGTTTTATCTTGCAAAGTGATGCGGCTGCTATAGAACAATTGATCAATCAATTCGGTGGGAGCAACGTGGAGTGAAAGAAAACCTGGTGCTGTGCTTTTTGAAGATTTGATTGCTCAATCAATCTGTGAGGTGTTCTCGTGCTTGGGTGAGATTTTTGTGTGTTTCAAAAGGCTGTTTGGGTCACAAATTTAATACAATTTGGTTGTCTTTTACCATCTGTTTTTAAAAAAAATTATTTATCTATTTGGAGAGATTTTTTTTTTAATTATTTTGTAATTATTTAAAATTTACCTAAAGTTAATTTGTGAGATCATTCGTGTCTCGTTTGTAATCGTTTAAAAACTTTTGGTTGATAATAGAATCGGATTTCGATTTTTGTTGACGTACCTCACATTGGGAGAACCACATAAAAATTCTTGTATCATTGTTGATTTAATTTTTTCATATTAATTTTTATTTTCATCAATTAATTTACTTGTGAAAAATTATCTATTTTCCCAAACAATGACACTCTTTAATAAGACTCTTATAATTTAAGTATTTATTAAGGGTTTCGATACACATTACATGGTAGGAAACGCGCTTAGCATTTTTTTAACGGTAAATTACAAATATATTTTGTAAAATTTATTTAAAATATAAATTATTTTTTATGATTTAGAAAATTATAAATATTTTATTGTCAGAATTTTTTATTTAATAAAATTAATTGAAAAAGTGAAATTCATATAAATTACCTGAATTATTAATTAAAATAAATTTCCAATATCATTAAAACTGTTAATTAACTTGATAATTTATTAATAAAATAGGTCATTTGTTATGAAATTAAAAATTTTAAGGGGCAATATATAATTTTCATAATCACAGGAGACAAATTATATTTTAAAAAAACCTCAAAAAGTGTATTTATAATTGATCCTTTTTTTTAATAATGCATTCCGTGTTACTGAGGTCATTCGAGTTTTAATTTTGTCGGATTTATCATTTATCTATGTTTGGATCAATAATTGAAGTAGAAAAAAGATAAATGAGACCAAAAAATGACTTCTATTTCGTAAAAAAAAATTCTTTCTCTTTACAAATTTCTTCTCAAATCTTTAATTTAACCATAATCTTAAAATTTTCAATTTGAATGAAATTAGTCTAATTTTAAACAGGCTTCTAAATCATTAAGGAAAAATCATAAAATTCCTTTTTGTGTTATTTTGCTTCACAAAGTTTCAATTCCATTTTTAAACATTGTATGACTGACTTCATCTTCGTAATCATTTTTAAACATTGTATGACTAACTTCATCTTCTTAATCATTGTTTAAGAACGAAGTGGACAAAATTAAAATTTTAATAAGTAATTTAACACGAAACAAACTTTACTTTGTTCTTGTTGGTGGTTGTGGAATGTACGTCTTTATACAAAAACTGATGTTGGAAGGGGAAGTGGCTAGCTTTACTTCTCCTAATAGGAATGTGCCATCTGTACTCTTTTTTTTTTTTTTTTTTTTGACTTTCATTTAAGGGTTATACTAGAGATTTCAAATGATTTACAAATTTTTTTACCGAACCTTGGACCTATACACTTGTAGGTTTGTGTGAGTCCTACACTTACGTAAGAGATTTGATAAAAAAAAAATTAGTAAATCATTTGTGATCCATAGCATTTTCTTCATTTAAATATTTTCAAATTAAATACATCAATGGGCTAATAATTTTATGTTAGATACATTTCTTAAATGAACAGAATACATTTATAATTAGATCCATCTATGTTCAAATCAAAGTGGAACTATCAGTTGTAATCTAACTATATTAGTGATGATACTACAAGAGACTTGGACGGGTCAGACTGATCCACGTTTCTCCAACCGGTATCCGAGTGATCAAGCCCACCAGAGAACCTGCACAAGAGTTCAACGAGGAACGGGGAGTCCCACAGCGAACCCTCCGACGAGCAAGTTAGAAAGAGAAGTGGATTGTAGAGATAGATTAGAAATAGAAAAGCTTAACCTTCTTCTTGTCTTCAACATCTGCTTATATCCTTTGGTAATCATTTCGTTGTCCCCTCCAACCTGTCACCTTGGCTGAAAGTCTATGCTGTAGCTTCCCTTGTTCAAGGTGAGGGCGTGCCGTCCCGACGGAGAAGGGTTACCGCAATAAATGTTGTAAGGGTGCCTCATTAATGGCGATGTGCCGTGGCAATAACTTTGCAAATCTTTGTCTGCTGATGTGGTTTGCCCTTCTCTTGCCATGCGTCTTGATGTCATTGGTTCTTATTGTTACATGGGGCATCAGCAGTGCTGGGCTCTAGTATTTGGGATATGTATTGGGCCCTAAATGGTGAGCTATAACCTTTTTGGACCTACCCCCAAAATGGTGGGCTATAACCTTTATGGGCCTACCCATGTCAGTAGTCCCCCATTCCCAAGTGCAGCTTTAGTCCAACGAAGGGAATAATGAAGAGAATGAGGAATGTGAGAGACCGATAGGGTGAAGGCCGACCGAGAAGGGTGACCGACCATAAGGAGGGACGACCGCGAAGGGTGGCCGAATGGAGAGACCGACCATGAGGAGGGCCGTCCGCGAAGGGTGGCCAAACGGAGGGACCAAGCATAAGGAGGGCTGATCATGAAGGGTGTCTGAGCGGAGGGGTGACCGCGAAGGGTGGGCCAGTGGGGCGCGGGGCTCGAGAGGCGACGGGGCACGTGTTGAAGTAAAGTGGAATAGATGGGGAAGGGAAAAGGGGCAGTGGATCGTGGTCGTACACGTGGCAAAATCGCGCAATGGGGGAAGTTCGGCATTGGGTAATAAGTGAAATGATAGGTCATTATAGGGTATTGAAAAGACAGTTTTGGCGGATTTTTGAAAATTTTCAAACTGGCGAAAATTAATTGTGACCCTTGGAATACGGGCAAACCTTGGTCGTTTGGTATTATCCGTTTTACATACCTCTTTGCAAGCAACCAAAATATTCCAAGTGTAAACTCCTTCGTTGCTAGTGATACTCCCTTGCGACACTTTGTAAATTTTCTCGCGCACGCATCCGAAGCCATTCGCAAACATACCACAGAAATGGCCCAAGAGAAAGCTGCAACCACCAGGGTTGACCCGTTAGGGGACGACAATGCGGTGGATTTGGCGGAGTAATACAGGACGGAGGGGCGAGAGGAGGGAACCGACGGGACGACCTCGTTCGTCCACCATGATAGCGGCTCCAAAGCCAATCAGCCAGGCAGAACCAGATCACTGGCATACGAAGGCCGACAAGTCGACTGTTACTACGGAGGAGTTGGAGGGTATGCGCGAAAAATACCAGGTTCCTGCTAAAATAGAGTTAATGCTGTCGACGCCAATGGAGAGGCCATCCGACGGCCGGTGGGGGGAGTTTGCCCTCTACGATGAGGCATTTAAGGAATGGTTGAGGTTGCCGCTTCCGCAGCTAGTAGTGGATGTCCTAAACCGATTGGAGGTGGCGCCAGGTCAACTAATGCCCAATGCGTAGAAGATTGTACTGGCCTGTGCAAGTGCGTGGCCGAGAGTGAACAAAAGGGAGGCTATGACGGTGGACGAGTTCTTTGCGTGCTACAAGACCTCGGGCCAGCAATAAACTTGGGTCACTTTGCAGGCGGTGGCAGGGAGGGAACTGGTGGCGGGGTTGCCGTCATCAATCAAAGGGTGGAGGCCGCAGTGGTTCTACGTGTCCGTAAATTGGAGAGTTGGAGTGCACACGGTGTGGAGAGTGCCCACCAAGTCTATGGAGCCAAGGTTGGTGGCGGCAGCGGAGAAGAGGGTGAAGAAAGTAAAGGCATGGAGGGAGACGGAGGGCGCCAGATGGGACGATCTTGTTCAACAGTCAGCCTTGTTTGCCGCAAGGTTGGGCCCTCAGCCGACCGGTGAAGATCTGGCACCGGTAGAGCTGGAGGCGAAGAGAAAAGCGTAAGAGACGGAGGATCGGACCCTTTTCGCCAAGGCCAATCAGTTTAAAGAAGTGCAGTTAGGCCAGCCACCAAAACCAGTCGCGAGGGAGAGAATCCGACCGCGCCCCAAGCTGCTGGGGGAAAAGGACTTGGGCAGTTTTGAGCCACGACCGCCCCCGGCTGATCCAGTTAAGGAAAGGGCGAACAAGGAGGAGGAGGCTTTGAAAAAGAAGAAGAAGAAGAGGGTTGCCCCTGAGGGGGCTTCAGATGCGCCTGGATCGAAAAAGATGAGGGTTGGTGGGGAGGTTACCCCCATGGCGGAGAACGCAGAGGAGAGGGGAGTGGGGGCTACACCCGAAAAGGTGGTTGTCCCAGAGGCGCAGGGGGAGAAGAGTCAAGAGGGCTAAGAGGGAGAAGAGCACGTGAACGCCCTGGGCCCCAAGATGCAATTGGAAAGTGGGTCAGCTGACCCTGAGAAAGTGATGGGGCAGCAGCCCAAGGGGGGTCCAGCGCCCCAATGAGAGGGGGTCAAGTTGAAGTATGCCATCTACCATGCTCCCGCAGTGTCTGGGTGACTGGAGGGAGAAGGAGGCCCAGCCAGGACAGCTGCAGATCTTCTTTTGGGGGTAGTGGACGAAGGAGCCGTGTGCTCTGCGGCCAGGTTCAATGAGGCTGAGCTACTAACGGGGCTGTGCTCTGCCCAAATGGAGGCGACCACCTTGGCAGGGGCTCTGCTGAGAAAGGCGGCGGCTGCAAAGGGTGAAGTGAAACCTATGAAGGCAAAGTTGGAGGAGGCAAAGGCCCAACTTGAAAGTTTTAAGAAGGAGGGTGCAGGTTGGAGGAAGGCTGCGCAAAGTGCGTGTGCCAGGGGGTTGGAGGAGGCTCAGAAGGCGAAAAAGATGGAGGTTTTGGCGATCGTGCAGGGCAATGTTGCCGATCGTGCCCATGCTGAGCTGTGCGCGGCCAAGGTGGAGCTAGAGGGTGAACGTCGCAAGGTGGTGTCACTCGAGTTCCAGCTGGCTGGCGAGCAGAAGAAGCTGGAAGATGCTCAAAATGCCTGCACGGTCGCCAACGAGCGTTTTGAAGAGGCCATGACCAACAATGAAGATCTGTGCGCCCAGTGGATCAAAGAGAAGGAAGAAGCAGACCTGAAGATCGCTGGGCTGGAGTGAGATCTTGCGGACGAACGCGCTAAGGCTGCGGCAGAAAAGGCAACGCTGGAGAAGGAGTTGGGGGAGGAGAAAACCAAGTCAGCCTCAGAGAGGGCAGCATACCCCGATCTGCGCATTGCAATAGTGGAGCAGTTCAAGGGGTCTGCTGACTTTCAAATGGCTATCGATGCTGCGATCGCCAGCCACCTGGCGAGAGAAGGGGCTGGGGGGGCTGGCTCGTCAGGGGCGACCGCTGGGGAAAGGAGTGAAGAAGAAGTAATCCAGAGCTTCCAGCGGTCAAACTTCTACAAACACGAAATGGCTGAGTTCTAGGACAGTGGATGGAAGATGTTCAAGCGTAAAGCTGAAGAGCTGTTCCCAGACTTAGACTTTAGTAGTGTCAAGATCGACGAAGACGACGTGGCCCAGACCTCCCTAAACGAGGGCGTTGAAGAAGAAGATCTCGTCGCAAGTGAAGAGGAGTGAATGGGGTGGAGAAAATTTGTACGCAGAGTTTTGGTTTTTTGGTTTTTTTTTTTTTTTTTTTTTTGAATTGCTGTAATAAACTTATGTACAAGTTTGTGAATGAATAAAATTATGAATTGTGTTTGACATACTGTTTTTTGTGTGTGTGTAATTCTGCAATGAATGAGAATGGTGACTTGCACAAACTGTAAGAATGTAAGAATGTTAAAAATGTAATTGTTTGTGTACAAATCATTGTGAAGTTCAAAATGTAAGAATGTTAAAAAGTTTGAAGGTTCAAATCATGACCCAAAGATGGAGTCAGTCTGGCTGGTAAGGGTCCCCAAGAGTGAAATTTTTAAATCATGGCGTAAGGGTGTTGATAAATGAAAGATTAAGTTGGGAAATGAAAGTCAAAAAGAAAAAACGTAAAGAGTGCTGTAAAAACATAGACCTGGAATTTGACTAAGTATGGCCACTATGCCATAACCATGAAGTTTACATGGATGGCCTTGACCGAGCTCCTCATTCGCGCTCAGTTTGGGTTAAGCTATGATTAACTGATTCTTCAAGTAATTTAGTTGCTTTAAGTAACTCAGTCTGGCTGAGCTCTTCGTACTCAATCTGGCTGAGGCTTTAAGTAACTCGGTCTGGTTGAGGCTTTAAGTCACTCAGTATGGCTGAGGCTTTAAGTCACTCAGTCTGGCCAAGCTCTTCATGCTCGATCTGTCTGAGGCTTTAAGTAACTCGGTCTAGCCGAGCTCCTCATGCTCAGTCTGGCTGAGGCCTTAAGTAACTCGGTCTGGCCGAGCTCTTCATGCTCAGTCTAGCTAAGGCTTTAAGTCACTCAGTATGGCTGAGGCTTTGCATGCTCAGTCTAGCTGAGGCTTTGCATGTTTAGTCTGGCTGAGGTTTTAAGTAACTCGGTCTGGCCGAGCTTTTCATGCTCAGTCTGGCTGAGGCTTTAAGTAACTCGGTCTGGTCGAGCTCTTCATGCTCAGTCTGGCTGAGGCTTTACGTAACTCGGTCTGGCCAAGCTCTTCATGCTCAGTCTGGCTGAGGCTTTAAGTAACTCGGTCTGGCCGAGCTCTTCATGCTCAGTCTGGCTGAGGCTTTGCATGCTCAGTCTGGTTGAGGCTGCAATCAAAGTATTATTGGAATACCACACAGATAACTGAGATATAAGTTTGTTGTCATTAAAGTGTAGCCCATGTGATCAGAAATTTACATCATGTGAGAGAAGAACAAGAACATTCAAGTGTGTAAATAGCCAAGAAGAAAATACAATAACTGATCAGTACAAGAATGGAAAATTATTGAAAGTAACGCTTCAAGTGCTCGGCATTCCATGGGTGAGGGAGATCTCGGCCCTCCATGTCCTGAAGTCGGTAAGTGCCCGGACGAGGTCTGGCTTTAACAACGTAAGGTCCTTCCCATTTGGGTGCCAGCTTGCCCTCAGCTGGATTCTTGGTCGCGAGGGTTACAACACGCAAAACAAGGTCCCCCACGGTGAACTCCCTCGGTCGGACTCTGTGGTTGTAGTGAGCTCTCATTTTCTGTTGGTATGAGGTGCGTCTGACTGCAGTGGTTTCTCGGAGCTCTTCAATTTGGTCAAGGTCTTCCCGACGCAGCTCTTCAGTTAGTTCTGGATTGGGATGTAGAACCCTTGGGGTAGGCAGACCGATTTCTACTGGGATGACTGCCTTAGCACCGTATGTTAAACGAAAGGGGGTCTCCCCAGTGGGAGTTCGGGCGGTAGTGCAATAGGAACAAAGTATATTTGGTAATTCCTCAGCCCAGAGTCCCTTAGCAGCTTCCAGCTTAGTTTTGATGATCTTCAGAAGAGAATGGTTGGTGATCCCAACTTGGCCATTGGCTTGGGGATAGCCTGGGGAGGAGAAACATGGTTGGATTTGAAGCTCGGCATAAAATTTCCTGAACTTGGCATTGTCAAATTGTTTACCGTTGTCGGAGACGATGGCTTGAGGGATGCCAAATCTGCAGACGATCGACTGCCAGATGAATCTGGTTGAGTTCCGCTCCATAATTGTGGCAAGGGGTTCTGCTTCCACCCATTTAGTGAAGTAATCGATGGTGACAATGGCGAATTTGGTTTGCCCCCGGCCAGTAGGCAACAGGCCAATCAAGTCGATCCCCTATTTGGCGAATGGGTAAGGGCTGTAGAGTGTGATCAATTCTATGGGAGGAGCATGGGGGATGTTGGCAAAATGTTGGCACTTATCACATTTGAGCACGAAGTCTGTCGCATCTTGATTAAGAGTAGGTCAGAAATAACCAGTGCAAAGTATTTTGTGGGCTAGGGACCTGCCACCTGAATGATTTCCATATACACCCTCATAGACTTCTCTCATCTCGTAGGTCGCCTGAGCAGGATTAAGGCATCTCAGGTATGGGCGTGAAAAGCCCTTTTTATACAAAAGACCATCGACAAGAATGTAATTGGATAACCGGGCCCTGACTTTGGCGGCCTGCTGTTTGTCACCTGGCAGTTCCCCCGTTGTCAAAAATGGAAAGATGTCGGACGCCCAGGGGATAGGTTCATTTTGAAGGAAGTAGACTTGCTGCTAGTTTGGGGAAATGGCAAGGTGGGCCAGGTACTCGAGTTGGACACCGTGGCTGAGGTCTGACTGGTCTGCCGAAGCCAACTGAGCCATTTCATCTGCCTTGGAGTTTTCCGCTCGAGGGATATGCTTGATGTGGAAATTATTGAAGAGGCGAGCGAGGGGGAGTGCAATATCCCTATAAGCCCGCATGGAATCTTCCTTGGCATCAAATTCCCCCGTGATTTGTCCGACGATGAGCTGGGAATCGCTGAACACTTGGATATGGCTGACACCAATGTCTCTGGTGAGGCGAAGACCTGCAATCAATGCCTTATATTCAGCCTCATTATTGCTTGCATCAAATAGGAACGGGAGAGCACACTTGAAATATCCACCGTCGGGGGCGGTGAGGATGAGGCCAGCCCCACTGCCTTACTTGCGGGATGATTCGTCGACGTTGAGGGTCCAAGAGTGGGGGTCTTCTGGCTCGGTAGGGGTTGGTGGAGGCGGAGGAGCTGTGGTTGGAGTGGGATTAGTGAATTCCAGAATGAAATCGGCAACAACCTGCTCCTTAATCGTTGTCCAAGACCGGTAGGAGGTGTCAAACTGGCTCAGTTCAACCAACCACTGCATAAGTCTACCAGAAAGCTTTGGTTGTTGCATTATCTTCTTCAATGGTTGGTCTGTGACGACCACTATGGAATAGGCGTGGAAGTAAGGACGGAGCCGTCTGAAGGCAGTGACCAAAGCTAAGGACATTTTTTCTAACAGTGGGTAATTCTGTTCCGCTCTTCTAAGAGCCCGACTGATGTAGTAGACTGGCCGTTGGACAGAGCTGTCTTCTCTAATAAGAGCTGCACTGACTGCGATGTTTGGCACGGCTAAATAGAGGAAGAGGGGTTCGCCTGTGATTGCCTGAGAAATGAGGGGGGTTGGCCATGCACTGCTTCAACTGCTGAAAGGCCTCTTCGGATTCGGCCGTCCACTCAAAAGTTTGCCAAAGAACTTTGAAGAAGGGGAGGCACTTATCCGTTACGCAGGAAATGAAGCGGTTGAGGGCGGCCACTAGGCCAGTAAGCCTTTGAACCTCCTTAACCGTTCTGGGAAACTGCATTTCAATCAAGGCCTTGATCTTTTCAGGGTTAGCTTCAATGCCCCGTTGACTGACCATGAAACCCCAAAACTTTCCAGATCCTACACTGAAAGCGTATTTCTCCAGATTAACCTTCATTTGGTACTTTCGTAGGGTGGCGAAAGTCTCTCGCAGGTCGGCCAGATGATCAGTGGAGAGCTTGCTCTTGACTAGCATGTCGTCGACATATACTTCCATGTTTCGGCCTATCTGGTGATGAAAGACAGCATTGACTAACCGCTGGTAGGTGGCCCCAGCATTTTTCAATCCAAACGGCATCACACAGTAATGGTAGGTACCTCGGTCGGTGATGAAGGAGGTATGTTCCCGATCAGACGGGTGCATCAGAATTTGGTTGTACCCAGAGAAAGCATCCATGAAGTTGAGCATTTGATGACCGGCCGTGGCGTCAATCAGCAGATCTATGCGAGGGAGAGGATAGCTGTCTTTGGGACAAGCTCGGTTGAGGTCGGAGTAATCGACACAGAACCGCCACTTACCATTATTTTTACGAACCAAAACCACATTCGACAGCCATCTGGGGTAGTCCACGTTTGTGATGAACTATGCTTCAAGGAGCTTATCTACTTCAGAAGCAATAAGGTTATTGCGCTCCGAGTGAAAGATGCGTTGTTTCTGGCAGATAGGCCGAAAATAGGGCTCAATGCTGAGATTGTGTGTGGTGAAAGAGGGGTCTATACCCGGCATATCGGAGTGGGTCCATGCAAATACATTGTTGTGCTCAATCAGGAGGGCGGTAAGGTCGGCCTTGGCCTGGGGGGATAGTTGGCTAAAGATCTTGGCAATTTTGGCCAGGTTGGTGGGATCGATGAGGACCTCGACAAGCTCTTCCACTGGTTCCCCTCTGACCAGCTCGTCCTCATCTCTGACATCAAGTCCTTCAATGATCATAGCCTCCCTGAGCTTGACTTCTTTAAGTGAAGTGACATAACATTCTCTGGCCACAGTCTGTTCTCCCCTCACTGTGCTGACCCCAAGATCGGTAGGGAACTTGATGGCAAGGTGGAAAATGGATGTGATAGCTTGGAAAACATTTAGGACAGTGCGACCAAGGATGATGTTGTAGGCAGAGGGGCAGTCGGCCACAAGGAAGGTGAGCAACTTGGTGGTCTGTCGAGGGTACTTGCCGATTGTGATAAGAAGATCGATGGAGCCAATAGAGGTCACCCGGTCGCCCGTGAAACCGACCAAAGGGGTTTGGAGAGCGGACAGACTTTTTTCCCCGATCTTGAGCTGGCGGAAGCAATTGAGGAAGATGATGTCTGAAGAACTGTCGTTGTCGACGAGAACCCGTCTGACCTTGTAATTGGAGAGGAGGGTGGAGATGACGAGAGGATCGTCATGGGGGTAACGGATGCCTGTGCAGTCGGCGTCGGTAAAGGTGATAGGCTCGGTCCACTGCTTAGGCTGTTTGGAGGGTCGGTCCAACGTGACAACTTCTTTGTCTGAGCCCTGCCTTATTTTTCTGAGTTCTGCTTGCTAGGCCGAGCGGGATGGTCCTCCACAAGCAAGCCCGCCGAAAATAACTCTGATTTCTCCAACAGGTGGGGTAGGGTTACCTTGTGCCCGAGGTTGCTATGGAGGGCAATCATGACCTTGGTTAGATTGTGCTGGTTGTCAGGGAGAGGTGTGCCGGCAGTTGTTTCTGATGGATTTAGTCCATTGCCTCTGCTGAGGGCGAGTTTTCGTGAATCGACTCAGACGACCTTGACGAATCAAGCCCACGACCTAATCTTTGAGGTTAACACACTCTTCGGTGTTATGGCCGTGGTCCTGGTGAAAATGGCAGTATTTGGATTGGTCTCTCCGATTGGAAGGAGTCTGTGATGGTTGGGGCCATTTTAGGAGGTAGTCACGCTGGATCTGATTGAGGACTTGTTCCATGGGTGAATTAAGGGGTGTGTACCGCTTGAACTGGCCGGGCGGTCGGGCTAGTGCCGACCGGTCAGCTCGGAGGGGTTGGTCAGTATAATGAGGTGTTCGGTTATTGTATTGGTTGTTTCTGGTGTCTGAATCCATTTCTTCTCCCTGGTGGTGGGGTTTTTGGCTGCAGGGTCTTGGCGAGCGGCTAGGGAATCTTCAACATTCATGTATTTTTATGCTTTGGAGAGTAGGGTTGCCATGGAGGTCAGGGGGTTTTTTGAGAGGGAGAAGATGAAGTCAGATGACCGCAGACCGGCCATAAAAGCTGTAAGGATGACTTTGTCATCGTTTTCCGCTACCTGCAAGGCTTCAGTGTTGAAGCGGATAACGAAACTGCGTAGCGACTCCCCCTCGGTCTGACGGATGTTGAGGAGTTGGGTTGTTGGACGTCGCTAGCATTGAGCTCCAATGAAATGGTTGAGGAAAGAGTCACTAAGGTGCTGGAAAATGGAGACAGAGTCTGCTGGCAGCTAACTAAACCAAAGTCGAGCTGACCCCTTGAGTGTCACGGGGAAAGCCCGATACATAATTTCGTCAGGGAATGCATAGAGGATCATAAGGGTTCTATAGGTCTCCAAGTGGTCAACTGGGTCCGTCATACCGTCAAAAGAGTCGATGGTGGGCATTTTGAACTTGGGGGGTAGAGGTTTGTCCCTGATGGAAGCAACAAATGGGGAGTTGGCTGTGGTAGATGGTTTATGTTGTATGTTCTGCATGACCCCTTGGAGCTAGAGCTTCATGGCTCGGAGTTTTGCGTCCTAGAGAGGGATGTTGTCACCACCGCAAGGCAGTGGTGGCTGGACGCTGCTAGCCTCTCCTTCAGGGGTCGGTGCCGAGATCGATGGCTGTGGGCCCCAAGGTGGCAGGTTTATACCTGGGGGAGGGGGTTGTAAGCCTTCCAAGTTGGGTGGATTAAGCTGCAGGATGGTATGGCTCGGGGCTCATTCTTGGTTGGGGGAATATCTGGAGGTGGTGGAGGAGGCATAGGAAGGTTTCTTTGGAGAAGAGCATTAATCAGGGCTTCGTTTTGCTCGGCCAAGCGGTTAATGTTGTTGGTGAGCTCGGTGAAATACGATGGTGGGTTATTTGGATTAGGGGGGTCGGCTTGATGATCGGGAACATTGGGGTGAGAAGCCATGAATCTAGTCGTGACCATACACCTTGGCAGGTGGTAGGAAAGGGGTTATTGGGGAAGGGCCTCCGGCGACAATGAGCACAACTGGCGCGCGAAGTAAGAGATTCCCACAGACGGCGCCACCTGATGATACTACAAGAGACTTGGACGGGTCAGACTGATCCACACTTCTCCAACCGGTATCCGAGTGATCAAGCCCACCAGAGAACCTGCACAAGAGTTCAACGGGGAACAGGGAGTCCCCTAACGAACCCTCTGACGAGCAAGTTAGAAAGAGAAGTGGATTGTAGAGATAGATTAGAGATAGAAAAGCTTAACCTTCTTCTTGTCTTCAACGTCTGCTTATGTCCTCTGGTAATCATTTTGTTGTCCCCTCCGACCTGTCACCTTGGCTGAAAGTCTATGCTGTAGCTTCTCTTGTTCAGGGTGAGGGCGTGCCGTCCCGACGGAGAGGGGTTATCGCAATAAATGCTATATAGGGGCCTCATTAATGGCGATGTGTCGTGGCAATAACTTTGCAGATCTTTATCTGCTGATGTGGCTTGCCCTTCTCTTGCCATGTGTCTTGATGTCATTGGTTCTTATTGCTACATAGGGGCTTCAGCAGTGCTGGGCTCTAGTATTTGGGATATGTATTGGGCCCTAAATGGTGAGCTATGACCTTTATGGGCCTACCCATGTCAATTAGCATATTAACATTATATATAAAATAAAATAAAATAAGAAAAAAAAGAACTTAGTAATTAGATTCATCTATGTTCAAATCAAAGTGAGACCATCTTAGTCACCCTTCAAATATTAATATGGCTGGTCATTGTAAAACTTAACATTGTCATTGTTAAGTAACACTTAATGAGCTTAAAAACAAACAATTTTGAGACAACTTAAAGATAAAACTCATTTTTTGTTAACGAGTAATTATTTACTGAGAATAAATGGATTAGAATGGTTGGATCTATTCAAATTTAGCCACATGACTTTTTTTAAAAGAAATTTACCCGACAGTCTCGTCTCAAAATCTTGCATACTCATCAGTCGTCTTTGTTTTTTTTTTTTACTCATGATCACATAAGTCCTAAAAGGTATGTCATGAGATCTTTTTAGATTTATTTTATATCATATTAGACTTGTTTTACTCTTTTATTAATGTGACAGGTATGACATGACACTCTAATATAGTAAGTATGATGTGACATTTGATATATCTAGAAGTTCTACTAAAAAACTTCTTAGTATATTTTTTTCATAAGGCAAATTTCACTTTACCCTATTGTGATTTGGACCATGTGCAGTTTACCTCTTGACATTTGGAAATTACCACATAACCCCTTTGTGGTTACTGGATTAAAGTGTACTGTTAACACTATTAATGATAAAAGTAAAAAGACTATTTTGCCCTTATATATATATAGCCCTTGTATCTATTTGCTTGACAAAATTTGTTGCCGGAAATGAAATCCAAGTGCTGTCTCTCCATAAAACATACAAAATAAAACCCATTTTTAATTGCTCTCATTTCTCAAAAAATTTACCCTTGAATGTTGCCTAATTCTTGCTCTGTTCTTTGATTTTGGTTCGTAAATAGTTCAAATTTTGAAAGGGGTATATATATATATAAATCAATGATCAATGGAGGTTCGGTGATCGGAAGCTCTTAGGTGAAATATGGAGGGCAAACTCGATGCATAGAGATATAGGGTTTTGTACTAATTTAAGTTCCACGCCATCAACACCTTCAAAGCTTTCAATTTTAGCCTTTTTGTGTGCTCATTTTTCTTCTATTTTTCTTAGGTTTGATGGGTTTTGCTTGCTCAGATTAACCAATGGCAAGCTTCCATATGAGTAACCCAGAAGGTATTTTGTAACAGACTTTCATTTTTGCGATAGATATTAGAGAAAACTTCATTTTTATTCCTATGCTTTGTCTTGATTTTCAATGACCCCCCTAGACTTCAAATAATTTCAATTTTACCCCCAAAGTTTTTGAAATTGTATCAATTTGGCCCCTACTGTCACATTTGAAACAGAAAATGTTAAAAAAATTACATTTTGATCCCAAATTTCAAAAGAAATATGCAAACCCACCATCTCCTACCTAAACTCACCATCTCTTATCTTTCTCCAATTCTTCTCTCTCTTCTCCGCCCTTGCAAGCGCTGCCACGACTACCAACCACTATCGTAATCACTCAATTCTCCAGCTCAACTTCTCTCAAACCCAAATTCACTCACTCACTCCAAAATTTCTCAAATGAAATTTTTTATTCTTTTTTATCTTCTCTTCTTCGCCTTTTACAAACCAACCAGCTAAGCAACAACAAATGGATCAACCAAATGAAACCAAAGCAATGTAAAGTAATGCTTTCAAGAAACTATTTTCCAAAGACACTTTCAAAACACAATCTTACAAAATTCCTTCATTTCTCATTGCCACTACCACCATAAGAGAGGCACAAGAAAGCGGTTAAGAAACATGAAAGGGATCATCCAAAGTAAAGCAAAGTTATCATTTTAAGAAAGTGTTTTACGAAAAAACTTTTTAAAAAACAGTCACCGCAATAACATTTCTCATTGCTATCATGATGACCATGAGAGGAACAGAGCTTTTGATTATTTCGTTCTTGGTGCTTAGTGTTCTTGTTACGATGACGTTTGGCATCAATGTCATGTACAATCACTGAGCTCTAGTGATCGAGAGGTAGCACAGAGTCTTGATCTCTGACTCCATTCACTACCCTCGCAGCACTATCAATGTCATTTTCTTTGTTTGACTTATTTATTCTGATGATTTATTTAATTATATTTTTATTTATTTGAAAAAGAAAAATAGAATCCAAAATTTATTTTGATGATTTATTTAATTATATTTTAGAAGAATCCAAAATTTATTTTCATGATTTATTTAAATTATGTTTTAATTTATTTGAAAGAGAAAAATAGAATCAAAATTTATTTTCTCCCATTATTTCTCACCTAAACTTTTATCCTAAATATTGTTTGAATGTATTTAATATTTGATTAAACCAGAGGTTCAAACAGCCCAGCACAGCAGCAGGCCAAAAGGTTCAACTGACAGATATTCAAATTAGTAATGATAGAGTGAAAGATATTCAAATTAGTAATGATGGAGTACAAAGGCTATAAACGGCTATAAATTCAAATGAATACAACGGCTATAAACGACTATAAATGGCTATAAATTCAAATGAATACAATGGTTATAAACGGCTATAAGTTTCATTATATATACCAAAACCTCTAATGTAAACAAGTTACAAAAAAATTAGAAAATATTCTTTGATCTATAATCACTCACATCTATTCTCTGAAAAATTCTCTGAGAAGTGTTCTTCAATTTTTGTTTACATCCTCTTTCAGAAATTATACACTGAGACGTATAGCTTTAAGCCCATCTTTCCTGTGTGAGGTTTATAGAAAAACCAGAGCTTCATTTTTATATCTACCTTTGAGAGATAATTCTTTTAGCTTTTTGTGAAAGCAAAAACACTTTCTTTTCAACCTTGTAAGAGTGTAGTACACTCAATGTTCTTGACTTAGAAAGTCTGTGTAAAATCCATGGATGATTGCTCCATTTGTAAAGAGGTTGCTAGCACTCCCATGAAGTTAGAGCATAGTGGAAAATCTCAAGTGAAGCTTGAGAAGTGGACATAGGCCGAGTTGAAACCGAACCACTATAAATTTGTTTGCCTCTCTCTCCCTTATCTCTTCATTTTATTTAAATTGTTGTAGCTATATTTCATATTTTCACTGTGCTAATATCATTAACTAACATAGTTGTTAGAACACTTGTTTTAATTATTTTTATTTCATTAACTATATTTATCTATTGTGCTAGTCATAATTTTTATTAGGGTATTGTTAATTTTTAATTGTAAAAACCTAATTCACCCCCCCTCTTAGGTTATCTTTTGGGTAACAATTGGTATCAAAGCCTAGACTCTTGTTTTAGTTTTAACCATCTGCGAGTTTTGATCCATGGCAACCTTAGCTGAAGGACAAACCACAAATAGGCCACCATTGTTTGACGGAAACAACTATAGTCATTGGAAGGATAAGATGACCCTATACCTACAAGCCACTGATTATGCCATGTGGATTATTGTCACCAAAGATCCAAAAATTCCTATCAAATTAGTAGACAGTACTAGTGTATCTAAAACTGAAGGTGAATGTGATGAGAGGGATCATAAATTATTGCAAGCCAATGCTAAAGCCAAACTTACCCTTGTTTATAGATTAGACCCTAAGGAGTATAATAGATTTCAAGTTGTGATTCAGCAAAAGAAATTTGGGACAAACTTAAGGTAACGTATGAAGGTACAAACCAAATGAAGGAACCTCGTATTGATATGCTTATTCATAGTTATAAATTGTTTAAAATGAACTCTGATGAATCTATTTCAAGTATGTTTACTAGATTTACTGAAATTGTAAACTCTTTGAAATCTCTTAGCAAAACTTATACTAACAGTGAGTTAGTGAGAAAAATTCTTAGGTGTTTACCAAAGAATTGGGAAGCAAAAGTCACGGCCATTATAGAAATCAAAAATCTCTCCACGCTTGGAGTGGATGAGCTTATGGGTTCCCTTATGGCTCATGAGATCACCATGAAAGGACATGAGGATGTTGAAAACAAAAAGAAAAGTGGAATTGCATTCAAAGCCTCATCAAATGAAGAAAAACATGAAAACTCCAGTAAGGATGAAAGCTATGCCATGTTTAGTAGAAATCTCAAAAAGCACTTCAAGAAAAATAATTATGGAGGAAGAAGACCTTTCACTACAAGAAAAGTGGGCTTAAAAGATGGAACTATTTGCGACGGCAGCAGAAAATGCCGTCTCCAAAAAGCAAAGTATTTGTGATGGCACCATTTGTCGTCTCAAAAAAGCAAAGCATTTGCGACGGCACAATTTGCCGTCTCAAAAAAGAAGATGCCGTCGCAAATACTCTCCTTTTTTTAGACGGTATTTTCTACCGTCGCAAATACTCTGCTTTTTTGAGACGGCAAATTGTGCCATCGCAAATACTCTCCTTTTTCGCGACGGCATTTTCTGCCGTCGCAAAAAGTGACTTTCATTTTTTTTTTTTTGTTTCTAGTGAATATTTTTAAAATTTTAAATATTTTTTTTAGATGCACCTTACTTAAATGTATTTAAAAAATAAAAAATTTATGAAAAAATATTTTTAAAAATTAATAAATACATAAAAATACAAAAATAAAATGTATTGAATTATTGTATTTTTGGTATTTAGTGAATTTTTAAAAGTTTTTTTTTTACAATTTTTTTACTTTTTAGGTGTATTTATGTTAGGTGTGTCTAAAATTAAAAAAAAAATTACTTAAAATATTAAAAAAATTCAGTAAAAACAATATAACACGGAAACCAAGAAAGTATAATTTTCTCAAAAGAGTTTTTGGAAACTCTAAGGTTTTGAGACAGCTTCATATATATACAGTCACAAAATGGTTTGAATCAATGCAACGGTATTTTTCTATCGCAAAAAAAATTAAAAAAAACGATGTCGTCTTTTACTCTTTTGATATAACATTTCTCTTTTCATTCATTTTTTCATCTTCCTGTCTCTCTGTCTCTATCTCTCTCTATTCTATTTATCTCTTTCACTCATCACTCTTCTTTCTCTGTCTGTCTGCTTCTCTCTCTCCTTTTCTCTCTGTGTCTCTCGCCTATCTCTCTTCTCTTTGTCTCTTTCATCTGTCTTCTCTCTTAGTCATCTCTCTTCTCTCTATCTCTCATTTCTTTTCTCTCTCTCTCTCTCTTATCTTTCTATCTCTCTTGCCCATCTCTCTTCTCTCTATCTCTCTTATTTCTTTTCTCTCTCTCTCTCTCTCTCTCTCTTATCTTTCTATCTCTCTCTCTCTCGCCCATCTCTCTTCTCTCTCTGTCTCTCTCTCTTTTTCTGTGTCTCTCTCTTGCTCATCTCTTTTCGCTCTATTTCTCTCTCTTTTTGTCTATCTCTCGCTTATCTCTTGTTTCTCTCTCTTTTTTTATCTCTCCCTCTATCTCTCTCTCTATCTCTTTTTCTGTCTATCTCTCTCCCTGTCTCTCTCTCACTCTCTCTCACTCATCACTCTTCTCTTTCTCTTTCTCTCTCTCTACTTGTCTATTTGTCTATTTCTCCCTCACTATGTTCACCTTGCTCACTCTCTCCCTCCCATCTTCTCTATTTATCGAGCTCCTTATCGATTTATCGATCCACTATAAGAAAATACACTTTTAGCAACCACTTTGTCTCTCTCTCACTCATCACTCTATCTCTGTCTCTCTCTCTCTCTCTCTCTTCTTTATCTATCTCTCACAAAATTAAAATATTTTTAAAATATTTAAATATTTAAAATATTTAAAAAATTAATTTGAATTAAGTTTTGAAAAGAGTTTTGAATTATGTGTTTGGTTATAAGTTTTGAAAAATAATGATTATATTTTGAATTGAGTTTTCAAAAATAGATGTAGAATTATGATTTGAAAGCTCAAAACAAACACCATACTTAAATCAACGGGTAGAACTATGACCACCACCACTACTGCCACTACTACTACCATTACCTCTCATCCAGCACCGCCACTCCATCTCCTCTACCACTACCACAACTTCACCACTAATCTCCTTCGCCACCGCCGCCGCCACCGCCACCACGACCAACACCTCTTATCCACCACCTTCACTGTCGCTTCCTTTCCTCTACCACAAAAAATTAGTTCATGGTTTTTAGTAACAAAAAAAAAAAAGAGCCACGGAAAAATATTTTTTATTAAAATATTACCCCTACTTCTTCAAAATAAAACAATAATAATTTTTTTTCATTAAAATAAAAATGAAACAAATAAATTTTCAACCTTAGTAATTAAAAAAAATGGAAAATAAAAAAAAATTCATTAACTACAAAAAAATAAATTTATTTTAACCAAAAAAATTTCATTTTCCCGCTCTTTAATTCCCCCATTTCTTTTCCCCCTTTTGTTTCTCATGATCTCAAATTATCAATCCCCAATCCCTTAAACAAAAAATTCCCAATTTCAAAAATCCCCCAAAAATTACCCCTCCTTCTACCAAATAAAAAAATAATAATTATTTTTTTTTCATTAAAATAAAAATGAAACAAATAAATTTTCAACCTTAGTAACTAAAAATAAATAAAAACAAAAAAAAAAGTTTCATTAACTACAACAAAAAAAATATTTTAATAAAACATAAATAAAACAACGTCGTTCACGCCGCTATCCTAGCTCTCCTCTTCTTTTCTTTTTGGGGGATTTGGTCATAGCCCCCTCACTATCTAATTTCTCTTTCAAAAGGACAAAAATTATATAAGTACTTTCAAAACCCCCTGATATTTTAAACTTGTTTCTTTTACTATATTACCCTCATATCTATCAGTTCTCCTATTAAGACATTTTCACTATGTATTTCAGAGTAAAATTTTACTCTGTATGCAAGTAAAATTTTACTCTGAATGAAAGTAAAATTTTACTCTGAATGAGAGTAAAATTTTATACTCTGAAACTAAAAGTAAAATTTTACTCTGTATAAAAGTAAAATTTTACTCTGAAAAATAAGTAAACTATAAGACTCTGAAGCTAAAAGTAAAATTTTACTCTACATCATTCTCTCTACATTTTCACTATGTATTTCAGAGTAAAATTTTACACTCTGAAACTAAAAGTAAAATTTTACTCTGTATAAAAGTAAAATTTTACTCTAAAAAATAAGTAAACTGTAAGACTCTGAAACTAAAAGTAAAATTTTACTCTGTATAAAAGTAAAATCTTACTCTGGTTCTGTCAAATGAAAAAAACAGAGCAATAGAACCAGAGTAAAATTTTACTCTGGTTCTATCAAATGAAATTTGATGTTTACTCTGAAAAATCGATGGAACTTTGAGCTATGAGCTTTGAATCAAGCCTATAATCCTTGAATCAATCGATGTTTACTTTGAAAAACATTGAATCAGGCCTATAATCGTTGAATCAGGCCTATAATCTGAAAATTTTAGAGAAATATCAATTTTTCATACCCCGGTTCTTCAGATTTTACAGATTTTTCAGATTTTTAAAACTTTGAGCTTTCAAAAATCTATATATTCGAATTCAAATCTCAAAACACACAAACACACACATATATATAGATATATATATATATATTCGAATTCAAATCTCAAAACACACAAACACACACATATATATAGATATATATATATCTATATATCTCGGGAGATTAGAGATCGGAATCGTTCATGGTGCACAGATTTGAGTTGAAACCCTATATTGAAAGAGGGAAGAGAAGCTTGCGGAGGCTCTGGAGGATGATGAAGTCATGGCGAGGTAACAGTTGAGGACGGAGTCAATGGAGGGGTTGCCGAAGGCGAAGGTGTTTCCGGCGTTGGAGAAGGTGATGACGGCGGCTTCAGTGTCGCACAAGTTGCAGAGCTCGCCGGTCTTGTTGAAGAGGCCATCTGTGGAAAGGAAGAGAGTGGGGAAGAGAGTGGGTATAATAGTCATATAAAATATTTAAATAATAAATTTGTCCTTTATGTAAGACTTTATAATTATGAAGGGGTTTAAAAAGTATAATTTTTTTCTTAGTCCTTTTAACAATGAAAGGAAGGTAAAGGGGGTTTATAGCCAAATTTCCCTTTCTTTTTCGTTTTCCCGCTCTTTCTAATTTCCTCCTTTCTTTCCCCCCTTTTGTTTCTCACTCACGATCTCAAATCCCCAATCCCCAACCCCTTAAACAAAAAAAATCCCCAATTTCAAAAATTTCCAAAATACTCTCTCTCTCTCTCTCTCTCTCGACTGCAAGCAACAGCAAGGGGAGACGACGGCGGGCAACGAGCGATGACGGTGAGCAATGATTGACGACGGTTAGCAGCTGCAGCGGCAGTGGTGGTGCGGCGTCTCAGATACCTTTGTCAATACCTTTATCGTTAGGTCATTCGCCGTGGGCGACATTGGGTGTCTTTCTCGCTACTTTGCAAGTGTTTTTTTTTTTTTTTGGTGCTTATTCTTCTCTTTGGTAAGCCTTCTTCTCTCATGATATATAGAGTTTGGTGCATTGTTTCCTAATTTTGCCTTGCACATATATATCATAATGGGACGTCATTTGGGGTTAGATTTGGGATTGATTCTTGGGTTTGATTTGGGGTAAATTACCAAAACCATGAATGCTTGCAGACTCTGTGGTAGTCTAAAAATGTTGTCTGTCCATTATATTTAGCTCATGTCCTTATTTGCCACTTCATATATCTCCACAGGGTTTTGTGCACATCGATGAATATCCTCCAGATGCTAACAGGGATTTGACATTCCATCAGCTATTGTAAGCTTTTTTGAATTCCAAGCGAGTGCGAAATTTCTTGAAGATGCTTCTTCAAACGAGCCACCCCTATTATGTAAATTGCAGGTATTAATTGCTGTGATATGTTGGTTTTAAGGGTACCTTGCTTTCTGTTTCTCTGTTTGAATTGGTGCCTGAATTTGTTTGCAGGAGAAAAGTCCTGTTTTGTCTTACACAGAAGTATTGCTTGTCCCTTTAACGACTCCTAATATTTAATTATTAACACCCTCGCTGTCATCTTTTGAATACTTGAGAAAAACATGCATATTAGAATTTTATCTTTATTGTTTCTACCCTTGGTGCTATTTATTTAATTATTTCTGTATGGCACAATTGGAAAATACTTGAAACTTGCCTGAAATCTACTCTTTCTAGTATATTTTTGGATCCTTGCAATAAGTTTGTTGCACCATAATTGTAGTGTTTTTGTTATTAGTCCGACTTTCCCAGACATACACACTTTAGAGTTACACCTTTGCTACTAGCCAGCCACATAATATTGTGAAACATGTTTATGATCAAGCTTCTTTTAGTCTCTTACTAGAATCGATAGATGCACACATGATACACGTAATCACCACTCATATATATATTGCTAACCAACTGCACTGTGGCAAGGTTAGTATTGTCCAACAATTACTCTATGAATACCAAACCTACAACGACAAAACCCTTGGGGGAAAAAAGTTGTTTTCCTCAAATATTTGTTCCCTCAAGCAACTCGTCAATGTTGTGATTCATGGGTAATAATAATGGGTGTTTAAGAAATATTAGTGTAGTTTCTCTCACTGAAACCAAGAAAAAAACAGTGGGCAAGAGAAACACAACTACAAGAGATAGATTTTATTTATGATTTTACCATACAAATATTTTGTTTATTATGGTCTTGAATTTTTTTGAATGTCTCTATCTGTTTGGTAGTGTAGCAAGTGTCATAAATTTTTTACACAGTAATTTCAGTCAAATAACCCTGAGGTTCTTTAACACAAGCAACCATAATTTAGATGCACGAACTCCAAATTTTTATATTCACATGACTCTAATTAAAGCAAAGGAAACTCCATAAAGCTCAACATTTTATTTTGTATTTCCTATTATCCCCTTTTATTTTAATTAATTATTCTCATATAATCATTTCTATTTGTAGATGGCAGGTTGAACCAAATTTGATATTAGTGGAAAGACATGGAAATGGCACCTCAAAGAGGTAGTTTGTATTTTTCTCTTCCTTTGTTGCTCATTCTGTCTTAGAAAAGTCAAATTTATATTTCACATTGAAAGCAAAGATAGATACTTGTGAAATGCTATCCATATGGTACTTCATTGAAGTTTCTAATCATTTCAGCTTCCATGAAATGCTATCCATACTCCTGTATTTTTTTAAAAAAATTTATTTATTATTATTATTTTTTTGGAGTTGTTTCTTTTTATTTATGCTGACTGTGAGACAAGTATGTCTTAGACAATGACTTGCAAGTAAGAACTTTCTTAACGAACATGGGTTCGAAAATATCAAAACCAAGGGTTACAATGTTCAAAATTTTCCAATGTGCAACTGTCTTGGCTTCCAGATGCTATCAAAGATTTTATCTCCCAGGTGACAAAAAGATAACTTTATTGTTCTTGTTTTTTCAGTGAAATGGATTAATTTGTAATTTATGGCGCAAGGACAACATGTACAGAAGTTTTTAAGCTCGATACTCAAATGTCTATTCAGAGTTATGATCCAACATATAATAAAAAATTTAAAAAAAAAACTATGCTATCAAAGGGTATATAGGAAGTAGGACCCAAGTCTGGTCAGAGGATTTGATTGTTGAGGTCATTTTGTTTGCTATGTTGTGACTTTTGTGATTGTTTTGTTTATTTTCAGGTGATTCATTTTTCTCAATCCTTTTTCAAATCTGATACAGGGTCAGTTTCAGATGATTACTTGGAATACATGTTGTTACAGTTCCCTACCAATGTTATTGGATGGATTTGTTATGCTTTGGTCACTTCAAGTCTCTTTAAGGCAGGTCAATCTAACCCAGGCCATTAATTCCAATTGGGTATGTGAATTTGGAATTAACAAACTCTTAACTGTTGTTAAATTTGCCAACCGGTCCAAATTTTATCTTGTAGAAGATTTTGTTCTCCATAATTTTGTGTAGTTATGAATACTACTCACTTCTACAGTATTTTTATTTTTATTTTATGAGATATCATATGTTCATTCAAACATTTAGAAACATTATGTTTGCTTTTTCTATGTATTGACCATTGACAACCCCAAGTTTCAACATCTTTGATTTGCCACTACTAACATTTGTGATAACTTGAAGAGGAAATTATGTGTCGAATTTTTTTTGTTGTTTTTCTTTTTGGAATTTGTGTCAAAAGAGCATGTCTTACACACCACTATACCTGGTATGTATTACTATTGTCCCCATGTCATTTAGTAATCTATTTGACAACAATAAGGAAATTTCTTAATGTGCTGAATCAGGATGTGTTGATTGCAATTGAATGGAAAATATCTTCTTATGGGAAAGGTTTTTAAAACCGCGGATCGTCTTTGCGGTGTCCTTGGATGAGATGTTTGGTGGAGAGATATCTGTTTCCATGGTATTTCCTCTTTTTTTCGCTGTTGTTATCTAAAAAAAAAAATGTGATATAGCCTTCTGAAGTTTGTCAGTGGTTTTGTTTTTTCAAATTAGATTTTCGTTTAAACTTGATCTGGACTCACTGATTGATGTTTAAGGCCATTTAAATTTGAAATTATCATTGCGTTCATTAGAGACATTACAAATTGATCCCATCAAATGTGTTGTCGGGGGTTAAAAATCTTCCTTGCTTGTTCCTAGGTCTTTTATTTCATTTTTTTTAATTGTCATCTTATTTAAAGGTTGTATATTAACCTCTATTTGATGAATAAAGGGTTGTAGTTACAACATTAGAAAGAACTATGTTTTTAAGAAGTCCGTTTTGAGTAGTGTATAAAAATTTGATTCTTCCAAAAGAGCATTTGGAGCTTGCTTAACCACAAATTAACATAGTTATGGAACTCCACGAATAAAATACCTGTTGTATATAGGTCTAGAGGTTTACATTTTGTTGTGTAGCATATAGTTCAGTCTAGGAAATATCTACACCTTTATATGTACAAACATAATATATGCGTATATGCCAATTAATTGAAGGATGATGAACTTTTGTATAGATACTAGACGACTGGCATTTCTTTGAAGGTGTCATAACTTATTTCCATTGCTTAATTTTCTCAGAAATGCATCTGTTCTCATTGTTGATTGAGATGTTTAATTATCCATGTGGGATTTGATGACTAACAAAAAAAAAATGTTGTATTTGATGTTGTTGGGAGTTAGAACCAGATTTCAGATATAATTTTTATGTTTTTTTAGTAGTTAAATTTTTATTTTTGTATTTGATTGAGATGTTTAATTATCCATGTGGGATTTGATGACTAACAAAAAAAATGTTGTATTTGATGCTATAGTAGTTAAATTTTTATGTTTTTTTGTAATTAACATTAACACATAATTATATTGTCATTAATTATTTTTATTTTTATTTTTCAGATATTTCCCATTTAGGAGTGTGCTTCTTGTGGAATGCATGCCTGTGGAGAGTGTGGCTAACTTTTGTTTTTGTTATCTACGAAGAATGATGAGAAAAATATTTAATTTTGGTTTATGTTATTTTGAATTATGAACAAAATCATGTATTTAAACATTATATATGTATTATGGAACATTATGTAGTGGGATAATTTTGTTGACGTGTAATTATGAATGGAAGAATATTTTATTATGGAAAAATTGTTATTTTTATACAAGAATTTTTATATTATTATGCAATTATTATGGCAAAATTTTAATATTTTTAATAATTTTATCGCATGATGTTTTTTTCTTTTTTGTGACGGCACTACACCATCGCAAAAAAATAGAAAATTTTAATATTTTTATTGATTTTGTTACAGGTTTTACTTTTTGCGATGGCACTAAACTGTCGCAAAAAATAGAAATTTTCATATTTTTAATACTTTTTGCGACGGCACCACACATTCGCAAAAACGGTGTTCTTGCCGTTGCAAAAAAAAAAAAGACTATTAACGACAACATTTTTTGCCGTCTCAAATAACATTTTTAGCAACGGTAAAATAGTGCCGTCGCAAAAAGTCAAGAAATTTCAAACATTATTAGCGACTGCAAAGTGCCATCGCAAAAGGCAAAAATGCCGTTGCAGAACATTTGCGACGGCATTGTGCAAAAACTCTTTTGCAACGCCCCCAGTTGCGACCCCTCTCTTGCTATCGCAAAAAGCTAAAATTTTAGTAGTGTTTCAAGAAAGAGTACAACAAAGATAACAAGAAAGAGCCTATTATTTGCTATGGGTGCAAAAATCCCGGACATATGAAGATGGATTGTCCAAAATTGAAGAATCATGGAAAAGACTGCAAAAGAAACAAAAAGGCCATGGTAGCAACTTGGGGAAAAAGTGAAGATGAAAGCTCAAGTGATGAAATTGAAAATGAAATAGCCAACTTATGTCTCATGGCTCTTGAAGATGAAGACTCTACTCAAGATGAGGTAACTACTCTTTATGAAGAACTTGAAAGTGCATTCCATGAACTACAAGATGAATTTAGAAAAGTTTGTGCCAAAAATAATGTGTTGAAGAAATCTGTTGCCTCTTTATCTATTAATGTAGAAGAATTAAAGAAAGAAAAAATTGTTTTGAAAAATGATTTTGGTACTATCTCTAATGAGAAAACTACTTTAAAAAACAATGTTGATGATTTAACAAAAACACTTGAAAATTTTGTAAAATGTAGAGATAATCTCAACATGCTTCTTGGAAATCAAAGATGTGTTTTTAATAAAGCGGGTATTGGATATGACCCTTTTAAGAAACAAAAGAATCTTAATACAATTTTTGAAAAAGCACCTCTCTTTACACACCCTTATATTACTTGTCATTATTGTTGAAAGAAAGGCCATTATATATCTTATTGTCCATTCAAAAAGAATATGAACATGGGAATCAAAAAGATTTGGATTATTAAGAGATCTAACAAAACTAACCAAGAAGGACCCAAGAAACTATGGGTACCAAAAACCAACACTTGATTGTCATCTTGTAGGTTTGCTTTAAGTCCAAAGCTAAAGTAGGGAAGTGGTACCTTGATAGTGGATGTTCCAAACACATGACCAGAGATAAATTATTCTTTACTAAACTATCATCGAAAAATGGAGGGTTTGTTACTTTTGGAGACAACAAGAAAGGAAAAATCACCGGTATTGGTAGCATCGGTATTTCTCCTAACCCTTCTATTGAAAATGTTTTACTTGTTGATGGACTTAAGCATAACCTACTTAGTATTAGTCAATTATGTGATAAAGGTAATCTAGTTGTTTTTGATAAATTACATTGCACAATTGAAAGCACAAATGATCATAAAGCTTTATTCGTTGGTAATCGCCATGATAATGTTTATGTTTTTCATCTTAATGATCTCTATGCTAGTGATATTAAATGTTCATATGTTAATAATGAAAATAGTTGGTTATGGCATAGAAGACTTGGTCATGCTCATATGGATTTAATTGCTAAACTTTTAAGAAAGGATTTGATCATTGGACTTTCAAAAATTAAATTTGAAAAAGATCATCTTTATAGTGCTTGTCAACAAGGAAAACAAACTAAAACATCGTTTAAATCAAAATCTCATATTTCCATAACTAGACCTTTACAACTATTGCATATGAACATATTTGGTCCCTCAAGGACATCTAGTCTAGGTGGTAAACATTATTGTCTTGTTATAGTTGATGATTATTCAAGATTTACATGTTTTTAGCACACAAAGATGAAATATTTTCTTCTTTCACAAAATTCTGTCGTAAAATTCAAAATAAAAAAGGCTTTCTTATTACTAATATTCAAACCGACCATGGTAGAGAACTTGAAAATGAGAAATTTGAATTGTTTTGTGATGAGCATGGTATTGGACATAATTTTCCAGCACCTAGAACCCCTCAACAAAATGGTGTAGTAGAAAGGAAGAATAGAACTTTAGAAGAAATGAGTAGAGGCTTTGCGAAAATAATCTTCCTAAATATTTTTTGGCCGAAGCCGTTCACACCGCATGCTATATTTTGAATCGTGCATTAATTAAACATATTCTCAAAAAGACTCCTTATGAACTTTGGCATGATAGAAAGCCCAACATTAGTCACTTGCATGTTTTTGGTTGTAAATGTTGTGCATAAAAATGGTAAGGATTACTTAGGTAAATTTGATTCAAAATCTGATTAAACAATTTTTCTTGGCTATTCCTTAACTAGCAAAGCTTATCATGTTTTTAAATAAAAGAACTCTTGTTGTGGAAGAATCTGTACATGTGGCATTTGATGAAACTAACATCTCTGCTCAAAAGCAAATTGTTAGTGATAATATGGATTTGGAACCAAATGTGGAAGATTCAAGTATCTACAAAGAAGATAACCAACCATGTAAGTTGAACAAAGAGATTGAACAACCTATTCTCCCACCTCAAGAAGAAGGAGGAAACAATGATGATTTGCCAAAAGAATGGAAGTTTGTTCATAATCACCCTAAGGATTTAATCCTAGGTGACCCTACAAAAGGTATTGAAACTCGCTCTTCACTTAAAAACATTTGTAGTAACTTGCTTTTCTCTCACAGATTGAGCCTAAAACTTTCAAGAAACCGAATTCAATGAACATTGGATGATAGCTATGCATGAAGAGCTTAACCAATTTGAGAGAAATAAAGTGTGGGAACTTGTGCCAAAACCTAAAGATCATACCATTATCGGTACCAAATGGATCTTTCGAAACAAGCTTGATGAATCTGGCACAATTATAAAAAACAAGGCTAGACTTGTTACACAAGGATACAATCAAGAAGAATGTATTGATTTCGATGAAACCTTTGCTCCAGTTGCTAGATTAGAAGCCATTCACATGTTACTTGCATTTGCATGTTTTAGAGATTTCAAACTTTATCAAATGGATGTAAAAAGTGCATTTCTTAATGGTAGCCTCTGTTTGGCAAGTTGCAAGTTGGGCTTTTTTGGCTATTTTAGCCATAAAAGACAAAATAGGCTATTTTAGCCATAACAAACAAAATATCACATCCAATCCATAATCATTACATTATTCTCTCACAAAAAAATTCAAAAAAGCCAAAAAGCCAAAAAGCCCTTCCCAAACCAAGCTTTTAAGCCCAGGCTAAAATAGCCAAAAAAGCCAAAAAGCCAAAAAGCCAACCCACTTCCCAAACGGAGGCTAAATGATGAAGTTTATGTTAAACAACCCCCAGGTTTTGAAGATCATGCTTTTCCAAATCATGTTTTTAAACTATCAAAAGCTTTATATTGTTTGAAACAAGCATCTCGTGCATGGTATGAACGATTAAGTAAATTTTTGATTGAAAATAATTTTTCTAGAGGAACGATTGTCACAACACTTTTTGTTAAAACTAAAAATGATGATTTACTTATTATGCAAATATATGTGGACGACATTATATTTGGTGTTACTAATAAAACCTTGTGTAAGGAATTTGCTAAGTGTATGCAAGGTGAGTTTGAGATGAGCATGCTGGGGGAGCTAAATTATTTCCTTGGCTTCAAATCAAACAATGTAAGGAAGGAATTATCAACCAAACTAAGTACACAAAAGAACTACTTAAAAAGTTTAGTATGTTTGACTCAAAAATAGCTGGAACTCCTATGAGCACATCCATTAAGTTAGACAAGGATGAAAAAAGTAAGTCCATTGATCAAACAAAATATCGAGGTATGATCAGTCCACTTCTTTATTTAACCACAAGTAGACCCGATATTATGTTTAGTGTTTGTATGTGTGTTAGATATCATGCAAATCCTAAGGAATCACATATTAGTGCTGTTAAAAGAATTTTTAAATATCTTGTTGGCACTCAAAATTTGAGACTGTTTTATCATAAAGGTGTTGCATTTGATTCAATTAGTTACTCAGATGCCGATTTTGCCGAATACAAACTTGATAGAAAAAGCACCAATGGCACTTGTCACGTTCTTGGTAACTCATTAGTATCTTAGTTTAGCAAAAAGTAAAATTATGTTGCTTTATCAACGACCGAAGCTAAATATATAGCTTTCGGAAGTTGTTGTGCCCAAATACTTTGGATGAAACAACAATTGGAGGACTTTGATTTGCATTATGATCATATCTCTATTAAATGTGATAATACTAGTGCCATCAATTTAAGCAAAAAATCTGGTTCAACACTGACGAACAAAACATATTGAAATTCAACATCATTTTTTAAGAGATCATATTCAAAATAGGGATATTGTACTTGAATTTGTAAACACTGACAAGCAATTGGCGGATATTTTCACAAAACCCCTAAGCGAGGATCGCTTCAATTTTATTCATAACGAGCTTGGAATGTCGATTTCTGCTTAAAATGTTTTGTTATGACTGTGAAACTTGAATTTTTTTTAAAATGATATATGTGTATTGCTACATTGATATGAAAACATTTATATCAGTTAAATGCTCTCAAGTCATTCATACATTTATTCTCCTTAACAGTTTACTATTCTCAACTATGTAATTTTTTTGGGGTTCTACATCTTGAGGTAAAATTAACTTTGCATACATTGATTTTTTTTTAAAACTCTCATGGCATTTTTTTTTTTTTTGCATTACCATTCCAGCAACACCGATGTCCCATTAAGTATAATTTCTGCTGGTATTATTTTATTTTAATTTATTTTTTATTGCTATTAGGCTTAATATCTTTTCTTCTTTTTTTATTTATTTTTTTGTTGTTTTACTAATAGGCTTCATTTCCTTTATTATTATTTTTCTTTTATTTTCATTATTTTTTTTTATTTTATTTTATTTTTTTGTTGCTTTGCCCTGAGGCTTAATTTTGATTTTTTGTTTTATGCACTTTACTTTCATCTTCAAGTGATTACATTAAACATAAAAACAAACACAAATCAAAATATACATATTTTCATAAAAATTAAAATAATAATAATAATAAATAAATAAAACAAATTCCCTTCATTTTTCTAGCCATTGGCCGACCTCACTTACTCGCCTCTTCCACTGCTCTCTTCTTCTTTTTATCACCTTGGGAGGCCCTTGATGGCCCTGTCCCCGTGCTTTCGTCGAGAGCGACGACTCCCTGCTGACTATCAAAGGCCAAGAACGACGTTGCTCCAAATCAAGCCATGGAGGTGGTCTTTCGTTTAAGCTCATTATTTTCAGCCTTCAGTGCGCCTATCTCTGCTCACGCATCCTTGTACATGCGTTGGAGCAAAGAGAGTTGGGCGTTGACCTACTGGAGCTCACTCGTCCTGTTCTGCAGTCGGTGAGCCAATTTTGTGACTGCAGTCACCGTCTCCATACAGGACGTTAGTGTGAAATGATTTGCTTCAATGTCTGATTGAGCTGCCATTATATGCTCAATCGACATCATAGGAAGGTTGGGAAGAGTAGGAGCCGGAGCACTCGGTCCAGCAGCGCTTACAAGATCATTCAGGTCCGGAAAGAGAGTAAGGGGACGGGGCGAGGCCATGAAGTAGTAGAGAGAGATGTAATCGACAGGAGGGTCATTTTTGGCAGCCTTTCTGCTCTGCTCAGTCTCTCTGTTCTGTCTCTTGAGGAAGCAGAAGATCAAAGAGAGTGATGAAGAAGAGATAGAAGAGAGTGAGGTGAAGAAGAAGAAGCAGACGAGTGTGATTAAGAGAAGAGGCTGAAGAGAAGAAGACAATGAGGGAGAGATAGCCGAGGCGAGCGGCAATCGAGGAGAGCTGCTTTTGTCGGCCAATGAAGAAAAAGCCAAGCCGCGTGGCAACCGCGTTTTGCGAAAAAAGAGAGAGACGCCGGAGAGTTGTATATGTATGCATATATGTGTATATATTGTATAGCTATGTAATATATATATATATATATATATTTGTTGATTGACCGTTGATTGACCCGTCTCGCTTTTGTCGGTCGGCTGACGCAAAAGCAAAGATGTATGTCCGACGCGATTTTCGACGGAAAAGAAAGAGGCGCGCAACTTTTATATATATGTATATATATGTTTTGAATTGTATAGATGCTATTTATCATTATCATTTTCCTGCTTCTCCTCCAGATTCTGACCCATGATTTCCTTTTGATAATGTTACAGGGGGAGAAATTATATAATGTTATGTATTATGGTATTATTTTGTTATGCTGTTATGTATTATGGTATTATTTTCAAATTATGGTATTATTTGAAAACTAATCTGATGATTATATATTTATAGTTTGATATCTTAGTCTCATATCATGTCTCTAATTAAAGCTTATTTATTACACATGTGCTAACCTATGTGTCACGCCCCAATTTTAATTACTCGGAAACATTACCAAGGCCTTAAAATTTGGACCTTTTTTTTTTACATAAACAAATATCTATTACACATGAGTAATAGAAATACAATGATACATGTTCTCTATTTCTCAATGAATATAACAATAACAACAACACATGCCAGTCTCCTACTGTGCTACAAATAAATAAATACAATTACAAAATCCATTTCCTTTACATCTACTATGAAGTTATACAAAAGAACTCAAGAACTCCATAAATCTTCAATCAAATAATCCAAACTTTCTTCCTGTAAAAAGGTAAAACAACGGGGTGAGCACTAATGCCTAGTAGGAATCGCATAGGTCTTAATCAATAACTAACACACAGATAGAAATGATCATGAATGCTAGGTGATACCATATAGTAGAGTGACGTCTTATAATTTCTAAATATCATAAGTAAAGTAACTCTTCTCAAAAACTATTTGAACACTTTTAAGAAAAACCTTCGGCCATTAAAACCATCCCTTAACTTTAGAAAACCATAGATCCTTGTGAAACAAACATATTTAAAAAACAACATCATTTAAAAGTTATCAACCAATTCCCAAGATATTTCTTATTCAATTTTCCATTAAACTTATTTAATTTCCATTTTTAATACTTCTCTTTCCTTTTCATTCTTCCTTTCTACTCATTATATTTATTTAGAACTCCATAACTTCAAGTTCACGTTTCCTTTTTGATTCACTAACAATTCTCCTATAGTCAATTCATATCGTTATTTACTTTTTCAAATTTTATTTCAAGGTAACACAAGGTTAACAAACCCCTTTCAATTCGGTCTCCTATTTATTTTACAAAACAATACTCCTAATTTACCTTTATTGTCGCAACTAATTCATTAAGTTCACCATCACCAATCCATAATCCAATTACCACTTCAATTTCCATTCTTTCAATTGATTTCATATCAAATACCGGATCCAATCACAAGTCATCTCCATGAGTCACACGCTTTACTGGTCACAAGCCGGAAGGAATGCGGAACCTCACGCTTTACCGGTCACAAGCCGGAAGGAACGCGGAACCTCAACATACCATACGCTTTACCGGGTGCTACTTCGGAAGGAAGACGGAACCTATCTCAAGCGCCATGCTTTGCCGGCTCAAATATGACAGGAAACGGACCCCAAGATAACATCAAAATCCATCATTACAATTAGTGGACAATGCCAACACATCTTCTATTATTTCCGTAACACATTAATTCAATATACATCCACCATATATTAAAATTACATTCACATAACAAGTACAAATATGTTCCACGATCTTCTTCCCTATTCATTAAATCATTCATTGTTTTGTCACACAAAAATATAACAACACCTCCATAGAGGCAAAGATTCATCTTTAAAGTGTTCACAATTCTTGGGTTCAAACTATTTCTTTACTTTTCCATATTATCATCAAGTCTTCAAATTCAATTTTTTTTTTTTTAAAACACATTGGTTGTCCATTACTACCCATGGTTATAAATTAAATCTCTAACATTTAATTTTCTTTGATATAACACCTTCATATAATTGACAACCAATGTGTCAATTATTCATAACTTTAATGTTGATTGAAGTATCCTAATTTTCCAGAATGAAACCCCATAGCTATTGCTAAATATAAAGTTGGACTTTTAGTTTTGAGGTATAAAATCACTTTCTAATTACACAATAAAATTCTTAAATTTTCACTTTATCATCTTACCACAAATTCCGTATCATCTTTCAACTTCCCCCCTGCGGTTACCAACACAACACCACCCAACACAACTCAACTCAACACAATTCAACATGATTCAAACACAATTCATCATAGTCCAATACAATTCGGTTCAACATTATTCAACACAACTTAATTCAACAACGCTATTTACAATTCAACATAATTCAAAATAAATTCTTGAATCCCCTTTCAACATTCCATAACTAAGTTTATGTCATCTATATCATCAGTAAGTCATTTCCCCAATCTCTCTTTCACATTATAGCATGATTTACAATGTTCCTAACAAAGTTCAATTGCTAATTTTTAACACAATTTTCAAACACCTCTAAAATCCAATTAAACTTGTACATATATAATTCAACCTACCAATATCATGAATCTACTTTTAATTTGGGCAAAATCATTAATTATCATAATGAATCAACTTAGGGTTTTCAAGGAAAATTAAGATTTTTCCAACAAAAATTCAAACTTTTTAAACCACTACTTTTAATTCCAATTTCCCTCTTGATCATACACTTAAGGTTCATAATCCACCATATTAACCCAACAATTGAACCCCCAACACTTCAAACCCTAAACCCCCAAAAATCATAATGTACACTATATGCTCAAAAATGTAGGTTTTACATGTATATAATCAAAATACCACAAATGTATCTATTTATGGAAGTATTGAAGAAGAACTAGGACCACTACCTCAAGAATCAAGCAAAGGAGCAAGTTTTGGTGAGATTCCTTCGCAAATCTGAAATTCCAATCAGTAGAAAATGTTGATCTTCAAGCCTCTTCACTTTCTTGGTAGGAGATCTTGGCTAATCCTTAGGGAAATGGAAGGTATTTGAGGTCAAACACCTAGGGTTTTCGGACCTAGGGTGAGAGGGATGAAGAAGGAAGAGGAAAATGCAAAGAATGAGCTAAAAACCATGTTTTGAAGCTGCTGAATTCACGTAGTCCCGCACGTGCGCCGCTTTTCCCGCTCATGCGGACCTGCTTCTAGCACAGGTTCCAAAACTTCAAACGTGCATAACTCTCTCATCCGAACTCCGTTCTAGGTCATTCTTGTGTCCAAATCGAAGCCCCGGAAATAAAATTTCCAATGGTTCTAGCCTCACATCCAAATTCAAAGTGTGGAAAAAGAAAAGGGCAAAAGGGTGACGGTTGTTCAAAAACTCAAACTCAAATTTGGGGCTTTTGATCTAATCTTATCTAAAGACCTTGTTAAGGCTTCAATCAAGGTTCCAAACATCACCTAAGGGTCCTCAATTATAATATTTGAAGTTCACTTGCCAACCCATCAATATCAAGAGTCCGATAACCATACAAGTTTTAAGGTGACGGGCACCACTATACGTTAATCCAATGTGAATTAAAATCTGAGTCATTACAATCTTCCCACCCTAAGAAATTTTGTCCCCGAAATTGCATCCGTTCTCTCAAAAATAGTAACAACTTTATGCTCACTAATTCTTAACAACCCCTAGTTCACAACAAAGCATGAGAGTACCCATACATATCCACCAAACCTTAACAACTTTCAATTACACCTCACTTCAATTCTAAACCCAAAAATACAAAGTGTTACACTATGTATTTAGAAATGAATTCAGGGAGCATGACTTGAGGAGGAGCTTTTCTTATTCCCAAATCAAATCAAAACATCATTGTGTGTCATCATCAAAAGGGGGAGATTGTTAGACTTATTTATTTTGATAATTTATTTAATTATATTTTAATTTATTTGAAAAAGAAAAATAGAATCCAAAATTTATTTTGATGATTTATTTAATTATGTTTTAATAGAATCCAAAATTTATTTTGATGATTTATTTAAATTATGTTTTAATTTATTTGAAAGAGAAAAATAGAATTAAAATTTATTTTGTCCCATTATTTCTCACATAAACTTTTATCCTAAATATTGTTTGAATGTATTTAATATTTGATTAAACTAGAGGTTCAAACAGCCCAATACAGCAGCAGGCCAAAAGGTTCAAACAGCCCAGCACAGCAGTAAGCCAAAAGGTTCAAACAGCCCAGCACAGTAACAGGCCAAAAGGTTCAAATGGAAGATATTCAAATTAGTAATGATGGAGTACAACGGCTATAAAATGGCTATAAATTCAAATGAATACAACGGCTATAAACGGCTATAAGTTTTATTATATATACCAAAACCTCTAATGTAAACAAGTTATAAAAAAATCAAAAAATATACTTTGATCTATAATTACTCACATCTATTCTCTGAAAAATTCTCTGAGAAGTGTACTTCAATTTTTGTTTATATCCTCTTTCAGAAATTATACACTGAGACGTATAGCTTTAAGCCCATCTTTCTTGTGTGAGATTTATAGAAAAACTAGAGCTTCATTTTTATATCTATCTTTGAGAGATAATTCTTGAAGCTTTCTTTGAAAGCAAAAACACCTTCTTTTCAACCTTGTAAGAGTGTAGTATACTCAGTATTCTTGACTTAGAAAGTCTGTGTAAAATCCGTGAAGGATTGCTCCATTTGTAAAGAGGTTGCTAGCACCCTCGTGAAGCTAGAGCATAGTAAAAAATCTCAAGTGAAGCTTGAGGAGTGGACATAGGCCGAGTTGAAGCCGAACCACTATAAATTTGTTTGCCTTTCTCTTCTTTAACTCTTTATTTTATTTAAATTGCTGTAGCTATATTTCACATTTTCACTGTACTAAAATCATTAACTGATATAGTTGTTAGAACACTTGTTTTAATTATTTTTATTTCATTAACTATATTTATCTATTGTGCTAGTCATAATTTTTGTTAGGGTATTATTAATTTTTAATTGTAAAAACCTAATCACCCCCCTCTTAGGTTGTCTTTTGGGTAACACTCTCCATCTGTTTCTCTCTAGAATTTTTGTTGTGTTCTCTCTCTAAATGTATATATATACTATAATTGATGCAAATGTGGTCGGATCTCATCTTGAATGGAAAGATGGAAATTGGGTCCTGTAAATGGGTATGAGTTTTATAATTGTTTTGATTACTTTTTGTTCTTGCCTACATGTTGCTGATCAATTGCTTCTTTGTTTAGTGTTTCTTGAATTTGGGTTTAATTACTTTTAGTTATGCACAAGTCTTGTTTGATTAATTGCTTCTATGATAGTGTTGCTTGACAAGTTTTTTTTGGAGCTTCATTTCAGAAAATCAAAAGAGAGGCCCTGATGTAGTAAGTACCGAAACTATCAATATAGATGGATCGCGATAACATCTCAATATGTTTTAATAGATGTTTGTATTCACAGATTTGAAAATACTTGTATTGACAGATTTTATGAATGTTTTTATAGATGTTTGTACACTTTATATTTTTATGGATGCTTGATGTTTTAAAGAAAGTGAATCTGTATATGTGCGACAATAGATGACTGAACAAATCTAGTTTGTTCAGCAACATGACACCGAAATAATCCAAATTGTTTGACAATGTATAACCGAATGGGCCCATCATAAATTTAAAAAAAAAAATGTTTTAAGGAAAGTGAATATGTAAATGTGCAACAACAGATGGCTGGACAAATATAATTTATTCAGTAACATAACACCGGAGTAATTCAAAATGAATAAGTGTAATAAGAAAAATCTGTAGGGGTTTTGAAAAGGGTTTAATTTATGATTGTTTTTGGTATTATAAAGGTTGTAATGAGAATTTCAATTTTTCCTTAATGGTGTAACAAAAAAATAGGTGTAAAGAAGTAAAATTATGGTGTAAGCAAAATTTCCTTTGAGGTTAATGTAATTTTTTTATTAGAGAAATTTACACTTTTTTATTTAAATTTTACTTTAATCCCATTATTTGAATTTGAACAATTGAGTCGATATACCGTAAATCTAGTCTTAATTTGGTCGTTCCATCTAGATTTTCGTTAATAATTTTTATGTACACCTCAAGAGATTGATAAATGTCCAAAAAAACATTAATTTTAACTTCAACTTGAATGAAATGATAAAATTAAAATTAGATTTAAAGGGTAGAAATCAAGTTGTTCAGTTTAAAACATTAGGAAGTAAAATAAAATTTAACTAAAGTTCCTATAATCTTAATTGGCTCAATTTTAACTCTTAATTTTGAATTTTGTATCAATTTGGTCTAACTGATAACGCCTCTAAGATTTTTGATAGAAAATTATCATTGAATTAATTGAGATTAAGTAAGTCACTGAATTAACTATGTTTGCAATTTTGCTCCTAAAAGCATGTTACATATCATTTGTGTGCATATTTATCATCAAAAAAATATTAATAATTATAATCAATTAAACTAATTTATGACAAAATTAAAAATTTATGATCAAAATTAATCTAATTAAAATCACAAATATCAAAATAACACAAGTATAATTTACCCTTTATTTTATTTGGATGGTGCGATTGTTTTGTTTCTCTATCTTTCGGTGAGTGGTGACGACATTTTTATCAGATCCCTATTCATTAAAAAAGTAGTCTTTAGTCTCTCTCTAGCAGATCCTTCTTTCACTCTCCCGGGAATCAAACCTGCTCTTCTCATCATCACTTCTTCATCGCATAGAAAAAAAAATAATAATAACAACAAAAAGATTGAGAAAGTGAGGTAAGATTCTCAGATCTCACTCTTCTTTGCGTTTCTTCAAAACTTTTTATTATTTACTCCTTACTTTACATGCTGCTGATGATGATGATGATTATGACTTTCATTATTTGCACTACTTATTGAAACTCTTTTTTGTTCAGATTTCTTGTGATGATTGATATCCCCAAAATACCACCTTGTGTGATTTCGATGAACCATATTTCTTTCCAAGCCATTACTTTTTTCTGTGATTTTTTGTTAGTGTATTGGCTTTATGTATGCCAATTCAATGTGGGCAATTGTGATTCTTGATTGGGTATCAACAGGATTCAAGATTTTTTTTTTTTTTGATCTGGGTCATGAATATCGTGTACGATTTGATGAAAGATTGTTGTTTGTAGAGAGAATTTTAAGAATTGATTTTGTTTATCTGTAATTTGTCCGGCTAGAGTAGCTTAGATTTTTTGGGTGGGAAGTAGTTTAGATTACACTGAATTGAAAAATTATAGAAAATTGGGGCAGAAAAGACATATGAATCATTGATAATTATGTGTTTCCTAATCCTGATTAGATTTTGAATTTTATGCTCCAAAAGTTAGCATTTTTCCATATTCATGTGAAGGATTGCTATTATTAGCCGTAGATCCCAAAATTTATTGCTTATTTTTTTTCTTCTATGCCTTTTATTGCAAAAGCCCTATGTTTTATAGGTGTGAATGCCCTTCTGTAGGCACCCTCTATCTGCCTTGTTTCTGATATTACATAGTGGGCACTAGGCGTAACCAAGGAGTATCATAGGATGCACAAATTATGTGTGAATCAGACGTGCCCGACCTGGCCACTGATCCCCTTGAATAAGGCAAACTGAATTTCCGGGATTTTATTATTATTTCTTTTCACCAAACAGTTTGAGTGCTTACCCTAGTGATTATCACTTGCTGGGTTTTGTTGTTTCGATGGAAAAAAGTTTGTTTCTTGTTTAGAGGAACCAATGGGGGGGCAGGAAAAATTTCAGAAGAATGTCAATGGGAGTTGCTATTGGTGGTTGATTGTTCCTTGAGTTCCTTTGTTTGAATCTTTGCTACCTATTGTCAATGAAAGCTTTTGAAGGATGAGCTGTACGTAATGGTGTTACCACTTTAATGACCCTGAAATGAAACTTACAAGTTTGTGATTTCAGATAAGATGTCAGCCATGAAAACGCAATAAATTTAGTTGTATGAAGGTTAGCATTAAATTGTTATTACAATGAAACACTAGAATGGGAATGTAAAATTGACTAGTTTCTTTTTGTTAACTATAACTTGGTTTAGCTGTAGTGTTTCAAAGTTATATAATACTTTGAAGTGCATTGGTTTACTAAGAGCATCTCCAATCCACCCTCTATAACTTCATATTTGAAGGATTTGCTCCCCCAACCCATCCTCTAAAGCATCTCCAACCCACACTCTATATCTTTATATTTGAAGGATTTATTCCTCCTACCCATCCTCTAAAAGCATCTCTATTTGGGAGGATGAGTGGTACATCCTCCATATTTGAGGAAGGATGAGAAATGGAGGATGACCTCCATAACACTATTCACTTTTTAAATACCAATTTTGTCCTCAATACCTTTTATTTTTAACTTTATCTACCAATCCATATTCTTTTGTATTTTTGGTTATATGTTATAAAGTATAAATAACTTTTAATGTGTATATCTAATTTTTATAAAGTTTGTATCATTAAAAAGATTGCAATTGTACATTTAAAATGAGTCTAATATTAAATACATTTAACAAAAAATTGAAAATTAAATACTTATTAATGAACAAAAAGTATTTACTTTTTTGAAGGAAATACTTTGGAGGTTAGAGAAGAAAATAAAGATTTGAGGTTAGAGTTTGGGTGAATAGTGAGATGAGTTATGATTTTAATTTTTTTAAATGATATCAACTTTATAAATATTAGATGTACATGTTAAAAGTTATTTGTATTTAATAACATATAACCAAAAATACAAAAAGATATGATTGGTAGATACAGTTGAAAGGAAAGGTTTTGAGGAAAAGATTAATATTTAAAAATATGAGTAGTGTTATGGAGATACTCCTCTATTTCTCATACTCTTTCTGTATTTGGACGATCAACCCTTCTCCTCTAAAATGGAGATGGTTTTAGAGGATTGGTTGGAGCTGAAAAATCCTTCATATATGAAGATATGGAGGGTGGGTTGGAGATGCTCTAAAAGTATCTCCATTTGGGAGGAGTAGTTTATCCTCCACATTTGAAGGAAGTATGAGAAATGGAGGATGACCTCTCCAACACAATACTCCCAACTAGACGACGAAAATAATTTTTTTATTCAAAAAGTGAATAGTATTACTGTTCAGCCAAACTCCAACCACAAATCTTCATTTTCTTTTCTAAATGTTTCCCTCAGGGATACAAATACGGGATACGGCGATACGCCAAAATCTAAAAAAGTAGGATACGAGTACAGCGAGGATACGTTAGTAAAAAATAAAAGTAATTATTTTTTTATAATTTTAATAATGTAATTTGCACAAAAATAAAACCTAACACTAATTTATAAATAAAGAGAGGGATTTCTATTAAATAAATAAATACGAACATTAAAGTTCTTAAAATTAAAATTTGGTAAATAAATACTTACATTAAAACAGTGTAGGAAACCACACAAAAACAAAAACAAAAAAACAAAAAAAAAAAAAAAACAAAACAAAACGAAAACAAAAACAAAAAGCAAAAAGGGAGAATCAGAGCAGAAAGAAGAAACGTGAGAGAGTGACGGAGACAGAAATGAGAGCAGGACGAGAGACAGAGAGAACAAGAGACAGAGAAAAGAGTGAGAGGAGACAGAGAAAGAGAAAACGAGAGTGAGAGAGAGAACTTGTTGTATATAGCTTTTTATTTCGATTTGTCTTCGAGAGTGAGAGAGAGAACCAAATTTGTCTTCGAGAGTGAGAGAGAGAACCTATTGTGGTCGATCAAGAAAAATGAACTAGATTTTTGCTTTGATTTGTCGATTTGAGCTTAGGGTTTTCTTCTTACTTTTTTATTGATTTTGGTTCATGCGTGTGATTTGAAGATCCGATTTGTATTTTTTCAATTTAATTTCTTTTATTTACGATTTGAAACAAAAAAGTTTTCGAAATTACGTTACTGTTTGGTTTAGTTTTTAAATTAACATTTGGATCAAAAAATCAAAAAAACATGTTTGATTTACCAATTTTCAAGACTCTTTTCAAAATTGTTTTTTTCTCTCTCCTCTCATTCTCTTTTTATTAATAAATCACTTTTCTCTCTCTTGTTTCCTCTCTCTCTTATTCTCTCACATTCTACACATCAATCAATCAAATTTTCTCTCACAAATCATCCCAAAATTATTTTCAAAACTCATAACCAAATAAATTTTCAATTTTCAACTCTTTTCAACAACTTATCTTTCAAAACTCTAAACCCTAAACCCTAACATTTTCTGCCCCGCTGTATCCCAAAAGTATCCGGAACATATCTCCCATGTATCTATGCGTATTTGAAATTCAACAAAAAAAAAAGTGGGATACTTTTTGGCCGTATCCAATACATATCTAGGCGTATTGGATGCGTGTCTGTATCCGATACTTGTACGGGACCTATTTTGGAGTATCTGTGCTTCATAGGTTCCCTCCAAAGTATTTCCTTCAAAAAGTAAATAATTTTTGTTCATTAATAAGTATTTAATTTTCAAATTTGTGTTAAATGTATTTAACGTTAGACTCATTTTAAATGTATGATTTCAATCTTTTTAATGATACAAACTTTATAAAAATTTGGATGTACATATTAAAAATCATTTGTACTTTATAACGTATACAAAAGAATATGATTGGTAGATAAAGTTGAAAGGAAAAGGTATTAAAGACAAAATTGGTATTTAAAAAAGTGAATAGTGTATTGATGCCATCCTCCATTTCTCATCCTTCCTCAAATATGGAGGATTAACCACTCGTCCTTCCAAATAGAGATGCTATGCATCTCCAACCAACACTCTCAATTAGAGCATGAAAACATATTTTTTTTTTTTCAAAAAGTAAATATAGAGTATCTCAGGATTCACTCAAACTCCAATCACAAATCATCATTTTCTTCTCTAAAGATTTCCCTCCAAAACATTTTCATGTGATACCAATTGTATAAAAATTAATTTGCATATTAAAACTTATTTGTAATATAATAAAAAATATAAAATGGATAGTGTTTTAGAGGTGCTCCTCTATTTTTCATCCTCCCTCCAAATATGGAGGATCAACCCATCCTCCTCCCAAATGGAGATAGATTTAGAGGATGGGTTGGAGGTGAAAATCCTCCCTTAAAAAATCCTCCAACCTATTCTCCATTTCTTCATTTTTGAAGGATATTTACCTCCAATCCACCCTCTAAATCCATCACCATTTAGGAGAAGGATGGTTTTTTTTTTTTTTTTTTTTTTTGAACTAGGGAGGAGGATGGGTTGATTGTCCATATTTGGAGGTAGGATGAAAAATGGAGGAACACATTTAGAACACTATTCATTTTATATTTTTGATTATATTACAAATAACTCTAATATGTAAATTTAATTTTTGTAAAATTGGTATCATTAAAAATGGTGAAATCATACCTTTAAAATGAGTACAATATTAAATATATTTAACAAAAAATTGAAAATTAAATATTTATTAATGAACAAAAATTATTCACTTTTTGATGAAATTATTTTGGAGGGAAATTTTTAGAGGAGAAAAATATGATTTGTGGTTGGTGTTTGGATGAATAGTGAGATACTCTATATTCACTTTTTGAATAACAAATATATTTTCATCCTCTAATTAAGAGTGTTGGGAGGAGCAAATCCTTCAAATATGAAGATATAGAGGGTGGGTTGGAGATGCTCTGACACTATTCACTTTTTGTAATAATGGCACTGAATTATGTCGGATTAGATGCTTCATGTCACATATATAGTATATGACTAACACATGAAAAAGTTCGTTTCCTCTGAGGGATTTTTTTGTTGTTTGATGATATTAGTCAATTGTTACACTTTAATCATTATTATGAAGAAAAAAAAAAGGGGAGATGCTTCAACTCTCCCTTGCTCTAATTCTTTCTTTCGATTTTTTTCTTCTATGACATGAAGGTTCTTTTATTCGTTTAAAATAAATAGGCACTTTTAGAATTAGCCCTTGATGTTTACAGATGATAATTTTTTGCAATGTGAAACAGAAGAATTAAAGGGACAAGTCCGTTTGGTTTTGAGTTTTTAAAATTACTTTTTGAGTTTTTAATTCATTTTTTTTTTTTCCGATTTTTAGTTTAAAAATATAATATTTGGGTCAAAAAAGTTTAGTTTTTAGATGCATTTAATCTAAATGTACTTAAAAAGTAAAGGCCTTGTTTGGTTTGTGTTTTTAAATATTATTTTAAAAATAATTTTTTGAAGAAAGTTTAGAAAATTTGAAATTTTGTTTTTTTGTGTATTTTGAAAATAGTTTTGGAGTTTTAGAGTTTGGGATGATTTTTTTTGTAGTTGAATAAATGTGTGTGATAGAAAAAGTGATTGAGGAGAGATGAAAGAGAAAAAGTGATTAATTGATGTGTAATAGAGAGAAAAGTGATTTTAGAATTTTTTTCTAAAATTCTAAAATCACTTTTTTTTGGAATTTTTTTTTCCTCCCAAAACATGTTTTGAGAGACAAACCAAACATGCCCAAAATATTTGTGAAGAAATTTTTTAAAAATTCAATAAATACGTGAATATGAAAATACACTGATTTTTTTTTTGTTTTTGTATTTTTTTGTATTTTTTTTTTCCTTTTTTTGTATTTACTGATTTTTAAAAGATTTTTTCATAAAATTTATACTTTTAGTGTATTTAGATTAAGTAAATCTAAAAAGTAAAAATCGTTGATTGAAATATTTTAAAAATTCTCTAAAAAAAAAAAGACGGATTGAAAACTCAAATACTGTCTTTGATTGCGTGTTGACTAGAAGGAACCGATCAAGTTTTGAAAATAATGGGAGATGATTAAGTAAGCCCGTCAAGGGCAAATCTAATTTTCTTTAATGTTCTTGTTCCCACATGCTCCAAACTTCTTGAACCCTCCTCACTATAGCAGATTTCAAATCTGAATCCTAAACAGGCCCATGTTAATATTTTGAGGGCAAAGGAAGACTGACCAAACCGTATATGCCTGAGCAGGGTACTCCTGTTAGTTAGTATGTTACCTTCTATAAGGTTCCCCACGTTTTTTTATTTTATTTCCCCATGGACAAACATATTAATCACTTAGTGTTTCTCCTATAGCTTCTCAAATAAACAATGGTATAGAGGCTCAAATTTATTTTTTTTTAAAGAATGAGTTTTTGCAATTATCTGGGCTAGAGTTCAATTTACTGTACTAATAACTTGTTTTTGATAGTTACCTTAATTCTTTTTCATTTGGATGTGTTCTCTAGCTTATACTTCCTACTTTTGTGCTCTCTCTGTTTGAAAGAGTGGCATATCTTCTATATTTTCTATATGACTTACAAGTTTCTAAGAAAGATGACAGAAATTAAGCTGGTGGAAAACTTTTTCAAAATTTCCTTTTTCTACTTCTGTTTCTGGTTCTATTACGATTATCTGAATGCATATTCGGTGGAGCTAACATCCTTCCTTTATGACATCAAACTTGGAGTTGATAAATTAAATCAGTGGATTCTTACCAAGGATTCGTGATGATATGTTTTACATTGCCCGTCAACCTGCCACAACCTTGGGATCCGATGTGTAAAAGCTAAAACACTTGGAACAAACTGGCAGAGTTTATCATTATCACTAATGGGCATTCATAATTGCCTTCTACAGTTAGTTAATAATTAGTCAAGCAAATGGTACCTGGATCAACTTATGAAATACTCGTAGAAATATTTTTTTGAAATATTATCAATAATCTTATTCGAGGCAAACAGGTCTAGGGCATACTTAAGATTTAAGTACTCACACCATTAAGTTTACATTCTCTTCCCCTTGTACAACCTTAATAAATAGAAAGATTTAGTGATGTGCTTGGGCTATGGTAAACAAGTCTAGGGTAGGGCTGCAAATGAATCGAGTTGTTCATGAACAAGCTCGGCTCGAATATTAGGCTCATTTAGTAAACGAGCCGAGCTTGTCAAGCTCAGCTCGTTTATCTTTATTTAAATTATATGATAAATATATTATTTATATATTAAATAATATATAAATAATAGTAAAAATATATTATTTATATATTAAATAATATTAAAAAAATCTTATCGAGTCGAGTCGAGTCGAGCCAAGCCGAGCCGAGCCGAGCGAGCTGAGCTCAAGCTCAATAAGCAAACGATGGCTTGGCTCGACTCTGTTGGAATATAGAATATTGTATATTTAGGAGATCCTGTGATTTATTTAGGGATTTGATTTTAGAATTTGATTGTGTAATTATTTAATTCATTTTTCCCGTGTATCTTATATTTATTATATATAAACATGGTCTTACCCAAATTAGGGTAAGTCAATTTTGTACAACTTTCTTCTTGGTATCAGAGCCAAAGAAACCCTAGCCGCTCCTCCTATCACCACCGCCAGCCTCTCCTCCTTTTCCTAGTAGCCAACCCACCTACCCAGCCCCTTACAACCACCCTACACCACCCGAAATCTTGTCTCTCTCCCTCGGCAATCCTTTCCAATCATTGTTAGGGTTCCTACAGCAGCCGACCAGGCTGTCCTGGTTCTATGCAGTTCGACACCGTTCTAGCGTGTTCCGGGCTGGTTTCTAATCCTTTTAGGGTCGTGTGTTGCTAATGTGCTAAGCAACCTGTGTGTGTTTCTTATTACTTAGGCTACCGGTTTGTTCGATAGCATATCTTTTGTGTGACGCCGCTACTTTAGCTTCGTGGTGTTTCAGAATGTCTTTGTTGCACAAACCCAAAGCATTGTGCCTCATTCAAACGTTCCTTGCCTCCTATGTTCCGGTTCATCGGATTACCAGTGTGTTGCTTAATGGTCGCAACTTTGCTGCTTGGAATCGGTCTATACATCTCTACCTTGGGGATAGAGGCAAATCTGGATGGCTTCTGGAAACCGAGACCCAACCTCCCGCTGATGATCCTAAGCGGGTTCAATAGGATATTAACAATTGCACCTTACTTGGTTGGATGTTCAATTCTATGGAAGAACGCATCTACAACATGTTTATGTACTGTGATACCGTTCCTCGGTTGTGGAGTGCTCTTACCTAAATGTACGCACATGCCCACAATAATGCTAGGATTTTTGAGCTCTATCAAGATATTTCTCATGCCTCTCAGGAAGTTTTGGGTTTTACCGTTGTTGAATTTTTTGGGTATCATTAGTCTCGCTGGGAGGAGTTAGCATAGTATGAGCCATTGAGTGATTTTCCAACTGTTGTCGCTTCTATTGTGTCTGCTCGTCTTGCTCGCCAGCACACGTATCAATTTCTGATGGGTTTAAAACCTGAATTCGAGTCTCTTCGTATTTAGATTTTGAACACATCACCTATGCCATCTTTATATGAGGCTTTTGCTACTGTTGACAGCGAGGAGCATCGTTGTCGATTGATTCAACCGGTTGCTTCGCTTCTTCCATTCCTGCCTCATCTTTAGTTTCAGATCAGATGGCTCTTGTTGCGAAGTTTAGTTCTCGTGCTTCTAGTAGCAAGGTTATTTGCCACCATTGTGGTGCAGCTGGTCATGTCCAAGCATGGTGTTTCAAGCTTCATCCTGAGCTGAAGCAACGCTTTGCAAGGACACGCCCTTCAGGCCCTCCCCATACTGCTATTATTGCCGACACATCTAGTACTCCTCAGCCGACTCATTCTGTTGATCTTCATCAGCTTCAATCTCAGATTGGTCGCCTTCAAGAGTAACTTGGTTCATTCACTACCATGTCTCCAAGTGTCCCTTCCACTGCCATACTCGCTACAGGTACTCCTAGAACCTTTCATGTTCGCACTGCACCTACTTGGGTATTGGATTCTGGGGCCAATGATCATATGACCAGTGAGTTTTCTTGTTTATCCTCTCCTATCTCTACTGCCACTCAGACTGTATGTCTTACTGATGGGTCTATTTCACATGTCCAACATAAGAGTGATGTGTCTTTGTCGTCTGATATTACACTTACTTCTGTATTACATGTGTCCCATTTTGCTTATAATCTTCTCTCTGTTAGTCACCTTGCTAAAAACCTTCATTGTGTTGTTATTTTCTTACCTACTCATTGCTTATTACAGGACTTGACTTCGAAGAAGATTTTTGATAGGGGGTTTGAACGCGACGAGCTATAGTACTTTGGGGACCCGCCACCTTCTCATCCTACCACATCTGACCTGCAAGCAGCTATGTTACCTGAGTCGTCTTCTTATGAGTTTTCTTTTCAGACTTTAGCCTTGTGGCATGCTCATTTAGGACATGCAAACTTTAATTATTTACGTTTACTTTTTCCGTCACTTAATAAAGCTTGCAAGGATCGTCAATTTCATTGTGTTGTTTGTGAACTGTCTAAACATACTCGTACTTATATTCCTCACATGTATCACGTCTTCTGTATGCTTGACCTTATCCACTCTGATATCTGGGGTCCTCCTATTTTGGCTTTTTCTGGGTATCGATATTATGTGACTTTCATAGATGACCACTCTAGGTGTACTTGGGTTTATTTGCTTAAAAAGAAGTCTAATGTGCTTCCACTTTTCATTCAATTTCTCCAAATGGTCGAAACCCAATTCCATACCGTTGTACGCAATATTTGTTCTGATAATTAGGAGGGAGTACACCTCTGATGCATTTCGCTCCCAACTTAATCAACAGGTTGCAACAACTCACTTGTACTTACACCCCCGAACAGAATGAGATTACTGAACATAAAAACCGTCATATTATGTTTGTTGTCTGGTGTCTTCTTTGTGAGATGAATGTTCCTAACTTCTACTGGCATATGGCTGTGCTTACTGCTGTTTACCTCATTAATCAGACACCTAGTTGGATTCGTCACAGGTTGGCCCCTTTTCAATTACTTCGTCTAGATACCATGTTATTTCCTCTTGTGCCTCATGTGTTTGGTTGTACTTGTTTTGTTCAGAATCGTAGTCCTACTCGAACCAAGTTAGATAACAAGTCTCTTAAATGCATCTTCTTGGGCTATTCAGCTCTCTCTAAAGGCTATAGGTGCTACGATCCGTAGTCTCATCGTTTTTATCATTTTATGGATGTCACATTTTGCGAAGATATGTAATTTTTTGGTTCTAACCCTGTGTTGTAGGATTCCGCCTCTAGTGCACCGCCTCCTGCTGTGTCACCGAGTGCTTGCCCTGTTCCTATCATTGATTCATTTGCTCCCTCGTCATCGCCTGTATCTGCACCTGCCAGTCCTCCACCATTACAAACATTCTCTCGTTGCCCTCATGCTCCGCCCCCTCCAGCATCTTCTTCGCCCTCAAGCCCAGGTGCTCCCTCTACTATTCGCTTCCCAGCTCCTTCCCGTTATCCAACCCATGAACACCACCCCCCTAATCGTTTTGGTTGGTTTAGTATTACTAATCACCCGATTTTCCAGTTTTTATGTTATGATGACCTTTCAACTTCTCATCGGTCTTTCTTGGAAAAACTTGAGTCAGTCTCTATCCCGTGCTCTGTGTGTGATGCTCTCCAGAATCCCCAATGGGTTGCAGCTTTGCAAGCTGAAATGGTTACTTTGGAGCATAATCTCACTTGAGATCTTGTCTCTTTACCTTCTGGTGAGACGACTGTTGGGTGCAAGTGGGTTTTTATTGTCAAATACTTGGCTGATGGTACAGTGAAACGATGTAAGGCAAGTCTTGTTGCTAAGGGCTTTACACAGGTTCTTGGCAAGGATTAAGGGGCTACGTTTGCACCGGTAGCTAAATTGACCACTATTCGTTTACTCATTTCCTTGGTTGTCTCTTCTTCTTGGCCCCTTCATCAACTTGATGTCAAGAATGCTTTTCTAAATGGGGACTTACTTGAGATGATCTATATGGATCCTCCACCTGGGTTTCGGGCTGAGGGGGAGTATGGTGGCAAGGTCTATCATCTGCGTAAGTCTCTCTATGGCTTGAAGCAATCTCCTCGTGCATGGTCCCACCCTTTCAGCTCTATTATCCTATCCATGGATTTTATTCAGTGTCACTCCGACTATACATGCTTCATTCGTCGTCAGCCCAATGGTCGATGTATTATTTTGCTGGTCTATGTGGATGATATCATCCTTAGAGGAGATGACACCATTGGTATTGCTAAGGTAAAACAGGAGCTTAGTCGAGTATTTGATATCAAAGACTTGGGTCCTCTCAAATATTTCTTGGAGATTGAAGTAGCTCGATCTCCCAGTGGGATATCGTTGTCCCAACGGAAGTATACTTTGGATCTTCTTCGGGACACTGGTATGATGGGGTGCAAGCCTGCATCTACTCCTGTGGATTTGAATCTGAAACTTTCGGCTGAGTCTGGTGAGTTGCTTTCTAATCCATCTCGCTACCAGAGATTGGTAGGACATTTGATCTATTTGACTAATACACGACCATATTTGACATTTGCTATGAGTGTGGTTAGTCAGTTTATGCATTCACCTCACACTGCTCACATTGATGTTGTTCACCACATCTTGAGATATCTCAAGTCATGAGTACCGAGCCATGGCTCATGGGACATGTGAATTACTATGGCTTCAGTCCATTCTTACTGAGCTAAGCTTTGAGGAGAATATTTCCTCCAAGCTATTTTGTGACAATACAATAAGTCTGCCATCTTACTTGCCTCTGACTTTATGCTTCATGAGTGTACTAAGCTTATTGAAGTTGATATTCATTTCATCCAGGACAAGATTCAAGCTGGCATTGTATGTCCCTCGTTTGTTCCATCTTCTGATCAGACTACCGACATCTTCACCAAATCTGTAGGACCATCCTTACTTTGGTCTTCCATTGGCAAGCTGGGTTTGGTTGACATCTTTAATCCAGCTTGAGAGGGAGTGTTAGAATGTAGAATTAGGAATGGCAATGGGGCGGGGCCGGGGATCACCCTCCCCGTCGCCGATCCCCAATGGTAAGAATGTCCACGTCCCCGGCCCCGATCCCCGACGGGGAACCTATTACCGTCCCCATCCCCGTCCCCTAACGGGGATCGGGTTTCCCCGACCCCGAAAATTCCCCGGATCCATAAAAAAAAAAAAGAAGAAGAAGAAGAAGCAAACACACAGTAGTAACAACATCCTCAACATCAACATCATCAACAACGATATCATCAAACAACATCAACAACACAAATAAATCTGAGTAGAGAGAGATAAATCTAAGTAGAGAGAGAGAGATCCATCTGCTCAGATCTGGCGTGGTAGAGGGAACGTCGTCGTCGTCGGAGGTCTCGGAGGAGAAGGAGGTGGCCCTCGTCGGAGGAGGAGGAGGAGGAAGAGGAGTTGGCGCTCGTCGAAGGAGGAGGAGGAGGTTCTGATTCGGTGGAACGTCGTCGTCGTCGTCGGAGGAGGAGGAGGAGGAGGAGGAGGAAGAGGAGTTGGCGCTCGTCGAAGGAGGAGGAGGAGGTTCTGATTCGGTGGAACGTCGTCGTCGTCGTCGTCGGAGGGAACGTCGTCGTCGGCTGTAGACACCTTATTCGGCAATGATTCTGTAGACACCTTATCTGCCATTGATCTTCACAAGAGCTACACAGCAGAGAGAGAGGGAAAGGGGCTCAGAGATGTGAGTGTGATGTGAGTGAGAGAAAGGGCCTAAAAACATATAATATAATATATATATATATTATAATAACTATACGCGGGGATCAGTCGGGGATCTGTCGGGGCGAGGCCGGGGTTGGGGAACTTATCCCCGTCCCCGGCCGGAAAATCATTGGGGATTTAATTTTCAATACCATCCCCGGCCCTATGGGGATAATTTTCAGGAAAAAACCGTTCTAATCAGGGTCGGGGAATCGGGTCCCCATCGGGCCGGGTTTAAATTGCCATCCCTATGTAGAATATTGTATATTTAGGAGATCCTGTGATTTCTATAAATTACAGTTATTTAGGGATTTGATTTTAGAATTTGATTGTGTAATTATTTAATTTCTTTTTCCCGTGTATCTTTTATTTATTATATATAGATATGGTCTCACCCAAATTAGGGTAAGCCAATTTTGTACAACTTTCTTCTAGCTCTGCTCATTTGCAACCCTAGTCTAGGGTATCCCATATATTAGGCTATAGTACTAATTAATCCAGGTCAATGTTTTTGAAACCGGGCCGAATCGGCCAGTTTAACCGGTTGATCTGTCGACCTGTCTAGGTTCTGGTCTGGTTTGACCGGTTGATTTGTCTACCTGTCTAGGCTCTGATCTGTCTTCCGGTTGACCCGTTTTACCTTGAAAACCGGTCTATTTTTGCTAAACTGGACAAACCCATGATTAAACTTCTTGACTGGACGAACCGGCCACAGTTGGAGAAAACCGGTCCAAAGGGAAGCCTTCGAAGTGCGTCTAATTAAGTGATGAAAAAGGTTACTCCCAAGAGTCAAAGTCAGCACCAAGAGCTGAAACCCATTCTTATTTCCATTGCACCACCGTATCTCCTTCTTGATATATGGTAAAAAAAATAATATTTATGGTATTCATTATATTTTATTCCAAATAAACATAAACATAACATAACCAAACCAAACCAAGCTAAGCTTTAAGTCCCATCAAATGGAGTCGACTACATGAATCCTTCTTCTCCACGCAGTCCTATCAAAGGCCATTTCGTTAGTCAAATTAAGTAGATCCATATCTCTATTTACAACGCTAGTCAACGTTAATCTATTCGTACCCCGTCCCCTAACACTTCCATCTACCGTTACAGCATCGCATCTCTTCACTACTATCTCTGTTGGTCTCCGTTGGATATGACCAAACTATCTCAATCGATTCTCTCTCAACTTATCTTCTATCGGTGCTACTCCTACCCATTCTCGAATACACTCATTCCTAATTCTGTCTTGTCTAGTCTTGCCACACATCAACCTTAACATCCTCATCTGAGCCACACTCATCTTATCTACATGTTGTTTCTTGGTTGCCCAACACCTATGTTACACGGACTCTTTGGAATTTCGAAGGTACCCGTGTCGACACGACACGTCACGGGTATGGGTGTGAGATACAGCCGGGATACGGCTCCTTAGAAACGAATACAGCAGAAGAATCGAAAGAGGAGAGAGCAAGGAGAGAGCTTGGCCTTCGACTTCAATTTGACTTGGTTGCAGAGCATCGATCGATCTGTGAAGTTGATCTACGAAGTCGATCTACTGTGCTCCTTCATCTTCCCCTTTGATCTCGATCTTGATCGTCTCTTCGTCTCTCTCTCTCTCTCTTTCTCTCTCTCTCTCTCTTCTTTGTTGATCAGTCTGTCTCTCTCTTCTTTTTAATATAATTTGAATTATATATAATGTAAACTATATTAATATAATATTATTCATATTATATAATATTATTTATTCAAAAAAATATTATATAATATAATATGTCATAAATAACATAACTTTTATGTCTAAAATTAAAATAATTTATTTTATTATATATAATATAATTTATTTTATGTCTAAAATAATGTTTATAATTTTTATTTACTATTTATTTGTTATTTTTTTTAATAAAATTTGTTATTCCTTAAACTTTTTAAACTCATCTTCATATAATAAATATATTTAAAAATAACTATTTAACGTATCCCCGTACCCATATGCTAATTTGGATCCATATCCACGTATCCTTAATTTTTAATTTTAAAGTGTCCGACCCTTAGATACACACCTGTATTTGATACCTGCACCCGAGTCCATGTAACGTAGCCCAACACTCCGTCCCATACAACATCGTTGGTCTAATAGCCGTTCTATAGAACTAACATTTTTAGTCTAGTGGGTATTCGTTTATCGCACAGTACCCCAGACGCACTTCTCCACTTGCACCATCCCGCCTTAATTCTATGGGTCACATCCGCATCAATCTCCTCCACTGTTGTCATAATCAACTCTTAATAACGAAAATGTTCACTCTTAGACAGTTCTTAGTTCTCAATTTTCACTTCTTCTCTGCTTTCATTGTTACTATTATTAAATTTACACTCTATGTACTCTGTCTTAGTTCTATTTATCCGGAATCCTTTAGATTCAAGAGCTTTTGTTTATATATATTTAACAATTAAGTGCTATGTCATCTTTAACTTTTGTTTATATTTGCTATTTTTATAACATTTTCTTTCTAACATTATATATAATTAATATATTTATGTAATGTATCTTAAAATATAAAAATAATTTATGCGATAAGGTCGAAAGAGGCTTTTCATTGTCATTTAGTAGCTTGGGATTGGATTTGTGCTCCTAAAAGAAGAAGGGGCTTGGGGGTTCGGAATTTGGCAAGGTTTAATCTGGCTTTGTTGGGTAAATGGTTGTGGCGGTTTGTGGAAGAAAATGATCGATTGTGGAGAAAGGTGGTGGTGGCAAAATATGGTGTAGGTTAGGGAGATTGGTGTTTTGGTGGAGTTAGGCAAACTCACGGGCAGAGTGTGTGGAAGGGGATTTGGTTAGAGAGAGAGGAGTTTGGAAGAGGGTTTGTTATCGGATTGGAGTGGGGGATAGAGTGAGTTTTTGAAGGGATAGGTGGTGTGATAAGGTGCCTTTGGAGGAGAGGTTCCCATTGATTTTTGGCATTGCGGAGGATCAGGAGGCGACAGTTGCATCTTATGGCTCTATGCGGGGTCAAACAACAGTGGGGAATGTCCAGTTGCAGCGAGAAGTACAGGATTGGGAGATGGATCAATTGGTGGATTTGTTGGGTTTCTGGTATGGGGTGCATTTTGGGGGTGTGGGGGTTGTAGAATGGTGTGGAATTGTCCTAGCTCCAAGGGGGTGTTTTCAGTTTCCTTGTTTTATCGTAGTATGGAGGATGGGGTGGAGGTTTTTTTCCTTGGAAGTGTGTTTGGGTCGTAGGGTGCCCATCTAAAGTTGCTTTCTTTGTGTGGACAGAGGTCTTAGGGCGTATTTTGACTATTGACAACTTGATTCTCAATCGGCATATTTTAGTTAATTGGTGCTGCATGTGTTGTGGGGACGCGGGGTCTGTGGATCATTTGCTTGTTCATTGTCCGGTTGCTTGTCATCTTTGGATGCTCATTGTTGCTACTTTTGGTTTGGTGTGGGTTCAACTGGCTTCGGTGTTGGCGGTGTTGTAAAGTTGGGCTGGCGACAGTTTGGAAAGAGGCACAAAAAGGCGTGGATGCTTGTAAGTCACTGTTTGATGTAGTTGGTTTGGTTAGAGCTGAATAGGCACATTTTTCAAGGGGTGTTTTATTCAGTACTGTGATTGGAACGACGATTGCTCACTGTGTTACATAGTTGGGTTGCGAGTTCGATAGATCCAGTTGTGTTGGCGTTTGTAGATTTTGTTGAGGACTTGATTAGTTAGGCTTTTGGGCTGATTTAGCCTTGGTTTTTGTATTCTTTGCATCCTCTTGATATTTTTTAATAAAATTAATTTATTTATCAAAAAAAAGATAAAAGACATTTTCTGATGTTTTTTACTTTGAAATCTTTGAAGATGTTGGAAATTAAAAAATAAGCCTTCAGTTTGTTTCACATTTCTTGTCATAGTAAAGATGTACTGTTATCATATTTGAATGTTATTTGCTTGAATGCCAAATGGATGAGGAAGGCAGTATTAGATTTTCTTTCCTTATGTATAAAACCTTATAATTAAGTTCTCATCTAATTAGACTAAATGACATTGAAGTTTAAATTTCCAAAAGACATAAGTCATACACCAATTGAATAATTTCTCATTGTGACAACATCAAGCTTGCTTCTGTTTTTCATTGCTACACATTTCTAGCCTTTTGGCAATCATGTGAGACATCTTGTATTTCTCATTCATGATAAGACTCAGGAACCATATCCATGTACAGGTGGTATCTAACTAGAGGTGCTTTGAGTTTATTTATCAAGTGTATGTAAGGACGCTCTCTTCTTGCAGATCTTGATACATCTTTAGGAACCTTAAACTATATGAATTACAGAAAGGTCTCACCACTTTTCAGATAACCTTTTGCTTTTCATATCAATGCAGAATAATTGCATTCAGGTCGATGTGTGAAATTCCATATTCATGTTCATGACATGAATTTTATTTAAGAAATAAAGAATAATATTCCCGTGTTTATCCTTTGGTGTAACTGTGATTTTTTAACAGAATTCACACTTTCTGGATTACACTTTTCACCAACAGCAACTCCTCCGTATTTGTATTGTTATTTATCAATTTTTGAACAGTTGCTTAAACCAAGGCAAAAATGTGTATGTGGATTTTATAGCAAATTTGAGTATTCTTAGTTGTCAATTTCTAAATATGTTACTTATATTTTCTTCTCTTTTAAAAGACAACTTTGCCATGTAAATTGCAGCGAAGAACATTAGGGCTTGAGACTGATTAAAGACTCTAAATATGAGTCTGGCATGTCTGGTGTGCCACAGCGTAGAAAGTCCTTCACACTCATATAGGAGTTACTCTGTTTCAAGTTCAGACAATGAGGGAAGATGTTCTGCAATCACAAACTGCCTTACCAGGAAGGTCTCTCTTCCACACCTGACAGCAAACAACTCTTCTATTGCATCGGCTAAGGTGACCCCACAACCAGGTATTCCTGATAATGGAGTTGCGGGGGCCCCACGGCTAGTCCGGAGCCGTGCTGTTAGAAGAGACATTGTCAGAGACTGGAATTTTGATGAAGTTGAAATGGGTCGGTAGTTTATGAATTCAGACTAGGAGGAGAAGGCTCTGCTCGTAGGGTAGCGTTGAGAGAGAGGGAGGGAGAGAAATAGAGAGAGCTTAAAGCTTGCTTTCGCTTATGTTTTTGGGTAAGGGAGGGAGAGAGATAGAGAGCTTAAAACTTGCTTTCACTTGTGTTATTGGATGCAGTTGAACTCTTTCCTGTTATGTGAGTTTGAGCATCTGTTAAAACTTGTGGAGAGTTAAATTTGAAGTATTTGTTTTTATTTCTTTTGTTTGTGTACTTTTTGCATTGTGGATTCATATTCTTTTGGAATTGTTTTTAGCCCATAGAATCCAACTGAACTGCCCAGGCAATCTTGATCAATATGATATTTTTTTCTTCTCAGTTTGGAACTTGGTACTCTAGTCTTAAAACACTATAATGCAGCTAGTTTTGAAAACATGGTAAATTCTATACTCAATATAAGTCAACTTTGGCATGACCTGTTCATTATTTTATTTTTTATTTTTTTTAGGAATAAACCTGTTCTTTGATTATTGGTATATCTTCTTTGGAAAAAATTTGCTTTTCACTCCTTAATTTTCATTCAAATTTCACTTTGTTCTCTCGCCTTATTGCAACAATTAAGTTCTTGTATTCAAACCCACGTGTTAGTGTGGTTTTACTGTCACTTTTGTTTGAAATTTGAATGCAAGTTAAAATATGAAGACCAGAGTGGAAATCAAGTGTAAATTAGAATTGAAAAGTGTAATTTACAAGAGGATCACGTAAAACACGAGTTGAAATGTGAGAATTTGTTTATAACCAATTCAAAGACTCGTAATAATTGTTTTTCTTATCGTTCTTGTTTTTGGGGCTGTGGTAAATACATGCTTATTTCCTGCTTTGGATTCAGAAATGAATGGATTTCTAGATTTGTGAAATTGTAATTTGATGGATTGTAAAGAGATTTAACAATGTTATCAATGTTTTGTATAGTTTAGAGATTTAACAATCCACTTGTTATGAGAAATTGTAAAGAGATTTAACAATGTTATCAATGTTTTGTATAGTTTTAGAGTTCATTTTGAATAGATTCCCATAACAAGTGGCCTTTGGGGTAATGCTTTACACCACTAGATGCGACACACCAATCTTTTATTAGTGTTACACATTATGGCCCGTTTGTTTGGTGTTATGGGGAGAGGATTGGATTTGGTAGTTAGGAAGGGATTGAAAATGGAGTGTTTGTTTTGAGAGATAGGGAAGTGATTAGTAATCCCTTGGAATTAGTAAGGAGGAGGAAGGGGAGTTGGTAAGGAGAAGGTAGAGATGGTATTAAAAAAATAGTGAGGGGATTAGAAATTTTTTATTTTTTTATTTTTTATATATTGGGAATTTTTTTTAAAATATAATGTTTATTTTTTATATTTTTTATTTGTTTTATTATTTTATATAAAAATAATTTAACAATTCCTCACTATCAATCCCCTCACTAACAATCCCCTCACTATTAATCCCCTCACTATCAATCTCCTCCATTCTATCTCCCAAAATAAACGGAGCCATGTTGTTTCTCAAACTCAGTAGTGATGAATTCTACTATTTATACTAATAATTATTAATTTGGAGTCCCATGTCCAAAAGCCACCAGAAGTCATGAGAGGATGGTCAAAATTCAGCTGGCTCACACTGATCGAAGATGGTGGATTGCGGTGGACAATAGGCGGAGGAAATGGGAGAGGAAGGAAGATATATAATTTTTTTTTTTTCTTTTTTTGCGTCCACATATTTTAGAAAATTTGGAGTGTTTCCACTTCCATCAAAATGAATAGAATCATCAAATTTGTTTTCATTTTAAATTTTCAAAATTTTTAAAATTAAAATTAAAAAAAAGGTTACCGACGAGGCATAGCTTTGCTTTGCCTATGCTTACCTCACATTGAAGGGTCGTTTGGTAATCACATAAGATAAAAAAATAAAAATAAAAAACGTTAAGTTTTTAACTTATACGAAATGTTATAGTGTGCACCCATTTAGGAATGCATATTAGATGCATCCTATTACAAAATTATATAATTTTATTATAAAATTTCGTAATATCAATCACAAAACGTATAATCTCGCATAAATTGACATAACAAAAATGTTTAAAATTTTGTAGTTGATGTTGCAAATGTTTGTGGCTTAGTTATGACATTTTTTATTACGCCAATTTGTAGCGATATTATGTATTTTGTGGTTGATGTTACGATATTTTGTAATAAAATTACACATTTTTGTAGTAGGATGTATATGGTCGAAAAATCAAAAAGTTATTAAACAAAAAGGAAAATTACAAATACACCACCTGTGATTTACTTAAAGTACAGATTGCTCCCCGTAGTTTTGAAAATTACCAATACCTCATTGTTAGAAAATTTTTATTTAACAAAATTAATAGAAAAAAAAAATTCCTAAGTACTCTCCTATACAACTATAAAATTATCAAAATTGTTAATTGAAATATATTTTTGATATCATTAAAAACGGTTAATTTTTCACACCCTACTTTTTATTACCCAAATAATTTTACCATATCCATTAACATAAATCCATTTCTATTAAGAATATGTAGAACTATACATGCATTACATCCGTAATAAATGACAGTTTTCTCAATCGTACATACATGGACTGCAACAGGAATTACATTTTAAAAAAATGTTCATAACGGTTTAACTATTTTACAACGATGGAGTCCTGCCAACAAGTATAGGCCCCGTGGCCAACAATCTAAAAAAGATCATCAATCTTGAATTATCTCTCAATTTACACCTAAAAAATTATTAGCAACGTGAGATAAAACATAAAGTCCAGTAAAGATTCCAATATAATCCTAAACAATAATAACATACAGATATCTATGATCATGAATGTACCATGACGTACAATATAAATAATGTGATAGTTTAATATTCAAAATATATTTATATAAGTACATTTTCTCTAAGAACATCCATTTGAACACTACAAGCGGTAAAATCATCTGTTTTCTTTCTAATTATCCAGTTTAGTTTCAAAAGCATCTCTTCACAATACAATCTTGGTTATTTAAACCCCCACGCTAATATAAAAGAATTATGTTTCTACATTTGTTTGAAAGTACGTTCACATATACGAGTCATAATCCAATCACGTATCTTCTACTACACACACTTAAGTAACAACACATCTACTATCTTCCTGGCTATAGGCCCAAGGGCTAGAAACACATATAATGGGATACCAAGAAAACATATCTTTCTAAATATAAATAACTGAACATAACACATATTTTCATTTCCACTAGCCTACATCACAGATAGCAAATGATGCAACCAACATAACACATAACTTTTTACCAGCCTCACCCGAAAGGGAATGACCCCAAGGTCACACTTTATCGGGCACAAACTGGAAGAGAGAGGAACCTATCACAAGGTGTCACGCTTTACCGACTCAATATGGAGAGAAATGGACCTCTTTTCACACTTTACCGGGTGCAAACTAGAAAGGACGAGGAACCTCTGTCAAGGCCCCACGCTTTACCAACCTCACCCGGAGGGAAATGGACCCCCAAATAATAACACAATAATAGCATAACATGCTAAACTACATAATACCGTACAAGTGTAATACTTACACATCATCTACTCAACAACAATAATGCCATCCTGCACTGATGACCAAAGACAAAACCTCTAAACATATAAATAGATACACGACTCATACAATAAAAATTCATAACTAATTCCATCTTTTCAAATCAACCATTTCTCATTTCATTTCATAAAAGAGTTACATATGCCATTTTTACTTCCAAAACCAAATTCGTTGTTTTAAAACCATAAACTACGTCCAGCCTTAACCAAAATTTTATCTTTTCCCTTAAACCAATAAAATACAACTACAATACAAAGTTAATTAAAAACTATTACTAAACCCACTTAAGTTTCCTTTCATAAGACTAAACCACTATTCAAATTCTTTAACACATAACTTGGTTATTACACATCTTCACCCCCTTAGGATTAATTAAGCCTATAATGATAAATTAGGGTTTTTCCCCACTCTCAACACGATCATGCCGAGCTACCTCTCAATTAACCGAAACATCCGCAACTCATCCAATCCCAACTCCCAAGATCCAAACCCCAAACTCCTATCATGCTTTTTATAAAATTTCTTAACAAACTTGTTTTTAAATGCTATAAAAACTAGCACATGTATATCTATAACGAGGTATTGAAAAAGAGTAAAGAAATCCTTACCTCAAGCAAGAAGAGAAGAAAGCCCGAAAATCCAACTTTGACGAAAACACGATTCGTTCAGATTAAATGGAAGCCCTCGCTGAGCTCTACGTTTTGATATATGGAACTAGGAGTCAAAGATGTATAAAAAAAAGATGAAATCAAGGTTAAAGAGATTGAAAACTCAAAAATAGCAGAAAGAGGGAGAAGAGAGGGTGAAAAGTGAAGAGATTTGACTAAAAAAAATGACTTTTAAAGTTATGATTCTGGATAGACCGCTCAAGCAATCAAAAGTGCACTCGAGCGGTGAATCGAGACTTTCAGTTTCTCAAACAATTTTGAAAGACAGAGTTGGAAGGGTCTACAAACCGCTCGAGCGGTGAAAGTTGCGCTCGAGCAAACAATGCACATAGCACAGATTCACAAATTTCAAATAGACATAACTCTCTCATCTAGACTCCGTTTAGGGTTGTTCTTGTGTTCAAATTGAAGCCCTGGAAGTAAGCTTTCCAATGATTCTAGCCCCACATCAAGATGCAAAGCATGAAAAGCAAAAATGATAAAAAAGTGAAGACTACTCAATAATAACTATTCAATTTTGTAGTTTTTGATCCAATCTCGCCCTACCACTATGGTAACACCTCGTCCAAGGCCCAAATATCGACTAAGAAGGTTCTCAATCATAATAATCAAATAATCAAATATAATCCCATTATACAAAGAAGTACAGAATGCTACATAAATGACTTAATGATTTATTAATAAAACGGATAATTTATTATGTGATTAAAAATTTGAAAAGGCAAGATGTAATTTTCAAAATTGCAGGAGGCAATTTGTATTTTAAGTAAATCTCAAGATATATATTTATAAGACTGCTGCTATTTCCCTAATTAATACTTTGGACTCCCATTTCTTTCATTTTCTTATTACAATAAAACCTCAGATGAAATTACTAAAAGGGACATGAATTATTTTGGAACACTCAATCTCACAATTAAACAAACCCCACCCACTAAATCATAATATAGGGTTTATGAGAGTATCTACCTCCACCACCACCCACATACTTTAAAACCCTCAAAACCTACACATCATAAAAACCTTTCAACGGCAACAGCGGAAATGGCAACAACTATTCAACAATACACACTTCTCGAACAATAGCAATGAGTGAAAGTTTTTCTGACAACCCTAATACTTTGAGGCGAACGGAGCATCACAATGTAAGCTAGGTTCACAACTTGGCTAATGTTCGCAACTCGGAGGAGGTTGACCTTTTAATGCTAAGTTTTTTCAAAAATACAAAGACACAACAAAAAAAATAATGAAAATGACTTGAATTTTTTTTTTCCCCCAAATTGAACTCCTAAATATATGCACCAAAAAAAAAAAAATGGCAACACATGACCGATTTAAAGGCATTAGTTCGAAAATGTCTAACCGAATATTATTCATATGTTTGGCCCTTTGAATCGGAACTTTTTTATGCATATATTCGGCACCTTGGATGTAATCTTAATGCATACTTATGTTTTGGTTCTGTAATGAACTCTAATTTTATTTGTTAATCAAATAGGTTGATGCATACTTATCGTTATTTATAAAACTTTGATGGGTTAAACTTGTTCACAAACACAAGATTTTACGTTTTTATAATGTTCTATAACACAAATCCAAATATGTACAAATTGTTCGGTAACATAGGTCCAAACATGGGTAATTTGTTCAGCAACACATGTTTGAACATGGTGACAGAGAGACTAACAACGAAGAGATTGAAAACGGAGAGAGATCGGCGGTGAGAGATCAGTTGTGACAGAGATCGACGACAAAGCGATCATCAGCACAGCTCTATCGACAGTGAGAGAAAGATTGGTAAGTTCAATCGTTAAGGGTTTTGGGAGATGAAGGGTTTTTAGGAGGTGTGCTAAGGGATGTACATTTTGGTGAGTGTGATATTTTTAGAAAGATAAATTTGGTAATATTTAGGGAGTTCTTAAAAGTTTTTAGAGTTTTAAATATTGTAAGTGGGGATCCCGAGAAATGGAGGGTCCAAAGTATTAATTAGGGTTCTACACGTTGAATGCTCTCAGTTCACATACTTAATGAAACTTTTTTTTGTTACAATTTTATCCTAAAATAAAATTATTAATTTATCTTCATCTTCCTTCAACATCTTAATTTTTCAAACCCTAATTTCTTAAGCTCCAACACCGACGGTAGGTGTTGTCTAGGGTTCGAGTTAGGATTAAGGTTATGATGAAGTTTAAATAAAGATGTTTACTGAGTAAATAGTGTTTGAAAATTATCGAGTGTATGCAGTGATCAAAGATATACACGGAAAATTTATGGCGTGTGAAAATAAAAGATCCCACTTAGAATTTATCTTCAAAAAGAACCACTGAACTCTTATTTTCTAATAACCTAACACCAGTTGGGCTGAATCATACAACTTCTCCCGGGTCGGGTTAATCCATATAATTGCCAAATGACTAAATTGCCATTCTTCCCCAAATCTGAATCCTTAGTACCTCAAAATGACTCATGGCACAAAACGAAGCATATCACAGCAGAGAAGAGTGAACCAAAAATGGCCTCGAAGAACAACACCAACAACGCAACTCTATGCTCTGTCTCTTCTCTGTTTCTCTCACTCTCTCTCCTCTGCATTCTCTCACTCTCTCTCTTCTTCTTCCTCTCCTACACAACCCACCAATCCCCATCTTCACTTTCCCAAGCTACCCCTTCATTCCCCTCCAATCCCATCAAAGTCTACCTCGCAGACCTACCCAGATCTCTCAACTACGGTCTCTTGGATAAATACTGGTCCTTGGACACCGATTCGAGGCTCGGAAGCGAATCAGACAAGGAAATTCGATCGACCCATTTGTGGAACAAAAGGCTTCAATACCCACCCTACCCGGAGAATCCACTGATCAAGCAGTACAGTGCGGAGTACTGGATCATGGGTGATCTGATGACCCCTGAGGAACTCAGAACTGGGTCGTTTGCGAGGCGGGTTTTCGATGTCGGCGAGGCCGATGTTGTTTTCGTGCCGTTTTTCGCGACCTTAAGCGCCGAAATTCAGTTGGATGTGGGGAAAGGGGCGTTTAGGAAGAAGGTGGGGAATGAGGATTATGAGAGGCAGAGACAGGTGGTGGATCTTCTCAAGACTACTGAGGCTTGGAACAGGTCTGGTGGTCGTGATCATGTTTTTGTTCTTACTGGTAAGTTGATATTTTTGTTGATTTAGTATTCGAATTTCGTCATGAATTAATGATTGTTGTTTCATGGGTTGTCATCACTTTTCTTCTTTTGTTTTCTGTTTCCAATTGAAAATTTTCAAGTCTAATTTATAATATGTAGCCTATATATGATCACTTTGTTATATATATGTATGTGTAGTAGATGCAGCTACTGGATTGATACTAGCTCTTCTTTGTTTTGTTTTTTCACCATCTCCAAATTTCAAATAGTCGTGTGTGTGTGTGTGTGTGGTGGTCACAAATTACCTTTGCATGTGAATGGTTTGCAAGTAAATATGAACCTATTACACTCTATCATAAATTAAGCTTTTCTTTCTTAATTTCTAAACTAGCATAATACCGGTGCTAAATTTATAAATGTTTGTAAATTTTTGTCACTGTGTTCAAACTCTAATGAAATAAACCCCTTGCAATGAGATGCTCTTTTTAATCTAAATCAATATTATATAATAAATAAATAAAAACTATAAGTTGTTATTATTTAGATTGTGTTTGAATCTAAAATTAAGTAAGAATTTGTCGAGAAAAACAAAAACGTGAGGAAAATGTAAAGAAAGGGAAATGGTGCTTCATTCATATTTTTTCATTGTTTCCTTTTTCTCCTCAAATTTCTTTACAAATTTTATATTCAAATCCAACTTTGAGTATAAACAATCTCAATTAATGTATTATATATTAAGAAATTACATTTTCATATTGATAATTTAAGTCTCACGATTTATTTACAATGACATGGTAAGAAAATTTGGTCTTACATAGTTAAATTAGTGACAAATCAAAGTTTGACACGTAATTTACTATGTCATTGTAGGTATTATTGTAAAACTTATTTTGTGTGTCTCAATCTTTTCCCCTTATGTATTATATTAATAATTAACAAATATATTTGAAGACTTAAACCAATCAGTGTTGGATACTAACATCACCTATATTAATAATTTTTGTGACATTTCAGAAGTTATAATTTTTTTTAGACTAGCAAATATCAACATGGAAGAGCAATCTAGCTATTGTGAATTTATTTGTATGGGTAGATTGTGTGAACAATATTGAAAAAATATATATATGTTCCCATATGAGAAAGTTTGTATTTAAAAATAAGGACAAATTATACTGATGGTCCCTTCAATTCGCCTCTTGTATCGATTTGGTCTCTATAGTTTTATTTATATCGATTTTAACCTTGAATTTTTCATGTTATGTTTATTTAGTCCAATTGGTAACGAACCTTTAAAAATTGGACCAAAATCAAAAACCAAAATAGTTTGTTCACTATTAACCTAAAAATGATTGAGAGATTAGTGTTCAATTTAAAAGATATTAGCTCAGTTGATTATTTTTGCATGCTCATATTCGAAACTGTATCGTGATTATTTCGTGTCAAAGACGAAGATTAATTGTTTCTTCTCCACTATGAAGATTGTATGTAATTGTTTATTTCTTTTCAGTTTAGACTATTTTTTGTATCAATTATTGGGATTTGTCCGCTTGATAGTTGTTAGATTTTTGGATATGTGTTATTGGATTATAATTGTCTAATTTAATATATTTATTTCATATTTGTAATTAATCTCCTATGGAATAGCCAAATCACAATGAACAATGTAAAATGTCCTCTCCTGTGAAAGACTTGTAATTGTATTATCAATTTACATATATCAAAAAACTAGAAACAACAATATGAATAATAATATAAAAAAGTCTTACATACATAGAAAACTACACAAATATCTATATAAAAAAAAAAAAAAAAAATTGCAATCAACTCCCAAAACAAAGACAGCTAAACACTTATATCTTTATTATCAATTTAGTATTTAAAAAAAGAAAAAAGAAAAAAAAGAAAGTACTCAGTTAAAAAAAGAAAAAAAAAGAAAAAAGGCATACGAAAATAAAAATCTAAAAAAAAAAAACTCGAAATAAGTTTGGACTATTGTCTAAGAGAGCAAGACTAACCTTTGCACCATTACATGATAGAGTTGGCCAATTTGGGAAAAATATTGAGTATGGGGTACATCTTAGGGTTTTCAAAGTTTTAAGTTTTATATTATTTTTATTGTTTTGATCAATATTATTTTTGGAACGAGTGAGGGTGAGTTACCATATTATTTTGAATTTTGAAATTCAACATTATTAGTTGAGTTGTTTTGATCAACATTATTTTTAGAAAGGGTGAGAGTGATTTACCATATTAGCTTGAATTTTGAAATTCGAAATCATAGATAATTAGAGCCTTTTTATTTTTTTAGTTTAATTAACCAACCAATAGATTTTTATTTTTTTATTTACATTTTAAATTATAAAAATCAAGAAATTTAGTTTGAGAACTTGGAGCTCTCACATCCCTTCTCATTAGAAGCCTCATTTTTCTTAATTTATATAGTATAGATATGAGTTGGAGCTCAATTAGGTTTGGTTTTGGTGCTATGAGTGGTAAGTGTGGGGATCGATGTCTTTGGAGAACAATAATATATCAAAATTTGGAAGGTAAGTATGTTTTATCCATTTTTAGGGTTAGAACCATCAATTTTGAAATTTAGGATCTCCTTAACCACTTATTCTATAATCATGAAATTTAGTGGGAACGTCCCTTTTTTTCAAAGTCTGTTTTCAAATGTCATTGGTCTCTACATGTTAGGTTTGGTAAAAGTGGAGTTACGATCCAAACAGTGCATAAAGGTCATTTTTTATTTATTTATTTATAGAAAGACAGAACAGTTAGGCTGACTTTAAAAATCACTTTCCCTTGGGCCACTCATTAGAAAATTATTTCCAAAATGAAAATCATATCTAGGGCTTGCCATATATAGGAACACTAATATTTTTATCAATCAAGTAAAAGTAACCCAAGCATTTACCTTATTGAGAATATTAATTTGGTCCAAATTCAACTAACTAGTTCATGTAACCATATTCCACTTTGGGTAAGGTCGTGAATACTTTCGAAGTCACATTCCAGTTAAGATTGAACTAGGAGAATTTTGCTAACCTTATTCACTTTATGATTTATATATGAAATTAAGGTGAATAATTCAAAAGCATTACCAAACTAATTTATCAATTGTCACCCAAACTGATGCTTTAATTAAATCATAAAATAATCAAGTGGTGCATTACTTAATTAAATTAAGGTTTGAATTTTTATGACATTACATAGTATCGCTAAGGTGCTTTGTTGGGTTTGAGGAGCATATTTAAAATGGAAGCTGGGTTGAAGGGGATTTAGCATTAGTGCTGAAGTGGCTGATACACCAAATAAAGTGGCGAGTTATCAATCTTGAGCAGGAAGAGGGGGAGGCTGCACTGCTCTTTTCTTGAGCACCTTTCAGAATGAGGTTTCTAGGCTTCCCAGACTCGTAATAAACTGCTATGAACAAGATTTTATTTATTTTATTTTATTTTTTATTTTTTTCTGCGTTCTTGCTTCTCAGCATGTCGCAAAATCATGAGGAAGCTTTAATGACCTGGAAATTAGTTGTGCCTCGGCCATAGTTTTTTTTTTATTATTATTTAAATTAACGGTCAATATATATAGGGGGTGCCATATGTGTGACAATCTTACAAAAATTGAAATATAATGAAAGTAAAAACCACTTATTTCTTAGATTGCCCTTGCTTGTGCCAATTGATGTGGATCAGGATGTCTGTGACATTATTTATTAATTTATCTACTACCAAAATTGAAAAGGGAAAAAAAAAAAAAAAAAAGTTGCATGCGTTAGCAGCTTATGATTTAGTCTCTGCATTGTCAGGTTATGTTAAAACTTGAAGCGTTCTTTGGCAGACCCTGTTGCAATGTGGCATGTCAGAGCTGAGATTGCCCCAGCAGTTCTCCTAGTGGTGGATTTTGGTGGGTGGTACAGGCTTGACTCAAAAGCATCTAACAGTAATACATCAGATATGATACAACACACCCAGGTTTCACTGCTGAAAGATGTAATTGTGCCATACACACATCTGTTACCTAGGTTGCAGATATCAGAAAACCAGAAACGTCCAACCCTTCTTTATTTCAAAGGAGCTAAGCATCGGCATCGGGTTAGTATTCAATTTCCACCTTTTATTCAATTTGATACTATCTTAGGATTTCTTTTGACTGAGTCATCCAATTATAGTAAATTGTTTTTTGATTTATAGCTTTTGGTGTTTGATGTAGTACTTTTATGTTTTGTAGTTCCACAATTGCTTGGTTTGCCTATAATTATTGACTCTTGTTAATTTATGTTGATTATAAACTGATTTTTAAGTTATTTGTGTTAATCTACGAGGCTTTTGTACATATTTAAAGTAGATAAATTTCCCCTAGATTTGTATATTATACAACTTGCATGTAGTGGCGGAACAGGATTTTAATTCAGAAGGGGCACGACTGAATTGAAATCTTAACAAAATTCACAATCCAATTTAATTTAATTTTTATTTGATGGTAGAACTAAAAATTAATGTAATGCAAAAGTTATATTTAAATATAAGCTCAAGTTAACCAATTAAATTATATAAAGATGCACACACAAAAAGAGATGTAGAGAGGGATAGAGAAAGAAATAAAACAAATGGTGAATAAATAATATATAGGGGCTGCTATATATCATTTGTTTTTTTCACTGCTTTGAATAACTGAATCACATGGTAATATATTATTAGGTATTAATCATGTAATAATTATTTATAAACAAATTAACTAATTATGAGTATTCATATAAGAGGTAATAGAAAGGCCATGTTTGGTGTAGCTGTTAAAACAAATTATAAATTATAGCTTAACAGATTATAGATTATGATTTAATCAAAAGTTGTTAATCTGTTTGGTGTAGCTGTTGGCAGTGTTGTCAAAGGCGCGCCTAGGCGCACGCCTAGGCGCAAGGCGAGTCGAGGCTCAGTATCTGCGCCTGTACAGGTACCAGGCGAGGCGGATTGAACCAGGCGCTCGCCTTAGACGCGACTTGATCAAGGCGAGAGAGGCGCAAGTCGATCGCCTAGGCGCGACTCAGTGTTCAAGTCGTAGATCTGATCTAACGACTCAGATAACCTTTCGAATGGCTCGTAATCACAGAGGATTACGACCCATGTAGCATATGAGACAAATAGGAACCCTAATCGATCGATTACGAACCTGTGTTCCAAAAAAGAAGTCTGCGACTCGACTTCTCGCGACTCGACTTCGATCGACTCGACTTCGATCGACTTCTCGCAGGTTCGACTTCGCAGGTTCGAGACGACTTCGCAGGCTCGAGTTCAACTTCGATCGTCTCTCTCCCCTTCTCCTTCTTCTTCGATCGTCTTCTTCGCAGGTCTCTGTTTTTTTTTTTTTTTTTTTTTCTTTTCTTTTCTTTTACCTTCGTTGAAGGTGATCTGTTTTTATTTTTTATTTTTTATTTTTTTCTTTTCTTTTGATTATGATAAATAAATAAATCCATAAATAACTTAATTAATTGATAAATAAATTCATAAATAACTTAATTAATTGATTATGATAAATTAATTAATTCATAAATAAATAAATAAATTGATTATGATAAATAAATAAATAATTTTTTTTTTCAATTATTTGACTTTCATAACCTGATTATTACATAAACAAATAAATAAATTAATTAATTCATACATACATACATAAATAAAAAAATAGATATTTTACATTTATTATGATTATATTATACTGAAATTGATTCATCATTATACTGAAATTAATTAATTCACCATTAATTAAAAAAATTGAAAATTGATTCATAACATTAATTAATTCATACATTACATACATTAAATTACATACATTATATACATTAATAGAAAATTGAATGTAACATAATTCACCATTAATTAAAAAAATTGAAAATTGATTCATAACATTAATTAATTCATACATTACATACATTAAATTACATACATTATATTATACATTAATAGAAAATTGAATGTAACATAATTCACCATTAATTAAAAAAATTGAAAATTGATTTCATAACATTAATTAATTCATATATACATACATTAAATTACATACATTATATTATTAATAGAAAATTGAATGTAACATAATTCACCATTAATTAAAAAAATTGAAAATTGATTCATAACATTAATTAATTCATACATTACATACATTAAATTACATACATTATACATTAATAGAAAATTGAATGTAACATAGGAATAAATGTAATGGAATGTAATGTACATTAATTAATTAATTCATCATTAATTAAAAAAATAGAAAATTGATTCATACATTACATTCATTAATTAATTCATCACATAACATGCATTACATTCATTATACTGAAATTATTTTTTTGTTATTTATTTTTTGTGTTTTGTAGTAAGTACTAAGTAGAAAATGACATCGGAAAGTAATAGAAAAGATCCGGCGTGGCAATATGCCCATTTGGTGGAGGAGAATAATTTAAACAAGTTTGAGTGTAATTTTTGTGGTAAAGTATCAAATGGAGGTGTTTATCGGGTGAAACAACACCTTGCGGGAGGTTATAGGAATGTCACTGCTTGCCCGAAGTGTCCTTCTCATGTAAGAGAAGAGATTAGAGAGTTCATGTCCAAAAAAAAGACACAAAAAGAAGAAATGAACATGTTGCCTGATTTCGATGACATGGACATGGAAGATGAAGATGAAGATGATGATGTCGTTGAGATCAATGTCAATCAACACCGCAACTTGACAAGTAGTAGCCAAGGTTCATCCAAATCCAAATCCAAATCAAAAACGCCAAAGAGAAAAGGGCCTATGGATGTTTACTTCACACCCAATCCTGAATCAGTGGTGAAAAATCGAAAAGACCAAGCAAAAGGGAAACAAATCAAAATTGATGCAAATGACCCTTACAAAAAAGAAATGAGAGCTCGAGCACTACAAAGATTTGCAAGGTGGATGTATGATGCTGGCATCCCTTTTAATGCAGTAAATTATGAGAGTTTTGGACCAATGATTGAAGCCATTGGCCAATATGGTCCTGGTATGAAGCCACCGACATACCATGAAGTGCGGGTTACCCAACTCAAAAAAGAAGTGAAACATACTGAAGATTTGATGAAGTATCATAAAGAGGATTGTGCAAAATACGGGTGTTCCATAATGGCAGATGGTTGGACTGATAAGAGAGGAAGGACATTGATTAACTTTTTAGTTAATTGTCCAAGAGGAACCATGTTTGTTGAGTCGGTTGATGCTTCTAGCTATTCAAAGGATGGGCAAAAGCTATTTGAATTGCTAGACAAGTTTGTGGAGAAAGTTGGAAAAGAGAATGTGGTGCAAGTTATCACTGATAGTGCTGCAGCTAATGTGTTGGCGGGTAAGAATATTTCCTCATTCCTTACATCAAAATTGTTTACTCATAGTTTGTTTTGTATTTAAAATTTAAAAACTTGAAAATAATAATTCTTCATTATTGTTACATTATAGGGAGGTTTTTGGAAGCTAAGTATGAACACTTGTATTGGACACCATGTGCTGCTCATTGTTTGGACTTGATGTTAGAAGACATTTTCAAGATACCTAGACTGAAAAAGACATTTGAAAGAGGTATTGCAGTACATGGCTACATTTACAATCGGCCTACGTTGCTAAACATGATGAGGCGCTTTACAAATTTGAAGAATTTGATCAAGCCTGCAAAAACTAGATTTGCAACCGCCTTTTTGACTTTGTCTAGGATGCATCAACAAAAAAACAATTTGAGAAAGATGGTCACCTCCGAAGACTGGACCTCAAGCAAATGGGCAAAGGAGCCACAAGGTAAAAGAATGGCACAAACTTTGTTGATGCCTTCATTTTGGAATACTGTTGTGTTTGCCCTTAAGGTCTCGGGTCCTCTTGTCAAAGTGCTTAGATTGGTTGATACCGAGAAGAAACCTCCCATGGGATACATTTATGAGGCAATGGATAGGGCAAAAGAATGCATTGCAAGTTCATTTGATCATAAAGAAGAGAAGTATAATGAAATTTTCGAAATCATTGACAAAAGATGGGATGTTCAATTGCATCGACCTTTACATGCAGCTGCACATTTTCTTAACCCAGAATTCTTTTACCCAAAAGCGTTAGAGGTGCAAAGAGATCATGAAGTGATGAATGGGTTTTATGAATGCATGCAAAGGTTGGTCCCGGATGTCACTGTTCAAGATTTGATCACTAATGAGATGAGTATTTATATGAAGGCTGAGAGTCTTTTTGGCAAGTCTGTTGCGATTAGGCAAAGAAATACAAGAGCACCAGGTAATATATTATAGACTCATAGAGTTTATTTTTAGTAATACTTTTAGTAAAACTTAATATTTGGTAACAATTATTTCTAACTAGTGGATTATCACAGCTGATTGGTGGGCATCATATGGTTCTTATACTCCAAACTTGCAAACTTTTGCCATAAAAGTCCTTAGCCTAACATGTAGTTCATCGGGTTGTGAACGAAATTGGAGTGTATTCGAACATGTGAGTATTTAACATTCTAACTAATTTTTTGTTCAATTCAAATATTTTTTATTCTAATTATATAGAATTTAATATCTTTTTAATAATTGCAGCTTCATAGCAAGAAAAGAAATAGATTGGAACAACAACGTCTCAATGATTTAGTGTATGTCAAATACAATAGAACATTGAGATTTAGGTATGACATGCGCAACACTCTTGATCCCATATCTTTGCAAAATATTGATGAAAGCAATGAGTGGTTGCTTGGGAGGATGGATGGAGAATCAGATGAAGATAATGAGCTTGTGTTTGATGATGATGATGGCTTGACGTGGGCCACTGTTGCTAGAGCTTCTGGAGTAGAAGAAAGTAGCCATGCAAGTAGAGCAACAAGTTCACGCTCAAAGGCACAACCGAGGATATCTAAATCATCAACGTTGACTCCACTTCAATTAATAGATGAAGAGGAAGCGGGCTCAGATGACACAGAGGAGGAAGATGTTGAGGGATACAAATCAACTGATGGAGAAGAAGATGATAGTTTGCTTGCCATTGATGTTGAGAATGATGATTGACTGACACCGACCTAACCTACTCTTTCTTTTGATATTGATGTTTTTAAGTGTTAAGACATATATTAGTATTTGTTGGATATTTATGTTTTAGATGTTTAGTGTTTATGTTTTTATTTTATTGAATGTGGATTATTTGATCTTTAAAAATTGAAATGTTATGTAATATGCACTTTCATGGCTTTGAGAATTATTCTATATTTTGTCTTGAATCTTGATTACTTTTTATTTTTTAAAAAATTGTCTTAGTACTATGAATGATTAGTCTATATTAATTTTTCTATTTTTTACGAATACTGTGCGCCTTACTTCAATAAAGCCCGCGCCTCGCCTTGCGCCTTGCGCCTAGGCTCCAAGAGACCTTCGGCGCCTTAGTGCGCCTTGAGCCTTTAAAAACACTGGCTGTTGGATTATAGATTTAAGTTGCTGAGTAGTGTTTGTTAAATAAGCTGTAACGTAGCTTTTTCAATTAACTTTTATTTTTTATTATTCACTACTTGTTTACATTTCTCCAAAAAAATAATAATAATAATTTATAGTCCATTTGTGTCTTTTTTTTATTTTTTAAAAAAATAAAAATAAAAAAATTCTAAGAGTATAATCGTAAATTAACATGTCGACAGCAGAAGCTGATAATCAGAAGTAATGGTTGAGTAGCTTTTCAGAATCAGTTTTTTTGAGTTAAAATAAGTTGTTAAAATTAGAAACTGTTTGAAATAAGTTTAACCAGACAGTTCAAAATAGCTTTTCCAAAGCTAGAAGCTATAAGTTGACTCAAAAAAACACAAATAAACACCCTCAAAATCAGCGACATATAACATTTTTCTAATGTAAAATTTATAAGAAATTTTTAACATAATTAAACATTTGAAGCGACAAATTAAACATATATATATTTTAAAAAATGGTTAAAAAAAAAAAGTGATATAAAAATTTCATAACAGTACTTGAAAGGTTTAAATTGAAATAATTTTTTACAAGAGGCAAAAGCATAATTTCCCAAAAGTTGGGGGGGGACACGTGACCCGCTGGGTCTCACGTGCCTCCACCCCTGCTTGGATGGTTTTTTTGAATTTGCAAAACATACAGTGACCATGCCCTCAAATAAGGGACAGTCGTGGTTACTTTAGCCAGTGTTTTAGTGTTCTTATTTTCCATTTTTTATATCTCTAATTCTTGCCTTCACTACACTGCTTTAGCGAGAACCTCATGCAATGGGGTATCCTTTTATATTCTCATTTTACTAAATAAAATTTTGATTATTTTTTCTATAGTTCAAAATACGCTTGACTTTTGTTAAAAGGTCAAGAAAGGTTTGTCTGTCCAATTGGTTGTCGATACATTTTTGCTTTCAATACTTCCCAAGTTCAGTTCACACATTACACAAGAACCACTGCCAAAACACCATACCACTTCCATGAAATGGCCAAAAGAAATTTTAATGTATATTTCCTGCCCAAAGTGTACTGTTTTTGGTATAGTACTTGTTGAACTGCTGCCTTGCTTTGGACAAAGATAAGTTTATGGGGGAATGGGTGTGGGGGACATTTTGTAAGTCATTAACTTGTTCCACTTGCAACTTGCAAGGTACCTAAGCATCCAAGAATTTTTGTCTCTATTGCAGTTTCTGTTGTTCTGACATGAAAAATAATTTTGTTCTGACATGAAAACTCATTTTTCTTTTGATATTATCGGAAATTTTCCAAACCAACATTGTCGACTCCATTCTCTCTTTAGAAGGATGTACAAAGATGCTGCAATATCTACCCACAAAACTTGTAGATTTGTAGTTTAGAATGGTAGATCTATGTTAGGAGGAGTTTTCGAGGGTTTGGTATGAAAAAAACCTCTAAAAAAGTGTATATGCCCTTAGGAAATAGGAAGTATCTCATTTGCTAATGAAAAATTATGGCATCCAAAATAGAAAACATTATTGGGCACATCAGTACACCCATTGATGAGGGTATGTGTTTGTTGTTCCTGATCTGGACAACCAACTTTCTCATTGAGATGAATGCCCTTCTTAATCAGACCTTTGAGAAAGCTAAATTATTATTCATCTAGACCCGTTTTTATCTCACCATAATTATCTTACACGCTCAGAGAAAGGTATAAGCTATGTTTTTTTTTTTTTTCCCCCTCTTCTGAATGAGAATTTCATGTGGAATACTGCTTTTATATATCATCACATCACATGAATTCTTAACAGCATTCAATATTCTAAACCACAGGGAGGGCTGGTTCGAGAAAAATTATGGGACTTGTTGGTTAACGAACCCGGAGTTATTATGGAAGAAGGCTTCCCTAATGCCACTGGAAAAGAGCAGTCAATAAAAGGGATGAGAACATCAGAATTCTGCTTGCATCCAGCTGGAGACACCCCCACTTCGTGCCGACTTTTCGATGCCATCCAAAGCCTCTGTATACCTATTATTGTCAGCGACAACATCGAGCTCCCATTTGAAGGGATGGTGGATTATTCAGAATTTTCTGTTTTCATTGCAGTTAGTGATGCTTTGCAACCAAACTGGCTTGTGCGTCATCTAAGAAGCTATTCTGACAAGAAAAAGGATATATTTCGCCAAAATATGGCTCAAGTTCAGCCCATTTTTGAGTTTGATAATGGCCATCCTGGTGGTATTGGGCCTATCTCACCTGATGGTGCTGTAAATTACATATGGAGGAAGGTCCACCAAAAATTGCCCGTGATTAAGGAAGCTATTATTCGGGAAAAGAGAAAACCGTCAGGCATATCTGTTCCAGTTCGATGCCATTGTACCTGAATTTTGAAGGAAAGGACTGCAATGGTATGTTTTCAAGTTCTTTTTGTAACAGTTTTTTTTTTTTTATTTTAAATTCCCTTCTGTTTTTTCTTAGCTGTGTCTAGCCTGTTCTTAGAAATCTTGTTGGGATGATTGGTTTATCTGGCTTTGCTATATATTCAAATTCATGATTTAGTTGGAAACATTCAATTCTCCATTAATATAGCTTCTATTATTTGTAGTTTTAGTTTTTCTGTTGATTTTCATAAACCAGTGTTTCTATGGTAATCACAGATATGGACAATATGGACACGCGGACACGAGTATATCAAAAAAAAATCAAGACACAGCACACCTGGGACATAATAATTAATAAATATATTTTTATATATATATATACACATTAAAATAATAACATTTAATTTTTTCCGTAACAAATACATTTATGCTCTATTATAACAAGTTGGTAAGAATCATTTCCCACATCCAATATATATACAAATTAGAAGCTCTAGGCTTTGAAAGTCTTTAAATTTAAAAGTACGAAGGAGAGATTAATTGTTGTTAGTTACACTTATTTTCTTGATCATTGTCTTTCAAATTATTATCCTTCAACTTGTGTTTTGTATACATGTCTATATGATGGACGTGTATATTCTAATTGGTCAAAATGATTTTAATTTTTAAAAAATATATAAAAAGAATAATTAAGTGTTTAGACGTGTATTCGACATGTGTTGGGAGTGTTTGACCAGCAGAAGTGTCATTGCATTCACAGTACCTAAAAACAAGTGAATAAACTTTGGTTGTAATTACACACACGCATGTATAGATGTGTATGAAGTTTCAATATCTGCTGTATAAAGCTCTTCTCTGCAGCAAGAAAGGATACCCAATTCCCCTTCTCCTTGAAGGGAACATCACAAACAAAACACTTATCACAAATCCAACCACCAGAGGTACAGTGTTTGTAACCTTTCTCGGCAACGCCGGGTAGTAACAGTCCACCATATCGACGTGCAAAGCTGCAAAAGTTAGAAAAGCAATCAATGAAAGCGACGAATGAAAAAGATCCGACCACCTCATTCTATAATCGGACGGCAGAAGCGGCTTCTTCTGTACTCCATTAAAAGTCCATATTCCACCGATTGTCGCCACGCCATAATATAACCTCCCAGTGGCCGTGCGAAAGCTATCGGTGATTGAAAGGAAGATGCAAGAGGCGGCCAAGAGTGCCAAGAAACAGCCCATAAGCCAGCGGTTCAATGATTCGCATTTGCCATCGTTGGTTAGGAGAGGAGCGAAAATGGTGAATGCGAGAATGGTGGCAGAGGGTAGGAGAACGTTGAGGCGAGCTGTGCCGCTTAGGATTGTGTTGAGGATGTATATGTAATGGGATTCATCGGTGTTGTCTTCTGTTGGGAAGTGGACTTTGTCATCATCTTCTCTTGCCGTTTCGATTAGGTCCTGATGGATTGTGGCATCCATTGTTGTTCCCAATCCTTGCCCTTCGTATCCAATCTGCATAAAAATGGCGGTAATTTGAGGACATTGGTGTGAAGATTCTTTGATGAAGTCTGGTGGCACAAGAAATTCTCTCTCTCTCTCTCTCTCTCTCTCTCTCTCTCTCCTTTATTCTTTTCTTCATTTGACTGTTGATGAGGAGTGGGAATCTTTCAAGGAACTATCATGCGTGGTTATCATTTTTCAAAAATATTTTTCAAAAAATTCTATTATCTTATTTTCTGTATTTTTTTATTTTTACTGAATTTTTTTAATATTTTGAGCAATTTTTTTAATTTTTAGACATACCTAACATAAATATAACTAAAAAGTAAAAAAAACTTGGAAAAATTTTTTTAAAAATTCACTAAATATCAAAAATACAAAAAAAAAATGCGAGAATTCAATACATTTTTTGTATTTTATGTATTTATTAATTTAAAAAAATATTTTTTCACATTTTTTTTACTTTTTATATACATTTAAGTAAGATGCATCTAAAAAAATAAAAAAAAAATGTTTAAAATTTTAAAAATATTCCCTAAAAACAAAAAAATATAAAAACTAAAAAACTCAACTTTCAAAAAATTTAATTCAAAAAATTCAAACCAAACGCATTTGCTTTTGCCATGCTTCTCAAATTCCATCGGATATGTCATTTCTACACATTTGAACATGGTGTACCCAAATCAAATATGAATTTAAAATTTTTGTACCATACATCTTCCACTATAAATTTTGAAATTGTGATTGTCTATAAAATTTTAAAATATTGTACTCATTAAAATTCATGGCCCAAAAAAAAGTTAACTTAAATTAAAAACTTGAAATATAAGAACTTGTTTTTTTTTGTCTCTCTTCTTTGTTTTCTTTCTCTTTTTCTTCGAAAAGTACTTTTAAAAAAATAGATATTTGTATAAAGCATCAACGTTTTTCAACACTTTTCTTTTCTTGCGTTTTCTTTGCTACCTAAGAAGCACGGACACTTCTAAGAATGTGACGTATCCGTGTCGTGTCCGTGTCGGACACCGACACTCTTTGGACACTCTTTGGACACGTGTCCGATACTCTTCAAAGCGTGTCCTATTTTTTAAATATTTTTAAAGACCCGGACGCTCTTTGGACATTTGGAGGACACACGTGTCAATTGTTTAAACAAATGTGTCTATTAATTATCCATATGTGAAACTAATTATAAGTTTGAACAAAACAACTTAAGATACAATAATAAAACAAAAACCATATAAATTTATAGGAAATAGTGCTATATTGTATTTTTTATTATCTTTGAATAATATATTCATATATATAATATATAATAAATATATAAAATTATATCTTTCATGCGTGTCCTCCACGTGTCGTGTCCTGCATTTTTTTAAAATTAACGTGTCGGCGTATCCGTGTCGTATTCGTGTCGTGTCACGAGTCCGTGTCCGTGCTTCTTAGTTTGCTACCGATTTTTGTTTGATAAGAAGCGCATAGAGAGAGAAAATTGCATCGTGCAGTAAGCCATCACGCCGCAGCAAGGGAACACCCCTTGCCTCCTTCAAATCTAATTTATTTCTAAGTTTTTTTTTTTTTCTCTCTCTCTCTCTCTCCCTCTCTGCAGTTGCATGAAATCATATTAAAAAATTAGGTTAAATTCATTTTATCCACTTGCGATTTGGGGTGGAACAATTTATCCCTATGGTTTAAATATAATCAAAAAGTCCCTATGTGATTTTGGACTAAAGTGTTACTGTTAGTTTTTCATCAAACTAATGAAAGGCAGGAGATGTTTGTTTGAAAGAATGAGAGAGCGAATTGGACTCCATATCGAATCTACCATAGTTGAGAATTCGTAGACTAGATTAGGAGCTCCACCGAATTATGAACCCCATAGAGGCATGTGAGATTTCAATCTCTCATGAGATTAAGTTATAAAATGACTCGTTTGCCTTCTAATAAGCATTTGATTTCATTATGTATTATATTTAGGTGGTGTTTGGGAAGTTTTTTTTTGGCTAAAAAAATACTAAAAGACAAAATTGGTTAAAAAATAAAAAAAAAAACAAATCCAGACAAAATGTCGTATCAAACCTATAGTCATTTCACTTTTTCTCTCACAAATATCACATCCAACTACAAAAAAATCCAACTATCTTCCCAAACACAAAAATTTTAACCTCCAAAAATAATCACAAACTAAAAAAAATCTACTAAAATAACAACTTTCCAAACACCCACAAAGTAAATAAAATAAAGGGAATTTTTTAAGAGTCTCTGATATTAAAATTTTATAACATAAAGGATATCTAATATTTTCATAATGTCTAAAATCTCTCAATATTTATTCCAATCAAAAGAATTTCTCTGGACCTCCCAGAGAAATTCTCTCTCTGGACTTCTCACTCTCCAAAATCCCATAGTGTGAAAATTCATATAGTGATCATAACTAGAGAAAATTCACAAAACTACAAACAGTGAGAGAAATTCTATCATCACACCATGGGTGAGTACTTCTACTTCAAACCAAAATACACACAATCTGTGGTAGCGTTTGGTACAGTTTTCTAAATATGATTTGATAATAGAGCTGTATTTTGAGTTTGTGAGATTTGAAATTATAATTTGAGTGTTAAAAATTTGTTTGGTTATAAGTTTTGAATTGAGTTTTGAGTTGAGTGTTGAGTTGAGTTTTTAATGTTTAATGTGGCATGTGAAATAAGAAAATTTATTTGATTATGAATTTTGTAAAGAGTTTTTAAAACTTAATTCAAATTGTTATAACTCATAACTAAATATACTACTCATAACTCTGTTGAAAATCCTAATTAACACTCACAAGCAAACTCTTTTTAAAATTCAATTAAAAAAATTAATTATTAACATAAAATAACATTAATCAATTTTTTTAATTGAAAATATTACAAAGAAAATAATTTTTTTTCAAAATAAATATTCAATTACTGATTTAAAATAACTTTTGATTGTATATTTGGTTTGATTTTTTTATAAATATTTTTGAATTAAAATATTTTTATATTTTTAATAATTACTGTCACAAATTATTTACTATTTATTGTATTGTTATTTTTAAATAAATGGCCAAAAAATTTATCAGGTATTATCCATGTGGGAGTCAAAAAAAAAATAGAATATTATTTTGTTAGCATCTACGCAGTTTACCACACACAATTCAATTTTATTCGAATTTTTTTATTTGTTGATTTTCATCAATTTCATGAAAAATGCATCCTTCATGTATTTCGTCATTTATATCATCTGTTCAACCACAAACTTTTATATTAGAGGCTGAACAACCAACAACTTCACCATCTTCATAATTTATGAAAGAGTTACCAAGTTCTTTCTTGATGTCTTCTCTTTTTCGTTTTCTGATGGCAAAAAAAAAAATTCACTGTTGCAGTCAACCGGCCGAACATCTGGGAGGATGTCCAGAGGGACAACCGGGTAGACTCAAAAATTTAAAAACTGTACGAAAACGTGAGAGCATTGGCTTGGAAGTTTGTTTTGAAAGGCGCTCTGCCAACAGAAATGTGTTTTGAAATGTGTGGTGAAATTAATTTTTAAAAATCTCATCCAAACGCTATGTTCACGTGAAGGGGTGGAATTGTGATTGGAAAATTTTACCAAACACAGTTGTATTTCTTGTTTTTGGTTTTTCATTGATTGTATGTATATATGTAAATATTTATAGGTTGACAAACTCAACTAGTGAGTGAATCGTTAAATGTTTTTGTATTATATTAACAAAAATACAAGGCTCAATTTTTTGGATATATGTGTATATAAAAGAACAAACATGAATATGGGTTTCTATAGGACACCTTCTTCGCTTTTAGCTTTTCTATGTTGAGTATTTTTGTTACCTGTCAACACATGTGTGAAAACTATGAGGTGCAAGTCAACACAAAGAAAATTCACATAGTTCAGAGAAAATTCGCACATCCAGAGAAAATTCACACAATTCAGAGAAAATTACACATGACAAAGAAAATTAAACATGACATAAGAGAAGTTTTGGAAATGCTAGAGAAATTCTTTATAATTCAGTCTAGAGATTTTCTCTAGATTGTTAAAGAATTAAACATGGCAGTAACCATGTTGATTTTACAGGCCCACAATTGTTTCTGTTTGCAAACACATGAGAGAGAAATTCTAAGTTCATTTCAGAAAAAGAAAAATAAAATAAAATAAAAATCAATCTGCCAAAATAATACAGCTCCTAATACAACCAAAGAACCTTTGATAAAGAAAATCCACGTCCTTCAGTATTACTCTTTTTGCTCAAGTAACCACTACGTAAAATTCAATCTTGGAACCAGAGGAAGTGAAATTCCTTGAAAGAATAATAATAATAATAAAAATAAATAATAGTATATTTTTAGGAAAACAAGAAAAGGTACAAAATACAAGGTTTTAAAGTACTCCAGAATACAGTGTACAAGCAAAGCAACAGACACACATCCGAAATATGTACAGAATCTAACAAGAATATGAAATGATTCTATGATTTCATTAAACAAGAATTAGTTCCCCTAAATAATTCTGTCACCAGAAATTGCGAAGAACCGTATAAGCATATGCAGAGCTCTTGCAAATTGCTACCTCTGTCATTCACTCCTTTTTTCGATTTTCTCTATCACTTCTACTACTTGCTCCCATGGAAATTGCCAAGTTCTCTCTCTCTCTCTCTCTCTCTCTCTCTCTCTCTCAACATATATATATATGGATATATAAATTTCACTTTCTTCTGGGTAATTGAACTTATTTCCAATAGCTACACAGCTTCTAGACTCGTGTTCTTCTCCCACCGACTGTGCTTCTTCTCTCTATTGTGGCAATTGCCCCTCAATGAATAAGAATCAACCTGTCTGCACCAGAGGCCAAGACCCTATGTATATGTGTACTGCACCTATCGATCATCATCATCATCATCAGAGGCAAAGGTCTAGATCATCTTCAGCAGCCTCATCCAATGGTGGCAGGACATTGAGATCAAAATCCATCACCTTGCAAATCGACAATGAAGGCCGAGGTCCGTCGCAGAGTTGGAGTCAGCAATGGCCACCGTCGACTCCTTGTCCTGCACTATCTCCACAGAGCAGCAAACCACAAAGCACAGAAACTTGTGAACGCTCGATCAAAGAGGCAACGAGCAAGAGATCAAATTGAGCTTGGAAGATTAAGAGACTAAAGATGACAAAGAAACCCTAGCTGTGGTGGAGAAGACGTAAATTTGAGGCAAGGATGAGAGGATCAACATAGTCTGTGCAGAAAAAGAGAGAGAGAGAAAGAGAGAGGGCAGCTCTCTACTATGTCAAATTTATCCGTGATATATGGTTATTGGGTTAAGAAACCTTGGGGCATCTCTAATCATTGGTGCTATAATGCCATTGTTATTGTTATTGAAAGATTGGTAAGGAGGGAGAGAGAAAAGAGAGAGACTGGAAAGACAGATTTGTATAATCACTATCTGTTATTATGTTTGTGTATTCATACAAGAGAATGAGTTCTCTCTCTTTATAGAGAGGAGAAGGAGACAATTGGAATACTAGAGCACCGAAAGCATACAAATATACATTAAAATAATACAAAGGCGTCTGTCAAAGCTGAAGGTGGTAGTGGATGAGTTCTTTACAGCTACAAAGGTGAGCTCTCTTTACAGCCTACACATGCACTATAGTGTATAGTATATTATATGTTAACAGCCCCCCGCAAACTCAAGGAGGGTAGGCATCGACCAAGTTGAGTTTGAAAACAAGAGCACGGAAGCGCCCAGGAGGATGAGCCTTGGTGAAAATATCAGCAGGTTGATCGGCAGAAGCAATGGGGAGAAGATGAACAGTACCACGTGTAACATGCTGTCGAATGAAATGACAATCAATCTCAATATGCTTGGTGCGATCATGAAAAACATCATTGTGAGCAATCTGAATGGCACTCTGATTGTCACAATAAAGAGGGGTAGCGCCAGAAGAGGAAATACCCATATCAGTGAGGAGCCAGCGAAGCCAGAGAAGTTCCTGAGTAGTATCAGCAAGGGCTCGGTATTCAGCTTCGGTGCTAGAACGGGCAGTGAGGGATTGTTTTTTGCTACGCCAAGTAAGAAGAGAATCCCCTAAGAAGAAACAAAATCCCGTGGTGAAGCGTCGATCCGTAGGATCCCCAGCCCAATCAGCATCAGAGAAGGCACGCAGTTCAAGAGATGAGGAAGCAGAATAGTGAAGGCCATGGAACAGGGTGCCTTTGATGTATCGAATGATGTGGAGTAGAGCAGTATAGTGGGGAGTGCGAGGAGCCGACATGTACTGACTAACAATGTGAACAGCATAGACAATGTCAGGACGAGTCACTGTGAGATAAACAAGACTACCGACGAGCTGACGATAAAGAGTAGCATCAGGGAGGAGAGCCCCATCGAGAGGAGTGAGACGAATCTGAGGATCAACTGGAGTAGATGTAGTTTTGCAATCAGTAAGACCAGCACGAGCCAGAAGATCGGATGCATATTTGGCCTGAGATAAATAAGAGCCAGTAGAATCATGAGAGACTTCAAGGCCTAAAAAGTAGTTGAGAGTACCAAGGTCCTTCATCTCAAACTGACGGTGGAGAAAACGTTTGAGGTGGAGAATACCAGCTGCATCATTACCAGTGATAATCATATCATCCACATACAGAAGGAGAAGAGTGGTACCATGAGGAGTAGTCCGTATAAAAAGAGCAGAGTCATAGGAGCTAGAGGTGAACCCGAAGTCATGAATGGTAGAACTGAACTTAGCAAACCAGGCGCGGGGTGCTTGCTTGAGGCCATAGAGGGCACGCTGTAGTTTGCAAACCTTATGAGGGGGAAAAGTGGACCCAGGTGGAGGTTGCATGTAGACCTCCTCAAGAAGAGTACCATTGAGGAAGGCATTTTTGACATCCATTTGAAAAAGCTCCCAGTGGCGAGCAGCAACAACAGCCAGTAAACTGCGAACAGAGGTAAGCCGAGCAACAGGGGAGAAGGTTTCCTCATAATCAATCCCATATTCCTGGTTGAAACCCTTGGCAACAAGACGAGCTTTGTAGCGTTCAATAGAGCCATCAGAATGAGTCTTGATTTTGTAAACCCATTTGCAGCCAATCGCAGTTTTGCCAGGAGGAAGGTCAACAAGATCCCAAGTATGAGTTTTGTCCAAAGCCTGAAGTTCATCAGTCATAGCTTGCTGCCAAAGAGGATTAGTACAAGCCTCACGATAGGAGGTAGGTTCATAAGTAGAAAAGGCAGCAGACCCAACAATATAATCACGAAGGAGGATAGGAGGTTGAGTTACCCGGTGTGGTCGACCCGTAGGAGGATCGGTGGGAGGAAGAACCGGTGGAGAAGAAGGTGGTGCAGGGAGAGGTGGACCTTCAGGGAGAGCAGTCTGGTCGGGAGCAGGAGTGAACGAGGGCGTCTCAATGAAGGAGGGACCTGTATCAAAATCATCAGAGAAGAGATCGATGGAAGGATTAGTAAACAGTACATTAGTGGAAAGTGCAGGTAAGTGAAAGGAGGAAAGAAAGGAAAACATTTGGTGCTCCCAAAAAACGACATGGTGGGAGATACGAAGACGTTTAGAGAGAGGGTCCTAACAGCGAAAACCTTTATGTTCAATTCCATACCCAAGAAAGCAACAAAGACGAGAACGCGGTTCAAGCTTGGTGCGTTCATGAGATTGAAGGAGAACAAAGCAGGCAGAGCCAAAAACCCGAAGATTAGCATATGGAGGGGGAGTGCCATGCAGACGTTCAAAGGGAGTTTGATTATGGATGACAGGGGAAGGAGCACAATTGATAGTGTAGACAGCAGTGAGGGCAGCTTCCCCCCAAAAGTTTTCAGGGCAGGAAGAAGAGAGAAGGAGAGCGCGAGTAGTGTCAAGAATATGCCTATGTTTCCGTTCAGCACGGCCATTTTGCTGGGACGTGCCAGCACAGGAACGATGAGGCAGTGTACCATGACTCTGAAGAAAAGAAAGGAAATCTGAATCCCGATATTCCATAGCATTGTCGGAGCGAAAAAGTTTGATGGTTTTGGAAAATTGGGTGTGGATCATTTGGGCAAATCGATAATAAAGGGTTTTGAGGTCAGACCGAGTTTTCATGAGAAAAATCCAAGTAAACCGTGAAAAATCATCAATGAAAATAACAAAATAACGAGATCCCCTCATAGTAGTGGTAGGGGAAGGGCCCCAAATATCCGAATGTATAAGATCAAAAGGTGCACAGGAAACAGAAGTACTTTTATTGAATGATAAAGCAGGTTGTTTGGAAAGTTGACAGGGTATACAATCGAAAGTATCTGGAATTACATGACCCAATTGTCCACTAGAAACCAAAGACTTTAAGCGAGTAATAGAAATATGTCCTAAGCGACAATGCCAAAGATGAAAAGGAGATAATGAGGAAGCGGAGGCAGGAGCAGCGATCTGAGGAGAGGCAGGAACATGAAGGTGAATGAGCTCATAGAGACGTCCGTGCTTACGGCCGATCCCAATAGTCTGCCTCGTCTGAGGGTCCTGCACCAAACAATGAGTAGCAGAAAAGGTGACAGTTAGACCAAGTTCACATAATTGACCAATAGAGATAAGGTTTAAAGTGAGAGCAGGGATATGATAAACTTGAGGTAAAGTTAAGGAAGATGTGGAAACAGTACCAAGATGACGGACAGGCATGAGAGAACCATCAGCAGTTTGAATGGAGGGAATATGAGGAGATGAGGAGATGGAAGAAAATATAGTGGAACTGGAGGTCATATGATTACAACAGGCAGAATCAAAATACCAAGAAGAGTTAGCTGGAATTACAGACAAAGCAGTAGGAGGAGGTGTACCAGAAGGGGAGAGAAGATGTTTGAACATGGCCTCGACATCCATTGGAGAAAAGAGAGGGGTAGACGGAGCCGGAGACTCAGAAAAACCCTCAGCGGCAGCAGCAGCAGTGGCGGGGTGAGGAGACTGATTGCCAGAATGAGGTTGATTCCTGGAACGATGAAAGCTCCCCCGAGAAGAACCACCGCGAGAAGAGTGGCTGTTGGAGGATGAGCGGGATGGATGGCGAAAGCAATCCTGTTGCAGATGACCAGGACTAAGTTTGTTGCAATATCGGCAGGTTCTGACCGGGCAATTGACCAAGAGATGTGTGGAAGGAAGGCCCCGATTCTGACAGTAGAGGCAGGCAGTGGTCCGCTGGGTGAATGATGGCCGGTACGGGGGAGTGGCAAGAACAGAGTCCACATGATGAGTTTGGAGAGTACCAAGACGAGTCTCTTCTGATAGCAACTCAGAAATAGCTTGTTCCAGAGTGGGCAAGGGATGGCGATGAAGAAGAGAGGCACGTACGGGCTCAAAAGATGAAGTGAGAGCCATGAGAAAGTGCACCAACCTTTACTGATTACGATAAGCAGTAAATAAAACAGCATCTTCTCGGTGAGGCCAAGTCGGTTCGGAAAAAGCAAGCTGGTCCCAAACGGAGTACATTTGAGAAAGGAAGTCATTGATGGACTGACTAGATTCTTGGCGCATCCGATGAAGTTGGCTTTGAAGTTGATATTGATGAGCAAGACCAGTAGTCTGGTATCGTTCTTGCAAAAAATCCCAGATGTCTTTTGCAAGAGTAGTGACAGAGTCAAGCTGAAAGCGACTAAACTGAAGACTGATAGAGGTAACAGAAGTATTTCGAAACCAGGTAATGATTTGGTAATTCTTACTATCCCATTCCTCAAGGCGATCTTCATATGTGGAAGTAGCAGGAGAAACAGTGGTTTCAGCAGTGTCTTTGACCGGTTGGGTCATGTCCCCGGTGATAATTCGTCAGAGCTTCTTTCCTTTGAGGAAGGAAGACATGGCTTGGGCCCATAGAACATAGTTGGAACCATCCAAAATAACGGAAATGGGATGAGAGGCATCAGGACGATCCATAATAATAGTGGAGTAGGGCTAAATAGATAGGGATAGACCTGTAGGAGCAAAATTAGGTAAAACAGAGTGTACCAGTGAGTCCGGAAGGTCGAAAATAGCTAGGAAAGGTGGGCTGTGTAGAGATGATGTCAGCAGGATGGAAAATGATGTCAGCGGCGCACGTTAGCAGGAAAGGCGTGCGGCGCACGGTAGCAGAGGGGGCTGGCGGCGTATGGTAGCAGAATGGCGCACACGGGTGCACAATAGCGGAACGGCGCACGCGCGGTTCACGGTAGACGAACGGCACACGCGGGTGCACGGTAGCAGGCGCGGCGCACGACAGGGCAGGGTGGAAGGCGCGTGGCAGCGCGTGTGAGCGTGGCAACGGAAGCAGAGACGCGCCGAGCAAAGGAGCGGCGCGTGAGAGCGCGTGAGAGCTTTTCTGGTGATGGGTTTGGTGCCGTTGGAATCGTAAGGAGATTCCGAGCTGTTTGGTGTATTCCACTGTGTACGGGACTAAGCACCAAAATTGAGAGATGCCAGAATTGTATTTCTGGGCTCTGATACCATGAAAGATTGGTAAGGAGGGAGAGAGAAAAGAGAGAGACTGGAAAGACAGATTTGTATAATCACTATCTGTTATTATGTTTGTGTATTCATACAAGAGAATGAGTTCTCTCTCTTTATAGAGAGGAGAAGGAGACAATTAGAATACTGGAGCACCGAAAGCATACAAATATACATTAAAATAATACAAAGGCGTCTGTCAAAGCTGAAGGTGGTAGTGGGTCTGTCAAAGCTGAAGGTGGTAGTGGATGAGTTCTTTACAGCTACAAAGGTGAGCTCTCTTTACAGCCTACACATGCACTATAGTGTATAGTATATTATATGTTAACAGTTATAATTTGATAATGAATAGTATTATTTTATCAAATTATAGCAATGGTATTTCAATAGTCATTTGTTATTTTGGCAAATTTCAACCAATTTTCCCTCCAAGTTTGTAGGTGTTGTTTGGATATAATTTTTTTTTTTTTTTGTGATTTTATTTTTGTTTATTTTTTGTCTTTTGTGAACTTTTTTTAATTGTTTGTAAAAAAAATTATATATTTATATTATTCCCGACTAGACAAATATAAAAAATGAAAAAAAAAAATGAAAAATTGGAGAAAAAAATATATAATTCACCCCAGCCAAAAATATATCACTACATATTTATTTTTGACACAAACTGTTGATTGTTTTTATTTTTGGCTTTTTTTTTTTTTTTTTTTTTTTTTTTTTTTAGCCAAATAGAGCACAACAGCTCTATTTGGTTTCATCACGATCGTCTACCTGTTTGTTGTTTATTTTTGTTTTTTTTTTTTTTTTAGCCATACAGAGCACAACGGCTCTATTTGGTTTCATTATCATCGACCATCTATTTGTTGTTATTTTTGTTTTTCTTTTTTTTTTTAGCCAAATAGAGCACAACGGCTCTATTTGGTTTCATCACCATCGTCTACCTGTTTGTTGTTTATTTTTGTTTTTCTTTTTTTTTTTTAGCCATACAGAACACAACGGCTCTATTTGGTTTCATTACCATCGACCATCTGTTTATTGTTATTTTTGTTTTTTCTTTTTTTTTAGCCAAACAGAGCACAACGGCTCTATTTGGTTTCATCACCACCGTCCACATGTCTCTTCCCTCTCTCTCTCACTCTCAGTCTCTCTCTCTCTCTCTCTCTATTTGGTTTCATCATCACCTCCTCCCTTCCAATCTCTATCTTTCTCTCTCTCTCTCTCTCACTCTCAGATATCATCTCTTCTCTCTTCATCACCGAAAGTCTCTCTGCTCTCCGTCTCTCTCTTCTCCATCCATCACCAGTCTTTCTCTTTGCTCTCTGTCTCTCTCTTCTCCATCCATAACCTCCGTTTCTCTCTGTTTTCCATCTCTCTCTACCCCTCACCCCTGTCTTTATCTCACTCTTCTCCCTCTCTATATCTCTTTTCTATCTGACTGATCGGTCATTTTCTCACATGTCCATCACCAATTCCCTCTGAATCAATTATTCATGTCTTCAAATTTCACAAACCCACCTCCAAATCTATCCATCTCCCTCTCACTCTCACTCTCGCTCTCACTGCTGTCTACCCCATCCATCTGTTTCTCTTATTGTATCATCTGTATCAAAGAATACAAAGAAGATCACGAATTTGTATCATTTGTAGAATCATCTGTATCAAAGAACACAAAAAAGATCATCTGTCTCTCTTCTTCCTCTCATTGTCAAGTATTTTTTTTTTTTTACTTCACTATGCTAATTTTCTAATTATTTTTTTTTTAATTTTTGTTTGCTTCAAATTGGTGAAACTAAAATTTGTAAAATTGAAAATTTGGTGATTCTGTGTTTGGTATGTTGAAATTTGGTGATTATGTGTTTTTTTTTTTTTTAAATATTATTGCTCCATCTCTGATATATTATTGTTCCACTGTGTTTATTTCTTCCATGAAAATTTTGGAGCCAAATTTATGTTTATTTGGATGATGGGCAAGTTTGGCAATTGCCAAACTTGTTGCCAAATTTGAGAGATGAAATGGCATTTGCCAAATTTGGCAGGGGTTATGGCAGCCCATTAGAGCAACATTTTTTAAAACTCTTGTCAAATTTTGGCAATGGCAGCTCAAATAGCTTGCCAATGGAGATGCTCTTAGACATCACAAAATAATATTGTGACTCTCTTCTATTACTAAAAATGGGATAGGAACTTTAGACTAATTTTTCCTAAAATAAAATGTAAAAATCTCAATTAAAAAATAAAATAAAATAAATTTATTTAATTTTTATTGATGTTTATTTATTTAATTTTTTATATATGTTTTATTTAAATTTTTTTGATATTTTATTTAATATTTATTATTTTTAAAAAATAAATTTATTTAAAATTTTATTTTAAAAATAACATAAAATTTTATTGATGTTTTGTTTATTTATTAAAAAAATAAATTTATTTAAATTTTAAAAAATAAAATAAAATAAAATTTTATTTAATCTAGCCAAAAATTTAAAAATATTAAAGACAAATTTAATATTGCTATTACTTAGTAAACAACTGAAAAGGGTAAAATAATCTGTTGAGCATTTATTATTCATCATAATATTCTAATCAAATATTGAATTCAATAGGATAGTATTTCGAGATATCTAATCTCACAAGAAAACAAATATGGATAATCATTTCCAATCAAATAGTCCAGAGACCATATATCTCAGCAGTAACAGTTCAATGGATTATAGTCCCCCTATCCAGTCTGTCTAGACAAATATACTGGTATATTACATATACTATTTTTTAAAGTCTGTTTTGTTCTCTGAAAAAATAGAATTAAATTAATACAACAAAATGACAATTTTACTCCTATTTTCTCTAAACCTAAAATTACATTAATATGTTAATTAAAATAAATTAAATGAAAATATAATTAAAAATTGACATAAAATATAAAAAAATAATTAAATAAAATATAAAAACAAACAATAATTAAGAATTGATCTAAAATTTAATTAAGGGTAAATTATACTAACACTCCCTGAGATTTGGTCCAATTATATTCCACCCCTGACGTTTTAGAAATTACATTCTCACCCTATCATTAATAGTTTCATTTCACAAACCCCCCTGCTTATATAAAAAGCAATAACTCCTAGTAGAAAAATAGAGGAAATTACATTGGAAAAAAAATGAAGTAACGCAAGAAAAAAGAGTGTATGAGTTCAATGTTTTCAATTTGTCTAAATAATTACAATGACAAGGAGTTAGTGTAATTTCCTAAACGTCAGGGCAGATATGTATTAAGCACAAACCTCAGTGGGTGTAAGTGTAATTTACCCTTTAATGAAATTAAAATTAGATTAACATGTTAGAATTTATAATAATAAATAATTAAGAATTTAGGATTAATTGCGATCTAAAATATAATTAAATTAAAATTAGATTAAAAAGTTAGTAATTATAATAAATAGTTAAATATTTAGGATTAATTGTGGTCTACAATATAATTAAAATTAGAATTAGAATAAAAATTTAAGAATTACAATAAATAATTAAGAATTTATAATTAATTGTGATTTAATGGAATTAATACTAGACATTATAAATTATGTGTATGAAAATTAAGAGAAAGAAAATAACAAAAAAAATATAGTGTTTAAGGGTATTATAGTCATTTCATTTCATATCTATAATTAATTTTAGTCCAAAATCACATGGGGCATATGACTATTTTCAAAAGATAGGGGGGTAAAATGCTACGAAGCTATATCACGAAAAATGATGTACCAGTCCACTTTCTAAACCCAATGATGGAGTCCGTAAGAGAAATGATTAACTAATAATTAGAGAAGATATGAAAGAGAAAGTTGACCCAGGTATTCTAATTAATTGTCATATCATTAGGTATAGCCATGCTCGCCATATCACATGAAGGTAAAATGAATTTTGCACAAAAAAAATTAGGAAGGATTTTCCCATTCAAAACTGTCAGTTATTTTGTCTCTGACAGCTTCATATTCATTTTCTTTCCTTGATTATGTTGGAAATCAATTTTTTGGTCATTCTACATATCCATATAACAAGACAAGAAAAGAAATTCCTCTACTAATACGTCATTGCTTTCTTTCTCTTCACCTAATAAAGACATGTAAATATTGAATACTGTTCAGACCACAAAAAATAACATCAATATTGAAGCTTGTTCATACCACAACAACTTTCTTTTCATTGATTCCAAATAATCATACAAACTGTCCGACCATCGCGATTTTCTACAATTACTCAATAAATTTTACAAAAATAAAATACATATATATATATATATATATATGACTCGAGACGGACAGCTGAAGAACCTATAGGAATATATAGATATATCTCCCCAGAAATTCACTAAAATTGCTGAATCAGTGGGGTATGCGCTGTGAACTTTCACTATGTACAGTATTTTACTGAGAACTAGTGGAAACAAAAGTCACCTAGAAAAACCATTTTGCTCTTTTTGGTCGTGAGATTTTGAATGAGAAGAGTCATCATCGTGACTCGTGCCCATTCCACACAGTTTGCAAGGGTTAGCAGATCTCTGTGAGCACCAATGATCGGGGACACTCAAGAAGTAGGTGGTAATGAACTTCCTAAATCTCTTCTTGTACTCTCGCGGAGATATGATGGTTGGCAACTGGTTCTTAGGAACAACAAGCGAGGACTTGACCCATGTCTCAAGTTGCTTGTCCCAAGTATATTGCCTCAGATAATCAATAATGCCGCATACAAGTTCACGCCGATGAGTATCCACTCCCACCAGTAGAGAATAATCCATCACATTGATTGACTGCAAATAAGCACTGAGTGAGGGCTTGACCCAGGTAATAACATCTTACATTTATTTTAGTGTCCATTTGTTTTCGAAAGTTTGAAAACTGGAAATGAAAAATGCCAACAGATTTCTAATTTTGTGAAGAAAAAAAATTGTGTTTTCACATTTTTTAAAATAACTTCGTGCAAACTCACATTGAGAAACGTCGTGTCATTCCACACAGCACGTTGCAGAAGACGCTTGGATTTTGTACCAACATATAAAGGAGAGGCATTCATGTCATTGACGAAGTTTTGGTCCAAAAGAACATCTCCTGAACCATCAGCAGCAGAATTGAATCGAGCATGCAAAGCACCTTTAAGATCGTACTGGCGTGTAATGTTTCGACCAAATGAAAGGTTCTCCATCACCATGAGGTCATATTTTATCTCTTTCCCACTCTTTGTCTGTCTAATAGTTATCTGCAATCGAATCAAATGCTTCAAAGAATGTCCACCGTATATATATATATATAGGTTAGAGAGTATGAAAGAAATAGATAGACCAACCTGATAAATCCCAAGAATTTTCGCAAGGCAGGTTTGGTTCCCTTGCTCATAGCACTCATTCATATACCCAAAATAATCTGGAGCAAACTTTGCGAATGACTCGAATTCTGTCTTCTTAATTTCCTTTATAATGAAGCGGTCATCAAGAGTTTTAGCAAAGAACGATTTACTCTTCCCACCTTTGGCATCCCAGTTTCTACAACGGCACAGGGAAGCAATGTAATCAAGCTCTGATGGACAACATCCGTTTCTGAGTTCACGGAATTGGTTGGCATATAAACAGAGTACAGAATATTTACCCCTTCCAGGTAATTTTCCAAACCCCATAGAGACTTCTGGGTGAAGATCCCCAAAAGAAACCAAGGAGTGCAACAAATTCAACCCATCAAAACTTGACAAGTGTGATTCTTCTAAAGATCGCGGAGAATGGGTTCCGTCTGAATCCAAAGAGCCAACAGAAGAGAAATGCGGGGAAATCAGAGAGGATATCCGTGTCAGGCGGTGCGACTTCTCATACATTTTAGCCATTGTTACTTTATCTCTCCTAGCATCGTCGTTCAAAACCTTTGTTGGAGCAGGTACATCATTCAACAATGTAAGAGCACAAGCAATAATGCTTGAGAATTCATCCTCATAGTCTGACACAATATATTCATCAGTACCAAGAGGTATATGTAGCCTTGAGCCCTCCTCAGTGATCAATCCAAGAGCATTAGGGAAGCTCTCTACAGTATAGCTACATATAGATTCCAATTTTGGCACGTAACCTCTCTGAAGATCCTTCAAGTACTCCCGCCGAATTTCTGAAAATGAAGTCCAGACTGATGATCCCTTCAAATTTTCCGAGTTGGGTAGTAATGGAAAATAAGACGAATCTCTTTGAGACACATTTATATCATGAACACCGCCTCCAAGATCTGCAGTAATCGGAATGGTTCTATCCACTTCCAAATCACCAAGCGAAGGACGATTCTCTTCCTCACAATTATCATCGCCACTACAAAAATGGATAGGGACATGGCCAGATGCATTTAAGCCCTCAATATCCTCAGCAACAATAGATGAGGTGAATGGCTCGGCTCGTTCTCTAGATCCTTCATTGGGAATTTCTTGAATTGGAAATTCTTTGGACTCTAAAGATGGTTCCGACTTGATTTTCATATCAACACCATTGTCAGAAATTTTATCGCCATTCCCAAATGAATTTACTTCCTTGTTAGTTTCCCCAGCACCAGTGCCATCCTCCAAATAAGTTTGCTTCTGCATTGCTTTGCCAGTGGTTCTATTGTTGATCACTCTAGAGTCTGAAGAGAGCAGTGAATGTAAACGTTGATCCCAGATGCATGATTCAAGCTGAAGATCACACAGAAATCGGTTCAAACTAAGAAGTTTGTACGTGCCCTCATCTGGATTCCCACTCTTGACAACAGCATTCTGAATGTTCATCTGATTTTTTATTTACGCAACCAACAGAACAGAAATACAACCTTAGCTACTATTTTATAGAATTAAAGAAAGAAATACTTGCATGTAGAAGATTAAAAATTGTTAGTGATTCGACAACATAGATCATGGAACTATAATTAAAATAGTATAAGGAGGAAAGATAAATCATATAAGCAAAGAATATTACACTAGATCCAGAATGTGGCATATCTGATCTGATAACTACAAATACGAGTTCCTGAATCCTCATACCTAAAGATATCTAACAAAACCAAAAAAGAACTTTGACAGTCTTATTCTGTTACACAAACTCTTCTAAATGTATGAAATACCCGTGTTAGACACTCAACACATGAGTGAAGGTATGGGATATGTGTCTAACATGTGTAGTTGGCCATTCACCTTCGCAATTGATTTAACCACAACAAAACTATGCATAAACCCCCATATTTTGCATGAAATGCTTTAGGGAACCTTATGAACACCATTTCACCCTCAAATATAAAACAAGTATTATTAAGAAATATGAATATTGTGTGGTGTCCCTGTGCCTTTGGACATGGGATTAGACTAATTGGACACTTAGACACATACCCACACACAACACACCCTTGTACCCGAGTCCATATAACATAGATCTTATTTCATCATGGCCTCGTTTGGGAACAGGCTAATTTAGTAACTTTTTGGCTATTTGGCTAAAATATGAGTTAAAAAAAACTAGTATGTTTGGGATGACTTTTTGACTTTTTACGAAAACATGTGCAAAAAGTAGAGAGAAAAAAGAATTTTTGACTTTTTTGTATGAATTGTTGGCTTTTTGGCTAATGTAGTGACTTTTTGACTTTTTGGCTAAAAATGAGGGTTCCCAAACGAGGCCTAAGGGGTGATTTTGTAAGCTTTTCTTGGATATTCAAGAATCAAGAGATTTTCTTCAATGTTCTTAAAAGTAAGGTTTGAACTTGAGACCCACCCCTAACCAACATAAGCAAAAGCAATTAACCCTGTATTATGGATATTACCCAATTAAAATTGTCAAGTAATCCCAGTTCCTATCCATATGCATCAGACTTACAGAATTACAATAATTCACAACTAAGTCAACAGCACAGAACAAGGTAGTAAAATTGTTTCTATTAAGGCACAGATCCATGTCATATACCAATGCTTCATGCACAAAGGCATATACAGAGGCATACATGTACTATATTAAAGCTTGTCAAAAAAGGAAATCTATGTCTATACTGTGTAATTTATCAACCTTGACAAATGAAAATTAGGCACTGAGAGATGTCTTGTGTTGTAACAAACTAAATTCATCAAAGCAGACGAACACCTATACATAGTTCTTCCAACTTACAAGCAAAACAATAAAAACAATTAGTACCAAGAAGATGTTGAGATCTAACCTCAAATTGACTCCTTTCCTGCTTTAACATCTCTTCAATATCAGAGAACTCCTTTATTGTTCCACCAAGGTTCAGGCTTGAACCTGAAAATCGAGAGGAAATCTCTTGCAAAGATTTTGCAACCTCCTCGAACAAATGTATTCCTTTCATGTAAACCTTGGAGGTAAAGAAAGAAAATGTCAATTCCAGTTGAAGCAAGAAAATAAGAACAAATACTTGTCATTTATCATTGACCCGGAAGAGACAAATGGAAAAGAGCATGCTCAAAAAAGTTCATACATTTTCAATTTCCCTCTTAAGCAACTCTCGTTTGATTAAATTACTGAACTCCAGTTTCTGAGGTGGTAAAGACACAGAATAGGTTTCAACTTGAGAGTATCTCAACATTGCAACCATGGGGCCTAATCTGCACGTAGAATTCAGATGAAGTAAGAATATAGATACAAAAACTCACAAAAGGTAGTGTAGAAGGGATGTAATAAAACATACACATGATCCACAGATATAATCATCTATCTCATGAAAACAGAAAAGTGGATTTAGAGGAGATATACTAAGACCACGACAGGAAATGCAAGCACAAGAACTGTGGATTTCTTAAGGGAAAAGTTAAATCTAGCCCAATTTGATAATCCACCATCCCCTCTCAAATGGATGTAAATTTTACAACTTTTTTATCAAAGCTATTGAAAATGAGAAATTCTATTTGCATACCACACTTTATCACAATACACACTATTTGTGCCGTTCAGATATCAACTTCTGAACAAAAATCAATTGTTCGGATATTAACTATTGAATAGGATTTTTATTCGACCAATTGATTTTTGGTCAATAGTTGATATTTGAACAATTGATGTTTGTTCGGAAGTTGATATTCAAACGGTACAAATGGTGTGTACTGAGATAAGGTGTGGTGTGCGAACAGAATTACCCATTGACAATAAACTTTTATGGTGCAGTGCAGGGACAAAAAGGCCCAAAGTGTCTCTCCAAGCCCAAGCCCCTCCTGCTAATTCTGTTTTTACATCCACATGAACATTCACAAACACATCAAGATATCACAACTTAGATAAATATAAACATGTTGCTCCTCTCAATGCAGAACACCCAAACAAATGCAGCCTTGGAATACATAGTATTAACAAGTAGGCCGTACCCAAAGAAGCAAAGGAAGTCCCTGTGCAAAGAATGCCCACAGCTAGATGGTCTACTAAATGAAGAGTGGTTTGAAAAGCTGAGATCCAAAAACTTTCCAAATGACAAACCACGGGCAGCAGTGGATACCAACACTCTTTTAGTAGATTTTGAGTTCCCATTGTGAGATTTACATTTACCACAGCGACTCCACATCCAAAGTTTCCCTTCAGTTTCACCAGGCAAATGCCACATATTAGGCAAGCTTCTAACTTGGATTGTGAGCTGCTTATTGTGATGTGCATAGTAGTAAAAATGAGCGTTTGGTGGCTCATTGCATGTCTTGCACTGAAGCCTCTGCACAAACCGGCAGTTTGTATGAGTGCTCACTTCAAGTGAATACAAAACAAAACTAAAAAGAAAAATGATCAAACGAAATATAATTCAAGTATGACCAAAACTTTAACAAAGACCATCACATCCTTCTGATCAGGACACTAACAATTATTTAGTCATTTCACTGAAAAGTAAAAACTGCTTCTCAATAGAATGACCAAAGCAACCTTCAGAACCCTGGAGAAACAACAATAGTCACTTCTGTAGATGAAAGTTCCACTCGGCAATCCTGTTAAACTCGTCCAAAAGCTCATACTGACAATACAAGAATAAAAATGCCCAAACAAATGGAGTTTTGAGGAACCTGATTGAGTAAATTATCCTGCAAAAACTTTCCAAGGGGAACATCAAAGTTCCGGTAGAACTTGATATGAGAAAGATGACTTTGCTCACAAATAGTCCCTCTTGAGGCATTCCGGATAGACATCAAAACCAAAATACTCTCAGAATCCAACACTGTACTGATGTTATCCTTACTTTGCATTTGGTCTTCACCATTTCCACCAGATTTTTGTGTCTCTGAAGGGGCTTCGCAACAAGCAGACGGCGAATTGGATTGTTCATGATCAGATGCTTTGTCTTCATCAGAGCTACCCTTCACTTCCACATCACAATGATCAAATGCCTCTGGAGAAATTGAAACATGAAGGGAAGCTGGGTTTTGACCATTGGAGTCCCTTCCATTACATTCTAAGTATGTGGACATGGAGGGGCAAGAATGAGAGGACAAAAGAGGGAAACTGTCCCCAATTACTCTCTTTAGAGAGGCTGAAAGGGATGATAACCCAGAAAGAACAACAGGATTGTATGGCTCATAAGAGAATGTAGAATTTCCTTCTAATGCCAAGTTCAAGTTGTGGGACCCTTCTTCATGGAATCCATTGGGTATGGGAATGTCAATTGTACACGAAGAATTAGTTTCTGCATTAGGCTCCTCGAGACAAGAAAATTTTGAATTACCGGATTGAGCTGATGGGGAGTGTCGATCAGTTGGTGATACACTTGGCACTCCATTGAAAGGAATGGTAGAGAACATTGCTCCTTGATCTAGTAGGAAAGAAGTCTCTAGGATTAAATGATATGCCATAACAACTGCACACTGGACCACACATTTAATCCTCTTCAATTCATTGCTGTGAGTTCCCTTCAGCAAAATCTGAAAGATCAAGTTTGTAACCATTATAAGTTTAGAAGTATTTCTTCAAAAAGCCCACATTCCATGAAAACATAAGAACTTGATTCTACAATTTTAACTTATATCACAAAAGGAAATACTAAAACTAGCCAGTGTCTACTCCCAAGCCAAGACCAAGAAGAATGATTTTCAGATATTTCATACTTTTTCGCCAAGTCCATGAACATGCACAGTACAGTAGCCAAGGCATCAGTTAAGAGAATGGCTACTTGCAACCCAACACCCACTCCAGAATCAGGGTAGAAGTTGCTGGCATACAAGTCTCCTGTGTTCTCTATGTGAAGCCCTGGCACTAAAAGCATTAGGCGTTCATATGAAAAAAAATTTCATGTGATTTGCGTTAAGACTCAAGCATACCATTATACCACCTAAGAATTAGTACCCATGTCAAACACACCATAAACAGGCAAGGAAAGAAAAATATGGTGCGAACAAGCATAACATCAGAATTCTACAAAACCAACTTGATACTGACACAATGTCCTCCTTCAATAAAGGTTCATCATAATAGTTACCTGTATTTTCAAAATGATGTGAAGTACCCATTCCAAAGATGTTATAAAGCCTTACCCAATTCAATCCCTTTGAAATTCCTAAGCTATTGGGTAAGAAGGATTGAACCAAAATAATTAAATGTCACCCATACCCAACACAAAATAACCAAATAAATGTGACAAGGAAAACTACACCTTCATACTCAGCTCCACTTAACCCAACTCAACTTAGCAACCCAGTTAACTGGGGTCAGTATGGTACACAATGCTCAAAAATAAATCATTCATAATATTTGTTGACTTCATTGTACATACCAGAGAATGGCATAATATACGAAAATATGGAAGAAAACGAATTTGTAAATAAATTGAATTTTACACTAAAAAGAAATGAACAAAAAGGTATGTAGGTGGTTTCTTTAGAGAATGAGAATAAAGAAAGTTTAACAATTTCAGAAATAAGCAGATCCTGTAAACAAAGTTGGCTCCCTATTCTGCCTTCCTCTATAATTCATAGCCAATTTGTGGACAATGCCAAGGCAATAATGTATCGAGCGACAACTAGGTGCTAAGAAGCATGGAAGATGGAATATCTGTGTTGGACACATGCAGGACACTTCCAGATGCATGTCAAACACACATCCAACATGCACTCTAATGTTGAGCTAACATCAACATCAAAGACGTTGCACATATACCACTCAGAATGATGTGAGCTTGCCCAAAAAATAATGTTTAAAATCAATGCAGGTGCAAGAACCAATTGTTACAAATTTTCAGTACTTTGGCAGAGGGGATCCTTCAAAACCATACTAAAAACAAGGGAAAAATTAAGGCTATGTTTGGTGTGAGTTTCTAATCAATTTTCCACCCTTATATTTGAATGCTATGTTTGGCTTTAGTTTTCAAATCATGATTTCAAATCAATTTCAAAACACATTTTGAAAACATGTTTGGTAAACCAAACAATTTTTGAATTTTTGGTCTACCCAGCCGGTTAACCGGAACAGTACTCCCTCTCTTTTTTTCTTTTTTTTTGCAATTGCTAATCGCCACTTGTTATTTGGGGGGGGGGGGGGGGGGGAATTATATTTGTTTTTGATATTTTTTTAAATATACAAATTATTTTTTTAGACCAAAATGACAAATTATTTTTTTGAATTGAATTTAAAAAGAGTTTGGTTATGAATTTTGAATAGAATTTTCAATAGAGTTTTGAGTTGTGTGTTTGGTTATGAGTTAAAAGTTTTCAATTAAGTTTTGAAAACTTTTTTCAAAACTCATAACCAAACAAATTTTCTCTTTTTAAATCATAATTCCAAAATTCACAAACTCAAAATACAACTCTATTATCAAATCATAATTCTAAAACTCTACCAAATGCTACCTAACTTTACCCCTTTGTACTTTGCCTATAAAACATTTACACCCCCTAAACTTCAAAAGCCCACACTTACATCCTTTGTAATTAAGAGAAAGATGAAACTGTCGACTTCTCTATTCAATTTAACACTGAGTGTCTCAAGCAAGCTGCAAGCCATATGCAATGCGCCATTGCATTCTAATAGTTAAAATCATGTTTATACCCTCAAAATAGTGGGCTGTTTGCCACAAAGTTTTTTGTTTCCCCTGCTTCTTTTGAACTGCAACAGATCGTATTTGGCTTTAAAAGTCAAAACACATATAAGGCAAAATACATGGGAAAATTGCATCTGATCATCTCCAAGCAAGAAAAGCAAGTTCTATTTACTACATTAGGAAGATAATTATATCCTAGCTCTGCATTACACATAGTAAAGAACTGATACATTGAAAGTTACTCCATTATAATATATAGAGAAGAGTTTCTCACGGTTCTGAATTGGGGGGAAGGTGTTGGGTGGTGCAGGTGGAGCATGGGGAGGGGGCTGGGAGCTTCTATATTAAAAAGAAACTGAGAGGGTGAGAGAAAGCCGAGAGGCAGAGGTATAAAATTTGAGTTATGTTCCTGGTAATTTTGTCTTTTCACATTTTCCATTAACTCCATCCATGTTTTCAATGTAGTCCAGAGTTCAAGGGGCATATTGTGTAGGTTTTTGAAATTGAGAGGGTGTATGTGTTTTCAGGGCAAAGTATAAGGGGGTAAAGTGATTTTTCCCCTAAATACAAATAACTTCTTTAAGAGGGACAAAAAAAACGTAAAAAAGAATATTGTGGTTCCGTACTTTCTACGTTCACATCTTCTATTTGACTCTGAATGATCAAGAGCAATAGCTTATAATTCATTATTGTATGTCTCAAATTCGCAAACTTTTTTCAATTACATGTATCAAATTTTAAATTTTTTTTCTTGGAATAATGAAATTAGAAAGAGGATGAGATCCCTCCAGTTCATACAACCCTTTAAGCATAAAGCATTATGACCCTAAGAGATGGACTCCATCACAGTGCCGGACAGAAATTTATCAATTATCATACATCTATGTATACAAACATGTGCATGCATGTGTTGGGAAATAGATTATCGAAACAGAACTAATATAGTGAAGCAGAAATGTTCAAAAATTCATTTTACAGCAAACTGACAAGCATGCCAAACTCCTGTACTTAAAAAACCAATAAATGAGGAACTGCCTTTAATGATCTTCAACTATATTAAAATCTAACTGCTTTGGAAGGTAAAGTCTTCTAGGCCACAAGAAATGAAATTGAAAAGGAACGGGACACGCACCGTACAACCAAGGCGTGTAGGACAGCCCTCGATGAACATCAATGTTTTGCAGGGCCTCTTTCCAACATCACCAGAGCCAGTGTGCTCCTCTACAAATTTTTCAAAATAAAGGGAATCACAGTGTTTAAGTTTTTGGCCCGCCAAGATCTCCGTTGATAAGATCGGTGAACCAGTACAACGAGCAACTCTCTCCAGACGATGGAGTTTCATATCAAAGACTAGTGTCATTCCTTTTGCAAGAATAGACTCTTGGATATCGCGAGAAACAGTTTTCTCCACTAAAACCACATTTGGATGGCACATTTCTATCATGTCGATGATGGACTTCAGACTATCTTGTTCCTGTCAATGATTATACAATTAGAATAGATAGTTACACACTTCCTTGAGAACATAAAACCATTCCAAACATTTTACCTGCTGCATTGATTCGAATGATGACAGCCCACTTGAAGAAAGACCTAGCGCACCTCGGATCAACAACAATCTGGGGTTCTTGTACTTGGTTGGCATATGCTTGTGTGCAGCGTGCTTTTTGAAGACCAAGCCTCTGATCACTTGACTGCAAAATCAAATGCGATTTAATTTCAAATAAAACACACTCCCCAATAAAGCTTGGTGACATTTAGATGGTTGATTTTTACAGCATTAAAATTCTATTCAGCACAATTTTCACACTTAATGCAACATAAGAATTGTGAACACGGTGTCTGCACAGACACCTAACTTAATTTTCACCAAAAAAAAATATATACATTTCATGTATTAATGAAATACATAAGAAATTTTCAACTCGGGTGCCTGACTTAATAGTTTGAAAAGTTATCCCCATTAGTTTAGTCCCCATTAATGGAAACAATTATGGTAGAATCCATGGCTTACTGAAAAGCCTACAAATTACCAATTTCCTCATGTTCAAACAAAAGGATTTTCTTTAGATGATTTATTGGAAATGCACTGATCCAAGATCCAATTAAGCATCCAACATATGCAGAAGAGATTACTTCTCTGCTTCCAACTTCAATGAAGAAAATTTGATTTTCCTATTAAAGTGGACATAAAAAGCATATCACCTTTGGCTAGGAGAACCAGTTGCAACACACTTGATCTTCACATAGCCATCAGGATCCATTGCCTTGCCCTCAGTAGCATCAGGCTTCACAAATGAAGCAGCTTCCCATGATAAAGAAGTAACTATATCCACCCAACTGTCACCATCTTCCCCAGAAAAGGAAACCCCTACAGACCTAAGAAGTTGACAGACAAGAGCCTTGAACTTTCCATTCATCACCTCTTCCATTGCCTTTTGCTTTTCCGCTCTGAACCTGTAGCTCCCACTGCCTTCTTCTCCAAAGCTGCTTAAACTACAAGGCTTTCCCCACTTTGTGCCATCACCACACTCATCATCGTCGTCGTCGTCATAATTGACCACACTATCCTCAATGTCATCCTCAATGTCTTCTGCATATGGAGGTATCCATATGAAAAAATCCAGTTCATCTTTTGAAGAGTGAGCTGTCTCAGTTTCCAAATTAATATCTAAACTAGCACTTCCAAAAACATTATCTTTTGCTTCTTGATTATCACCATTTCCTACAATTTCTGCATCTCTAGATGCACTGCCCCTGTTATTTACACTACTGCTCTCCTTGGCGTTGTCTTTTGCCACCATGTTGGATCGATGAATTCCATTTTCATGAATCGGACAGCTCAAGTTCTGGTGGTGCCCATTTGGCCTAAAGTTGAGATCCTCTCTACAACTGTCTGAGCCAACTTCTTCTTGATAACCCCTATCAAAAATCAAAAGGTCATAACAAAATATAAAAAGGCAAGAAAGAGACTGGTTATCTTGGTAATAACTCAACCAAAAAAAAAAACCATATATTCTTAATCCAAATGGATGAGCATACCTGCCATTTTGGTATGCATCAACAGAAAAATCACCTGAAGGACAAGAAGACAAAAGTAATCAATCGAAGGACACTTAATCCAAATGGATGAGAAACAAAAGAATAATAGGAAGAGTGGGAAACTTTACTGCAGCTTGAGACAGTGCTATCACTACTGGTCAGTGAACGAGTTGGACTTATCAATGGTGTTGCATAAGGACTTGAACCATCCTGCTTTATTGATTCTTTCTCTTTCTTTTCCCCACAAAATTTACATGGCCAAACGGCATCATTGCCATTTAATTTAATAGAATTTTCATTTTCATGGTTCTCCTTGCATTCATTTGACATTGTTGACACTGCTCCACAAACATGACACATATTACACATTCAATCCCAGGATATTTGGCTAACTCATGCATTCAATCTAACCTTGATCAGCTAACTAGTTCAAGATTAAAAGGATTAATTAACTAGTCATAAAAAAAGAAAAATAAAAATAGAAACTCCCCGTTCTCAGCATTTAACAAAATCCAAATGAATTACCAACACCGAATGAAGATTTATAAAAATAAAAAATAACGAAAAGAAAAATAGTGTTTTGCAACAATTAAGGATTCAAAAACCACAGACCCCAAATTAAAAACCTTGAACTTGTCAAAGTTAAGAAACTGTTGACCAAAACACCTAGATACAGTATAACACCCTTAAACTCAAATTTCCTTGAAATAAAATTTTAAAAATAAAAATTAAAATTAAAATTAAAATTGCAGAGGCATTCATAAATACAATAAAAAGGAAATTTAAAAGAGAAGAAAAATAGTGTTTTGCAACAATTAAGGATTCAAAAACCACAGAAACCCCAAATTAAAAACCTTGAACTTGTCAAAGTTAAGAAACTGTTGACCAAAACACCTAGATACTAACACCCTTAAACCCAAATTTCCTTGAAATAAAATTTTAAAAAAAAAATTTGCAGAGGCATTCATAAATATAATAAAAGGGAAATTTAAAAGAATGATCTTATAGGCAAAGCTTCAGATTCACCATCAGACAATAATTGTGTGAATAAAAACAAGAATAAAATAAGGAGCGCAAAATACTCTTAGATCTCCCAAATTCATAAATCTATTAGATGTCATGACTGCCACATTCAAATGCTCAGATCAAAACTGTCCACATTTACTTGTTTTTGTGAGAATCCAAATATTCAACATCATCAAATCTTGATAAGAAATAGAGAGAAAAATAATAAAGAGGAATTCAGGACTAATACAAAGCCCAATACAGTAATCATCTTCCGATATCAAGATCAAAACGTATGAACATCATAATCACCAGTTACAAACCTTCAAAAACAAAAACAAAAATAGAAAATAAATTTATAAAAATGATATTATATAATTTGAGAGTGAAACAAATAAGACCATTAAGCAACTGACAGACTGACCATCCAATCTCTTACAATACAAAGAAGAAGAAACAGAAAACCCAATTGAGATTATTACCCAAATCTGATGAATCTTTAGGTCGAAAGAAGAGAGAGAAGAGTCAAAATCAAAAACAAACCACTCCAAAAGTCGATACTATTCAAATGAAAAAACAAAGACAACCCACAGAAAAAAAAGCCCCCAAAACATCCCAGGAATTTATAGACAGTTGATCTGGTGACTTGTGAGTCCACAAGATCCTCAATAGTAATTTCATTTTCCAAAACACTAAACAACAATTAAACACAAAATCAAACATTATTACAACAATATAATATCTCAGACATAAAAGCTGCTAACATTTTGAGCTGAAAACGGAAACCAGATCCATGAAGAGGATATTAAAATGAAAAAATGGAAAGGATTTGGATTTGGATGAACTTACCATTCAAGCAAGCACGCATGTCACCAACTCCAAATCAATACCAACCAAGGATATAACCACCACCACCATCACCAATTCAGTATACCCAATTACCAATATTTTCTGTTTGTTTCTCGGGAAAGTAAAGAAAGAGAGAAAAAACTTGCTAATTGAAGAGAGAGACAGAGAGAGAGAGAGCGCGTCAAAGAGAAAAGAATGTGAATTTGAGAAGGACAAAGAAAGGTGAATGTAAGAAGAAAGCAGAAGAAAGCAAAAGAAAGAATTTCCTCAAAAGTGGGGCCCACTGTGTTGTTACTGAATTACTGTTATGCTGTGTGTTTGGTTGAGGGATTTGAAGAGGAATTTAGAAAGAGAAAGGGAAAAGATGTGTGAAACTATGTGAAATATAGATATATTTTTTTTCACATTTCACCTACCTTTTTCATTTCCCTTTCCAAATCCCTCCTCAAATCCCTCGACCAAAAACAACATTAGTATTGCGTATGTAATAGCACAGACAGGGACGGAGCCTATATATTATATAAATAATAACACGATAAGACCCCATCAAAATAAATAAAATAAAATGATAATAAATGTCATATAAGAACAATTTTAATGGTCAATTGGTAAAAAGAATAGTTAAATCTATAATTAATAATGAATAATGAATAATGTAAAAAGTTATGGGATAATAATGTTGCTTTAATGGTAAAATTGTTATTTTTTATCTTAATTGGACGACTGGCGGGTTTTAAAATTTTGTAATTTAGCATTTTTTGCAACTTTCACCACCCGATCGATCATTCGGTTATCTACCTAGTCAACTACCGGTCTCTTAAAATTGTTGTACTGGCAACTTTAACTATAGATAAAATTGATATGAAATTTGACGAAAGATATAGTAAAAGTATAATGTGTAAATTACACTAACACTCTCTGAAGTTTGGATTTAATACATATTATTTTTAAAGTTTGGGAAATTACACTGACTCCCTTGTCATTGTAATTATTTAGATGGAATTAATGTTAGTATCAAAAAGACATTGAATTTACATATTTTTTCTTTTTTTACTTTACTTTACTTCTTTTGTTTTTTTTTTCCCTTTGCTTTACTTTTTTTTTTTAAATATAATTTCTTCTATTTTCTTACTAAAAGTTATTGCCTTTTATATAAGTATGGGTTTGTGAAATAAGACTATTAACGACAAGGGTGGGAATATAATTTCTATAACGTCAGGAAGTGAAATGTAATCGAACCAAATCTCAGGGGGTGTGAATATAATTTACCCAAGTATAGTTTAGCAACTTTGAGAGCTCACCGTGGGAGATGAAAAAAGTGAACTCCATACTATTTTATAGCAATAGCAGCTCCAATGTCTCACCGTTAGAGTTGTTCTAATACAAGATAAATTACAAATATTAGTTTCTGAGATTTGTTTAAATACGAATTGTCTTTTGTAGTTTTATAAATTGCATCACACTTCTTTTATTAATAAATTATCTAGTCAAATTAACAGTTTTTAATAATATCAAAAATATATTTCAATTAACAATTCAGATAATTTTATTGTTGTATAGAAGAATAATTAGAAATTTTATTTTTCTATTAATTTTATAAAATAAAAATTCTAATAAAAAATATTTATAATTTTTTAAAATATGTGAGACAATACATATTTTAAATAAATTTCAAATATTTTACTTGTGATTTACCTATAATATATTATTTTTTACATTCACTAAATTCAAAGCTGATTTATGTCTATATATACGTGTAATGTAATAAGTGGATATACATGTTGATCTTTTTCGGGGTGATTGTGTAATAACCACAATCTTTTATGGTTTTCTGATTTTGTCCTTATCATTTTTTGGCAAATTATTAACGTGCTATTTGTAATTTATTTTTCTATTAGTTTGGTTTTTATAGTTTTAATTGTATTAATTTTATTTTTTAATTTAAATATAATTAATAACATCTATTAAAAATTTAATAAAAATTAAGGACAACTATTTTAGGACAGACACCAGGATTCCAATCACTTTAAGAATACTAAATTAATTATTTTGTTCATTAATTTCAATTCAATTTATAAATGTGCATTATTAATTAGATTAAATTTGGATAATTTGTAAAATTCAAATGCAAAATTAAATATAATTAAAAATATAAGGACTGCAGTAACTCAAAAACAAACTATATGGACCACCGACGATGAAAAATGAGCCTATACTTATAAAAATAGATGTATAAAATGTTTAAATTACTTTAACATTATTTTTCTAATTTAAGCGATAGTTAGACTTTAGCTAGCTTGACCGCATTTTATTTTTTATTTTTTATATTTAATATTTCCTCTAATTAAGACAGTTTTCTTGACCAAAAAAGTTTAAGGCAATTTTCTATATCATTTTTAACAATGCTAGCCAACTTGATTTTTTTTTTTTTTTATAGCCAACTTGTTAATATCCTACAATTAATAAAAGGGTCAAATCTAAAAAATAATAAAATAAAATAAAAGGGTCAAGTTTTTTTTATTTTAATTCTAAAACTTTCATTTTAAATTATCAGAACAATTGATAACTAAGGTCTCGTTTGGCAACTTACTGTTTGAATCTAAAAGTCAAAAAATCATTAAAATAACTAAAAAACTAACGGCCTATATCAAAAAATCAAAGATTCATTTTTCTCTCTACTTTTTGCACATTTTTTTTTATAAAAAATTAAAAAATATTACAAATATATAAATTTTTTTATCTCATATTTTAATTAAAAAATTAAAAAATTACTAAAATAATCTACTCCTAAACGAGGGTAAGTTACTTGTTAAACTCCCTATTACTTTTGTGAAAAATGTTTGGGGGCCCTAATTTTGTGGCTCAAATGTGGCTCAAATGGCCAAAACGACGTCGTTTTGGCCATTTTAATGTTGTTTTGTACTCAAAACGACGTCGTTTTGGCCATTTGAGCCACATTTGAGCCACAGAATTATTATAAGTCAATGGAGCACAGGTGAGTAATTTACCTAGTATTTGTAGACCAATTGAATGAAAATGAGTACTTTTCACATTTTTTTTTTCATTTATTTTATAGTTTCCAAATTTTAATCTATGTGTTGTAGAATCATTTTACTTCCTTGTTTGGCGTTGGCTTTTTTAGTTGGTTTTTTTGAATTGGGACTTTTTAGTTTTGAATTAAAAAGTTCATTTGATTTGACTTTTTTTGAGAGAAAAAGTGAAATAATTATGATTTGGATATGACATTTTATTTTATTGACTTATTTAGCCTATTTTATTTTGTATTTTTTTAGCCCAACTAAGTTAGCCAAACGAAGGCTAAAAATGTTTATGAACTTTCAACAATTTAATTTTAAAAATCCTATATAAAGCTTTAAACAATATATATATATATATATAAAACAAACAAAAATAGCTTGATAATAGTAAAACTAATCAAGACTAATCACCTGATCCACTAAATTATTGAATTCACCAGTCTTTATAGTGGGTAACATATGATAGTAAACAATGCATAAAATAAAAATTAAAAATTAAAAAAAAAAATTTAAAAAAGAGAGATTTATTATTATTGGTTAAGCTAAGAGTATTTGTACGTTGCAAGAGATTCAAGCATGAGATCTACTAGAATTATTTAGGATCCTAGTGAAATTTATTGTTTTTAAATCTTAACATCTACAAATTATTATCTTGATACAACCTAAAATTGGATAATATAGCAGAAGAAATAGCCAAAATAAAACTTTAACCATCTTTGTATGGTTTTCTTTATGGTACAATATACCCATTGATGCACAAAACTGCTACTAATGGATATTAATCTTTCATTCATATGCTAAAAATATATATGATTATGAAAATTATGAAATCTTTGGCCTCTTTTGGAAAGTGAGAAAAAAAAAAAAAAAAAAGGCAAACTTTTTGAATTTTTAGTTTATTTGGGTTATATCACCTCTCTACTTTTTGTAATAAACAAAAAATTTAGCACTTTCCAAAATAACACCTTGACATGATTTGAATCATTGACCTCATAGCGTGGCCATTTGGTGCAGTTTATCTAAGCTGTTTATAGTTTTTTTTTTTTCCTGAGAGTCTGTGTCAGATTATTTAGTGTAACTTGCTTATCATTTATTAAGTAAAAATAATTTAAATAAGTTTTAAAATAAATTGATTTTCAAAAGCTTATTGAGAGGTGCTTTTAACTTTCACTTTTAAATTGTCAAAATTTTAATCTAGAATAAGCTATATCAAACACCACTAATGAGTTAGATGGTTCAGGGCCAATATATCGTAATTTTAATTTAAAATACCACCTTTACCATCATCGTTGTAAGTAAGCAAGAAAAAAAGTTAGTGATATTTGCATGTACAAGTACTCGCATTTTTTTAGCAAAACTTATTTGTAGTTTATTTGATGTAAACTTGTTTTGTTTGGCAAAATTTTATTTAATTTATTTTTTTATCTCAAATATATATATATATATATATATTAAATGGAGAGCTCAAGTAGTTAAAAAGTTAGACTTTTAAAGTTGGACTTGTGAGTTTTTTTAAACTAACTTATTTTAAGTTGTCAACAAGTTTTACAAAACACATGATCCTTTTTAGATATATTGTGAATTTATGAGCCATATTTGAATAACTGAATTAATTTGAGACAAAATAGGAAAGCCATTGCTATTTTTTTTATAAGAAAATGATTAATTACACTATTTTAAAAAAAAAATTGAAAAAGAAAATATAACAAATTCTACAATTTTGATATAATTATACTGAGTTGTTTCTTTTTAATAAGGCTAAATGAACCAAACTAATGCAAATGATAAGAAGACATAAGGATAAAGAAGATAAAATATATATTTCATTATAAAAGATATGACAACATAATTTTTTTATCAATATGACTAATAAATTAATAATGAAAATTAATGTTATGCGAATCTAAACTCCCAAAGAATCTAATGTAATTATGACAAATATATAGGATTTATTGTATTTTGGGTAAATTACACTTTATCCATTTCTACAATTGCCTCTATCCCTTTATCCTCCTCAACTAGAAATTGAAACAACTAACCTCCCTCATCTACTAATTTTTTTTTATATATTTTAATTTGGACCTTTATGACTAAAATACCCTTCAATTGGATAAATTACACTTTATTCTCTTGAACTATCTCCTCATCTCACTTTACCCCTTGAACTATCAAATAATTCAATTTGTACTTTCTTTTTCTTTTTTTCTTTTTATCACTAAATTAAGCTTTAGTTTGTTAGAAAATAAATTTTTTTAAAAAAATTTAAAAACCAAACAGCGACAATATTTATGAATTTTTTTTTTTCAAAAGTCCACTAAAGACAAGAAATTTAAAAATATACCAGTTTTTTGCTATTTTTTCATATTTAGTGATTTTTTCAAAAAAATCTTCACAAATATTTAAATTTTAGATGCATTTAAAAATTTAATTTTTTTTACTAAATTATGAAAAAAATTACTAAAAATAAAAAATACAAAAAATTATTTAGAAAAACGTAAGCTTTGTATTTTAAATTAAAAATAAAATAAAAATAGTTGAGTAGAGTGATATTGAGTTATAGTTCAAATGGGTAAAGTGCAATTTAATCCTATAGTTAAAAGGTATTTTTGTCATTAAGGTCTAAATTGAAAAGAATTAACAGATGAGAAGGTTTAATGTTATAATTTTTAGTTCAAGGGAGTAAAATGTAATTTGCCCTTGTATTTATTTATTTTTTTAAATATTAGGGTCCTTGCTAAAGGAAACTAACAGTAGAATTTTTAAAACAAACAATTAACGAAATGGGTTATGAGTTAACAATAATACCTGCACAAGATAATAAAAAAATAAAAAATAAAAAATAAAAAGGCAACGGTTGGCAAGGACAAAAGGAAGAGTCAAACAATAACAGGAGTTTCCAATTAAATATTCTTAATTGTTTTTAATAATGGTTACCAGAATTATATATATTTTTTATTGTATTTTAGTGGACTTTTGGATTGAAGTTTTTAGAATTTTTTTAATTAATAAGTTTGAAAACACTCGTTACAGCTCATCTCTTCGGATAGGATTGGAATTGGGGTGGTTATCATGCCGCCCGCATGGCAACGACGGATATTTCCGTTTGTTTTAATTATTTAAATCGTTTATTTTTTAAAATGTATTGTATAAAATATATCTATAAAAATTTAAATTGATCAAATATTAATAATTCTTTCATTGAATTGTAATTATTTGTATACGGTTTTATATTTTAAGATATAATTATCATTTTTTTAGATACATATGCAATTTTAAAGCTATCGATATTCGATTAATTTGGTTTTTTACAAATATATTTCACTCAATGTACCCTAAAAGTGAATGGTTTAGATCATTGAAATGGATCTCAAAATTAGGCTCATCAGCCGTATAACAGTGACTGTGGTGCCCTCCGCATAGTAGCCACCCCAATTCCATTAGGAATTGGATTATGTTAGAAATTTACATAAAATTATATCATACGTAAAATACATGACACATATATTAAATTTTTAAGACAATAATATCCTTATCTAGTGATCTTTTGTACTTTGCCACTAAAATAATAAAGACAAAGTACAAATGAGATCTCTAGATAAATATATTATTATCCCAAAAAAATCAATAACAAGTATCATAATGGGATTATTGACTTCAAAAATTATTACGTATGTCACATGTTTCACGCATAACTTAAATCCGTTTAAATTCCTAGACAGAATGCTAATGAAAAATGTTATGCGTCCAAAATAATAATTTGAGATACTTAATTGTTACATTTTAAAATTTAAAAAGACAAGGTTCAAATAAGTCATAAATTAATAGGATTTACTGTGTCTTATCCTAATATTACAAGCAAAAATTGACTTTCTTAAGTAAATTCCAAACTAATAACACTTACTTATCATAAATGATGAAATCTATTAAACTACTATAATATTAACACAAAATGATAATAAAATAATAATAATAATTGTTATAGTATTATTATTCCTTTTTATATACTCATTACATATATCATAAATTTTGTATTTTAAAAAATACATACGTGTATACGTATGATATAAGTATTATCTATCTATATAAGGCAAAAATGAAGTTTCTAACCTACAAATCTGGTGAGAGTTTCAAGTTCTCAATCTAAATTTCATAATTTTTTTTATTTTTAAAAATTAAAAAAATCTTCTATTGGCTAGCTCCACTACTAGAAATTAGACTTTTTGCGTATATTTTTTGTTGTAGCAAACTCATATATGATTTTTTTTAATAAATAATTATTTGCGACAGTAAAACAATGGTCGCTAAAAGTGTTTTTTATTTTTTTAATTTTTTTTGCGACGGCAAAATAGCTGTCGCAAAAAGTAGTGTAGGCGGTCGCAAATAATTTGCGACCGTTGTTTTGCCGTCACAAAAAGTATTTGCCACCTCCACATTTGCGTCCCCCATTTGCGGTCGCATAGGCCGTCGCAAAAAGTCTTTTGTGACTGTATTTTTATTATTTGCGACGGCATGTGACGGTCGCAAAAAGTATTTTTTTTAGTAGTGCTCTTATTCAAGCAAAAATAAATAAATAAATAAAAATTAATATCCCTTGATTTATGACTTTCAAATGGAAAGTATATCAAACCTAAAAAAGAGAAAAAGTATACTAATCCATTTCAAAATTCAAATTTTAGGGTCACTAAATATGGAAAGCAATCAATTAATTTAAATTTAAAAATGGCACAATATAAATTCAAAATTATAATGATCTATCCCATGATTTATAAGTTTTAACTACAAATTTAAAATTATCATAATTAACACATAATTTTTGTATTTAGGAGCAATAAGAGTGACATTGAGATTATTTATATATTTTACAATAGAATGCTTTTAAGAAGTGATATTATGAGAATTTCAAAACTTCATACAAAATCTATATCCTATTATAATTGAAAAATGTTTTCATTCTATTAAAGCTTAAAGTTGCAATTCTTTTTCTTTTTCTTTTTCTTTTTTTTTGATTTTGTTTAATTTTTGTAAATATGTGTCACAATATGATTGATTTATAAATTAATTTTATATTCTTAAAATAAAATTTTAAATTTAGATTCTTCCTTTAATTATGTTACCAGAATAAAATCAATATTCATTTCTTAATTTAGGCATCTTTTATTAAATTATAAAATAAAATTTTAAATTTAAATTTAAATTCTTTTTTTAAATTATGTTACTACAATTAGGATGAGATCAATATTCACATGTGTTATAATGATGTGTCATAATATTATTGGTCTAAACATAATATGTTATTAAATACACTTATTCAAATTATTAATCACTAGTAAAAGTTTATATTTTTTTTTTTTGTCATTTTTAGTTTTAAATTTTATATAAAAAAATTATGTCATTTTAAACTACAAGGACTTAAACAATAATTTTTTTAATACAAATATTTTTTTTAACAAAATACAAAAACATTAAGAAAATGAGTGACTTTTTTAACAATTGCCAAAGATAATGGATTCTATTAATTTTTTTTATCTCAATTGTCAATTAAAAAAATTAAAATAAATAAATAAATAATTTTTTTTGGCTTAAATAGTTAAGAAGTGACTTTTTCTAAAATAAAATAGAAATAAACATTTTTTTCTATTAAAAGTGATAGTTAGTGAAACTTATTTTTTTCATATAATAAAAAAATGGGAATTACCTGTGATAACTGTGGGAGCCGAATAATGGCAAAGTCAGAAGGCGCGCACCATAGAAGGCTGATATTAATCAGCTGTATCCTGCGAGAATAGGGGGGCCGAATATAATATATGGGCCGAATAAGAGAAAGGACAATGATTAAAAAGTAGGCCCTGGCCCGAGGCCCAAAAGAAACAGGTATAAATACAGGAATAACTGATTTAGTAGGTATGTAACAATCACTTTTTGCTTAACTTAGAAGACAAGCTATTTTGAGTACAAGAACTAACCTGTCCGTCGGAGTGCTAATTCCGGTACCCCTGACCGGAGTGTTTGTGTCTTTTCAAGTGACTAGCTGAGGATCACTAGCATCTCCCACGATCTGCAGAGTATTTCCAAAACCACTCCTCCAAAATTGGCGCCGTCTGTGGGAATACTCAAATACATTCATGGCAGGCGTGACTGAAGATCCTCCGATAGCCACCGACGAGACCACATAGAGAGATGACCCACTCCAGCAAATATGCTCGGAAAGAAAACCATCGCTGCAAGACGCGCCTTGAACTTCGATTCACCAACGACTTCAGCGCAAGAGACAATGCAAGCAATCATGGAACAAGCAAAGCATAATGAACTAAGGCTGGAGAACATGATCGCTGAAAATGAACGTCTCCGTCAAGACTTGGCCCTGAAAGTGGCAAAATCCAGAGAAGCCGTGCGCCAAGATCCCCACCATCCTCCGAAGGTAAGTGGACAACGACCTCGAGCCCGACCAAGGGATACCAATAGCGACTCCAACTCACTGTCCACGGAGCTCAACAAGAGGGGACGATCCGAAATTTTCAGCTCTTTCGAAAAGAGTCTTCGTACAAGGAACAAGCGCAGAAGAAACAGTTCAGACGAAGACGACCAGCATGATCCCTTTGTCCGACGGATTGCAAGGGCGGCCCTGCCCAAGAACTTCAAAGCTCCGTCATTCACTCTCTACGACGGAAAATCAGACCCCACTGATCATATCGGTCACTGCAAGCAGGCCATGACATTGCATGCAGACAACGAGGCCCTCATGTGCCGAATATTCCCCAACAACCTGGGGCTATTAGCTGTCAGGTGGTATTACAAGCTGGAGCCGGCTTTGATCAAAAGCTTCCATCAATTACAGAAATCCTTCAGGGCCAGGTTCATCACCAACAAGGTACAACCGAAACAGGACGACTCTCTCTGGGCTATGCAGATCCAGTCAGGGGAAACGCTCAGAGCGTACTCGGCGCGCTATTGGGAGTGCTTCAATCTCGTTGACGACGCTTACAACGACTCCATGGCCATCACCGCCTTCAAAATGGAACTACACCCTAACAACGCTCTTCGCAGTTCCCTGACCAGAAGACCCCCCAAAACAGTCTGGGCGTTGATGAAGAAAGTTGATGAGTATTGCAAAGTCGAAGACGATGCCTTGAGAATTAAAGCCGGACAAACGTCCAACAAAACAGCACTCCCTGAAATTGCTCAACCAATAAGTTCTTGCCACCTCCGAGCCCTGAGCCACGGCAACGTGCTAAAAGAGACAAAAGGCGAGACTCTCGCCGATCAAGCGATCAATGCTCCCACCGGACGAATGAACAACTGCAAGTCGACAGCAAGCGTTTGAGGCGTGCCGACAAGAAGTACACAGAATTGTCCGAACCAATCACTGCGATAATGACCAAGGTCCAACACCTTCCATTCTTCAAATGGCCATCGAAGATAGTGGGACCTCCCGACACGCGAAGAAGGGATAGGCGGTGCGAGTATCACAAAGATCACGGCCACGAGACTGAGAATTGTTACGCATTAAAGGATCACCTGGAAACACTGGTGCAAGACGCCCGACTACAGCAGTACGTGAGAAACGGCAATCCAATCAAGGCACTAGCCTTGAGGCAGGACTCACCTCTACTTGGCGTGATCCATATAATCTACAGCCTGCCAGCGCCCCCAACCGTGCGTGCAATCCAATCGCATCCAATCCTCCAAAAGCAACATATTCCGACCGAATGGCCCAGAGAAGCTCTGACAATCACTTTCAATGACTCTGATCTTAGTGGCGCAACAGCCTTCCACGTCGATCCGTTGGTCATCAGATTACGCGTAAATCGGTTCACCATTGAACGCATTCTTATAGACCCAGGGAGTACTTTAGAGGTTATGTATCACAAGACTTTCATCAAACTCGGCTTCAACAAGTCAGATCTGTCTCCTGCTCCTCACCCATTGTTCGGCTTTAACACGAACCCTGAGTACCCGTTAAGAAAGATCACACTACCTGTTCGAGCGGGCTCCAGAACGGTCGAAGGAGAATTCTTGGTCGTAAAGCTTCCTTCGTCGTATAACGTCATCATGGAGCGAACCTGGTTACATATTATGAAGGCCGTTCCAAGCACTTATCATCAGCTTGTACGCTTTCCGACAACCCACGGCATTGAAAAAATCTGTGGCTCCCCGCAATCGGCACAAGCAGAGATTTTATGAAAACCTTATCACTAACCCGACCTGTGGGCTTTGATACTTGTATACATTTCACTTCTGCAATGCAAACCATTTTTCTTCGTCGCTCAAATTCATTTCCCAACTTCCATTATAGCACTCGTCATATCGCCGATTTAAAGCCCCCTTTTGGTGCATGACACCTTAGGGCCGATTAAAGTCTCCGAATTCGGAGCCCCCTTTGGTGCATGACACCTTAGGGCCGACTAAGACTCCGGATTCGGAGCGCCCTTCGTGGATATCACGATTGGCCAAACTAAGTCTCCGGATTAGGAGCGCCCTTCGTGGATATCACGATTGGCCAAACTAAGTCTCCGGATTCGGAGCCCCCTTTTGGTGCATGACACCTTAAGGCCGATTAAAGTCTCCAGATTCGGAGCCCCCTTTGGTGCATGACACCTTAGGACCGACTAAGACTCCGAATTCGGAGCGCCTTTCGTGGATATCACGATTGGCCAAACTAGGTCTCCAGATTCGGAGCCCCCTTTTGGTGCATGACACCTTAGGGTTGATTAAAGTCTCCGGATTCGGAGCCCCCTTTGGTGCATGACACCTTAGGGCCGACTAAGACTCTGGATTCAGAGCGCCCTTCGTGGATATTACGATTGGCCAAACTAAGTCTCCGGATTCGGAGCCCCCTTTTGGTGCATGACACCTTAAGGCCGATTAAAGTCTCCGGATTCGGAGCCCTCTTTGGTGCATGACACCTTAGGGCCGATTAAGACTCCAGATTCGGAGCGCCCTTCGTGGATATCACGATTGGCCAAACTAAGTCTTCGGATTCGGAGCCCCCTTTTGGTGCATGACACCTTAGGACCGATTAAAATCTCCGGATTCGGAGCCCCCTTTGGTGCATGACACCTTAGGGCCGATTAACGACTCCAGATTTGGAGCCCCCTTTGGTGCATGACACCTTAGGGCCGACTAAGACTCCGGATTCGGAACGCCGTTCATGGATATCACGATTGGCCAAACTAAGTCTCTGGATTCGGAGCCCCCTTTGGTGCATGACACCTTAGGGCCGACTAAGACTCTGGATTCGGAGCGCCCTTCGTGGATATCACGATTGGCCAAACTAAATCTCCGGATTCGGAGCCCCTTTTGGTGCATGACACCTTAGGGCCGACTAAGACTCCAGATTCGGAGCGCCGTTCGTGGATATCGCAATTGGCCAAACTAAGTCTCTGAATTTGGAGCCCCCTTTGATGTATGACACCTTAGGACCGACTAAGACTCCGGATTCGGAGCGCCGTTCGTGGATATCACGATTGGCCAAACTAAGTCTCTGGATTCGGAGCCCCCATTGGTGCATGACACCTTAGGGCTGACTAAGACTCCGGATTCGGAGTGCCCTTCGTGGATATCATGATTGGCCAAACTAAGTCTCCGGATTCGGAGCCCCCTTTGGTGCATGGCACCTTAGGTCCGACTAAAGTCTCCGGATTTGGAGCTCCCTTTGGTGCATGACACCTTAGGGCCGACTAAGACTCCGGATTCGGAGCGCCCTTCGTGGATATCACGATTGGCCAAACTAAGTCTTCGGATTCGGAGCCCCCTTTTGGTGCATGACACCTTAGGGCCGATTAAAGTCTCCGCATCGAAACGCCGGTTACGGAGCCCCATCGGCGCAAGATGTCTTTGGACCGATTAAGACTCCAAATTCGCAGCGCCTCTGACGCATAACACCCTAGGGCAGATTATACCTCCGAATTCGGAGCACCCTTCGGCACGAACAAAACAAAATAAAACATGCCAACATTCGAAATAAGGTGCTTAGCTAAGCATATAAAAAATCCAGAGTAAGACGCAAATGTTTCAAATAAAACTTTTTATTTGATCAAACAGTTGTTTCATAGATGCAATCCGCGTTCGAATATTACAATATCTATCTTTAACTTCTAAGGCGAAAAGGAGAATTAATCACGTTGATACAGCGGAGGCCTCGAATCAATGCACGTCGTTTGGAAAGCCTCCGCGACTCAAAATGCCTTGATTCAACCGTGCCCGAATTAGCGTATCTCTGGACCTCCCTCTGACACCATCGACAATGTCAAGGCCAAGATCCAAGACAAGGAAGGTTAAGGGCAACGGACGTTGAGTCTCCTTTCGGGGCGATCTGCTTCGACGACTTGGAGGCTGACGTGCCTTCCGTTTTTTTTTTAACGACCTACCTCTCACACCGGAGAATTCTCCGTTGCGATCCATTGCGGCATAAAGCTCGGCCAAAGTTCGAGTTTGGCTGATTAAAAAAACTCTGTTTTATATCCACAATATTATATAACCCCACGTAACAAATGGCGTTATATTAATGAGGTCACTGGCACGAAGAGTCCATTCCATTTATTTTTAAAAGCTGGCAGTGACCCCGAGGCAATTTCATTAGCGCCGAAACCTCAAGAGACGAACGTCGATTGACATTCACTACGGCCTAGGTACCCAAACGGCTTTTTGGAACACATGCACTGACTGGGACAGAGGCAGCGTTATCAATCCAACCAGCCAAGCATTTAGACCCCGCGCCGACTGGAATTTGCCACAGCCACTCCACGTACTGGCTTTTGGCCTCCTGAAATTACAGTGGCCACATTCAAGAATAAACGACCATCACGATTGGGCCGACCCCGCCTATAAGCCGGTGTATCACTATACGATCAATGTTTGTACATTCATTCAAACATCTATGTAATAAAACGAAACACGTATATGCCGAATACGAACTACGATGAAATATTTATAATAGAACGTTTTTATTCAATCCAACAATAAATTACATAGTTTTTATTGCGTTTCAACCTTACAATGTGTATTCTTATACGGCGTCACCCTCATCCTCACTTTTCTCGACTTCAAAAGCGGAAAACGGAAAATGTTTACTGTGGTAGAGTGGCGATGCCGAATCAATGCTCGACGCTCGAAGAGCTTCCATGGCTTAAGATGCCTTGATCCAACCGTGCCTAAATCCACAATTCTCACATCGGCAAACCTCTTCGGCAAGCTTCTCCTTGGCCTTTTCGATCCCAACTTTTCGACCTTCATGAAAACCTTTTTCATAGGCCCTCTCATTCACAGACTCCATTGCAAACATACTCGCCGTCTCACGATCGGCGAGCGCGGTACTGATGAGCCGACTGGTAACCCTTTCCTCCACAATTGGGTTTCCCTGCCCAGCGGGTTGTGCCTGAGCCGCCCTAGCCTTCCTTAACTCATGCTCAGCCGCCTTCGCGCGAGCCTCCAAACTTCGAATACGTTCCTTCTTCTTCTCCAATTCTCGACGGGCAGCGCCCAGCCGCATGCCAATTTCATAGGCAGTGTAAAGCCCCTTCACTGCCCCGTGAATGCCTTCGCGAAATACGTTATAGTCCTGTCGACCTACCATTGACTGCTAAACCTCAGGAGGAAAAATTTGTCGAGCAAACTCGACCGCTACATTTGGGTCTCGAACGATCGAGTCCGCATTTGTCATGGGTCTATTCCCCATAAATACCGCAAAGCTTAATGGGCACAAATTCGCGTCAGATCCCCTCTCGACTCGAGGTTGCGGAGATCTGCCTTGCGACTGCTTGTCCCGCCCGGGTGACCTGCTTCGACGTCGAGGAGACTGACGCCTCTCTCGATCCCTAGAACTCCTACTTCCTGTGCATGAAGGTTCACCACCTCGATTCATGTCTCCGTCCAGCTCAGCTAGCGTCCTCGCTTCCCCTCTGCTGTTAAAGAAGAGTCTGTTCGACATTTACACGATAAATCTTCCTCCAAGAGCTGGGGTCAGCTGTTTACTAAGCTCATAAAGGTTGTACCTTTGTTCATTTATCCTTTACAGAGGCAGCGCCCGCGAGGCAATCTCATTAATTGAGAACACCTCAATCGTTCGGCGCTTGAATGATCATGCATCGCCTGGGGCAAGGGCAGATTCATCAATCTATTCAGCTCAACTGCCCCAGCCGGCTCATGAATCGATTATTCAAAATTCTTAAGATTCATCAATATATTCGGCTCAAGTGCCCCAGACGGCTCACGAATCGATTATTCAAAATTCTTAAGGTCGACTCATCCGGCGCCCTAATGATCATGCACCGCCTGGGGCAAGGGCAGATTCATCAATCTATTCAGCTCAACTGCCCCAGCCGGCTCATGAATCGATTATTCAAAATTCTTAAGATTCATCAATATATTTGGCTCAAGTGCCCCAGACGACTCACGAATCGATTCTTCAAAATTCTTAAGGTCGTCTCATCCAGCGCCCGAATCATCATGCACCGCCTGGGACAATGGCAGATTCATCAATCTATTCGGCTCAACTGCCCCAGCCGGCTCATGAATCGATTATTCAAAATTCTTAAGATTCATCAATATATTCGGCTCAAGTACCCCAGACGGCTCACGAATCGATTCTTCAAAATTCTTAAGGTCATCTCATCCGGCGCCCGAATGATCATGCACCGCCTGGGGCAAGGGCAGATTCATCAATCTATTCGGCTCAACTGCCCCAACCGACTCATGAATCGATTATTCAAAATTCTTAAGATTCATCAATATATTCGGCTCAAATGCCCCATACGGCTCATGAACGATTCTTCAAAATTCTAAGGTTGTTTCATCCGGCGCCCGAATGATCATGCACCGCTTGGGGCAAGGGCAGATTCATCAATCTATTCGGCTCAAGTGCCCCAGACGGCTCACGAATCGATTCTTCAAAATGCTTAAGGTCGTCTCATCCGGCATCCGAACGATTATGAACCACCTGGGGCCAGGGCAATTTCACCAACCTATTCGGCTTGAATGCCCATAATACTCGGCATATGAATGATAAATCAACATTGTCATAAGATATTCAATCTCTGAAAGCTCAAACATAGCAATGATTTTATCCAAAGTAGTGAAAGGCAAAACATTCTTCATTAGCATAACTTCACAAACTGTGTACAAGTGGTGGTGAAATAATAAGGAAATTTTCATTAATAAATTGAGCGCAAATAGTAACCAATTTATATATGAAAACTACCCTGAACCAACAAAAGTCTACCGAACAAAAACTTACATCAGAATTAAAAATACTTAATAAAATTGAAATGTCTCCCAGATCAATCCTCGGGGTCAGATTCAAGTGGCTCAACGTCCACTTGCTCGTAGGGAATTGGCAAGGCCAATGTAACTCCAGCGGCAGCAAGGGCTTTGAGCCACCCATGTTTGAATCCCCGATTCTCGAATTTGGGGACTTCATCTACATATTCCGTGAAGGCGGCGCTTTTTCCTGCCTCAAATGCTGCAGAAGCCTCAGAATCGGCTTTTTCCTTGGCCGCCTTGAGCTCCTCTAACTGAACCTCCACCTCGGCAAGCGCCTCCTTGGCTAACTTGAGCGATTCTTCGCTCGCATTTGCCCTACTCTCAGCGTCAAAGTGGAGCTGTTCAGCTGAGCGAGCCCTCTCCTCCTCTGCTTCAGCTCGCGCACTCTCCATTGCGGCTCTCATCACTTCAAACTTGGCCCTACTCTTTTGACTGTTCGCCTCCATTTGCAAACGATCAATCTTGCCAAGGGCATTATGCAGGCGATGGCCTAGGTCCGCGATCCTGCCAACCGTCTGTAAAACAAGTTAGGATCGTCAGATACCTTAATGAAAACAAATTCAAGAGAATTTGAGATGGTCACTTACCAGGAGCGCCGACTGCGCAGATAAGCCTAGGCCATAACATCCAGCATGGCGCGAAAGGTTGCGTTGTCAGCCGACAAGGAAATTGAAGCCGCCAGGCTCAACGCCACGGCTGGATCCTTAATGGCTGAAACGTCAGAAGAGATCGGTGTATCTTTGATCTTTGGCCGAACAATAAAAGGAGCAACTCTGACTCTTCTAAATGAGGCCGTTTGGAAGCAGGGCTAATCTCCGACCCAGCCTCTTCCTCGGCACTACGCTTTTTGCCTCGCTCCTCCGGAATCAGCCGTTCGTCAATGACCTGTTGTTCAACCTCTTTCCCCGCTTCGGCCGCAGCAACCTGAGCCGTCTCTTCAATAACGGGTACAGAAGTTTTAATCAAGGTGGGCTCAGAATGGGCGGCCTCGGCCTTCTTTCAAGCAGCCATTCGCTCGGCATTTTTCTTTCGCGCCATCTGCGTAAGGTTTTTCCCAGCCATACCTTCGAAAAAATCGCCGGGTAGGTCTCCAAATTTCGCAAAAATATCTCCAGAAGAAAACTCTGCCTGACCCGAAGCGGACGGTGAAGGTTGGTTAAGTCCGGCAGCCTCGAACACCGAGCGTATCGCCTCGTCGACCTCTTCGGCCTCCTCAGCGACCTCTCTGGTTGGTTCGGCAATTACCTCTACCACCGACTCCGCGTCTTCCCCCGAATCTGAATCTTCGAGGCCAATTTGCCTAAGGCTCTTGAAGTTGGGAAAGAGAAGAGCCGAAAGGTGTTGATCGCCGAATGGAATTGGAATGCCGTCCGGGGCCGAGAATGTAGTATAAGTAGGTTCGTATCGAAGGAGTATGTGAGCAGCTCTCCCTTGCTTTTGTACGTTTGGACGGCCGAAGTATCTGAGGGCAGACTTAATTTCCTTAAGGACTGCGTCGTCGGTTGAGGGAAGAATCTTCTTCAATCTGTTACCTGCAAAGAACAATGGGTGATTAAAGGAAAAAAAAAAGAAAAAAAAATCCGAATAAAAGGCAAATCAACAAACACGAGGCGTTACATGGCAACCTGGATCACCCTTCCATCTGGGAATAGGGTCTAGGCAGTCTTCGCCTTCACCGAACTCCCAATTACCTCGGACATTGACCATTACGTCGTCAACTCTCTTACCAGAACTGGCAAGCATGGTTATCAAGTGATGGTCAATGTCCTTGGCCCTGAGAAAGTATCGCCCCAGCCGACCGGAAGATTTGGCCAAAACGTAGCAGTGCCGAATCGTCGGAATGCCAAGATTGATCCTAAGGCGTCGGTTCAACTCTTTCACCCCCATGATGATTCGAAAGAAATTTACGTTGGGTTGAGAAGGAATCAGACTCCAATAGCGAAGGACGACCCTAAGCAATGGATATAGGGGAAAATGGACTCCGCCCTCCGCTATGGATAAGAGAGGGAAGACGATCGTATTTTGATCCTCCTCTCCATATCAAGAGTACTGTCCGTTACAAGAGATAAATGGACATCGTCGGGAATGGAAAAGTGTCGCCAGAATCCGAAAATACGACCCTCAGAAAGGAGGTCTTTCAAGTGTTTAGCCATTTTCGCGGGGATTCAAGGTTCTGCAGAAATCAAAATGACAAACAGAAAATAGGATTGCAAAGAAGAGAGAAGAAGACTTACGAGGAGTAAACGGGGCAAGGATAGACGGAGAAGAATTGCAAAAAATGCAAGTCAGAGAAGGGATACCCGCTGCCGGTCAAAGAGCCTCGAATACTTGACGAATTATGCATTTGAAAAGACTAAAGTTTCAAATCGTAATAAATGCGAGGGATGCACGAACGAGGCGGGAAAGTGTAATGATGACCGAAAAGGTGTGCGTATTTTGACATCTATATTGGAGTATGCGAAGCCGTCTAACCTATTTTGACTTTTCAAATTCAAAACCAAACACGCCGATTAACTACCGTCAATGGGGAGTTCGGGGGGCAATTGTGGGAGCCGAATAATGACAAAGTCAGAAGGCGCACACTATAGAAGGCTGATATTAATCGGCTGTATCCTGCGAGAATAGGGGGGCCGAATATAATATATGGGCCGAATAAGAGAAAGGACAATGATTAAAAAGTAGACCCTAGCCCCGAGGCCCAAAAGAAACAGGTATAAATACAGGAATAATTGATTTAGTAGGTATGTAACAATCACTTTTTGCTTAACTTAGAAGACAAGCTATTTTGAGTACAAGAACTGACTTGTCCGTCGGAATGCTAATTCCGGCACCCCCGACCGGAGTGTTTGTGTCTTTTCAGGTGACTAGTTGAGGATTACTAGCGTCTCCCAAGATCTGAAAAGTATTTCCAAAACTACTTCTCCACAATAACTTATTGTTCCAACAATGCTATAAATCCACACTTTCACCCACAATAATGTGACAAGAGAGTTGGGTCACGTGTCATTAAGTGCATAGCAAATCAAGAGTTGACACATATGATACCATATCATTGTGAATAGAATTGTGAGTGTTTTTTTGTGGATCTCAAACATTTTTCTTATTGTTTATCTAGATGTGTTAAGCACTTGCAAAACATGGTGGAACCTATTAATTTTTTTTTTTTTAAATCTCAGTTGTCAATTAAAAAAACTAAAATAAAAAATGAATTTTTTTTGGCTCAAATTGCTAAAAATTGAGTTTTGCTAAAACAAATAAAAATAAATGTTATTTTTCTAATAAAAGTGATGGTTTGTGAAAAAAAATTTTATTTAAAAAAAAAATGAGGGTTATAGGTGATAATTTATTTGCCATCTATAATTATTTTCAGATCAAATGAGAATACCATTCTAAATTTTCTTCTTACCTTCATTTTTTTTTTTATACAAATACATTGATTTTGTAGAAATTTAATTTTATAATATTTAAATATTTTATTGTAATTTTTAAATTAAAAATAATTTTTGAAAAATCATATTTAAATTATTTTATACCATTATAAAATATATTTTTTTTAATATCCACTTATTCGATGATTCCTTTCTAAAAGATGTATTTTCTTTTATTCATTAATATTAAATTTTTAATTAATCTTATTTATTATTAAAAAAATAAATTTGCAAATAATTTTATAAATTTATTTACAATTTTGTTTTGATTGCTTGGGTTATTTGTTTTCTCTATCCAAATCCATTCAAATTTATTCGAATTTTTAAATTTTACATAAATTCTTAACTGAATTAAAAATTATATTACACAATTTTTAAAAATTTATAAGCTTGACCCAAGTTGTTTAGGTTCAACTCGCCCAATTTACAACTTTAGCAAGGCGGTTGAAAGTTATATTATTGAAGTTGTGACAAATTAAAAATTGATACATAAATTGTGATAAAATTGTAAAACTTAAATTGTAAGTTTCAATATTTTTTACTTTCATAATTTACATACAAAAACCTAACTATTTATATTATTTCATATGAACATATTTTATTAATTTTTTCACATCTCATGCATAACACAGGTTTTCACTAGTCTATATATAAGCAGATATAGTTGTTTTGTCAAAAACTTCCAAATATTCATTCCTAAATTTCATAATTTTGGAATAAAAAAAAAAACAAAACAAAACAAAAAACATGGCACCTCCTTTCACATCTCTTCCCACTATTCAAGACTTCTCACTCCCTCTCCCTATAAAATATAAAATAAAAATAAAATAAGAAAATATTCATCAATATCCATCACCCACAATAATATTTATCACAATCTCAATTTAATATCACTTTATTAAAAATAACTAAATAAATAGAAATCCACAAGTCCTACAACTATTCATCCATATCCATCATCCTCAATAATATCTATCCCACTCTCCATTTAATATCATGTTATTAAAAAAATAATTCACAATTTCCACAACTCTCGCACACACGTTTCTTTATTCAATCTATTTCATTCAAATTCAATCATTCTCTCTCATGTACCTATCTTTTCTCATAATAGCTCATCTTAACAATTGTTACATTTTGCAAGTTTAATGATTTATTAAAATCATTACAAGGCTAGTGTAATATTATTTCTTACTTTATATACATTTTTTCAATGTTTGTTAATTTGTATGTATATATTTCTTTTTCTCAATATATTTCAGTTATCTACACACCTTTTCATCTTCTCCATTTTTATGCTCATAATATTATTTATTACTTAATATGCATTTTTTCTGTGTTTATTACTTTTGTGTGTATATATATTTTTTCCCTAATATTTATCATTCTCTCTCATCTACCCATCTTCTCTTAAAATAACTCATTTTCTTCGTTGTTACATTTTGCAAATTTGATGATATGCGAAAATCGTTACAAAGTCAATGCAATATTATTTCTTACTTTATATACATTTTTTTTTCAATATTTGTTACTTTGTGTGTATATATTTCTTTTTCTCAATATTTGTCAATTCATTTATACATTTTTTCATCCTCTCAATTTTATGCTCCTAATATTATATTTTTCAGTTCATCTACACATCTTTTCATCTTCTCCATTATTATATTTTGTATGGTTTCAGCTTGCTTGCTTTTTAATTTGTGGCTGGTGTTTGTTTTTCGATTTAATCAAATTCCATTTGTTTCTTCTCACATCTATCTACATGTCTATATCTATCTATCTATACTACCTGTGGGGATATATTTTCTGAATCCCAACACGTGGCCAAGGTGACGCCGACGTGTCAGCCGAGGTGCCACGTGTCCGGGTAGTGACGCCGAGGTTATCTCGGCAAGACCGAGGTTATCTCCGAAGATATCGGAATTCGGAATAAGTGGATAAGGGACAAGAGTCCTAGAATGATGAAGGACTTTAGTGTGGATAAGGATAACACTCTTAGGGAGTTTATCTTTATCTATTAGAGAGTCCAGGATAAGCACTGAGTAAGAGTCCATTGAAGCTAGGCTTTTAGTGGGACAATGATTGAGTTAATTATAAAAGAGAGGCACCCCATGGGTCTAAGGTACGTAATTTATACTCTGAACAGTGAATTTAGCATTATTGATTATCTTTGAGAGATATACTGACTTGATCGTCAGAGTGCCCTCGGGTGGAAGAACCACTGCCGAAATCTTCTCTTTCTATTACAGGTCAGCCAGGCGTCATCTATTCTGCCAGCGCTCTCCAACTGAATACTGAGTTGGGCAGTGTGATCGGAAAATCACTCACACACTACCCATATAAGCAAATGTAGTCTTATGTAGCCTCCAAATATTTATTCCTAAAAGGGTCAGGTTTTTTTTTTATTTTAATTCTAAAACTTTCATTTTAAATTATCAGAACAATTGATAACTAAGGTCTCGTTTGGCAATTTACTGTTTGAATCTAAAAGTCAAAAAATCATTAAGGCACCGTTTGAGAAGTGAGTTTATGGGTTTTTTTTGGCTATTTTAGCCACAAAAGACAAAATAGGCTATTTTAGTCACAACAAACAAAACATCACATCCAACCCATAATCATTACACTCTTCTCTCACAAAAAAAGCCAAAAAAGTAAAAAAGCCCTTCCCAAACCAAGCTTTTTAGCCTAGGCAAAAATAGTCAAAAAAGCCAAAAAGCCAACCCACTTCCCAAACGGAGGCTAAAAAAACTTAAAAACTAACAGCCTATATCAAAAAGTCAAATATTTATTTTTCTCTCTAATTTTTACATTTTTTTATAAAAAATCAAAAAATCATTACAAATATATAGATTTTTTTTACCTCATATTTTAATTAAAAAATTAAAAAATTATTAAAATAATATAATCGCAAACAAAGGTAAGTTACTTGTTAAACTCCCAATAACTTTTGTCTTAGAATTCCCATTTGACAATTTGAAACTGTAGTTTTAAAGTTTAGAAAAAATATCAGATAAGTAGAAAATAGAGAAATTATTATAAGTCAATGGAGTACAGGTCAATGGAGTACAGGTGAGTACTTTACCTAGTATTTGTAAACCAATTGAATGAAATTGAGTACTTTTCACGTTTTTTTTTTTTTTTTTTTATATTTATTTTATAGTTTCCAAATTGAGTACTTTACCTAGTATTTGTAAACCAATTGAATGGTATTGACTTTTTTTAGTTGATTTTTTTAAGTTGGGATTTTTTTAGTTTGGGATTAAAAAATTCGTTTGATTTGACTTTTTTTGACTTTTGTGAGAGAAATAGTAAAATAATTATAATTTGAATATGACGTTTTATTTTATTGACTTATTTAACCTATTTTATTTTACGTTTTTTTGGCCCAACTAAGTTAGCCAAACAAAAGCTAAAAATGTTTATGAACTTTCAACAATTTAATATAAAGCTTTAAACAATATATGTATATATATATATATATATATATATTTATAAAACAAACACTAATAGCTTGATAGTTGTAAAACTAATCAAGACTAATCAACTGATCCACTAAAATATTGAATTCACCAGTCATTATAGTGTGTAACATATGATAGTAAACAATGCATAAAAAATAAAAAAATAAATAAATCAATAAGAGAGATTTATTATTATTGGTTAAGCTATGAGTATTTTTACGCTGCAAGAGATTCAAGCATGAGATCTACCAGAATTATTTAGGATCCTAGTGCAATTTATTATTGTTTTTAAATCTTAACATCCACAAAATGTTATCTTGATACAACCTAAAATTGGATAATATAGCCCAAGAAATAGCCAAAATAAAACTTTAACCATCTTTGTATGGTTTTCTTTATGGTACAATATACCCTTTAATTCACAAAACTGCTACTAATGGATATTAATCTTTCATTCATATGCTAAAAATATATATGATTATGAAGATTATGAAATCTTTGGTCCCTTTTGGAAAGTGAGAGAAAAAAAAGAAAAGAAAAAAAAAGACAAGCTTTTTGAATTTTTAATTTATTTGGGTTAAATCGCATCTCTACTTTTTGTATGTCTGTTTATAATAAACAAAAAAAAATTAATCTTTTAACACTTTCCAAAATAACACTTTGACATGACTTGAATGTTTGACCTCATAGTGTGGCCATTTGGTGCAGCTAATGTAAGATGTTTATAGTTTTTTTATTATATTTTTTATTCTCCGAGTTTGTGTCAAATTATTTAATGTAACTTTTATTTATAATTTATTAAGTAATAATAATCTAAATAAGGTTAAAAAAAATTGATTTTCAAAAGCTTATTGAGAGGTGCTTTTGACTTTTACTTTTAAATTATCAAAATTTTAATCTAGAATAAGCTATATCAAACACCACTAATGAGTTAGATGGTTCAGGGCCAATATATCGTAATTTTAATTTAAAATACCACATTTACCATCATCGTTGTAAGTAAGCAAGAAAAAAAGTTAGTGATATTTGCATGTACAAGTGCTTGTATTTTTTTAGCAAAACTTATTTGTAGTTTATTTGATTTAAACTTGTTTTGTTTGGCAAAATTTTATTTAATTTATTTTTTTATCTCAAATATATATATATATATATTAAATGGAGAGCTCAAATAGTTAAAAAGTTAGACTTTTAAAGTTGTACTTGTGAGTTTTTTTAACCTAACTTATTTTAAGTTGTCAACAAGTTTTACAAAAACATGATCCTTTTTAGATATATTGTGAATGGGTCGTGCTAGAGAGCTCGAATCTGAGCTCCCCCGAATGCCCCGAATTCCATTTTTTTTTTTTTTTTTCAGCAGAAGGAAGAAGAAGACGGAGGGGGAGAGGGAGGGGGAGGGGGACTGTAGGGGGCCTAAAAAATGGGCTGGAGGTGGAGGCGGAGGGGGGGCGCAGCGATCAGCGATGGCAGAGGCGACGAGCAAAGGCATGGCGATCGGCGACGGAGGCGGAGGCGCGGCGATCGGCGACGGTTCTGCGACGGATCGGAGACGACGGCGACCTCTTTCTCTCCCTCTCCCTCTCCCTCTTTTTCTTTCTCTCCCTCTCCCTCTCCCTCTCCTCCCCCTCCCCTGCAGGTCGAACAAAAATCGAAAAAAAAAAAAAAAAAAAGCCTAATGCCCAAAATGACGTCGTTTTGGGCATTAGGGGGATTAGGGGGCTCATTTTCGAGCTCTCAAGCATTATTCATTGTGAATTTATGAGCCATATTTGAATAACTGAATTAATTTGAGACAAAATAGGAAAGCCATTGCTATTTTTTTAATAAGAAAATGATTAATTACACTATTTTTAAAAAAAAAATTGAAAAAAAAAATAACAAATTCTACAATTTTGATATAATTATACTGAGTTGTTCCTTTTTAATAAGGCTAAATGGACCAAACTAATGCAGATGATAAGAAGACATAAGGATAGAGAAGATAATATATATATATTTCATTATAAAAGATATGACAACATAATTTTTTTTATCAATATGACTAATAAATTAATAATGAAAATTAATGTTATGCGAACCTAAACTCCCAAAGAATCTAATGTAATTATGACAAATATATAGGATTTATTGTATTTTGGGTAAATTACACTTTATCCCTTTCTACTATTGCCTCTATCCCTTTATCCTCCCCAACTAAAAATTGTAACAACTAACCTCCCTCATCTACTAAATTTGGACCTTTACGACTAAAATACCCTTCAATTGGATAAATTACACTTTATGCTCTTGAACTATCTCCTCACATCACTTTACCCCTTGAACTATCAAATAATTCAATTTGTACTTTCTTTTTTTTTTCTTTTTTTTTCATTTTATAACTAAATTAAGTTTTAGTTTGTTAAAAAATAAATTTTTTTAAAAAAATTTAAAAACCAAACAACGACAATATTTATGATTTTTTTTTTCAAAAGTCTACTAAAGACAAGAAATTTAAAAATATACCAGTTTTTTGCTATTTTTTCATATTTAGTGATTTTTTCAAAAAAATCTTCACAAATATTTAAATTTTAGATGCATTTAAAAATTTAATTTTTTTTACTGAATTATGAAAAAAATTACTAAAAATAAAAATACAAAAAATTATTTAGAAAAGCTTAAGCTTTGTATTTTAAATTAAAAATAAAATAAAAATAGTTGAGTAGAGTGATATTGAGTTATAGTTCAAATGGGTAAAGTGCAATTTAATCCTATAGTTAAAAGGTATTTTTGTCATTAAGGTCTAAATTGAAAAGAATTAATAGATGAGAGGGTTTAATGTTATAATTTTTAGTTCAAGGGAGTAAAATGTAATTTGCCCTTGTATTTATTTATTTTTTTAAATATTAGGGTCCTTGCTAAAAGAAACTAACAGTAGAATTTTTAAAACAAACAATTAACAAAATGGGTTATGAGTTAACAATAATACCTGCCCAAGATAATAAAAAAATAAAAAATAAAAAGGCAACGGTTGGCAAGGACGAAAGGAAGAGTCAAAAAACAAATATTCTTAATTGTTTTTAATAATGGTTACCAGAATTATATATATTTTTTATTGTATTTTAGTGGACTTTTGGATTGAAGTTTTTAGAATTTTTTTAATTAATGAGTTTGAAAACACTTGTTACAGCTCATCTCTTCGGATAGGATTGGAATTGGGGTGGTTATTATGCTGCCCGCATGCAACGACGGATATTTTCGTTCGTTTTAATTATTTAAATCGTTTATTTTTTAAAATATATTGTGTAAAATATATTTATAAAAAATTAAACTGATCGAATATTAATAATTCTTTTATTGAATTGTAAGTATTTGTATACAGTTTTATATTTTAAGATATAATTATCATTTTTTTAGATACAAATGCAATTTGAGGGCTATCGATATTCGATTAACTTGATTTTTTACAAATATATTTCACTCAATGTATCCTAAAAGTGAATGGTTCAGATCATTGAAATGAATCCCAAAATTAGGCTCGTCAGCCGTATAACAGTGACTGTGATGCCCTTTGCATAGTAGCCACCCCAATTCCATTAGGAATCAGATTATGTTAGAAATTTACATAAAATTAGATCATATATAAAATACATGACACATATATTAAATTTTTAAGACAATAATATCCTTATCTAATAATCTTTTATACTTTGCCACTAAAATAATAAAGACAAAGTACAAATAAGATCACTAGATAAATGTATTATTGTCCTAAAAAAATCAATAACAGGTATCATAATGGGATTATTGACTTCAAAAATTATTACGTATGGCATATGTTTCATGCATAACTTAAATCCGTTAAAACTCCTAGACAGAATGCTAACGAAAAATGTTATGCGTAACAAGATAATAATTTGACATAGTTAATTGTTACATTTTAAAATTTAAGGGTATTTTGGGAAGGTAGTTAGAAGTTATTTTTTAACTTTTTTTGACTTTTTTTGTGAGAGAAAAAAGTGGGAAAATTCTATTTTCACACACTTAATTATCTCAGTCCACACACTTAATGAAATATTATTTTAATGTCAATTATATCTCAAATTAAAATGACTATAATATCCACCAACACCCATAATAATATATCAAAATATTCTATCTACACATCTTATTTATCAAATTGCAGAGCTAAGGATTATGAACTAAAATCATTCAAGTGCGAAAGAAAATTGAAACAGAGCAACAAAAGGGGACATTTTTTTTGAATCTGGTTTGATATTGAAACAAGAATGTAAAACCAATTGAATCCAAAAACAACACAACAAGCCATTACAGAGTTAGAAGCAAAAGAAACCCACAATGCAAGAAGTTAGATGTCATGCAAAATAATGATGCAAACCCATCAACTGAAACTCAACAATAAGTGACAATAAATCAAAAAAAGTGGTTCCTGAGAGAAGAATAAGAAGAATAAAGATGTCTGCTGGCTTGCCTGGCCAACAATGGAGTCTGCAACATCAATTCCTTCGACCCCAGAAAGCAATTCATATGTTTTTGATCTCACAATCAAATCTCTCACCCATTAATTTGCCAACACGACCCAAATTGAACAGCAATGTTATGTTCAATTTTTGTATTCATTTGTTTGTTAGCTGTTTTATCAATTGCTTCGATAATTGTTCGATTAAGAAAAAAAGTCGTCTTTGACCGGCGAAGGAAGAAGATCCAACAATACCTCTGCTGCCACCACAGCGCCAATCCCCTCCCTCTGGTATTCACCTACGAAGAGCTCGAGTCCTCTACAAATCGGTTCGACTTGAAACCCCAAATCAAGGACGGAGGGTTCGGGTCAGTCTATCTAGATCAGCTCTACGACAACCGAATCGTCGCCGTGAAATACCTCCACAACCACCACTCCACTGTCGCTGGCTCCACCGGAGCTAGAGCTTTCTCCTTCAAGTCCTTCTGCAACGAAATCGTTATCCTCTCTTCGATCAATCACCCAAACACGAGGCGGATAAAGATGATCGGCCTGATGCGAGGGAGGTGGTGGTGAAGCTGAGAAGGATTCGCAACCAAACACGCGACGCGACAGCGGTGGCGGAGGTAGCAGTGGTGGTGGAAGTTTGAAGGGGCTTCGGAAGAGGGTTGAGTGTGTGGAAAAGGGCTTGAAGAGGTGTGTACAAAATATGATTTTAGGATATGATTGGAATAATTAGTGTGTAGAATGAGAATAAAATTAATAATTAAATTATTAAATGTGTGTATTGAGAAGTGATGTGTATTGAGATATATAGATGTGTGGAAATAGAATTGCTCAGAAAAGTAGGTTAAAAGCTGAAAAGTGACTTTTAACATACTTCCCAAAATAACCCTTAAAAAGACGAGGTTCAAATAAGTCATAAACTAATAGGATTTACTATGTCTTATCCTAATATTATAAGCAAAAAATTGACTTTCTTAAGTAAATCCCAAACTAATAACACTTATCATAAATGATGAAATCTATTAAACTACTATAATATTAACACATAAAATGATAATAAAATAATAATAATTGTTATAATATTATTATTCCTTTTTATATACTCATTACATATATCATAAATTTTGTATTTTAAAAAATACATATGTGTATACGTATGATATAAGTATTATCTCTTTATATAAGGAAAAAATAGAGTTTCTAACCTACAAATCTTGTGGGAGTTTCAAGTTTCCAATCTAGATTTCATAATTTTTTTTGATTTTTAAAAATTAAAAAATTTTCTATTGGCTAGCTCTTATTCAAGCAAAAATAAATAAATAAATAAAAATTAATATCCCTTGATTTATGACTTTCAAATGGAAAGTACATCAAATTTAAAAAAGAGGAAAAGTATGCTAATCTATTTCAAAATTTAAATTTGAGGGTCACTAAATATGGAAAGCAATCAATTAATATAAATTTAAAATTATAATGATCTATCCCATGATTTATAAGTTTTAACTACGAATTTAAAATTATCATAATTAACTCATAATTTTTATATTTATGAGCAATAAAAGTGACGCTGAGATTATTTATATATTTTACAATAAAATACTTTTAAGAAGTGATATTATGAGAATTTCAAAACTTCATACAAAATCTATATACTATTATAATTGAAAAATGTTTTCATCCTATTAAAGCTTAAAGTTGCAATTCTTTTTTCTTTTTTTTTTTATTTTGTTTAATTTTTGTTAATATGTGTCATAATATGATTGATTTATAAATTAATTTTATATTCTTAAAATAAAATTTTAAATTTAGATTCTTCCTTTAATTATGTTACCAGAATAAGATCAATATTCATTTCTTAATTTATGCATCTTTTATTAAATTATAAAATAAAATTTGAAATTTAAATTTAAATTCTTTTTTAAATTATGTTACTACAATTAGGATGAGATCAATATTCACATATGTTATAATGATGTGTCATAATATTATTGGTCTAAACATAATATGTTATTAAGTACACTTATTCAAATTATTAATCACTATTAAAAGTTTATATTTTTATTTTTATTTTTGTCATTTTTGGTTTTAAATTTTATAAAAAAAATTATGTCATTTTAAACTGCAAGGACTTAAACAATAATTTTTTTAATACAAATATTTTTTTAACAAAATACAAAAATATTAAGAAAATGAATGACTTTTTTAACAATTGCCAAAGATAATGGATTCTATTAGTTTTTTTTTTTTTTTTTTTTATCTCAATTGTCAATGAAACAAATTAAAATAAATAAATAATTTTTTTTGGCTTAAATAGTTAAGAAGTGACTTTTGCTAAAATAAAACAAAAATAAACATTTTTTTCTATTAAAAGTGATAGTTAGTGAAACTTATTTTTTTCATATAATAAAACAAATGAGAATTACGTGTGATAATTTATTGTTCCAGCAATATTATAAACCCACACTTTCACGCACAATAATGTGACAAGGGAGTTGGGTCCCATGTCATTAAGTGCATAGCAAATCAAGAGTTGACACATATGATATCACATCATTGTGAATAGAATTGTGAGTGTTTTTTTGTGGATCTCAAACATTTTTCTTATTGTTTATCTAGATGTGTTAAGCACTTGCAAAACATGATGGAACCTGTTAATTTTTTTTTTAAATCTCAGTTGTCAATTAAAAAAACTAAAATAAAAAATGAAATTTTTTTTGCTCAAATTGCTAAAAAGTGAGTTTTGCTAAAACAAATAAAAATAAATGTTATTTTTCTAATTAAAGTGATGTTTGTGAAACATCTTTTTTTATTTTAAAAAAATAAGGGTTATAGGTGATAATTTATTGGCCATTTACAATTATTTTCAGATCAAATGAGAATATCATTCTAAATTTTATTCTTACTTCTTTTTTTTCATACAAATACTTTGATTTTGTAGAAATTTAATTTTATAATATTTAAATATTTTATTGTAATTTTTAAATTAAAAATAATTTTTGAAAAATCATATTTATTTTATACCATTATAAAATATAATTTTTTTAATATCAACTTATTTGATGATTCCTTTCTAAAATATGTATTTGCTTTTATTCATTAATATTAAATTTTTAATTAATCTTATTTATTATTAAAAAAATAAATTTGCAAATAAATTTATATATTTATTTACAATTTTGTTTTGATTGCTTAGGTTATTTGTTTTCTCTATCCAAATCAATTCAAATTTATTCGAATTTTTAAATTTTACATAAATTCTTACCGAATTAAAAATTATATTGCACAATTTTTAAAAATTTATAAGCTTGACTCAAGTTGCTTGGGCTCAACTCGCCCAATTTACAACTTTAACAAGGGGGTTGAAAGTTACATTATTGAAGTTGTGACAAATTAAAAATTGATACATAAATTGTGATAAAATTGTAAAACTTAAATTGTAAGTTTCAATATTTTTTTATTTTCATACTTTACATACAAAAATCTAACTATTTATATTATTTCATATGAACATATTTTATTAGTTTTTTCACATCTCATGCATAACACAGGTTTTCACTAGTCTATATATAAGCAAATATAGTTGTTTTGTCAAAAACTTCCAAATATTCATTCCTAAATTTTCATAATTTTGGAATAAAAAGAAAACAAAACAAAACAAAACAAAAAAAAAGGGTAAATTACATTTACCTCCCCTCAGGTTTCTGACAAATACAGGGACCTCCCCTATGGTTTGAATAATTACAGTAACCTCCCCTACTTTACCTGACAATGTCAAAATTCCCCCAAACCGTCAATTTTGCACAAACAACGTTACTTTCCTATACAAAATGACCATATTACCCTTTTATTTAAGCGCGAAAAGACAAAATACCCTTGATTGTTAACATCTCTTCACCATATTCAACTTTTTTTTTTTTTAAATTTGTTTTTCGTTTTTGTTCTCTCTCATCAGATCAAAACGAGAGAGAGAAGCTCCTCCTCGCCGGCGCCATTGGGGCATCTTCTTTTTCTCCTCCTTGCCATCATCTGTCATTTTCTATCCTCCACCTCCGCCTTTCCTCCTTCTCCTTCTTCTTCCTCCATTCACTCTCTTCCGCCGTTCGTCGCCCGCTTTTCTTCTCTCCCTTCTCTTCTTCTTCTTCTTCTTTCAAAACCCTAATCCTAGATCTATGGTTTTGAGAGTGGTGGTGGGCAGTGATGGAAACATTGTTGGGTCACAATCTGGGTTTGGGGCAGTTAGTTGCAATATGGATTGGGATCAAAAAAAAGAAAAAGATGAGGAGTAGAAGAAAGATGAGGAGAGAAAAGGGGTAAGTTGTTTAACAGATTTGTGTGGTGGGTTTAGTCATTTATGTGATATATATATATATATATATGTTTGATTGAATAATAAAAAAAAAACAGAGAATTAAAAAAAAAACAGAGAGTTGAATCAATATATATATATATATATATATATGTGTGTGTGTGTTTGATTGAATAATAAATAAATAAAAAACAACAACAAAGAATTGAATCAAATATATATATATATATATATATCAAACATAAAATAGAGAATTGAATCAATATATATCTCTCACACACACGTATATATATATATATATATATATAAATATCTTATATTTTTATATATATATCTTTATGTATATATATATATGTTTGTTTGAATGAAAAAAAAAACAGAGAATTGAATTAATATATATCTCTCTCTCTCTCACACATATATATATATATATATGTGTATATAAATATCTTACATATATATATATATATCTTTATGTATTTATATATATATATATATGTTAACATATATATTGATCGTAGCCAATATATGTGATTGAATGGAAAAATCTATATATATATGTTCAATTGTTTTAATATATATATATATATGTTAACATATATGTTGCCCTCAAAGTTGTTGACCTGGATTACTTTCTGATATATATATAAAGATATATATATATATATATATATCTTTATGTATTTATATATATGTATATGTTTGTTTGAATGAAAAAAAATAGAGAATTGAATCAATATACATCACACACACACACATATATATACCTTTATGTATATTTCTGATTTTGTGGGAGGTGTTGCAATGGTGAATGGTGCTGCTGGAGTTGAAGGTAAATTAGAAGGCAATGAAGTTGTAGAACTTGGATGAATTAGAAGGTAGTGAGGGCATTTTTGACATTTCATAATCTATAATGAGTGACATCAGCATTATCTGTTAGATCTTTTAACGACAGTCACGGTTTGGGGGAATCTTGACATTGTCAGGTAAAGTAAGGGAGGTTACTGTAATTATTTAAACCACAGGGGAGGTCCCTGTATTTGTCAGAAACCTGAAGGGAGGTAAATGTAATTTACCCAAAAAAAAAACATGGCACCTCCTTTCACATCTCTTTCCACTATTCAAGACTTCTCACTCCCTCTCCCTATAAAATATAAAATAAAAATAAAATAAGAAAATATTCATCAATATCCATCACCCACAATAATATTTATCACAATCTCAATTTAATATCACTTTATTAAAAATAACTAAATAAATAGAAATCCACAAGTCCTACAACTATTCATCCATATCCATCATCCTCAATAATATCTATCCCACTCTCCATTTAATATCATGTTATTAAAAAAATAATCCACAATTTCCACAACTCTCACACACACGTTTCTCTATTCAATCTATTTCACTCAAATTCAATCATTCCCTCTCATGTACCTATCTTTTCTCATAATAGCCCATCTTCTCCATTGTTACATTTTGCAAGTTTGATGATTTGTGAAAATTATTACAAGGTTAGTGTAATATTATTTCTTACTTTATATACATTTTTTCAGTGTTTGTTAATTTGTATGTATATATTTCTTTTTCTCAATATTTTTCAGTTATCTACACATCTTTTCATCTTCTCCATTTTTATGCTCTTAATATTATTTGTGTGAGTGATTTTCTGACCACACTGCCCGCTTAGTAACCAGCTGGAGAGCACCGGCAGAATAGATGGCACTTGGCTGACCTGCAACAGAAAGAGAAGTCTCCGGCGGTGGTTCAACCACCCGGGGGCACTCCGACGATCAAGTCAGTATATCTCTCAAAGATAATCAAGTGCTAAACTTACAAACTTGAGTATCAAAAGCATACCTTAGACCTATGGGGGTGCCTCTCTTTTATAGCCAACATAAACCTAGTCCCAATAGAAGCCTGACTTCTATAGACTCCCATTCAGTGCTTACTTTGGATTTCACAAGAGATAAAGATAAAACTCCCTAAGAGCTTTATCCTTATCTTAGCAAAGTTCCCTCTTTACTCTAGGACTCTTGTCCCTTATCCATTTATCTCGGATTCCGATATCTTCGGAGATAACCTCGGTTTTGCCGAGATCACCTCGGCGTCACGACCAGGACACATGACACCTCGGCTGACACGTCGGCGTCACCTTGCTACGTGTTGGTACTTAGAAAATATATCCCTACAACTGCCCCCTAGGTTCTATTACCTCGGCATTCTGAAGTGATAGAACCTATACTGTTCATTCATCTGTGCCCTTCTGTCTGAGATCAAACTCGCCGACCTCAAAGTTCCCTGGACCTTACTGTCTACTGGTGTCAAGAATCAAGTTTCATGCTTTCCAAGCTGCTTGAAATCGCACCTCCTAGCCGAGGTTCTGGTTCCATTAATTCGTAGACTAGAAGAGCTTTGCAACTGCTCCACTCATACTCTCTGGTGAGTTCCCGATTTCCAGTCATCTATTTGACTCCGGCGATTTTCATATCGACGTTCATTTCACTTGGTAGGTTCATAAACTCTTTTAAGCTCAATCTTTCATAACTCTTCTGATTTACTTTGAATCTGTTTATTTGCCATCTGTTGCCTTCTTTTTCTCGTCTGTCTTCAAGTTTTTGATTTTTTATTGCTAAAATGCCTGGAATTGTTCTTGTCATATCCGCTTTCTGTTGCTAGTATCATGTCTGGTTCATTACTTTCTTGTTCTTCACATACTTACTTAGTGCCTGTGTATTTGGCTTTATTATTTGAATTTTGTCATCTTCTTGACTCTGATTTTTCTCTTCTTGTTTTTCTTGTTGTATTTCCAGATTCTTGCCTTCGTTTCTGTTTTCTGCATAGTCTTAGAACCATGTCCCTCCTTGAAATTGTTGCCGAGATAATGGTAGAGAAGCTCTCCCAGCTGACTGTCAATGCTGAACCACCGTCAACCGTTGAAGTAGATTAATCCGACGTTCTTGCCTTAGTCCCTAGTTCTTAGGGTCTTTATCTTTGTACTTTTGTTTTCTTTGCATATGTAACCTTTTTTGCTTCTGAAAAATGTCTGCTGTTGGCCGATGTTAACATTCCTTGCTCCTTGATTATCATTCCTTCTTCCACTGTATTTGATAGCCATGTCGGGTAATTGAGTTCTCGGATGGCCCTGAGCTCCAGAAGCCTGTCTACTTCTTCCTCTACTACTGCGACGTGCATCAACGTTAGCCCTCTTGCTCGTTGGTTTACAGGTTTGGCCGACCTGTCGACGTTCAATTTGTGGCATGTGACCTCGGGATCGATGCTAGGCATTTCATAAGGTGTCCAATCGAACACCTCTATATTTGCTCTCAAAAAAAATTCCAGTTCTCTTTCTTCTTCTTCGGCTAAGCCCGAGTCGATAAGAAAGAAGCGTTCTTGATCATCCTCTTGGATGAGGGCTTTCTTTAGTGCTTCTTCACTCTTCTCGGCTGGTTCCTTGCCGATATCATCTAGGTCCTTTATGTCCTCATCTTCAATCTCTGCCTTCTCCGATTTTCGAATGCTGCAGGTGGATTTTATTGCTGCCATGGAGCAATTCTCCGCCTGCAGTTGATCCCTTCTGACTTCTTCAATCCCATGTTCTGTTGGGAACCGCAGTAGTTGATGCAATGTTGAGGGAACTGCCCCCATTGCATGCAACCATGATCTTTTCAAGATTTGTAAGGAGATGGAGTGTCGATGATGGTGAATTCTATTGTGATCTTTCTGGTGCCAGCCTGCACCTCCAAGCTTACTGCTCTCAGTGCCCATGTCGGCGTTCCATTGAACCCAACCATTGGGCCATTGGGTTGCTCCATATCGTTTGGATGAAGGCCGAGCTCCTTGTAACATCGGACATACATGATGTCACAAGAGCTTTCTTGGTCAATCAGGCTGCGTTTCACTTGGCACTCCCCAACCTGGAGGGATACTACCAAAGCATCATTATGTGGGTGCTGGACCATCTCGAGGTCGGCTTCGGTAAAGACACTACTGGTCCCAAGCACTCATCTGGCCAATGTCTCTTGTCCTCGACTTGGTAGACATGTTGCAGGTGCTTTACCTTCTGACTCTCTCCCCTAATTTCGTTCTCGTTGACCCTCGAGTGAATTACATTAATTACCCGAGGTCTTTCTGCCTGAGGTTGTTGTGCTGGGGGAGGCGGAGCTGCTGGCGCCTGAGGCAGTTTTGCCTGTTCTTCTCTTGTTCTGGTCTCATCGACGAGGTCCCTTCAGATCGCCTTGCCTCATCAGATCTTCTAAGTGTGCTATTAGTGTTTCTGCAGACCTAAGTCATATGCCCGCCATCAATATACACCTTTAACTGTGCAATCTCCTCGAGGTGTAACACCTTGGTTGTATCCATTAATCAGTTTATCTCGGTTTTTGACCTAATATTTGAAAAATATTTATCATAACATTTCCACAAGTGTTATTTACAACTTGATACTTCACTTTTAGCAAGACTTCTGTCTTCAAACTTCTTCCAAGTCTTGGCAATATGGTAATCTCGGCAAGTATGTAGATACTTCTTTCAACATAACCTTGATTTAACTTGTAAATTTTCGCTCGTTCAACTTGCAAATTTTTGCTCAAAAAATTTCAACAAGTATTTAACCATAGTCTTCAATCTTGTAAACTCTTCTCAAGTTTCAACAAGTGTTTGAGCATCTTCTCAGTTTAACCTAACTTGTAAATTTTTCTCAAGTTTCAACATCATTTCGGCTTAACTTCGGTTAAGCATTATCTCAGTTTAACTTCGGTTAAGCATCATCTCAGCCCAACTTCGGTTAAGCATTATCTCAGTTTAACTTCGGTTAAACATCATCTGGGCTTAACTTCGGTTAAGGATAATCTCAGCCTAACTTCGGTTAAGCATTATCTCAGTTTAACTTCGGTTAAACATCATTTGGGCTTAACTTTGGTTAAGCATCATCTCGGCTTAACTTTGGTTAAGCATTATCTCAATTTAACTTTGGTTAAACATCATCTAGGCTTAACTTCGGTTAAGTATCATTTCGGCCTAACTTCGGTTAAGCATTATCTCAGTTTAACTTCGGTTAAACATCATCTCAGCTTAACTTTGGTTAAAACATCATCTTTGCTTAACCAACTTGTAAATTGCTACAAATTTCAACAAGCGGTAAACATTATATCGGTTTAACCAACTTGTAAATTGCTACAAATTTCAACAAGCGGTAAACATCATATCGGTTTAACCAACTTATAAATTGCTACAAATTTCAACAAGTGAAGGTAAACAATTATCTCGGCTTAACTTCAACTTGTAAATTGCTACAAATTTCAACAAGTGAAGGTAAACAATTATCTCGGCTTAACTTCAACTTGTAAATTGCTACAAATTTCAACAAGTGAAGATAAACAATTATCTCGGCTTAACTTCAACTTGTAAATTGCTACAAATTTCAACAAGCGTTAAGCATTACTTTGGTTTAACTCCAACTTGTAAATTGCTACAAATTTCAACAAGCGCTAAGCATTACTTCGATTTAACTTCAACTTGTAAATTGTTACAAATTTCAACAAGTGATAAACGCATTCTTCTTCTCTCTGCCCCCAGTGTGAACTTAAAATCCACTTGGGTTCTCATCATACATGTAGCTTCGACCTTGTCGCCGAGGTTGAATTCAAGCCGAGGTTGTCAGCCTTGGTTTCTCTATTGATCTTATTTGGCTCCAACCTGAGTTGGATTTTCGGCCTCGCATCGGCGAGCCGTTTCTCTTTTCTTGTTCTGACGCCTTTGTTCCCGGCATGTCCTCCTCGGCCATAGCATACTTCTCAATTCTGGCCAACTTTAGTATGATCTTATGTGTTTCCTTTTTATCTTCTGGGATCTGGGATCTGCTCATTGTGCTCTTCTCTTCTCGGACTCAGGTGCCGAGATCTTATCTTCTGGAATCTTGGACCTGCTCACTCAGGTTGAGCTCTTCTCTCCTCGGACCTACTCATCTAGGCCGAGATCATGTCTTCTAGGATCCGGGATCTGGAATCCGGGATCTGCTCACTTAGGTTGAGCTCTCGTCTTCTCGGGCCTACTTGTCTAGGCTAAGATCATGTCTTCTCGAATCCGGGATCCAGGATCTAGAATCCGGGATCTGCTCACTCAGGATGAGTTCTTCTATACTTGAATGTTATCTCCTTGGGAGTGCTCATGCCCCCTGTCTTTGCATCCCTTCTGGAAGGGTCTTCGTTCCTCCGCAGGTATCTATCCTTCCATATCTGGAGGTCATCTTCGTTGTAGTATCCGCTTCGATTTGTTGTCTTTGGCGCGTCACCTTCTTGGCCAGCGTCTTTTACTCCGTGACTCTGGTCACGAGTTTTTGTGTTGCGGTTGTCTCCTTCAACGTCGAGATCGATAGGTCTCCCACTCCCAGCAGGAGCGTTGTCTCTAATCTGATCCTTCTGTCCGTCATTGGCCATCTATTCTTTTTTCTTTCCCACAGATGGCGCCAAATTGTGTGAGTGATTTTCTGACCACACTGCCCGCTTAGTAACCAGCTGGAGAGCACCGGCAGAATAGATGGAACTTGCCTGACCTACAACAGAAAGAGAAGTCTCCGGCGGTGGTTCAACCACCCGGGGGCACTCCGACGATCAAGTTAGTATATCTCTCAAAGATAATCAAGTGCTAAACTCACAAGCTTGAGTATCAAAAACATACCTTAGACCCATGGGCGTGCCTCTCTTTTATAGCCAACATAAACTTAGTCCCAATAGAAGCCTGACTTCTATGGACTCCCATTCAGTGCTTACTTTGGATTTCACAAGAGATAAAGATAAAACTCCCTAAGAGCTTTATCCTTATCTTAGCAAAGTTCCCTCTTTACTCTAGGACCCTTGCCCCTTATCCATTTATCTCGGATTTCGATATCTTCGGAGATAACCTCGGCCTTGCCGAGATCACCTCGGCGTCACGACCAGGACACATGGCACCTCGGCTGACACGTCGGCGTCACCTTGCTACGTGTTGGTACGCAGAAAATATATCCCCACATTATTTATTACTTCATATGCATTTTTTCAGTGTTATTACTTTTGTGTGTATATATTTTTTCCCTAATATTTATCATTCTCTCTCATCTACCCATCTTCTCTTAAAATAAATCATTTTCTTCGTTGTTACATTTTGCAAATTTGATGATATGCGAAAATCATTACAAAGTTAGTGTAATATTATTTCTTATTTTATATACATTTTTTTTCAATATTTGTTACTTTGTGTGTATATATTTCTTTTTCTCAATATTTTTCAATTCATCTATACATTTTTTCATCTTCTCAATTTTTATGTTCCTAATATTATATTTTTCAGTTCATCTACACATCTTTTCATCTTCTCCATTATTATATTTTGTATGGTTTGAGCTTGCTTGCTTTTTAATTTGTGTCTGGTGTTTGTTTTTCGATTTAATCAAATTTGATTTGTTTCTTCTCACATCTATCTACATGTCTATATCTATCTATCTATACTACCTATATAAGCAAATGTAGTCTTATGTAACCTCCAAATATTTATTCCTAACTTCTCATAATTTTGGAGGAAAAAATTAAATATGTGGCACCATAAATTTAAATAATGAAAAAAATAAAATAAAAATCCATAGCCTTTCAAATCCCAATCCCAATCCCAATCCCTAATTTTCTGTGAATTCCAAAAATACAAAAAATTATATGACAGATACTCTTCAAAAATATTCCATGTCTATCCATCTCCATAAAACATAAAGTAAAACTAATAGACAGATATAACACACACACACACACACATACACACATACCTATATCTCTCTGAAACCTCTCATCGATCTCTTAATCCCTCTTCATACATAATTACACTACTACAAATAATCCCAGCAACCCACCACCTTCTCACAGAGCACTTCATCAGTGACCGTATAATTGGCCTCAACGTGGTTGATGGTGACCACCATCCCGCCTCTTGAATTACTAGTAAAGATTCATCGAATGCATGTCTCGATTTTTCTTTTCTTTAATAATTTATTTTTTGTTCCAAGCATTTGTTGTAACACCCCAAATAAATACAATAACCCATCCTCAATATTAGTAAATAACGACAAAGATAAAGTAATTATCTTCCATTAGCTTCCAATTAGGTTTACAAAAGGGTAACATAAGCAGATATACATTCACAAGTCTAACCCTGAATCTATAGCATATGGTACATAATAGAATGCACATTGAGCAAATAAGAAATGCCCTAAGGGCTTACAATTTTCCAAGACAGTGCTTGGTTACAACAAAATAGATTTAAATCCAATACAGTTAAAAGTTAAAGCCCTAGGCTTGTATAAGTAGATACAACAAAATAAATAAGATGAAGCCCTTCATTCCAAGTCCTCCCAAGCTATTGTCTTGGTGGAGGCATATCATCAGCACCTGAAAATGGTTTTCCTACATAAGGTGAGTCAAATTCCAGTAGAAATAATCCAACACAGCATATGAAACTTAACAAAGATATAAGGGTGAGATGCATATGCAATGCTAGTGACAAAAGATTTTGTATCTTTTTCAAACCATGCAATGACAGATTTATATCACAATTCATAAAACATTCTCTTTTTAATGGAAAACAGTACAGTGAATCATATCTCTGAGAATCTCTCAAACAAGTATCACATTTCACAAAAATTTCGTCCGCGGGAAACCGTAAACCAGCACTCATGTAAACGTAGGTTATACAAGCACTACTACTGTAATTTTATAAATATTTTGTCTGCGGGATCGGCACTCATGTATATGTAGGCTATACAAACACTACTATTGTCATTTTACGGATATTTCGTCCGTGGGATCAGCATCTATGTATACATAGGCTATATAAGCACTACTATTGCCATTTTATAGATATTTTATCCGCGGGATCGGCACCTATGTCTATGTGCAATTTTTGGGGCTTTCATCCTTGACATACAGGCCAACTTATTTGATGTAACAACAACTCCTTCCCAGATTCACCCATTTCCTTAAAACAATATGCATTTCCACGAAATAAATATACAACAATTCTCAATACAAATGGATGATAAATTAGTTTTCAATTCTCCTAATTCTCATGCAATTTCTACAATAATCATAGTTATCCTCTACCGATAATCTAAAACAGATATCTCTAAACAAATAAATAATTTCAATAAAGATAAACTTTTTAAATTTCAAGATGTGAGTGATAATACATATCTAACTCTACCATCCTCATCCATAACAACTCAATGTCACCATTTCAATATCAATTCCATTAATCAATACAAAATCAACATTTGAGATTTCTAGGGCAAAACCCTTTTTCCTTTATAAAATCATTTCCCAAGGTAAACACCCTTCATTTCATCATGCCTCAACAATACACATCTATCCACAATCTTTTCCAATAAACCATTTGAAAACCCCTCTTTTGTTTTCTAACCAAAATCTGAGATTGTTCAAAAATCCATTTCTTTCACAAGGTGGTTTTATAAAAACAAATAACTAAGTTAAAACTTATTAGGAAGTGTGAAGAATCCCTACCTCAAGCTTAGAAGGATGGAAGAGAAGAACTTGGAAAAACCCAACGTTGGTGAAACCACAAACCTCTTAGATCAAAAAGAAGCTCTTGACATGATCTATAATCTACCTCAAATGAGCAAGATGAAAATACCTCTAGGTGAGTAGATCTGAAGATTTAAGTGGAAAAGTAAAGTTTAGAGAGAGAGAAGAGGAACCCACAATGTAGAGAGGAAAAGAGAAAGAAAAAAAAAATGAGAGGAAAATATTTTAGAGCCTATTTATAGTGGCTAGGTACTAATAGAATAATAGTCCCAAGGTCAAATGAAAAGAACAAGTCAAAAATTCCCAAAAAGTAGGGCCCAAACCGAACAAAATCTGGAAAAAGACTCACAGGGGTCGACCCTTGCGACAGCGGTGTCAACCCTCAGGACGAAAAGTTAAGACACTAATGCTTTGCAGCAGACAAGGGTCGACCCTAGGAGATAGAGGTGTCAACCCTATTTTTCATAATGCAACCCAGAACCAAACAGCAAGGGGAAGGTCAACCCTAGGAACTCAGGGTGTTGATCCTAAAAACCAGTAGCAACATCAAGAGCAAAGCAACAGACAAGGGTCGATCCTAGGAAGATTGGAGTCGACCCCTGTAGCTGAACAGAACAAAAGAAAGAAGACAGTGTCAACACCACCAAGGCTGGTGTCGATCCCTGAAGCCAAAACCAAACATAATAGGACGCAAAACAGCTGCTACGGACATGATTTTCCAGATTCAAAAGTAATAAATGGGTCGGGTTAAATCATGATTGCTATATTTGTGATTTTGTATTTTGATTATAAAGATTACAAAAGATTGCACACTTTTTCTTGATTAGGTATAAGGGAAAAATAATAATAATAATAATAAAAGATAGTTTTGATAGTCAATAAAAAACAAATTTATTTGGATACCTATGATAAAATAGTAGAATTATATATTCTCAAGTGTAAATTGTCACGCCTCGGATTTACACGGTCCGGCTTACGTGAATAAACCACCCAACGATGAAGAATAGATAACAACTCTCATGCAAATGAATATAATATAGTCACACAATACATATGTTTATTTGGTTTTATACATTCCTAAATATAACATCTATGTCGAATGGATGTTCTGTAAGTAAAACATGCACAGATGTTATAAAATCAAATTAAACGCCCTGAGGCTTACATCATACCAAGGGTGTAACCTTTACAAGAATGACACATGGTCAATAAATAACATAAATGGCCTTTGGCCTACAAATAAGAGAACCACCCTACACGATTCTGAACACAGCTTCACGTCTCAGTTTACATCCACACATGTACACCTGAAAAACATTTTCAGCCACGCACGTACGGTGAGTATAAAGCCTAGTAGAGAATATTTCAAGAAACTAAACATGCTCCACTAACATAAATGATCATGATGCAATACATATATATAATATGCCCAAATGCATTTTCAAATCCATTTGATTTCTCAACAAAATCCTTTCTTTCCAATTTTCAAAACCTTACGTTTAATCAAAATGTTTTTTCTAAGTTCAAATCATCTGTTTGATATAAAATCCCTTTCCAAAGACCGATCCAGGAATCTCAATACGAACTAGCAAATACATTGCTAAATCAAATGCGAATACATCGCTAGACAACAACAAATACGTTGTTAAAACTGTGTGGGTGATTTTCTGACCACACTGCCCGCTTAGTAACCAGCTGGAGAGCACCGACAGAATAGATGGCACCTGGCTGATCTACAACAGAAAGAGAAGATTCCGGCGGTGGTTCGTCCACCCGGGGGCACTCCGACGATCAAGTCAGTATATCTCTCAAAGATATATCAAGTGCTAAACATACAAGCTTGAGTATCAAAAGCATACCTTAGACCCATGGGGGTGCCTCTCTTTTATAGCCAACACAATCCTAGTCCCAAAAGGAGCCTGGCCCTAATAGATTTAGGATTACTGCTAATCTGGGACTCTCAGTGGGATTAGGATAAACTCTCTAAGAGTCTTATCTTTACCCAAACTAAAGTCTTCTCCCAATCTAGGACTCTTGTCCATATCCAAGTTGAGTTCCCTCTTCATTCTAGGACTCTTGTCCCTTATCCGCTTATCTCAGATTCCGATATCTTTGGAGGCAACCTCGGCCTAGCCGAGATGACCTCGGCACAACGACCAAGACACGTGGCACCTCGGCTGACACGTCGGTGTCACCTTGCCACGTGTTGGTACTCAGAAAATATTTCCCCACAACTGCCCCCTAGGTTCTATTACCTCGGCATTCTGAGGTGATGGAACCTATATCGATATTCCTTTCTATATATTTGGCTCAAAAAACTGTTTAGCCAAGATCATTCATTTCAGGCCGACGTGTTCTCTTCGGAGAATAAGAATTCAAATGTATCCCTTCATGCGTATGAGCTGTCATACATCAATTTTCAACCGTTTTACTCACGCGTTATATCCTTATTGGCCCGTGTCCGTGACGCGCCTGTAAGCCGTCTTCCCTCTGTCTGCGCCGTCTGACGCACGCGTTCCTCCAGGAGCAATAAATGCCCTGTTTTGCCGCCGTTTCAAGTTTTTGATAAAACCTTTCTTTCTGTCTTCTCTTTTTTACTTTATGCATTCGAATTTCTGGCTCTCTCTCTCTCTAAACTTTCTCAAATCCACCATTGTTCTAACTCCAAGCTCTACAACCGTCTTCATTCCTCTATTTCAGCGAAGCATTCGCCGTTCTGTTGTGTCTGCAATCGTTGCCTTACCTCGGCGACTTTTATTCCGGCTCCATTTGTTCTGGCAAGATTTTGTTCCTCTTATTCCCAATTTCTTCTATGCGCTTTTGTTTACTTGCTGCCATTTTTGTTTTGTTCAAACCTTGGATTGTTCATCTGGATGTGTTTGTTCCATGATTTTGCTCATATCTTGAACACTTGCACTATTTCAACACTTTTCTTGCCACTGTTCTTGACTTGTTTACTTCTGTATTTCTTTCCCTTTTGAGAACCATACCTCTATTCGTTGATTCTGAAACGTCATTCTGTGTTTCTTGTTTTCTGTTTTTTTTTTTTTTTTTTCTTTCCAGATCTCTATCTTTAATTCTTGCTTTTCAATCTTTGCCTTCATAGTTTTAGGTTTGGGATTTGTTTGTAGAACCTTTAATTTAGGAAAAACTGAAACAATCCTTACCAGCATATACCTAGGGTTTCGCCAAAGTCCGGATAACCCCTTAAGAACACCTTTCTTTCTGAAACCTAGCCCTTTGTTTTTAGGTCGACGTTATGGGTATGTGGAGGCATAGGGTAGATACCCCAACCAAACTCGAGTACTTTAGGCGGGAGTTCTCTATTCCTGCCGACGTCCATCTGAGGCTGGCTGAAGATAGTGACTCTATCATGCCCACAGATGATTCAATGTCCTTTCCTATAGTAGCTTTTACTGAGTGCGGACTCCGGCTCCCACTTAACATTCTTTTTCGTGAAATTCTTCATTTTTATAAGTTGAACCCTATGCAACTGGCCATAAACTCTTATCGAGTGATCAATGGCATCATAGCCCTAGCTAGGCAGGAGAATGTTAGGATCACCCTTGCCGATGTACAATATTGTTATACCATGTGCCCTTTTAACCTGAAGGAAAGAGGTTACGTCTACTACCTCAAGTCGAGGTCTACTGAATTCAAAATTGTAGCCGACCTCCCGGACTCCAACAAGGGAGCCGGGGATGACTTTGTCATTGTTTCGGGAAATTGGGAATTTGGTCCAGACGAAGATGTTCACCTCTACCCTCTTCCTCGAACAGTTAAAGAGGGCAAGGGTAAGAGCCCAGCGCCAATACTTTATTTCTTTTCCAAGTCTTCAAAACTTTCTGTTTCTAATGTCTTGTTTGTTTGTCCTGCAGATCTTCATCAGCCACCAAAAAACTTCCGCCAATCCTTCTTCCCTGGAAAAGATTTAAAGAAGCTTCTAAATCTTCCAATCCACAAGCGTAAGGCTCCCCTGTTACTGAATTTTATTCCCACATACAAATCCACACTGCCCGACGTCCCAAAAAGAAAGAAGAAGAGCCTATCTCCTCTCTCTGCTTCCACTCTACAAACAGAATCAACATCTCGGGCTGACCAAGGGTCAACCTCTGATCCAGCCGACCAACCATCAACTTCTGGCCCATACCTAATCCCAATTCTAGAAAGAAAACGTCGGCAAAGACTCGTAAAAACTCCTGAGATGGGTCGCCTGAAGCCTGTTGCCCAAGATCTCCTAGCCGACCTTTCAACCGACGTCGATGCTGTTCCGTCCCAACCTTTGCCCCCACCGAAGCCAAAAAGAACTAAGAAGGCCCAGCCTAAGGCCAAGGCTACTGAGGTTGAGGCTGAGGATGCTCTACCCATCTCCAAGCTGGCTGAAAGCAGCAAATCTCAACCTTCCGCTGGGAAGAGGCGTGCAGAATCCCAGCCATCACAATCTACTCAACACAAGAAGCCGAGGTCATCGTCTGCGACGACCTCGGGGTCCAAAAAATCTGATGTTCCTTGGGCTCCCCAAATTACTCTGGAAGATAGGCCCATAATGACCAACGAAAACGCCGATGACATTAATGTCGGCGTTGCCCTTACTACGACGCTGCTCCTTCCTGGTGATTTGGAGCGGAATGCCGGGTATAGTGAATATGAGAACTATGCCCTAATGCTCCAGCACTCTGTTCAAGTAAGCGTTCCTGCTTAGTACTTTTTCTTCTATTCTGTTTTGTACTTAAAAATATTTTCTAACACTTATATTTTCTTTCAGGCCATCCAGCATGCCCACTCATTTTCAATGCAATCTTTCCAGAATCAAGAGAAGCTGGTCGACCTAAGGAGGGAGGTTTCTTCCCTAAAAAAGGAGAATAAATCTCTTGAATTAAAGATGAAACAATTGGAGGATCAGGCCGAGGCTGCCACCAAAGCCCAAACCTTAGCCGAGGAAAAGGCTGAATCTGTTGAGGCCATCAAGACAGTTGCTGAATCCCAAAAGAAAGAGGCCGAGGCGAGAGTGGCCCAGGCTGAGAAGGAACTTCAGGAAGCCTTGGCCACAAAGGAAGCCGAAATCAAAGAGGTTGATGAGAAGGCATATGCTCAGGGCGTAGCCGACGTCACTGAGGATTACAAGCTTCAAGTTAGGCAGGCATGCAACAGGGGATTTTCCCTTGGTTGGATGTCCCTAATAAAAACACTTGATCTCCCTGTTGACTCGCCTTTCCGCAATGCTGATGCTATTCCTCTCCCATTTCCTCCACCTCCACCTTCAAGCCAAGCTGAAGATGAATCAGAGTCTGAGGCTGAGGATGAAAACAACAATGATGATGAGGCCCTAGTGAGGAAATCCAAGGATGCTGCTGAAGCCAAGTCCTTTCCTTCCACTGAGCAGGTCATCAACTTAACTCAAGATAAAGAGGATGGTGAGGTTGAGGAGGTGTCCAAGGAGGCTGTTCCAGGGCAGCTATCATCCGACCTTCTTCTGGCTGAAAGAAGTCTTGATAAAACAATAGCAGAGATTGACGCTGAGCTGGCGGCAGAGAAGGTTGCCGAAGTGGTTTCGCAAGAAACTTCCGAGGTCCAGACCCAAACTGCTCCTAGGGCTGAGGAATCACAACTTTGATGTCTTTCTTTTTTTTTTGTAATTTGTACTTTGTTTCAATTTCTGGACAATGTAAGCTCCCTCTTATGGCCGATGTATGTACACAACTGCAACTATTTTCCTCTGAATGCTTCAATTTTTATTTTCTCTGGATTACTTCTGTGTGATTCTATACTTAGCATGTGTTACACGCCTTTCATATCTTGTCACCTTTGTGCAATCTTCTCGGGGTAACATACCTCGGGTACAATAACTACAAGTTTTACTTCGGCAAGATACTGTCCTGCAAACTTGTCATAGATTTTAACAAGTATGAAACATGTACTACTCAATGTTAACTTTGCAAGCTTCTTCTCAAATTTCAACAAGTATGTAAACAGTGATCTCGGTCTAACCTACTTGTAAATTGCTACAAATCTCAACAAGTGTTAACATATACTGTAAACTGTTCTTAAGTTATAACAAGTGTTAAATAATGATCTACTTGTAAATTGCTACAAATTTCAACAAGTGTTTAAACAATATACTTAGCTTTTACTTCAACCTGTAAATTGCTGCAAATTTCAACGGATGATCACATGTTGGCTTAACATCAGCTCGTAAATCGCTACAAATTTCAACAAGCGTTAAGCATCTTCCTTTGGTTTAGACAACCTATATATTGCTATAAGGGCTTTAAGCAATAACCTCGGCTTCACTTCAGCTTGTAAATTGCTACAAATTTTAACAAGCGGAGAGAAGTAGTAATCTCGGCTTAATTTCAACTTGTAAATTGCTATGAATTTCAACAAGTGAAGATAAGGAATCAGCTTAATTCCAACTTGTAAATTGCTACAAATTTCAACAAGTGAATTAAGGAATAATCTCGGCTTAACTTCAACTTGTAAATTGCTACAAATTTCAACAAGTGAAGATAAGGAATCAGCTTAATTCCAACTTGTAAATTGTTACAAATTTCAACAAGTGAATTAAGGAATAATCTCGACTTAACTTCAACTTGTAAATTGCTACAAATTTCAACAAGTGAAGATAAGGAATCAGCTTAATTCCAACTTGTAAATTGCTACAAATTTCAACAAGTGAATTAAGGAATAATCTCGACTTAACTTCAACTTGTAAATTGCTACAAATTTCAACAAGTGAAGATAAGGAATCAGCTTAATTTCAACTTGTAAATTGCTACAAATTTCAATAAGTAAATTAAGGAATAATCTCGGCTTAACTTCAACTTGTAAATTACTACAAATTTCAACAAGTGAAGATAAGGAATCAGCTTAATTCCAACTTGTAAATTGCTACAAATTTCAACAAGTGAATTAAGGAATAATCTCGGCTTAACTTCGGTTAAGCATCATCTCGGTTTAACCAACTTGTAAATTGCTACAAATTTCAACAAGTGGTAAACGCATTCTTGTTCTCCCTGCCCCCAATGTGAACTTGAGTTCTACTTGGGTTCTCATTATTCATGTCTCCAAAGAACATGTAATTTTATCAGTCATATGTGTTGAAAGAACTCTGAAAAAACTTTATTGATGACATCGGCCAAAAAATAATGCACATCTAATGATAGAAAAATTTCAAATTACAAGTGTTCCAAGGTCTTGGCAGTGCTTTACCCTCGTTATCTTCAAGCCGATAAGCTCCATTGCCTAATACTGAAGTAATTCTGTAGGGTCCTTCCCAGTTTGGGCCAAGCTTGCCCTCTCTGGGATCCTTCTTGTTGCCGACGACTTTTCTCAAGACTAGGTCGCCGACTTGAAATTCTCTTGGATTAACCTTCTTGTTGTAAGCTCTAGCAAGCTGTTGCTGGTATACTGCCAGCTGAATTGCAGCTTTTTCTCTTCGTTCTTCCAGAAGATCCAGATCTCGGGCCAAGAGTATGTCATTGGTGCCATTCTCTACTCCCTGGGTCCTGATCCCTGGGATGCCGATCTCTAATGGGATGACTGCTTCTGTGCCATAAGCCATGGCAAAGGGGGATTCCTCTGTTGATCTTCTCGGCGTAGTTCGATATGCCCAAAGCACGTTGGGCAATTCGTCTACCCACTTTCCTTTTGCTGCTTGCAGCCTCTTCTTTATTCCATCCAAAATTACTTTGTTGGATACTTCTGCTTGCCCATTACTTTGTGGAAAACTTGGTGTTGAAAAGTAATTTTTGATCTTGAATTTCGCATAAAAGTTCTTGATGAGTTTGCTGTCAAACTGTGTTCCGTTGTCGGCAACTATTGCTCTTGGAATACCAAATCTGGTGATGATGTTTCTCTATATAAAGTTCTTGACGTCCACATCTCGGATTTTGGCAAGAGGTTCTGCCTCTATCCATTTTGTAAAGTAATCTGTTGCCATCAGCAAGTATTTTCTCTGTCCAGTTGCCTAGGGAAGTTTCCCAACCAGATCTATGCCCCATTGGGCAAACGGCCAAAGGCTGGATACTGGGTTTAGGTCAGCAGCTGGCTGATGTATCAAAGGTGCAAACTTTTGGCATTGTTCGCACTTCTTTTCATAGGCTTCAGCATCCTTCTGCATGTAGGGCCACCAATACCCCTAGGTAATGGCCCTGTGGGCTAATGATCTGCCCCCAGCGTGGCTTTCACAAATTCCTTCATGAATTTCATATAGGAAATCTTCAACCTGCAAAGGGTGTACACACCTTAAAAGGGGTCCAGTGAAGGATCTTCTGTAGAGGTGTCCATCTTCTGTCAGACAGAATCTTGCCGATTTCAGCCTGACTTTGTGCGCCTCCTTACGATCTTCTGGCAGCTTTCCTTCTTTCAGGAATGCAACAATTGCATCCATCCAGCTTGGCCCCATGTCCACACACATTGCTTGCTGCTCTGTGTTCTCTTTTTCTATGCTCGGGCCCGACATATAGTCGATCATAATTGTCCTTGTTTTTCCAGTATGTATTGAACTTGCCAGGTTAGCCAACGCGTCGGCGTAGGTGTTGTCATCTCGGCTAACTTGGAGTAGTCGACAGTTTTGAAATTGGGCTGCCAATCTTATGACCTCTTTTGCATATGCCGACATCCTTTCGTCCCTGGCTGCAAATTCACCTGTGGACTGGTTAACAATAAGTTGTGAATCACAAAAAACTATTACCTCATCTGCTTCTGCTGCTGCTGCCAGTTTTAGCCCTGCAATTAATGCTTCGTATTCCGCTTCATTGTTTGAGGCCTTGAACCCCAAATGGATGGACTGTTCTATTATTTCTCCATCTGGAGATATCAGTAGTACTCCTGCCCCTGCTCCTTGTCGGTTTGAACTTTCATCGACAAACAGTCTGAATGAGTCGCCGATGTAGATGCTGCAGGGTCTGAGTTTTTCCTTCCTTTGCTCTTTGGTCTTTGGCTGAGATTCTCCTTGCTTGCTGGGACAATGCTCATCCTGGCTCAACGGTGCCCGATGTTCGGTGGTTTCGAGGGTGAATTCTGCCACGAAGTCGGCCAAAACTTGGCCTTTAATCGCTGTTCTCGGCCTGAACTCTAGATCATACTGACCTAGGGCTACGGCCCATCTTGCTATCCTTCTTGTTAAGTCTCCTTGTTGTAATAAGGACTTCAATGGATGTTCAGTTAAGACCACAATTTTATGTGCCTGAAAGTAATGGTTCAGCTTCTTTGAAGCCATTACTAAGGCTAGTATTAATTTCTCCAGTGGTAGATACCTTGTTTCTGCGCTGGCCAGAGTTTTGCTTACATAGTAAACAGCCTTTTGCTCCCATTTTTCTTCTCGGATTAGTACTGCACTGACTGCGTGTTCTGAAACTGCCAAGTACAAATATAGTTCTTCCCCTGGTTCTGGATTGGAAAGAACCGGAGTCGTGGTCAAGTACTTCTTTAGGTCGGTTAAAGCGGCTTCGCATTCTTCTGTCCACAGAAAATCTGTGGCTTTTTTCACTAAGTTGAAGAAGGGTCTGCATTTATATGAGCTTCTGCTGATGAATCTGTTTAGGGCTGCGGCCCTTCCGATAAGCATCTGAACCTGTTTTGCCGACGTCGGGCTTTGCAGCTCTAGGATGGCCTTGATTTGGTCTGGGTTGGCCTCAATGCCCTTTTTCGTTACCAGATACCCCAAAAACTTACCCGATCCAACTCCAAACGCGCACTTTGACGCGTTGAGTCGGAGCCGATATGTTTTGAATATATCAAAGACCTCTTTTAGGTCGGCAAGATGACCCTTAGATTCCTTGGTCTTCACGACCATGTCATCGATGTAGACTTCTACCGTTTTACCAATCAGGTGCTTGAACATTTTTGTTACTAACCTTTGGTAAGTTGATCCTGCGTTTTTCAACCGAAAAGGCATTACCTTGTAACAGTATAGTCCTTTAGGGGTGATGAACGCGGTTTTCTCTTCGTCTGGAGGGTACATGGCAATCTGGTGGTACCCTCTGTATGCATCCAAAAAACTCATCCTTTCATGCCCTGAAGTTGCATCTACTAGCTGGTTAATCTTGGGCAGAGGAAAGTTTTCTTTGGGGCAGGCTTTGTTGAGGTTGGTAAAGTCTACACAAACTCTCTATTTGCCGTTCTTCTTCTTCACCACTACTGTGTTGGATAGCCAAGTTGGGTAGTGAACTTCTCGGATGGCCCTGGCCTCCAGAAGTCTATCTACTTCTTCTTCTACTGCTTCGACGTGCATCAACGTCAGTCTTCTGGCTCGTTGAATCACAGGTTTTGCCGACCTGTCGACATTCAATCTGTGGCAAGTGACCTCGGGGTCAATTCCAGGCATCTCGTAAGGTGTCCAGGCGAACACCTCATTGTTGGTTCTTAAAAAATCTTCCAGTTCTCTTTCCTCGTCTTCGGCTAAGCCTGAGCCGAGAAGAAAGAAGCATTCTTCGTCGCCCTCCTGGACAAGGATTTTCTTTAGTGTCTCTTCACTTTTTTCGGTCAGCTCCTTGCCGACATCTTCTAGGACCTCCATGTCTTCGTCTTCAATCTCTGCCTCTTTTGGCTTTCGAATGCTACAAGTAGTCTTCATTGCTGTCATGGAGCAAGTTTTTGCCTGCAGTTGATCTCCTCTTACTTCTTCAATCCCATGCTCTGTTGGGAACCGTAGTAGTTGATGCAGTGTTGAGGGAACTGCCCCCATTGCATGCAACCATGGTCTCCCCAAGATGATGTTATATGGCGAGGGTGTGTCAATCACCATAAATTCTATCTTGATCTTTTTAGTACCAGCTTGTACTTCCACGCTTTCTGCGCCCAGTGGCCATGTCGGCGTTCCATTGAAGCCGACCATAGGGTTGCTGGATTGTTCCAGGTCGTCAGGGTGAAGGCCCAGCCCCTTGTAACATCTAACGTACATGATGTCACAAGAGCTGCCTTGATCTATCAGGATGCGTTTCACTTGGCATTCCGCAACCTAGAGGGATACTACCAAGGCATCATTATGATGTGGATGTTGGACCAACTCCAGGTCGGCTTCAGTGAAAGTTATCATCGGTCCTTGGCATTCTTCAGGCCGAGGTCTTTTGTATCCGACCTGGTTCACGTGCTGTAGGTGTTTTACTCTTTGGGTTTCTCCCCGAATGTCGCTTTCGTTCACCTTTGAGTGGATTACATTAACCACCCGTGGTCCTCCTGCCTGTGGTTGCTGTGCTGGGGGAGGCAGTGCTGCTAGTGCTTGAGGCAATCTTGCCTGTTCTTCTCTTGTCCTGGCCTCGTCAACAAGGTCCCTCAGATGGCCTTGCCTTACTAGGTCTTCTAAGTGTGCTTTTAAGGCTCTGCAACCCTGAGTTGGGTGTCCTTCTTCATTATGGTAAGCACAGCGCCTACCAACGTTTCTTCCCATAAATTCCCCTGGTGCTCTTGCCGGTGCCCTGAAATAGGGTTGATTTCGTATTTGGTCCAGGACTTTATGGATAGGGATTCGGAACACCGTCGTCACTGCCTATTTACCCTTCAATTCTGTTTCTTGTTTGGTCGGCCTGTTGGTACCTCGACCTCGCTTCGGCGAGCCGTTTCCCTTCTCCTGCTTTATCTCTTTGTTTCCCGACGTATCTTCCTCGGCTTTGGCGTACTTCTCAATTCTCGCCATGAGTTCTTCCATGCTTTTTGACAATGTTTTTGCCAAGGACTTCCATAGTGGACAGTCATCTTTCAGGCCATTCTTGAAAGATACGACCGCCACTTCTTGGTTGCATTCGGGTATTCGATTGAATACCTCGTAGTACCTCTTCGCGTAGTCCCTAAGGCCTTCTTCCTTGGTGATTCTTAAAGCCATCAGGGCGTCGACCCTCAAGGGCTGTAGTTTGTTTGTTACAAACCTGGCCACAAACATCTCGGCCAGGCCTTCCCACGTTTTTACGCTTCCCTTCGGTAGTTTATGGAACCAATCGGATGCAATTTCCCCAAAGGATGAGGGGAATACTTTGCAGAGCAATGGCTCGTTCCCACTATATAACGCCATGGACTTTAAGTATAGTCCTACATGAAAGTTGGGATCTGACTTACCATCATAAATTTGGAATCTTGGCATACTGAATCTCTTTGGTGCTTCGAATTTGTCCAGTTCTACCGAGAACGGTGTTCTCGGCTTAACTGGGGATGTCACCTCGGCTTCAACATTCTGCTGCCTCCTTTTGAGGTAATCTCTCAAGTCTTCTTTACTCCTACCTAGAGCTCGGCTATCTCTGGACTTCAATCTTTTTGGCACACTACTTTCGGCCTCGTGGTGGGCCCGTTTCAATCTTTCTCCATGGGTTGTGTCAAAGCAGAGTGCCTGTCCTTGAACATGCCGATGTTCTTTATGCCCTGGATCCTTTATTCGATGTGTCCTTCGGGACTCTTCTTGTCTTGGCTCCTCTCGTCCGATTTCCCTGGAAGGTCGGTGTGAGTGCCTTCCACTCCTGGTGTGCTGAGGGACTTCGGGGATTATCCCTCTTCCTCCTTTCTGGGCATTGGTTGCTGGCATCGGTGTATCCTGCAGTGGGTATGGTGGCTGCATGACATTATTTTGCATCATGAAGTTGACGACCGACTGTAGGTCCGCCAACTTGTTTGCCAAGTCTTTTACTTCCTCATCCCTCCGTAGGCACCTATCCCTTCATATCTGAAGGTTATCTTCGTTATAGTCCTTGCCTTGGTCTGTCTTCTTTGAAGTGTTGCCCTCCTGGCCGACATCTTTCTCTCCGTGGCCCTGGCCATGAGTTTCTATGTTGTGGTTGTCTCCTTCAAAGTCAAGATCAATCGGTCTGCCACTCCCAGCAGGAGTGGCGCCCCCATCGTTTTCCCTCTGTCCATCACTGGCCATCTATTCTTCTAAGATTCCCACAGACGGCGCCAAATTGTGTGGGTGATTTTCTGACCACATTGCCCGCTTAGTAACTAGCTGGAGAGCACCGGCAGAATAGATGACACCTGGCTGACCTGCAACAGAAAGAGAAGATTCCGGCGGTGGTTCGTCCACCCGGGGGCACTCCAACGATCAAGTCAGTATATCTCTCAAAGATAAATCAAGTGCTAAACTCACAAGCTTGAGTATCAAAAGCATACCTTAGACCCATGGGGGTGCCTCTCTTTTATAGCCAACACAATCTTAGTCCCAAAAGGAGCCTGGCCCTAATGGACTTAGGATTACTGCTAACCTGGGACTCCCAGTGGGATTAGGATAAACTCTCTAAGAGTCTTATCTTTACCCAAACTAAAGTCTTCTCCCAATCTAGGACTCTTGTCCATATCCAAGTTGAGTTCCCTCTTCATTCTAGGACTCTTGTCCCTTATCCGCTTATCTCGGATTCCGATATCTTCGGAGGCAACCTCGGCCTAGCCGAGATGACCTCGGCACAACGACCAAGACACGTGGCACCTTGACTGACACGTCGGCGTCACCTTGCCACGTGTTGGTACTCAAAAAATATTTCCCCACAAAAACCATTTTCCAAACATCCTATTCTAAGCCAACATAATAATAAATAAAATTGGTAAATCTCCAATAAAAATACAATCTTTGACGAAAATTTCGTTCGCGGGAAACTGCAAACTGGCACCCATGTAAACATAGGCCATACAATCGCTACTATTGTGATTTTACAGATATTTCGTCCGTGAGATCGACACCCTTATATACGTAGGCTATACAACCGCTACTATTGCCATTTTACGGATAATTTCATCCGCGCGATCGACACCCATGTATACATAGGCTATACAAGCCCTACTATTGCCATTTTACGGATATTTCATCTGCAGGATCGACACCCATGTATGCATGTGGTTTTTACAACTTTTACCATGGACACACAGGCCAACTTATTGGATGTAAAAACAACTCCTTCCCAGATTCATCATTTTATTTACCCTTTTCAATAGCACAATACATGTAATTCAAAATATTATTTTTTCTAAAATAATGTGAATGTTCCAAAATATAATGTGAGAATTTCTAAAACCTCTTTCCAAAACGTACAGTTTCAATTTCAACAATGCATTACATGCTCCATGATATAAATGATTTCAAATTGCTTAATCCACATACAATTTTTAACACACGGCAATGCTATCCTCCACCGATAGCCAAAAAAATTATCTCTATTGCAATAGTTAAAAGATAACAATATAAATATATTTTCCAAAAGAGTAACAACAACGATTTTCAAAATTTCACAACCATTTTCTTCCCATCTCTTACCAAAACCAAGCTCATTTTTCATTGTTTTCCAACACAAGCCAAAACCCATGGTTAGAACAAAACCTCATTTTCTTTCAAAATTACTTTTGAATAAAGGAAAGCCACCATGTCAACATATCTCAACCACCAATACAAAATCATAACCTGTTTCAAAAACTCATTTAAAAAATTTCTCTTTTACATTTCAAAACCAAACCCCAAGTTTAACCCCCAACATCCAAATCCATAGATCTTTTGAAATAACAAATAACTATGATAAAAATTATATCAAATGACTACCAAATATAAATAACAAAATAGGTCACAAATATGCTACCAAACTCATATTGAGTTTAGGAAATAGATCCTACCTCTTGAAGCGAAGAGGAGAACTCGAAAAAACTCAAAGGCGATGAAACCACGAAACTCTTGGATCAAAAGAAAGCCCTTGGTGAAATCTACAATCTTTCTCAAAGGATCAAGGTGAAAAGATGTCTCTAACCAAGTAGATCTAGAGATAAATGTGAGAAAAGTTGTGTTTCTAAGTGAGAGAGAGATTCAAGGTTTAAAGAGGGGGGGAGAGAGAGAGAGAGAGAAGAAAAAGTGAATGAGAAAAGTGTGTTTGGGGTCTTTTATAGATCCTATTATTCTATAAAAGACCCTATACATACATAAAATTTATAGAAAAAAAATATCATAATTATGATGTGGCAATGTCATTTTGGTAAGTAAATTTAAATTTTAAAAAATTATAAGTAGCACTCTTATCTAATTTTTAATCTACTACCTCAATTCTTCTCTTATTTTTGAGTTTTTTTTTTTATAAATTTTTTATTACAAATTTTAAGAAATTTTAAGTGGCATTTCACTCTTATCCAAATTTTAAACTATTACTCTCTCCAATTCTTCTATTATTAGAATTATATTTTATTTTATTTTATTTTTTAAGTTTATCTTATTTTATTTTTTTAGTTTTTAAGTTTGAACGTGATTTTTTTTTTTTTCAATCTTCATTTGATGTTAATTGAATTTCTCTCTATCTCTTTTTTCTAGGATTCATCTATTTTTTTATTCTTATATTCTTATAGTTTATTTTCAAATTTAAACTTTATTTCTTTTATCTTTTTTATACATAGTGAGATAAATCAAATATCACCATCTAAATTAGCATCATAGTATTTAACAGTGAATTTTTAACATTGTTCACCACTTTTTATTACTTGCTTGTGTATAGTACGGATTACCGGTAGAAAGAAATTGAATGTGTAATTAAAAAGCTCTCCCAAAAATGCGTGAGTGTGCGCCCAAGGAACCCTTCACTATGTCGCAAACGGTTTTGTTTTTGGTCGTTAGTCTCAATGTGTACAAACAAAGGAAAATATTTAAAAATTTTAAGAAAATTAATAAATTACAATTTGACATTTATGATGCTTTATTATTGTGTATTAAATTAGACAAGGTTTTTAGGAGTGTCAAATATATTTTTTAAAACTAATTAATTTGAACCTCTTCTTAGTCATTTATTTTATATCAACTTTCCTCTCGATATTCAATAGTCCTTGATATAGGAAACACTATGTCCCAATGAATATTAGTTCAGACCTCAATTTTATAAGTCAAACATCAAATTATGCATTTTATCAAATTATTAATTTAATCCCAGAGATATATCTTCCCAAATAAATATGGCCATAATATTTTTTAATTAATATGTGATATAACGATAATATTACCTAAATATATCACCTGTAATTTACTACTATAACATTATTGGGTAAATGGAGGACAATACTTTTCCTTTTCTTTCTTTTAATTGGCAAATGATAGACAAGACTTGTACATTTAATTTATTTACTAACGGTTGGCACACGGGATGTATGTGCAATTCAAATAAGTAAAAATAAAATAAAATACTTATTATATATTGTGTGTGACTCAAGTGGTAATTTTCTTCATTAGACCTAAAATCTAAGGTTCGAGTTCCACTCCTCCCATCTGTGCGGCGAGCAAATATTCAGGCAAGCCCGCACTCCTTTCTTCCAAATTCCTGCCCGTCCGATCGACTTGCGAACACAATGGTGGTGAGCTACCCGGCGGTGTGTGGCCGGAAAACCCCTCTGACGATCAAGTTAGACGCACACACAGGGATAGAGAGAGAGAGAGGACTGAGTTGTGTTTAGTGTTTATCTCACCAAAAATGTGTCATCCTCAGTATGGGGGGCGCAGACTTGCTTATATACCTTCTGCGCCCCAAATCTACTCCCATTAGTCTCTTAACACGTGGTGATGCTATCCCATCTGTCAGAACAAATCTTGCTAAACACCATCTAACCCAACTGCCAGTCCACTTTACTGGGAGCTCGGCAGCCGGATTGCAGCAGCTCGGCTGCCAACGGCTATGCTGCACTTCAAGACCAAGTGCTCCAATAGCCAAGCTCATTGAGGACCGAGCTCAGCTGCATCTCGGCATAGCCGAACTCGGGACAGCTCATACGAGTTTGCCACCGGCCTTCCTGCCGAGCTAACTCGTGGACCGTGGAACATCCACACCTTGCCTGGCGCCGATCATCTCACTTGACTCGCTTCTATACCATGAAGCCACGTAGCTCGGTCCGACCACGCCTGGCTTGGCGCCGGACATCTCGCTTGACCGGCTTCTATACCATGAAGCCAAATAGCTCGGCTAACCACGCCTTGCCTTAACCGAGCAAAACCTTTCAGGATAGGCCCGTTTCACCGCGACCCAAACTTGTGTGGCCCAAATCTGCCCGGCCATTACCCCGGCCCAAACCAAACCATAAATCTCCCTCTCACCATCTATTTAATTTTTTTTTCATTTTAAAGAAAAAAATAGATACTGTAGAGGTTGTTTTAAGGACACCACCGAACGTGTTCACTTTATAATAGTACTAGAGGTTATTTTAAAAGAAAAGTGAACACTTTGCAGCATAATGATAGAAGGCTTTAGGACACCACCAAATGCATTCACTTTATAATAGTGCTAGCGGATGGTACACACGATGCGCGTGCAATTCAAATAAGTAAAAATAAAATAAAATATATATTATAGGACTTAAGTGATAAGATTCTTATTTATTATACTCAATGTTCGAGTCTCACTCCTAGGTGTGTTCACCTTATAATAGAATAAATGAATGAAGGAAAAAAAAAAACAAAACAAAACAAAAAGAGAAAAAAAAAAAGAGAAATAATATCATTTTAAACATTCAATGACATTTAAAATGTAATGTACAAACCATATGTCAAATTTCTATCAATTTATTTTACGGATACTTTTATTTTTCTCATAAAAGTTCACATTAAAAATAATAATAATAAATTAGGAGGATGAAATGTTACAATTTATAATTAATACTGGCCCCGTTTGGGTAAGAAGGGAGTTGCTTAGTTGATTAAGTTATTTAGTAAGATTTTGTTTATTAGGATAATGCCAGAGAAGTGGAGGAAGAGTATTTTAGTGTCAATCTATAAGAATAAAGGAGATGTCCAAAACTATAACAACTATAGAGCAATCAAGCTAATGTGTCATATAATGAAAGTGTGAGAGAGAGTGATGGAACGTCGATTGCGAGATATAATAGAGGTGCTAGAGAATTCATTTGGGTTTATGCTTGATAGGTCAACAATGGAAGCGATCTATTTATTTTTCTAAGGACAGGAATAGAAAAGTATAAGGAAAAGAAAAGAGAGATTTATATGGTTTTTATTGATCTTGAGAAAGCATATGATAGAGTGCCTCGAGATAAAATCTGGGGGGTGTTAGAAAAAAAATGGGTGACAAAAGGTTACATTGATATGATTAGGGATATGTATGAAGGTGTAGTGACCACTATTAGATTGTCTATTGGAGAACCAAGTGAATTTCTAATTACTGTAGGGTTACAACAAGGATCAATCTTAAGTCCTTCTCTTTTTGCTTTAGTTATGGATGAGTTGACGAGAAATATTCAAGATGATATGCCATGGTATATGCGTTTTACATATGATGTCGTGTCAGTAGATGAAACTAGAGAAAGAGTTAACACCAAGTTAGAGACTTGGAGAAAAGCACTTGAATCTAAAGGATTTAGGATAAACAGAATTAAGATAGAGTACATGGAGTGTAATCTTAGTAAAAGTAACAATGGAAGCAGATAAAAAATGAAGATTCAGAACCAAGAACTATTTAAGAGCGAACATTTTCGTTATTTAGGATTGATTATTACAACGGTTGAGGAGATTGGAGTAGATGTGATCCATATAATTAAGGCGATGAGTCTATTCCAATTATTACATTTTCACTATAATTTTGTCTTTTTGTTTTTGCATGTATATGATCTCTGGATATCATTAGTGTCTCAACCATTTCGGATGTAAGCTTGCTGCGGCAATCGCTCAGCACCCTGTCCACCTACACTAAAAGCTGTTTTAGAAATAATCATAGAAATAGAAACGGTTAGTATATCACGGGTCATCTGTGAAAGCACAAGTCACATAGATTCATTTTGTTTCCATCAATCCAAAATATCAAAATATCCGCTATCATCCACTGGTGGGCTATCTAGATAGAGTTGTAATTCAGAACTACTTATACTTGCATGTTGAGATATTCTTCTACTTTTTATTGTTGAAAAAACACTTAATCTTCCAGTTCGAGATGAGACTGGTGTAGTGTGTGTATTTGCATATACAGTGGCCATGTATTCTTCAAATAATTTTTTGCATGTTTTCATAATATAGGCAAGTTGTTATTGATCAGCGAAAATACGTTCTAAAAATTTTTGTAAATCAATTTCTTTATACCTAGGATGAATTATTATGGCTGAACTTAAAAGATGAGGCAATGAATCAATATATTTATTAAACTTTTCTTTTATTGCAGTAATAATGGTTACATAATATTCATTTTTCATATTTTGTGAAAACTTGCATTCTTCCTGCTAGCATGTGTAAAACAAATGGTGAAGTAGGAATATATAAGAAAATAATTTTGTTACGGTATCAAAAAAATTTTAAAAATCTTTATATAGGGCTACTTGGTGCCAATTAAGTTTCGTGGGAGTCAGTACTTTCCATATTGATGTTGTTGCAAAAAATAAATCTATTTCTTTTCTTTATTTACAAGCTCTTTTTAACATATTATACGTTGAATTATACTTGCTTTTTATATCTAAAATTGATTTTTTAAATAGCATATCTTCTCGTTAACAAATTTTCTTGTATTCTGAAATTCGATTAGCAGAAGACATATAGTAAGAACCACGTTTTTTTTTATTACCAATACAGAAGTCTCATATACATACAACAAATATTACATTTGATAACATGCAATGAATGTTATCTTAAATAAACGATAGCATTCGTTGGCATTCTATGTTAGCCCATGTTATTAAAAGTCTATTATTTTTTATAACTTTCATAGAATGTTATGGATGAATACTATGAAAAGTATATTGCAGCATTCTTAAAATGCTATGAAATGGTTAAAAGTTGATTAAAAATAGAACCATAGCAATTTGTAACTGTTATAAAATCTCTTTTTCAATAATCTAACAACGTTACCATATCATCGCCATTTATGAATGCCATAATAATGTATATCACTTTTTGTGTAGCATTTATTTGATACAATAAATACCTGCTACATTATATATTTAAAAAATCTGAAACTAATAATGTAATAGAAATATTATCATCCATTGCAGAAACAATATTACCGTTCTAATGGAAAGAAAATCTTCATTGACAAATATAAAAATATTATCATCCACTACTTAAAGAATAGCAACCATCATTAAAGGAACAAAATAATTTCATCGTTTGGGTGAAGTACCAAAATATAAATTTCACAACATTAAAATATAGCATATAAAAAGCTTAAGTCCTAAATTTGTCCATTTAAAGGTCAAAATAATCCCTATTCACTCAAATACCCCATTTCTTCACCTATAAATTCCTCACCCTTCAAGCTTGCTTCTCATACGAATTTGATCTCTCTTCTTCATAAAGAAGCTTGCAAAAGAACAAGTAATTAGATCCTCATGGTTAAAAGGGAAATTAAAAAAATAAAAATACGTGCATCTGAACAATCCATAAGCTCGAGTGATTCAATCTTGGTTTCTTACCCAATGAAGTAAGAAAGTTGACTTCATTCAAGAATTAAATATCCAGGTTAGTCACTTTAGATTGATTATATAAGTAAATCAACTGACACCACAAAAAAAAAAATGTTATCATAAATACGAAATAGAGAGTATCTCTTTACATGCAAGATTAAAAAAATAAAATGAGTAGAATGCCAATATTTTAGAACAGTGGTGATTCATACACCCAGTGGAGGTCGACCCCCAGTGAGGTGGCGACCCCCTATTCGTTGAAAACACAAAAAAAAAAAAAAAAAAAAAACTATTTTTTTTGGACCAATCCTGGAGTGACACCTCATTGGGGGTCGACCCCCAGTAGGGGTAGGAAGCTTTTTTGATTTTAGAATTCTTTATTTAAAGTCATAGCCACTATATTACTTGGTCTAGCATATAAAAGCAGAACCCAAGTCATTTGGTTCGGGCATCTATCTCATCATTACTTTCTTGAAATAAGAAATAAAAAATTAAAAAAAAAATCCAATAAGATTCAAAATCATCATATAAGATCCAAAATCATAACAATTCACATCATGCTAAAGGATTTAGTCAAATAAATTACTAAATTTTGGATCCAAAAAAAATTAGATAATGGAATTTAAGGTACACAACATTTTATAGTTACCATGATTTATCTGATATAATTTTTATACTCATTATGTGCTATATATGGATATACTCAAGAATTGAAATCTCTCATAAATAGGGAGCACCTTTCAAAGTTGTATCTAAACACCTTGCAAAGGCCTCAAATCAAAGAAACTCATGTAAATCAAGAATTTCAATTTTCAAATAGTAATACTCTAAATTTAGAAATTTTATTGACAAATTACTAAATATTAATATGTGGTTTAGATGCATTTTATACATAAGCCTCACAATATACACTTTTAATCTCCACCAAACACTTATATTCTTGACACAAATCTGAAAATTTATGTCTCGGTTTCTAGATTACATCATATGGGGATATATTTTCTGAATACCAACACGTGGCATGGTGACGCCGACGTGTCAGCCGAGGTGCCACGTGCCCTGGTAGTTAAGCCGAGGTAATCTCGGAGAAGCCGAGGTCATCTTCGAAGATATCGGAATCCGAGATAAGGGGCAAGAGTCCTAAGGCAAAAAGGGGACTTAACCAAGATAAGGATAAAGCTCTTAGGGAGTTTATCTTTATCTCTTAAAGAGTCCAGAGTAAACAGTAAATTAGAGTTCATAGAAGTCATACTTCTAGTGGGACTTGGATTGAGTATATTATAAAAGAGAGGCACCCCCGTGGGTCTAAGGTATGCAATTTATGTTTTGAGTATTCAGTTTAGTACTTGATTATCTTTGAGAGATATACTGACTTGATCGTCGGAGTGCCCCCGGGTGGAAGAACCACCGCCGGAGCTTTTTCTTTCTGTTTCAGGTTCCCTAAGCCATCTATTCTGCCTGTGCTCTCCAGCTGATCACTAAACGGGCAGTGTGGTCAGATTTTCACCCACACAATTTGGCGCTGTCTGTGGGAACGAAGGAAGAATAGATGGCCAGTAACGGACAGCAGGAAAATATTGGGGATGACGCTCCCACTGGGAGTGGCAGACCAATTGACCTTGACATTGAAGGAGATAACCACAATGCAGAAGCCCGTGACCAGGGTCACAGAGAGAACGACGTCATCCCAGAAGGCGACACGTCAAAAAGAGCAAACCAAGGAAAGTACTACAATGAAGATAACCTCCAGGTATGGAGGGACAGGTGCCTACGGAGGGATGAGGAAGTAAAAGAACTGGCGAACAAGTTGTCAGACCTTCAGTCAGTCGTCAACTTCATGATGCAGAATAATGTTATGCAGCCACCATACCCGCTGCAAGATACGCCGATGCCAGCAGCCAACACCGAGAAGGGTGGAAGAAAAACAATCCCCGAGGTCCCTCAGCATACCAGGAGCGGAAGGCATTCTCATCGGCCTTCCAGGGAAGTCGGACGGGAAAAACCGAGGCAAGAAGAGTCCCGAAGGACACACCACATGAAGAATCCAGACCCCAAAGAACATCGACATGTTCAGGGGCAAGTACTCCATTTTGACACAACCCATGAAGAAAGATCCAAACGGACCCACCACGAGGCCGAAAGCAGTGTACCAAAAAGACTAAAATCTAAAGACAGCCGAGCTCCAGGGAGGAGCAAAGAAGACTTAAGGGACTACCTCAAGAGGAGGCAACAGAATGCAGAAGCCGAGGTAAACTCCCCAGTAAAACCGAAGATAGCCTTCTCTGTGGAACTGGACAAATTCGAACCGCCCAAGAGATTCAGTATGCCGAGGTTTCAAATCTATGATGGTAAGTCAGATCCAAACTTTCATGTTGGGCTATACCTAAATTCAATGGCATTATATAGCGGGAACGAGTTGTTGCTCTGCAAAGTATTCCCCTCATCCTTTGGAGAAATTGCATCTGATTGGTTCCATAAGTTACCAAAAGGAAGCATAAAGACATGGGAAGGCTTGGCCGAGATGTTTGTGGCCAGGTTCGTGACCAACAAGCTGCAACCCCTGAGGGTTGATGCTTTGATGGCTCTAAGAATCACCAAGGAAGAAGGCCTTAGGGCCTATGCAAAGAGGTACTACGAGGTGTTCAACCGAATACCCGAATGCAACCAGGAAGTAGCAGTCGTGTCTTTCAAGAACGGCCTGAAAGATGACTGCCCACTACGGAAGTCTTTGGCAAAAACATTGCCAAAAAGCATGGAAGAACTCATGGCAAGAATTGAGAAATACGCCAGGGCCGAGGAAGATACATCGGGAAACAAAGAGGTGAAACAAGAAAAGGGAAACGGCTGGCCAAAGCGAGGCCGAGTCAACAGTGGGCCGACCAAACAAGAAATAGAATTAAGAAATAAACAGGCGGTAACAACGGTATTCCGGATCCCAATCCATAAAATCTTAGATCGGATTCGAAATCAATCATATTTCAGGGCACCGGCAAGAACACCGGGGGAATTCATGGGAAGGAACGTTGGTAGACGTTGTGCCTACCACAATGAAGAAGGGCATCCAACTCAAGGTTGCAGAGCCTTAAAAGCACACTTGGAGGAGGACCTAGTAAGACAAGGCCTTCTGAGGGACCTGGTCGATGAGGCCAGAACAAGGGAAGAGCAGGCAAGGTTGCCTCAAGCACCAGCAGCACCCCCTCCCCCAGCACAGCTACCACAAGCAGGAGAACCGAGGGTGGTTAATGTGATCCACTCAAGGGTCAACGAAAACGAAGTCAGAGGAGAAACCCAGAGGGTAAGACATTTACAGCATATCTACCAAGTCGGGGAAAAGAGACATCGGCCAGAAGAATGCCAAGGGCCAATGATAGCCTTTACTGAAGCCGACTTAGAACTGGTCCAACATCCGCATAATGATGCCTTGGTAATATCCCTCCAGGTTGGGGAGTGCCAAGTAAAATGCATCCTAATAGATCAAGGCAGTTCCTGTGACATCATGTATGTCAGATGTTACAAAGAGCTAGGCCTGCACCCCGATGACCTAGAACAATCAAACGGCCCGATGGTCGGCTTTAATGGAACACCGACATGGCCACTGGGTGCAACAAGCTTAGAAGTACAAGCCGGCACTAAAAAGATCAGGACGGAATTTCTGGTAATTGACACGCCTTCACCATACAACATCATCTTGGGAAGACCGTGGCTGCATGCAATGGGGGCAGTTCCCTCGACGTTACATCAACTACTTCGGTTCCCAACAGAGCATGGGATTGAAGAAGTCAGAGGGGATCAACTACAAGCCAAAAATTGCTCCATGGCAGCAATAAAGTCCACCTGTAGTATACGGGAGCCAAAGAAAGCAGAAGTTAAAGATGAAAACATGGAAGTCCTAGAAGACGTCGGGAAAGAACCAGCCGAGAAGAGCGAAGAGGCGCTAAAGAAAATCCTCGTCCAGGAGGGCGACGAAGAACGATTTTTTCTTCTCGGCTCAGGCTTAGCTGCTAGAGAAGAGGAAAAAGAACTAGAAGATTTTTTAAGGGCAAACATAGAGGCGTTCGCCTAGACACCCTATGAAATGCCTGGCATTGACCCCGAGGTCGCTTGCCACAGTCTAAATGTCGACAGATCGGCAAAGCCAGTGATTCAACGAGCCAGAAGGCCGACGTTAATGCACGTCGAAGCAGTAGAGGAAGAGGTAGACAGACTCCTTGAAGCCAGGGCCATCCGAGAAGTTCAGTACCCAACATGGCTGTCCAACACAGTAGTAGTAAAAAAGAAGAATGGCAAGTGGAGGGTTTGTGTAGACTTTACCAGCCTCAACAAAGCTTGCCCCAAAGACAGCTTCCCTCTGCCCAAAATCGACCAACTAGTAGACGCCACTTCGGGACATGAAAGGATGAGTTTTTTAGACGCATACAGAGGGTACCACCAGATTGCTATGTACCCTCCAGATGAGGAGAAGACCGCGTTCATCACCCCGAAAGGCCTGCACTGTTAAAAGGTAATGCCTTTTGGGCTGAAAAACGCAGGAGCAACCTATCAGAGGTTAGTGACAAAGATGTTTAAACACCTGATTGGCAAAACAGTAGAAGTTTACATCGATGACATGGTCGTAAAGACCAAAGAATCAAAAGGTCATCTTGCCGACCTAAAAGAGGTCTTTGACATACTCAAAAGATATCGGCTCCGACTCAACGCCTCAAAGTGTGCCTTCGGAGTTGGGTCAGGTAAATTTCTAGGATATCTGGTAACAAGAAAGGGCATTGAGGCCAGCCCAGACCAAATCAAGGCCATCCTGGAACTACAGAGTCCGACATCGGCAAAGCAAGTTCAAATACTCACTGGAAGGGCCGCAGCCCTAAACCGATTCATCAGCAGAAGCTCAGACAAGTGCAGACCTTTCTTTAACCTGGTGAAAAAAGCCACAAACTTCCTATGGACAGAAGAATGTGAAGCTGCCCTAGCCGACCTAAAAAAGTACTTGACCACAACCCCGGTCCTTTCTAACCCAATTCCAGGGGAAGAATTGTTTTTGTACTTAGCAGTCTCTGAACACGCAGTCAGTGCAGTGCTAATCCGAGAGGAAAAAGGGGAGCAGAAGGCTGTCTATTATGTAAGTAAGACTTTGGCTGACGCAGAAACAAGATACCTACCACTGGAAAAATTAATGCTAGCCTTGGTAATGGCTTCAAAGAAATTGAGCCATTACTTTCAGGCACACAAGATTGTGGTCCTAACAGAGCACCCACTGAAGTCCTTATTACATCAAGGAGACTTAACAGGAAGGATAGCAAAATGGGCAGTAACACTGGGCCAGTTTGACCTAGAATTTAGGCCAAGAACAGCAATAAAGGGCCAAGTTTTGGCCGACTTCGTCGCAGAACTCACACCTGAAGCCATCACACCTCGGGCTCCGTCGAGCCAGGATGAGCATCGCCCCAACAAGCAAAAAGAATCCCAGTCAAAGACAAAAAAGCAAGAGAAAGAAAAGCTCAGACCATGCAGCATCTACATCGGCGATTCATTCAGACTATTCATGGATGGAAGTTCAAACCGCCAAGGAGCAGGAGCAGGAGTACTGCTGATATCTCCAGATGGAGAAATTGTAGAACAATCCATCCGTCTGGGGTTCAAAGCCTCCAATAATGAAGTAGAATATGAAGCATTAATTGCAGGGCTAAAACTAGCAGCAGCAGCAGAGGCAGACGAGGTAATTGTTTTTTGTGATTCACAACTGATTGTTAACCAGTCAACAGGAGAATTTGCAGCCAGAGACGAAAGAATATCGGCATATGCAAGGGAAGTCATCCGACTGGCAGCCCTATTCCAGAACTGCAGATTACCCCAAGTTAGCCGAGATGACAACACCCACGCCGACGCGTTAGCCAACCTGGCCAGCTCAATTCAAACTGGAAAAACGAGGACAATTATGATCGACTACATGTCGGCCCCGAGCATAGATAAACAGAGCACCGAACAGGAAGCAATGTGCGTGGGCTTTAGACCAAGCTGGATGGATGCAATCATTGCATTCCTAAAAGAGGGGAAGCTGCCAGAAGACCATAAAGAAGCACATAAAATTAGGCTGAAATCGGCCAGATTCAGTCTAACAGCGGAAGGCCATCTCTACAGGAGGTCGTTCACTGGACCACTTTTAAGGTGCGTACACCCTTTGCAGGTTGAAGATTTTCTTTACGAGATTCATGAAGGAATTTGTGGAAGCCATGCTGGGGGCAGATCGTTAGCCCACAGGGCCATTACCCAGGGGTATTGGTGGCCCTACATGCAAAAGGATGCCGAAGCCTATGTAAAAAAGTGTGAACAATGTCAAAGGTTTGCACCTTTGATACATCAGCCAGCTGCCGACCTAAACCCAGTATCCAGCCCTTGGCCATTTGCCCAATGGGGCATGGATCTGGTTGGACAACTTCCCCAGGCAACTGGGCAGAGAAAATACTTGCTGGTAGCAACAGACTACTTTACAAAATGGATAGAGGTAGAACCTCTTGCCAAAATCCGAGATGTGGACGTCAAGAATTTTATATGGAGAAACATTATCACAAGATTTGGGATTCCAAGAGCAATAGTTACCGACAACGGAACACAGTTCGACAGCAAACTTATCAAAAACTTCTGTGCAAAATTCAAGATCAAGAATTACTTCTCAACACCGAGTTTTCCTCAAAGCAATGGGCAAGCAGAGGCATCAAACAAAGTAATCCTAGATGGAATAAAGAAGAGGCTCCAGGCAGCAAAAGGAAAGTGGGTGGACGAGTTGCCCAACGTACTTTGGGCATACCGGACTACGCCGAGAAGATCAACGGGAGAATCCCCCTTTGCCATGGCCTATGGCACAGAAGCAGTCATCCCATTGGAGATCGGCATCCCAGGGATCAGAACCCAGGGAGTAGAGAATGGCACTAATGACATACTCTTAGCCCGAGACCTGGATTTATTAGAAGAACGAAGAGAGAAAGCTGCAATTCAGCTCGCAGCATACCAGCAACAGCTTGCCAGAGCTTACAACAAGAAGGTTAATCCAAGAGATTTTCAAGTTGGCGACCTAGTCCTAAGAAAAGTCGTCGGGAACAAGAAGGATCCCAGGGAGGGCAAGCTTGGCCCAAACTGGGAAGGACCCTACAGAATTACTTCAGTGTTAGGCAATGGAGCATATCGGCTTGAGGACAATGAGGGCAAAGCATTGCCCAGACCTTGGAATACTTGTAATTTGAAATTTTTCTATCATTAGATAAACATCATTGTTTGGCTGATATCATCAATAAAGTCTTTTCAGAATCCTTTCAACATGTATGATTGATAAAGATACGCATGGATGTTTATTAAAGACATATCAAACTCAGGCAAAGCTAGGCCGATGTTATTCCTTAATTCACTTGTTGAAATTTGTAGCAATTTACAAGTTGGAATTAAGCTGATTCCTTATCTTCACTTGTTGAAATTTGTAGCAATTTACAAGTTGAAGTTAAGCCGATGTTATTCCTTAATTCACTTGTTGAAATTTGTAGCAATTTACAAGTTGGAATTAAGCTGATTCCTTATCTTCACTTGTTGAAATTTGTAGCAATTTACAAGTTGAAGTTAAGCCGATGTTATTCATTAATTCACTTGTTGAAATTTGTAGCAATTTACAAGTTGGAATTAAGCTGATTCCTTATCTTCACTTGTTGAAATTTGTAGCAATTTACAAGTTGAAGTTAAGCCGAGATGATTCCTTATCTTCACTTGTTGAAATTTGTAGCAATTTACAAGTTGAAGTTAAGCCGATGTTATTCCTTAATTCACTTGTTGAAATTTGTAGCAATTTACAAGTTGGAATTAAGCTGATTCCTTATCTTCACTTGTTGAAATTTGTAGCAATTTACAAGTTGAAGTTAAGCCGAGATTATTCCTTAATTCACTTGTTGAAATTTGTAGCAATTTACAAGTTGGAATTAAGCTGATTCCTTATCTTCACTTGTTGAAATTTGTAGCAATTTACAAGTCGAAGATAGGCCGAGGTTATTGCTTAAAGTTCTCATAGCAATTTGTGGGTTGTTTAAACCCTAGGGAAGATGCTTAACACTTGTTGAAATTTGTAGCAATTTACAAGTTTATGTTAAGCCGACATATGACCACCCGCTGAGGTATACAGAAAGTTACAGGTTAAAATAAAGGCTAAGTATATTGTTCATTACTTGTTGAAATTTGTAGCAATTTACAAGTAGGTTAGACTAAGATTACCATTCAGTACTTGTTAAGAATTGAGAAGAAGCTTGCAAAGTTTACATTCCGAAATATATGTTCTATACTTGTTGAAATTTATGAAAAGTTTGCAGGTTAGTATCTTGCCGAAGTAAAAGTCTTACGGTTATACCCGAGATATGTAATCCCGAGAAGATTACACAAAGGAAGCAACATGAAGAAACATGCAAAAAAATTTTCTACGTACAAGACTATGCAGAAGCAGTCAACAGAATATCACAGGATTAAAACATCCAGAGGAAGAACTGTTGCAGTTATATATTGAAGAAACCACGTCGGCCAAAAGAAAGAGTTTTGCATTATCCAGAAAGTAAAAAAGTACAAAGCACAAAAAACAAAAAAAGAAGGAAAAAAGTACAAAGGGCAATTTTTTCAAGATTCTTCAGTGTTAGCCACTGCAGGGACTGGGACCTCAGACGACTCTGGTGGTACCTCGTCGGCCACTTTTTCCGCTTGTATCTCGGCATCAATCTCTGCGATTGTTTACTCAACACTTCTTTCTACCAAGAGAAGATTAGACGATAACTGCCCAGTGGTAGTCTCCTTGGGTACCCCCTCAACCTCATCACCCTCCTCATCCAAAGTTAAGTCCATAACCTGCTCAGCAGGAGGAGGAGACTTGGCTTCGGCAGCATCCTTGGGTTTTCTCACCAAGGCCTCACCATCATCTTTTTCTTCATCTTCATCCACGGCATCGGCCTCAGACTCTGATTCACCTTCAGGAGGAGGTGGAGGAAATGGTAAAGAAATAGCGTCGGCCTGACGCAATGGCGAGTCAGCAGGAAGATCAAGCTTCTTTATCAAGGACATCCAACCAAGGGAAAATCCCCTGTTGCATGCCTGCCTGACTTGAAGCTTGTAGTCTTCTGCGACGTCGGCCATGCCTTGAGCATAGGCCTTTTCATCGGCCTCTTTGACTTCGGCCTCTTTGGTGGCCAAAGCCTGCTGGAGTTCTTTCTCTGCTTGAGCCTTCCTAGCCTCAGCCTCTCTTTTCTCGGCTTCAGCTACTTTTTTAACAGCTTCAGCAGTCTCGGCCTTCTCAAGAGCTAAAGTTTGGACTTTCGTTGCAGCCTTGGCCTGATCCTCCAGTTTTTTCATTTTTGCTTCAAGGGCCTTTATCTCTCTCTTCATTGAAGATGCTTCCCTCTTCATATCAACCAACCTTTGACGATTTTCAAAGGATTGCATTGAAAATGAATGGGCGTGTTGGATAGCCTGAATGAAAACAGAAGTGTCAGAAAATTTTCTCAGAAAGAAACAGAAGGAAAAAACACAAATACAAACAGAAATACTTACATGAACAGAATGTTGGAGCATGAGAGCATAATTCTCATACTTACTAAGCTTAGCATTTCGCTCCAAATCATTTGGAAGGAGAAGAGCTGTGCTAAGGGCGACACCAACGTTAATATCGTCGACACTTTGACTGGCCATGATAGGCCTGTCCTCCAGGGTTAGTTCAGGAGCCCATGGAACATCGGGCTTCTTTGACGCCGAGGTCGTCGCAGACGATGACCTTGGCCTCTTTGTTTGTGTAGACCCCGAGGGTTGGCCCTCAGCAGACCTCTTGGTTGAAGTAGAGGCTGATTTTTTGCTTTCTGCTAGTTTAGAAATCGGCAAAGCATCCTCAGCCTCGGCATCTGTAGCCTTGGCCTTAGGCTGAGCCTTTTTTACTCTCTTTGGTTTGGATGGGAGCATTGATTGCGTTGGTGCGGCTTCGGCGTCAGTTGGAAGATCGGCGAGAAGGTCTTGAACGACAGGCCTTGGACGAACCATTTCGGCAGTCTTTACAAGCCTTCGTCGACGTTTACGTTCAGGAATTGGTATTAAGTAGGGGGCCGAGGTTGATGGAAGATCGGCTGGGTCAGATGTGGACTCTTGATCCGTTCGGGATGTAGAAGCAGTTAAGGTTGTGGCTGTGGGTGGAGAAAGACTCTTCTTTCTTTTTCTTGGGACGTCGGGTAAAATGGATTTGTATGTAGGGATGAAGTTTAGTAACAGTGGGGCCTTTCGTTTATGGATTGGAAGGTTGAGGAGTGTTTTTAGATCTGTTCCTGGGAAGAAGGATTGACGAAAATTTTTCGGTGGCTGATGAAGATCTGCAGGACAAAGAAACAGACGTCAGAAACAAAAAAGTATTAAGGACTTAAATAAAACAACTAAGTGTTGACTCAGGGCTCTTACTCTTGCCCTCTGTAATTGTTCGAGGAAGAGGGTAGAGGTGGACATCTTCATCTGGGCCAAATTCCCAATTTCTAGAAGCAATGAGAAAATCATCTCCAGCCCCCTTGTTGGAGTCTGGGAGGTCGGCTACGATTTTGTACTGAGTAGATCTCGGTTTAAGGTAATAAACGAAACCCCTATCCTTCAGGTCAAGAGGGCACATGGTATAGCAGTATTGAAGGTCGGCCAGGGTAATTCTAAGGTTCTCTTGCCTAGCTAAGGCTATAATACCATTGATCACCCTATAGGAGTTAATAGTAAGTTGCATGGGGTTCAGCTTATAGAAATAAAGAACATGACGGAAAAGGGGATGAAGTGGAAGCCGGAGTCCACATTCGGTGAAAGCTACTATAGGGAAGGGCATCGTATGGTCTGTGGGCATGATGGTATCACTGTCCCCAGCCAGTTTAAGATGAACATCGGCTGGGATAGAGAATTCCTGCCTAAAGTATTCAAGTTTTGTTGGGGTATTTACCCTGTGCCTCCACATACCCATTATGTCAATTTAAAATATGTTTCAGAAGATGGGCGTTTTTAGGAAGGGTTACAAGAACCTCGGTAAAGATCAAAGAAATGGCTGATAAGGCTTATTTCAGTTTTCCCTAAATTGGAAGGTTCTACGCACAAATCCCAAACCTAAGAACTATGAAGATCAAGATTGAAGGCACAGATCTGGGGCAGATACAAAAAAAAGAAAACAAAGACGAAGTTTCAGATTCAAGAACAGAGGTATAGCACTCAGAAACAATAGAGATACAGGGAAGGGAAAAGAATCAAGAACAGTGGCAAAGAGAATGGTGAAAAAGTATAGAAGTTCAAGGTATAGCCATAAATTCAAGATACAAATAAATCCAAGGCTTCGAACAAGATCAGTAATGGCAACAGGCAGACAAAAGCACATAAAGGGAAATCAACATTAAAGAGAATGAATCTTACCGGAACGAATGGAGCCGGGGCAATGTTCGCCGAGCTCAGAAATTGGTTGCAACAGCAAAGAAGGCTTCGTAAGAATGAGGGGTTAAGAGCAGTTCCAGAAGAGAGATTGAAGCGATGGCAGACTCGAAGAAGAAAGAACTTTCAGAGAGAGAAAAAGCAAGAAGGCAGAATGAAAAAGTGAAGGAAAGATAGAGGCAAAGGAAAAGTTTTGTCAAAAATGTGAAACGGCGGCAAAATTAGGGCAATTATTACACCTAGAGCAACGCACGCGTCAGACGGCGCAGACGAACGAACAGACAGCTTTCAGGCGCGTCACTGACACGCTCCAATGAATACAAAACACGTGAAAAGAACAGTTTTATATGCATGACAGCGCATGCGCGTGGGAGAGTACGACCGAAGCCTTGTTCCCCGAAGAGAACACGTCGGCTGAAAGTAGATAATCTTGGCTAAACAGTTTTTCTGCCATTACTCAGAAAAGAAGTGACAAAATTTCGGAATAGGTTCCATCACCTCAGAATGCCGAAGTAATAGAACCTAGGGGGCAGTTGTGGGGATATATTTTCTGAATACCAACACGTGGCATGGTGACGCCGACGTGTCAGCCGAGGTGCCACGTGCCCTGGTAGTTAAGCCGAGGTAATCTCGGAGAAGCCGAGGTCATCTCCGAAGATATCGGAATCCGAGATAAGGGGCAAGAGTCCTAAGGCAAAAAGGGGACTTAACCAAGATAAGGATAAAGCTCTTAGGGAGTTTATCTTTATCTCTTAAAGAGTCCAGAGTAAACAGTAAATTAGAGTTCATAGAAGTCATACTTCTAGTGGGACTTGGATTGAGTATATTATAAAAGAGAGGCACCCCCGTGGGTCTAAGGTATGCAATTTATGTTTTGAGTATTCAGTTTAGTACTTGATTATCTTTGAGAGATATACTGACTTGATTGTCGGAGTGCCCCCGGGTGGAAGAACCACCGCCGGAGCTTTTTCTTTCTGTTTCAGGTTCCCTAAGCCATCTATTCTGCCTGTGCTCTCCAGCTGATCACTAAACGGGCAGTGTGGTCAGATTTTCACCCACACACATCACTTTCAAAATCCAGTTCTTATAACATTCATTACCATTACTTGTTCGTTGAATAGAAATTATTAGTACAAGAAAATAAATTGTATATTACACACACACACACACACATATATATATATATATATATATACATACATGCATATATATATATATATATACACAAAAGCAAAATTAACTTAATTCATAAATTATAACAAACCAACATACATACATGGAATCACTCCAAGAAAATTACACACACAAAAAAAAAAAAAGTACTCACAATTTGTTCCCGGAATCTTCTCTTTTCTCTACTACGCTTAAGATCAATTGATGTCCCTTGAGGCTTTTATATCAAATCCAATAGAAACTATAATCAATATATATTACATATAATTGATTAATAGAATTGAGAGAGTGAGAGAGTATTACCTTTGCGTTAAGAAGAAAAATACTAAACCAGAAAACTTTATGGAGCAAGAATCCTATTAGTATTGCTTTGGATTATCCACAATGAGAGAGGAATTAGCAAACTACTTGAAAGTGGGATCATGGGATACCCTTAGTGCTAAAATTTTGGAATTTATATTTTAATATCTAAGATAGCATTATATTTTCATTTATAACATTTACAAAATGTGATTAAAATCATAAAAACGCTTAATTTTTAACAACAATTGTAAAAGGCTATTAAAATTAGAATATATGCTATAAAAAATATAGTGTTATCACCTAATACTATTTTATTAGAAAATGTTGTAGATGTATCATATTTGAAAATAAATATAAAAAAATGCTATAAATACTTTTGTTTCTTTAACAATCAAGTTTAAAATATGAGTACAACAACGAACATATAAATCATCGTTAACAAGTAATTATAAAATTGATTTCAAATGAATTACAGACTTATTAGAATATGTTCCATTATCTAAACTAGTGATAAATATTTTATTTTGCAAAATTCACTCTGATAATAAATTTTTTATTTCTATCCTAAGTGAATAACCAATGTATGGAAGTTCAACTAATCTAAATGAATAATTCTTTTATTTAATTTTCAATCATTATCAATAAAATGTGTAGTGATTCATTGATATTCAAAACCATTGTTTGACCACAGATCAAATGTTAAACAAACTCTTCTATTCAAATTTTTTAAAATGTCAAATAATTCATTCTTAATATTCTCAAATTTCTTTAAAATCTTATTTCTAGTAGTATTTTTTGAAAAATCTTGATATTGCAGTGCAAAACCTCTTTGAGTCATTTCTAAAAAATCGGAACATTCACTAGTAGTAAAATATTATTCTTTTTTAATAATATAATCAACTATAGAATTTTGTGCACGTATAGAGTCATATAAAAATGTTTGCAAATTACTAGTTGATGAAATCCCTAATGGCATTTGAGTTCTAATATCAGGTTGTTGACTTTGTAAATGTCTTTGAGCATGCATTTTTAGATGGCTAGTACTCCTGCAGATGCAACACTAAGTAAATTTGCACAATATTTATATTTTTTTTAAATACAATTGTACCATTAGGATTAATTATAGGTACTCTTTCAAAATGCTCCCAAACAGTACTAGACGTGTCCCTAGATGATGATGCTGTTTCTATTGGAAGAGGAATATTAGATACAGTAGAAGGAGAATTAACAGATTTATATTGTGTATATGCATCAATATCAACATAAACATTAGGAATATTAGTATCCATAGTAATGTACATAAAATAATATATATGAACTGACAATTAATTAAAATAATGAGTAAATAATAACGAATTTTGAAATAACAACTAATATATGTTTCGAAATAATTAACGTAAAAAAATGAGTAGCTAATAAATATTAATTCAAATAATTAATGTTACCGACTGGCGAATGCAATATAAAAATTAGTTTCTTCTGATAAAAGTTTCTTCTTGCACGATTATAATTGTCACTTAGGGATGAGACTTCAAAATTAATTGAGAGAGTTAATAGTTGAGAGAGAATGAGAGTTTGAGAGAGAGATTTATTTGTGAGAAATAAAATGGGAGAGATGTAGCATTTACAAGAGTTGAGAAGAGGGAGGAGTTTAATTTATAAAAATAAAAATAAAAATAAAAATTGGTGGTCGTCGGTAGGAAATGGTCATTTGACCGTTTAAAGAATTTTATTTATTTTTCAAATCTTTTTATCATTGGACACTGCACACTGGCAAGGAGTTGTTGGGAGTGGGCTAGACCGGGCTGAATAGGGGAAAATTTTTAGGCCGGATCAGGCTGTGAAACAGATGGTCCAAATTTAGGCCTAGGATGTCAGGCCTGGTTGGGCCCACACAGGCCGTGGGCCAATTTTACATCCCTAACTCTAATGTAATGATAGATGATGAAATGATGGTAGTGATATGGTGTAGACAAGTTCAAATTAGGATTATTAAAAGAGCAAGCGGGGAAATGCCATATGTACTGTAAAAAAGAATATTTTGTTAAATAAATTAACAGAGACGAACATACGTGATTATTCGATAGTCTGGGACACGTGGTGCTTCATGGTAATATGATTAGTAGAGAATATGGAATATTAATTATTTGTGTTAAGTAATTGAGAAATAAGAGGCGATATAATGAATGGTAATTTGTGAATAAGTATAGCTATATAGTACTATATGACTATTGTACAATTTTCTGATGTGGATTTGGAATTAGTGTTCGTATGGCTAACATTTTGAGACTAAAAAAAGCACAAAAAGACAAAATAAAACTATATAAGTCAATAAGATAAAATATCACTTTTTACTCATAATCATTACATTTTTTTTCTCACAAAAGTCAAAAAAGTTCCAAAACAAAAACCAAACGAGGCTAAAAAAAGTAAGGTTAAAAAAGTCTCAGGCTAAAAAAGTTGGCCAAATGCCAAACGACCCCTTAATATCAAATTGAAATATTAGAATTTAAATTGAAACAATTAAAAGCTTAGGGGTTTAATTTGTACTGTGACTTGAAGTTTAGAGTTTTTTTTTTTTAAAACAAAAAAAAATTCTTATGCATTTTAATTATTGAAATAAATGAAAAGATCTACTCTCGCTGTCATATGACGGCGATTATAAAAATTTGGACGGCGATGAGTGGCTTGGGGCACGTCCTTTATTTTACATTTTGGGGGACCCTTTACCCTTTTCCGAGAATAAATCGAGTGCATTCAAACCAAATTATCTCCCTACAGTCTAGCCGAGAAAGGCCGTTAAAGTTGTTGAAGTTTTCATTTAATGCCACATGTCGATCTACAATTCACAGCTGTATCTTCCTCATTGCTTTCATCATCCACTGGAACATTACAAGCGGGTAGGCGAGCGCTGATTGGGCGCTATCTCACTGATATGTGGCCAGCCTGTCATCTGCAAAAGCATTCAACCGTACATTTTCTGACTTTTACATAAATTTCAAATTTAACGATGACGTGGCACTTTTTCATTGGCTAGAAGACTTAAAAAAATAACTTTAAATAGGATGGTTTAGAATAATGTTAGGGGTAATAAAATTTTTACTAAATAAATGATTAAATTCTTCATATAAGTGTGAGATTTATAATTTTATAGACTCCGTCCATATAAGATATTTAATCATTTATTTTATAAAAAATTTATCATCTATAATATTTTCAATGGTTTAAGGATTCCCAAATTCAGTTCAATTCAAATTGAATTCCAGGCCTTTTCCCTCCCCTCTCCTTTCATGTCCTCAACTCCGTCCATGCTATGTGCTTAATTCAAATCGAACGTCTTCTCCATTTGTTCCAACCACTTGTCAGCCTTAAGTGGTTCCTTTGGATCCCCAACAAACTCGTCCGGGTTAGATCGAAAGAATTCCTTTTTCAGGAAAAAAGGCCCTGCCTCAACAACCTGATTCTCAGCTCTGAGAATACCCAAAGCTCCCGCTATCTCCCGGGCCAAGGCACCCATAGTCTGCTGACCCGCTGGCTCAGCCACATTGGCCTGACCAACTCCCTCCTACACTGCCGGAACGTCATTCGGTACAGGTACCTTCTGCCTACCATGCCTGTCACGCCTACCACGCCCTCGTCCTGACATCCTAATAAAGGTAACCAAGACTATTAGCACATTCACAAATGTGCCGAAGCTATAACACTCACGTCCTAATGCATGGACAACTGTAATTCACTCCACGTAAGCACATAAACACATAAGCATTTACGAATTTCATTTCCGGATAATGATAGTCCCGATGTGTTACTAGAGTTCCGGTTAGAAACAGCATTGATCAAGTACTTTTCCAACAAGACCCCCAGCAACCCAAGGATCCAATCAACATCCTAGAAACTACATTCCATACCCACATAGTCACATAAGCATGTTATCAATTAAGCACATAGCATATGACATTACATCTAAGTCTCTATCAAGCGAGACAAACCCATTGTGATCCTAATCACTTCCCACATACCCAAAGTATTCGAACCTGGTACGCTCTGATACCAAGTTGTAACGCCCTCAAAATAATAACATTAAACCCATCAATATAGACATGCATTGATATATAAAAACTTCACATTCTTCTATTCATCAGAATTCCATTACAAAGAGTATTACATGTTAACGACAAAAGCAAATGTCCTAAGGGCTTACAGTTTTCCAAGTTAACACTTGGTTACAATAAAAGAGTACTAACTCATTTACACATTAAGCCCTTGGCTTGGATTTACATGTAATACATCAAAAAGAAATAAGACAACAAAAGTGTGTCCGCCTCTAGCCTCCCAAGCTATGTCCTTGGAGGTGGTATGCTACCTGTACCTGAAAATGATATTCCCATATAGGGTGAGCCACAGCCTAGTAGAGATATGCTAAACACAGTATGAGCAATGACTAAGACATTAGCAGTTGATAAGTGTTCCATTTCCATAAACCAATTCATAATCCATTTCCAATTCTTATCAATTTCACAATTTCCATCAATGGCTCAGAACCTGGCCAACCACTTATATGAGACTAAGACTCATATTAAACGTTTTCCATTTGTACAATAGATAAACACACAGGTTATATCAATATCTCAACAGATAAGCATACAAGCTATATCCACATTTCAACAGATATGCATATTAGCTATATCAACACTTCCCATGACAAGCATATGAGTTGTATCAACACTTCCAATGACAAGCATATGAGCTGTATCAGTGGAGTCCATCCCCTATCTCCTCCCACACAACATCCGGTTTAGAGGTCCATCCCCTATCTTCCCCTAAACCGTGGAGTACATCCCCTATCTCCTCCCACACACACAATGCATATATACACAAAGGTCATATACACAATCAATCAATACATAACATTAATGTATTCTATCAACCGTCATACTCTATAACATATCCAATTGATTAGTTTTAGTTTGCCTAATCATCATGCATTGTCTACAACAATCAAAACTACCCTTCACTGGTAGCCCAAGTAGTTATTTCTAAACAGATAATAAAAGCTCCAACAGATAAAATATCAATGTTTTCAAAAGTGGGCGATTAACAAATCCAACTCCACTATTCTACCATATAATAAGTCAACTTCATTATTTCCAATTCAATTCCAAATATCAACATTTTTCCCAAATTAATTATACCAATTAATTTACACAACGAATTAGGGCTTTCTCTCCCATTTTCCAATATTGACCTAATGGCCCATATATCAACAATCAACATCAATACCGCTATTTTGAAACTAAAAATACTCATTTTAGAATCAAAATAATAAAACCCTCTTTGACATTTTGAAACCCTAAGTTCCAAATTTCCCAACTTCAACACTTAATCAAAATCACCAAAAATCTATGTTAAAGACCATAAAAGTGAGTAGGAATCCCTACCTCAATTTCGGAGCCCAAGAGGAGAAGATGTAGGAAACTAAAATGCTCTAAACTCCAAGATTCACGGATCAAAACGAAGCCCTCGACGATCAACACAACTTTTACAAAGGGTAAAGGGAAGGAAAGCACTCTAACTAGATCAAACCCTAGAGAGAAGGAAATTTCTAGAGAGAGAGGCTCTCAAAATATCTTTTTAGAAAGTAGGAGAGAGAGAGAGGAAGTGTAGAAAGTGATTCAAAAATGCCTAGCTGCCCTCTGTTATACGACATTCCCACTCGAGCGGAAAACACAACGCTCGAGCGTCAAGAACAAAAATATGGACACGCTCGAGCGCAATAAGGCCCGCTCGAGCGCAATAAGGCCCGCTCGAGCGCCAAGACACAAGAGTAAAGCACATCCGCTCGAGCGCGAAAACCAGTTCGCTCGAGCGTAGATTTCCCCCTCTCAGAACTTATACCCAAGAAGTACTACCCGCTCGAGCGCCAACAAACCCGCTCGAGCGCCACCGCTCGAGCATAAACAAACCCGCTCGAGCGCAAAAATCGCATCTGCAGAAGTTTTGCAGGAACCCGAAATACTGGAGGTGTGCAATACCCGCTCGAGCGCAAGAAGACCCGCTCGAGCGGATCGCCTAAAAACTGAACAATAAGGAATTGAAACCAAGGCCTAATCAACCTGTAACAACCCTGTTCAAAACATCCTAAAACTCAATCAAGTGGAATTAAAGGACGACAACAAGATAGATACCACTACCAACTTCATGGAACCGAGTCCGGAATACAATAGAACAGTAAAGGGACAACCGGGATTGCTATAGTGTATTTGTAATTTATCCAAATTATTATTGTTAATACACTTAAAGATTTTATTTTTTTGAAAAAAAATTTATTTTGCCATTGTCAATACACTTAAAGATTTTTTTTTTTTTTTTATAAAATAAATTCATTTTGCCATTGTCAAGCTACAATATTGTTACTTTACCTTTGATTTATTAATTTGAATAATTAAAATACTAAACTGTTGATATTAGTTCATTTGGTTACAAAGCACAATGGGATTAATAATTATTTTTTTTATGCAATATCTATCATATCTGTGAGCACACAATGTGATTAATTAAGATTATTGATTTACTTGTCCCATAACAAGAGTCAAATATCCAAATATCATATAACAAAATACAATAAACTATTTTAAAATTATTAATGGAACACAAAATATAGCAAATTATAGTAAATCATTGCCTTGCATACAATCAAATTAAGCAAATTATGTGCATAAATATTTTTGTATGCCAATATGTGTGATATGCTATAAAAAAATATTTATTCGGTTGACAATATCGATATAGTGAATTAATAATGCTAATATTTTAAGAAAATAATTATTAAAATTGATAATTCAAAAAGTAAAGTAACACAAATAATTATTAAGAGAACAAAGTAAAATTTTCCAATTTTGTGTTTTCTAAGAATGTAAAGATATTGGTATTAGGGGTGAGCGTGGATCGGTTGCGGCCACAAAATCTCCAATTCGCCATCCGTTTGTCAGATTGGCAGATTGGAGAAAATCATTCTATATCTGTCCACCAATCCGGCAGATGTGGATTGAGCGGATTGACAGATTGACGGATGGATGCGAATCGATTTGGCGGTTTAAAATTTCACAAATTTTCAACATAATTCAACTTGTGCTCTTCCTCCAAAAAAAAAAAAAAAGGTATTACAGTCAATAACTTAAAAAAGTATTACAATCACTGCATGCCTCATCTAAAAAAAGAAAGTTTAAAACTTTAGAATGTTACAATCACTGTATGTTTCATCCACATATTACAATCACAGCATGCTTCATCTACTTAAAGTATTATAATATGTGGTTCTTAAAATATAAAAATAATTTAAACCATCAAAACCATGAACAGAGTAGTAGTAGTAGAATTTGTATGTCTCTGTATTGTAACATCTATATTTGTTTTTTAAAATAAAAGTCAACCAGCATATATCATTTTTTTTATTTATTATTTTTAGAGTTAGATTTAAAAATCAAAAAATATAGATAAATAATACATTTGTTTTTTTCAATTTAAAAAATATATTCAAGTTAAAAACTCTTTTTCAACAGAATATTTAAACTATTTTTCAATTGAAAACACAAAATCTTACAAATTACTAAGAGTGCTCGCGGTTTAGCGGTTCGGTTGCGGCCAAATGAATATCAAATCTGTTATCCATCCAAAACTAGGCAGATTGAAAAAAATCAATCTGCAACCGTTTGCTCATTATTATGCAACTGTCCAAAATGTAGCGGATTAGTTCGGTTCGAACGGTTTGGACGAATCGATATATCCGCTACTGACTCCTAATTGGTATAGCTTCGCATTCATCTCTTTTGTGATGGTTCTCCACTTTCCTACAAGTTGAGCTAATATTTTTGGGGGTATGTGGTAGATTAACCCTTTAAAAATCTCTATCAAGAATTCAACTATTTTGTGTTGAATACAAATAGTTACTATAACTTTATTTTTGGGGTTTAGACAGTCTCCCGTCCATATTGGTACAGTCCAATATAGTTCGGTTTATTGAGTTTATTTTTGGTCTTTTTTTTAATGAAAATTAATGGTTTATAAAAAAAAATTCGAATATATAGTATTCGTTATTCAATCGACGTGATTTTTTATAAGAATAATATACTTAATAAATATTAAATTATGAACAGCTTAAATTATCTAAAAAAGATTAAAAGTGAATCTAATGAATCGAGGTGTCATTTGAGAAGAGCTCATTTGGGTTCTTTTGGCTCTTTGAGCCACAAAAGACAGAATAGGCTATTTGAATCACAACAGACAAAACATTATATCTAACCCATAATCATTACACTCTTCTCTCATAAAAAAAGTCAAAAAAATCAAAAAATCAAAAAATCATTCACAAACCAAACTTTTAAACTCATATTCAAATAGTCAAAAAAAATTAAAAAAATTAAAAAACCAACTCACTTTCAAATGGAGGCCGAGTTAGATCCTCCAATTAAGATGGTGAACTGAATGTCAGCCACTGCCAACTTGATAATTTGGCCCGTCTCAGGTTGCTTGGAACAATGAGTCTAAAACATGTGAGGGGAGTAGGCTATCTAGGATATAGGGTTTTTTTTTTTTTTTTTTTTTTTTGTAAGTTCAAATTTATTAAAGTTAAATATTTTAATTTTACAATGAAGGTGACTTATTATAGGACTAACTTGAATCCATTTAGGTGATTTAAATTGTTCATCTGATAGAATCAATCAGGAAAATTATTTATACAAAAATTAAATTGATTCAATATCAATTGTTATATTATTAGATCATTCTTTGTCTCCATAGCATATATGTCTTTAATGATAGACTGCCTAATATATATATATATATATATATATATGTATGTGTGTGTGATTTGATCATATGATTATTTGTGTTTGATTAGTCTGATTTTCAGCATGTATATGTTTTTCTCAATTTGTCATATAATTTGAGTGATTTAGATAACTCATTTGTGAAGTTGATATCTTCAATTTTAACAAATTCAAATTCTTTTTTTTTTATAGGGATGCAATTCCTTTATGTTGTGTTTGGTCGAAAGATTTGAGAAGGAATTTCGAAAGGGAAAAGGAAAAGGTGTGTGAAACTATGTAAAATTTAAGTATATTTTATTTACATTTCGTCTACATTTTCTATTTCTTTTTATAAATTCCTCTTTAAATTTCCCAACTAAACATAGCATAAGGGATTTGAGAAGGAATTTGGAAAGAAAAATAAAAAAAGTGTATGAAATTAAGTGAAATATAAATATATTTTGTTCATATTTTATTTACCTTTTTTCTTTTACTTTTTAAATTTATCTTTAAATTTTCTAACCAAACGCAATGTTGGATTGAAGGATTGATTAAGCTCAACTTGAAATGTACATAGTGCCTGTTTGGCAGAAATTATTTACAGCTTATTTCAGCTTTCAGCTTAATTTAAGCTATTTTGATGTATTTGGTTTAACTTATAGCTTATGGCTTTGTGGAAGTCAGAAATCAGCTTATTCTTTGAGTGGGGCAGGAGATGCTTTAAGAATAAGCTGAAAATCAGCTTAAGCTGAAAGTTATAAGGTATAAACTGTTTAGGCATAAGTTATAAGTACATTCCCACAGCTCTACCAAACAAGACTATAAATCTGTTCAAGTTTGCCTGAGCCCAACCTTCACCCCCAAATGGATTGCCGAAGACAATCCAGAGTAAATTTTATAGAGTATTTGGTCTTTGCTCGAATTCAAGACAAAAAATTTATATTCGAATATCCTAAGCCAATGTATTACATTTTTTTTAAAATAAAAAAAAAATATTAAAAAATTATAAACATTGAACATAACAAGAAAATTAGTTTGAGTTATACGTATCAAATAGTAGAATATATTATATCGTAATATTGATTTTAGTGACTGTTTGGGTTTTATTTATTTATTGTTTTTATTGTAACTTTTTTATTGGCTTATTTTTGTCTTCTAAATTTTTATTTTTATTTTTAAAAAATTTTTAGACTTCTAGATTCTACTCAAGGAGACGAAGCAACAAATAAAAAAATAAAATAAAAATTCCACAAAAGTCTAGCAAGGACAAAAAAAAGCTAAAAATAGTGATATTTTTGTGTGTTTATCTTTTTAGATTGGTCTACATAAGATTGACTGGAAAAATAAAAAATTTTAACATAATTTTTTTAAAAAGTTACTGAAACCAAAAATGTTCAAAAAAAAAAAAATGCAGTTTATTTAGAAGTACCCATAATGGAAAAATAATCAGTATTTTATATGTAGATTTTATAGAGAGAATATCAACCAAATTGAGAATAGGAAAAATAATTGCAAAGTAATAGATGTACAAGTGAATCATGCATTTGATTGTGCAAATAAGACCTATACCTTCATCACTTTGCTATTATATTTCTTACTCACCATTTTTTTAAAAAATTTCCTGTTTTATATTTATGATATACAATTTATATATATAAACAATAGAATTCTGAATTGTTTGAATTACTCGGATTGTGAGTCTCCCCTGCGCTATTTGAATTTAATTCAGGTAGTTAGATTTTGAGATAAGTTATGATCAAATTACTGTTGGTACTTTTTTTTCATAATAATATTAAAAAAAATATAAAATAAAATTAAATAGAAATGGCAAAATAAATTAATTTTTTAATTAAAGAACGAAATACATAATAAACTATAAAACTAAAAATATAGGAATGAACTAAATTATATCATGGAATATATTGTAAGACGAATTCACATGGACATATAAAATAATATACAATAAAAAGTTTACATTTAAAACTTTCAAGAACGAAAGATAAGGGATATGAATCGAAATCTGTGTGATATCACAGCTTCCTTAAAACAGATTCACCGCCTTTTGATGGGTGTTAGAGGTACACCGACGTCTGCCTTCCAAGATACAGGTCAAAACTAGCTAATGCAGAAATACCTTATGAATAACATCGGTGAACTTGACAATGACAACACTCTCTCTCTAATATGAACCAAAGAAGGGGCTAGCACAAAGAAGATAGAAAAAATTTCTTTTAGTATAAAAATCATCTCCAACTTTATTAACTCAAAACATCATCTCATTTTCCATCGCAAAACCCCCTTAAAAACAAGGTACTAAGTTGGAGGGGAAAGACCTCTATTTATACTAGTAGGGGCGAGCCTTAGCCATGAAGGCTAATATCAATGGGGTAATCAAATTCCATTAACCAATGCTATCAACTCTAGCCATTAAGGTTAGAGTTACAAAGGTTGAAAACCTATGACCACTAATATGGTCATCAACTCTATCAAAAGATGAGAGTTATAAAGGTTGAAAACCTTTCTTATATTATATATATATATATACATATATATAATGCTATTTGAATAATCCAATTAGATGGGTCACAAAATGGATACGGGTGTTGGGTCACAATCCGATCCAAGTCCAATCTCAAACACATACACAAGCTAAGTCACACACAGCACAACCCAACCCAAGCTCAAGATTAAGTCCAAATCTAAGTCTAAGACTAAACCTAGCATATGCACATGCACAAGCACAAACGTAGGTCCAGTCCAAATCAAGACTAAGTTTAAATCTAAACCCAACTTTTATTGATGTCCACTTTATGAGACAATTCTCATTCACAACCTAATGGTTTTGGCTCATTATTTTTATATTGTAATCTTCTCACTTAAGAGAATGAAACCCCACTTAAACCCACGGCGGTTAGGTCCCACTTGAATTTTGAATTAAAGTTGTCGAAAAACTATTATTTTCCAACGATCCCCCACATGCATAAAATTGGCTGAATAAGAAAATGGGCAACGCTTAACAACAAAGACTCGGAAATAGAGCACACAGAATAACCCTACATCGAAAAAAGGTAGTTGTTGGCCTCGAACCTTTCGTAATGAAAGTCTATCGAATTTACTAGCTGATCAGTGAACATGATGTCTTGAACTGTCCTGCCGTTTATGTAAACTAAGACAATAGACCTCACACAAAAATTACCCCAACCATTGTTCTTGTTCTCACTGTTATGTCCGATTTGACCCTGGAACACTAACCTGGTTCAGTGAGTGGATTTAAAGAATTCGACATCGTCAATTCTTAAAGAAACGGCCCTACTTCGTACTCAAATAGGTGACCTACATAAGGTATCTCTTATACCACGGTTGACTATTCATAACACTTAGGTCATTAAAAGTATGAGCTTAACCTTCCACCATACAGGGTATCACTGTATAAAGGAATGGACAGACGGATTTACCTTTACAATGACTCACCCGTTACATGCAATTAGGTTGTCCCTTTGAACCTAGATCTTAGGATGTCAAGTCAACTAGGTTAGGCTTTCTGTTCCGGTAACATTCTCTAAAGGCCTTGTAACAACCCTGACCTATGGTTAACCTATAATTCATGATTAGGAATGCTTAACAAGGAATTAAGATGAAATTATGAATTAATTGTGCATTATTTGTGTTATTTGAGTCTATATCTGTTCATGGTAGGAATATCTATTCGTATTTTTGTTTTGGTATGCAAATTGAAGGCCTTAGCTGCATCCGATCACGAAATTGCCTAGGTTAATGTGTAATTTGAAATTTTTAGTAATTTGTGGTAAGTTTAATTGAAATTTGATTTGAAATCAAGTAAATAGAATAAAATAATCAAAGCTAATTAGCCTAAACAAGAAGTAATCAAATTAATTTACTCCAAGCCTATATAAGGTTAATTTGGATCCTAAACTCATCTTTACACTCTCATTTCTCACCTTGTGGAGACAAATACGTGAGAAAGAGGGAGAAGCCTAGAAAGAGAGTAAATTCAAGTTGAAGGAAGGAAATTGTAGTGAATTGAGAGAACTTTTGGAAGAATTAGCTTGGAAGCTCTAAGAACTAGTCATCTAGAGCCCAATTGAACACCTATGATAAGAATTCTAGAGCTCAATGGGACATAACCAATTTCTAAAACCCCGTACAAAATGTCAACCTTTGAATTGAAAATCCAACTTCAAGAACTGTCAGATAAAAAGTTCATTTGTTTGAGTACTTCACCTTGGGATGCTCCAGTCCTATTTGTTAAAAAGAAAAATAGGTCTTTAAGGCTATGTATCGATTATCGGGAATTGAACAAAGTAACTGTCAAGAACAAATATCCACTATCCCGAATAAATGATTTATTTGACGAACTTCAAGGAGCCCAAGTGTTTTAAAAAATAGACCTTAGATCCAGCTACCACTAATTGAAAGTTAAGACAAAAGACATTGAGAAAACAACTTTTTGAACAAGATATGGGCACTATGAGTTTTTGGTGATGCCATTTGGAGCAACCAATGCACCTGCAGCCTTTACGAACCTAATGAATAGGGTTTTCAAATCATATCTAGATGAATTTATTGTTGTGTTTATTGATGACATTCTGATTTATTCTAAAAGCAGGGAAGATCATGAAAATCATGTGAAACTTGTGCTATAAACTCTGAGGGAAAGGAAACTGTGTGCTAAATTGTCCAAATGTGAGTTCTGGCTTGACAATATAACCTTTTTGGGTCATGTAATCAACAAGGGGGGCATATCAGTTGATCCGCAAAAAATTGAAGCCATTGTGAGCTGGCCAATACCGACAAATGTATCAGAGGTTAGAAGTTTTCTGGGGCTCGCTGGCTATTACAGAAGATTTGTAAGAGACTTCCCCAAACTTGCCATGCCATTGAAACAATTGACATAGAAAAATGTACCATATGATTGGAATGATTAGAGGGAATCCACTTTTCAGAAATTGAAAACTAGATTGGTGACTGCACCAATTCTGACTTTGCCTAATGATACTGATGGGTTCCAATGCTACAGTGATGCTTCGTACAAAGGCTTGGGATGTGTGCTAATGCAAAACGGAAAGGTAATTGCGTATGTTTCTCGGCAACTCAGCACATATGAAAAGAATTATCCGACTCATGTCTTGGAACTTGCAGCTGCAGTGTTTGCTTTAAAAATCTGGCGCCATTACTTATATAGAGCAACTTGTGAGGTGTATACTGACCATAAAAGCCTAAAATATTTATTCACCTAGAAAGAACTGAACATGAGACAAAGAATATGGCTTGAGTTGATTAAGGATTATGACTTACAGATTTTGTATCATCCAGGAAAGGCAAATACATTTGCAGATGCTTTAAGCAGAAAATCTATTGGGAATTTGGCATGTTTGCTTACCGGTCAAGAAGAATTGTTGTATGAAATGGAAAGAAATGAAATTAAGATTGTTTTGCGTGACGAAGGTGGAATTCTAGCTGTCATCTCAGCTCAACCGACCATAGTTTAGGAAGTTAAAGAAAGGCAACTACAAGATGGGTTTTTGAAGAAATCGATTCAAAACCAAGGCCGGGATTTGTGTATGAAAATAATATGTTTAAATTTCAGGGTAGACTTTATGTATCAGATTGTTCTGAATTGAAGAAAAGCATTAAGACAGAGGCTCACAATTCTAAATTTTTTATCCATCCAGGAAACACGAAAATGTACAAAGATTTGAAATAGAATTTCTAGTGGCCTGGCATGAAGAAGTGTATTGCTGACTTTGTGGCTAAGTGTTTGCATTGCCAACAAGTGAAAGTCGAAAATCAATGATCCGCTGGATTACTTCAGCCGCTCTTAATACCAGAATGGAAATTGGAGCATATCACGATGGACTTCATTGTCGGATTGCCTCGCTTCTCTTGAGGTATGGATTCTATTTGGGTTATTGTTGATCGCTTGACTAAATCTGCACACTTTTTTCTTGTCAAAACTTTTTATAATGCGGATAAATTGGCTAATATTTATATGAATAAGATTATAAGATTACATGGAGTTCTAGTATCCATAGTGTCAGAGAGAGATTCCAAGTTTACTTTAAGATTCTGGCAAAGCCTGCAACAAGCCTTGGGAATTGAGCTAAGACTGAGTAGTGCCTATTACCCACAGATAGATGGCCAATCTAAATGAACCATTCAAACCTTAGAAGATATGCTCATAATGTGTGTACGAGATTTCCAAGGAAATTGGGAAACCTATCTACCTTTGGCCGAGTTTGTATACAACAACAGCTATCACTCAAGTATTAGGATGGCTCCTTATGAAGCTCTATATGGTCAAAAGTGCCGATCTCCAATCTGTTGGGCTAAAGTAGACGATAAACAGTTATTGGGATCGGAACTTGTACAAGAGATGACTGAGAAAGTAAAACTAATTCAACAACGTTTGAAAACTGCACAAAGTCGTCAAAAGAGTTATGCAGATGTCTGGAGGAGAGACAGAGAATATGAAGTCGGTGATCATGTGTTTATCAAAGTAACTCTAATGAAAGGGCAAACACGATTTGAGGTTAAAAGGAAGTTGGCACCACGGTATGTTGGGCCATATGAAATTATTGAAAAAATCAATCCTGTGACATGCCAAGTGTCTTTACCTCTAGTTATGAAGAATATGCACAATGTTTTTCATGTCTTGATGCTTCGGGATTATTTGAGAGATCTGTTATATGTAATTGAGCCAACTCATGTACTTCTGAAAGATGATCATACTTACAAGGAACGACCAATCCAAACTGTCAACCCAAGAATCAAGAGATTGCGGAACAAAGAGATTCCATTGGTGAAGGTTGATTGGCAAAATTATGGAGGAACTTACGTAACATGGGAAACAGAAGAAGATATGATGAAGATATATCCGAACTTGTTTCTATTGAACCCCACGTTCTTTCGAAATGAAGGTAATTCGAGTTTGGAGGACCAAACTCTTTAAGGGGGGAAGATTGTAACAAACCCGACTTGTGATTAGCCTATAATCCATGATTTGGAATGCTTAACAAGGAATTAAGATGAAATTACAAATTAATTGTGCATTCTATGTCTTATTTGAGTCTATATCTGGTCATGGTAGGAATATCTGTTTGTGTTTCTATTTGGGTATGCAAATTGAAGGCCTTATCGGTATCCAATCATGAAATTTCCTAGGTTAATGTGTAATTTGGAATTTTTAGTAATTTGTGGTAGGTTTAATTGAAATCTAATTCGGAATCAAATAACTAGAATAAAATAATTAAAGCTAATTAGCCTAAACAATAAGTAATTAAATTAATTTACTCTATGCCTATATAAGGTTAATTTAGACCCTAAACTCATCTTTACACTCTTATTTCTCACCTTGTGGAGACAAAAACGTGAGAGAGAGGGAGAAGCCTAGAAAGAGAGTAAATTCAAGCTTAAGGAAGCGAATTGTAGAGAATTAAGAGAACTTTTGGAAGAATTAGCTTAGAGACTCTAAGACCTAGTCATCTAGAGCCCAATTGAACGCCTAAGGTAAGAATTCAAGCCTTTAGTTTTGTAATTGAGTTGGTTCATACATGAATTCAAGAGAATTGAGCTAAGAGATGCTAGAATTAAGCTTAAGGAGTTGAAGGAAGATCAATTCTTACATGCATGTGTATTTCATTGCATTTTGAGCATGTTTTCTAAGAAATTCCCTCATGGATGCAACAATTTGAACTTAGATTTGGGAATTCGTCTTGATTCCCATCAAATACTTTATTTGATCATGTTTTGGAATATTGGAGTTCATATCAACTCATGCATGTTATGTTTTCTAAGTTTCAAGTATGATTTGAACAATTGGTATGCTTTTGGGCCTTGATTTTGTGAATTAATCTTCAATTCATGAAGTTATACAAGTTTAGTAATGTTTTCTCAAGTTTTGGGTTCAAAGGATGTGTTTTGAAGCTTTGGATTTGAGTTTTGGAGCTTGGAGAGCAATCTAGAAATTCCAAAATTCATGTTGTTCGTTCGAGTGGTGAAGTTTGCGCTCGAGAGAAGAATGCGAGCTCCTAGTACTTTTGTAGAGTTTGAGGGTTGGCTCGAGCAACAGAACTTGCACTCAAGCGACTACCCTTTGTTTTGGACCAATGATCGGCCTCATTGTCTAGTTCGAATACTGCTAAGGCTAGTCTGTCGGCATCTTCAGTTATTTCCATAGTGTCCAGTATTTTCTCTATTTGCCGAAGCCAATTTTCAGCCACTCTCGGGTCTAGTACTCCTATGAACTTTGGTGGCCTTTGTTTTCTGAACTCCAAGAGAGTCGAGTCCTCTCGTTTTGTCGATTGCTCCTTAATTGTCCTAGTTCTTCCAGAATTTGGTGCCTAAGATTATTGATGTAGTGCCTTCAAAATAATACATATAAACCCAACATTCATGATATACATAAACAAGAGAATAAAACATACTTCCATTCATCAGAGTATTCTTACAAAAAGTAATACATGTTGACAACAAAAGTAAATGCCCTGTAGGCTTACAACTTTCCAAGTCAACACTTGGTTATAACAAAAGAAGAGTTCTAACTCTCTACACAAATAAGCTCTTGGCTTGAATTTACATGTATCACCAAAATATTAAAATAACCAAAAGAGTCTTCAACTCCCAAAACCATCCAAGCTAAGGCCTTGGGGGTGGCATAACACCTAAACCTGAAAATGATGTCCCATATAGGGTGAGCCAACGCCCAGTAGAGATATGCTAAACATAATATGAGCAATAACTAAAACATTGGCATTTGATAAATGTTTAACTCATATAAACGAACAAACATCTTTTTCCATTTTATTATCCAAACCAATTCATATATATGGTTCCCTGTTCAGTCAAACAGTTCATAATGAGCCTACAACTCATATAAACAAGGCTTCAACGATTCAATTTCAAATGAGACTACGAATCATATAAACAATACTTCAATTCATCTACATTATGCAAACGCAATTAGGATTTCGGGACCTTCACCCTGGACACTACGGCCAACTTAGTTATCACTGGAGTCCATCCCATATCTCCTCTCTCTCCTATCTCCTCCCAAATCTGGTTTAGGAGTCCATCCCCTATCTTCTCCCAAACCGTGGAGTATATCCCCTATCTTCTCCTAAACAACATACATATACAATGTATTTAACCACTTATCATATACAATGATCAAGACAAGCACATATTCAATGTGTTATCCCATCCGTCATATTCTATGACATATTCAATTGATTAGTTTTAATTCATCTAATCATCATGCAGTGTCTACAACAATCAAGACTATCCTCCACCAATAGTCCAAAACAATTATTTCTAAACATATAATAAATTATCAAACAGATAAATTATCTACAATTTCAAAGGTGAGTGACCTATCAATCCAACTCCACCATTAAACCTCATAATTTCCCAATTTCATTATTTCCAACTCAATTTCATATTTCCATAACTTTTCCAAATTAATTATATAAATTAATTCATCACAATAAATTAGGACTTTTTTCACCCTTTTCTTAACATTGACCCAAAAGTCCAAATATCATCAATAAATGTCAATAACCTTATTTTAAGACCCAAAATACACATGTATTGGTCAAAAGAGTAAAACCCCTCTTTATACATTTTGAAACCCTAACACCCAAAATTTTGTAACTTCAATATTAAATCAAAATGACCACAAGTTTATGTCAAAGATCATAAATATGAGTAGTTATCCCTACCTCAAATTTTGGAACCCAAAGGAGATGATGAACAAACTCGGAAGTGCTCCAAACCCCAAGATTTTCGGATCAAAATGGAGGCCTTGCAAAGTTCTACCACTTTAATGAAGGCACAAGGGTTGGATCTCGCTAAACTAAGATCAAAATATAGAGAGAGAGAGAGAGAGAGAGAGAGAGTTCTAGAGAGAGGAGCTCTCAAATTAGGGTTTTGAAAAGCTAGAGAGAGAGAATGGCCCGAAAAAGTGATTCGAAATGCTAAAATTCGAACTGATATAATACACAGTCCGCTCAAGCGTGGAACGTCCCGCTCGAGCGTCAGACACAGACTCACGCTCGAGCGTGAAAAGCGCTGCTCGAGCGTCGAATGCATACTTTCAGAAGTTCTGCAGACGAAGGTCCCCACTCGAGTGTGAAAATGGACGCCCGAGCATCTGACGACCTGCATGGAAAAATACTGAAGGTTGAAAAATCCCGCTTGAGCGTCGGAATGCCCGCTCGAGCGGAGGAGCAAAAGCAAAAAGCCCACTCGAGCGTCAAAAGCCTAGCTCGAGCGTGAAGGCCAAATTCTGGGCATCAACTCTATGTTTCTAAACACAACCAACCTGTTTCAAATCTGCCCAACACAACCCAAAACTCAAATACAAGAGTAATGTATGGGAGCGAGAATAAGATAACAACACATCCGCGGAACCGAGTTCGGAATACAATAAACAAGGAAGGAAGAACCGGAATCGCTATAACCTCCCCCCTTAAAGAATTTCGTCCCCGAAATTGGATATATAAAAGTTTTCAAAAGTATGATTTCTCAATTCTCAACATATTATAACTCAACATTCATCAACTTGACCCTATACTGGTCATCCCATCTCTTTTCAAGAGGCAATTTACAATATATTTTCAATATGCATTATCAACATGCTTTTCTTTGAAATTCAACAATTTCAACACAAGTATTCCACAATTCAATAACATATTCAATGTCAACAATATATTTGCATTTCCAAAACATAATTAACATATGCAATGTTAAAGTAAACTTCCATTTCCGAACCATATTCAATGGCTATAACATTTCCATAATCTAAAACATATATAATGTTTCCAGAATTCATTAACAAAACAAAATCCCCAATACATGGTTAAACATTAACAAACAAGTCCGGGTATTTCTCACGGACCTCCAACTCACGTTCCCAAGTGGCTTCCTCCACTCCGCGATGTTTCCACAAAACTTTTACCAAGGGTATCGTCTTGCCTCGCAAAACTTGATCTCGCCTATCCAAGACCCGCACCGGTCTCTCCTCGTACGAGGCATCCTCATCCATCTCTAAGTCGGTCCAATCCAATACATGTGACGAATCCGGCTCGTACTTCCGAAGCATACTAACATAAAACACGTCATGCACTTCGAATAACTGTGGCGGTAAAGCTAAACGGTATACAACCTCCCCAATCCACTCAAGGATCTTAAAGGGGCCACTAAATCGAGGGGACAACTTCCCACTCTTCCCAAACCTCATCAAGCCTTACGCAGGTGATATTTTCAGAAAGACGTGATCACCTACCTCAAATGCCAAAGGCCTCCTCCTACGGTCGGCATAACTCTTTTGGCGACTTTGGGCTGTAACAAGCCTCTTACGGATAAGCTCAACTTTTCCCGTCATTTTTCGCACCAACTCCGGGCCCAACAAAGGTGCATCACCCACCTCGGCCCAACACACTGGAGACCTACACGGTTGGCCATACAAGGCCTTAAACGGTGCCATGCCAATACTCGATTGGAAACTATTGTTATAGGCAAACTCCACTAAGGGCAAGTGCCTCTCCTACGACCCACTAAAGTCAAGGACACAGCCTCGAAGCATATCCTCAAGGATCTGAATAGTACGCTTGGACTGTCCATCGGTCTGAGGATGATAAGCCATGCTAAAGGTCAACCTAGTGCCCAAGGCACTCTGCAAACTCTGCCATAACCTAGCAGTAAAACGTGGATCTCTATCTGAGACGATTGACACTGGGACTCCGTGCAATCTCACCATGTCCCGAATATACAAGTCGGCTAGATGATCTACCGAATCTCTCACGCGTATAGGAATAAAGTGCGCCGACTTAGTCAATCGGTCTACAACTACCCAAATAGCATCACTACCCCACTAAGTCCTCGGAAGACCTACAACGAAGTCCATCGTGACATGATCCCACTTCCACTCGGCAATAGGCAAGGGTTGCAACAAACCCGCTGGCCTCTGATGCTCGGCCTTCACTTATTGACAAGTAAGGCACTTAGACACAAAAACTGCCACATCCTTCTTCATACCTTGCCACCAAAACTGGTGACCCAAATCACGATACATCTGAGTGCCTCCCGGATACACCGCAAGGTGTGAATGGTGAGACTCTCGGAGTACTTCCTCTCTGCAATACTCCGACACAAACAAATGGTCTCGGTACCTCACACTCAGGTCGGAATACACAGTCAAACAGTTCTCAACCTTCCCACTGGAGATCTTCTCCCGGAGGGATTTTGCCTCAAGGTCACTTCTCTGTGCCTCTAACACTCGATTAACAAGTGTAGGCTGCGCAACTACAGAAAATAAGGCCGCAGACTCAATAGATTCACCTAGAAGCAAATCAAACTCGCCAAGTGCACCCAACATTTTCCATTCCCAGATGGCTATGCAAGCTACATCGCTAATGGATTTCCTACTAAGGGCATCGGCCACAACATTGGCCTTTCCCGGGTGATAGTGCAACTCAAAGTCATAATCCTCAATGAACTCCATCCACCTCATCTGCCTCAGATTTAAGTCTTTCTGCATAAACAGATACTTCAGACTCTTATGATCTGAGAACACCTTGAACCTCTCACCATATAGGTAATGCCTCCAAATCTTCAAGGCAAAAATTACAGCTGCTAACTCTAGGTCATGTGTAGGATAATTCCTCTCGTGTATTTTCAATTGACGTGAGCCATAGGCTACTATTTTCTCCTCTTGCATCAACACACAACCCAAACCTTCTCGTGAGGCATCACAATACACTGCATAACCCAAACCCCTCTTCGGAATAATCAAAACTAGAGCGGTGGTTAGTCTAACTTTAAGCTCCTGGAACGATTTGTCGCAAGTCTCACTCCACACAAACTTGACCCTTTTCCGCGTCAACCTAGTCAACGACGAAGCTAGCCTGGAAAAGTCTTTCACAAACCTACGGTAATAACCGGCCAATCCCAGAAAACTATGGATCTCAAAAATACTCCGAGGCTGTGCCCAATCTTGCACTGCCTCTACCTTGGATGTATCAACAGACACCCCTTTCCCGGAGACCACATGGCCTAAGAACTTAACCTCTCTTAGCCAGAACTCACACTTTCCAAACTTGGCATACAGCCTATGGGCTCCAAGCAACTCAAGCACCACTCTCAAGTGTTCCTCGTGCTCCTCCTCTGAAGGTGAATAAATCAGAATGTCGTCCACGAAAACGACCACAAATTGATCTAAGAATTCTCGAAAAATCCGGTTCATCAAGTCCATAAACACTGCCGGTGCATTGGTGAGCCCAAAAGGCATCACCAGAAACTCATAATGGCCATACCGCGTACGGAATGGCGTCTTCAGGATATCCTCCTCCCTGACCTTCAACTGATGGTAACCCGATCTCAAGTCTATCTTAGAGAAACAACGGGACCCTTTTAACTGGTCAAACAAATCATCTATACGAGGCATAGGGTACTTGTTCTTAACTGTAGCCCGATTCAACTTTCGAAAATCAATGCAAAATCTCAAAGCCCCATTTTTCTTTTTAGCAAAGAGGGTCGGTGCTCCCCACGGCGAAGCACTAAGGCGGATAAAGCCCTTATCTAGCAACTCTTGGAGTTGAATCTTCAACTCACTCAATTCGGTTGGGGTAAAATGATACAGTGCCATAGAAATCGGTGTCGTGCCAGGCACCAAGGCGATAGAGAACTCAATCTCTCGGTGAGGTAGCAAACTAACAAGATCCTCTGGAAAGACGTCTGAGTACTTACAAACCACTCTTGGCAACTCAGCCTGGGTTTCATAACACTCACTACTCATACAGCTAGCGAGGAGATAACTAAGCTCACCCTGCCCTCGCGGATCATACACTGGTGGCAAAACACTACCCACCTGATCTCCCAAGAAGTGAAAATAATCCCCGCTCAAGGTACATATCGTAACCCTCTGGCGGTAGCAATCAATAACAGCCTGGTATGACGATAACCAGTCCATATCCAAAATCACATCAAAACCCGACATAGTACAAAAGAAAAAAGAAGCCGGCGGTCGGCGACCTCTATATCACAACCTCTACATCCCTGTTTTAAAATCAACTCACCCCCAGCAGGTGATACTACACAAATAGGAAAAAGCTAACTGTGCCAACTCCAACCCCAAAACAGATGCAAATACAGTATATATAAAGGAATGGGATGCACTTGTATCAATCAACACATTAGCAACCGAGTTACAAAACAAAAAGGTACCTCTCACAATAGATGGAGCCGGTACAAGATCTTGTGCGGTAACAGCATACACACGCCTTGTAGGCCCCTGATCTATCTGCTCACCTCTCGGAGCAAAAGACTGTTGCACAGACTGAGCCAAAGAGGCTCCCTGATTGGCCCTCGAGGCCTGAACTGACTGAGCTGGCTGAAAACTCTACCTCGGCCCAGATGCACTAGATGTGCCACTCAACTGCGGGCAAAACCTCTTTAGGTGCCCCGCCGGACCACACTGGTAACAAGAGAGCGGCTGGCCTCTGCCCTGACTCTGGCTCTGAGGACGAGCCAAAGATGAAGCTGCTCTCTGCCCTCCTCCCTTTTGCGGGCAAGCTGGAGACTTGTGGCCCAGCTGACCACACTTGAAATAGGTAAAGTCTCCCTGATTGCCTCTCTTAGAGCTTGAACTCGGCACTGGAAAGGTAGATCTCGCAAATGCACCCTGGGACTGCTGAAGGTTAAGACCCCTCTGCCTCCTACCGTCCCCCTAACCATCCTGACTCCTCTTGGAGCCCTTCATCCTCTCTTCCTCCTCATGCATAATAATCTCAAGATGGGCCGCGACATCCACAAGGTGCCCATACTCTTGAGTCATGGACCCTACAACTCTAAGCTTGAGCCCGGGTCTCAACTTCTTTTCGAAATCAAGACAACGGTGCTCCTCAGACGCCACCAACTCAGGTGCAAACCTTGATAAGCTGGTAAATACGGCCTCAAACTCGGCCACTGGTGTGTTCACCTGCTTGAGCTGACAGAACTAATCCCTCAATTTTTCCCTAATAGCGGGAGGCATAAACTTCTCCTGGAAAGCATCTACAAAGGCATCCCAAGTCCTACCAATACGGCCCTGCGTAAACTTCCACCACTGACCCGCGTCTCCCTTCAGTTGGAAGGACGCCAAGGTCACCCTCCAATCTCCGTCTTCGATGCCTAGCATCTCAAACGTCTTCATCATCTGCTCAAGCCACTCATCAGCCTTAAGTGGCTCTTTCGGATCCCCCAAAAACTCATTCGGATTAGACCGGAAAAACTCTCTCTTTAGAAAGGAAGGCCCTGCCTCAGCTACATGGGCCTGGGCTTGATTCTCAGCCTTGAGAATGCCCATAGATTCCCTCAACGCTCCTGCCATCTCGTGGGCTAAGGCGCTCATGGCCTGCTGACCTACTGGCTCGGTCACATTGGCCTGACCAACACCCTCCTGCTACGCCAGAATTTCATCCGGTATAGGCATCTCCTGCCTTCTAGGCCTACATTGCCTATCACCACGTCCTCGTCCTGACATCCTAATAAAGGTAATGAAGACATTAGCACGTTCACAAATGTGCCGAAGCTATAACACTCACGTCCTAATGCAATGGATAACTGTAATTCATTCCACGTAAGCACATAATCATATAAGCACTTACGAATTTCATTTCCGGATAATGACAGTCCCGAGATGTTGCTAGAGTTCCAGTTAGAAACAGCAGTGATCAAGTGCCTCTCCAACAGGACTCCCAGAGACCCAAGGATGCAATCAACATCCTAGAAACTAAATCTCATACTCAAATAGTCACGCAAGCATGTTATCACATAAGCACATAACATCATACATAAGTCTCTGACAAGCGAGACAAACCCATTGTGGTACTAACCACTTCCCACGTACCCAAGTATTCAAACCCGGTACGCTCTGATACCAAGTTGTAACGCCCTCAAAATAATACATATAAACCTAACATTCATGATATACATAAACAAGAGAAAAAAACATACTTCCATTCATTAAAGTATTCTTACAAAAAGTAATACATGTTAACAACAAAAGTAAATACCTTGTAGGCTTACAACTTTCCAAGTCAACACTTGGTTACAACAAAAGAAGAGTTTTAACTCTCTACACAAATAAGCCCTTGGCTTGAATTTACATGTATCACCAAAATATTAAAATAATCAAAAGAGTCTTCAACTCCCAAAACCATCCAAGCTAAGGCCTTGGGGGCAGCATAACACCTGAACCTGAAAATGATGTCCCATATAGGGTGAGCCAACACCCAGTAGAGATATGCTAAATATAATGTTAGCAATAACTAAAACATTGGCATTTGATAAATATTTAACTTATATAAACGAACAAACATCCTTTTCCATTTTATTATCCGAACTAATTCATAGATATGGTTCCCTGTTCAGTCAAACAGTTCATAATGAGCCTATAACTCATATAAACAAGACTTCAACGATTCAATTTCAAATGAGACTACAAATCATATGAACAATACTTCAATTCATCTACATTATGCAAACGCAATTAGGATTTCGGGACTTTCACCGTGGACACTCCGGCCAACTTAGTTATCACTGGAGTCCATCCCCTATCTCCTCCCAAATCCGGTTTAGGAGTCCATCTCTATCTCCTCTCAAACCGTGGAGTACATCCCCTATCTTCTCCCAAACAACATACATATACAATGTATTTAACCACTTATCATATACAATGATCAAGCCAAGCACATATTCAATGTGTTATCCCATCCGTCATATTCTATGACATATTCAATTGATTAGTTTTAATTCACCTAATCATCATGCAGTGTCTACAACAATCAAGACTATCTTCTACCGATAGCCCAAAATAATTATTTCTAAACAGATAATAAATTATCAAACAGATAAATTATCTACAATTTCAAAGGTGAGTGATCTATCAATCCAACTCCACCATTAAACCTCATAATTTCCCAATTTCATTATTTCCAACTCAATTTCATATTTCCATAACTTTCCCAAATTAATTATACAAATTAATTCATCACAATAAATTAGGGCTTTTCTCCCCCTTTTCTCAACATTGATCCAAAAGTCCAAATATCATCAATAAACATCAATAACCTTATTTTAAGACCCAAAATACACATGTATTGGTCAAAAGAGCAAAACCCCTCTTTATACATTTTGAAACCCTAACACCCAAAATTTCCTAACTTCAACATTAAATCAAAATTACCACAAATTTATGTCAAAGATCATAAATATGAGTAGTTATCCCTACCTCAAATTTTGGAACCCAAAGGAGATGATGAACAAACTCGGAAGTGCTCCAAACCCCAAGATTTTTGGATCAAAATGGAGGCCTTGCAAAGTTCTACCACTTTAATGAAGGCACAAGGGTTGGATCTCACTAAACCAAGATCAAAATATAGAGAGATAGAGAGTTCTAGAGAGAGAAGCTCTCAAATTAGGGTTTTGAAAAGCTAGAGAGAGAGAATGGCCTGAAAAAGTGATTCGAAATGCTAAAATTTGGACTGATATAATACACAGTCCGCTCGAGCGTGGAACGTCCCGCTCGAGCGTCAGACGCAGACTCACGCTCGAGCGTGAAAAGCGCCGTTCAAGCGTCGAATGCATACTTTCAGAAGTTCTGCAGACGAAAGTCCTCGCTCGAGCGTGAAAGTGGACGCTCGAGGGTCTGACGACCTGCAGGGAAAAATATTGAAGGTTGAAAAATCCTGCTCGAGCGTCGGAGCAAAAGCAAAAGGCCCGCTCGAGCGTCAAAAGCCCCGCTCGAGCGTGAAGGCCAAATTCTGGGCATCAACTCCATGTTTCTAAACACAACCAACCTATTTCAAACCTGCCCAACACAACCTAAAACTCGAATACAAGAGTAACGTATGGGAACGAGAATAAGACAACAACACATTCGCGGAACCGAGTCCGGAATACAATAAACAAGGAAGGAAAAACTGGGATCGCTATAATTGAGGATATTGGCTCCCACAGGTACGAGTCCATGCTGATTTCTGCGACAGTTCTGGGCATTGTTGCTAGTCTCTGAGTAGTCATTAGCTCAATTATCCACCATTCTGTTTATGGCATGGGATAAGTTGTTTTCTAGATTTCTAGCTGGAGGCAATCTCTCTACTAGAGTTGAAATTAAGGTTTAGTTTTCTTAGGGTGTGGTAAAATATTAGAGCAAGTAACAGCCTACAAATATAGATCAAATTGTCAATTCATATATGTATAATAGGCAAAATAATAACTACCAGAGTTTGGTTAATAGAATGATTACGAAGTAGAGATCCAAGTGTATGAAGGGGTAATAGCATCAATTAACACAGGGATCATCTGAAATATGGATAAATGATATAATGGAATGGATGGCATTACAGTTTCAGACGTTAATATGGTTAAGGTTATAGAGGTAGTGACTAAGCTAGATATTTAACTTGAAACTGCGTTGGCCGTCCACGTTTCAAACTGAATATCCAAGATTCGTCACCAAGTAAAGAAAATGAAACTATTTATAAGAAGCCTTGCGCTAAATAATCAGGGCTCAAAGGATGTCAATTTTACAAAGGATAGTATATAAAATAGAACTAGATGGTCATGACTTAATCTTGGAAAATGATGACATCGAATAAAGGTTACGAATACAAGATGAGGGTATGATGATCAATAGAAGATGCGTAGAACTAATAGTACCCCTACTATGCGATGTGAGGCCTTGCTCAAAGTTAAAACCATTTCCTGATCCTAAATTACGTCCTTGTAAGTTGATGTTTCTATGCTCGAAATTCGAAGAAACACCCTCAGATAAGTCAAGAAAATTTCTCTTTTTTTGATGTATTTTAGTTAATAGAATAGGTAGTGTTATAATAATATATCATAGTCGGAGCAAGGTAGTCTCTAACCAAAGTCGAAACGCGTTGGTGAGGCTAAATCCTAGGCTCTGATACCAAGTTGTGACACCCCAATTTCTACTCTAAGGGTTAGGGTAACGTCGCTAAAGAGTCATTTGGTCAATAGCTAGGTAAGATCCCAAGAAGGTTGGAGGAGTCAATATAGCCTCCCTTCTAAGTCCAACTACCTTAGATAACAAGCTATATTTTTGACAGATCTTAAGAGGTATTAACGCAATGTCTCATAAGTAATGCAGAGATAGTCATAGGATTAACAAGATATACAAACAAATAATAATTACAGTGTTTCAAAACTTAAATTTCAAAATGAGTTCCATTACTATTGCATTCCAAAAAGCACGAACAGACTCATAAGCAAAATGGCTTCTAATTTTCTCTAAGGCAAACACAAGTCTTCAAATGTCTCTGGCTCTTCATCGGCCTCGTATGTTTCTTCGATACCTGGCATGAAACGCCATGAGCTTTGAATGCTCAATAAACGCACACACACCCTGTCCTTCTTTCCCAATTCAATACATAATGGAAATTACAACAATGGAGAAAGAAACATGATATTCAAGAAAATAACAAAGATTACAAGGTTAGTTGTTAGTAAACTAGAAATCCCCCCAACCACAAGAATCGGACGTAGATTATTCGATATGCCCTCTCTTTTGCTACTTTGTTGCAGAACTTACCTAGGATGCCTACCAACGGTTATTTACCGCGTAGCACCAACCGTAGGGCCTCAAAAGAGGCGGTAATAATGGGTCTTGCCCAAATCCCTCCTTACACCAAATACCTAGGGTCCGAATACAACTGCTTCGTTCAAGGGTTCCGAAACAACCGCTTGCGCAAGACTTTACTTTCAAGGGGAACACATCCCACTAATCAATTCAATTTGAACATAACTTTATCTCATAATAGTACTCATGTGATCGAAACCCCATTAGCCACCCCATTAAGTTTTCCATTGAGATTAATGTTTTAAGTTGGTTAGTACAAGCAAGTAACAAGAATAAATTTGCATAAGTGTAAACATCATCGAAGGAATAACATAAAAGGTATACACCCATATGTTCTATCATACCAAGACATATTAATAAGCATATTCATGAACACAAGAGCATAAAATACCAATGCCAAACAGAATTTCCAAATTCAGTACTACTTAAAGATTAAAATCAAAAGGGCTATTTCAGATTTTTTCCAAACTTGTCCCTCCTATGGTTCGTAGAGAATTTAATCTAGTTTTTAGAACATGTTTCAGAAATGGAATATCTTATCTATATTTTTATTTATTTAAGAAACACTCCAGCGCTGTCCAGATTTTGTCGATCGTTACGAGAATCAGATTTTCTTACAAACCGCTCACTCGTTTTCAATGAAATCAATTTTCCTTGAAATATAACTCCTTAAGTAAGATTTTGACATAAAACTAAGGTCTAGAAAATGTTTTTACATTTTTCTAGAATTTTCGAAAGTTGGCTGTAAAATAGATTTTTCATCTACAATACTCAAAATAAGAAGATTGGTGAGAAAAGAGGCCAACTAAGGAAAAATTTTCACTTCTTTTGTGATGAAAACATACTAAATAATGTATCAATAACTCATATTTTTATAGTGGTGGTATGTCTTTAAAAAAAATGCGAGATATGGGAAGAAAATGGTAGTTTTGCATCTATTAAGAGAAAATATGAACAAAAGAAGGATCAAAATCCAATTCATCAACTTTGAACACATGAATACTATTACAACACATCTGAAAATATAATTTCAAGACTCTAATAACATGTATTGGAAAAAGAAAATAGAAGGCGAGATGATAATGTGGCTTACTTGAGGCTTGGTTGGTTAGTTAACAAGACATTCTCTTTCTTTTCTTTCGTCCACCAAGCTCACCTTCTTCCCCTCTCTTTCTCTCAGCTGAATGAAGTGTTTGTGTATGTGGTCTTGTATGTAGAATTCTAAGGGAGGGGTGGTTTTTATAATAAAATTGGTTCAAAAGGTCTAAAGTGCCCATTGGTTGGAAATGGATTGGACATTTTGGATTTACTTGGAATCTAATGAGATAGTGAATGATTAGAGGCCTTAATTATACAATTAATCATGATCTAGTTAGGCTTTGGTTAGGATTGGACTTAGGGTGGAGGCATGGTTCCATGTTTTGGAGGTACTAGCCAACATTTTTCCTTGAATTCATGGATATGGTTTGAAAAAGTTGTATATATTCAACTTCCCTAGGGTGGTTGGCCATGTGGCTGATTTGAGGGAATTATTTTATTTTTTTCTTGTGTACAATTGTTGAAATTTTCAAAATATGTTGTATAAAATAGGTTTAAAGGTACAAGTGCGTATATATAATAGTACTTGTTTGGGGTCAATAAGTGATTTAATAAAAGTGTGAGGGCTTTGGGTTTAATTTATGAATTGGAACATTTATTTTAGTATAGAATTAAACTAAATTAGGGTTAGAGAATCTAATTCGGTTTGGATTTCTTATTTTGACTAAAAAAGCAATCAACCGACAAACGTGATAAAAATGAGAAAACCTAGGATTTTCAAGTGGTAATTTCATATTTAGGGAGTCAATTAATCAGTATTAGGACATTAGAAATGTTTCCTAAGTTACTAAAATCAATTAGGGTTTGCGAGTTTTTAGTTGGCGCATATATTTTGATCTTACGGTTAAAATTGCAATTAATTAAGAAACTGAGAGACTTCAAGGAAATAATTTAAAAGTAAGGGACTCTTAAGAAAAAAAAAATTCAGGGGCCTCATAGCTCGAGCAGAGGAAGTTGAGCTCGAGCGTAAAATGAGAGCTTCTAGAAATTTTGTAGACCAAAGGGTCCACTCGAGCGACCAAAGCTGTGCTCAAGTGAACTGCCTTGTTTTTAGAATTTTGGCTAAGTGTTTCAACTTATAGTTTAGTATTCTCATTGCATCTTAGGCATTCCTAGGCCTTAATTAAAACATAATAATAAGGATAAGGATTAGAAACACACCAATATAGAAAAGAAATAAGATACGTATTTTTCGAACGTGCGTTTCAATGTGTATCCATTATGTGTTTATGTAGGTCTCGGGCCTTAGATTGTCAGATCTATCTGCTTTGTCTGTTCTGTTACTAGAGCTATAGGTGAGTAATAACTCTGTAAAACTATGTTCAACTTTAAGCATCTTCTGACTGATATGGTGTAATCTGTTTTATGAAAAGCTATTTTATGATTAAATGGATGATTGTCGAACTTTCTAAATGTATTCGTGGCATCCTTAACATCATGTGATATCAGGTCCCTTTATGGGTCATCAGGTCACTTTATGGGAGTTTTTGAAATATAAAAGAGGAATTTTCAAAATGGGTTCTTGAAAAAGGATGTGGGAGTGAGTGTGTTGTTGAGTTATGTTGAAATATTAAAAAAATTTTCCTAAAAATGGGTTTTTGAAAAAAAAAATGTTTTATTTGAAATCATTAGTATTTAACCTTTGAATAAGAATAAAAGATGTTAGGTTTTGAAAAGATAAAATGAATGTGTCTGTTGATGATGATGGTGAAGTTGGATATGCATTATCACTCTATTTTGAGATTATGAAATTATACTTGTTGCTAGAAATTTATCTGTTGAGTAGACATATCTGTTTTGAGTTATTGGTGGAGGATAACTTTGATTGTTGTAGAAATTGCATGAGGATTAGGTTAATTATAACCAACTACTCAAACGTCTTGTATTAAACATTGTTTCTTACATACACACTGAAAATGTATTATTTTTAAGAAAAAATAGTGAATACTGCGGTGAATCTGGTTAAGGTATATGGTTGTGGTTTTATTATGATGACCTGTGTGTCCTTGGTGAAAGTCCAGAAACCCACACAGTTAGGTGCCGATCCTTCCGGTTAGTATTGATAAAATGGATTCTGTAGTGCTTGCATAGCCTACAAGCAGACACGTACATGGAGATTTTCAATATTTTGTATCCACTGCCTTGTTTTCTTTCTGATTATAAAAGTATTATTTTATGAATTGATATATATAACTGATGCATTGCATTATTTTGAAAGAGAAAGTATAATGTTTTAGTAAATGGCATGCATATACATTCACCATATGATTATGTTAAGCTTTATACGTTGTGTTTAAGTATCTCTATTGGGCTTTAGCTCACTCTTTGTTGAAACCAACTTTCAGGTGCTGATGATATGCACCAAGGATTTAGCTTGGGAGGATTGTGGAAGTGAAGGCTCATTTTTGTTTCTTTTATTGTAACTATCTTTTGTACAAGTCTCGGACTTTTTAATTGTTTTGGACTTGATCTACTTTTGTTGTAACGACGCATTGTCTTGGAAATATGTAGTCATTAGGGCATAAACTTATCTATATTTCCTTTTGTTTTCAATTCACTCATATATGTCATATGCTATATATTTAGGAACTATGATTTATGAATGTATACATGCATATATCATCTTTTGTACAGTAAAAGAATATCAATGAAAGGTTAAGCAAGTTTCTACTTTTCCATTTAATATCGTGAGATAGGTTGTTGTTATTATTTTAGGGTGTTACAACTTGGTATCAGAGCAACCGAGTTTAAATACTTTGGGATCGTGGGACGTGGTTATTACCATAGTGGGTGTATCTCACTAGATAGTATTAGAAATAGACCTGGTATGTTATGTGATAACATATTTATGTGACAAGATGAGTATGGGATTTGGTTTCTAAGAAATTGATTGAATCTATGAGTTTCTAGAAGTTTTGTTAGAAGATCACTTGATCACTAGTAATTCTAACTAGAACTTTGGTAATGTCGCAGAATGATTATTATTTAGAAAGAAAATTCTTTTGTGACTATGTGACTCGGTGCTTTTGTGGAATGAATTATTTATTGTCCGTTGTATTAGGACGTGAGTCAATTAGCTTCGGCATATTTACAAATGTGCTAAATTATTGTGTTATCTTTATTAGAATATCAGTACACAGATGTGGTGGTGGTAGGTATGGCAGCCGTAGGCGGCAGAAAGTGCTTTGATTTCAAGGGGTCTTGAGAGAGACACTTACTGTTGATTGAATTTGATTATAACAATAATTATCAAGCGAGTATTGGGATGACACCATTTGAGGCCTCATATGGCCGACCTTGTAGATCACTAATTTGTTGGGTCGAGATAGAAGATGTACCGATGTTGGGTCTGGAGTTAGTTCATGAGACAATCGAGAAAGTTGCTCTTATCCGAAAGAGGTTCGCCATGGCTTAAAGCTGACAGAAGAGTTATGTTGATAAGAGGAAACAACCTCTATCCTTCGAGGTCGGTGACCATGTGTTTCTTAAGATCTCGTCGAGGCGGGGTTGATTAGATTTGGGAAGAGTGGAAAATTATCTCCGAGGTTTATTGGACCTTTCGAGATTCTAGAGCAGATTAGGGAAGTGGCATACCGTTTGGTCTTACTGCCCCAACTTTCTGGGATTCATGATGTGTTTCATATCTCCATGCTTTGTAAGTACGAACCCGACCCTTTGCATATACTTGATTGGGTTGACTTAGAGGTTGATAAGGATACCTCAGACAAAGAGAGACCGATTCAAGTCCTAGACACCCGAGAATAAGTGTTAAGGGGTAAGACCATACCGCTAGTGAAGGTGTTGTGGAGACACCATGGAATCAAGGAGGCTACGTGGGAACATGAGGTCGAAGTTCGCTCCAAGTATCCGGATTTGTTTGTGAATGGTTAATTGATTTGAGATTTTAATACTCTCTAATGTTGTTTTGGGAGTGAGCACTGTTATTGTTAACTGCTTGTTATTAAAATTGTTGTCATTTTGGACATGAAGATTGTTGTTGAATTATCGAAATTGTTATTAAATTTCATGTTTATGATCATTGTATCAATTGTTGTTGAGGTAATGGCTATGGCTCTATTGGAAATATAATTGTCATTTTGGAATATTATCGAGAGTGTGATTTACTGAGTTATAATTAAGTTGTTATTAAGTTCTCTTTGGCATTGTTAGTCATTCGGAGTGTAACTACGTTGTTGTGTTGTTGTTACGGTCATTGGGGTTTTGGAGTTTTGTTGAGAGGATATTCAAATTTAGGAGACGAAATTTCCTAGAATGAGGAAGTTGTGATGTCCTGGGTATATCACCCGTTTCATTCTCTTTTTAATTTCATTTAAATTTTTAAATTCAGGACCTTAATTTCAATATGAGGTCTCATCGGCCGTGTGGGTTTGCCACGTTCCAAAAATTTTGTTATATTAGCATCCTAAACTAGTTTTGGGGCCTAATTCCCTTATTTTTAGTGCGAAGGCGGACCAGAGTGGAGAAAACCCTAGTTAAGACTTAGGATCGCATTCTGGTAAACAAAACCGCACGTGCGAAGGAGGAACTGCACGTGCGGGAGATTGGCCGCACATGTGGGGAGAGGAGCCACACGTATGGTGAGAGGTGAAGTTTCGAGGCGCAACTTCTAGAATAAAAGCATGCGCGGAAGGCAAAAACAACAATACAGAGGAGAGGAACTGCATGTACGACTTAGGGTCCGTACGTATGAGAAGAGGGCACTGCACTTGCGAAAATGTTTAAAACTTTGAATTTTTTTCTTTTTTTCCTCTTTTAAGTTGATCTCCTTCCCCTTTTCTCGTTACTTTTGTTTCTCTCTCTCTCTCTCTCTCTATATATATATATATATATTTCTTTTTCTCTTCATTCTCTCTACAAACACTCAACAACCTCCATAAATTCTTGATTTCTCCAAATTCATTGGAAATTTGACCCTAATTCCTTCATCAATTTTGTAGAGCTCATCGAGGATTACATCTTGTGCGGTGGAGATTGGTTTTCAATACCATTCTCATCTTCTCTCCATATCTTGAGGTAGGGATATTCTTTGAGTTATATATATGTCTTAGCACGTCTATGGTGATTTTGATGATATTTTGATGCATGTTGAGTTAGAGTTTAGTTTATGAGATTTTACATGTTTCAAAAAGGGTCATCTCAAATGTTTTTCTCCAAATTTTTGAGATTTTTGAACTATGATGGTTTTTTGAGAGCTATATTTGGTGAAAAACCTTTTCAAAATGAAAAACCCTAATTTTGTGAAAACCCTAGTTTTGGAAAACTTGGAAAAAGTTGGGTTTTGTAGAAAACTCTTGACATGTTGGATTTCTATTTGAGAAAAATGAAAAAATTTCATTGCTTGATACATTGATACATTGTTGAGATATCCATGAGATGAATGAATTGTTGTTAGATAAATTACCATGAAAAGGCATGATTAAGATATGATTAGTTTATGGAATTTGATATTGATTGTGAATATGGAGTCTTGTTGTATGTCACACACACACACACACACATATATGAATGTTGTTGGATGATATTTGAGAAATATTAGTAATTGTGATGATATTGAGAGATGTTGAACATTATGTTAACATCGAGAGAATGTTGTAGAATTTAGAAAATTGCTTATTGAGAATGCATTTCATTCAATGTATGCTTTTGAGTTATGTTTTAGGGTTTATGAGATTTTACATGTTTCAAAAAGGGTCATCTCAAATGTTTTTCTCCAAAATTTTGAAATTTTTGAACTATGTTGGTGTTTTGAGAGCTCCATTTGGTGAAAAACCTTTTCAAAATGAAAAACCCTAATTTTGAAAAACTTGAAAAAAGTTGGGTTTTGTGGAAAACTCTTGATATGTTGGGTTTCTATTTGAGAAAAATAAAGAAATTTCATTGTTTGATATGTTGTTGAGATATCCATGAGATGAATGAATTGTTGTTGGATAAATTACCATGAAATGACATGATTGAGATATGCTTAGCTTATGGAATTTGATATTGATTACAAATATGAAATCTTGTTGTATGTCACATATATATATTGATATTCTTGAATGATATTTGAGAAATATCAATAATTATGATGATATTGAGAGATGTTGAACATTATGTTAACATCGAGAGAATGTTGTAGAATTTGGGAAATTGCTTATTGAGAAGGCATTTCATTCATTGCATAACTTTTGAGTTATGTTTTATTAAAGTTATGATTTCGGAAAATCGGAATATGGTTTTGAGAAACCTTCAAACTTGAAATGTTTTGGGGTAGATAAGTTTGGTAAGTTCGGATATGGGGTGTAGTTTGGTATTTGTTAAGTTGGCTTAAGGTCCTTGGTAAAAGTCTAGAAACCCGCACGGTAGGTTCCAAATTTCTTTTCGATTAACAGCCAGTAAAGTGGCGATTGGTAGTACTTAATATGCCTACTTGCAAACATCAGTTTAAGAATTACATGAGTCGTATTTACCGTCTCGTATTTGTATTTCAAATTCATCGAGATAAATGTGTTTTCAAAAAGAGCATTGCATGTGATTTCAAATGAATAAAATTCATGGTTTTGGAGCATAACATGATTGCATCTATATCATAAGATTGCTTAAAACATATGTACTTTGTTAAGATCTTCCTACTGGACTTTGTACTCACCCCTAGTGGATTTGTGCAAGAAAAGATGTTGTGATTTTGCTTCAATGAAGGCAAGTGAATGTTTTGAGAGTGTAAGGCTCTTTTGTTTATTTGTTATGTTTTTGACAAGCCAAGGGCTATGTGTATGGGTTTGTAAACCATTTACTTGTAACCGAACTTAAGCTTTGAAACTTGTGGTTTGATGGGCTTTATTTTGTATTTGTTCTTTATTATTATCATCTGTCTCACATGCTATAGATTCATAGTTTAGAGGAGACTGAATACATATTTGCATATGGACCACTTTTGTAAATCTCTTATACGTTATGAAATACAAATATGGAGATTTGATTAGCAAATGATGATTGGAATATTATGATTATTTAACTGAGAATGATTAAATTAGGGTTATCATAAGTTCACTATTTGGAGGCGTTACACAACCAATGAATCAAGCCCAACAATTACTAACCAATAAATCAAGCCTAACAACCACTATATACAATAGACTATTAACCCACAATAACTAGAAAATCAATAAATCTTAACACAACCCATTACTGACTACATATAACCCTCATAATGGAGAAGAAATAAACACTACTATAAAGTGTATCAAACTCCTCTTTATAAGAATTAAGCTTGAGATCTCATATCGTAAAGTGTTATACAACCATTAGATCAAATGTCCTAGTTTTTGTACTAATTCATTTGGTAACATCTAGGATGTTACACTAAACATATTGAATTCTAAACTATAATACCCGAATTATGAATGAAAAAAAATTAAGGGGCATTTACACATAAGTTTCATTTTGTGAATTTATACTCCATTAAGTCCTAAATAAGATTTTTTTAATCCTTCAAATCTCATTAATTTTTAATAGACGAAATTTTCTTTCAAACAATAATTGTTCATCATTTGTAATTGTTTATTTAAAAAAAAAGTATGATGATGTGACATTTATTTTGATTTTCAAAATTTCAAATCAACATAATTTTTACAATAGACATTTATTTTTGATAAAATTTATATTTCTAGAATCAACGCAACGAAATTTATCAAACAAGATTAATATTAAATACAAAATTATATAAAAATAAAATGTAATTTTTTTTATTATAAATTTACAATTTAAACCATTTTTAATAGTAAGTTTTCTTAACTTAACTAATAATATTTTTTTGGTCTAATTTTTTCAATTTTTTTGAAGTTTAAAACTGAGAATATTCTTAGTTTAAAATTGAAAAAATTGACTTAGCTTTAAAACTGAAAAAAAAAATTGAGAAATTTATCAAAAACTGAGAATATTCTCAGTTAATACTAAAAAAAATTAAGAAATTTCTCAATTTTACTGGATAGTTTTGCAAACTGATAAATTATTAATTTTGTATAGCTCAAAAACATAATATTTTATTTTTACAAAATCTTATATTTAATATTGATCTTATTGGATAGATTTCATTGCATAGACTCCAAAAATATAAATTTTAATAAAAATAACTGTATATATTAAAAGTTATCGAGTTTTTAAGTCTTGAAACAAAAAAACAAAAGCAAAATGTTACCCCCAACAATACCACTTTAATAATAAAAAATATATAGTACTTTTGAGCAATGGCGGAGCCGCTGTGGGTCCAAAGGGTCACGTGTCCTTGAGTTTTGGAATAAATTTTTTTTTTTTTTTTTACAAACATAAAGAAAATATTTTAAATAAAAAAATTATAAAATATTATTTAAAGTGAAATATCGATGATATTTTTTAAATTATGAGAATAATAATTTTTTATTGAAAATAAAGATATTACGATAAGTCATATTATTATCTATGAAAATTTCAATACAATATTGATATCTATCATTATTGACATACAATTATAATCTCAATGAAGATATGAAATTTATTGAATTGTTAGTTATATTTGACATTTGAGGTTCATCCTCTATATGTTTCTTTACTATTGATTGGTGATATCATATGTCAATGATAACGTGATATTACTATTATATTGAATTTTTACTGAAATTTTGTATAAAAATTACATTATCATTATATAATTTATTTTAAAACTTATATCCATGACTTTTTTTTTATTTTTTATATTGTCTATGATATAGTAGTTACAAATAATATATATATATATATATATATCTTTTTTGAAGTCAATATTAAAAATTTATGTGAAATATTTTTGTAAAAATTTTCAATGTTATAATTAATAAGTACCCCCTTTAATTTAATTTTTTTGGCTCCGCCACTGCTTTTGAGACATGGTTAGATGATTATCAAAAATTTGTGATTGGTAGAGAATGTAAGACCCACAAATTTGTATTGGGATATGAGGCATAATGATTGGTGATTGGCGGATAACATTGTCATATGGTACACTTGTAACACCTAATAATTATTTATTAACACTTAATGAATTGACATTTTTCAATTCCTTCCGCTTTTAATAAGGATAAAACAACCATACATACATAAATATTTTGAAAATAGGATTTTATGGGTTAAAAAAAAAAGATTGAGGACTAATGAACCTTATCAATAGGATTTTTAGGTAATTTTTAATTTTTTAAAAATATTTTTAAAAAACAGTTTTTGAGTTTTTATATCTTTTTTTCTAGTAATGTTTTTTAATATTTTAAGTAATTTTTTACTTTTATATTCACTTAATATACATACGCTTATTATTTTTTTTTACAAAAAAAATCACAAAATACAAAAACAAAAAAAAATCAACAATTCAGTATATTTTTGTATTTATCAATTTGTTTTAGATTTTTTTACAATATTTTACTTTTTAGGTGCATATAAAAAAAATAAAATATGAAAAAAAATTCATTAAAGATAACTAGGAAAACAAAACAAAAAAAAAATTAAGAGCTCTCATTAAATTTTTGTATTAGATTTATTTATTTACGTTTCATGCATTTTACAATGCTTAAATAATATGCAAAATATCGCCCTCATATAATAAATAAAAATGATACAAAATATAATATATGTACTAAAATCAACGCGTGTCAATCAAAATGAAATAAAAATCAATGTTTTGACGAGAGAATCCTCTCATGCCGCAAAAATTGTTGCCATCATTTTAAATATGAATGGTAGAATTATATTATCATAGCATTGTTGAAAATTTCATTGCCACCTGAAGATTGATGTTTTCAAGATTCATGGGTTTGTGGGTCACCCAGTGAGAGGCAACTTGTGTGTGGACTTTGCTAATCAACCAAATGGAATATGAACCCAAGAAACCAAAAAATTGGAATATCAAAATGCTGTAATTTAACTTGGATTTGGATTTTTTTCAATTTATTATATCAATTTCAGAGAATGGTTGGCCTTAGGCCTCGTTTCATAAGTGGTTATTTTAGTTAAAAAATTATTAAAAAAATTAAAAAGTCAACAACTTATGCTAAAAAGTTAAAGGTTTTATTTTCTCTCTATTTCTTTCACATATTTTTGTAAAAAGTCAAAAAGTTATCACAAACATAAGTTTTTTTGCATCACATTTTAGCCCAAAAGTTAAAAAGTTATTAAAAAAGCCTGTTCCCAAACGAGGCCTTAGTAAGTCTATTTTAGAATCAATTTTGGTAATTCGAATTGTCTACTTTTTTGGACTCATTCAGTAAAATATTCATACAAAAAATCAACTACTGTGTTTGATTTTAATTTTCTGGATTCAATTTTCTGAAAATTAAATTTTTTTTTTTAATGTTTTTTGTTTTTAATGAATATTTTTAAAATTTTAAGCATTTTTTTTATTTTTTTAGATGCACCTTATTTAAATATATTTAAAAAATAAAATATTTGTAAAAAAATATTTTAAAAAATTAATAAATATATAAGAATACGAAAAATATAATAAATTCTTGTATTTTTTTATATTTTTGGGAGTTAGTGAATTTTCTAGAGATTTTTTTCACAAATATTATACTTTTTAAGTGTATTTATGTAAAAATTAAAAAAAAATGCTTAGAATATTAAAAAAATTCAGTAAAAACAAAATAATACGGAAAACAAAAAATTTCAATTTTTTGAAAAGTGAACCCTAAAAACCCCAACCAAACAAAATGAATATGATTGGACATTGGTAACTATATGTTTGAATTATATTTGTTTTAAAAAAATAAACGACAAATATAATTTCAAGAATAACCACTTATTTTTTGTAATACAAATTTAATTTAAACATATAGTTATCGATGTCCAATCATCGTAATTTTTATATGAATATTCTACTCAATAAGTTCTAAAAGTAAACGGTTCGGATTATCAAAACATTACTTGTGATGGGCTCTACAGCTCCCTCATGACCTGTGGTGGGCTTCACAACTCTCTCAAGTTCTCTCATATTAATATGTGAACATGAAATAATTCTAACCTAATTTAATAATCATATTTAATTGTGCAAATATTAGATATATATATATATATATATATTTAAAATGTCAAATGAAAACACTATTTGTGAATCGTATAGTAGGTTCAAGTGGTGAGGAATAGAGCACTTAGGTATTATGATAAGATTGTCACGTTACTAAATTTAAAAATTAAGTCTAATTTTTTGTCTTAAAATTCGGTAGACTATTGAAAATTTCTTTTTTGTTGAGAATATAAAATTTTGAGAGTTCATAACGCATCATCAATTTGAAAAGGAAAGGAAAATGGAAAAAAAAAAAAAAAAAAAAAGAAAGAAAGAAAATTACAATTAAGTGCGACAGTAATAGAAAAATTGCACAATATGGAATCTTTTTTTGTGTAATTTTGATAAACCAAAAAGACTTGCACCAAAACACAGGACAATACTAAGTACCATACATACATGAAATTTGCACTATCATGAAAATAAAATTATTTATTCACTATACTACTGGAATGCAATTTCCTAAAAAATCTATATATATATATATATATATATTCACATTTATCTTATTTTTCTTTTTTTAAAATAAAAAATTTAATTCAAATTTATGATTTAAAAGCCTGGAGAGGGAAAAGAAGTGACAATATAGGAGAGGCAACATTAATACTAATAGACGGCTGAAAAGTTTGCGTTTTCAAAAAAGATTTCCAAAGTCAAGACATTTGATCCAGCAAATAGCAAAGGTCAGGTGAGAAGATATCACTATCAACCCAACGTAGTGTTTTCGGAAAATTGTTAAAAATTATTTTTTAAATTTTTTTCGTGAGTAAGAAAAATGAGTTAAAAATTAAAAAGAGACTTTTAATCCACTTCTCAAAATAGGTCTCAATTTATAAACTGCTCAATCTATTGAATATTTCAAAAATTTGTGCTTTTTTGGGTGGCTTAAAGTAAGGAGGGAGAAGTTAGTAAAAATTTCGCTCTTGATTTATTGTGCTTCAAAGAAATATTGAGAAAAGTATTATTTGTTTTGTGCTATGGTTTTTTTATTTTTTATTATTTTTTTTATTTTTCTAAGTTTTTAAGCAATTTAACTCAGTCATAATCCTAGACATATCTATTTAAACTTACTCAAAAAAAAAAAAAAAAAAAACATAAAAAATTAATCAATGTATTCAATTGCACCGTACTCAATAATTTGGATAAACCATCATCTTGGAAATCAATAAAAGTGTGTTTCTTATGTTGGGAAATTTTTAAAATGATTTTCAAAATTTATAATTTATTTTTTGGGTGTTTTCAAAACCTTTCTTATTTTCTTTAGAAAGTTTGAAATAAGTTTGGAGACTTTGTCCCACATTGAAAAGAGAGCAAAATATGGAGCAATTAATAAAGTACTACATGAAACATTTCTTTGAATATGGAATTGTGGGGTGGATGCTAGTATGTATGCACTCACACCGCAAGGACGGTGCTTCGCACCATTCGCACACACATGTGGCATAAGCTGTATGGCGTTTGATGGTGCACTTAACACGTACGTATCGACGCAAGGCGTTATGAGGGCGCTTTTCTATTTTGCATCGAACAAGTTGGAGTGATAACGTGGATCCAATGTGACATGGGTGACGTGGAATACAGTCAGCTCCGTGTTGTAGTGATGTGGCGTCCGTTGGCGATGAGTCAACCAACCGATGTACGCGATCATACAAATGTCCGATCTAGAGCGATTTGATCATCGCCGTTGATTGGAGATGTGCGTGATCATATGGATGAGATAGCACCTGATCATGATCAGTCAAGGCATCTATTCGGTGTGAGAATGATCTGTACCATAGATTGTCGATCCAATAGTCAAATTTGATTAAATGCGATCAAGGGACATGACCATTCGATTAGATGCATCAAGGCCTATAAATAGGCTGCGAAATCAGCCATTTCAATCCATCTAAAAATCCATAAAGCATTCTTGCAATTCTTTCTCTCACTCTCTCTAAATTTCTCTCCCTTCCTCCTGATTTAGAGTTTTCGATCCAGAGTTTCTTAAGTAAGTTTCTACTTTTCTTACTGGTAATCAAATTTTACAGACTTGATTATCAGCATTCCTGCAATTCTCTCTCTCTTGATTTAGAGTTTTCGATCAAGAGTTTCTTAACTAAGTTTCTGCTTTTCTTACTGGTAATCAAATTCTGCAAACTTGATTATCAATGTTTTGGTTTTCTTGATTATATCAAGAGTATTCTGATCTACTGTTATCACTCAGTAGACTTGATCTTTAGATCAGGTTTCATTGTATCTTGAAGGCAAATTTGTTGTAACCATACGCATACCTCTTGGTGGATGCAAATATTGTTTTTAGAAAAGTGATTAAGTAACGCGACTTGAAATACCAAATTTCTATTCTGCATAGACAAGATCATCGCCAAGTTTTAAAAACCTGAAAACCACCAACTAAAAAATTTAAAACAAATTGTTCCAACATCTTATCCATATTTTGGTTAAGAATTTTTTGCCTAATTGGCCCTACCCATAGGCATGTTTTTTTTTTTTTTTTGGTGTCACTTTCAAAGCATTAAGCAAAGTCCTTTTTGTATTGTAATTGGTGTAATTAGAAATTTAAAGTCCATAGTTTTCTACTTTTCCACAATCACTCTCTAAGAACTTGTTTACCCGCCTACATAATTCCAAATTATATATCTATATTATTTAAAGAAATGCTTCATTGGGTGTTTTCAAGCAATTCAAATTTTTATCATATCTAAATTATCATTATAGTCAAACAATAATTATTATTTTGTTTGCGTTTTTCTTTAATTGTTTAAAGATAAAACAATAAAATCACTTAGTGGCCTTACTCATATCATGCGACATTTTATTCAATTAGATGGGTACGGTTATGATCTCATTTGATAATCATTGCCTACCACATCTCTTTCCAAATGTTTCCAGTTTTTAATATTAATCTTTTTGTAATCATTTCCTATCACGACTCTCTCTCTCCTCTTTTTTTTTTTTTGGGGGGGGGGGGTTGGGTAATTCCACAAAAGCATTGCAAATGGGCCATGCTTAGGATTGGGGCGATCCGATTCTATCTAAATAAATATGGGCCAGTGTTTGCAAAATAAAAAATATGGGCTTGTAACTGGATAAAGAGCATACACACTTTTTCGTGAATGTAAGCTATAAAAGCCTCCAATTTATTAATTTTTTTTTTAACAAAAAGCTATAAAAGCCCACACCAATAGTTGGAAGAATTATGACCACCACCAAGCCCATTAACACCACATTTATATTATTGATTGGGGGAGTTATGGGCCAGTCCTAGTCCAACAACTTAACACCCACTAGGTTCTAACCCAAAATCATAATCCCGTTTTTCCAATTTTACCCTAGCCCAAAACCTGTTACCCAACAACTCGCCTACTACCCATCTTCATCATCTCCGGCTACCGCCGTTCATCTCCGATGATAGTTTTTGGCGATCACCCCTGGTGCCGATGAACACCTTCGGTAATAATTTCTAGCGACATTTTTTTAGAATTTTTTTCAACAAAAATAAACATCAATCATTACATCACTATTGTCACCACAAACAACACTCAACAATTCATTCTCACACACTCACTCACTCACATTTACATACACACACTCACTTACTGTGATTTACTTATCTACTTATTCACTCATAGAAACACAACCACACATAGACTTGTACACACCAAAAAAATAAAATAAATAAATAACAGAGACTAATCTAATAAACTAATCAAAATCACATTCAGTGATAAATTTATCGCTAAAAAAATCACTAATAATTTATTAGTGATAAATCTATCACTAATCGATTTGTTAAAAATAAAAAATAAAAAAAAAAACTACAAACGAAAAAATTTATTCACTCACTCTTCCTCATGTTCACTTATAAAAATCCATCCTCATTCCTCACATACACAGAAGAAAAAAAACAAATGAGAGAGAGAGAGAGAGACTGATAAATTTATCACTGAAAAAATTTGAATTCGAATCATATTTGCAATAGATCTAGTTAGAGAGAGAGAGAAATGAATGAGATCTGAAAAATCACCATTGTTTAGAGTCGATTTCATCACTTAAAACAACTAGATCGGTATAGATCGGCGATTTGTAAAAATGGATAGGTAATGGCAACATGTAGATTGGCAATGGCATAGTGTAGTTCTGTAACGGTGAAATATAGATCTGCAATGATAGAGATAGAAATGTGATGGTAGTGGTGGATCTAAGATGGTGGCGGTGGTGCATACATCGCTGGTAGTGATAGTTGATGAATGGTGGCGACAGCCGAACGATAACGATGGTAGTGGATGACGATTGTAGTGGTGGTGGTAAACGGTGACATCGATGGTGGCGGCGGTCAATGATTATGTGAAGTTTTCGAAAAAATGGTGAAGAGAAAGAGAGAGAAAAGACAAAGAGAGAAGACTTTTCTTAGAGAGAGAGAGAGAGAGAGAGAGAACAAAATATTATTTAGGGCAATACAAAACACTCAAGGCTAAAAAAGGGAAATATATATATATATATAGGACAGGATTTATGTGTGCATAAAATTTTAAATTAGGACATAATGAGTAATAAGTCTCAAAAGTAGGACAGGCTAATAATTAAGCCTTATTGATTTTGGCAAAATTACTAGCCAATCCTATTAGTTTGAGCAATTACTTAATAAGTCCAAAGTAAACTTTTTAGGGTAAATTACACTAAACCCCCTTTAACTATAACTCATTTTTGAGTTGTTCCCCTCTCATGTTTAAAACTTAACACTTAACCGTATTTTAAGTATGTGAATTATAAATGTTACAAACACTGTTAACAGAAACATATGTACTTTGTTAAGATCTTTGTACTGAACTTTGTGCTCACTCCTAGTGGATTTGTACAGGAAAAGATGTAGTGATTTCGCCTCAATGAAGGCAAATGGATGTTTTGAGAATGCAAGGCTCTTTTGTTTATTTGTTACATTTTTGACAAGCCAAGGGCTATGTGTATGGGTTTGTAAACCATTTACTTGTAATCGGATTTAAGCTTTGAAACTTGTGGCTCGATGGGCTTTATTTTGTATTTGTTCTTTATTATTTTCTGTCTCACATGCTATATATTCATACTTTAGAGGAGATTGAATATATATCTGCATGTGGACAACTTTTGTAAATCTCTTTTACGTTATGATTACAAATATGGAGATTTGATTAGTAAATGATGATCGGAATATTATGATTATTTAACTGAGAAGGATTAAATTAGGGTTATCATATGTTTACTATTTGGAGGCATTACACAACCAATGAATCAAGCTCAACAATTACTAACCAATAAATCAAGCCTCATGATTAAGGCCGAATTGTGTAACATTGAGGCTGTTAATTAGGATCTCTTAATTTTACTTGCTTGTCAAACTATATATTTTATGTATTTTTAATGTCAATCAGGTTGTATATAGTCGGATCATAAAATGGGCAAAAATACAGAATTTGGAGAGAAAAGAGGTTCCTGCACGTGTGTTGACTTTCCCGCACGTGCGGCCGTACTTCAGAAAACAGGCATGATGTTTTAAACCTATTTGAGAGACAGTAGAGGTATAAAAAGGTGAGAGGGAGGCTGGATTAGGGTTCTGATATTTTTCCAAGGAGAGAGAGGCTAGGGTTTGGAGGAAAGAATTCTCAAGCTTTCAATCCAACTTCCATGGGGTCTTCCATCTCTTCCACCTTTTTCCACTCCTCCATGAGTGGCTAGGCTCTTCTTTTCTAGGATTTTGATAAAACCCTAGCTATGTAATGAGATTTTCTTTTTGGTTTTTGATTATGTAAAGGTTTGAACAATTGTATGGTGCTTTAAAAGTTTCAAATACATATTTTTTATTATCTCTTTGAGTATTCGGCTTTCTATGATTGTTGAATGCTTTCCATACAATGGTTTTCTCTTCTTTCATATTCAAGGTATGAGACGAGCCATACTACGAGGGACAAGTCGTTTTGCTACCCTAGTTTAGAGCAAACGATTCGAACTACTTGAGATGGTTCGTGCCTATACGTTGAATGTGATGATTTTCTTGCTAAATGCTTCGAACTTGTAGTTGCGAAGTATTATTTAGTTCGAACCGTAGCATAATTGATTTCAAATTGAATCCTTATTTATGTAACTAGTGGTGAACTCATTGCCTTAGGTTTTTTCCCAAATCAGTAAATTCCAATTTCATTTATAATTGCTAGTTTCATTGCTTTGTTTAATTTAGTTATTATTAGTATATGAATTCCTTATCTTTTTCATCAAAGTTAAATTAGGAATTTAATAATTAAATTAGTTTAATTTCACAATTGTTCATGTGGATCAATACCTGGACTTGCCATTATTCTAAAAGAATTTGGTATAGTTTAGTGTTTAATTTTGGTGTGTGTAACGACCCATCAAATTTTTGCGCTGTTGGCGAGGACTTTTGGAAAAATTGAGTAATTTAAAGTTACATTCCTATTTTAATTTTTAATTTAGGATTTTATATTTTTGTGTTGCTAAGTGTGCAGAGCATTTGAAAGTGGAGCTATCACTGAAGTGCAAGCGGAGCGCAACCGAGCTTTAAAAAAAACAAACCGCAGCACTAAAGTGCTAAAAAAGAAGTAAACACTCGCAAGCAAAGAACCAAAGTACTAAAAAGAAAGACAAAGCTCAATTGGAGGTTGGAGACAACGTCTACACGTCAAGCACCCGCAAGACGAGTAAAGCGCTTTCGTTAAATCGCAGTGAGTATTCTCTTCTTTGGTATTTTTTCTTTCATAACTTAGTGCACAGAGTCGGAACTTAGTGTGCGTGTATGAGTAGTGTATGCATGAGCGCCGTTCTTGTCACCCTGAATTATGGAGTTTGGACCTTGAACTAGAAAGGACTCTTAGGAAACTTAGAGCCTCTGTCTATGTTCCTAGGCTTGAATATTCATATCCATACTTTGAACCAATAGAGATGGAAAACTCGAATGGCCTAAATGGGCCCAATCAGACCCTTAAGGATTATTTCACACCCACTGCATATACATCACCATCATGCATCCAATTACCCGACACCACTACTGCTCATTATGAGATTAAGTCTAGCACCATGCAAATGCTCCCATCATTCCATGGACTAGCTCATGATGATCCTTATAAACATTTGAATAAATTTCTGGAAATTTACTCTACAGTGAAGATTCAGAATTTCACAAATGAGGCCTTAATGTTGCGATTGTTCCCATTCTCATTAAAGGAAAAAGCCAAACACTAGCTGAACTCCTTACCTGCTAATTCTTTCACAACTTGGGACCAATTACAGCAAAAGTTTCTAGAAAAGACTTTCCCATTGGTAAGACTAACCAACTTAGGCGAGCCATCACCCATTTTGCTCAAATTGATGGCGAGCAATTTCATGAGACATGGGAGAGACTTGGTGACCTTCTCCAATAGTGTCTGATTGGCAACTTGTTCAAACATTACTATGGCTTAACTGAGCCTCACCGTCAAATGGTGGATTCTTCTTGTGGTGGGACATTCATTTCCAAAAATGACGCCGAGGCATGGCAATTGTTTGAGAACCTAAGTGATAATTCCCTTCACCATGCCTCCGCAGCCCGGCAAGTTCGGCAACTAGTAGTTGGAGCCCCAAAGAGAATGGGGCATTTATGAGGTCGGGCAAAACCTAGAGTTAGCCTAACAAGTAGAGGCATTGTCCCACAAAATGGACCAATTATTTCTTGCGGGACATGCCCCTACATAGTAAGATCAGCCTCAATTTCACGAGTCATGTGCTATTTGTGCGAGCCCTGCTCATGACTTGAGTGAGTGCCCTTTAGCATCACAATTTTCGGAGTTAGTCCAAGAGCATGTGAATGCGGCTCAAAGATTCTCCAACTCGGATAATGACCCATATTCCAATACATATAATACGGGATGGAGAAATCACCCTAATTTTTCATGGAGACCTCCTTCACAAGGCACTTCTTACAATCCTCCACCACCAAGGCAGAATTTTAATAATTTTGCCAACCAATCTTCCTATCGGCCACCACAACCTTATCGACCCCCACAACCTTACTGACAACCACAACCCCAGCTTGTTCCTCAAGGCAAATCGGTCTTTGAGACTCAAGTGTTAGAAGTTCTCTCAGAACTTAAGGGGTTAGCACCAATAGTTCACTCCCATACTCACTCCATTGCCAAGCTAGAGGCCTAATTAGGTCAAATGGCTAATAACATGAATAGGAGAGAGGAGGGAAAATTTACGATTCAGACTGTGGCCAACCCTAAGGGTTAATATGGGGTAGAGAGGTCGGGTGGGAATGGAAAGCACCATGAGCAGGTGTAAGCAGTGATTATCTTGAGAATTGAGGAGGGATCTAGAGCCTCGGCCAGTTGCGTCTGATACAACTAGGGTTAAGAAGGGTGACCATGATGGTCCACCCAATGAGAGCAAGAGTGAGGGAGAAATACCTAAGGGGGATGACTTAGTCCCTAGCACTTCACATAAGCCTAAGGCACCATATGTGCCTAAGACCCCCTTTTCCCAATGCCTTGATACACCGTTCCCTTTTAATAAGAAGGCGGCATCCATAGAAGTAATGATAGAGATTTTTAAACAAGTTAAAATCAACCTCCCCATGTTGGAGGCGATTAAGCAAGTACCCTCCTATGCTAAATTCTTGAAGGACTTTTGTACCCAAAAGCGTAAATTTAGGACACACGTATCCCAAAAGGTCATACTTATGGAGCAAGTAAGCTCCATCTTGTTGAATGACACACCCTCAAACCATTGCATGCATTATAGGGACCATTTCATTGATAGGGCTTTGTTAGATTTAGGGGCTAGTGTCAATTTGTTGCCGCACTCTGTGTACGAAGAATTTGGGCTTGGTGAGTTGAAGCTCACTACAGTTACTCTTTAGTTGGCTGACCGATCCCTCAAAGTGCCACGTGGCATGATTGAGGATGTGTTAGTGAAGGTCAATAGGTTTTATTTTCCTGTTGACTTTTTGGTTTTAGATATGGAACCGGTAGCCAGTTCTAGGAAGCAAATCCCGGTGATCTTAGGTCGACCTTTCTTGGCTACTACCAATGCTTGCATGAATTGTCGTACCGTGGTTATGAAAATTTCATTTGGGAATATGCAAGTGAAACTTAATGTTTTCCAAGATTCCAACAACCCCATGAGAGAGAGGAGTGCTTATTTGTGGATGTTGTGGATGGGATTGTGGAGGAAGCTTTACCCTTCATTCTTGTTGAGGACCCTCTAGAGGCTTGTCTAGCTCATTTTGGGTTTGAGAATTTTGATATTGACGGGTCAGTTGAGGAGGTGAACGCTTTACTTAATTCTTCTTCTACATCGGATTTTCCTCCGTGGAAAGCCCGGTTTGATTCACTTCCTTTTCTGTCTAGAGAGCTCGCTATACCATCTTTAGTCACACCACCTACACTTGAGTTAAAGCCATTCCCGGCCACACTTAAGTATGTTTTTTTAGGGCCCCAGGATACTTTACCAATCATGATTGCATTTGACTTGACTGCAGAGCAGGAGAGTCAATTAATGAGTATTCTCGTGGCACATCGGAGTGTTATAGGGTGGTCGATGGCCGATTTGAAAGGGATAGATCCCTCCGTGTGCATGCATCATATACATTTAGAGGAGGATGCCAAACTTTCTCGTGAAATGCAACGGAGACTTAATCCCAAGATGAAGGAGGTTGTGAAAAAGGAGGTGTTAAAATTGTTGGATACGGGTATTATATACCCCATCTCGGATAGCAAGTGGGTGAGTCCTACGCAAGTGGTGCCCAAGAAATCTGGCATCACTGTTGTAGAGAATGAGTAAGGAGAGTTGGTTCCCACACGAACCACTACTGGGTGGCGAGTGTGTATTGATTATAGGAGATTGAATTCCATGACTAGGAAGGATCATTTTCCTTTGCCATTTATTGATCAAATTCTTGAGAGGTTATCGGGGCAGGATTTTTACTATTTTCTTGATAGCTACTCGGGGTATAATCAAGTCTTGGTGTACCCTGCTGACCAAGAAAAGACCATGTTCACTTGCCCTTTTGACACTTTTGCTTACAGGCGTATGCCTTTTGGGCTATGTGATGCACCGACGACTTTTCAACGGTATATGATGGCCATTTTCTCTGACATGGTGGAAAATTCTTTAGAGGTTTTCATGGATGACTTCTCTATGTTTGGGTCGTCTTTTGAGGAATGTCTCTAGAACTTAACCAAAGTCCTTATTCGTTGTGTGGAAACAAACCTGATTTTGAGTTGGGAAAAGAGCCATTTTATGGTTCGTGAGGGTATAGTGTTGGAACACATTGTGTCCCTTTGAGGCGTAGAGGTTGACAAAGCTAAGGTTGACCTCATTGTATGCCTTCCTCTACCCAATTCTGTGCGTCAAATTAGGTCTTTCGTAAGGCATGCAGGGTTTTACCATAGGTTCATCAAAAACTTTTGTAAAATATCACATCCTTTATGTAGTTTACTTGCTAAGGATGCACATTTTATCTTTGATGAGGCATGTTGAGGCATGTTTGAAAACCTTTGAAACACTAAGAGTGGCCTTTATTACCGCCCCAATCATGAAATCACCGGATTGGTTGCTTCCTTTTGAAATCATGTGTGATGCTTCAAATTATGCTGTCGGGGCAATGTTGGGCCAAAGGGTCAATAGGGCACCATATGCTATATATTATGCTAGTCGCACTCTCTCGGATGCACAATTGAATTATACTACTACCAAGAAAGAGTTGCTAGCTTGGTCTTCGCCTTAGATAAATTCTGGTCCTATCTCTTAGCCTCCAAGGTCATAGTCTTCACTAATCATGCCGTTTTGCGATATTTACTATCAAAGAAAGAGACCAAACCTAGGTTAATTAGATGGATATTGTTGCTTCAGGAATTTGACTTAGAAATCCGAGATAAGAAAGGATCTGAGAATGTGGTGGCAGATCACCTCTCCCGAGTCCTTGTTGAGAATAATAGTGACCCTTTAACTTTGCATGATTCGTTTCCGGACGAACAACTTCTTGTGGTGTCACGAGCGAGCCCCCCGTGGTTTACGCATATTGTGAATTACTTGGCCATTGGGAAAATTTCTCAAAATTGGTCTAAGCAAGATAAAGATCGATTCTTTTCGCAGGTCAGGTATTATTTTGGAAAGAAACCGAAGTTGTTTAAATATTACTTCGACCAAGTGATTTGACGGTGTATGCCAGAGAGTGACGTGCATAGGATTCTTACATTTTGTCATTCTTTTGCATATGGCGGTCATTTTAGTGGGCATAAAATGGCCGCCAAGGTTTTACAAAGCGGGTTTTATTGGCACACAAGTTTGAAAGATGCCCATCAATTTTGTAGAACTTGTTTGCGCTGTCAGCAAATGGGTTTGATATCTCCTTGTGATATGATGCCAATATCCCCTATTCTTGTGGTAGAGATCTTTGATGTTTGGGGCATTGATTTTATGGGCCCTTTCCCGTCATTATTCGGGTTTGAGTATATTCTCTTGGCAATGGATTATGTATCTAAGTGGGTGGAGGCAATAGCTACCCAATTAAACGATCATAAAGTAGTAATCGAATTCTTGCATGAAAACATCTTTAGTTGTTTCGGGTTTCCTAGAGCCATAATAAGTTACCAGGGTACGCATTTTTGTAATCGGTTCTTTGAGTCGGTTGTTAAGAAATACTCTGTCACTCATAAAGTGGGCACTCCATACCACCCTCAAACTAGTGGCCAAGTGGAAGTCTCTAATAGGGAGGTGAAACATATAATAGAGAAAACAGTGAGGCCATATAAGAAAGATTGGTCAAAACGCTTGATTGATGCATTATGGGCCTACTGTACTGCTTATAAGACATCTATTGGGATGTCACCATATAGGGCGGTGTTTGGCAAAGCTTGCCATCTCTCAATTGAACTTGAGCACTGAGCTTTGTGGGCCATAAATAAGTTTAACTTCGATATGGCCGCGGCTAGGCTCAATCAGAAATTGCAACTCAATGAGTTGGAGGAAATTTGGAATGATGCATATGAGAGTTCGAGAATTTTTAAAGCTCGGACTAAGGAATTCCATGACAAGCATTTTAATAGAAAATCCTTTGAACCCGGCCAAAAAGTGTGGCTTTTTAACTCAAAATTGAGACTCTTTCCAGGTAAGTTTAGATCAAGATGGGATGGTCCCTTTGTGGTTGTGGAGGAATTTATTCATGGTGTTGTTGAGGTGCAAGATCCAAAGAATGGCCACACTTTCAAAGCGAATGGCTAAAGACTGAAGCCATATATAGAGGGGATTGGGAATGAGAATATGATTGAGTCCATTGTTTTGATGGACCCTTTTTATTATGATTGAGAGATTGATGTCTTGTTCTCTTTTCTTTCATTTCTATTCTCTTCTATTTTTCTTTATTCTTGCTGTGCTTTATTTGCATCTAGGAGACTTTAAATCCTCTAAAGGTGTAATTCCTTTGGTGTTTGTCGTGTCCGAACGGCATCTGACGGTCTGGTATAGCCACATAACTATGTTTGTAGTGAGTTCCTAGGAGACCAACTTAGACGGTGGAAACTAGAGTTCGAATGGCAAAGCCTAGAACGCAAAGGTTTGGAATTTTCGAGACTGAAGTCTAGTTTGAATACCCAAGGGTGTGGAGATTGCTTCAAAACCACCCGGGCTTGAACTCTGTATGGTAGCCCCATAGGTCGAGTTAGCCTTAGGCGCCTCGATTCTGGATACCGAATCAACCTAGTTTGTCACCTTGTTAGAGAATAAAGAAAGTTACAAACACAGTTAAGAAGAAAAGTAGTACCTATGGTTTTCGCGTGGAGATTATACCTTTATTGAACTTTTATTTCTTTTCATAGGCTATTCTTATTTTGATTGTGAAATAAAGGTGCAAGTTAGGCTAAGGGAGTTAAAAAAAAAAAAAAAAAATCCCGCACGTGCGACAAAACCCACCGCACTGCTGCCAAGTATTCAGTCCCTAAATTTGCTACTGCTTTAAAAGCAGGTGCACGAGGTGGTGTGGGTGTGTGTCCGCACGTGCAGCATTCACTCTCGCACATGCAGAGTAGCTGGGTGAAAAAAAAAAATCCTAAAAATGTCTTTTGAGCCTGCTTTAATTGCAGGTGCGGGTGCACGTGTAGCTTAATCCCCGCACATACGGAACGTCGTTCAAAAAAAAAGTTTTCTTTATTTTTATTTATTTATTATTTTTCTTTTTCCGTTTTATTTTATCTAATTGATTTTTTTATTTTTTATTTTTTTAGTTTATTTTCGTTTTTGAAAAAAATAATAAAAAATTGACCTCGTCAAAAACCTAACCCACTTTTCTTACAATCACGCTCACAGATTTTGTCTCTCTCTCTCTCTCTCTATCTTATCATCTTCTTCTAACCTTTCTCTTTCACTCAAACCCCACCACCACCACTAACTTTCTTTCTTCTTTTTCTCACTATCACCAACCTTCACCCTCCTTCTTCCTCACCATCATCCCATCGCCAGCGCCCTACCATTTCTTCGTCAGGTGATCTCCGACGACCACCATTTTTTCCGACGGATCTCCATTCTTTCTCCTTCTTTCTCCACTCTTCCAACATAAGCTTCCCTTTTCGTTTAGATTTGTGGGTGTAGGAGTAGAGTTTTGTTAGTGTCTATTTTCCACAAAAAGAAAAAGAAAAAGTGTTGGGCAGCCAAGAAGACAACCACTGCACGTGTGACCATCTTCGGCGCATGTGTAGCCCAAATAAAAAAAACAAAAAAATACTCATGCATAGCTTTTTTAATTCATTTTGTTTCCTAGGTTGTCTCTTTATTTATTTAGTTGTTTAGTTGTTTTAGTTTTTTTTTTTTTAGTTGTCTAACAAAGAATAATGAGATAAATAAATAAAAAATTAAAAAAATTGTTTAGCCTATTTAATTCTGCATTTTATTAGTTAATCTATTGTGTCTTTTATTTTTTATTTTTATTTTTATTTTATTTATTTATTTATTATTTTGCTAGCTTACCATAGTTTAGGTCATTCAAATAGTTTAGTTCAGTTAGTTTTAATTATTTAGTCAGTAATTACTTCAATAAAATAGTACTATTGTTCAGTAGTTAGTTTAATATCAATGCCTATAACAAGTTGTAGTATACTAATTTAGTTGTTGTTTCTTTTCTTTTTTTCTTTTTTTCTTTTTTTTATTCATATATTATTTCAATTTATTTATTATTCACAAAAAAATAATAATTCCTAATTGCATTTTTATTCATTTATTTATTTATTTATTTATTTTATGTATGTTATTTATTTTCTTGCTTTTATTATATGCCTAAAAAAAATGATGAGAATTGCATGTGGTATATTAGTGGGCAGACTTGTGCTTTAATATATTACTTTATTCTCATGCTGGTTCCACGGGTATGTGTGTATTTTTGGTGTGTGTAGGATATGAGTAGACAGCTATCCACCTGGGACTCCAAAAAGGCCAGAGGTTCATCCTCCTCGGCACCACCGCCGCTACCGCCACCATAATTCTCGCCACCACCACTGATTGAGTTGTCACAGCCGGAGTGGGCTTTACACCCGCTTCATAAGCTCACGCAGTTCAACATTACATATTTTCAGTGTGACTCGATCACTTCTTGGGCCGTTGAGCAGCTCTAACTCCGTCAACAGTTGGGCCTTTGCACTGTGACAACGCCCACTTATTCTCGTCTGGTACGACTCTTTTACAAAAACATGTATGAGTCACCCACTGAGGTCGGACTGTTGTCCACTATTGATAGCCACCTTGTCAGCATCACCACATCTATGATTGCTGGAGTATTAGAGTTCTTTTCCAAGGCGGACCACCAGCCCTTCCCGGAAGTTGAGGGCCGACAACCAATACACAACCTCATCCGAGAGTACTTCCCGGGGGCCCACGGTGACACAAGTTACACATGCTTGCGCCGGAGCAAGCTGTTTGGCCACTTGTTATTCATTGACTCCGTCACACATAAGAATGCCCTTCCACTTGGGCATAAAGCTGAGCGCCGATTGGAGTTTGTCTAGGTCCTACATGGGTATCAACATGGCTATCAGGTCCCGCTTGCGCACATCATCTGGATGTATATGCATAAATTTTTGCAGAAGGTCGTTCAGCCTCAACCTATGTAGAACCAGACTTGGCCCCTCCCATTTGCCAACTTGCTCACACTAATTTTCAAGCTGAATGGCCTCCCCATTGATGAGACTGAGGAGATTGACACTGCTTATTCGACTTTCGGGCAGTAGGAATGGCAACATAGCATATCCCGCATCCCGTAACAAGTTGGTGCCGCGATTGATGAGGCCCATGACCCCATGCTCGACCAACCACCTCCTCTTGCCTCCCCAGTGCCTCTCAAAGTAGATTCGTTCTACATGACTCACGAGGAGTACTTACATCTTCAGCACTCTGTGGATCAGGTCCACAGTACTCTTCATGACCACCATCAGATTCTCATGGGGTTACGCACGGATTTTCAGGCGTATCGGAACTATACTCATGTGGTTTTCGATCAGCTCAATGCCTGCCAACTCGATATTCAGCAGTCAGTTGCCTCACTCCAAACTGACTTTTATACATATTGAGAGTTGAGCTAATAGCGTTTTGACCAGCTCGGCACCTGGGTTCAAGATGAAGCATTCGAGACGCGATCATTGATGAATGCCTTGTTTGCCCAGCATTTCCCGCCACCACCACCACCACCACCAGATTCTCAGTAGTACCGGCCTATCTTTTGCTTTGTCTCTTTTATTTTTATTTTTACTTTGAGTTATTTCTTCTTTCGTCAAAAAAATAAAATAAAATAAAATAAGAGTACAGTGTGTGTGTGTGTGTGTGTGTGTGTGTGTGTGTGTGTGTTACTATTTGCCTACATGGATGTGCACCTACAATCTCTGGTAATATTCTCTCATTTCTATTTACTTGGATTTTACTTCCATTGAGGACAATGTCATATTCTAGTTGGGGGATGAGGGTATTTTCTTTTGTGCATTTCTATTTGGCTCATAATTCATGATTATTCCTGTTTCACTTGATTATACTACTCTACTTGATGTCGACTTGTTGCTAGTAGGGTGATGATATTTGCATATGTTAACTGGAAAGCATAGTAGACTTGTATGAAAATGGTTTATTGCGTAAATACTCGTATGTGATGTTTGCACTAAGATAGTTGTTTGTGGTTGTGATATTAGTACACTTATCATGAGTATGCCTGGACTCACATGAACACACTATCATAGCGGTGACCTCTCTATTATAATTCCTGGTGTACATCATTAATAATTGCTAGTGTTACAACAAATAATAAATAACTAACCTTGATTCTCAAAAAAAAAAAAAAACACACACACAAACACACTTGACTTGTTTGGGTTCGTATCCTCTTTAACTCAAGTTATTAAGCCCGTAGGAGTGTCTTCACACCTAGTGCCTTAAAACCGTCTAGTTTGGGAGTCATTGGCCCAATACTTGCTATATGGGTTAATTAGAAAGCTTAGACATTGCACAGTTAAGGAAAATAAGAAAAAAGACTTAGTCAGATTTGTAGCATTTTCAACTCAAGTTATTAAGCCCGTAGGGGTGTCTTCACACCTAGCGTCCTAAAACCGTCTAGTTTGGGAGTCATTGGCCCAATGCTTACTACAATGGTTGATTAGAAAGCTTAATGGATCAGGACATTGCACAGTCTTTCAAAAAACAATATATATATTTTGAGAATCCTAGTTGCAAAAGTTTAATCTTCTCTGTATATGTTGGTGGTCATTATGAGTTACACTGGGCTATTATAGTGGTCAGTTAACTAGTTATGGAGATTACACGTTACACCGAGGTTACTAATGACGTGTGCTACTAACATTCACAAAGTACATAGAACTTGATTTGTGTAATACTGAATTGCGGTCTCTACTCAATAGATTCCTTCATGCTTGTCTATTGTGCCTTCAATGACTCATCATGTCTTAATATTGCATTGTACTAACATATAAGTTAATTCTTGAGTGGTGTAATGTGATTGATTGTTGCGGGATAGATGTGAATATGTTAATGTTTAGAGGTATCATTTCTGGAAACCTTGAGACTTTACTCGTCCACTGAGGATAACTTTGTGGTTTAAAGGCTTGTTGCATATGCTAAATGCAACCATTTTCTCACAAAAGAGGAAATAGCTAGATTTTGTTTAATTTTATTTATTTTATTTTATTTTTAATGCTTACTTGAAGACTAGCAAGTTGAAAGTTGAGGGATGTGATTAAGGCCAAATTGTGCAACATTGAGGTTGTTAATTAGGATCTCTTAACTTTACTTGCTTGTCAAACTATAAATTTTATATTTGTTTAATGTCAATCAGGTTATAGATAGTCGAAGCATAAAATGGGAAAAAATACAGAATTTGGAGAGAAAAGAGCTTCCCACATGTGCGTTGACTTTTTCCGCAGGTGCGGCCGTACCTCAAAAAACGGGCCCGATGTTTTAAACCTGTTTGAGAGACAACAGAGGTATAAAAAGAAGAGATGGAGGCTGGATTAGGGTTCTGATATTTTTCCAAGGAGAGAGAGGCTAGGGTTTGGAGGAAAGGATTCTCAAGCTTTTAATCCAACTTCCATGGGGTCTTCCATCTCTTCCACCTCTTCCCACTCCTCCATAAGTGGCTAGACTCTTCTTTTATAGGATTTTGATAAAACCCTAGCTATGTAATGAAGTTTTCTTTTTGGTTTTTGATTTTGTAAAGGTTTGAACAATTGTATGGTGCTTTAGAAGTTTCAAATACATATTTTTCATTATCTCTTTGAGTATTCGGCTTTCTGTGATTGTTGAATGCTTTCCATACAATAGTTTTCTTTTCTTTCATATTCAATGTATGAGACGAGCCATACTACGAGGAACGAGTCATTTTGCTACCCTAGTTTAGAGCAAACGATTCGTACTACTTGAGATAATTCGTGCTTACACATTGAACGTGATGATTTTCTTGATAAATGCTTCGAACTTGTAGTTGCGAAGTATTATTTAGTTCAAACCGTAGCATAATTGATTTCAAATTGAATCCTTATTTATGTAACTAGTGGTGAACTCATTGCCCTAGGTATTTCTCCAAATCAGTAAATTCTAATTTTATTTATAATTGCTAGTTTCATTGCTTTGCTTGATTTAATTATTATTAGTTTATGAATCCTCATCTTTTTCATCAAAGTTAAATTAGGAATTTAACAATTAAATTAGTTTAATTTCACAATTGTCTCTATGGATCGAAACTTGGACTTGCCATTATTCTAAAAGAATTTGATATAATTTAGTGTTTAATTTTAGTGTGTGTAATGACCCATCACCTGACAACCACTACATACAATAGACTCTTAACCCACAATAACTAGAAAATCAACAAATCCTAACACAGCCCATTACTAACTACATATAACCCTCATAATAGGGAAGAAATAAACACTACCACAAAGTGTATCAAACTCCTCTTTATAAGAATTGAGCTCGAGATCTCATATCGCAAAGGGTGTTATATAACTATTAGATCAAATGTCCTAATTTCTCTACTAATTCATTTGGTAACATTTAGGAGGTTACGCTAAACATATTGAATTCTAAACTATAATACCCAAATTATGAATGAAAAAAAATTAAAGGGCATTTACACACAAGTTTCATATTGTGAATTTATACTCCATTAAGTCTTAAATAAGAATTTTTACTACTTCAAACCTCATTAATTTTTAATAGACAAAATTATCTTTCAAACAATGGTGGTTCATCATTTGTAATTGTTTATAAAAAAAATATGATGATGTGACATTTATTTTGATTTTTAAAATTTCAAATCATCATAATTTTTACAATATACATTTATTTTTGATAAAATTTATATCAACAATGATAGAGACCACTAATTTTGGAGCTCTAAAAGACTACTAATGACATGGCACTCAATAAAAAAAAAATAATACAACACCAAGGTCAAAACATCAAATCATTCATGTTGGGACCCACTGCCACATCATTAGTGATAGCACTAATTAGTGCTCTCACTCATTTTCCAATTTATATTTCTAGAATCAACACAACAAAATCTATCAAACAAGATTAATATTAAATACAAAATTATATTAAAAATATATATTTTTTATTATAAATTTACAATTTAAACCATTTTTAATAGTAAGTTTTTGGGCAAATTACATATACACCCCTTGAGGTTTGGCTAAATTACAGATACCCCCATGAGGTTTCGGAAATTACATCCCGCCCCCTGAGGTTTGTATTTTCATAACAATTTGCCCCCTGAGGTTTATATTTCATAACAAATTACCCCCTAATTTCTTATGCAAATATAGCATTCATGGGGGAATTCGTAATTTCTCAAACCTCAGGGGGGCATCTGTAATTTAGCCAAACCTCGAGGGGTGTATATGTAATTTGCCCTAAGTTTTTTGAACTTACTTAACTAATAATATTTTTTTGGTCTAATTTTTTCAAGGTTTAAAACTGAGAATATTCTAGTTTAAAATTGAAAAAATTGACTCAGTTTTAAAACTTAAAAAAAAAAATTGAGGAATTTATCAAAAATTGAGAAATTTCTCAATTTTACTGGATAGTTTTGCAAATTGATAAATTATTAATTTTGTATAGCTCAAAAACATAATATTTTATTTTTATAAAATCTTATATTTAATATTGATCTTATTCGATAGATTTCATTGTGTAGATTCCAAAAATATAAATTTTATTAAAAATAAATGTATATAATAAAAGTTATGGAGTTGTTAAGTTTTGAAACAAAAAAAAAAAAAACCAAAAGTAAAATGTTACCCCAACAATACTACTTTAAAAAGAGAAAATATATAGTACTTTTGAGACATGCTTAGATGATTATTAAAAGATTTGTAATTAGTAAAGAAGGTAAGACCCACAATTTTGTATTGAGCATGAGACATAATAATTGGTGAGTGATGGATAACATTGTCATGTGGTGCACTTATAACACCTAACAATTTTTTATTAGCACTTAATGAATTAACGCTTTTTAATTCGTTTCACTTTTAGTAAGGGTAAAACAACCATATATACATAAATATTTTGAAAATAGGATTTTATGGGTTAAAAAAATAAAATAAAATTGAGGACTTAATGGAACATGAACCTTACCAATAGGACTTTTAGGTAATTTTTAATTTTGTTAAATATTTTTAAAAACAGTTTTTGAGTTTTTATATTTTTTTTTCTAGTAATTTTTTTTTAATATGTTATGTAATTTTTTACTTTTATATTCACTTAATAGACATACGCTTATTATTATTTTTTTTAAAAGTCACAAAATACACAAAATAAAAAAATAAAAAATATATAAATAAATAAATCAACAATGCATTATATTTTTGTATTTATCAATTTGTTTTAGATTTTACTACAATATTTTACTTTTTAGGTGCATATAAAAAAATTAAAATATGAAAAAAAAAAAATCATTAAAGATAAATTTTCCAACAAAAAATTTAAAAACTCTCATTAAATTTTTGTATTAGATTTATTTATTTATGTTTCATGCATTTTACAATGCTTAAATAATATGCAAAATATCGCCTCATATAATAAATAAAAATGATACAAAATATAATATATGTGCTAAAATCAACGGATGTCAATCAAAATTAAATAAAAATCAATGCTTTGACGAGAGAACCCACTCATGCCACAAAAAATTGTTGCTATCATTTTAAATATGAATGGTAGAATTCATATTATCATAGCATTGTTGAACATTTCAATGCCAACCGAAGATTGATGTTTTCAAGATTCGTGGGTTCGTGGGTCCCCCCAATGAGAGGAAACTCGTGCGTGGACTTTGCTAACCCACCAAATGGAATACGAACCCAAGAAAGCAAAAAAAAAAAAATGGAATATCAAAATGCTATAATTTAACTTGGATTTAGTTTTTGTTTTGTTTTGTTTTGTTTTTTTTTTTTCAAGTTATCATCTTAATTTAAGAGCATGTTTGACCTTAGTAAGTTCATTTTAGAATCAATTTTGATAATTTAAACTATTCATTTTTAGATTTATTCAGTAAAATATTCATGCAAAAAATAATCACTATGTTTGGTTTCAATTTTTTGAAAATTATTTTTTTATTTTTAGTGATTGTTTTTAAAATTTTAAGCATTTTTTTTAATTTTTAAGATGCATCTTATTTAGATGTATCTAAAAAATAAAATCTTTATAAAAAAATATTTTAAAAAATTAATAAATACACAAGAATATATATATATATATATATATTTATATTTTTGGTATTTAGTGAATTTTCTATAAATTTTTTCACAAATATTATACTTTTTAAGTGTATTTATGTTAGGCCTATCTAAAAATTAAAAAAACAAAATTGTTTAAAATATTAAAAAACTCAGTTAAAACAAAAAAAAAATGCAAAAAACAAAAAATTTTAATTTTCTGAAAAGTGAATCCTAAAAACCCAAACTAAACAAGCGGAATATGATTGGACATTGGTAATTATATGTTTGAATCATATTATTTGTTTTAAAAAAATGAACGACAAATATAATTTCAAGAATAACCATCCATTTTTTGTAATACAAATTTAATTCAAATATATACTTATTCAATGTCCAATCATCTTAATTTTTACATGAATATTCTTCTCAATAAGTCATAAAAAGTGAATGGTTCAGATTATCGAAACATGACTTGTGATGGGCTCCACAACTCTCTCATGACCTGTGGTGGGCTCCACAGCTCTCTTAAGTTTTCTTATGTTAATATGTGAACATGAGATAAGTTTAACCTAATTTAATAATCATATTTAATTGTGCAAATATCTATCTATATCTATCTATACTATATATATAACCAAATGTAGTTATTTTGTCAAAAGCCTCCAAATATTTATTCCTAAATTCTCATAATTTTAAAACACTCTATTTCCTATATGGCAACCTTATTTGATTCCCTTTCATGTTTTCTATTTTTCTTCATTTTTTATTTGTTTGGTTAATTAAAATTAAAATTAATTTCATTACTTATGGATAAAAATTTGAATTTCAAAATTCCTCCATATAGATAAATATATAAAAACTGAAAATTAATTTTATAATCTACAGATAAAGATAAAAAATAAACAATTAATTTAAAAAAATTAATTTCATAACTTATAGATAATTTTAAATTTCTTCCCATAAATAAACAAATATATATATATATATATATACACTATATATATAAGCAAATGTAGTGGTCTCTTAAAAAATTTTAAACTCTCAATTCTAACATCTCATGAACCTCTTTCCTACGTGGCACATCCATTCTTCTCTCATTCTATTTTCCTATTTTCCTATTTTTTCTTACCTTTTTTTTTATATATTTTTGATTACTTATGGCATGGATATAAAAGATTTTCAAAATATTTAAAGATAAAAGATTTTCAAAATATTTAAAGATAAAAAATGAGTTTGACTCCAATTCAAATTTCTTCATCAATTTATGTCTTACCCAAGGATATTTGAAATAAATAAATTTATAAATCTCAAAACCTAACTTCTATGACAATATGAAATTAGGCAAAAAGATTGGAGAACAAAAATAATGTTGTAGAAAAATTAAACGGGTGATTTAACCAATTATGCAAGATTTTTTGGCATCTTATGTGAAAACAAGCACATGTTTTAAATCTCATAATGTATTTTTTTCTCTCTCTTTTACTTTTGCAATTTATCTAAGTTTCTCTTTCTATATTCGTATAATTTATTTTCAAATTTACATTTGATTTTTTTTAATCTTTATCTTATATTTACAGGATCGATTCTTGCTTTTAATTTTCAATTAAGTTTATTAATTATTTATCTGATTTTCACTTTCTATATTCTTATAATTTTTTATTCTTTCTTATTTCAATTAAGTAGCTTTAGAAGACAAAATTTGATTAAAATTATAGGCGGTAGACACAAAATAGAGTTAAAATTTGTATAATAAGATAACATAATTGCTTATTTTTAACTACACAAAATTTAAATTTTAAAAAATTATAAGTGGCACTTAAATCTTATCTGATTTTTAACATACTACCTCGATTTTATTTTAGTTTTTTTTTTTTACAAATTTTAAAAAATTATAAGTGACATTTCATTCTTATCTAATTTTTTAATTCAACAATGCTACAGGGCCCGAATTCCTCCGCCCCGAATGCCCCTAAACCACGAAACGACGTCGTTTCGTGGTTTTAATTTTTTTTTTTTTTTTTTTCCAGCAGAAGAAGGAGACGAAGACGGAGAGGGGGAGGGGGAGACGAAGACGGAGGAGGGGGAGGGGGAGGGGGAGGGGGAGGAGGGGGACTGGAGGGGGCCTAAAAAATGGGCTGGAGGCGGAGGCGGGGGGCGCGGCGATCGGCGATGGCAGAGGCGGCGATCGGCGATGGCTGAGGCGACGAGCAGAGGCATGGCGGAGGCGACGGAGGCGGAGGCGCGGCGATCGGCGACGGATCGGAGACGGCGGCGACCCCTCTCCCTCTCCCTCTCCCTCTTTCTCTCCCTCTCCCTCTCTCTCTTCCTCCGCTTCCTCTGCGTCGAAAATGGCAGAAAAAAAAAAAAAAAAAAAAAAAAATTCGAGCCACATTCGAGCCAAGCCATTTCGGGCCCTCAATCATTTTTCTTTTTAATTACTAACCTCTCCAGTTCTTTTGTTATTAGAGTTATATTAGATTTTATTTTTCTTTTCAAGTTTGTCTTATCTTATTTTTTAATTTTAAATTTCAACTTTTTTTTTTCAATTACTGAATTTCTCTCTACCTCATTTTTCTAGGATTTATCTAATTTTCTTTTATATATATATATATATATATTTATAGTTTATCTTCAAACTTAAACTTAATTTGTTTTTATCTATATCTTATATTTACATAATCTACTCTTACTCTTAATTTTCAATTGAACTTTTTTTTTCTTCTAAAATTTATTTAATTAAATATAGTAAGATCACTAAATATATTATTTCAATACCCATCTAAATTAACATCATAGTATTTAATTGTTAATTTTTAGCATGTTCAACATTATTTACCATTTTTTGTTACTTTTTTATTTAAATTTTTTTTAATTATTCATATATAAATAGTTAACTTTTTTATTTTTATAATTAATTGACTCGTAATATTATTTATTTATTTATTTATTTTTATCTTTTATTTGAATCTTTATATTATTTTGTAATTGAAATTTGAATAGTTATCCTTTTATTTTATTTATTTTAGATTATATTTAAACAAAAGATATATATGGAATTCTGTCATGTTTAAAATTTGTGTGGATAAGTAATTGATGATTTTAAAAGATTAAAAAGATTAAGTTGAAATATTAAGTTCCACTTAAAGATAAACTTTAAAAAGATTAAGTTGAAATATATAGAAATTCTATAACAAACTAACAAAAGATAAATATATATCGTTAAAAAAATTATCATCTTTTTGGGATATTTATATCCCAATCTTAATATTTTTTTTATTTAAATATTTTGTTATCTTTTATTTAAATTTTCATTAAATAGTTATATTTTTATTTTTGTATATTTTTTCATCTCTATTTATTTTTTATTCATATATACATAATTACCTTTTTATTTTAAAAATCATTTGACTCGTAATATTTTTTTATTTAAATTTTTTTAATTGTTCATATATAAATAGTTAACTTTTTTATTTTTATAATTAATTGACTCGTAATATTTTTTATTTATTTATTTATTTTTATCTTTTATTTGAATCTTTATATTATTTTGTAATTGAAATTTGAATAGTTATCCTTTTATTTTATTTATTTTAGATTATGTTTAAACAAAAGATATATATGGAATTCTATCATGTTTAAAATTTGTGTGGATAAGTAATTGATGATTTTAAAATATTAAAAAGATTAAGTTTAAATTTGAATAGTTATCTTTTTATTTTATATTTTTATCTCTACCTCTTTGTTGCTCATATTTAAATATTTATCATTTTATTTAAATTATATAATCCTTTTGGCTTTTGAGATTTAGATAATTGGCAAATGATTAAAAATTAAGAAAAGTGGAAGGGGAGAATTGAAAAGTGACACATAAGAGAGAGAATTCATAAGAATTTGATAAATAACTTATAAAAATTAATTTCATGGCCTACAAATAAAGATAAAGATTAAATAATTGATTTTGTTTTTTAAAACAAAATTACTCTCTTTCCCCACCCTCATTTCGTACTTTAATTAAAAATTCATAAATAATTTATAAAAATTTATTTCATGACCTATAGATAAAGATAAAAATTTTAAAAATTATTTAAAAAAAATAATTTCATGACTTATAGATAAATAAACATATAAAAATTGATAAATAATTTATAAAGATTAATTTCGTGGCCTACAGATAAAGATAAAGATTAAATAATTGATTTTCAAAAAATTTAAATAATAAAATTTAGATAAAGATATGATTTGTTAATCTATATATCTATCAAAAACATATATATCTAAATCTTTATTTTGATTTACTCTTTTTTTTCTCCTATCACATATTATCTTTTTTTATTTTAAATTTTTTATCTTATGAAATGCTCTTATCTATAACTTCTTATCTCCTATTAAATTCTTAACCTTCTCTTGATAATTTTTATTATTCGTTATTATCTACCAAATGATAAAGATTATAAAAAAAATAAAATTATCGCTCTGAATGAGAATAGTATTAATAATAAAATAATAAAAGCTACATGGGAGAAGGTAGCACAAAAATCTCACAAAATTAATTTTTTTCAATATATTTATAAAAGGTAATAATTTGAGATTCTTTCTGTTAGTTATTAAAAATAATTTGCATTAGATCATTGTTATGTTTTTTTTTTAAAATTTTTTTTATAAGGCTGTCATTCATTATAGTATTTCTTCAATCCCATCTCTAAATTCTCTCTTTGAAATTTTTGTTTTTTCAATAATTAAGTTTAGAATCAATTTCTTATCAAATTTGTTTTCTTGATCCTTATTTTATTGAAGGATCGAGACGAATAAAACTTTCATATAATATATGAAATTAATGAATATAATACAAAGATGATAGGGAAGTACTACATATTTGTCAATATCTCTATGTTATTATTAGTTGATTTGCTAGATTATACTAGCAATTTAGAGCCCATATGATTTAATTCAATGTTCATGACTCTATTTGTATTTGACCATTTTTTCGTTAGGTAACCGATATAATTTTTTTTGGGGTATATAATGATTAAAGCTATCATTTGTTATATTTTTTCAAGTACAATTCAAATAATTTTTTATCATTTTTTTTTATAAATAAAATGGATTAAAACTATTCTCTTATATAATTTTTATAATACTATGACATTCTTATCTTGATTAATTTTTTTAAAATGACGTAGGAACTATGCAAGTATTATTCAAACTATGGAGAATGATTTATACTTTGATATGATATGAGTGTGTCATTGATAGAGGAAATCAAAGATAGAGAGTTGCTAATATAATCAATTAATGATTTGTTTGAGAAGTTCTTTTTATAAGCAAGGCAACAAATTTAGATTAATTTTTTTTAAAAACTACTTATAAATTATAATTAAAAGTTGATATTTATTCATAATTTAATCCCACAATAATAATATACACCACTGATTTAAAAGTCCAAGTAAGTTTATGGTAACTTTTCTAAGCTTATAGAATTTCTCTCTTTTAATGTTTTGTTTAGTTTGATACAAGTTATTTATGTTATCAAGTGACACACAAAATATATATAGTCTATTTTTCCGTGCATCGCACGGGTTACAGCTAGTTTATATATATAACCAAATGTAATTGTTAAGTCAAAAAGTTTTAAAACTTGAATCCTAAATTCTCATAATTTTGAAAAAAAAATATTACGTGGCACTGTCTTTCACCTATCTTTTCCCTCTTCAAGCCTTTTCACACTCTCTCTCCCTATATAAAATATAAAATAATAAAATATTCATCCATATCCATCACCAACAATAATATTTATCCCCAAATAATAAAATATTCATCCATATCCATCACCTACAATAATATCTATCTCACTCTCAATCTCAATTTAATAATAATAATAATAAAAAACCCCGGAACTCCTATAACTTTCACATGCACATCTCTATTTAATTTATTCCAATCAAATTCAATCATTTTCTCATCTATCCATATTTTATTTCTCAGAATAACTCATCTTCTCCATTGTTACATTTTGCAAGTTTGATGATCTGAAAAAAATCATTACAAGGTCAGTGTAATATTATTTCTTATTTTATATGTATTTTTTTAGTATTTGTTACTTTGTGTGCATATATTTCTCTTTCTTAATATTTTTCAATTCATCTACACATCTTTTCATATTCTCCATTTTTATGCTCTTAATATTATTTCTTATTTTATATGCATTTTCTTAGTGTTTATTACTTTTGTATGTATATATATATATATATATATATATTGCCAATATTTTTCAGTTTATCTACGTATCTTTTCATCTTCTCCATTATTACATTAAATCATTCTCTCATCTACCTATCTTTTCTCAAAATAACCCATCTTCTCGATTGTTATATTTTACAAGCTTGATGATCTGTAAAAATCATTATAAGGTCAGTGCAATATTATTTTTTACTTTCTATGTATTTTTTTAGTGTTTGTTACTTTGTGTGCATATATATTTTTTCTAATATTTTTCAATTCATCTACACATCTTTTCATTTTCTCTATTTTTATGATCCTAATATTATTTCCTACTTTATATGTATTTTTCCAATGTCTATTATTTTTATGTGTGTATATTTTTTTCCTAATATTTTTTAATTCATTTACACATCTTTTCATCATCTTCATTATTATATTTTATATGATTTGGGCATGCTTTTTTTTAAAAAAATAAAAATAAAAAATTGTGAATTGGGTTTGTTCTTCAATTTAATCAGATTTGAAACTCATCAAATCTTGAATTTAATTAATTTTTTTTTATTTTATCTCATATCTATCACACCATCACACCCATTAATAGTTTTAGATAAACTCTCGAAATCAAGAATATCAGCTATGCATAGAGTTAATCTCACATTTGCTCCTTCAAGCTTTCTCAATCGTCTATAACCAATATACATCCAGTTAACTGCACACACAAAAAATAGTTTCAAAACCTTAAATAGAATTTCTCAATTTTAAAATTTTTAAAAATAAAAAATATATTTGGCTTAAAGTGATAGGTACATCTAACAATATTTAATTTTAAAATTTTAAAATGTTTAAATTCTATCTAAACATACCTAATTTAAATTTTTGAATTTTTTTTAATAATATTAAAAAAATGGTTCAAATCTATTAGTGTATTATCTAAATTTTAAATTAACCCACATGGCATAATCTTACTGGATTTAACATTTAACTTTTAAAATTAACTAAAATGTCAAATTATATGATTAGAGGAATTTCAATACTTTGTTTTGAATTTTTCATTTTTTTTTAATTTTTGCAAAATTTAATGCTAAGTGTTGATTTTTTATTGGCTATCCATGATTTTATCCAAAGTTCTTTTTGTAGGCTATAATGATAACAATTGACTACCATCAATTTTAAAATTTTCTATCAATGGTTTTTTTTTTTTTTGAAAATATCATCATCAAGCATGCAATTTAAAAATTAAATATATTTTATTCTATTACAATTTTATTAAAAAAGTAAATTTATTTTGCTACTATTCAATAAAATATATATGCCTTTATTTTGATATAACAAACAAAATTAAATTATCTTTTACTCATACGTAATCTCTCATAAATATTTTATCTTTTTAAAATTTTGATTATCAACAACCGAATTTCCACATTTCTCTCTTCTTTTTTTTGTAGGATGTTTATTTTACTTTTATCTTTATTTTTCAAATTAGATTTGATATCTATCTTTTTACCTATGTATATATCTATACTATATATATAAGCAAATATAACGTGTTTTGTAAAATTTTGAAAGTCTCTACGCTCAATTCTTAAGCAGAGTTAAGATTCTATTTCCTACATGTTGCTCTCTCAAAGTTATGTTTTTAATTTTTCATCCTTATTTTTCTCCAATAAGAAATATTTTCTTTCTCTTACTATTGTTTTTATTTTAAATTTTTAACTTTTAAAATCTTTTTATTACCGAAGACCCCTTATCTCTTTTTATTGATTTTTTATTTATCTTATTCTTCTCCAATATTTTCATTTTTCTTTATTTCTTATTTCTTCCTTTTATTTTTTTTTTGTATTCCCAATCCTATCATTATCTCCAACTTTATTTTTATTATATTTTTCGTATGATTCTTTTTTTTAATTTATTTTAATCTCTAATCTAATAATTATCTTCAAATTCATTTCTATCTTATTTTTCAAATGCGTCACACTTTAGCTATATATTTTAACATGCCATCGAGTTTTTTTAGTGTTTGCATATTGGGTATAAAGTTTTGTTCAAACTCTATGTTTAAGATTCGAGTTACATTCAACTATCGACAACGTTATAATTGGTTAGGCAATTGTAGGATTTTAGGGTTTTGATGAATTTTATTCTCTTTGTATACCTATATGTATATGTAATGGGGGCATTTTTTTTGTTGTTTTCTTTAAAGGGGCCTTTGAACATTTTTACATTATTTGTAGTAGTATTCATTTTTACATTTTTATATTATTTGTAATGGTATCCACTTTTACATTATTTGTTTTTAAAGCTAGAATAATGTTCGATATAAATATAGTTCATGCTGTTAAATGATCTACTTGGACTAAGATAATTTTATAATCAATGTTTCAAATGACAAATTGATAGAAAAAATGAATGTATGAACTTAGGTATTAGATAGCTATCATATTCAAAATATTTGTTAGTTATAACTCCCTATTATATTTTAAATTTATAAGAATTTTATATTTTATAATACAAAAATGAGTATAATAAATTATTTAACTTATACATTACCGCTAGTTTTATATATATATATGTTTTTAAAAAAGTCAAATGAAAACATTAGGGTTACTTACGTGTAGGTCTTAATAAATGACCTTATTGTAATAAGTTCTATGAAAAAAATTTGTCGTAAAAAAAGTCACTAATTGTAAATTTTAGCGACAATTTATAAAAATCATGACGAAAAAAAGTCACTAATTGTTAATTTTTAATGATGTATGTAAAAAATTGTCATAAAAAATTATTTTTAACGACAATATTATCAAGACTTATTTTTAATAAGACTTGATGAGAATTAAGTCAAGCTATTAGGACCTATTGGTAGTTTAGCTTGACTTAATTCCTATCAAGTTCTATTGAAAATAAGTTTTGGTAAAATTGTCACTAAAAATAATTTTTTTATAACAATTTTTTACATACGTCGCTAAAAATTGGTAATTAGTGATTTTTTTCGTCATAATTTTTATAAATTGTCATTAAAACTTATGATTAGTGATATTTTTTTATGACAATTTTTTTTTCTTATAAAACCTATTAGACGATAAGTTCACTTATCAGGACCTACACGTAAATACCACGTAACACTATTTGTGAATCGTATGGTAGGTTACTCGGCTGTAGTTCAAATGGTGACGAATACATCTTTGTTATAATTGTGTTATAATTTAATTACTAATATATTAATATTATCTTTGTTAAATATATATATATATATATATATATATATTCTATTTAGGTAGATAGAAAGAATCGTGTTAAATTTTAGCAATTGTCAAATTTGGAAAAATAATATACAAGTCTACTTTCTAAATATATTTTTTAAACTCAATAATGTGTAAGTTATATGATTGGTTGATGATTAAAAAAGATATGAGAAAATATTATATTTAATATCCTAATTGATATCACATCATTAAGTTTAAAAATTAAGTTTAATTTTTTGTCTTAAAATTTGATAGGCTATTGAAAATTTCTTCTTTGTTGAGAATATCAAATTTGGAGAGTTCATAACCCATCATCAATTTGAAAGGAAAGGAAAATGGGAAAAAGGAAAAATAAAAAAATTACAATTAAGTGTGACAGTAATAGAATATATTAATTGCACAATATAGATCTTTTTTTTTTGCGTAATTTTGACTAACTGAAAAGACTTGAACCAAATACAGGCGAATATTTATACTTTACATACGGAAAATTTGAACCATCATGAAAATAAAATTATTTATCCACTACACTACTGAAATGCAATTTTCTCAACAAATATATATATATATATATACATTATTCACATTTACCTCATTTCTTCTCTTTTTAAAAAAAAAAATTAATTAATTCAAATTTATAATTCAGCCACAGTTTAAAAGTCAGGAGAGGGAAAAGATGTGACAATATGAGAGGCAACATTTACTAATAGATGGCTGAAAAGTTTCAGTTTCAAAAAAGATTTCCAAAGTCCAGACATTTGATCCAAAGCAAATAGTAGAGTGAGAGGATATCACTATCAACCCAACTCAATTTATACGCTACACAATCTATTTGAATATTTCAAAAATTTGTGCTTTTTTGGGTGGCTGAAAGAGATAAGGATTGAGAAGTTATTCAGTCTTGATTTCTTGTGCTTGAAAGAAATATAGAGAAAAGTATTACTTGAGCTATATATATATACTATATATTTTATTTAAGTTTTTGAGCAATTTAACTCAGTCATAATCCTAGACACATCTATTCAAACTTACTCAAAAAAACATAACATTAAAAATTAATCATTTACTCAAAAAATAAAAAATAAAAATTATTCACTTACTCAAAAAATAAAAAAAAATAAAAATAATCAGTGTATTCAATTATAGGTTGTGGGTTTTTTTGGCTATTTTAGCCATAAAAGACAAAATAGGCTATTTTAGCCACAACAAACAAAACATCACATTCAACCCATAATCATTACACTCTTCTCTCACAAAAAAAGTCAAAAAGTCCTTCCCAAACCAAGCTTTTTAGCCCAGGCTAAAATAGCCCAAAAAGCCAAAAAGCCAACCCACTTCCCAAACCAACCCTCAATAATTTGGACAAACCATCATCTTGCAAATCAATAAAAGTGCGTTTCTTACCCATGGGGGTATTTGGTGTAGATTATTATAAGTTAAAAGTTGATAATCAAAAGATTGTAAGCAGAAGCACTCCTTCCCCAGCTTATAAATAATCAGTTTTTCTTAACTTATTTAAGTTATTTTTTGTCTAAAAAGCTATAAGCAGAAGTTGAACCAAAACCAAACAGTCAGACACAGATTTTCAAATTAAAATAAGTTATAATCACACTCAGTGACGTAATCAAGAATTCAGTGGAGAGGGGATACAAATTAATGACAACATTATTTATTTATTTATTTTTGTGCATAATAAATAACAATAAGATATTATTAAACTTAAATATTAAAGTGTTCATTTGGATAAATGTAAATTTTGAATTAAAAGATTTGTGATTAAATTTTATACAAATATTGGGGAATAACTATTTTATAGGGGGATTGAAAGTTTAAAGAAGAAGATAAGTTGAGATAGAAATGATATATTTTAGTAGACAAATTTTATAAAACATAAAACAAAAAAAAGTATCTACCATATGTCGCAATTATGATCTTCGTAATCTTTAATTATAACAAATTATAGTGTTAGATATAATTTACTTATAACTTCTTGTGGTTGTTATTTTGGTTATAACTATATATCAAGTAATAGTTAGTCATGACTTATTCTGATATTAATTATGACCTATTGAATTTTTTTTTATTTTTTATAATTGAAGATGTGTTGCTTGATTATAATTTATATAGTGGTCATTTCAGTTATAAATGGAAAAAAACACATAGAGGATAAACTTCACATGGATGATAAACTTCACATATCAAATGTAACTAACATTCTAATAAATTTCATACCTTCATTGAAATTAATTATGTTTGCATGTTAATAATGATAGATATCACCATTATATTGAAATTTCATAAATAATGATATGTCTTATCATAATATCTTTATTTTCAATCAAAATAATAATTATTATTCTCATAATTTTAAAATGTCATTGACATTTCACTTTAAATAATATTTTTATAATTTTTTTTATTTAAAATATTTTCTTTATGTTAAATAAAAAAAAATTTCCCAAAATCCAAAGGGTCACGTAACCTTTCTGAACTTAATGTGCCTCCGCCACTGATCACCCCCTATAATTCACACCAAACACCATATTTTGGTTAAGAAATTTTTGCCTAATGGCCCTACCCCTAGGCTTGTTATTTTCTATTTTTCTTTTTTGTATCACTTTCAAAGCATTAAGCGAAGTTCTTTTTGCATTGTAATTGGGTTAATTGGAAATTTAAAGCCCATGGTTTTCTACTTTTCAACAATCACACTCTAAAAACTTGTTTATCCGCCTACATGTTCGAAATTGTATATCTATATTATCTAAAGAAACGCTTCATTGGGTGTTTTCAAGCAATTCAAATTTTTTTCATATTTAAATTATCGTTATAGTCAAACAATAATTATTATTTTCTTTGTGTTTTTCTTTAATTATTTAAAGATAAAACAGTGAAATCACTTAATGGCTTTACCCATATCATGCGGCATTTCATTGAAGGGATTAACTTTCCTCCCTTTTGTGATCAGACTAAAGGATACTGTAGGACTTATGGAAGTTTATCACGAGTCTCGTTTTGATAATCCATACCGTTTAATGTGTAGAATTCGTCGAGTACTATATATCTATATAAAATCACATTGATCAGACATCCATAACTATGTGATCAAATCAAATTTTTGTAAGACATTTATTTTTCACCATCTATTTTTTTTCCATATAAAACTTATTTGATCGCATAGCTATTGATATCCGATCAATGTGATTTTTTACAGGCATATAATACTCAATGAGTTTTACACATTCAACAGTTCGAATTATTGAAACAGAATCTCTGATGAACTTTTACAAATTTAACAATACACTCCAATCTGATTATGGACTAAAAGAAAGTTATACCCTTATTGAATTAGATTGGTACGGTTATGATCTAATTTGATAATCATTGCCTACCTACCACAACTCTTTCCAAATATTTTCAGTTTTTAATATGAATCTTTTTGTAGTCTTTTTGTAATCAGTCCTATCACAGCGCTCTCTCTCTCTCTCTCTCTCTCTCTCTCTCTCTCTCTCTCTCTCTCTTCTTCTTCTTTCTTCTTCTTTTTTTTTTCAAATTATTTTAACGATTTTTATAGTTTGAAATTTATATCACTTTAATTTTTAATTTTTTAATTGTGATATATTTGACTTTAAATTTTAAATTTTGTTACAAATAAGGATAATTGAATATAATATTATTTAATTTCATGGATAAAATCGTCCATTTGATAAAATATAAACTAATTTGACAAAAATAAATATCAAAAAATATTTTTAAATTTTTAAAAATTATTTTATACCCACTAAAGATACAATTATGTAAACTTGATAAATCTTTTAGATATTTATTTATTTATTTATTTTACCAAATTAATTTTTATTATGTGTTTAGATGATGATCACGATTGTTTTTATTTTTATTAAATTAATTTTTATTTTTTCAAAAATCAAATATGACGACAACTTTAATATTATTATTAGTGTAATTCTTTTTTTTTTTTTTGTGAGAGTAATTCCACAAAAGCATTGCAAATGGGCCATGCTTCCGGGTTAAGGCGATCCGATTCTATCTAAATAAATGTGGGCCAGTGTTTGCAAAATAAAAAAATATGGGCCTGTCATGGATAAAGAGCACGCACATTTTTCGTGAATGTAAAAGCCTTGAATCTATAAATAAATAAATGAAAAATGCTATTAAAGCCCACACCGATAGGTGGAAGAATTATGACCACCACCAAGCCCATTAACACCACATTTATATTAGTTGTTGGGGGAGTTATGGGCCAGTCCTGGTCCAACAACTTAACACCCACTAAGTTCTAGCCCAAAATCATAATCTCGTTTTTCCAATTTTACCCTAGCCCAAAACTTGTTACCCAACAACTCGCCTGATACCCATCTTCATCATCTCTGGCTATCGTCGATCATCTCTGGTGATAGTTTTCGACGATCACCTCTGGCTCCAGCAACTACCTCCGATAATAGTGTCTAACGACGTTTTTTTAGATTTTTTTTCAAAAAAAATAAACATCTATCATCACATCACTATTGTCACGACAAACAACACTCAATCATTCATTCTCACACACTCACTCACTCACATTTATATACACACACGCATTCACTATCATTTACTTTTCTACTTATTTACTCATAGAAATACAACCACACATAGACATATATACACCAAAATAAATAAATAAATAAATAAATAACACAGACTAATCTAACAAACTAATCAAAAACATATTTAGTGATAAATTTATCACTGATCGATTTATAAAAGAAATTACAAACGAAATTTTTTATTAACTTACTTCTACTCATGTTCACTTATAAGAATCCATCCTCATTCCTCACATACACAGAAGAAGAAAAAAATAAGAGAGAGAGAGAGAGAGAGAGAGAGAGAGAGAGAGAGAGAGAGAGAGAGAGAGAGAGAGAAATGGGCAAGATCTGAAAAATCACCACTGTTTAGAGTCGATTTCATCACTTAAAACAACTATATCGGTATAGATCAACAATAGTAAAAGTGGATAGGCAATGGCAAAGTGTAGATCAACAATGGCAGAGTGTAGATCTGTAACAGCGGAGTATAGATCTGCAATGATGGAGGTAGAAATGTGACGGTGGTGTTAGATCTAAGATGTTAGTGGTGGTGCATACATCACCGGTGGTGATAGTTGATGAACGGTGGCAGCAGCTGAGTGACAATGATAGTGGTGGACGACAATAGTAGTGGTGGTGGTAGACAGTGACAACGATGGTGGCAATGACCAATGATTGTGTGAAGTTTTTGAAAAAATGGTGAAGAGAAAGAGAGAAAAAAGACAGAGAGAAATGGTAAAGAGAGAAGAGTTTTCTTAGATAGAGAAAGAAATAGAACCAAGAAAAAGATAAAGAACAAAATATTATTTAGTGCAATATAAAGCACTCAAGGCTAAAAAAGGAAAAAAATATAGAGGATAGGATTTATGTGTGCATAAGATTTTAAATCAGGACCTAATGAGTAATAAGTCTCAAAAGTAGGACCGACTAATAATGAAGGCCTATTTATTTTGGCAAAATTACTAGCCAATCCTATTAGTTTGAGCAATGACTCAACTAAGTCCAAAGTAAACTTTTTAGTGTAAATGACACTAAACCCCCTTCAACTATAACTCATTTTTGAGTTGCTCCCTTCATGTTTAAAACTCAACACTTAACCCTTTTTTAAGTATATGAATCATAATGTTATAAACACTGTTAACAAAAATTATTAATTTACTACTGTAGCGTTTGATCATTATCTTCTTAAGCCAATACCATCTTTTTACCTAAGACCCCCACCCAATGTTTTGAAAATCGGACTAAATCAGCTAGTTTAACCAGTTGAACCGTCAATCGGTCCATGGTCTGATCCGGATATACCCTCTAATCCGTTCCCTCTTGAAAACTGGTCATTTTAAACCAGACGAACTGGTCCGGGTTAAAGCAAATTGGACCAGTTTGGTCCAATATTAAAAAATTTAATGCTAAAGAGACTTGAGCTCAACATCTCAAGCTCCAAAGAGCATGAATTTCCACTCTATCACTATAGTTCCTTGTTAATGCATAGGAAATATATAATATTTATTATATTCAAACTAATTTCCCTCAAACACATGTATAATTAAATATTTTACAAACAATATTAATAAAAAAACACATATAAACATATTTGTTTGATGAATATATATATATATATATTAAATTATAAAAATATTCATAAAATAATTATGACATCACAGTTCGATTCTAACTCAACTTGCCAATTGAACTAGTGATTCATCCACTAGATCCATTTTCCGATTCGTTTACCGATCTAGTTTTTAAAACATTACACTCACCACCTACTTACAAACAAGCCTCTTCTCTCTGCCTACCATTTCCCCACCACTCACCACCTCTACCTCCACCTCCACCTGTTGCCACAACTTTCCTCTATCACCTCACTTTCTCCCACAACTACTTGTTTTTTGTGATTCTATTTGTATAAAAATGACTACCAACATTTTTATATATTTCGAATTTGGATTGCAGCACTCCGAATGAATTGCTACTTTATACTTCCAGTACATTGCCTCATCTCACCACTACTCACTGTATTCTTTTCCCCTTCTAACCACCTCATTTTCCCCTACACCGACTACCTCCCCTGCCTTATCTAGTCCCTTTAGTCAATTGCCACCACCAACTACACCTTCTTTTTCCCCCACTTCATTTTCCTTTCACCACCCAATTCGACATCCTCCTCTTACCCTCAATTGGTCAGTCATATGCCACTCACATGACATGCTTATAGCGATCCCGGTTGCCCTTTTACTGTTCTGTTGTATTCCGGACTCGGTTCCGTGAAGTTGGTAGTTGTATCTATCTTGTTGTCGTCCTTTAATTCCACTTGATTGAGTTTTAGGATGTTTTGGGCGGGGTTGTTACAGGTTGGTTAGGCCTTGGTTTCAATTCCTTGTTGCCCGGTTTTTAGACGGTCTGCTCGAGCGGGTCTTCTTGCGCTCGAGCGGGGATTGCACATCTCCGGTATTTCGTGTTCCTGCAAAACTTCTGCAGGTGTGATTTCTACGCTCGAGCGGTGGTGCTCGAGCGGGTTCCTTGACGCTCGAGCGGGTAATACTTTCTGGGTATCAGTTCTGGGAGGGGGAAATCTACGCTCGAGCGGACTGGTTTTCGCGCTCAAGCGGATGTGCTTTATTCTTGTGTCTTGGCGTTCGAGCGGGTACTTTTGCGCTCGAGCGGACCTAGTTTTTGTTCTTGACGCTCGAGCGTTGTGTTTTTCGCTCGAGCGGGAATGTCGTATATCAGTTGGCTGTGAGGTAGTTTTAAATCACTTTTTCTCATCCTTTCTCTCTCTTACTTTTCCGAAAAAGCCATTTGAGAGCCTCTCTCTCTAAAACTTTGCCTTCTCTCTAAGTATTGATCTAGCTAGGGTGCTTTCCTCACCTTTGGCCTTTACAAAAGAGTTGTTGATCGTCGAGGGCTATCTTTTGATCCGAGAAACTCGTGGTTTGGAGCAAGTTCATTTTCATCATCATCTTCGTTGGGTGTCATCTTTTGAGGTAGGGGTTCCTACTCACTCTTATGGTCTTTGACCTAGATTTTTAGTTGTTTTGATAGAGTGTTGAACTTGAGAAATTTTGGGACTTAGGGTTTCAAAATGTGTAAAAAGGGTTTTGTGATTTTGGGCTCATAACTTGTATTTTGGGTTTCAAAGTGATGATATAGTTATTGGTTGGTGATATTGGAACCTTCGGGTTAATATCTAGAGTTGGGGGTGCAAGCTCTAATTTGTTGTTTAAAATTAATTGGTATAATTAATTTGGGAAAATTGTGAACTTATGGAATTGAGTTGGAAATAATGAAATTGGTTCATTATGTTGTAAAATGATGGAGTTGGATTTATAAATCCCTCGCTTTTGAAAACATTGATATTTTATCTGTTGGAGCTTTTATTATCTATTTAGAAATAATTGCTTGGGCTACCGGTGGAGGGTAGTTTTGATTGTTGTAGACAATGCATGACGATTAGGCAAACTAAAACTAATCAATTGGATATGTCATAGAGTATGACGGTTGATAGAATACATTAATGTTATGTATTGATTGATTGCGTATATGACCTTTGTGTATATATGTTGTGTGTGTGGAAGGAGATAGGGGATATACTCCACGGTTTAGGGGAAGATAATGGATGGACCTCTAAACCGGATGTTGTTTGGGAGGAGATAGGGGACGGACTCCACTGATATAGCTCATATGCTTGTCAGATAATGTGTTGATACAGCTCATATGCTTATCATTGGAAGTGTTGATACAACTCATATGCTTGTCATTGGAAGTGTTGATATAGCTAATATGCATATCTGTTGAAATGTGGATACAACTTGTATGCTTATCTGTTGAGATGTTGATACAACTAATATGTTTATCTACTGTAAAAATGGAAAATGTTTAATATGAATCATTGTCTCATATAAGTGGTTGGCCAGGTTCTGAGCCATTGATGTAAATTGTGGAATTGGCAAGAAATGAAAACTGAAACGAAACATGAACATAGTAGTCATGGAATGGATATGGATTATGGATTGGTTCATGAAAATTGAACATTTATCAATTGCTAATGTCTTAGTCATTGCTTATACTGTGTTTAGCATATCTCTACTGGGCGTTGGCTCACCCTTTATGGGACATTATTTTCAGGTGCAGGTAGTATGCCACCTCCAAGGACATAACTTGGATGATGGTGAGAGTTGAAGACTCTTCTTTTATTTATTTTGATGTATTACATGTAAATTTAAGCCAAGGGCTTAATATGTATTGAGTTAGTACTCTTTCTTTTTTGTAACCAAGTGTTAACTTAGAAAGCTGTAAGCCCTTAGGGCATTTGCTTTTGTTGTTAACATGTAATACTTTTGTAATGAAGTACTCTGATGAATCGAAGAATGTGGATCGTTTGTATATAAATGTATGTTTATATTGATGGGTTTAATGTTATTATTTTGAGGGCGTTACAACTTGGTATCAGAGCGTACCGGGTTCGAATACTTTGGGTACGTGGGAAGTGATTGGGATCACAATGGGTTTGTTTCGCTTGATAGAGACTTAGATGTAGTGTCATACGCTATGTGCTTAATTGATAACATGCTTATGTGACTATGTGGGTATGAGATTTAGTTTCTAGGATGTTGATTGGATCCTTGGGTTTCTGTGAGTCTTATTGGAAAGACACTTGATCAATGCTGTTTCTAACCGGAACTCTAGTAACGCCTCGGAACTATCATTATCCGGAAATGAAATTCGTAAGTGCTTATGTGTTTATGTGCTTACGTGAAGTGAATTACAGTTGTCCATGCTTTAGGACGCGAGTGTTATAGCTTCGGCACATTTGTGAATATGCTAATAGTCTTGGTTACCTTTATTAGGATGTCAGGACGAGGGCGTGGTAGGCGTGGCAGGCATGGTAGGCAGGAGGTACCTGTATCAGATGACGTTCCGGTAATGAGTATGATACTTATTTAAAATTTTTAAATAAGTTGAGAGCGATCGTAACTCAGAGTAAATTTCACAAAAATTAACATATGGAATTTTTGATAGTTTATCGTTTGGAATAATGGTAAAAATTATTTTACTGTTTTTTTTTTGAAATATTATAAGTTTAAATTTTTTACTAGATAAATGACTAAATTTGTGACATGAGTATCATATGTAAGACATTTGATTATTTATTTAATAAAAAATTTAATTTGTGTAACATTGCTAAAAAGTAAAAGGAAAATGTCTCGTAACTCAAATTTTGTGATTCAAAAGTGGCTCAAATGGCCAAAACGACGTCGTTTTGAGTACAGAACATCGTTTTGGCTATTTAAGTCACTTTTGAACCACAAAATTTGAATTACGTAGCATTGTCGAAAATAAAAATTGTAAATTACACGCGGAAACAAACGGAGCTAACTGTAATTTACAAGTTCGGTCATACATTCCCGCCAAGCCTAACTGTTTCTAAAGGGAAAATCTCTATCCCGCCATACCCAACTGCCTCTGGAGAGACCTCTCTCTCTCTCTCTCTCTCTCTCGATGGTTTGAAGCAAATACACACTACATCTTGAAGATTCTTGTTCTTTCTCTCTGTCTGGGGTCCATAGCCACTTGCAATTTCTTGCAAAATCAATGGCGATGACCACCAAAGACCACACCCCTATCGAAATCAAGGCACCACAGCCCCGTGTCTCCATTGATTTAGCTTCAGACGAATTGGGGAGAGAACAGAGAGTCCCCTTCTTCAGACCCTTATCGCAGAGGAGAGAGAACACTTGGATCATCTCTCTCTTCGTCATCCTCCACCTTGTGGCTTTCGCAGCCACCATGATCGTCAACGACTGCTGGAAAAACTCTCACCGCGATTGCGCCCTCAAACCCCTCGGACGACTCTCATTTCAGCCACTCTCCGAGAATCCCCTGCTCGGCCCCTCTTCTTCCGCGTCAGTCATTTTCTTCTTCTCTCTTGCTTTCTCTATTTGGGTTTAGTGTTCTTGTTCTTATTTTGGATATTCTTGCCTGAATCTTTGTGTAATTGGGTTTCATTCTGCATTATTTCATCTGGCTTCTTGTTACTTTTCTTTTTCCCTCATTTTCTGAGTGTCCAAACAGAGTATTTCGTTAATTTTGGACTAGTTCTTTTGCCAATTGTGTGTGTTTTCAGATTACTTTCTTGTTTTGTTTGACACGTAGGCAGAACAACACTGTTTCATGTCCATTTTTCTCGTTAGTTTACTTGGATTAGGTTTTTCTTGCACATTTTCTTTGAATTTGGAGAACTAAAAGCACTATCCATTGCACATGAATTGATATGTTGTGAATTAGGGTTTCTAACAACTTTTTGTTGTTAATGCATATGGTTGGTTTTTGTTTTGAATCTTAAGCTATTCGTGCTTTTATATATGGTCTTTTCCATTTGGTTTTGAGAAAAGTTGAATGGAAAGAAAATGAATGGTTATAGTTGCCTGTTAATTAGGGCTTCCGGAAGATTTATTTTGATGTGCTTTTGGTTAGTTGCGGCTCTCAAATTTTGGGAATTTTCTGTTTTACTCCCATTCGGTTGATGAGAAAAACTATGTTAAATAAATAAAAAAAACAAAGAAAAAGTTATTGCTGGTAATTTTGTGTTTAACTAATATCCTCAAAACTTAGATAAATTTTTTTTTTTTTGGTGTGCTTTTTGATTTATTTCTGCTGTGATATTTTTGGTAGCATCTAACCAAAACTTTCTATAGGAACTAAGGTTTTAAAAAACGGTCGCAATCGTTATGTAACGCCGTTACATAATGGTTGCAGTGATTTGCAGTGTGAGTGAGATTTACAGGTGTGTTGACTGTAGCAGTCGTAACGGCTGTAACAACCTGTTATGCACCGTTACGTAACGGTTCTGAACTGCTTCTTTAAAAAAAAAAAAAAAAAAAACTAAAAATGGGAGAAGAGGGATAGAGAGAGAAGAGGGAAGATGAAGAGGGAAGATAGAGGAGCAAGAGATAGAGAGAAAGAAGAGGGAAGATGAAGAACATGTTATTGATTTGTTGAACCTGTAAGACCTATGTTATTCTATTCAGCTGCTATCACTCAATCATTTTGTTTGTATGTGTCTATCTATATATTATTTGAAAATAATAATAATAATAATAATAATAATAATAATAATAATAATAATAATAATAATAATAATAATAATAATAATAAGTGTGGTCATTATCTATTTGGCTTGATTAAAAAAAAAAAAATATATATATATATATATACTTAGGCTCTTATTTATTCTATTATTTTTGTCATTGTTTATCTCATATATAATAGTAAGTGATTGATTTTTTTGGCAAAATATCTAGAAAACATAACACCTATAATTATAAATTTGCATATGCTTCCACAAGTATAATAATTAAAAAAATAATTTTATACATCTAACTCCAATAGTGTATATATTTTTGCCACAAACGTAATATGGATTTATCACATATAAAATCATTAATTATTAAAATAAAATATAAAAAACTCAGTTTATAGTGATATAAAAATATGAAATATATTAGGTCATATTTAAAAATTTACAAAAATTTGTCAATATTTATTTTAAAACCCAATAAATATGATGATAGAAAAAAATATGTGTATCGGTAAATTTTTTTCAAATTGGGTGAAAAATAAAAAAATTTATGGTTCCGGTTACTGCAATCATTACGCTGTGCAACCGCCACCGCCACCGCCACCGCCACCGCCACCGCCACCGTTACGGTGACTGGAACTACTTTTCAGAACCTTGGTGACTCTTATGCCATGTTTTCATGGATATGGGGGGTGGGATACGACTATTTTATATTGGGATAGGCCCACATTTGGTTCACATTTTTCAACCAGCGATAACTTATTCTGGGGGTCCTTTTATCCCACCATCATAGAGACTTATGTTTATTCAATGTTGTGACCAAGTGAAATATGAATCTGTCATGAAATAATTCCAAGTACAACCATAAATGCCTTTGGATATCGAAAACAATTTACATCTTTCCATTCTTCTTTCTGTTCTTCTTTCAGTTGTTTCAATTGATGTATTTTGAAACACGATCCTTGTGTTTTTCTCTTGTTATAGGATTATAGGCTCTGACCTTATCCCTGGAGTTGACTGAACCAATACCTTTTAAATGGTGAACCCAGTCTGTGTTTTGCAATATGTTTGAGAATGAATGAACCTGCTGTAAGAAGCATTTGTGTGCTTTGGGAATGAAGACATCTTTTCTTTTCTTTTTTTTATTTAAAAAAAAAAAAAAAACTCTTCTTCAGAATCATTTTGCAGTTTTGTCTGGTAACCATAAAGATATTATATCTCATCTGATGTTGGTTTAGCACATAACTCATTTTCAAGCAATTAATAGCCCCAAAGTTAAAGTACCTGCAATTTGTTATTTGTTAGCTTCAATTATTTTATGTTCTTGCTGTTTCAGGCTGGATACAATGGGGGCAATTCGACAGACATTTTTGGCAAAACATCACAAAAATATTTGGCATCTTTTCACTAGCCCATGGTTGCATGGGGGGATTGTCCACCTTATTATTAACCTTTCCAGTGTTATCTTTGTTGGAATTCACTTAGAGCAAGAATTTGGACCACGTAAGCATTCATTTTTTTTAATTTTATTTAGTTTCACTAAGGGAGAATTTATTGAGGACTGACTTGTTCCAGAAATTGAACCACCTTCTTGTTTTTGTTTTTTGGCAGTTAGAATTGGGATTATCTACGTATTCTCTGCTTTTAGTGGTAGTTTTGTGGCATCATTATTTCTCCTAGACAGATCATCAGTTGCTTCATCCGGTGCTCTATTTGGATTGCTAGGTGCCATGCTTTCAGGGCTTACCCGAAACTGGAAGTTTCACAGCAACAAGGTTCTTCAACTTTTCAACCCACCCCCTCAATATTTCCTTGTATCCACAGGACTTGTCATTGGCTGTTGATGCCTTTGTTTTATTGCAGCTTTCGGCTCTTTTAGCCATTCTGTCTATCTCAGTGATCAATCTTGCACTTGGTCTGCTACCTTATGTGAACAATTTTGCAAATATTGGAGGATTTATATCGGGATTCCTTCTTGGCTTTGCGCTCCTATTCAATCCTCTACTTGGGAAGATGGCTCAAAATAAAGGAGGTTTATTTGAATATGATGTCAAATGTTCTGTCAAACTCAGGCAGAAACTGGACAAGCCTGTGCTGAGGACTGTTTCTCTTGTTCTTTTCAGTCTTCTGTGAGTTCATTTTTATTTTTTTATATTTGTTTGTATAACATGTTATGTTTCTGCATCATATAGTGTTGGTTTTTTTAGACGGGATCTTATAAGAGGAGTCTCTTCAATATGCAGACTTGCAGGGGTTATTGTTGCAGTTCTTCATGGCGTAAACGTGAGCAAGTACTGTGGATGGTGTCAATATGTTGACTGTGTTCCCTCCAAATGGTGGAGCTGCAATGACAAACCAATGCATTGCGAGGTATATTCTTAAGTCAGAACTTTAAGATGACATTTGAATAAGCAACCTATATGAGCAGAAAAATACAAAAATGATAACACACTGAAATGTGAATGCCATTTTTTAAAAGATAAGAAGTAATTTAATTTCTAGCATGGTAAATATTGCTCAACATGCCATTCTAAAAGATAATTTCAAATGCAGTCTTATTTTTGTCCTTGTCGTGCAACTAACATCTGGCGCCAGACAGCTGAAAATCCATTCTTATTTTAGCCTTTTTATTTTTATGGTAAATGCAGACAGAGGTAACAACAGGGCGGTTGACATTGACTTGCGAGGGTAGTGACAAGTTCAGGGTTTTCCCTTTCACTGACATCTCACAAGCGAGGATTGAGGACTTGTGCAATCTGATATGCTCATAGAAGAACCCTTAACCCTGTGTGAGAATTGTAAGAAAGCTTTTCTCCACTTTGAGAAAACTAGTTATAGTTAGAGTCTCTGTAATGTGTTTGGATGACAATCCATCTTGATATTGGTAACTCTGTTAGCATTCATGTAAAAGAATTGTATAAAAGAATTGGTTCATGAAAACAATGAAAAGTCATTTGGGCATTAAAATTTCAAGTTAGAGGAAAAAAAATTCATTTTTTTTCTGAGTCGCAAAAGGTTGTGACATTTACATTTAATAGTTTTTTTTTTTTTTTTTTTTTTTTTCCAAAAGAATAAGAACGCTTTCTTTTGTTGGAGTTATTGTGAACGATTGTTTGACAATGTGATCATACTTCATACTTGATTATTGTGGGACTAGTTGTAGTGATGAAATAAAGCAAATATGAATATGAACAAAGATGATTTTCGCATAATGAAAAGCATACACGAGATAAAAGGTGTGTCTCACATATAGTGTCTACAGTGTGGGACTCATCATATGTATCACATTTGTGTCTTATTTTGTAAAAATCATTTATGCACTTAGATTTACTCATTTATTTATGACTTGAGCAAGTAGTTAATACATATTCCCACAAAAGAATGAGGAACTAAAAGTTAATACATAGTAACCAGTCGTTTTTAATGATAGGAAGACGACAAATGTTAGCAATTAGTTTTTCTGAAACATTCAACCTGCTGCTAACCAAGGAGAATATATGTGTCTATAAAATTGAAAACACTTTAGGATCTGTTAACTATCACTTTCATTTTTGATGTTTTTTTGTGTTTTCAAAAACAAATACTGCAAAGTTTGAAAATACCCTACATTTTCATTTCTATGTGAATATTTTTTCAAAGCAAAACAAATTAAATGATAGGGTGTTTTCAGAAATAACAATACTATGGGCTATTTTGGAAATATCTTAAAATAGTCAAAAAGTCACTAAAAAAAAATCAACTCTCGTCCCTACTTTTTTTACACGTCTTTTTGTAAATTTTTTTTAATTAAATTAATTAAAATAACTACTTCCCAAAATAATCTTATGCAACAAAAAAATGAAATAGCCTAAATCAAAATTATTTTAGATGTGGTCAATACAATACCACGTTTCAATTTATATGATATAATTCATTTTTAGAGTACATAATATGTTCCATTTTAAATAATAATAATAATTTTTTGATTTCACAAAAAAAAAAAAAAAAAAAAAATCAGAAATGGTAACCAATATAAGGCCTTGTTTGCCATAATTTAAAAAATGACAAAAAGTTAAAAAGTCACTATCTTATTTAAGTCACATCAATTCTCTACCATATTACTTTAAATCCAAACCATACCCGACCCATATTTGTAGATCATCTTCTTTCTCATGTCTCCCCCATTCATTATTTTTGTTTTTTCTCCCAATATTTATTTTTTAAAACTTTATTGTTATTACTATATAATTTCATATTTGCTTGAAAGATTGAAGCACGAGCGCGCCCATGGCCTAATGGATAAGGCGTCTGACTTCTAATCAGGCGATTGTGGGTTCGAGTCCCACTGGGCGTGCGATTTTTCCCTTTTTTGGGCCAATTTGGAGAGCCCAAACAATACTTTCTAACAATACGCTCTGCTGGCCCAATTTTGCCAGCCCCAAAATGCTTTTAATTTTTCACTTATGATAAAAATAATTTGTTTGGTTATAGTTTTTCAAAAATACTTTTCAGAAAATTTTACTTTCTTATTTTTTTTTATTTTTACTGAATTTTTTTAATATTTTAAGTAATTTTTTTTTTATAAATTTTTTTAGACATACTTAACATAAATATACCTAAAAAGTAAAAAATTTGTGAATTTTTTTTTTAAAATTCACTAAATACCAAAAATATAAAAAAAATATGAGAATTCAGTATATTTTTTTGTATTTTTTTGTATTTATTAATTTTTAAAAATATTTTTTCACAATTTTTTTACTTTTTAGATACATCTAAGTAAGATTCATATAAAAAAGTAAAAAAAATATTTAAAAATTAAAAAATATTCACTAAAAACAAAAAAAATACGAAAATAAAAAAATTCAGTTTTCAAAAAACTTAATTCAAAAAACTCAAACCAAACACACTGTTTGATATTTTAAAAGCTAAACATAAAATTTAAGTATAAATTACAAATACACTCCCTGAGATTTTAAAATGAATGGCCTCCCTATGATTTAGAAAATTACAAATATTCCTTGTTAAAATTTTTTATTTAACAGAATTAATTAAAAAAAATAAAATTTGTAATTGCTTTCTTATACAATAATAAAATTATTTAGATTATTAATTAAAATAAATTTCTGACACTATTAAAATTTATTAATTAATTTGTTGATTTATTAATAAAAAAGTTCATTTGTTACGAAATTAAAAATTACAAAAAAATAAGGCGTAATTTCTAAAATCACAATGAGGCAAATCATATTTTAAATATACCTTATATGGTTTGTATTTATAATTTATCTATTTTTTAAAATCTATTTATAAATTATAAACTTTTTAAGCCTATGGCAACTTCTATTTTGAGTTCTTTGACACCACTGGAACTAAGCCAAACTCAACAAAAACTATGGCAAGGCAAGGCAAGGCAAGGCTAGGCTAGGCCATTATTATTATTTTAAATTTAAAAAATGTTTGGTAGCTTAAAATTTTGTGGCTTAAGTGGCTCAAATGGTTCAAATTCGTTAAAACGACGTCGTTTTGCACTCATTTACACTCAAAACGACGTCGTTTTGAGTGATTTGAACCATTTGAACCACAAAATTTTAAACTACCTAACATTGTTGTTTAAATTTTTTGGGGGTGATTATACGAGTGAGGCTAGGCCTTGGAGTGGTTCGATTTCATAGTTGTAAAACTTTAAACATCCTTTCGAACTTTTGTGATATATTAGTGATTGGACACTTATTAATACTATAATTATACTTTAATAAGTGATTTATCATAAATTATTAATATTATAATTATGTGTCTCTTAAATTAATATGTGATATATATACAAAGAATAGATATTTGTATGTATAAATTGATCTGTATCTAAAATACAACTAAGTAATGGAATGAATACATACTCGGCTGAAGAATTTAAATGATAAATGAAAATTTTTATAAATATAAATATTAATTTATAGCTAGATTGTTGAAATCACAATCTTATCTTAAAAAATAAACAATAAGCAGGTCATTTAAATATATAGTATACACAAATATTTTTCCATTAACTTTTCACTTCAATTTTTCATAATCCATACATGTAATGCAATTGAAAGTATGAAATTAATTGCATAATTACACAATATTGTTTAATAGTTTATCTCATAATACAAATTCACTCCACTATGCATATTATTTGCATACTATTGATGTAAAAATGTATTAATATTAACATATAATTTATTTTTATATATCAAGAGTTGTTGAGTCTCGTTTCTTGTGATACAAATATCTTACATGATGAAAAATATAACATTAGTCATTAGAATATTTACATTTATGTAGAAAATGTAGAATGATTTTTTTAAGAAAATGGAATGATATTGTAGCTTAATATTTCGGTCAATATAGAAATTTCATAATTATTTTCATGATATTTATAGATCTATGTATATAAGTGTTTACATGATCACTTTCATGAAATGTCAAATTACATAATTTATTATGGCATCTGTAAGTAATGAGCATATAATAAAAATTGATTGAAAATTTTTATTTGATGTACTTACTTTTTGTATCATTGAATTGTTGCGATAATGTTCAGGCATTGTAGACGCCCCATTTTGACCGGCATTAAGACTTGGGCGTTTTCTTCCAAACATCTGATGATGAAAATTGAAATGTGCTATTTTACGAATTTCTCAGCAGAAAAGTCAGGTTTAAGCTTTAATTCCAACATGACACCTGTTTTGGCCAAATTATTTTTGACCTATTCAAAAGTATTTTTTTGATTTTTTTCTTTTCTGAAAAATTTAGCATTTTCGGAAAAAAATCAGCTCTCATGCTACATGGTAGGCCACATGGTTTTGAGATACCACATGGCAAGCTATGTGTTTTTGGAAATATCATATGGTTAGCCATGTATTTTGGTGATTCAAAAATCTTATGAATACTACCTCATTTTGTGTTTGAAAAAGAGAAAAGAGAGAAAATTTTGAAAAAGAAAATTTTGTTTAAAAAAAAGAGGCTAAAAGATGTGAAAAAAAAAAGAGGAGTTGGAGAGAATCAACAAGAAGGAGAGGAGCTTAACGTGGAAAGAAAAGAAACAAAAAGAAAGAAAAGAAAAAAAAAGAAAGAAAAGAAATTGTTTTTAAAAATTCTTGAGGGAATTGATTCTTAAAAATCAGAATTTGTTTTAATTAACTTTTTTATCCACCAATATACATCATTCACAACTCCATTAATGCTAAGACTTGAATTTCTAGCTAAGATTTCAAAGCATACACCATAACTATGACGGTGTAAAGAAGAAAGTTTGATAATCAGAAAATTCACCATTTCCTCCAAAAGGTGAATTTTTACAATCTTCTCATTTATTTTCTTATATTTTCTTTATTGTTTTAAGTATGTGATATTTAAGTTGTGGAAATGGAAGGCCAAACATCTGTTCCTTAAATTTCTTTTCATTTATTTTCTTTACTGTTTTAAATATGTGATATTTAAGTTGTGGAAATGGAAGGCCAAACATCTGTTCCTTAAATTTTTTTTCATTTATTTTCTTTACTATTTTAAATATGTGATATTTAAGTTATGGAAGTGGAAGGCTGAGCCTTTGTTTCTTAGATTTTGTTGTAGAATATATGTTTAAATATGTGATAGAAAAACGTGATTTAAGTTGGTTGAGATGTAATATAAAAATGTGATTTAAGTTGGTTGAGATGTAATTTCTTTACTAATTATATTGTATTATATATTATTATATTGTAATATGTATTTTCAGTGCGGTGGTGGATGAAACCACCATGCACATCTCTAATGTATATATATATGTTATTTATTAATTATATTATATTTATTATAAAATAAAATAAAAAAGAGAAAAGGAAAATAAAAAGAAATATAAATGTTGTGTGAGGCGCCTATGTCTTTGTTGCTTCCTGCCAGTTTAAAATGCTCAAATATTATTTGAAGGGAAACACAACACAAGGTAAGGCTTTGGCAGAATGGTTAGGGTTCATGGTAAGTCCTAGGTCAAAGTTTCAAAACTTCTCTCCAGCATCATTGAATTCATTTTTTGGGCAAGTCATGTCAGCGTCACAGTCAGCACCGACAGAATATTCTTGCCTTCATTTTTTAGGCAAGTCCAGTCAGCGCCACGTGTTAGCCATGTCAGCATCAAAGTCAGCACTGACGGAATATTATAATGATTCTGGTTTAGACCCGACCCGTTTATTATTTTGGATTCAGGATATATTGTCCTGTATTACCGTTCATGTACTTATTCATCTTGTACTTCATTGAGTTTAGCGATTGGAGTATCATTGTCATGTTTGGAACAGGTTGGTGACTTGTTTTTCAAAAGAAATTCTGCTCAAGATTTTGCTTGTTCACTCGAGGGACACTTCTTGCGCTCGAGTGGTCTTTTACAATTTGCAAATTATTGAGAGCTTGATGTCTACGCTTGAGTAACGCTTTTTGCGCTCGAGCGAACTTTTCCAGGTCTAAACTACTGGAAGGGGTGCATTGTGCGCTCGAACGGCCATTATTGCGCTTGAGCGGTGCCTTCGTTGTGTCTGGTAGCTCAAACGACCATTCTTGTGCTCGAGTGATTTGCGCGTGTATCAGTCTGAAGGGGGTCACTTTTGAGTCATTTTCTCATCTCTCTCTCTCTCTCTCTAAAACACTGCAAAACCTAGATTTACTTACTCTCCCTCTCTAAAACTCAAATACATCTTGATTCATTGGTTTCTACACCATAGTTCCTTTGATAAAAAGGTAGAGCTCACCTAGGGCTTCGTTTTGATCAGAGCAAAGTTCGTTTTCGGCTTTGTCAAGTTTGTACTCTTGTTCTTCTTGGTCCTTGTATTTGAGGTAGAGATTACTTTGACACTTTGTATGGTTTTTAACTTAGTTATCTTATTTTCTAAACTATGTTGTGATTTGGGAATTTTTAGACAAAATTCTAGGGTTTTGGTTTAAAAATTCAAAAGAGGGGTTTTCAAAATGGGTTCTTATATATGATTGTAGCCTTGTAAAAATGGTTGGGTTGGGATAAATAGTGGATTTTATCCTTGGAAAATGAATTTTTTGAGAAAGAGAGTTTTGCCCTAAATTATGAGTACTTGGTTTGGTAAAGAGAAATTGGAATTGATGTTGGCATTATAGAATTGGCACAATGATGTTGATGATAGTGGAGTTGGATATGAATTATCACTTCTAATTGGAAATGTTGGAAAGTATATCTGTGTTGAAAATTGATTATTTGTTTAGAGATATCTATTTTCGGCTATCGATGGAGGATAGCTATAATTGTTGTAGAAATTGCATGAGAATTAGGTGAATTGAAACTATTTTTTCATCCATTTGCGCTGAGCATTGTTACATATTTAACACACTAAAATTGTTGTTATTTTGAGAAAAATGGGTGAATACCATGGTGAATCTGGGTAAGAGTGTAGTTGTGGTATTATGTTGGCCTGTGTGTCCTTGGTGAAAGTCTAGAAACCTGCGTGGTTAGGTGTCAAGCCTTCCGGTTAATATCGGTAAAAATGACAAATTGGTAGTGCTTGTAGCCTACTTGCAGACACGTCCTCGAGATTCCTAGTGTTGTATCTATTGCCCTGTTTTCTATTGAAAATGAATTGATTGCATGAATTGTGATATAAATATGGCATAACATGGTTTTGGAAAGAGATATAAAAAGTTTTGGCACGAGCATTGCATATGCATTCACCTTATAACTTTGTTAAGATTCATACACTATGTTAGAGAATCTGTAGTGAGCTTTGGCTCACCCTATGTGGAAAACCATTTTCAGGTGCGGATGACATGTCTCTGCCAAGGCAATAGCTTGGGAGGACTTAGAGCCAAGAGCTTCTATTTTGGTTTATTGTTGTAATTATTTTGTATGAGCCCAGGGCTTTATTTATATTAAGTGTAAACTCACTTTTGTTGTAACCAAGCATCATCTTGGAAAATTGTAGCCAATAGGGCATTACTCTATCTGTTTAACTCTCATTTCATACCTTTTGTTATGACACATGCTGTAGATTCAAAGTTAGGACTTATAAATGTATTACTGCATGTGCTTTACTTTTGTAAAGAGATGAAACTTTATGAATGAGAGAAGATTATATTTAGACATTTGTTGTGGGAGGATCTTATTGTAATATTTAGGGGGGCGTTACAACTTAGTATCAGAGCTTACTAGGTTTGAATACTTTGGGATCGTGGGGGAGTAGTTATTACTATTATGGGTTTCCTTACTAGATGACATTAGGAATAAACTTGGTATGCTATGTGATAATATATTTATGTGACTAAGTGGGTATGAAATTTAATTTCTAAGGTATTAATTAGGTCTACAAGTTTCTAGAAGTCCTATTAGAAGAGCACTTGATCACTGTTATTTCTAACTGAAACTCCGGCAACGTTGCTCGACGATCATTATCTAGAAAGGAAGTTTGTATGTGTTTATGTGACTATGTGCTTATGTGGAGTGAATTAATTTTTTTCTACCGCATTAGGACGCGAGTGAGTTAGCTTCGGCACATTTGTAAATGTACTAATCTCTTGTGTTACTTTCATTAGGATGTTAAGATGTGGACGTGGTAGTGGTAGGCATGGCAGGCCTAGACGGCAGGAAGTGCGATTATCAGATGATATTTCGGTGCAGGAGGAAGGGGTTAGTCAGGCCAATGTGGTTGAACCGGTTGGTTAACAGGCCATAGGTGCTTTTGCCCATGAGATGGCTGAAGCTTTGCAGAAATCCATGGACATTCTTAGAGCTAAGAATCAAGTCTAGGCTTATGTTGTCGAGACAGGGCCGTCTTTTCTGAAGAAGGAGTTCTTCCGATCGAAATCAGATGAATTTTTAAGGGATTCGAAGGAGCCAGTGAAGTCGGATGAGTGGTTGGAGAAAATGGTGAAGACTTTCGAGATGCTTGGCATTGAGGACGATGGGTTGAGAGTGACCTTGACATCCTTCTAGTTGAAGGGAGATGCAGGTCAGTGGTGGAAGTTTGTGCGTAGACGCATTGGGAGAACTTGGGATGCTTTTGTCAATGTCTTCTAGGACAAGTTTTGTGATACCCCTGTTCCGTAGTATGCTAATTGGTCCTTAAATTGAGTAGGATTATGTGTTTATCATGACTTTATGTGCCACTATGTGAATATATGTGATTTTGAAGTTTTATCTGTTCACCGTAGGAATACCTGTTTGATTAATCAACTTTGGAAAATAAATCAAGGGCCTTATCGGCCATAGAACCTGAAATTGATTACGCCATTGTGATTGGCATAATTTTTAGAGCCTATGGTGAAGTTTAATTGAAAAACTGATTCGGACCAGATTAAGTTGATTAAATTGGTAAATTGGTGCCCAATTATTTACTAATATTATATTGACTTAGTGGGACTTGCCATATTTGAGCACTACACCTTATGTCTCTCCCTTAGCTTATTTTGGCTGATTCTTGAACTCAATTTGAGAGGGAGAGCCGACTATAGGGAGGGAGAAAGAGGGATTGTGCAACTTTGGTCTTGAAACTTGGAGATTGGAAGCCTAAGTCAAGATTTGATCATAGATTGTGAGAATCAAGCTCCTAGGTGAGTGATTCTTGGATTATAATTGTAATTTTGTGCATGTCCAAGCTATCTTGGTGATCAAGAACAAGATTGTGATGAAGTTGAGTTGTGTTTGTTGAATTGAGGCTTAATATGTGCATGCATGTAAGAAATACCTTGAAATTTGCATGTTTAAGCACAAATGTGTATAACCCATGTGAAATGTTAAAAAGGAAACTCATGTTTTGATCACCATTTGTGTTATCTAAGTTGAGAATGTGGCTAATCCATCACATGCATGAACAAATTGAGAAGACATGAGCTTGAATGCATGAATTGGTTATGTTAATGATTGAGTTTGACATATTTTGGGACATGCATGTAGATAAATTATGAAATTGAGTTTCAATATGTTATAATTCTATGTTTGTACCATGTTAGTATATGATTATGTGAAGTTTGGACCGAAATCACGCATTTAGAGCCTTTGAATGTCAAGATGAAGCTCAAGAACTCAATCTGGAAAACCCAGATTTTCGATGTCCGCTCGAGCGGGTGAAGTGACGCTCGAGCGGAGAAATCGAGCTCCCAGCAGTTTTTGCAGACATGGTTCCCGCTCGAGCGGGTAAGTTGACGCTCGAGCGTGGGAGCTATTTTGTCAGGCCTTCCGCTCGAGCGCCCTATTTAATGCTCGAGCGTATTTTTCATGCAACCAGTACTTTTGCAGGCCTTGAGGGTCCGCTCGAGCGGGTAAATTGACGCTCGAGCAGGGACCCTAATTTCTGAAATTTTGTTCATGCGTTCTGTGTTTCGTTTTCCGTTCTCTTTCACTTGTAATCACTCTTCGGCGTGTGTTAAACATTATAAATGAGTTAATGAGATAAGAATAAAGCCTAAAGAGGAATATGTGAATTAAGGGACGGATTGAATGGTTAATGACCTTTTTGTGTGCATGGAATGTGTAGGGTCAAGCTCCAGGGCGAATCCACAAGCCGATCACTGTGAGTAATATCAATATTTGAAAGCTTTTCAATGTCCAATTGTTATTCCCTTATAAACGTTATGAGTTGTTAATTGGGATTGTGGACAAAAGTCTGACAGATATAAATGAATGGACCGAAGGTCGTTTTGATGTGAATGAATGGACCGAAGGTCGTTTTGATGTGAATGAATGGACCAAAGGTTGTCCTGATATAAATGAATGGACCAAATGTCGTTTTGATATAAATGAATGGACCGAAGGTCGTTTTGATGTGAATGAATGGACCAAAGGTCGTCCTGATATAAATGAATGGACCAAAGGTCGTCCTGATGTAAATGAATGGACCAAAGGTCGTTTTGACACATGTGAGTGGGCCGAAGGCCGTTTCGACATGAATGAGTAGGCCGAAGGCCGGTTTGACATGAACGAGTGGGCCAAAGGCCGTTTTGACATAAGTGAATGGGCCGAAGGCCGTTTTGCCATGAATGGAAACCTAAATGGGCCAAAGGCCAGAATGTTGGAACTACAGTTACTTGATTTGCATTTCGTATAGTCGTTTATATTTGCTAATTAGAAGTATGAATTGGGCCCAAGGCCGTTTGGAGCATGTTGTTCTACATATTGTTATGTAACGGTCATACTTGATATTATTCACTGGGCTATCGCTCACGCTCATTCATGTGTTTGTAGGTGAGCCAAAGGAAGTCCAAACCCAGCCCCAGTGAAGTCTGCTAGGAAAACATCCGAGTTTTGCGGAAGTCAGCCTTGCGTCTCACTCTTGAGACCTACCCTTGCCTTTTTGCTATGTAATTATATTTTGTCTTGCCGGCAAGGACTTTATGTATATCTGTAAATAGTCTGTCATAGGTTGACTCGTTTTGGATGATCCTGTCTGTAATGAATTTTGTGGAACTGTACTTTTGATGTGGGTTATTAACGTAACTGAATATGGTCTGTTAATGTGCATATAAGCACGGCTCCATGGACAAAGTTTTTATTTATTGCTTCCGTTTGGCCCCTTTACTCTGACAAGTTATGTCTGTTTTGGTCTGAGGCCGTAGGTAATCTCAAGATTGCTGGCCGGTTATGTCCTTAACCCCTAGGGGCGGGTTCGGGTCATGACAGAGTGGTATCAGAGCACGAGTTAATAACTCACACACTTGTCCAAAAAGAGCAATAAGCGTCTAGATAAGATCTAGGATGCATTCATGTGATAAGTACGAGTTTGGAAGCATTGATTATATGCTTAAATGTTTTGTTATGAATAATTATATGTGTAAGTTGTGAACTACTTGCATTGCAAATTATCTGGAAATATGTGCTCCTTAGTGTATGCGTGCTTGTGTTCCTTTTGTATGAAATATAATGCAAGTTTAATCAAATGGTGAGAACCAGAGGTGGTGAGATAGAGGAATCTTCTACTGCCAGACTGGACAGAATGGAAAGACTGATACAGGAAATGACAGAAGCTTTGAGACAGCAACAGGAGTGGCAACAACAGTGGCAGCAACCACACCCACCACCTCCACCTCCGGCACCACCTGTGCCAGATAATCAAAATGATGATTGGATAATCGCTCTCACCAAGGAATTCAAAAAAATGAAACCACCACATTTCCATGGCGGACTGGACCCTTTGCAAGCTGAGGCTTGGGTTCTTGGGATCGAAAAACTGTTTGAGGTGTTTCTGTGCTCGGATACACAGAAAGTGCTTCTAGCCACCTTTATGCTAGAAGATGAAGCGAGAAGATGGTGGATGATGATGAGGGAAAACCACAGAGATATTGATTGGGCGAAATTTTTGGAAATATTCTATGACAAGTACTTTCCGCAGTGTGTCCGGGATAGGAAAGTGGCAGAGTTCATGGAACTCAAGCAAGACAGCATGACTGTAGCTGAGTATGAGGCCAAATTTACTGAGTTGGCCAGGTTTGCACCACACGTAATTGACACTGATTATAAGAAGGCAAGGCATTTTGAAGGTGGACTCCGAAGTGACGTCCTAGAGAGAGTGAATGTCCTGAAGTTAGAGACCTACATCGGAGTGCTTGACCGGGCCATCATATCAGAGGCTAACATAGCTAGACAAGCTAAGCCAACAACCGAATAGAAAGGCAACAAAAGACAAGGCTTCTATTCGAAGAAGAAATTTTTGAAAAAGCAAAACACGGGCTCCTCAACTACTTCAAGTTCTTCCCGAGACACAGCTCCCATGTGCAACATTTGTAGCAAAAGGCACCGTGGAGTCTGTTACCGTGCATCGGGAGCCTGTTTTAAGTGTGGGAAACAAGGGCATATAGCCCGAGATTGTAATCAGAATAGTGGGAAGATAGCTGCTAGTTCCACTGCATCGATCCCAAAGCCGGGAAACACTTTGAGATCCGCTACTACTGGAGATACAGTGAGACAGGGGAGAGTTTTTGCACTCGTTCCGGGCGATACACGGAATGCCAATGCCGTTGTCTCAGGTACTATTTCAATATGTAATCAGGATGCCTTTGTATTAATTGATTCTGGATCGACGCACTCATTTGTGACATATACATTTGCATCTAGACTGAATAGACCCCTAGAGTTATTGCCATATTTGTTATGTGTGTCTGCTCCATCGGGGGAATCTGTGTTATGTGACTATATATATCGGGTTTGTGACATGCATATTGAGGATGCTACCCTATACGTAGATTTGTTGCCCTTAAAATTTAGACACTTTGATGTAATTTTGGGCATGGATTGGTTGACCAAATATTGTGCCACTATAGATTGTGTGACAAAGAGGGTTGTGTTTAAACCCCCAGAACAGAAAGAGATTGTGTTTGTGGGTAATGGGGTAGTGCCTCCACCGTATTTGATATCCGCAATGAAAGCATGTAAACTGATTAGGAACGGGTGCCAGGGTTATTTGTGCTATGTGTTGTCTGAACAATCTGAGAATGTTGAATTGAATAATATTCCTATTGTTAGAGAATTTCCAGATGTGTTTCCGAATGAATTACCAGGGGAATTGGTAGACAGGGAGATCGAGTTTACCATTGAAACTGTGCCAGGCACCCAACCTATTTCTAAAACTCCCTACAGAATGGCTACCGCCGAAATGAAAGAACTAAAGGAACAGTTGCAGGACCTTCTTGATAAAGGGTTTATCCGGCCTAGCACTTCACCTTGGGGTGCACCAGTGTTGTTTGTAAACAAGAAAGATGGTACTTTGCGCCTGTGCATCGATTATCGGGACTTGAATAAGGTAACAGTGAAGAACAAATACCCCTTACCCCGTATTGATGACTTATTTGACCAGTTGCAGGGATCACAGGTGTTTTCTAAGATTGATTTGAGATCCGGGTATCATCAGCTGAAGGTTAAAGCAGAGGATGTTGAGAAAACCGCATTCAGAACGAGGTATGGTCATTTTGAGTTTCTTGTTATGCCATTTGGAGTGACTAATGCTCCGGCAGCATTTATGGACCTAATGAATAGAATTTTTAAAACCTACCTTGATGAGTTTGTTGTAGTCTTCATCGATGATATTTTGATATACTCTAAAGATAGACTTGAACATGAACATCATTTGAGAACTGTTTTACAAATACTTCGAGAAAGAAAACTATTTGCTAAACTAAAGAAATGTGAGTTTTGGTTGGACGAGGTTGTTTTCTTAGGGCATGTGATCAACAAGGAAGGAATTTCAGTGGACCCGCAGAAAATAGAAGCAATTGTGAATTGGCCTACACCAACTAATGTGACAGAAGTTCGCAGTTTCATGGGCTTGGCTGGGTACTACAGGAGGTTTGTAAAGGACTTTTCGAAATTAGCTGTACCTCTTACCCAATTGACACGTAAGGGACAACCATTTGAGTGGAATAGTGAAAGAGAATCAGCCTTTCGTGAATTGAAGACAAGATTGACCACTACACCAATTTTGACACTACCTTCAGGTACGAAAAATTTTGTGATTTTCAGTGACGCATCTTATAAGGGTTTGGGTTGTGTGTTAATGCAGAACGGAAGGGTTATTGCTTACGCCTCCCGACAGTTGAGGCCACATGAGAAGAATTATCCAACGCATGACCTAGAATTGGCCGTAGTTGTTTTTGCTTTGAAAATTTGGCAGCATTACTTGTATGGGGCAAAGTGTGAAGTCTACACGGATTATAAGAGCCTGAAATACTTCTTCACGCAGAAAGAGTTGAATATGCGTCAGAGAAGATGGCTAGAACTGATAAAAGACTACGACCTAGAGATTCAGTACCATCCCGGGAAAACTAATACAGTGGCTGATGCCTTGAGCAGAAAATCAACAGGGAGTATGGCTTGTTTGCTTACTGAACAAAGGGAGATTTTGCAAGACTTTGAAAAGTCTGAAATTGAAGTGGTGGTATGTGAACAGGACGGATTGATAGCCGCCATTACAGCCGAACCGGCAATTGTTGATGAAATCAAGTGGAAACAGAAAGAAGATGAGTTCCTCAGAAAGGTAATTGATGAATTTGAAGTAAGCCCAAAAGCGGAGTTCAGTGTCGAGAATGGAATGTTGAAATTTCGAAACCGAATATGTGTCCCAGATATTCCGGAGCTAAGGAAGAGGGTTTTAGATGAAGCCCACAGATCTGTATTTGCTATGCATCCGGGTAACAATAAAATGTATCGGGATTTGAAACAAACCTATTGGTGGCCTAAAATGAAGAAAGAGATTACAGAATATGTGTCCAAGTGCCTTCAGTGTCAGCAAGTTAAGGCTGAACATCAGAAACCAGGCGGTCTACTTCAACCTCTCCCTATTCCTGAGTGGAAGTGGGAACATGTGACTATGGATTTCGTTGTTGGCCTACCTCGGACTTCCCGAGGTATGGATTCTGTTTGGGTTGTAGTTGATAGACTGACTAAATCTGCACATTTTCTGCCTGTCAAAACTACATTTACTGCTTACAGATTGGCTACTATCTATGTTGATGAAATTGTCCGGTTACACAGAGTTCCGGTGTCCATTGTGTCAGATAGGGATCCGAAATTTGTATCTAGATTGTGGAAAAGTTTGCAGGAAGCTATGGGAACAAAATTAAGGTTCAGTACTGCATTCCACCCACAGACAGGTGGCTAGTCAGAACGAACGATACAAACCTTGGAAGATATGCTTCGCATGTGTGCTTTGGATTTTCAGGGGAGTTGGGAAGACTATTTGCCGCTTGCAGAGTTTGCTTATAATAATAGCTTCCACTCCAGCATCGGTATGGCACCATACGAGGCTTTGTATGGTAGGAGGTGTAGATCACCTATTTGTTGGACGGAGGTCGGGGACAGAGCTTTGCTTGGGCCTGGAATTGTACAAGACACCTCTGAAAAGATCAAAACTATTCGGCAAAGGCTCAAAACAGCTCAAGACCGACAGAAGAGTTATGCAGACGTCCGAAGAAGACCTCTTGAGTATGAGGTCGGCGACCATGTGTTCATCCGTGTTTCTCCAATGAAAGGCCAAGTCAGGTTTGGGAAAAAGGGCAAGTTGTCGCCCCGCTACATTGGGCCGTTCCAGATTTTGGAAAGGCTTGGTCCAGTTGCCTACAGGGTCGCTTTGCCACCGGGATTTGAGCAAATCCACAATGTGTTTCATGTGTCAATGTTGAGGGTTACCTCCGAGACCCGTTGCATGTGATTGATTATCACCGGGTTGCTATTGATGAAAATATGCAATATGCTGAATGGCCGAAAAGAATTATTGACCGACAAGTGAAAGAATTGAGAAACAAATCCATTCCAATGGTGAAAGTGGAATGGAAGGAACACTATGGGACAGATGCTACATGGGAAAAAGAGGAGGAAATGCGTCTACACTATCCACATTTGTTTCTCAATGAAGGTAAATTAAGTTTGGAGGACCAAACTTCCTAAAGGGGGGAAGACTGTGATACCCCTGTTCCGTAGTATGCTAATTGGTCCTTAAATTGAGTAGGATTATGTGTTTATCATGACTTTATGTGCCACTATGTGAATATATGTGATTTTGAAGTTTTATCTGTTCACCGTAGGAATACCTGTTTGATTAATCAACTTTGGAAAATTAATTGAGGGCCTTATCGGCCACAGAACCCGAAATTGATTACGCCATTGTGATTGGCATAATTTTTAGAGCTTACGGTGAAGTTTAATTGAAAAACTGATTCGGACTAGATTAAGTTGATTAAATTGGTAAATTGGTGCCCAATTATTTACTAATATTATATTGACTTAGTGGGACTTGCCATATTTGAGCACTACACCTTATTTCTCTCCCTTAGCTTATTTTGGCTGATTCTTGAACTCAATTTGAGAGGGAGAGCTGACTATAGGGAGGGAGAAAGAGGGATTGTGCAACTTTGGTCTTGAAACTTGGAGATTGGAAGCCTAAGTCAAGATTTGATCATAGATTGTGAGAATCAAGCTCCTAGGTGAGTGATTCTTGGATTATAATTGTAATTTTGTGCATGTCCAAGCTATCTTGGTGATCAAGAACAAGATTGTGATGAAGTTGAGTTGTGTTTGTTGAATTGAGGCTTAATATGTGCATGCATGTAAGAAATACCTTGAAATTTGCATGTTTAAGCACAAATGTGTATAACCCATGTGAAATGTTAAAAAGGAAACTCATGTTTTGATCACCATTTGTGTTATCTAAGTTGAGAATGTGGCTAATCCATCACATGCATGAACAAATTGAGAAGACATGAGCTTGAATGCATGAATTGGTTATGTTAATGATTGAGTTTGACATATTTTGGGACATGCATGTAGATAAATTATGAAATTGAGCTTCAATATGTTATAATTCTATGTTTGTACCATGTTAGTATATGATTATGTGAAGTTTGGACCGAAATCACGCATTTAGAGCCTTTGAATGTCAAGATGAAGCTCAAGAACTCAATCTGGAAAACCCAGATTTTCGATGTCCGCTCGAGCGGGTGAAGTGACGCTCGAGCGGAGAAATCGAGCTCCCAGCAGTTTTTGCAGACATGGTTCCCGCTCGAGCGGGTAAGTTGACGCTCGAGCGTGGGAGCTATTTTGTCAGGCCTTCCGCTCGAGCGCCCTATTTAATGCTCGAGTGTATTTTTCATGCAACCAGTACTTTTGCAGGCCTTGAGGGTCCGCTCGAGCGGGTAAATTGACGCTCGAGCAGGGACCCTAATTTCTGAAATTTTGTTCATGCGTTCTGTGTTTCGTTTTCCGTTCTCTTTCACTTGTAATCACTCTTCGGCGTGTGTTAAACATTATAAATGAGTTAATGAGATAAGAATAAAGCCTAAAGAGGAATATGTGAATTAAGGGACGGATTGAATGGTTAATGACCTTTTTGTGTGCATGGAATGTGTAGGGTCAAGCTCCAGGGCGAATCCACAAGCCGATCACTGTGAGTAATATCAATATTTGAAAGCTTGTCAATGTCCAATTGTTATTCCCTTATAAATGTTATGAGTTGTTAATTAGGATTGTGGACAAAAGTCTAACAGATATAAATGAATGGACCGAAGGTCGTTTTGATGTGAATGAATGGACCAAAGGTCGTCTTGATATAAATGAATGGACCAAAGGTCGTCCTGATGTAAATGAATGGACCAAAGGTCGTTTTGACACATGTGAGTGGGCCGAAGGCCGTTTCGACATGAATGAGTAGGCCGAAGGTCGGTTTGACATGAACGAGTGGGCCAAAGGCCGTTTTGACATAAGTGAATGGGCCGAAGGCCGTTTTGCCATGAATGGAAACCCAAATGGGCCAAAGGCCAGAATGTTGGAACTACAGTTACTTGATTTGCATTTCATATAGTCGTTTATATTTGCTAATTAGAAGTATGAATTGGGCCCAAGGCCGTTTGGAGCATGTTGTTCTACATATTGTTATGTAACGGTCATACTTGATATTATTCACTGGGCTATCGCTCACGCTCATTCATGTGTTTGTAGGTGAGCCAAGGGAAGTCCAAACCCAGCCCCAGTGAAGTCTGCTAGGAAAACATCCGAGTTTTGCGGAAGTCAGCCTTGCGTCTCACTCTTGAGACCTACCCTTGCCTTTTTGCTATGTAATTATATTTTGTCTTGCCGGCAAGGACTTTATGTATATCTGTAAATAGTCTGTCATAGGTTGACTCGTTTTGGATGATCTTGTCTGTAATGAATTTTGTGGAACTGTACTTTTGATGTGGGTTATTAACGTAATTGAATATGGTCTGTTAATGTGCATATAAGCACGGTTCCATGAACAAAGTTTTTATTTATTGCTTCCATTTGGCCCCTTTACTCTGACAAGTTATGTCTGTTTTGGTCTGAGGCCGTAGGTAATCTCAAGATTGCTGGCCGGTTATGTCCTTAACCCATAGGGGCGGGTTCGGGTCATGACAAGTTTTTACCTCCCACTATTAGGGAGAAGTTGAGAGAGCAGTTCTTGAAGCTCAAGAAGCTTAACACACCAGTGGCCGAGTTTGAGGCTACCTTCACTAGTCTGTCGTGGCTTGCACCTAAGTTAGTAGCAACGGAGGAACGCCGTTTGAGAAGAGGTTGAGGATCAGACTCTTTTTCAAGATGGTCGTGTCCATGATTAGGGATTACAATCGTCTTGTGGAGGCGGTGGCTCATTTAGAGACTGTGATATAGACCGAAGAGGAGAAGATGAGGGGCTCCAGGCAGAGGAGTCAGGAGGTTCAGGGAGAGACATGAGACAGTAAGAGGCAGAGGGGTTCTAATCCATAGCGGTCCAAGGGAGCACAGTCTAGGTCCACATTTTCGGTATCGAGTTGGGGTTCTGGGAGGGGTTGTCCCGGTGGTATCACTTGTTTCAAGTGTGTTTAGCTGGGCCACAAGTCAGCAGTTTGCCTGCAGAAGGGAAGAGGGCAACAGTCTACACCGTCTTTAGCTCGTTCTCAAAGCCAGAGTGTGATGTCCCAAAAATCGAGAACATTAGAGAATATATTAACAAATAAATACAGGGTTTATCTAAGATTATAAAATAGGAAACGTCATTAATGAGTCCTTTGGTTAATAACCAATTAAGATCCCAGGAAGGTCGAAGGAGTCAATATAGCCTCCCTTCAAAGTCCAACCACCTTGATAGCAAAGCTACCATTTTGACAGATCTTAACAAGATATTAACACAAGGTCTACAAGAGTTGACAATAAAAAAAAGAATATGCATATAAAAGATATGTATAGATATGTAATAATTACAAAATCATGTCTTAAACACATGGGATCTATCACTTATGATCTGAAAATACATTTACAAACTAGTTTCTAATCCTCCTAGAGTAGTTGTATGTCCTCAAATGCTATAGCTTTGCTTTCGACCAGGCTAATAGTCTTCAATACCTAGCATGAAACACCATGAGCTTTGAATGCCCAGTAGACGCACACACACCTCGTCCATTTTTCCCAATCCAATACACCATCACATTTATAACAAGTAAGTAATGAAGCATGATATTCAAGTCAATAACAAGGATTACAAAGTTAGATGTTAGTATTCTAGAAATCTCCCAAAAAGATTTTATCCTCCCAACCGCAAGAATTGGATACCAGACTATTCGGAACTCCCCCTTTTGCTGCTTTGTTGCAGAACTTACCTCGGATGCTTACCAACGATTATATACCTCATAGCCCTAACCGCAGGGCCTCAAAAGGAATGGCAAAAATAAAAAAGGTTTTATCACCCTAAATCCGACCTCATCTTTCCAATTTTTTTTTTATCCTCCTGAATGTTCCATCTGGACCCAGCCTGATCTCGCCAAATCAAATCATCACAAAGAGTCCGAATATGTTTGTTCCATTCTAGGGTATTCGTAATAACTGCTTGCACAAGACTTATCCTTCAATTAGGGAGCACATCCCATCAATCCATACATAACACATTATCATCTCTTCATTATTCAAGTGATTGAAAACCCAATACCGCCTCACTTAAGTTTCCCGTTGAGTTAAATGTTTTAAGTTAAAGTTAGAACAAACTTATCAAGACAATAATGTCCACATAAACACGAGCATCATCAAATAAATATGGTATGACACATAACTATAACACATGAAAATATTATACCAAGATATGGACAGGTGATAACAAGCACATCCATGAAGTCGAGAACACAATTTTATCAACAAAAGTAAATTTCTAGATTTGGTGCACTTTAAAGATTGCAATTAAAGAGCCATTTCTAGATTTTTCCTAAACTTGGAATTCCTATGGTTTGTAGAGAATTTTATCTAGTTTTTATAACATCTTTTAGAAGTTTCATAGCTTTACTAGATATTTAATTATTTAAGAAATACTCCAACGCTGTCCAGATTTGTTGACTGTTATGAAAATCGAGTTTTCTCTTAAACCACTCACTCTTTTTCAATGAAACCAATTTTAATTGAAATTTAACTCTACAAGGAATGTTTTGACATAAAAATGAGGTCAAGGGAAGTTTTATACATTTTTCTAGAAATTTTGGAAGTTGGTTGAAAAAACTGGTTTTCATACATAGTACTTAAAATAAGAAGATTGGTGACAAAAGAGGACAACTACGGAAAATATTTCACTTCTTTTGTGATGAAAACATGTTAAATAGTATATATTAAACTCATAAATTTAGATTGAATGTGTGCTTTTAGAAATTATGAGAGATAGGTGTAGAAAAGATAGATTTACACCCATTAAGAGAAAACACAAGTAAGGGTGTTAAAAGGCTAAAATCTTTTCATTTTTAACTCAAGAACACCATTAAAACACATCTCAAATAATGTTTAGAACCTCTAAGAACATGCATTTGAAAAAAGGAAAATAAAAGAAAGGGTTGTGTTGTGGCTTACTTGATTGCCTAGTGAAGTATTTGCACAATTTTGCCTTCTCCTTATTCTCTTCCACCACCACTCTTTCTCTCTCCCTCTCTCTCAGCTGTGTATGTGTGTGTGAGTGTGTAAATGTGCTTCAACAAATGGGGATAGATGATATATTTATAGAGAATTTGGTGCGAAAAGTCCAAAATGCCCATTGGTTGGAAATGGATTAGATATTTTAGATTTAGTTTGAACTCAATGGAATAGTGAATGATTAGAGGCTTTAATTATTCTATTAAACATGATCTAGTTAGGCCTTGGTTAGGATTGAACTTAGGGTGGAAGGATGGTTCCATGTTTTGGGGTGTACTATTGAACACTTTTCCATGAATTCATGGATTATGTTTGAAAAAGTTGTATCCATTTCACTTCCCTAGGGTGGTTGGCCATGTGGAGGAATTTGAGGGAATTATACAATTGTTGGAAATTTCAAAATATAGTGTATAATATATGTTTAAAGATACAAGTGTATATATATATATATATATATCTATTAGTATTAGTTTGGGGTCAATCAGCGATTTAATAAAAATGTGAGGTTTTGGTTTTAATTCATGTATTGGAACATTCATTTAAGTGCGGTATTTAATTTAATTAGGATCTGGAACTTCAATTCGGTTAAAGTTTCTTTATTTCGAATTAAACGGCGAGTCATAATAAGAACCGAAAACCTAGGGTTTTGATCGGAAAATATAGTTAGGAAATTAATTTAATTATTATTAGGGCTTTGGAAATGATCTCTGAGTTCCTGGGTTCAATCAAGGTTTGCGAGTTTTCAACTCTACAGCTAAAATTGAAAATAAATAAGGGATCAAGGGTCTTTATTGAAGTAGTTCAAAAGTAAGGGTCTAAATAAAATTACAAAGGTCAGGGGCCTCATAGTTAAATAATTAATATTAGCATGTAAAAACAATTATTAAGCTATCGGGGTGGATTTGGTTTTGTATGGGTTTATTCGCGATGCGTCTTTGATTCTAGGGTTAAATTTGTGAATAAACGAAGACCTAAGGGCTTTATTATAATAACTCAAAATTTAGGGACTTAATAGGGTTTATAAAAGTTAGGAGTCTCACACAGAGTTAGGGGAGAGGGTAGCCGCCTACCTGTTATTAGTGTGGGCAGTCAGGGTACTTGAGGAGATTTTGTCCTCAGACAGGTGGTACATTTGGTTTGAGGCAGACACAGAGCCATCAGCCTATACCGTTAGCTCAGGCCTCGAGGGCCAATCAGGGAGCCTCTTCGGCTCAGTCAGTGTTTCAGACTCATGCTCCGAGGGGTGAGCAGGTGGAGCAGAAACCTACCAGGCGTGTGTATGCTGTTACCACGCCAGATTTATTACCAGCACCTTTGGTAGTGAGAGGTAACTTTTTGTTGTGTAATTCTATTACCAATGTGTTGATTAATACCAGTGCATCCCATTCTTTTATTTCGTCTACATTCGCATCAGCATTGGGGTTAGAAGTGGCTTGGTTAGCATCTTTACTTAGGGTAGAGTCACCTGTTAGCAGTGAGGTTGTGTTGGACCAGGGGTGTCGGGGTTGTGAGATAGAGGTTGCAAGTTGCCGACTTCCTTTTGCTTTTGTGTTGATTGATACGTCGAGTTTTGATGTTATTTTGGACATGGATTGGTTGTCATCATATCGGGCCATTATAAGCTGTTACCGTTAGAGAGTTGTATTGTGCATCTCGAGTGGTGACTATTTTTATTTCCTGGGGAATTGAGTTGATAAGGCCTTGTTGCCAGTGTGTGATCAGTATGGTCGAGGCGAGCTTAGTCACTTTCTCGCTGCATTCTTGGGTATTGAGAGTGATGTGGTCCGAGTAGAGTTACCAATGGTAGTTTACGAATACCCGAATGTCTTTCCCAAGGATCTCACTAGTTTACCACCTCACCGTGAGATTGAGTTCTCTATTGACTTAGTGCTTGGCACGACACTGATCATTGTATAGATTTGCACTCGTCGAGTTGAGTGAGTTGAAGATTCAACTCTAGGAATTGCTAGATAAGGGTTTTATCGGCCCTAGTACTTCACCTTGGGGAGCACCAGCTCTCTTTGCTAAGAAAAAGTATGGCACATTGCGACTTTGTATTGATTACCAGAAGTTGAACTGGGTAATTGTTAAGAACAAGTACTCATTGCCTCGTATAGATGATTTGTTTGATCAGTTAAAGAGGTCTTGTTGCTTTTTTAAGATATACTTAAGATCGGGCTATCACCAATTGAGAGTGAATGAGCAGGATATCTAGAAGACGGTATTCCGTACGCGGTATGACCATTATGAGTTCCTACTGATGCTTTTTGGGCTAACCAACGCACCAGCCTTGTTCATGGATTTGATGAATTAGATCTTTTGTGAGTTTTTAGACCGTTTTGTAATAGTCTTTGTGGATGACATCTTGATATACTCACCCTCTGAGAAGGAATACGAGGAACATTTGTGGATTGTACTCGAGTTGCTTAGAGCCCACAAATTGTATGCTAAGTTCAGGAAGTGTAAGTTTTGGTTGAAGGAGGTGAAATTCTTAGGCCATGTGGTATCCGGGAAAGAGGTGACTGTAGATTCTTCCAAGATTGAGGCAGTGCAACATTGGGAACAACCTAAGAATGCATTTGAGATCCGAAGATTCTTGGGGTTAGCTAGGTATTATTGTCATTTTGTGAAAGATTTCTCTAGACTAGCCTCACTGTTGACTAGACTGACGAGGAATGGAGTTAAGTTTGTGTAGAATGAGATTTGTGAGAAGTCATTTCAAGAGCTTAAGTGTAATGACCCGGACATGCATTTGATTACGTAGTTATCTAATTGTATCTTTATATGCTAATTAATTGTGTTTGTTGTGAAATTGCATGTCTAATGGTGTGAATAATAAGGATTTGAATTTATATATGTTGTTTGTAGGAAGACCTGTTAAAATTATAACTTTAAACTGAAAATTGAGGGCCTTAGAGGCACCAGAAACCAAAACTGAGTAAATATTTGTGATCAACATAATTTTTAGCACCAAATGAGAGGTGTAGTAAAAATTTGATTCAGAATTAATTAATTAGATTTAATTAAATTCATTCAATCCTATATATATATATATAAGAGCCTTAGTTATAGAGTCTTAGACTTAAACTCAACAAAGTATCTTGTTGAAGAGAGAAAGAGAGAGTTTTAGAGAGCTCCAAGACGAAGAAGAAGAAGAGGAGAGCTTAAGAAAGAATGAGGAAAAGTAGAGCTTTGATCCCCATAAATCATCTCTCTAAGGTAAGATTTCTTTCCTAATTTCTTAGAATTGAGTTATCTACACTCATATCCTCTTGAATTTAAGCTCAATTAAGGAAGGCATCATGTTTAATTAAGAGTTTAATGGTATAACTTGATATTGAGCACCCCTATGAACATAAAAGAGAGGAGGGGTCAGAATTAGTTCAAGATTTAAACATGCATCATTTCATGAAATCATAATCACAAACTTGTTTTCTTGCATGGCCTTTCATGATTTCAAAGGAATTTCTACATCTAAGCTTGAGCTTCAAGTTGTATTTCTTGATTCTATAATGTTTCCAAAGACTTTGGACTTTTGTAAAGAAACTGAGATTTGTTTCGAAGTTATGATTTTGTTGAAAGTTAGGTATGGTAAAATCAAGTTGTTTTAGTGAGTTTTGAGCCTTTATATGCATGGATTTGAAGATGAATTTTGAAAAGCTTGACTTCCAATTACAAAATAGATTTTCGGACTGGTTTTTACCTAGACCGCACATGCGGCCTAAGGCCCTGCACGTGCGGCCAGACCTCCTCTATTCTAAGTTGATTTCTATTTGAATTGCATGTGTGGGAGCACGTATGGCCAATGGCTTCGCACGTGCAGTTGTCAGAGTAGTTTCTCGATTTTGTTTTCTTTTCATTTTTCTAAGATTCGGGCCTTCATTTGCATGGTTTTAACACATGTTTCGAACTCATATTGCATATCATGTTTACACAGAAAATTAAAAAACGAGTAGAAATGACTTAACAGATAAGTGTCGAGTGAACCGAATCGATTTAAGAACCGGCTGAATGAAGGCCCTTGGTAATCTCGGATTACTGGCTGATCACCTCACCGACCCTTATGGGCCAGGGTTTGGGTCGTGACATTAAGGTTAGACTTACCACTACTCTAGTGTTGATTATTCCAGAGAGGGGTTTGGACTATTTTGTGTATTGTGATGTGCCTTAGGAAGGTTTGGGTTGTGTTTTGATGCAAGAGGGGAATGTAGTAGCTTATGGCTCACGACAGTTGAAAACAAACAAGAGAAACTACCCTACTCATGACTTAGAGCTAGCAGTAGTAATCTTTGTCCTGAAGATTTGGAGACATTATCTGTATGGTCAGTGGTTTGAGGTATTCTTCGATCACAAGAGTCTGAAGTACCTGTTTTCAAAAAAAGATTTGAATCTAAGGTGGAGAAGGTGGATGAAGTTTATGGAAGATTACGACTTTAAGTTGCACTATCATCTAGGGAAGGCCAATGTAGTGGCCGATGCCTTGAGTAGAAAATCCATTAGCAGTGTAGCTAGTATTGTCATATGGGAATGGGAGTTGTTGGGTGCTATTGGTGAGTTTGACTTGCATCTTGGCTAGTCCATTAAGTCAACAGCTTTGTTTTGGAAAGGGATTATGCCCTAAAATGCAATTGTTGAGATTGTAAAGAGGAAATAGAATAAATGTTGAGTAATGTGAAATTGAAATGAAGATTAATGATGATAGTGGAGTTGGATATGTATTATCACTCACATTTAAGATTTTGGAAAAGTGTATTTTTAATGAAATTTATTTATCTGTTTAAAGATATTTGTTTTGGGCTATCGGCGGAGGATAACTATGATTGTTGTAGAAATTGCATGCGAACTAGGCAAACTAGATTGTTTATAAATCATGCATATCATGGAGCATGTAATGGATATTGAAAATTTAAACTGTATGTTTTGGAAAGAGGTTTTTGGAAATTCTTACACTATGTTTTGGAACATTTGCATTGTTTTGGAAAAATAATATTTTGAACCACATGTATTGTGATATTTGGAAAGGATAAATAAAATGGTGAATCTGGGAAATGGTTATTGCTACATCAATTAAGTTGGCCTGAGTATCCAGCGTGAAAGTCCTGAAAATTGCGCGTATACATGGGTGCAGATCCCGTGGACGAAATTTCCATAAAATGGTAATGGTAGTGCTTGTGTAGCCTACTTTTGCATAGGTTCCATTTGATGGTTTCCCGCGGATGAAATTTCTGTGAATGGTTGTATTGGTTTTGGAGATTTACCCATTTTATTTATTATCATTTTGGTTTTGGAAAGAAATGATTTAAAAGCTATCTTAGCAATGCAATTGCTGTTGGTTAACGGTGTATTCATATTGGAATTGACAATGAAATTGCTAGTTGGTATTGAGATACCTGGATTGACTTGTGGAAATGGATTTTATATCAAACTAATGTATTGAATTCGGAAAATGTTTTGAATAAACAAAAGGTTTTGAAGACTGGAAAGAAAAGGTTTTTACTGAGAAAGTAAGTGGATTTGAGAATGTATTTGGACATATTATATATGTATGTATTGCATTCATGATCATTTGCACTGGTAGAGCATATTTAGTTTTTAAAATATTTCCTATTGGGCTTTATGCTCATCCTACGTGGTTGAAAATATTTTTCAAGTATGCTTATGTGGATGTGGACTAAGACAGTGAAGTTGTGTTCGGAACCGTGCAGGGTGGTTCCTTTATTTGTAGGCCCTGAGCCATTTATGTTACTGTTGGCCGTGTGCCATTCTTGTAAGGGTTACACCCTTTGTATATGATGTAAACCTTTGGTCATTTTAATTTGATTATAACATCTTTGTATGTTTTAGTTACAAAGCATCCATTCGATTTAGATGTTGTATCTAAGAATGTATAAAATTGGAATAACATTTGTACTGTGTGCCTATATTATATACATTTGCATGAGTGTTGTTAGTTATCGTCTATCATTGGGTGGTTTACTCACATGGGCCGAACCTCGTAAATCCAGGGCATGACAACTATAGTTGCACAACCTACGCTTGTGAGCCAAGTTATAGAAACACAATGGGGTGACCATGAGGTAAAGTCTATCCGGGAGAAGATATTTAGTGAGAAGGTGGAGAAGGGCTTGCATGTGTATTCTGACGAGTGTTAGATATATTGATCGTCTTTTTGTGCCGAAATCTTATAGAGAGGAGGTACTTTGAGGGTTCCGCCATTCGCGTCTTGTGATACATCCGGGAGGCACCAAGATGTATCACGACCTTAGTCGCCAGTTTTGGTGGAGGGGGATAAAGAGAGACGTAGCCTTGTTTGTATCAAGGTGCCTTACTTGCCAACAAGTGAAGGCCGAGCATCAGAGGCCAGCGGGTTTGTTGTAACCCTTGCCTATAGTGAGTGAAAGTAGGAGCATGTCATGGTAGATTTTGTTGTGGGTCTTCCGAGGATTTAACGGGGCTACGATGCAATGTGGGTGATAGTTGATTGGTTAACTAAGTCGGCACACATTGTACTTATGCACATGAGTGACTCGGTAGATTATCTTGCCAACGTTTATGTTAGGGACATAGTGCGACTTCACGGGGTCCCTATGGCTGTTTTTTCGGATAGAGATCCGCATTTCGTGGCTCGGTTGTGGCAGAGCCTACAAAATGCCTTAGGCACTAAATTGACATTTAGTTCTGCTTATCATTTTCAGACTGACGGCCAGTCATAGCGTACTATTCAGATCCAGAGGATATGTTTAAAGGTTGTGTTCTTGACTTTAAGGGGTCGTGGGAGAGACACTTTTCTTTAGTGGAGTTTGCCTACAACAATAGCTTTCAGGTGAGTATTGGCATGACACTATTTGAGGCCTTGTATGGTCGACCGTGTAGATCTCCTGTGTGTTGGGCTAAGGTGGATGACTGTAGACGTCCCCGAACGCCCCGGGAGGAACGAGCTCCCGTTCTGTTCATTTGGGGTCACTACAGCTCAGGACTCTCAAATTTGTCACGGTTCTAAGTCTGAACCAAAGAGTCCAAATCCGGCAAATCGTTTTGAGAAAACTGATTTTTGAAAGAAGTGCCAAACATGGACTGCTTTGCCAGATACAGAGTCGCCACCTAAATGTTTTTTAATGGGAAATTTAGGAAACCCTGACTCGTTGCCTAAGGCCACGTGTCCATCATCACCAAAGTTGCCTCGGCTCGGGAACTTGGGTACGATTGGAGAAGGTCACTTCGTGAGCACCCCCGCTCGCCCGATCAAAGATCGGCCTCTACTAACCATGATATCTATTTTTGAAAACTTTGTGTATCCTTATTCTGGTTATTAGCCTAGGTTACTATGTGATGCACACATCACATAAGTATAGACTGGGTCGCCCGAATTGGAACAAAACATTTCATGCTTGTTTATTTGAAAGATGGTTTGCTACTCGCAAGTAGGCTTAAAATGCAGATTTTGCCACCCACAGGTGGGCTTAAGAAAAGATGGTTTTGCCACTATCTAGTGGGCTTAAAACTCATAGTTGATGATTTGTTCCAATCCAAATAACCCAACCTTCACCCACAGGCAATCAGGCAATTATATCACATAAGCATTTAGCCTCATGGTAAGCATGCTATCATGGCATTCACTCACACGAATGCAAGGATGCTAAAGCATAAAACTTACCGAGTACTCCAAGCCAAAATAGAAACTACATTAGAAATCATGCATGATCCTAAGTATACAGAAATGCCTAATGCAACACATGCAAAAATGCAAACTATAGCAGGCTCGGCTATTCTAAACATGGCATATGGAATGCTACAGCTAACATGTATTCAATTTGGAATTGAAAATACAATGCAGTTAGTATGGTGCGCCGAGCCTGGTGCATGCAAAACAGATGAATGAATGCAAACATGCTATCATACTGTATGCTAATTGAAATATGCCCTAATCTAACCATCATAAGCGGATAAATAAAAGGGAGAAAGACGTGGGGTTGGAAGACATACAACACACACACGCACACTTATTACAGTTGTGCCCTCGCGCAGAGGGTCCGAATAAATATACAGTCCTGAATAAAAGAATATTACAGTCCAAATATTACAGTCCGAATAATATACAAATTCCTAATTAATTAATCAAATTGACTAAGAAAGCTGTAAAACTGGCGTGCAAGCCAGGGACTGCCTTGCTCCTGATGAATGATGCATGTCTGGGCTGCCTTGCTCGGAAATCCACTGGGATGCCCCAATTAGCCTCTGTTTACACCTTTTCTTGAAATGCGCGCCAAACTCCAAAAAGTTGCTGATTCTTCATTTTGCTACAACAGAGAGCAAGAAAGGGGCATGGCAATGTATTTTCACAGATATATGCATGCCTCGATCCTCGTGCCACCAATCACGCATATCGATGCATGATGGCAGAGAAGTCGAAATGTGCAACTTAATATAGAATGAATGCACGTGTAAACACAACAAGAACCTAACTCCATCATGGGTAATCCAGAGTGTCGGTGATTGGGAATTGAGACACGTTCCGTCACTCGGAGTACGAAACGCACCTCATTTTCCGTGCCCGGGCTAACTTCTATCCCGAACACGATGCAATATGCATGATATGCATGAATGCAACTAAGATACAGCCTAGTATGCACAATGCTATGAAAATGAGATGTCTCGAAATGCGTGCACACAGGCACGCAAACCAAGAAAATGACAGAATGCGATCTAAGATACAACCTAGTATGCACTATGCTGTAAAAAAGAGATGCCTCAAAATGCGTGCACACGGGCATGCAAACCGAGAAAATGACAGAATACGATCTAAGATACAACCTAGTATGCACTATGCTGTAAAAAAGAGATGCCTCGAAATGCGTGCACACGGGCACGCAAACTGAGAAAATGACATATGCAATGCAAATGACATGGAAATATGATAGGGGCTTACACTAACATGAGAGAGCCTCAGCCACGCTCACATAAGAGGCCGATGGATGAAAATGAAGTGCCTCGAAACGCGTGCACACGGGCACGCAAATCGAGGCAATAGCATATGCAATGCAATATGGCTAAAATGACATATAGAATGCAACATGGACTTATCCTAACATGAGAGAGCCTCAGCCACGCTCACATAAGAGGCCGATGGATGAAAATGAAGTGCCTCGAAACGCGTGCACACGGGCACGCAAATCGAGGCAATGGCATATGCAATGCAATAATGGGAAATGATATGCAAACATGCTAATGGAATTTCAGCACTGAAACGTGGGGGAAAACAGCCCCGAAATGAGGCAAAAGTGCACCCGATGCATGGAATAGTCCCGAAACATAAATTTTGGTACCCGAAATGGCCTATAGCTATACCAAATATGCACAATATGGACATGCAATGAATAGATAGTAGCAAGGCAGCCCCAAAATTAGCATTTTACCAGTACAAATCATGGCCAAATAGTAAGCACAAATATGGCAAAACTAGCATGCAAAAATGGCCCTAAATATGAGATAATGAAGCAACTCACAGTTGCTGACCCCAAACAGGTTAGGGCCCTTCAACAACATTGAAGAGGGGCCCAAAATATGACATTTTTCAGAACTGTAAAAAAACCCCCAAAAACAAACATAGGTATGGCTAAGCTCTTATGCAAGAATTGGACCGAAAAATGGACAAAGAAGCAAGTGGTAGATGCAAAGCCCAAACAGAAAAAGACTCTTCTATAACACTGAAGAGGGGCCAAAAATATGACTATTTACAGTTTATGGAAGCCCCAAAAACAGTATATAAATACACTCAAAATGTCATGCAAAATGAGGCTCAAAAGAGGCTATAACACAAAGTATACAAAATATTCAACAAACAGCCAAAGACACTTAATGAAACATGACAAGGGGGTCAAAATATGACTGTTTTTAGTTCGGACCAAAGTCCAAAAACAGCAACATCAGGGGTTGCCAAAGCATGCAAAAATGGGGACCAAAAGAGAGATATAACACGAAGTGTATAAAATATACCTCAAAACATGAAAGGCCCTTAATGAAACATGAAGAATGGGCCAAAATAAGACTATTTTCAGTACTGTAAAAAGGCCAAAAACAGAAGCACAATGGGCTGCCAAAGCATGCAAGAAAAGGGGACCAAAGAGGGATATAACATGAAGTGGAAGATGGAGGTCCCAAAAAGTGATGAGCCCTTCTTCAATGTTGAAGAGGGGATCAAAATAAGCCTATTTACAGTTTACATCATGCTCCAAAACAGATCACATATAGGCTAAAAACATCATGCAAGAAAATGGCATTCAAGGAGGATATTGAAGCAAGTGCAATATGGGGGCCTCAAACAGTGTTGAGCCCTTAAGAAAAAGTGAAAAAGAACTCAAAAGAAGGCCACTTTCAGTTAGGGCCGGAGCTCAAAACAACAAGCATATATGGCTTAAAAATGACACAAGAAATGGACCAAAAAGGGGGAAATGAAACTCACCCTTGAAGACAAGTCTTTGGTTGCTTCTTGGCTTGAGAAGTGATGCCTCCTAGCTGCTGGAAAGCCTCTCAAGCTGCTGGAAATGGAGTAGTGGTGGTGGTGCTTGGTGGTGGTGAAGAAATGAGGTAGAACTTAGGAGTTTTCAAGGAAAAATGAGAGAGATGGATGGAGATATGTATGCCAAGCTTGAAGCAATTTTTTCTAACCCCTAATACAAGAGATGGCAGCTGGTTATATGGACCAAGGAGAGGGGGAGTATGGAGGGAAAGGGTGGGGGAAAAGGACCAAGTCCTTTCCCCAAAAGGTGTCCCCCCCGGATCAAGATATTTTCTGGGGGAAACAGCTATACAGCTGTAAAGTGCACTTTGTGAGGATCATGGCCGGCCAACTTTTGGAGTTGCAGGTGGCCGGCCGGCCACCCCCCCTAGCCGGCCGGCTAGGGGTCAAAAAGGTCAAGTTGATTTTCTGGCCGGCCACCACAAAAAGGTGTCCTCCCAGGTGCCCTCAACACAACCCTGTGGTTCAAAACTGCAAACTGTAAAACAGAAGAGAGAATAGGCCACTTTTAGGAGGGGTTCAAAAGGGTCAAGCAACATTAGTGGCCGGCCACCAACTTTTAGGGTCCTCCCATGTGTGTACATCACAAATATGTGGTTAAAAGTTCAAGAAAATGGCCCAAGGGTGTTCAACATTGGCTTGGAAGTGAGAAAAACGGGCGTCGGAGGGCGTCAGAGATATATAACTGGTTGCTGAAATAATTGCTGGCCTCCCACCCTTCTACGGCCTTCCTGGGGATGAAACAGAGGTACCTGCCAAAAATGAACGAAAACCGATGCAAAACGAATGCTCGGGGGCCAAAACGCGCAGTTCGGGGCCCCGAAAACTGCCTGTTAAACACCGAAAGTGGCATTCGGCCACGAAGTGGGTCTCTCAGACCCCAGTGTCCCTCAAAAGGGAGAAAATAAGATGTATGCCAAAATTTAGAGCAAACGGAGATGGTTAAGCGGTCCCGAACCGAGGCACACGGCCAACGGTCCCTAAAAATCGGAAACCGGGCTTCGAAATGGGCAAAATGGCCTACAGCCACAAAATGTAGCCCACGGCCACTGAGAGATGGTCTACGAGACCTCTCCCTCCCCTCAGGAAAAGAAACAGAGAAAACCGAGGCAAGGCACAGAAGAGGGTTCAGAAATCCGGAGGCAGGGCTCACGGCCGCGACTCTGAGACTTCTGAACGAGCGCGATATGCAACATCACCAAGCGCTCAATCGGTGACGTCTGAGTCTTAAGGTCGGTCAAAAATGGGGTGTCTACAATGACGCACCTATGTTAGGCCTTGAGTTAGTTTAGGAAACGATAGAGAAGGTTGCACTTATCTGTAAGAGGTTAGCTTCGGCTCAGAGTCGTCAGAAAAGCTATGCCAACCGTAGGAGGAGACCGTTATCATTTGAGGTAGGAGGCCACGTTTTCTTGAAAATATTACCTAGACGGGATTTGATAAGGTTTGGGAAGAGCAGGAAGTTGTCTCTTAGATTTATTGGGTCTTTTGAGATCCTAGAGCGTATTGGGGAGGTAGCTTATCATTTGGCCTTGCCGCCACAGCTTTCTGGGGTTTATGATGTGTTTCATATATGTATGCTTCAAAAGTATGAGCTGGATCCATCATATGTGTTGGATTGGACCGAGTTGGAGGTAGATGAGGATGCCTCATACGAGGAGATACCGATTAGAGTCTTAGGTACACGGGACCAAGTCTTGCGAGTGTAGACACCCCATTTTTGACCGTCCTCAAGACTTGGACGTCACCGTTTGAACACTAGGTGATCATCCATGTTCGTGTTCGTCTTGAGTTTTCGGAGGTTTTGGTCGCACGCCTTGCCTCAAGACTGCTCGACTTGTTTGTTTTGTGCTTGGTTGTATACCAGACACTTGTGTTTTTGCTTCTGAGGGCAGGGAATGGCTTGTTGACCATCCCCACACCTCACCGGCCTTGGCTTGAGGCCACCGGCTCTGTTTTCTTGCTACCGGCCAAATATTTTGGTCGGTAGGCAATGTTTTTGGTCGGCCGGCAATTTTTTTTGGTCAATGGGCCATATTTTCCAGCTGACCCCTTTCCATCTGCTTTTGGCAGATATTTAGCTGGCATCCACAATACACCCCCTCCATACACGTGTATGGAGGGATTTACTCCCTTATGTTTTTCTCCAAGAAGCTTAGGAATTGGATTCCTATAAGAGGAGGCCCTTTCCTCCCTTTTCAGAGGTTGAACAATCTGATATATATGATATATATCACACACTCTCTCTCTATATCTCTCTCTCTCTCTCTTGATTTGTGTGTGTAAAAGTGTTCAAAAGGGGTTTTTGTTCTTAGTTTTGCACTAAGACACCTAGTGTTACCCCATACTTCGGTTATTGAGGTCTTGAGGGGTTGATTTCAGAGTTTTTGAGTTAGTTTTGATCAAAAGGAGGTGCTGGATTTGGTGTTCTTGAAGTGTTCTTCAAGGGTGAGAACTACCTCATTTATTCTCCATTTTTCCTTAAGCTTTTACCCTATCTTGCATGCTATTTTGAGCTTAGTGTATAACTGATAAAAGTTTTGTATTTTCATCCTTAAGATGTTTCATTCAGGTCACTTTTGGGTTGGGGGTTGTTTACACCCTCTTAGGCTTTGTTTGGCCTCTTTTTGTGCCTTTCTCTTTGGGCATTGGAACCCCCTTATTTCGACCTTCTCACCACTGAAATCTAGAGGATTTTCAGTGGTGGAAAAGTGGTTTTGAAGTCATGTATAGGGGAAGGACACTGTAGACACCCCATTTTTGACCGTCCTCAAGACTTGGGCGTCACCGTTTGAACACTCGGTGATCATCCTTGTTTGTCTTCATCTTGAGTTCCCGGAGGTCTCAGCTACGCGCCTTGCCTCAGGACCTCTCGACTCGACTGTTTTGTGTTTGGTTTTGCACCAAACACTTGTGTTTTTTCTTTGGAGGGCAGGGAATGGCTTATTGGCCATCCCCACACTCCACCGGCCATGCCTAGAGGCCACCGGCTATGTTTTGTTTCCACCGGCCAAATGTTTGGCCGGCCGACACTATAGATGGTTGACCGGCCATATATTTTGGCCAAATTGCATTCTTGGCTGGCCGACCACTGTTCATCTGCTTTTGCAGATATTTTCATGCCAGCTGTGATAGCTGGCATACACTCTGCTCCCCTCCATACACGTGTATGGAGGGATTTCCCTCTTATCTAGCTTGCTTTGGAAGCTTTATAAGATTGGATTGTCTATAAGAGAAGGCCTCTTCTTCCTCTTTTAGGGGAGACAACATTTTTCAGAGGGCTCTAGTTTTAGGGTTTGAGTTGTGTATCTATCCTATATCTATATCTCCCTCTCTCTTGTGTTTTGTGTGTGTTTTGTCTTACTTTTGTGCACAAACACCCACCATTACACCTTCCTTTAGCTACTGAGGTACTAAGAGGCTGTTCTTGAAGTTTTGGAGCTGGTTTGAGCAAAAGAAGCTGCTGGTCCATCATTCTTGAAGAGGGTCAACAAGGGTAAGAACTTATCCCTTTTATTCCCCATTTTTGCATAGCTCTTTAGTCTGCCTTGAAACTGTTTTTAGACTTGGTGTATAACATATAAAAGTTTTGTTTTTGCCTACTCTAAATAGTTGGTTAAGGGTGTTTTGAGCCTTGAGGTTGTTTGACCCCTCTTAGGGCTTATTTGACCATTTTTTTGTGCCATTTTGGTGAGCTCCGGGACCATTGTGTTTGGGCCTCCTCACCACTAAAATCTTGAGGGATTTCAGAGGTAAGGATGGTGCCTTGAGGTCCTAAGAAGGAGAGGGCCACCCCCTCTCTTTGTTGTCCTTGAAAAGGGCCATTTTAGCCTCTTGAGGGAACATCTAGTTTAGGTCCATGTTGATCATGCCTTAACTGATTTTTGTGCTTATTATGTCATAATATAGCTCTGTTTTTAGTTGGTTTAGGTACACCATGCTTGTTTAGCATACATGCCTTGTAATTCCATGTTTTGGCCTTAACATGCTTTAAGTATTGACCCTTGTTCTAGAATGGTTTTGGCCAAGCTTTGTGAAGCTTTTGTGTATGTTTTAGTGTGCTTTAGCTCTATTTTCAGTTGCTTTGGTCATGCTTAACATATTTTGTATAGTCTCTTTGCATTCTAGCTTATAGACCTTGAATGTGTGATGTCATGAGCATGCTTTGCTTGCTTTAATTGGTTGGTTTGGCACCTCCATTTTATGCAATTTCAGAGTTTGGTATGTTTTCTATATGTCCATGATCATCTCTTTTAAGTGTGCTTAAAAGTTGCCTTTTGATGCTTAGGAATTGGACCATATATGCATGCATGCTTGTATGTGCATTTGGCCCCATCTCCATAGTTTATGGCCACTGTTTTAGGCTTGTTTGAGGGCTGCCTAAATTAGTTTAAGTCCATCCTTCATGTGTTATAGCATGCTTGCCTTGTGCATTGTTGCATACTTGGCCTATTACATGTTATTGCTAGCTTGAAATCATGATGCATTTGGCATGTATTTCATTGGTTAAGTTGCTTTGCATTGATCCTATGCTTAGTCCACCTTACATGTTGTTACATGTTTGCCACTAGCATAGTTGTCACATGCCTTGCATGCTCATTTTGCATCTTTAGCCTCAATATCTAGGTTACATTCCATTTGCATGCATGCTTCACCTCTTGAGTTGAGTATGATAGAGGTAGAGCCCCTTTGTTTGATTATGTGCATTGCATTCCATATGAAAATGCACAACTTGGTTCCTTGGGCCATCACGCATTGAAATGCGCGATTAGTGGTCCGAGAATCGAGAACCATGTCCCTTTGAGTCATAAACATGATAAGGGATGTGGTGGTGCACACATCTGCTTGAAATGCATTGCCATGCCAAGTTTTGCCCTCTACTGCTGTCAAAAACAGATTCTGCAGGAAGATTTGGCCGGCCAGCCATCTCTAGTGCTGACCAGCCATTCATCAATGGCTGATAGCTTGAACAAGTGGCCGGTGATCATTTCCTTTGGCCGATGACCAATTCCATTAGCCGGTGGTGTTCCACAGCACTCAGAGAAGCAACCCTGGGACTTGTACAGTTTTCAGAGGAGGATAACAGTCAAAGCAGAGGCAACTTGTGCATGGCAGTGGCTTTCTGAGCGGAGTCGAACACGCATTACATTGGGCCCTCTTCCCGAGGCTGTTTATTGCTTTCTTAGATTAATTAATTTGATAACTAGGTTAATTGGTCGGTAATATTTAATTAGATTGTAGGTTAGTTAATTGTATTATTCTTTCGGTCCTTCCGAGCGAGGGCAAATTTGCAATAAGTGTGTGTGTGTGTGTGCATGTCTTCCAACCCCCGCTTCTTTCTCTCTTTTACTTACCTGCTTTTGATGGTTAGTATTAGGGCATATTTAATTTAGCATACCTCATGCTATGCATGCGTGCATCATTCATCAGTATTGCATGCACTAGGCTCGGCGCATCATACTAACTGCATAATTATTTCAAATCCAACTTGAATACATGCTATTTGTGCATTCCACATGCCATCCTAGGATTTGCCGAGCCTATCCTAATTGCATTCTATGTACGTCGCATTAGGCACTTAACATGGACTTAGATCATACATTGATTGCTAACGAGTTCTTTGTTTTGGCTTGGAGTACACTGTAAGTGTTTTGTGCTTTAGCATCTCGTATGAGTGTGAATGTTAAACATGACAGCATATTTACCATGAGGCTAGCTGCTTATGTAATATAACCACCTGAATGCCTGTGGATGGAGGTTGAATTACCTAAATTGGAATAATGCACTAAAACTGTGAGTTGTAAGCCCACTAGATAGTGGCAAAGCCATCTTTTCTAAAGCCCACTTGAGGGTGGCAAAACCTACATTTTAGCCTACTTGCGAGTAGCAAACCATTTTCAAAACAAACATGTAATGTTTTGTTCCAATTTAGGCGATTTGGTCTATACTTGTTTGCTGTGCGCATAACATAGTTAATTCTAGGCTAATAACCGGAATAGGAACACATAATGCTTTCAAAACAAGACATCATGGTTAGTAGAGGCCGATCTTCGGATCGGGCGAGCGGGGGTGCTCATAGCTGACCTTTTCCAATCGTACCGAAGTTCCCGAGCCGAGGCAACTTTGGTGATGACGGACACGTGGCCTTTGGCACCGAGTCAGGGTTTCCTAAATTTCCCAAAATAAAATATTTAGGTGGCGACTCTGTATCTGGCAAAGCAGTCCATGTTTGGCACTTCTTTACAAAAAAATCTGTTTTCTCAAAACGATTTGCCAGATTTGGACTCTTTGGTTCAGATTAAGAACCATGACAATTCGAGAGTCCGAACTGTACTGAACCCAATATGAACAGAACGGGACTCATCCTCCCGGGGCGTTCGGGGACGTCTACAGTTTCTGACGACTCTGCTGGGGAGTTTAGAGAACTTGACTCAAACTGATGATATCTTGTTTTGACTACACTATGTGTTTCTTTGCATTGCATGTGCATTGGTGCGCCTAGGACATCGTGCTTGCCATCTGCTATTCCTGAACGGCTTGCCGGAGGCTTGCTTTGTCAAAGCATGCCATAAGGCAGACCGGTTATGGGCTCTGCCAGTATGGGAGCACAAACCCTGGTTTTACCAGGGCACCCTTTTTGACCATTCGACCTAGTGCATATTCGGAATCCATAGTGACCATTCCAAGCTAGGATAGGTTGCTCACCCGATATAGGTTGTTTGAAACCACTGCGTGCATAGTGAAACCCTAGTTCCTGACAAAATAGGACAGGGAAACCCTACCCCAACATAGGGATGTTTTGGCTCTCACTTACTTGCTATGTGCTTTTAGAGTGTATCTCTACAGGAACGTACATACCAATTTGCAAGTCTGGGGAATCAGGCCTAAGGGCATCAGTATCAGAATTTGAGAATTGGTTATATCCACGGGTATCAGATCCAGTGTTTCGGGGCAGTGATCTTGGGGAACAGTAATCAGTAGTAGAGTACAGTTGTTCAGTTATTGCTCGTGTCTGTTCTGATTGGGCCGAAATGCTCTGTGTTTTCTCTTTCAGTTCAGAGATTTAGTACAGAATAGCCAGTGTTCTCCATTGCTGAGGCAAGACAGATATTTGATCCATCAGTCACCGTTCAATTCAGCGGACTTATGATGACGCAGAGTTTAGAGGAAATTGTGGTTATGGCATCCACGTTAGACCAAGGGATCATCTTGCAGGATGAGACCAATGTTGATGTACCGCATCCACCCAGGTCGCCTGCTGCGCGCCCGATCTGGGAACCCCAGATGTTTCAAGTTCGTGAACCTACCACATTTGAGTTAATGGGAATGATCGGCGATCTCCAGAGATTCGTGGCCGATCTGGCCTATGGAATGTCGGCTTCGCCACCAGCTGCACCGTATGCTAGGAATTTCATACCACAGGAGCCCCCGCTACTGGAGCGGATTGTGATCAAGCTCAGCCAACCAGAGGTTGCCTCCAACTACAATGACGACGTGTTAGCAACAATCGGGCTTCACTCTGATGTAGTAACCCAAACCCCCGATCAGGTTAAGGCTAGAGATAAGAATAAAGTGGGAACAGATACTGATCCCGTCGAACAACTGCTGTGGGCAGCCGAGGCTTTGAAAGCCGGGGGGATGAATGAGCAACAAGTATTCGCAGTCATGACTAAAGCTGTGGATGATGCTTTCCCCACTCCAACCAAAGGTAGTTCAAGCCGGGCGGAAAATCAGGATGGGCCCCATCATGCCAAGACAGTTCCTGTCATTCCTAACCCTGTACCAGGAAAAGATCAGAAAGCCAAGGCAGTGCCTGCCGACCCTTTTGCTAGTGCGTCTAAGCAAGAACCCTCAGACTTCAAAGTACCTGCCCCGAGGGCGCAGAGTCTTTCATGCCCTCTACATGCCTTTGTCTAGGGCATTTCAAATATTGGCTAAAAAGGGGTATCTTAAACCCCTTGAGCCTCGGCCCCTCTCGAAGAATCTCCCTCTCTCGCATGATGCTACCTTGTACTACGCGTACCACCAACAGTCTGGTCACAGTACCGATGGTTGTTTCTGCCTTCGTCATGAAGTGCAAGATTTGATCGACAGTGAGGTCATCCTCCCACCTACCTCAGCAAAGTCTGTTACCACTGAGTTGTTGGACTTCGAGGATACTGCAAGTATGTGATAAGGGGTTGGACAACCTGCGGGCGGCGCTCGGTGTACTTTAGATGTGGCGTTTGGCACGCACTGTCAGGAGCATTTGCGAATGCAGTTTTGTAATTTCTGGCTTGGGTGTCGAGTCAGTTCTTTGTTTTGTTTTGGGTCTGTCTCATTGTCTTAAGTCAGTCTTTTTGCTTAAAGGGTCTGTCTTGTTGTGTCGAGTCGATCCCATTGTATAGAATGTCGGGTGATTTCGGGTTTGTTGCCTTGAACACCTTTTTGTTTTGTAATTACCCTTTTGCTTTCTTTTAAGTCTGTCTCTGCCGTGGAGCCAGTTGCAACCAAGGAATCTGAATGAAACAGCTGCTGCTGTCATGCTTCCGTGCTTACTGCTATTTTGAGCTAGTTGTGCCAGAGGATTTGAATGGAATAGCAGTATATTCCACCTGCTTTCTTGTGCCCTAAAAATCATTGCATTGACCTAAGTTTCTCAAAACCTTTTTGAACGCTGCGGTGAAAACAAAGGGGAAAGAATTCCTCGGGATTTGCAAAACTTTGATCAAATTGAGAGAAAGAGAGGCATGCTAAACCCTTAATGATTGAAATCATGCTTGTCAGCGTGAGTACTGAGAAGGACCCTGACTTGATCCAGACTGGTTCCACACTATCTTCAGCGCGAGCGATTTGTCGCTCCTTTAAAAACTTTCAAAAACAAAATGTTTTGTGCGGTCCTGCGAAGACCTGTGTGGAATTGCTCTTGAGATTGTGCAGCTTAGGATCGCTCTCAGCCTCAAGACTTGAGCCCTTGCTTTAAAACCTTGAACCACAATTCGGAGTGTTCAACGATCGACCATCAAGGGAGGCCTGTGTGGCCAGATTGGAAGCAGCCCTCGAACAAGAGGCACCAAAGTTAGATCAAGAAGATCAGATCTCATCAGAAGAAGCTTGTGAAGCTAGAACAAAAGCACCCCTCCAACTAGGGGCAAAAATGTCCGATGTGCTCGAAGAGCCGAAGAGGGGTCCTTCAGCAAATCGATACAACAGCCACTCTCCTGGACACGGATGGCTTTGAAACCCTAAAACCATTTGGCATGGACTTGTTACACTTTTACCCTTTGAGAGGCTCGCTGGGCCGAAAACCCGGAAGGGCGACCTAGGCAAAAGTTAGAGCAAGAGAAAAATACAAAAAAAGAAGACAAAAAAAATGAAGAAAATAAAAAGAAAAGATGAAAAAGAAAAAGAAAATACAAAAGAATTGAAAAAGAAAAGAAGAATAAAGTTCGCAAGGTCGAAAACCCGCAACGGGCGCCTTGGCAAAAGTTAGAGCCTAAAAAGTGAAGGTTAATACCCGAGTGTACCTTAACCGGAACTACGTAAGGCTTGATTCCCTTGTTTGGGATACGTAGGCAACTTCATCCTGAAGTCCAGCCCCCAACGCTTTCATAGCGACTAAGTCCATGCAATGGTTTTTAATCATCCTTGATTCCTATTTTTGGAATATGTAGGCAGCTTCATCCTGAAGTCCAGCCCCACACACTTTCAAAGTGACTGTGTCCATATATTGGTTTTGACCGTCTTCGTCTTCTCCGTGTCCGAGAGTTTGGTCGTGATCGTCACTAATGAGGACTGTTTACAAAATGCTGCGGCGTTATCCAGACAAGGGGCAACTTTCCATTGCCATGAGTCGCCGTTCAAACCAAGGGCAACTTTCCGTTGCCGTGCAGCGTCCTTCAAACAAGGGGCAATTTTCCATTGCCTCCGATCCGAGGTTGCGCATCTCGAAAGTAAGTTCCGTGCTCGTTGAGCGACTGCCGTTTGCGAAAATAGTTTTTGAAAATTTTTACTGAGGTTGACTATTTCCTCGAAAATTATTTCATTTTCCAAAACTGGACCATTTTCTTGGACCCAAAAAGGGAAAATTTTCAGTGCTCATACCCTGATTTGCATGATTTTCAAATCAAAAGTGAACGAGTGTGTTAATCTAACTCTCGTATTGGTCAAAACTGTTTTAGTAGAAAACCAAAAACAAAAAAAAAAATGGTCAAAATAATGAATCAGGGGTACAGTTGAGTCAGGTGTTTTGTCTTTCCCCCTGTCATCAACTACTTGCCAGAAGGGCACTCTACCTGCTAACAAGGGCACAGCTGAGGTTAACAACAAAAGGGCAGAAAGCTCTCGTATCCTCCAAGCAACGAGGTATTAAACCAAGTGCGGAGCACGAATCGGAATGGATCAAAATACTCCTCTCCTTCATCCGGGGCATCTACTAAATGCTGCCAGAAGAAATAGCAGCGGGCTAACAGCGTTAGGCATGAACCCACGACCTTCAATTTATCCATCAACCATCCAGGGGAGGGATGTAAAATGAGAGATTAAAGAATAGAGAGGTGTGCGATGAGAGAAAAGTGAGCAAAAAGGGTTTTGAGAGAAAAACTGAGCCTGAGGGCCGAGTGATGTAAGAATCGTAAATTAGAAAGGGTGGGAAACAATACCCAGAGAAACAGGCTCCTCATGATTTGAGAGGTCCCCCGTCTTCGTTAATGCGTCTGTATGTCGTGTCTTTTGTTTTGTTTACTTCAACCTTTGTTTTGAGTCTTTTCCGAGTGTGTCTCGTTGTGTTTAGGTTGTTTACCTTTTTGTCTCCGCTGTTGAGTCGTTCTCGCTATGTCCAATTGTAGGCTCACTACCCCGATTTAAAAAACCCTTCTTCAATTTCAAAAATTAATCGTTTTGTGCTCAGAATGCTGTGCCATTCTCCACATTTGTACGAAAACATGATTTGGTTCTTTCATACAACTGCAGGGTCCATCCCTGATAAGTGTGAACAGAAAAACCTGGGCCTCTCTAAAGCTTCTGGGTTTCGGATTGCATCTGAGTGTGCTTCAACTTCAGTAGATTCAACCTTCATGGTCCGTCTTGTCAGATTTGGGCTGTTTGTTCAGGATCCGCTATGTGCAAAATGAACCAAGCGCTGTGTTATGGGCTGTATGCAAATTAATCCCCAGTAGAGTATGGGCTGAGTCTTCGGACTGAGTAGTGGTTTGTATGGGTTATTTCGCTGTTGGTTGGTTCGTTATCTGATTATTACAATACGAGTGTTCAATTTTTCAGACAAAAGATCAATCTCATTTACATTGAGGTGTAATATGATGCAATGCGATACAATGCATGAAATGTACAAATATAACACTTTTTCAGATAAAAAGTTTTGTTTCATTTCATCATCTTTTTCAAGTACAAAGTTTTGGAGAAAACAAAAGAAAACCTGCCTACGGTAGTACAAGGTACTCTAGCTACCAGCAAAAAGTACAAAAAGAAAGAGAAAAAGAAAAACAGCAAAAATCTGGATCAATGTCAAAAGGCCTCGGGTCCAGGGGTCCGTCCTCGTCCTCTTCCTGGACGGAGGTCCAGGAGCATCGTCATCAGCATTGTCATCTGAGTCTGAGCCCGAGCCGTCTCCGGTCTCCTCCTCGGACGACTCTGCTTCCGCCTCTGCTTCAGCCTCGGACTCATCATCATCATCAGGGACGGGTGCCCGTGAGCTACTCCCAACATGGGTGCGCCCCGCCTTGGTGTGAGGGTATACTCTACCATCTCCTCCGGCAGGAACAGAAGGTCTAGCTGGGCACCTCCCACGGTAGGGATCTGGAAGGGAGGCTGAAAAACACAAAAGGCAAACGCATTAGTATATTGTGAGCAGTTTATCAGTCCAGAATGCAGTGTCCGAATACAGTGTGTGAATACTGTGAGCAGTTTATCAGTCCAGAATGCAGTGTCCAAATACAGTGTGTGAATACTGTGAGCAGTGTATCAGTCCAGAATGCATTGTCCGAATACAGTGTGTGAATACTGTGAGCAGTGTATCAGTCCAGAATGCAGTGTCTGAATACAGTGTGTGAATACTGTGAGCAGTGTATCAGTATGCTACAGAATGCAGTGTATGAATATAGTGTGTGAATACTGCGAGCAGTGTGTAAGTGCAGAATGCAGTGTACGAGTACAGTGTATAAATGCCGTAGATAGTGCTGTGAACAGTCTGTGGGCTACAGTATGTCAGATGCTGTGAGGGCAGTGTATCCAGTGTCGTGTTGTGCATCAGATATGTGAAACAGTTTATGTATGGTTTGAGACCACGGTCAGAGGAACATACCGGAATGTTGTAAATCGCCAGAAGGTCGAGGCTCTGCTGGAGCATCCCCATCACGGAGGCGGTCAGCTCTAGGGACTGGCGAGTGTACTCAGAAGAGGCCTGCAAAAGCGTTAGAAGCATCAGTATTCTGCGAAATATCAAATGAATTGAAATGAACTAACTGTGCATAATGCAAAATGCAGTAGTACATACCGGAGGTAAGCCGTAGAACCCAACTAACTCATGATCAGCCGGAGGGGGAGCAATGGGAATCTGGTAAGTCGCTCCGCCCCGTCCTCTGCATGTCATCATCGTGGCTAGTACTGGCCAGCTAACCCCCCGACCCCTCCGAGTTCCGCTCCTGCCACGAACTCGAGTTGTCCTCGATGTCCCTGCCCCTGTTCCCGCTCCAACTACTGGTGCCACGGGTCTCTCCTTCTCAGCTCGACGGCCACCGCTCAAAGGCCGCATAATGTACGTCTGAACGTACTCTGATTAGTCGCCCTCGCCCCTAAAGCCCTTCGCGTCCCAGTCGATCGTGTAATCGGCCATCTCCTCGGCAGTGCACCTCTCGGTGTCCCTCACGTGGGTAGGAGACGGACCCGAAACTATCTGCTCTGGCAAACCCAGGGTCTGGCGTAGGAAACGCTCACCCAGGTACCAAGCCCGACAGACCGGGCCCTCTAGCAAAATCCTGAAACGTGCAGTCTCCTCTGCACCAGCAAATCGATCTCGAATCATCGCAGGCAATGGAGCCCAAGGCTGCCAAGTGATCTGTAAATGACATGCAGTTTGTTATCTACTGATATTGAAAATACAGTGTAAAGCCAAGCCAAATAAAACTCTAAAAGTTGAACATACCTCTGCGGGGGTGATGGTGTCAAAGTAGCGGCGGAAAAAGATGAACGTCTCCCGGGGCCTCCATACGCACCTCACGTCAAAGCGGCGCGAGAACAGAACGACGAGAGGGGTCTCCACGTCTGGCACTGGGGCGAGTCTTGGAAAGTAGGCGTAGACCCACAACTGCAGAGCAAATACCAGTAGGATTATCAGATAAAGCAGAATATAGAATAAAACAGAAATTGCAGAACCATGTATTGTGCAGTGTATTGTGCAGAGTGTACAGTGTGTGCAGTGTACAGTCAATGTAAAACAGAGTATGTGTGTGCCGTGTGTGCAGTATACAGTCAAACGTGAAGCAGACCGCAGTGTGTGCTGTGTACAGAGTATAGAAAATATAGAGCAGAAATGAAGAACAAAAGAAGAAAATGTACCTCCCAAGCTCGCCAGTAACCCCCGAGTAACTGCCCCCTGCAATGGGAGGCTGAGCTTATGTATCCTTATAGAGTGGCTAGAGTAGCGCCACCCCAGTCGAAGCGCAGAATCCGTGTGACGTCCACTAGTGCGCTCAACAAACAGAGGGGCACGGTGTTCGCCCGGTCGGCAAAGATAGTAGTCCCCAACAGAAACATGAGGAAGCCGCGCGTGTACCGCTCCACCCCCTCCTGAGTCATCGGAGCCTCCTCGGTCAAGGCTGGCTGAACCCTGAACTGGACCTCGAACCACGAATATCTGACGAAGCCGGGACGCGCGAGAGGCGGCACCTCGCCGAGCAGGTAAATCTGAGCAGCCTCCTACTCGTCCATGTCGGTGTCGAAGGGGATCGGATCACCCCCTACCCTGATGCCGGTGAGCATCGAGAAATCATAGGGAGTCATCGTCATGTCTCCCGTGGCAGAGAAATGGAATGAGTCGGTGGTGTCCCACCACCTCTCCACCAGAGCGGCGAGAAGAGGCCTGCTCGTGGTGAGTCGGGAAAGTCCTCTACAAAAGGCACCGAAGCCGGCCTGATCGACAATGTGACGGACTGTGTCCGGCAGCTCCAGATACCAATCTCGAGCGGCGGCATTCCCATACCCCTGGCAGGTATGGGAATCTCCCTGTATTCAAAAACAACAATTGCGAAGCAATATTCAATGTACAGTTTTGAAGAACATTCAGGATTGGTGACAATACAGCGTGTGTGCACGTTTTCAGATTCAAACAGATATTGGGTGTCGGTGTACTCGAAGTGAATTACGGCATATGACGTGTCAGTGTTTCCAAGTGGTTCAGTACAGATACAGCGTGAGTACATGTTTTCAAATTCAAACCAACATCGGGTGCCGGTGTGCTTATAGTGAACTACAACATGCGATGTGCCAATGTGTTTGGGTGGTTCAGTGACAATGCAACGTGTTTGCATGTGTTCAGATTCAAACAGACATCAAGTGCAAGTGTGTTCACAGTCAACTACAACATACAGTGTATCGATGTATCCGGGTTAAGCAGTTAAAGAACAAAATCAACTATAGCAGTTAAGTGTTCTACATTGCGGAAAATGAAACGGGAAAGAATATACCTCGGAAGCGCTGTATGATAGGTGTGACTCCGGCTTACGCAGGAGAAGCTCTGGTGGCACACCTCTCGCAAAACTCCGGAACTGACGAAGTTCGTCGGGAGGAAGCACGTGAACCGCCGGCCTATAGGTCGCCGGGTCGAATGGGCGGATGCTCAAGGGGAGGAGCTCGGCCTCTGGGTCCACCTCGTGATCCGGGGGAGTCCCGCCCCATGGAATATCATCCGCCATGTCAAAAGTGGTGTGAAGATGGCCGGAAGAGAGAAAATTGGGCTAGAATGCAAAGGGTCAACGGAAGGTCAACCCCGAGAGGGCAAAAAATGGCCGGAAAAGTCGAAGTGTGGAAAAGGCACGGAAATCAAGAAAAACCCGAGGGAAACAAGTCCCAAGTGGTGAAAATCGAAAAGGAAACACCGAAACGAAGTTTTGTTCGTATGAAAATGTTCAAAACGCGAAGAGATTCGCGAATCAAACAACGAAATGGGCTCTAAAACCGAGAAAAGCGGCGAATGGGAGAGAGGAAAATACTCTAGAGAGAGGGGGGAAGGAATTTCGGCCAAGAGAAAGTGAAAAGAATAGGGCTAGAAGCCCTATTTTATAAAGCCCATGTTGAAATGACCAAACTGTCCCGACTCAGCAAGATTTGGCCGGTCGGCTAAACTTTTGGCCGGTTGACTAAATATTTGGCCGGTGTAATGTTTCTATGGCCGGCGGATGGCCGGTGACATCTCCTGATGGCCGGTGAGCCTCCTACACCTTTGTTTGGGTCAGATATGTGGTTTTGAACCTTCATTGCTCAAGACAGTGCAAGAAAAGTGCATTTCCGAAGCTTAACCGGCCCCTGTTTTGACCTCGGACCGTGTCTTCTGTGTGCGGCACTCGAATATGTGCAAGGTGTATCCTTCTTGTATCCTTTTGTCTCTTTCAAGACTCGAAAGTTACCCCGCATGCGTTGCTTCGCAATGCTTCGTCGTGAACATGCGTTGGTTATACGTACTTTCATTCACATTGATATGCATCTTTCATTTGCATTAGTTCACTTGCATTGTTATGCATTTCCCCAGCGAATGGTCTGGCAAGATCTTAAACCCGCTTGGTCTGGAGAGACCTTAAATCCGCTCGGTTGCATTGTTGTGCATTTCAAGCGACTTGCATGGTCGCGCATTCCATGCATCATTTGCATTTCAAAAAAAAAAAAAAAAAACAAAAAAAAAACAAAAGCAAAAAAAAAAAAAACAACATGCATCATTTGCATTTCAAAAAACAAAAAAACAAAAAAAAAAACAAACATGCATATGTCATGCATCATTTTAAGTATTGCATATGTCATGCATTTCATTGTAATATATTGCATATGCCACGCATTTCACTGTGAATACATCCATTCCATTGCATATTGTAGATGTTGCATTGTAGCTTGCATGCATTCACTGCATCACTTCCATCTAGGGTTTGCGCCTGTCCTTGTTGAGCTTGGTCTGGTATGTGCCCATACTTTTCACGTCTATACACTCATAGTTGTGTATGACTGTTCTATGTTAGACGTGGTTTGTTTGTGTCCATGCCTTTCCTAGGCAAGATACGGTTTGGCCGTAGGCCTTAATCCACTGTGTCCATTCCATTGCATATTGTAGATATTGCATTGTAGCTTGCATGCATTCACTGTATCACTTCCATCTAGGGTTTGCGCCTTTCCTTGTTGAGCTTGGTCTGGTATGTGCCCATACTTTTCACGTCTATACACTCATAGTTCTGTATGACCATTCTATGTTAGACATGGTTTGTTTGTGTCCATGCCTTTCTTAGGCAAGATACGATTTGGCCGTAGGCCTTAATCCACTGTGTCGATTCCATTGCATATTGTAGATATTGCATTGTAGCTTGCATGCATTCACTGCATCACTTCCATCTAGGGTTTGCACCTTTCCTTGTTGAGCTTGGTCTGGTATGTGCCCATACTTTTCACATCTATACACTCATAGTTCTGTATGACCGTTCTATATTAGACGTGATTCGTATGTGTCCATGCCTTTCCTAGGCAAGATTTGGTTTGGCTGCATGCCATATCCATTGTACATATTACATTATAGTGTAATTTTTGCATCCAGCATTAGGATCATTGGTCTTTCTTCAGCGGGTCGTTTCCCCACTTATGTCATTCCACCCAATTACTTGTTCCTGTGTCCGTCTACATTACTCATAGTTCTGCATGTGTACGCACCTATTCCACTGCTGGTATTGTGGTTTGAGGGTTGCGGCACATTTTTTATGGTAGACGAACTTTGCATCTCCATCTATCTTTTTGACATTTGTGTGGTTTTGAACCGCTCATGATTGGATCACGATTCAATTGCATTGCATATCGTTTGCATTGTTTATATATAGTTTTGTATGCTTTGCATATTATTGACATTGTTTTGTAATTTTACATATCATTTGCGTTACATTAGACTCAATTGCATATCATCGCACTGTTTGTGCACCCCTTGGTCTAAGGAGACTTTAAATCCTACATTCGCGTTATCGCGCAGCATTCATTTTGCATATTATGCATGTTGCTAACGATATTGTACCTATTGAGTTTTTTTTCTCTTTCAGGCACGATATTGTATGTACGGTTCATTTGAAGCTGGTGCAACAAGACGAATCACGCAGGTATTGTATTCTCCGAGTGAGACGTATCAAGAATTGCATAATTCTCTTACATCCTTTCTGCATTGTAGTGTAGTTGGATTGTTGAATGCTAGCTTAAAACTGTTGCGTGTTATGCTTCGTTACAGCTTTCTTTGCATGATCATAAGTTATGTTCGACTTCTTGCATTATCAGTTGCATTTTGCCCCTGCCTTCAGGCGTATATCTTTATTACCTTGCATGCTTTGTCTAAGTCTTCGGCCTTGTCAAAAATGGGTCGTCTCTGGGCTTTGACACTCACTCCCGTCATTCTTATGACTTTCGAGTTCTGTCAAAGAGGGGCAACTAGACACCCCATTTTTGACCGTCCTCAAGACTTGGGCGTCACCGTTTGAACACTCGGTGATCATCCTTGTTTGTGTTCGTCTTGCGTTCTCGGAGGTCTCGGCTATGCGCCTTGTCTCAGGACCTCTTGACTCGACTGTTTTGTGTTTGGTTTTGCACCAAACACTTGTGTTTTTGCTTTGGAGGGCAGGGAATGGCTTATTGGCTATCTTCACACTCCACCGGCCGTGGCTTGAGGCCACCGGCTGTGTTTTGTTTCCACCGGCCAAATGTTTGGCCGGTCGACACTATAGATGGTCGACCGGCCATATATTTTGGCCAAATTGCATTCTTGGCTGGCTGACCACTGTTCATCTGCTTTTGCAGATATTTTCATGCCAGCTGTGATAGCTGGCATACACTCTGCTCCCCTCCATACACGTGTATGGAGGGATTTCCCTCTTATCTAGCTTGCTTCGGAAGCTTTATAAGATTGGATTGTCTATAAGAGGAGGCCTCTTCTCCCTCTTTTAGGGGAGACAACATTTTTCAGAGGGCTCTAGTTTTAGGGTTTGAGTTGTGTATCTATCCTATATCTATATCTCCATCTCTCTTGTGTTTTGTGTGTGTTTTGTCTTACTTTTGTGTACAAACACCCACCATTACACCTTCCTTTAGCTACTGAGGTACTAAGAGGCTGTTCTTGAAGTTTTGGAGCTGGTTTGAGCCAAAGAAGCTGCTGGTCCATCATTCTTGAAGAGGGTCAACAAGGGTAAGAACTTATCCCTTTTATTCCCCATTTTTGCATAGCTCTTTAGTCTGCCTTGCAACTGTTTTTAGACTTGGTGTATAACATATAAAAGTTTTGTTTTTGCCTACTCTAAATAGTTGGTTAAGGGTGTTTTGAGCCTTGAGGTTGTTTGACCCCTCTTAGGGCTTATTTGACCCTTTTTTTGTGCCATTTTGGTGAGCTCCGGGACCATTGTGTTTGGGCCTCCTCACCGCTAAAATCTTGAGGGATTTCAGTGGTAAGGATGGTGCCTTGAGGTCCTAAGAAGGAGAGGGCCACCCCCTCTCCTTGTTGTCCTTGAAAAGGGCCATTTTAGCCTCTTGAGGGAGCATCTAGTTTAGGTCCATGTTGATCATGCCTTAACTGATTTTTGTGCTTATTATGTCATAATATAGCTCTGGTTTTAGTTGGTTTAGGTACACCATGCTTGTTTAGCATACATGCCTTGTAATTCCATGTTTTGGCCTTAACATGCTTTAAGTATTGACCCTTGTTCTAGCATGGTTTTGGCCAAGCTTTGTGAAGCTTTTGTGTATGTTTTAGTGTGCTTTAGCTCTATTTTCAGTTGCTTTGGTCATGCTTAGCATATTTTGTATAGTCTCTTTGCATTCTAGCTTATAGACCTTGAATGTGTGATGTCATGAGCATGCTTTGCTTGCTTTAATTGGTTGGTTTGGCACCTCCATTTTATGCAATTTCAGAGTTTGGTATGTTTTCCATATGTCCATGATCATCTCTTTTAAGTGTGCTTAAAAGTTGCCTTTTGATGCTTAGGAATTGGACCATATATGCATGCATGCTTGTATGTGCATTTGGCCCTATCTCCATAGTTTATGGCCACTGTTTTAGGCTTGTTTGAGGGCTGCCTAAATTAGTTTAAGTCTATCCTTCATGTGTTATAGCATGCTTTCCTTGTGCATTGTTGCATACTTGGCCTATTACATGTTATTGCTTGCTTGAAATCATGATGCATTTGGCATGTATTTCATTGGTTAAGTTGCTTTGCATTGATCCTATGCTTAGTCCACCTTACATGTTGTTATATGTTTGCCACTAGCATAGTTGTCACATACCTTGCATGCTCATTTTGCATCTTTAGCCTCCATATCTAGGTTACATTCCATTTGCATGCATGCTTCACCTCTTGAGTTGAGTATGATAGAGGTAGAGCCCCTTTGTTTGATTATGTGCATTGTATTCCATATGAAAATGCACAACTTGGTTCCTTGGGCCATCACGCATTGAAATGCGCGATTAGTGGTCCGAGAATCGAGAACCATGTCTCTTTGAGTCATAAACATGATAAGGGATGTGGTGGTGCACACATCTGCTTGAAATGCATTGCCATGCCAAGTTTTGCCCTCTACTGCTGTCAAAAACAGATTCTGCAGGAAGATTTGGCCGGCCGGCCATCTCTAGTGTCGACCGGCCATTCATCAATGGCCGATAGCTTGAACAAGTGGCCGGTGATCATTTCCTTTGGCCGATGACCAATTCCATTAGCCGGTGGTGTTCCACAGCACTCAGAGAAGCAACCCTGGGACTTGTACAGTTTTCAGAGGAGGATAACAGTCAAAGCAGAGGCAACTTGTGCATGGCAGTGGCTTTCCGAGCGGAGTCGAACACGCATTGCATTGGGCCCTCTTCCCGAGGCTGTTTATTGCTTTCTTAGATTAATTAATTTGATAACTAGTTTAATTGGTCTGTAATATTTAATTAGCTTGTAGGTTAGTTAATTGTATTATTCTTTCGGTCCCTCCGAGCGAGGGCAAATTTGTAATAAGTGTGGGTGCGTGTGTGCATGTCTTCCAACCCTCGCTTCTTTCTCTCTTTTACTTACCTGCTTTTGATGGTTAGTATTAGGGCATATTTAATTTAGCATACCTCATGCTATGCATGAGTGCATCATTCATCAGTATTGCATGCACCGGGCTCGGCGCATCATACTAACTGCATAATTATTTCAAATCCAACTTGAATACATGCTATTTGTGCATTCCACATGCCATCCTAGGATTAGCCGAGCCTATCCTAATTGAATTCTGTGTGCGTCGCATTAGGCACTTAACATGGACTTGGATCATACATTGATTGCTAAAGAGTTCTTTGTTTTGGCATGGAGTACACTGTAAGTGTTTTGTGCTTTAGCATCTCGCATGAGGGTGAATGTTAAACATGACAGCATACTTACCATGAGGCTAGCTGCTTATGTGATATAACTGCCTGAATGCCTGTGGATGGAGGTTGAATTACCTAAATTGGAATAATGCACTAAAACTGTGAGTTGTAAGCCCACTAGATAATGGCAAAGCCATCTTTTCTAAAGCCCACTTGTGGGTGGCAAAACCTGCATTTTAGCCTACTTGCGAGTAGCAAACCATTTTCAAAACAAACATGCAATGTTTTATTCCAATTTAGGCGATTTGGTCTATACTTGTTTGCTGTGCGCATAACATAGTAATTCTAGGCTAATAACCGGAATAGGAACACATAATGCTTTCAAAACAAGACATCATGGTTAGTAGAGGCCGATCTTCGGATCGAGCGAGCGGGGGTGCTCATAGCTGACCTTTCCCAATCGTACCCAAGTTCCCGAGCCGAGGCAACTTTGGTGATGACGGACACGTGGCCTTTGGCACCGAGTCAGGGTTTCCTAAATTTCCTAAAATAAAATATTTAGGTGGCGACTCTGTATCTGGCAAAGCAGTCCATGTTTGGCACTTCTTTACAAAAAAATCTGTTTTCTCAAAACGATTTGCCAGATTTGGACTCTTTGGTTCAGATTAAGAACCGTGACAATTCGAGAGTCCGAACTGTAGTGAACCCAATATGAACAGAACGGGACTCATCCTCCCGGGGCGTTCGGGGATGTCTACAGACACCCCTCTTCCTTTGTGTCTCATTTGCTTGTGTTTAAGGCTTATAAAGGTAACATGCTTGCTTAGCTTTATTTGGCTTTATTTCAGTGGGTATTTGGTGTTAGTTTATCATATTATACCTCTGTTTTTGGTCGGATTGATAGCCTATTGCATGCATCATGCACTTGCTTTGTAATCCCCTCTATTGTCATAACATATAGCATGCATTTAGACCATCATACTTGAATGTTTTAGCTTGAATTCATGAAGCTTTTAGCCATGTTGTGTCATGATTAAGCTCTGTTTGTTGTTGATTTGGTCATGTTTGCCATGCTTTGTATAGCCACCATGCATTTTAGCTTGTTAGCTTTGGGTGTATGAGTCATGAGCATGCTTTATTTGGGCTATTTCAGTGATTTGGAATCACTTATGATGCTATTTCAGTCCATGTTCCATGCTTGTATGCTTGCGTTTGCCATCCTTTCAATGTTTTAAAGAGTTGTTGTTTTATGCTTTGAAAAGGGGTCATTGTGCATGCCTCTTTGTTTAAGCCTTTGGGCTGCCATATCAGTGGATTTTGGGACTCATTTTGGCATATTATAGCTCTGTTTTCATTGCCTAACCCATGCCATGTTTGGTTGAGGTGGTTGTAGTGGAATACTCTCTTTGTAGTCTTGAATGCCCTTTTGGTGCCTATTTCTTAGCATGTTTTGGTCATGTTCCATGCATGTCCTAGCCTTATTTTGGTCTGCCCTAGGACTGATTTAAGTCATTTTGGTTCTTTGAGGCTTGGTTGGTATGACCATAGATTGACCCCCTTTTGTTAGCCTCAAGTTTTGGCCTTCATTGCATGCCTTATTGACATGGCTTGGTTGATTTGGCATCATCCTTTACACATTTTCAGAGCTTAGCATGCATGTCATTTGTCTACATTTGTCTCTTTTAAATGTGTTTAAAAAGTTCCCCTTTCCATGCTCAAGTGATAGGCTAGTTAGCACGCATGTTTGCTTTGCATTTTGGTGCCTTCATCCATCACTTTTGGCCACTGTTTTGGGGCATGGCTGAGGTCTCCCATTCCGGTTTAAGCCCATCCTTGTATATAGTTGCATGTTTGACATGTTGCATCTTGTTACATGCTTGCTAGTATACACTTTGTTACATGCTTGTGCAAGTTACATTGAGTAGGCAGACTCATGTTGCGTTACATTATTTGCATACTTGCATTATATCATGTTTGCATGTTTAGTATATTGCATGATGCTTAGCTTGTTGCATTACATAATATTGTTGTATACTTGGCATGTTCATGTTACATTGGCATTAACTTGCATGCTTAGGTAGCATTAGATTTCATTGAGTTAACATGCTCATGTTGCGTTGCATTGGTTGCATGCTTTGCATTATATATGGCATGCATACATTACATTATGTTTGGCTTGGGGTGTCAAACCAAACATGAGGAATGAGGGATGTTCGTACTCAAAGTGATGAAACGCGCCTCGATCCTCGGTCGCCGACATTCTTGATCTCAACATGATAGAGCGTGTAGCATTCATTTGTTTTGTTGCATCCATTTTATATTAATATGCACACTTGGCTCCTTTGGCCATCATGCGTTGAAATGCGTGATTAGTGGCCCGAGGGTTGAGAGCCATAGTCCTTTGAGTTCATAGCATGATAGGGAGGGTGATCGTGCATACATTTGGCTTGCAAATTCCACGCCATGCACTGTCTGTCCTCTGTTGCAGCAAAACCAGTATTCTGCAGGAAGAAATGGCCGGTCGGCAACTTTCAGTGCTGGCCGACCACAAAAGTCCAGCCGATGGACCAACTTCTGGTCGGTGACCGTATTTCCATAGCTGGTGGTCCGGTATCTTGGCCGGTGATATCCCATAATGATAAGGGAGTAATTCAGAAGCATCCCAAGAATTTTCACAATTATCAGAGGTACAGAACAGTGTAAACAGAGGCAACAGAGGCATGGCAATGGGTTTCCGAGCAAAGCAAATCGAGCATGCATCATCCAATCATTTCGAGGCGGAGCTGCGGCGGCCTTTTGAAATTCATACTTAGTTTATTTTGTAATTAATTTGTTAATTAATTAAGGGTCTGTAATAATTAATTAGCTAGAGTAGTTAATTATTTATTGGGTTTGTATTATTCTTTCGGACCCTCCGTCGAGAGGGCGAATTTGTAATAAGTGTGCGTGCGTGTGTGAATGTCTTCCAACCCCACGTCTTTCTCCCTTTTATTTACTAGCTTTTGATGGTTAGTTTAGGGCATGTTTCAAATTAGCATACTTATGCTCGCATGTTTGCATCATTCATCTGTTTTGCATGCACCGGGCTCGGCGCATCATGCTAACTGCATTGTGTTTCAATTCCAACTTGAATACATGTATCGAGTTGCCACATTTCACATACCATTCTTAGAATAGCCGAGCCTATTTTAGTTGCATTTTGCATGTGTTGCATTAGCCATCTTAACATGAACTAGGATCATGCATAATTCCTAACTAGTTTATTATTTTGGCTCGGAGTACTAGGTAAGCTTTTTATGCTTTAGCATCTTGCATGAGTGTGAGTGTTGCCATGATAGCATGCTTGCCATGATGCTATCTGCTTACGTGATATAACTGCCTGAATGCTTGTGGGTGAAGGTTGGGTTGCTTGAATTAGAATAATTCGTCGAAACCCGTGTTTAGCCTACTTGCGAGTAGCAAACTTCAAACCAGTTTAAAAAACAAACGGATATGCGATGCTTTGTTCCAACTTGGGCAATCTAGTCTATACTTGTATGCTGTGCGTATCACATAGTAATTTTAGGCTAACTTTGGTGATGACGGACGCGTGGCCTTAGGCACGAGTCAGGGTTTCCTAAATTCCCGCAAAACAAAAATATTTAGGTAGCAACTCTGTATCTGGCAAAACAGTCCATGTTTGGCACTTCTTTCTAAAAATCTATTTTCCAAAACGATTTGCCAGACTTGGACTCTTTGGTGATTTATCAATCTTGCATTGTACTTTGCGAGATTAGATTCAGAACCGTGACATCGAGTCCGAACTGTAGTGAGCCCAATGAACAAAACGGGATTCCCTCCCAGGACGTTCAGGGACGTCTACAGTTTCTGGCGACTCCGCTAGGGAGTTAGAGAACTTGACTCGAACTCATGATATCTTGGTTTGACTACACTTATGTGATTCTTTGCATTGCATTTGCATTGGTGCGCCTGGGACACCGTGTTTGCCATCTGCTATTCTTGAACGGTTTGCCGGAGGCTCGCTTTGAGAAGCGTGCCGTAAGGCTGACTGGTTACGGGCTCTGCCACGATGGGAACACAAACCCCGATTTTACCGGGGCACCATTTTTGACCGTTCGACCTAGTGCATATCGAAATCCGTAGTGACCATTCCAAGCTAGGACAGGTTGCTTACCCGATTATAGGTTGTTTGAAACCGCTGTGTGCGTAGTGAAACCCTAGCTCCTGACAAAATAGGACAGGGAAAACCTTATCCCAACATAGGGGTGTTTTGGCTCTCACTTGTTTGCTATGTGCTTTTAGAGTGTGTCTCTACAGGAACGCACGTATCAGTTTACAAGTTTGGGTATCAGGCCTGAGGGCACCAGTATCGGTATTTTGGGAATCAGTCATCTGCGGGTATCAGATTCAGATTTGGGGGTAGTAATTTGGAAACATTGATCAGTGTTTGAGAATAGTGTATTCAGCTTGTCAACTGCATGTTGTTATACCCAACTGTGTGTTGTGTTTATTCAAGCCATTATGCTGTCCGTTTTCTGGTTGTTTATTTCCTTATTATTGCTTTATTCATCTTTTTGCTAGGTAGTTTAGCACAATTGCTTCCGACCAAGCAGATATTCCCCAAGCACTCTGGACTAGAGGTCGTCGACTCCATCGATCTGAGGATCTGATAGACGGACATCCAGTGTTCTATTCCTTACCCCCAGTTGTCTGGCGGAGATTGAAAAAACGCAGTGTATCGATATCGAGATTGCCAGATCAGTGGTCTTTGAACAGTCGGGTTGAGATTTCCCAATCCAATACAGAGGTAGATATACCGGGAGTTCAGTCAGAATAGGGCAGTATGGCAGGAATGGAAGAAATGGTGCGTCAGCTCCAGGAGAGCATAAAAGCCATACAGGAGGACGCTTTTCGTCAACCAAAATTTGCCAAACAGCAAGCCGTTGTCATGGCCCAACAGGCAGAGCTAATTACCCGACTACAACAGCAAACCGGAGTAACCGCTTCACACTAGGCTCTTCCCCCACCAAGAGTCCCAATACCTGAAGAGACGGCGAATGTCCAGAATGCCCAAGCGGATACAAACATCCCAACGGGGCCGGCTCCGCCCCCGATTCTACCTCAACTATCCAAGGCACCCACTCCTATCAATCAACCGGATTCTCCCTTCGAATTTGAGGTGGACCCCACGACATTAAAAGTAAGCAAGCTTGAAAAGCTGTTCAAGAAATCTCAAGGTGTCAAGACCATTCTAGATATCGAAGAAGGGTACACTGATACAACTGTGACGCTGCCGGACAGGTTTAAGATGCCACATATTGACCGCTGTGATGGGTCCGGGGATCCCATGGTGCATTTACGGCTGTTTTCAAACATATTAAGGCCGATGGGCCTCACCAGACTACAGAAGCTTTCTTTATTTGGCTGGACCCTGTCGGGTGTGGCGGCCATCTGGTACGCAAAATTGGAAGACAATGTTAAGAGGAATTGGGATGAGATGGCCAAGGCTTTTTTCACTCAATACTCCTATAATACACAGATCGAGATCACAACCCGTGATCTCGAGACGACTAGACAGGAGCCTATGGAGAGTTTTTCTGACTTCGTAACCCGGTGAAGGGCCAAGGCCTCAATGATGACCACTAGGCACACTGACAACGATCAAATTCGGATGATTGTGCGCAATCTCCAGCCCAAGCTTATGCAGAAAATGATTGTTCTCCCCTTCCCCACCTTTTCAGATTTACATGAGATGGGAGTACAAATTGAGGATACTATGAAACAAGGTCTGATTGACCAAGACAGAGAACAACCCAGAAGAACCTTCAACCACAACAACAATACAGGCACAAGCAACACCACAACTGCCAGAGCTTCAGAAGTAAGCATGGTCGCCACCACTCCCCCAAGAACCCTTGCGGCTACACCATTCTCTGGCCCGTCCGGTAGTAGCTTGCAAGCAGCCAGATATGCACCCAAGAGCCAAAGAGCTTTCAACCCACTATATATGCCTCTGTCCAAAGCTTTGGGGGTTTTAATCAGAAAAGGGCACTTGAAGCCCCTGGAGCCGCAGCCATTGCCAGAAAAACTTCCCTCCTTCCATAACTCGGCGAAGTACTACGTGTTTCACCAACAGCACGATCATGATACCGACCAATGCTATAGATTACGTCATGAGATTCAGGATCTCATAGACAACAGGGTGATCGTGCCTTCAGAGAAACCGAACGTCACAACCAATCCTCTCCCACCACACAACCAAGCTCCACCTCCCAAATGCATCAACTTTATCCAGACCGGGGTCATGTCATACGACCCCAGCATATATATCACCCCATCTCACCTACCCAAGCTGGAGGTGTTCCTTCCTGACAACACTGACTTGTGCATGTTGGACATCTCCCGAATCCAACCCGAACCAATGGTGGTGGCTGTTGAAGACAGAATAGAGATGATTTCGGAGGAAAGTGGTACAGTGGATTTAGGGACTGAGAAATTGAGGAGCTTTGCTAAGGAGGGGTACAACCCGAGTGGCTACATTGCGTCAACGAGGCAAATTAGGCCAAATGTGGAATTGTCGGTAGGGGCAGAAATTTGTGTACTACAAGGGGATGGACTTGATCAGAGGATAGAGGACTTAGCAGTTTTGGAAGGGGACATTGCTGACCTCCAGATTTTCAACAAACAAGATCCGGGGGACATGACGGTCAACTGGTTTGATTTTGAAGAGTCAACAGAGGTCAGAGGGTGTCTTGATGACCAACCATATATTGTTGAAGAATCTCAGTTGGAAAAAGGCCCATCGGGGGCAAGAACATCAATTGTGGTTGGAAAGGCCGGGGATCAGAATACATCGCTGGAGAGCGCCGGTGCCAAGAATTTCACTCAGGATTTGGGCATTTTGAATACAGGAGACTTTGAATAGCAGGCTGCATTGACGTAACTAGAACAGAAAGGAATTGAAGACTTTGAGAGAGCCAGAAAAGCCAAGGCCCCTGTGGGGACTGAACCTGTTGTGTACACAAAGATAGAGCGTGCTGCGAGCACCGGGATGGAAAACACTGCGAATATAGGGATAGTTACAACGGAGCCGGACAGGTGTCTGTTAGCTGCCGATGGAATGTGGTGGGAGGATGATGATCTATGTCTTGCCCACACAGATGAGGATTGGGAGAGTAACCAGCTGGATGATTCCTGGTACATTGGTGAAGTTGACCATATGACTAGGAGTGGGCGGTATTTCAAGCCCCCATACCTAGAACAACCAGAGGTGTCCGGAAAGGACAAGGAGGCGGAGAAGCAGAAGGAGAGGCTACTTGAAGATGAGGTTGTGCTGAAACAGTTGAAAAAGATACAAGCAGACATCTCCATCTGGGGACTACTTATGGCTTCACGTGTTCATAGATAGGCCGTCCTTTCAGCCATGGACAAAGTGAAACTCTCAATAGACACCACGCCTGAACATCTAGTGGGATTGGTTTTTCCGGGAGGGGCTTCCCCGATGTTGACCTTTTCCGACAAGGAACTGCCGCCTGAGGGCGCGAATCACAACAAACCGCTCTACATCTCTGTGGAATGTAGAAGCAAATGGATACCGGTGGTTCTTGTCGACACAGGATCCGCTATTAATGTGTGCCCGTCAAGGACGGCATATGTAATCAGGTTGAAGCCCGCAGACTTTGTGCCAATAACCCAGGTGATAAGGGCGTATGATAACACAAGCAGAGAAGTGATGGGGACTGTGAAAATTCAGACCCAAGTTGGTCCAAGACAGCATGAGATTGACTTTCATGTCTTGGACGTTCCCGCAACCTTTAACCTACTTTTGGGACAGTTGTGGCTGCACCAGGTAAAGGAAGTCTCTTCCACCTTGCACCATATGTTGAAATACCCCTACGGGAAGGGGGTGGCTATTGTTTTCGGGAATTCGTTAATCCATCCGCTGTCGGAAGTGTCTACACCAGTTTTGGAAATCGAGCATGGCATGGAGGATGTGTTCCTATCGGGTTTTACCCTAGCCGAGGCTCGAGTTGTACAGAACGTCTTAGTTGCCAAGGAGGGGGTGTATGTCAGCGCTCAATCAGTGTACCTCATGAACAAACTCCAGCACATCCCTAGGATGGGACACGGAAGAAGTGGCCGAAAGGGCATCGCAGCATCGGCCGAAGTGCCGAACAACCCACATACCTTTGGTTTGGGTTATCTGCCCACCAAGGAGGACTGGGTAAGGAAAGGCAAGGAGATGGCTGGGAGAGCCAGAGCGAAGCAGGCAGGGAAGCCTTTTGAGTTGATGCACTGACCCATCCAGGGTACCTTAAATGGACGCTTCGATAGGGAGGGGGAGGACTTTCCATTTTGTGGCTTCCCAGAGCCATGGCTGAATGTCGAAAAGAGACACCTGCCGGGATTTGAGATCTTCTTCGACTTGCAGTTATCAGGGGATGATGTCGCCGAGGAGCAGATAGACCCATCAGTTGAGGTTGAGCAGAATGAGAAAGTGGATTCTGAGAGCGCCGAATTTGAAATGGGGGTAGCACTGGCTTGTCTACTTTCAGATCCTCCGATCGTACAAAGTGCTTGGGGGATAACTTCTCGGTGTCCATGATCGGGAATGGAACGGCTGCGAGCCCACCTACAAACATTTTGGATGCATTCATCGCACCCTCTCTCATCTGGCAGTACGAGGAAGGATTTTTATCAAGCAGCACTGGGTCAGGTAGTGAGCCAGAATCTGATTCCATCGAATCTTTGGAGTCGGAATCAGGTTCCAGCTCGTCTGAGTCTGAGTCCGAGTTTGGTAATCTTGGGGGTGATAAGCCGGATACCACAGTCCTGTCCAAGTTGTCTTTTTCTTTCTCTTTTGAGTCTGTTGTAACAGAGGAATTGGACGAATTGGATATGCTTAATGAGAATGGAATAGCTGTGGTTTCTGAGTACTTTTCTGTGCCTTTGATTTATTGTATTAATCAGGACTTTCAAAATTTGATGAAAATGACGAGGAAGAAATTCCTCCGGTTTTACAACGTCTAATTGATCAAGAGCAGGAGAGATTTGTTAAACCCTTGGTTGAAGAAATCACTACAGTTAATGTGGGTATTGAGGAGGACCCGTAGCTGGTCCAGATCGGGTCCACGTTGTCTTCAGAGGAACGTGAGCGCTTAGTCGCTTTATTAAAAGATTTCAAAGATGTTTTCGCATGGTCCTATGAAGACATGCCTGGAATCGATCCTGAGATTGTACAGCACGGGATCCCTCTTGACCTAGAGGCCCGACCCGTTAAACAGAAACTTAGAAGGATCCGCCCAGACTGGGCCCTCAAGATTAAAGAACAGGTCACCAAGCAAATTGACGCAGGGTTCCTACTGGTATCTGAATACCCAACTTGGTTGGCCAACATCGTTCCAGTGCCGAAGAAGGATGGCAGGATCCGGGTATGCGTGGATTTCAAGGATTTGAACAGAGCCAATTCGAAGGACGACTTTCCCTTGCCACATATTGATGAGTTAGTGGATTTCACAGCGGGGCATGCTTTGTTTTCGTTCATGGATGGATTCTCGGGCTATAATCAGATAGTGATGACACTTGAAAACCGGGAGAAGACTGCTTTCACCACCCTGTGGGGGACTTACTGTTACAGGGTGATGCCATTTGGGTTGAAGAATACTAGAGCTACATATCAATGGGCCGCGACCACAATATTGCAGGATATGATCCACAAAGAGGTTGAGGTGTATGTGGACAACATGATTGTCAAATCCAAAGAAAGAGAGGGCCATAACACCGCCTTGCAAAAGTTCTTCCAAAGGATCAGAGAATTTCGGTTGCGGCTGAATCCTCAGAAGTGTACGTTCGGTGTTACAGCAGGGAAAATGCTGGGGTTTCTGATTACACAGAGAGGTATCGAAGTCAACCCTTCCAAAATCAAGGCCATCTTAGAAATGCCACCACCAAGGACTGAAAAGGAGGCGCGAGGCTTTCTGGGTAAAGTGCAATTCATAAGACGGTTTATCTCAAAATTAACCTTGACTTGTGAACCACTTTTTGGTCTCCTGAAGAAAGGAAAGAAGTTCCAGTGGGACGACCGATGCCAAGCTGCTTTTGAACAGATCAAGGAATACTTATAGAACCCATCTGTGTTGTCACCGCCTGAGCCGGGGAAACCATTGATTTTGTATCTTTCAGTAACTGAGACTACAATGGGCTGCATGCTCGCACAAGAGTTTGAGGACAAGGTAGAAAGGGCTATCTACTATCTGAGCAAGAAGATGTTAGAGTATGAAACCCGCTACACACCGTTGGAAAAGGCTTGCTTAGCTTTGGTATGGGCTACCAGGAAGCTGCGGCACTACCTGTTAGCTCACTCTGTAATGTTGGTTTCAAGATTAGATCCCATCAAATATCTCTTCGAGAAACTGGCACTTATGGATAGGCTAGGTCGTTGGTTGTTTTTGCTTTCCGAATTCGATCTGAAATATGTGACGCACAAGTCAGTCAAGGGAAGAGCAGTAGTGGAGTTCTTAGCTGATCATCCAGTGGAAGGAGGTGAAGTAGTTGAGTACTTATTCCCAGATGAGTCCATTTTGCATATCGAAGACAAAACTTGGACGATGTACTTTGACGGAGCGTCAAATCAATACGGGTATGGGATAAGAGTGTTGCTAATAGCACCCGACAATTCCTGTATCCCTCTAGCCTTCAAACTCCGGTTCAAAGTCTCGAACAACGAAGCAGAATATGAAGCATACATTGCTGGCTTAGAAGCAGCCTTGGAACTAGGGGCAAAATGGTTGGACGTCATCGGGGACTCGAACCTTGTTGTGTCTCAAGCGAAAGGAGATTGGAAAGTCAAAGAAGAAAAGATGATAATATATCACCAGACCTTGGACTTATTAATTCCTCGGTTTGAGAAACTAAACTTTGCTCATCTACTAAGAGAAAACAACAGGTTCGCAGATTCACTAGCAACTCTATCTTCTATGATAGACATCCCTTTTGGAGTCCGGATGTGTCCGATCATCATTGACCAGAAATTTGTGCCGGCTTATGAATCGATTGCTGTTATAGATGAGGTTCAAGATGAGAACCCCTGGTACTACGATGTCTGGAACTTCTTGGAAAAAGAGGCGTATCCACCAGGGGCAAATGCCAAGGATAAAAGGCAATCAGAAGAATGGCCGTTCAATTCATCATCTGCGGGGGTAAATAGTACAAGAGAGGTCATCTGGGAATGCATAAATTGTGCGTTGATGTCGAAGAATCGAAGCGCTTAATGGGGGCCATCCATGGAGGAGAGTGCGGAGCGCATATGAACGTGGTAATGTTAGCTCGGAAGATCCTCGGACAGGGTTACTACTGGTCTACCATGGAGGAGGATTGTATCGGCTTTGTTCGGCGATGCCACAAATGTCAGATCCATGCAAACCGCATGAACATCCCGCCATCGAAGCTGTACAATTTGACTTCGCCATGGCCATTTTCAGTTTAGGGAATCAATGTGATCGGGGTTGTCACTCCGAAGGGGTCTAATGGGCATGAGTTCATTTTGGTCGCAATAGACTACTTCACAAAGTGGGTTGAGGCCCAATCTTATGCAGCGTTGAAGGCTTCACATGTCGCGAAGTTTATCAGGAACAATATCATCTGTCGTTATGGGGTCCCGAACGAAGTTATCTCAGATAATGGTTCCCACTTCAAGAAAGAAGTGATTGACTTGTTGGAGAAATACAACGTGGCTTTTCACAAGTCGTCTACATATCGGCTGCAGAACAATGGAGCAGTCGAGGCTGCCAACAAGAACATCAAGCGTATTTTACAGAAGATGGTGGAAACCTACTGGGACTGGCCAGATAAGCTGTCATTTGCTTTGTGGGGCTACCGGACTTCAATTAGAACATCTACTGGAGCGACTCCGTATTCGTTGGTTTATGGGATAAAGGCCGTTCTACCTATCGAAATTGAGGTTCCGTCATTACGAGTATTGGCTGAGTGTCAGATAGCCGAAGTAGATTGGCAGCAGAGCAGATTTGAAGAACTCATGCTCTTTGATGAAAGAAGACTGAAAGCACTGTACCATGTTCAAGGTTATTAGCGCAAAATTGCCAGGGCTTTCAACAAGAAGGTTAAGTCTCGAAATTTGAAAAAATGAGATTTGGTGCTCAAAGACAACTGAGCCCCCATCCATGACCCTAGGGGCAAGTTCAGACCCAATTGGACTGGTCCCTACATCATTAAGTCTATTTGGTCGGGAGGAGCTGTCGTTCTGATGGACATAGATGGCCTAGAGTTCGCACAACCGATCAATATGGACAAGTTGAAGAAATATTACCCTTGAGAGGCTCGCTAGGCCGAAAACCCGAAAGGGCGATCTAGGCAAAAGTTAGAGCATAAAAAATTTTGAAATTATAAAAACTGAGCTCGCAATGTTGAAATCCCGCAAAGGGCGGCCTTGACAAAAGTTAGAGCGTAAAAGGTGAGGGTCAATACACGAGTGAACTTGAGCCGAACTACGTAAGGCTTGATTCCCATCTTTGGGATACGTAGGCAACTTCTTCCTGAAGTCCAGCCATAAACTTTCCGCCAATCAACTTTGTCCATTTGATCATCTCGGTCATCTTTGTCTATTCAGCATTCAAAAGCTCGGTCGTGGTCTCCAGTACAGTGCTATTCAGACTAGGGGCAACTTTCCAGTTATTGGGATCCGGGTTTGTGCATCTCAGTGACAGATCTCAGGCGTGTCTAGTTCTGATCCATATCGAAAATGGTTTTGAAAAGTTTTAATAAAAGTTGATTTTGCTCAAATTAATCTTTTACAACTTAGACCATTTTTGGACCAAACGGAAAATTTTCAATACCCGCAACCTTCAATTTTATTGATTTCAATACAGAGTTCTCCTGCTCTTGCATACAAATTGAAGTTGTTTTTCATTACATTCATAAAGAAAACTTGAAAGTTCTGATTAAAGCAAATAAATCAGGGGCATAGTCAGGTGTTTCTGCGTCCCCTCCCAAAGCTAGTCGAAGCTTCTGATGCCAAGGTGGGCCCAATCTGCGCCTCTTCATTAAGCCAATCTATGCACTCATCAGACAAAGTGCAACTGAAAGTGGGAGCGGGGACCAGGAGCTCTCTAGTCTGCCATGCTGTCACATACCGAGCAAGTTGTGCGCCTCGGACTGGAAATGCAGCAGGGTATTCTATCCCCTCCACTGGGAAAATTTGATCATGGCCGAACTGGCGTTGGAACCGGAAATAAAAGTAGAACACGCAGTGTGTCAAGCCAATCAACTGAATCCCGGTCTGCCGGGACATGCTGTAGCTCATTTCTGATAAATTGAGCCAAGGGCACCGCCAAGCAATGCGATCTGCGGACAAATTGCACATCTAGTCGAACCACCATCCCTCATCAAGGGCATCGACTAGGAGACATCGAAAGAAGTATCCGCGAGCTGAGTATGTTGGGCAAGAGTCCACAACCTGCAATTTGTCCATCAACCATACCTGGGGAGGGATGAAAAATGAGAGATTAAAAAATAGAGAGGTGTATGTTGAGAAGAAAAAAGTGAGAAAGGGTTTTGAGAGAAAAATCGAGCTTGAGGGTCGAGTGATGTGAGCAATATATATGCGAGGAAGGGTGGGAACATTACCTGCAGCAGTAGTGGACTCCCCGCAAATCTGGTCATCTCCCGGCGATGGAAAGCATCCAAGCCCATCAATGTCTCGGCCAATGACATGGCAATGCAGCTTTTGCCTTCCCTTAAGCCTTGGGCAACCTCGATCAATCGGACACTAGATCCTCCAGAGCCTGAGGCAAGCAAGAAATGAGACAGCATGCACAAACAAAGGGCATGTCGCCGAAAGCCTTGCCGATGATGGTCACCGCGGTCACCGGCATCGGAAAACCGACATATCAAACTCGAAATATCCAGCATTCCGTCACAAATCAAAGATCGAGTGTCGTGCATAGTGAGCCCACACATTCGACTCAAGGCTTGGACGTGGCCGAAGCGGAGCTGGGGTAAGATTTCTTCGTTGCACTCGGATTCCATCAAAACTTGGAAGTCTTCAAAGGTAGGACACACCTATTGCCCGCCAAAGCTAAAGATATGAGTTATCGGATTCCAAAACCTTGCCGCGGCATGGAGAAACGGAAAGTGCAGTGGAGTGTGACTCAGCGTAAATAGTGCATTTACGCCAAAGCCTCGAAAATTCAACTAGTGATTGACGCCACTTCCAATGCCTTCTGATGATGTTTTTACGAACTAACACCTGTTACTTCGTCTTGTTTATTGAGTTGTTGTACATCTGCTTATCGAGTTGTATTTTACGTCCTTTAAGTCTTTGCTTTGCTTATCGAGTTGTATTTACAGTTGGTTAACTTATCGAGCTCTTTGTTTTGATTATCGAGTTGTTTTTGTCCTTACTCGGTTCACTACCTGATTATTACGAGGCAAGTGCTTACTTTTCAAACAAAGGTTCAAATTTCATTTACATTGTAATGTAATGTGGTGCGATGCGATGCGATGCATGCGATACAACACTTTTTGAACAAAATAGCTGCTTCATTTCCATCATGTCTTTTGCAAAAAGCACATAGTTTTGAGAAAGTAAAACCTGCTTGAGGTAGTGCAATGTGTTTAAACTACCTATAAAAAAAAGAAAGAATAAAGCGAAAAGGGGGATAGGGCAGCAGAGTGTCTGGATTAATACCGGTGGCCTCCGCTTTGTGGTCGATACACCTCCCACGCCCTTGTTCGGGTCAATCATGTGGTTTGGCACCTTTATTACTCAGGACAGTGCAAGAAAGCGCACTTTTTGAACCTTAATAGACCTTTGTGTTGACCTCGAGCCGTGTCTTCTATGAGCGATGCTCGGTGTGTGCGGGGAGTATCCTTTCTTGTATCTTTTTTGTATCTTGCGAATTCTATAAATTGCTTCAATTCTATTGTATTACATTGCTTCGTTTTGGCTTTAATAAAGCACGCTCGTTACATGTCTTGCGTTGAACGGTGCCTCATCTTATTTTGAAGTTGCATCTCAACATCACGAATAACATGCCTTCACCATGCTTCAGTTGAATATGTGCCTTTCGCCCTTTTCGCATTGTTACACACAATGCATGCGTTTTCGCGTATGCTTTACTTACATGTGTTTATGCACCTTTCTCTCCTTTTCGCATTGTTACACACATTGCATGCGTTTTCGCGTGTGCATTACTTACATGTGTTCATGCATTTTTCAGGAGGTTACACATTGCTTGCGTTAGCGCGCTCGCTTTACTTACATGTGTTCATTCCTGCTATACACATTGCATACGTTTCCGCATGTGCTTTACTTACATGTGTATATTTGTTTTGCTTTACACATTGCATGCGTTTCCACATGTGCTTTACTTACATGTGTTCATGCATTTTTCAGGAGGTTACACATTGCTTGTGTTAGCACGCTCGCTTTACTTACATGTGTATATTTGTTTTGCTTTACACATTGCATGCGTTTCCACGTGTGCTTGACTTACATGTGTTCATGCATATTTTTAGGAGGTTACACATTGCTTGCGTTAGCGCGCATGCTTTACTTACATGTATTCATGCATATTTTCAGGAGGTTACACATTGCTTGCGTTAGCGCGCATGCTTTACTTATATGTGTTCATTCCTGCTATACACATTGCATGCGTTTCCGCGCGTGTTTTACTTACATGTGTATACTTATCACTTGCCTGACACATTGTACATGTTGTCGCATGTGCTTTACTTGCATGTGTACATTTTATTCTTTGCTTTACACATTGCATGCGTTTCCGCGTGTGCTTTACTTACATGTGTACATTTCATTCTTGCTTCACACATTGTACACGTTGTCGCGTGCACTTTACTTATATGTGTTTGTGCCTTCATAGCATTGTTATGCTTGTTTCAAATCACATTGTTATGCACACACTCGGGTTGCGTTGTTATGCACCCCTTCCACCCGCATTGTCATGCACCCTCTCATTCGCGTTGTCACGCACTTTTCACTTGCGTTGCTATGCATGTATCTAACGATATTGTACCTGTTAAGTTCTCTTTCTTTTTCAGTCATGATATTGTATGTATGGTTCATTTGAGGCTGGCACGACCAGATGAACTGGACAGGAACGATATTGTATGTAAGGTTCATTTGAAGTTGGCACGACCAGACTAACCGCACAGATATTGTATTCTCCGCGCCAAACGTAGCGAGAATTACATAATTCTCTTACATCCTTTCTGCATTGTAATGTAGTTTGGTCTTTGGCTTGCTTAAAACTGTTGCATTTGTTGTATGTATTTGCTTCGTTACAGCTCTCTTTGCATGATCATAAGTTATGTTTGGCACCATGCATTGTTCTTGCATTTTGCCCCTGCCTTCGGGCACATATCTTGCTATCTTGCATGCTTGTCCAAGTCTTCAGCCTTGTCAAAAATGGGTCGTCTCTGGACTTTGACATTCACTCCCGCCATTATTATGACTTTCGAGTTCTATCAAAGAGGGGCAACTGTAGACACTCCATTTTTGACTATCCTCAAGACTTGGACCTCACCATTTGAACACTAGGTGATCATCCAATGTTCATGTTCGTCTTGAGTTCTCAGAGGTTTCGGTCGTGCGCCTTGCCTCAAGACCTCTCGACTTGTTTGTTTTGTGCTTGGTTGTACACCAAACACTAGTGTTTTTGCTTCTGAGGCCAAGGAATGGCTTGTTGACCATCCCCACACCTCATCGGCCTTGGCTTGAGGCCACCGGCTCTGTTTTCTTGCTACCGGCCAAATATTTTGGTCGGTCGGCAATGTTTTTGGTCGGCCGGCCATTTTTTTTGGTCAATGGGCCATATTTTCCAGCTGACCCCTTTCCATCTGCTTTTGGCAGATATTTTGTGCCAACTGTCACAGCTGACATCCACAATACACCCCCTCCATACACATGTATTGAGGGATTTACTCCCTTATGTTAGCTTCTCCAAGAAGCTTTGGGATTGGAATCCTATAAGAGGAGGCCCTCTCCTCCCTTTTTAGAGGTTGAACAATCTGATACATATGATATACATCACTCTCTCTCTATATCTGTCTCTCTCTCTTGATTTGTGTGTGTAAAAGTGTTCAAAAGGGGTTTTTGTTCTTAGTTTTGCACTAAGACACCTAGTGTTACACCATACTTTGGTTATTGAGGCCTTGGGGGGTTGATTTCAGAGTTTTTGAGTTAGTTTTGATCAAAAGGAGGTGCTGGATTTGGTGTTCTTGAAGTGTTCTTCAAGGGTGAGAACTACCTCTTTTATTCCCCATTTTTCCTTAAGCTTTTAACCTATCTTGCATGCTGTTTTGAGCTTAGTGTATAACTGATAAAAGTTCTATATTTTCATGCTTAAGATGTTTTATTAAGGTCACTTTTGGGTTGGGGGTTGTTTACACCCTCTTAGGCTTTGTTTGGCCTCTTTTTGTGCCTTTCTCTTTGGGCTTTGGAACCCCCATATTTCGACCTTCTCACCACTGAAATCTAGAGGATTTTTAGTGGTGGAGAAGTGGTTTTGAAGTCATGTATAGGGGAGGGACACCCCTCTCCCTTTGTGCCTCATTTGCTTGTGTTTAAGGCTTATAAAGGTAACATGCTTCCGTAGCTTTATTTGGCTTCATTTCAGTGGGTATTTGGTGTTAGTTTATCATATTATACCTCTGTTTTTGGTCGGATTGATAGCCTATTGCATGCATCATGCACTTGCTTTGTAATCCCCTCTATTCTCATAACATGTAGCATGCATTTAGACCATCATACTTGCATGTTTTAGCTTGACTTCATGAAGATTTAAGCCATGTTGTGTCATGTTTAAGCTCTGTTTGTTGTTGATTTGGTCATGTTTGCCATGCTTTGTATAGCCACCATGCATTTTAGCTTGTTAGCTTTGGGTGTATGAGTCATGAGCATGCTTTATTTGGGCTATTTCAGTGATTTGGAATCACTTATCATGCTATTTCAGTCCATGTTCCATGCTTGTATGCTTGCTTTTGCCATCCTTTCAATGTTTTGAAGAGTTGTTGTTTTATGCTTTGAAAAGGGGTCATTGTGCATGCCTCTTTGTTTAAGTCTTTGGGCTGCCATATCAGTGGGTTTTGGGACTCATTTTGGCATATTATAGCTCTGTTTTTCATTGCCTAACCCATGCCATGTTTGGTTGAGGTGGTTGTAGTGGAATACTCTCTTTGTAGTCTTGAATGCCCTTGTTTTGGTGCCTATTTCTTAGCATGTTTTGGTCATGTTCCATACATGTCCTAGCCTTATTTTGGTCTGCCCTAGGACTGATTTAAGTCATTTTGGTTCTTTGAGGCTTGGTTGGTATGACCATAGATTGACCCCCTTTTGTTAGCCTCAAGTTTTGGCCTTCATTGCATGCCTTATTGACATGGCTTGGTTGATTTGGCATCATCCTTTACACATTTTCAGAGCTTAGCATGCATGTCATATGTCTACATTAGTCTCTTTTAAATGTGTTTAAAAAGTTCCCCTTTCCATGCTCAAGTGATAGGCTAGTTAGCACGCATGTTTGCTTTGCATTTTGGTGCCTTCATCTATCACTTTTGGCCACTGTTTTGGGGCATGGCTGAGGTCTCCCATTCCGGTTTAAGCCCATCCTTGTATATAGTTGCATGTTTGACATGTTGCATCTTGTTACATGCTTGCTAGTATACACTTTGTTACATGCTTGTGCAAGTTACATTGAGTAGGCAGACTCATGTTGCGTTACATTATTTGCATACTTGCATTATATCATGTTTGCATGTTTAGTATATTGCATGATGCTTAGCTTGTTGCATTACATAATATTGTTGTATACTTGGCGTGTTCATGTTACATTGGCATTAACTTGCATGCTTAGGTAGCATTAGATTTCATTGAGTTAACATGCTCATGTTGCGTTGCATTGGTTGCATGCTTTGCATTATATATGGCATGCATACATTACATTATGTTTGGCTTGGGGTGTCAAACCAAACATGAGGAATGAGGGATGTTCGTACTCAAAGTGATGAAACGCGCCTCGATCCTCGGTCGCCGACACTCTTGATCTCAACATGATAGAGCGTGTAGCATTCATTTGTTTTGTTGCATTCATTTTATATTAATATGCACACTTGGCTCCTTTGGCCATCATGCGTTGAAATGCGTGATTAGTGGCCCGAGGGTTGAGAGCCATAGTCCTTTGAGTTCATAGCATGATAAGGAGGGTGATCGTGCATACATTTGGCTTGCAAATTCCACGCCATGCACTGTCTGTCCTCTGTTGCAGCAAAACCAGTATTCTGCAGGAAGAAATGGCCGGTCGGCAACTTTCAGTGCTGGCCGACCACAAAAGTCCAGCCGATGGACCAACTTCTGGTCGGTGACCGTATTTCCATAGCTGGTGGTCCGGTATCTTGGCCGGTGATATCCCATAATGATAAGGGAGTAATTCAGAAGCATCCCAAGAATTTTCACAATTATCAGAGGTACAGAACAGTGTAAACAGAGGCAACAGAGGCATGGCAATGGGTTTCCGAGCAAAGCAAATCGAGCATGCATCATCCAATCATTTCGAGGCGGAGCTGCGGCGGCCTTTTGAAATTCATACTTAGTTTATTTTGTAATTAATTTGTTAATTAATTAAGGGTCTGTAATAATTAATTAGCTAGAGTAGTTAATTATTTATTGGGTTTGTATTATTCTTTCGGACCCTCCGTCGAGAGGGCGAATTTGTAATAAGTGTGCGTGCGTGTGTGAATGTCTTCCAACCCCACGTCTTTCTCCCTTTTATTTACTAGCTTTTGATGGTTAGTTTAGGGCATGTTTCAAATTAGCATACTTATGCTCGCATGTTTGCATCATTCATCTGTTTTGCATGCATCGGGCTCGGCGCATCATGCTAACTGCATTGTGTTTCAATTCCAACTTGAATACGTGTATCAAGTTGCCACATTTCACATACCATTCTTAGAATAGCCGAGCCTATTTTAGTTGCATTTTGCATGTGTTGCATTAGCCATCTTAACATGAACTAGGATCATGCATAATTCCTAACTAGTTTATTGTTTTGGCTCGGAGTACTAGGTAAACTTTTTATGCTTTAGCATCTTGCATGAGTGTGAGTGTTGCCATGATAGCATGCTTGCCATGAGGCTATCTGCTTACGTGATATAACTGCCTGAATGCCTGTGGGTGAAGGTTGGGTTGCTTGAATTAGAATAATTTGTCGAAACCCGTGTTTAGCCTACTTGCGAGTAGCAAACTTCAAACCAGTTTAAAAAACAAACGGATATGCGATGCTTTGTTCTAACTTGAGCAATCTAGTCTATACTTGTATGCTGTGCGTATCACATAGTAATTTTAGGCTAATACCTGGAATAAGAACGCATAGTGTTCTCAAAACTCGATATCATGCTTAGTACAGGCCGATCTTCGGATCAGGCGAGCGGGGGTGCTCATAGCTGACCTTCCCCAATCGTACCCAAGTTCCTGAGCCGAGGCAACTTTGGTGATGACGGACGCGTGGCCTTAGGCACGAGTCAGGGTTTCCTAAATTCCCCGAAAACAAAAATATTTAGGTGGCAACTCTGTATCTGGCAAAACAGTCCATGTTTGGCACTTCTTTCTAAAAATCTATTTTCCAAAACGATTTGCCAGACTTGGACTCTTTGGTGATTTATCAATCTTGCATTGTACTTTGCGAGATTAGATTCAGAACCGTGACATCGAGTCCGAACTGTAGTGAGCCCAATGAACAAAACGGGATTCCCTCCCGGGACGTTCGGGGACGTCTACAGCGAGGTGAGACAATTTCATTGGTAAAGGTGTTGTGGAGACACCACGGGGTTGAGGAGGCGACTTGGGAACGTGAGGCGAAAGTTCGTGAGAAGTACCTAGACTTTTTGTTGATGTTTGAAATTTGTATTGAGAATTTTGTTATGTTAGTTAAATGTAAAACATTGCACATGTTTTGGAAAAAGTGAATTGTATATATTCAAAGTTGAAAACCTTGTTCATTATTGCTATGAGATTGGATGACTAGTGGATAGATCATGGTTATGAGAATGGTTGGATCATTGTTTTGTTGAGTTAAATACGGTGGTTATTGTATTGATTTTAAAATTTCAGGGATAAAATTCCCTAAGGAGGGGAGGTTATAACGATTCCGATTTAGACCCGACTCATTTGTTATTTTGGATTTGGATATCTTGTCTTGTATCTCCTTTCTTGTCCTTATTCATCTTGTACTTTATTGAGTTTGGCGATTGAAGTATCATTGTCGTGTTTGGAACGGGTTGGTGGCTTGTTTTTCAAAATAAATTATTCCCAGGACTTTGCTTGTTCACTCGAGCGACGTTTCTTACGTTTGAGCTATTTTTTACAGTCTGCAAATTACTAAAAGCTTGATATCTATGCTTGAGCGAACTTTCGCAGGTCTGAACTACTGGAAGGGGTGCATTGTGCGCTCGAGCGACTATTATTGCGCTCGAGCGGTGTCTTCATTGTGTCTGGCCGCTCGAGCGACCATTCCTGTGCTCGAGTGATCTGCGCATATATTAGTCTGAAAGGGGTCACTTTTGAGTCATTTTCTCATCTCTCTCTCTCTATAAAACTAGGGATGAGCAACGGATATACCGATTCGACCAAACCAACCGAATCAAACCGATTCGCCTCTGTAACGCCCGAAATAATTCAACATGAACTACCCGCATTAATGAACATTTACTAAACGATAACAATAATCCTTCCATCTTCACATATTTGATAAATGGGTTTAATACAAAAGTTCCACAAGCAGTATACATTCAATGAAACAAAATAACACCTGAATCTATAGCATGTGAAACATTTAGTCTCAAAGCAATAAAATGCCCTTAAGGGCTTACATCTTCCAAGGCAATAGCCTGGTTACACAAAATGGCCTCTCAGACCCATACACATTAGCCCTTAGCTTACAAAAGAATTTCAACAAAAATAAAAGAGATATTTACTCTTCTAAAAAATATTCACGCCCTCAGTTCGGTGCGATCACCACATCTTTACCTGCACCAAATCCCATAGGGGTGAGCATAAAGCCCAGTAGAGAATTCTCACAAAGTATATACAGTTATGCAAACTCCAATTAAAATGCAAATGTCTATGCCATGCCATGCACCGTTTTAAAGCAATTCCATTTCATGCTCTTTTAAAGGATACCATCTTTCAATAAAAGTTGTAATCTCAACATATTTCAAAACTTCCAATTTTTTAATCAGCAAGGGGCGGTAAATACGACACTGGTAATCCCTAGGCTGGTGTCAGCAAATAGACTCTACACGTACTACCAAATCGTCATTTTTACCGGTATTAACCGGAAGGCTCGACACCTATCCGCGCGGGTTTCTGGTCTTTCACCATGGACACTCAGGCCAACTTATTAAGTTTAACTACACCCCCTATCCGGACTTACCACATATTTACCCCATACACATTATCATAATTCTCAGTGCAATATAATCTTTCTTAAAAAAAATGTTTTTCCAACACATGCTAAGATGTACAAAAATGATAATGATTCAATTGAAGCATGATGCAATAATTACTATTTCGTAAACATTTTTTTATTCTCAAGATATCTCTACAACAATATCAATTTCACAAGGTAACCATGCTATCAACTCATAGCAACAATTAATTCTCATCATGCCCAACTTTCACCAAGTTAGCCTCTTTTAGTCTACATGTAATGTTTCCAAACACAAATTCTCAATGTTTATAACTTTCAAAATGGCATAGTGCACAACATATTGTCATCTCACAATCATACATCATCATATATCCAACAATAGTTTTATAAAACAAATCCTCTATTATTGACACATCAATAAGATTTTCATTCATACAAACCTCCTTATAAATTCTACACCAATTTGTCATTTAACTCAAAGGAGGAAGAATTCCATGGATGTTTCCGTATCATTTTCCAAAATCCCCAATTTCTAGGGTTTTTCAACAAAGCCAAACATCTCTCAAATCATGATGAAATCCAACAAAAATCATATTTTCTTATGTGTTTTTAAAAGAACAACCTCATAGCTAGAAGGAGGAGTGAGATTCAAAACCCATCTGCTCAAAACTTTCTTTACATTTGGAGAAAAACAAAATCATCACAATAACTTCAAGAGAGCTTTTAAATTATCAACAATAAAGCAAAACATGCATATATAACTCAAGAAATTCCTACCTCAAGCTTTGGAGAAGATGAAACCCTAGAAATCAAAATGCCCCAAACTCAATCTCCACTGTACAAAGTGAGCTTTTTGTGTTGCTCTCCAAGATTTGTGAAAGAATATAGATCAAAGCCTCATGGATTGCAAGAAATCAAAGTTTTTGGGTGTTTGGTGAAGGTTTTTAGAGGAGGAGAAAAATGGCTTTCAGAGTGAGAGAGAAGGGTTAGAAAATGAAATATTTTCGGCCTCAAAATGATAAAAAAACAGAGTTTTCGGACTGCTAGAGTGCCGCACGTGCGACACCCATCCCCGCACGTGCGGCCTTCATCCCCACACGTGCGGGGGTCCTCCTGCAAATCAGTCCGCACTTGCAATTTAAGCAGTGTGCTCCCTAGCCAAACACCTCTCTTCCCGCACGTGCGGCTTGGCCTCCTGCACGTGCGGCCTAGGCCCAGCAGCCCAGAAAATTTTTGCTTCACTCCCGGGCACTCCGGGCCTGACCCCATGCTCTCCGGAACTAGTGAAAATTGACACTAAACAAAACAAGAACAGGGACTCTATTTAGAGGACTATTTCCGGTCATTTCAATTCCAACGAAGATCAAAGGAGAATGAAGCAAAAAAGAAAGAAAGAAAAAGGGAAAAAGAACCCGGTCGTCACAGCCTCAGTTTGGATGGATGCGTGATGACGAGCGGACGATTGCAGATTGATTTTTTCCAATCCGCCTAGTTTTGGACAGATGGCAGATTTGAGGTTCATTTGGCCGCAACCGAACCGCCAAACCGCGAGCACCCCTAATAATTTGTCAGACTTTGTGTTTTCAATTTATTTGGATATTGTATTTGTGTTTTCAATTGAAAAAGAGTTTAAATATTCTGTTGAATATATTCTGTTGAAAAGGAGTTTTCAACTTGAATATATTTTTTGAATTGAAAAAAATAAATGTATTATTTATCTATATTTTTCGATTTTTAAATCTAATTCTAAAAATATTAAATAAAAAAGATATATGCTGGTTGGTTTTTGTTTTCAAAAACAGATATAGGTGTAACAATATAGAGACATATCTCTACTATTGCTTTGTTCATGATTTTGATGGTTTGAATTATTTTTATATTTTAAGAACCACATATTGTAATACTTTATGTGGATGAGGCATACTGTAATTGTAATATGTGGATGAGGCATGCAGTGATTGTAATATTCTAAAATTTCAAACTTTCTTTCTTTGGATGAGGCATGCAGTGATTGTAATATTCTAAAGTTTCAAACTTTCTTTCTTTGAATGAGGCATATAGCGATTGTAATACTTTTTTGAGTCATTGACTGTAATAATTTTTTTTTTTAGGAAGTGCACAAGTTGAATTATGTTGAAAATTTATAAAATTTTAAACCGCCAAATTAAGTCGTATCCATCTATCAATCCGCCAATCCGCTCAGTCCACATCTGCTAGATTGACGGACGGATGTGGATTGATTTTCTCCAATCCGCCAATTTGGCGGACGGATGACGGATTGGAGATTCCGTGGTCGTAACTGACCTGCACCCATCCCTATCTAAAACACTTCAAAACTTAGATCTACTTACTTTCTCTCTAAAAACCCTCTCTAAAACTCAAATACATCTTGATGCATTGGTTTCTACACTATAGTCCCTTTGATAAGAAGGTATAACTCACATAGGGCTTCGTCTTGATCGGAGCAAAGTTCATTTTCGGCTTCGTCAAGTTTCAAATTTTGTTTTTCTTGGTCCTTGTATTTGAGGTAGGGATTACTTTGACACTTTGTATGGTTTTAACTTAGTTATATGATTTTCTAAGCTATGTTTGGGAATTTTTAAACAAAAATCTAGGGTTTTGGTTTAAAAATTCAAAAGAAGGGTTTTCAAAATGGGTTCTTGTATATGATTGTGGCACTGTAAAAATGGTTGGGTTGGGATAAATGGTGGATTTTATCCTTGGAAAATGATTTTTTTAAGAAAGGGGGTTTTGCCCTAAATTATGAGTACTTGGCTTGGTAAAGAGAAACTGGAATTGATGTTGGTGTTTTGGAATTGGCACAATGATATTGATGATAGTGGAGTTGGACATGAATTATCACTCATAATTAGAAATGTTGAAAAGCATATCTGTGTTGAAAATTGATTATCTGTTTAGAGATATCTATTTTCGGTTATCGGTGGAGGATAGTTATGATTGTTGTAGAAATTGCATGAGAATTAGGTGAATTGAAACTATTTTCTCATCTATTTGCATTGAGCATTGTAACATATTTAACACATTAAAATTGTTGTTGGTTTGAGAAAAATTGGTGAATACCATTGTGAATCTAGGTAGGAGTGTAGTTGTGGTATTATGTTGGCTTGTGTGTTCATGGTGAAAGTCTAGAAACTCGTGCGGTTAGGTGTTGAGCCTTTCGATTAATACCGGTAAAAATGAGAAATTGCTAGTGCTTGTAGCCTACTTGCAGACACGTCCTAGAGATGCCAGTGTTGTATCCACTGCCCTACTTTCTATTGAAAAGGAATTGATTGCATGAATTGTGATATAAATCTGGCATCACATGGTTTTGGAAAGAGATATATAAGGATTGGCACGAGCATTGCATATGTATTCACCTTGTAACTCTGTTAAGAATCATGCACTGTGTTAGAGTATCTTTACTGGGCTTTGGCTCACCTTATATGGAAATCATTTTTAGGTGCTGACGATATGCCTCCGCCAAGGCAATAGCTTGAGAGGATTTGGAGCCAAGAGCTTCTATTTTTATTTATTGTTGTAATTATTTTGTAGAAGCCTAGGGCTTTATTTGTATTGAGTGTAAACTCACTTTTGTTGTAACCAAGCATCGTCTTGGAAAATTGTAGCTCATAGGGCATTACTCTATCTGTTTAACTCTTATTTCATATCTTTTGTTATGACACATGTTATAAATTCAGGGTTAGGACTTATGAATGTATTACTGCATGTGCTATATTTTTGTAAAGAGATGAAACCTTATGAATGAGAGAAGATTATATTTAGACATCTGTTTTGGGAGGTTCTTATTGTCATATTTGGGAGGTGTTACAATATTCTGCATCTGGACGAAATATTCCTTTCTCTAACAAAATATTCTTCTGGAAAGGTAATTTTGGACAAGTCTAGTCAGCGCCACGTGTCAGCCATGTCAGCGTCACAGTCAGTATTGACGAAATATTTTGCATCTGGACAGAATATTCCTTGCCTTGACGGAATATTTCTTTCTCTAACGAAATATTCCCCCGAAAAGGTAATTTTGGGCTATTTTTGAGATGGGAAGACTTTTTCCTAGCTAAACAGACCGTTCCGGACGCAACCGTGTGGTCAAAATAGAGAAATTTTGAATATGAATTTTCTTTTTTTCTTTTAATGATTTATGAGGTTTTATTTTATTGTAATATTTTTTTCCTCTCCTCCCTTATTCGGATACATAATTATTCAAATATTGTAATAATTCCCCGCCCGCTTCTTTCTATCCCGTTCTTTTACTTGCTTTCTTTATTTTTACATAAACATCATACTTTTCTTTTCATCATATCCATGCTTTGCATCCATGTTTCATGCATCTTGATTCGGTTAAGTTTTCATTTATAGATTTAATCAATTCTTATGTAATTATGTGCGCTACCTCATGTTCTTGAGATGATTCACATGTCATATATTAGAAATTGAATCTTTAGTTGCATGCCATGAGTGAATTATATTAGGATTTTATATATAAGATCATGTATGTTTTACTAACTTTGTTTTGTAGCTGTTCGCGGGACGTCAATAAATGTGTGAGTTTTTATGTTTTAGTATCTCGTTTGCGTGTGTTTTTCTTACTATGTTTAAGTATCCTACCATGTGGCTACTTACTTAATTGATATAACTGTATGAATGCTAGTAGGTAGAGGTTGTGTCGCTTAACTTGGAATAATATTAATTTTCATGTTTGTGAACTCAATTTCTTTTGAGTTATACATTATTCAAAACTCTTTCAAAAATACATGAAATCAAATCGTTTCAAAATGAACGACATAGTTTATACTTGTTTCTTTCATGTAGTAAATTTTATGATTATTAAATAAATCAGGATATGAACATATAAAGTTAATAAAACTCATATTATGGTATAGTAGAGGCCGATCTTTTGATCGGGTGAGCGGGAGTGCTCAATTAATGACCTTTCCCTCTCATACTTAAGGTTTCGAGCCAAGTATCTTTGGTTACGACGAACAGTGGCCTTGACACAAGTTACAGGTTTCTTAATTTTCCTAAAATATTAGGTGGCGACTCCGAGATCCAGTGATGTAGTCCATTTCTGGCAAATATTTTGAAATAAAATGGATTTTCTATAAAAATTGCCGGATTTGGACTTTTATTTATGTTTCACATTGCACTCGTGAGACTAAATCGAACAAATCAAGACTCCGAACTGTTTAGCGTGCATGGGTACCCCCCAGGCAATGCGACATGCATCATTTGATTTTTTTTTTCTCCTTATAATTTGACTAAAATGGGTGCATTAGGTACGTTATTTTTCTTGAATTTCACAACAGGTAGGACAATTCTTACTTTAACTCATCTAAGTTTGCTTGTAGAGCATGTTACAATAGATCTTTTTTAGTTTTTGTTTCACTATCTTCTTATTTTTCTTTTTACTCACCATTATAACTCATTGTAATAAAAATATTTTAATAAGAGTTTCAAGCGATATCATATTGTTAAGAATTTCAAAATCCATTTTCCCTCAATAATATGACTTTTTCTGTGAGGGAAAATAAAGTACAATTATTGTCGTGATGGAAATGTTTTGCAAAGTTTTAATTTGTTATTGAAATTATTTGTTGTGGACATTTGCTTGTATGACATGCATATATATATATATATATATATATGTATGCATGTATGTTTTGAACATAAGTTGATAGGAGAACAATACACAATTTCGCAAATTTTTCCTAACAAATATAACTTTATTAATAAAGCGATATATGTTAGAAAATTAAAGTATCCAATGATAATATAACATTAAAAATTGACAATGTATGAATACAATAACACATATAAATATATGTAGACATTGATATAAATAAGATATCACAAAAGTAATATCTGAAATCTTTTGTAACAATATAATACAGGTAACAATGAGAAATTAATTATTCATAATTAAATAGTTAATCATAATCTTGATCTTCAGTGTTATATTTTTGTGTGTATGCACCATTTTTTGATTATATTATTAAATTCACATAAAAATTGAAAGGAATTTATGAATAATTTGTGTAAATTTAGAGATTAGTGAAGAAAGATTTCTTTTAAAAAAAAGAGAGAAGTTTATATTGTTTGGTTTGATTTCTTTTTAAACTTTTGTTTTGAATTTTTTAGTTTAATTTTTTTTTTTCAAATAACCTTCTTATTTTCTTTTTAGATCTACTTAATTTAATACTTTTTATTTTTAATTTTACTTTAAGATTTAGATTTAGATCAACTAATCTAAATACACTTAGAAAATAATTTATTGTGTATTCTTTTTGGAAAAAAATTATTAATATTAAATAATAATAACAAATATATATATATATATATATATATAAAATAAAAAAATAAGTACATGTTTGAATTTATAATTTTTTTTTACTAATATTTTACTTTTTAATTCTATTTAGATTATTAGATATTGGATGTTTATGTGAAAGTATAATTTAAATATGAAATATAAAAGAAAATTTAGTATCTTTAATCATCAAAACTGAGAAAATATGAAAAATCAAAAATTAAAAATATAAAACCAATGAATGTGGTTCTTATTTAGAATTTTGACATCATACATTGGTTATTAAAGTGCCGTGTAAAATATATCAGTTCATAAAATATAATTTAAACAAAAAGAAAGTGTATGAAGATAACTTGCGAAATTTGATATACAATACAAATCTCTATTTAAAAAATGCATGCGCTTTCCTCTGTGTAGATTCAAATAAATGCATACAATTTTAAAATTTAACCAAAATTATTCATAGTGATTTGATCTATGATGGATAATTATAAATATTATATATATCAGTATAGAAGCAGACACGGAAAATAAGAAAGAGTAATTATTTTTTATTCTTCAATCATCATCAATATAAAAATTATGGAGATGATTTTTTTTTTTAATAATAAGGGAGACGGTTTGTTTATATTTATATAAGACTTTTGGAACTAAATATATTATTTTTGAGTATTCAATTCAAAAAATAAAGTGATAGTTGGTTTGTATAGAACTTTTTATGACTTTTAAAAAATATAATAGATTTGGAAGAATAAAATTAAAATTTTAAAAAATAGAAAATATGGTAGACATTTTATAATTTTATAACAGTAGTAGATAGAGAGGAACAAATTAAGTAGGCCTATGGGCTACCCAATATTGACCGAGTACCAAAAAGAAGCCATAATAAAAGGGGCCAGGTCCTATTAAATTGGGTAAATTTATCAGTGAGGATAAGATATTAAAATAATAAAAAAAAATTATCAGTGAAGAAATTGACCAAGTACCAAAAAAAAAAGCCTTAATAAAAGGGGCCAGGCCCTATCAAACTGGGTAAATTTATCAGTAAGGATAAGATATTAAAAAAAAAAGAAAAAACATTATCAGTAAAAATATTATTTTATTTTTTCTTTTATAAAAAATTAAAAAATTTATCCCAAATAAATTTTTTTAATCTCAAAATAAAATAATAAAAAAATAAAAAAATAAAAAAATAAACTCACATCCCCAACAAAGCTCCTGTTAATGGGTTGTCAATGTCAATGTCACACTTTTGCTGGCTACAACCAGTGATTAGGAGGGGAGAAAAATAGACAGAATCAAGCTGAAATTTTGATATTTGATCGGTTTATTACAGGTATAGTCTGTTTTAATTTTGAAAACGTTTATATTGATGCTTATCGAATTGATCGAAGTATTATATTTAATTTTTTTTTATATTTTAATTATTTGAGTATTAAATAATAAGTGATCAATATGATACATGTAAAAAGAATTAAGAAGACAGAGATACATAGAGCAACTTTCATACTTTTTCTTCTCAATATGAAATTTTATAAATTTTTATGAAATTCTTTAAAACCTCATGTGAATTTTTCTATATACCAAACCGACAAAATTAAACTGTAACATACGATATGTGTTGGTTTTTCAATAAACAAAATCGAAAGATTTAGTTTGGTGTTAATTTTTTTTTCAATATTGACCGAACTGAATTATTTACACCCATACTAATGATGATTGAGAATTTATAAATAGAAAAAATATTTGATTTAATTCTATTTTAAATATAGATCTTGCTATATAAAAAATAAATTTTTGTTATTATTTTTCTTTTTTGAATTCTTAGACTCTATTCTTATTGGGAAATTCTATGGTATGAATTTTAGTTATGACCTTTATGGTCTTTAATTATGATTTGTTGAGTTGGTAGTTATGACTTAATTATACATATTATGATATTAGTTATGAATCAATGTGATGTTGGTTATGATATTAATTTAATTATGATCTAAGAACTCTTTGATTATATTTTATGTGGTATTTGATCATAACTCATTTCTTTTTATAGTTATAACTCTTATAAGATTGAGTTATAATATTATAATATTTTAAACCAACAAATATTATAATTTACGTATGGTATATACGTTTTTGAGGATGTGCACCATACAATTAAGCTGTGTTTGATTGAGAGATTTATGAAAGATTTGAAAAAGAAAATAAAAAAGATAAATAAAATGTGAATAAAATATACTTATATTCTATTTAATTTTACAAACTTTTTGTTTTCTTTATTTTTTTGTATTCAAATCTTTCAATTAAATAGAGCGTGACCCACTTTGGTCATAACAACCATTAATAATTCTCACCTTGCAGCAGCTGCAGCTAGGAAGGGTAGCAGAGATTGGAATCCTTTTAATTAAAACCCATCTTTCAAAAATTCCCAATAAACATTTCTTTTGCAGGGCGGCTAGCAGCCTTATTTTTAACTACTTAGATTTTTTGTTTTTGTTTTTATTTTTGTTTTTGTTTTTATTTTTCAAATAAAAAATAATAATGATATATATAATCTCATCTTTACATATTTTTCTCATCCTTAAACATAAAATAGCATGACCCACATTCATAAATGCAAACAGAACTTACTCATTTGCCTCTTGAAGTAAGAAAATAAGATAAAAAATAAAATTGAAAAATGATTCATCTATACAATTTTTTTTCCCTCAAACCTATTCAAATGACGTGATACATAGCGATCCCAGTCTTTTCATGTCATTTACTGTAGTCTGGACTCGAGTTTCGTGGTTGTATGTTGTTGTCTGTACCTCATTTCCATCCGTTGATTCTTTGCATTTGAGTTTTGGGATGTGTTGGTTAAGTTTAGAACAGGTTGGTTGTGAGTTGGAACAAATGGTTGATGTCCAGGATTTGGCTTCTTCGCTTGAGCGAGGCTGTTTGCGCTCAAGCGAGGCCTGGGTATTTGCTCCTTCACTCGAGCGAGAGTTCTTGCGCTTGAGCGAGGATTGAGGGTCTTCAAGTTTCTTTTCAGACGTAGGTTTTGCTCGAGCGAGCTTTCTTGCGCTCGAGCGTGCGTCTGCGTCTCTTTTAGACCCGAGGGATGGCATTCTTCGCTCGAGTGAGCTTTCTTGCGCTCAAGCAAGTGAGCCCTATGTTTTGTGTTCCTTCGCTCGAGCAAGAACTATTGCGCTCGAGTGTGCTTCTGGGTTACAGACCTGAAGCTTTGCATTGTTCGCTCGAGCGACGCTTCTTGCGCTCAAGCGAGGCCCTTTTGTGCCTGGTCGCTCGAGCGACCACTCCTTCGCTCGAGTGAGCCTCGTGTATATCAGTTTGCAGTAGCGGGTTTCACGTCACTTTTTTATCCCCTTTTCATTCTAAACCCTAATATCGACAACCTCTCTCTTTACACACACTCTCTCTCTACAAATACTTCATGTTCTAGAGGTTCTCTACCCTAGTTCCTTTGTAAGAAAGCTAGAGTTTTGCGTGGGCTTCTTTTTGATCCGAAAAAGTTGGACTTTGGAGCATCTTGGGTTTTTCTCTTCATCTCCTCCGAGCTTCTCCATTTGAGGCAGGGATAATCTACTCCTTATTATGAGTTTTAACATAAATTTTGGTCATTTTGTATAGATGGAGGTATTTGGGAAATTTGGATGAAGTTAGGATTTGATTTGAATTTATAAAAGAGGGGTTTTCAAAATGTTGGGTTCCATATGTTTTGTGAGGTCTTGAGAATGTGTTGTTTGTATAAAATTGATGAAATTTTGGCCTTGGGTACAATTTATGAGGAAGGAGAAGAATGCCCTAATTTTGAATTATATACATTGTTGGTATAAATGAAGAAAATTGTGGAAATATGAAATTGGTTTGGAAATTGTGAAATTGAAGGAAATTATGATTAAATGGTGTAGTTGGATTGGTACCTATGGAAAATGTGGTAATTTATCTGTTGATAGATTTATTTATCTATTTAGATATAATTTCTTTGGGCTATCGGTGGAGGATAGCCATGATTGTTGTAGAAAATGCATGATGATTAGGTGAATTAAAACTAATCAATTTGAATATGTCATTGAATATGACGGTTGGATAATAACATTGAACATGTGATTGAATTGGTCATTGTATATGACAACTTGTTTAAATGCATTGTATATGTATATTGTTTGGGAGGAGATAAGGGATGTACTCCATTGTATGAGAGAAGATAGGGGATGTACTCCATGGTTTGGGAGGAGATAAGGGATGGACTCCATTGATAACTAAGTTGGCCGGAGTGTCTAGGGTGAAAGTCCCGAAACCTTAAATACATCTGAATGATGTTGTTGATTGAAGTGTTGATTATATGAGTTGTAGTCTCATTTCGATTTGTTTTGATGAATGATGAAACATGCCTATGAATTGAGTTAGATAAATAAATGAAAGTGGATTGAAATATAGATGTAAACGTTGATGGGTCATGGAAAGGGTGTAATTTGGTTTACAAGTATTAACCATTTATCGAATGCTAATGTTTTAGTTATTTCTCATATTTGGTTTAGCATATCTCTACTGGGCTTTGGCTCACTCTACTTGGGACACTATTTTCAGGTACATGTGATATGCTACCTCCAAGAGTATAGCTTGGGAGGTTTTGGAGCTGAAGGCTTCATTTTGATGTTTTGTCCATATTTGTATTTAAATATAAATCTAAGCCGAGGACTTTACTTGTAAAAGAGTTGGAACTCTTGTTTTGTGTAACCAAATAACAACTTGAAAAGATGTAAGCCCGCGGGGCATTTTATTATTTTGTAAACATTAGTAACTCGTATGAAATTTCCTTTATAATATTAACTCTGATGAATGGAAATGTGACCTATCTATCATGTTTGTAGAACTATCAGATGATGGAATTATGTATTATTTTGTGGGCGTTACAACTTGGTATCAAAGTGTACCGGGTTTGAATACTTTGGGTACGTGGGAAGTGGTTAGTACCACAATGGGTTTGTCTCGCTTGTTAGAGACTTAAGTGTAATGTTATGTGCTTATGTGATGATATGTTTATGTGACTATATGGGTATGTGATTTAGTTTCTAGGATGTTGATTGGATCCTTGGGTTTCTAGGAGTCCTGTTGGAAAGGCACTTGATCACTGCCGTTTCTAATTGGAACTCTAACAACACCACGAGACAGTCATTATCTGGAAATGAAATTCGAAGTGTTTATATGATTATGTGCTTATGTAGAGTGAATTATTGTTGTCCATTGTATTAAGACACGAGTGAAATAGTTTCGGCACATTTGTGAATGTGCTAATGTCTTTGTTACCTTTATTAGGATGTTAGGACGAGGACGTGGTAGTAGGCGTGGTAGGCCTAGGAGATAGGAGGTGCCTATATCGAATGAAATTCCGGCGCAGAAGGAAGGGATTGGTCAAGCCAATGTGGCCGAGCCAATAGGACAGCAGGCCATGGGCGCCTTAGCCTGCGAAATGGCCGCAGCATTGAGGGAGTCAATGGACATTCTCCGAGCTGAGAATCAAGTCCAGGCCCATGCAACTGAGGCAGGGCCGTCTTTTCTGAAGAGAGAGTTTTTCCGGTCAAATCCGGATGAGTTTTTGGAGGATCCTAAAGAGCCGTTGAAGGCTGACGAGTGGTTAGAACAGATGACGAAGACATTTGAGATGCTTGGCATCGAAGACGGAGGTTTGAAGGTGACCTTGGTGTCTTTCCAATTGAAGGGAGACGCGGGTCAGTGGTGGAAGTTTGTATGGGGACGTATTAGAGGAACTTGGGAGGCTTTTGTTGACGCATTCCAGGAGAAGTTTTTGCCTCCCACTATTAAGGAAAAATTGAGGGATCAGTTCTGTCAGCTTAAGCAGCTGAATACACCTGTGACAGAGTTTGTAGCTACTTTTACTAGCTTATCGAGGTTTGCACCAGAGTTAGTGGCGACCAAGAGGCGTAGATGTTTGGAGTTCGAGAAGAAGTTGAGGACCAGACTCATGTTTTGAGTGGCCGGGCCCATGATTAGGGAGTATGGACGCCTTGTGGAGGCTGCTGCTCATCTTGAGACCATTATGCATGCAGAGGAGGAGAGGATGAGGGGCTCCAGGAGGAGTCAGGATGACCAGAGGGATAGTAAGAGGCAGAGGGGTCCTAACCCTCAGCAGTCCCAGGGAGTACATTCGAGATCTATCTTTCTAGTATCGAGTTTGGGTTCTGGGAGAGGCGGTCAGGGAGACATCACTTGTTATAAATGTGGTCAGCTAGGCCACAAGTCTCCAGCTTGCCCACAGAGGGGAGGAAGGCAGTGAGCAGCTTCGTCTTCGGCTCATTCTCAAGGTCAGAGTCAGAGCAGAGGCTAGCCACTCGCTTGTTATTAGTGCGGGCAAGTGGGGCACCTGAAGAGGTTTTGTCCACAGTTGGGTGGCACATCTGGTGCGTCTGGTTCGAGACAGACACAGAGTTATTAGCCAGCTCAGTTAGTTCAGGCCTCGAGGGCCAATCACGGAGTCTCTTCGGCTCAGTCTGTGCAGCAATCTTATGCTCCGAGAGGTGAGCATATGGATCAGAGACTTACAGGGCGCGTGTATGCTGTTACAGCACCAGACCTTGTACCGGCTCCATCTGTTGTGAGAGGTACCTTTTTGTTTTGCAACCCAGTTGCTAATATGTTGATTGACACGGGTGCATCCCATTTCTTTATATCTTCTGCATTTTCATCTGTTTTGGGGTTGGAGTTGGCGCAGTTAACATCTCCTATTTGTGTTGTATCACCTATTGGGGGCGAGATGGTTTTGAAACAGGGGTGTCGGGGTTGTGATATAGAGGTCGCCGATTGCCGACTTCCATTTTCTTTTGTAGTAATGGATATGTTGGGATTTGATATGATTTTGGGTATGGACTGGTTATCGTCATACCAGGCTGTGATAGATTGCTACCGTCAGAGGGTTACTGTATGTACTTTGAGCGGAGATTGTTTTCATTTCTTAGGAGATCGGGTTGGTAGAGTTTTACCACCGGTGTATGATCCGCGAGGGCAGAGTGAGCTTAGTTGTCTTCTCGCTAGCTTTATGAGTAGTGAGTGTGATGAGACTGGGACGGAGTTGCCAAGAGTGATTTGTGAGTACTCGGACATTTTTCCCAAGGATCTTGTTAGGTTACCACCCCATCGAGAGACCGAGTTCTCTATTGACTTAGTGCCTGGCATGACACCGATTTCCATGGCATCGTATCGTTTTGCCCTAGCCGAGTTGAGTAAGTTGAAGATTCAACTCCAGGAGTTGCTAGATAAGGGCTTTATCCACCCTAGTACTTCGCCGTGGGGAGCACCGGTCCTCTTTGCTAAAAAAAAAGATGGGGCTTTGAGACTTTGCATCGATTACTGAAAACTAAACCGGGCTATGGTTAAGAATAAATTCCCTATGCCTCGTATCGATGATCTGTTCGACCAGTTGAAAGGATCCCGTTGTTTCTCTAAGATAGACTTGAGATCGGGTTACCATCAGTTGAGGGTCAGGGAGGAAGCTATCCCGAAGACGACGTTTCGTTTGCGATATGGCCATTATGAGTTTCTGGTGATGCCTTTTGGGCTCACCAATGCACCGACTGTGTTTATGGACTTGATGAACCGGATCTTCCGGGAGTTCTTAGACCGCTTTGTGGTCATTTTTGTGGACGACATTCTGGTTTATTCACCTTCTGAGGAGGAGCACGAGGAACACTTGCGAGTGGTGCTTGAGTTGCTTAGAGCCCATAAGCTGTATGCTAAGTTTGGGAAGTGTGAGTTCTGGCTAAGAAAGGTTAAATTTTTAGGCCATGTGGTATTCGGGGAAGGGGTGACCGTAGATTCATCCAAGATAGAGGCCGTGCAGGATTGGGCACAACCTAAGAATGCCTTTGAGATCCATAGTTTTCTGGGATTGACCGGGTATTACCGTCGGTTTGTGAAGGACTTCTCCAGGCTAGCTTCGCCTTTGACTAGATTGACGCTGAAAATGGTCAAATTTCTATAGAGTGAGACTTGTGAAAAGTCATTCCAAGAGCTTAAAATTAGACTTACCACTGCGCCAGTCTTGATTATTTCGGAGAGAGATTTGGGTTATGTAGTGTATTGTGATGCCTCACAAGAGCGTTTGGGTTGTGTATTGATGCAATAGGGAAAAGTAGTAGCCTATGGCTCACGTTAGTTGAAAACACATGAGAGGAACTACCCTACTCATGACCTAGAGTTGGCAGCTGTGATATTTTCCTTGAAGATTTGGAGGCACTATCTTTATGGTGAGAGATGCAATGTGTTCTCGGATCATAAGAGTCTGAAGTACCTGTTTACACAGAAAGACTTGAATCTGAGGCAGAGAAGATGAATGGAGTTCATAGAAGATTATGACTTCGAGTTGCATTATCATCCGGGGAAGGCCAATGTTGTGGCCGATGCCCTAAGTAGGAAGTCCATTAGTGATGTAGCTTGTATTGCTATCCGGGAATGGGAGATGTTAGCTACTCTTGGCGAGTTTGACCTGCTTCTGGGTGAGTCTGCTGACTCCGCGGCCTTATTTTCTATAGTTGCACAACCTACACTTGTGAACCGAGTGTTAGAGGCGCAGAAGGGTGACTTTGAGGTAGAATCCCTCCGGGAGAAGATCTCCAGTGGAAAAGTAGAGAAGGGCTTGGCGGTGTATCTCGACCTGAGTGTAAGGTACTGAGACCGCTTGTTTGTACCGGAGTCTTGCCAAGAGGAAGTACTCTGAGAGTTTCACCATTCATGTGTTTGCGGTGCATCCGGGAGGCATAAAGATGTATCACGATCTGAGTCGCCAGTTTTGGTGGAGGGATATAAAGAAGGATGTGGCGGTGTTTGTGTTAAAGTGCCTTACTTGTCAGCAAGTGAAGGCCGAGCATCAGAGGCCAACAGGTTTGTTGCAACCCTTGCCTATAGCTGAGTGGAAATGGGAGCACGTTATGATGGATTTTGTCGTGGGTCTTCCGAGGACTCAACGGGGTAGTGATGCCATATGGGTGGTAGTTGACCGGTTGACTAAGTTGGCACACTTTATTCCTATGCGCGTGAGAGATTCGGGACATAGTGAGGTTGCACGGGGTCCCAGTGTCGATCATTTTAGATAGAGATCTGTGTTTCACTACCCGGTTATGGCAGAGTTTGCAGAGTGCCTCTGGTACTAGATTGACTTTTAGCACGGCTTACCATCCTCAGACTGACAGACAGTCTGAGCGTACTATTCAGATCCTTGAGGATATGCTTCGAGGCTGTGTCCTTAACTTTAAGGGGTCATAGGAGAGACACCTACCCTTAGTGGAGTTTACCTACAATAACAGTTTCCAATCGAGTATTGGTATGGCATCGTTTGAGGCCTTGTATGGCCGGCCGTGTAGATCTCCAGTGTGCTGGGCCGAGGTGGGTGATGCACCTTTGTTGGGCCCAGAGTTGGTGCGGGAAACAACGGAGAAAGTTGAACTTATTCGTAAGAGGTTGGTTACGGCCTAGAGTCGCCAAAAGAGTTATGCCGACCGTCGGAGGAGGCCTTTGGCATTTGAGGTAGGTGATCACGTCTTTCTAAAGATATCACCTAGGCGGGGTTTGATGAGGTTTGGAAAGAGTGGGAAGTTGTTCCCTCGGTTTATTGGCCATTTTGAGATCCTTGAGCAGATTGGGGAGGTTGCCTACCGCTTAGCATTGCCGCCGCAACTGTCCGGAGTGCATGACGTGTTTCATGTTAGTATGCTTCGGAAGTACGAGCCGGATCCATTACATGTATTGGATTGGACCGACTTAGAGGTAGATGAGGACGTCTCATATGAAAAGAGACCGGTGCGGGTCTTAGATAGGCGGGACCAAGCCTTGCGAGGCAAGACGATTCCCTTGGTCAAAGTATTGTGAAAACATCACGGAATTGAGGAAGCGGCTTGGGAACGTGAATTGGAGGTCCAAGAGAAATATCGGGACCTATTTGTTGATGTTTGAGCTTATGTTGAGAATTTTGTTTTGTTAGTAAACTCTAAGAACATTATATATGTTTTGGATTGTAGAAGTATTGTAGTTGTTGAATGTTTCGGGAATGCGAATTTAAGTTTTGCATTGTATATGTTAAATGTGTTATAGAAATGGAAATATGTTATTAACATTGAATATGTTATGAAAATATGGAATATATGTGTTGAAGATGGTGAATGTCGAAAGAATGTATGTTGATAATGCATAATGAGTTATATTTTGTGAACTTGTTCTCTTGAAAAGAGATGGATTGACCGGGTGTGGGTCGTGGTGATGAAGGTTGAATTGTAATCATGTTGAACAATTGAAATAGTAATGGTTTTGAAACTTGTATAAAATTTCGAGGACAAAATTCTTTAAGGGGGAAAGGTTATAGCGATCCCAGTCTTTCCCTGTCATTTACTGTAGCCCGAACTCGAGTTCCGTGGTTATATGTTGTTGTCTGTACCTCATTTCCATCCTTTGATTCTTTGTATTTGAGTTTTGAGATGTGTTGGTTAAGTTTAAAACAGGTTGGTTGTGAGTTGGAACAAATGGTTGCTGCCCAGGATTTGGCTTCTTCGCTCGAGCGAGGCTTTTTACATTCGAGCGAGGCCTGGGTATTTGCCCTTTCACTCGAGCGAGAGTTCTTGTGCTCGAGCGAGGATTGAGGGTCTTCAGGTTTCTTTTCAGACGCAGCTTCTGCTCGAGCGAGCTTTCTTGCGCTTGAGCAAGCCTGGTCTGGTGTGTCTCTTCGCTCGAGCGAGCTGTCTTGCGCTTGAGCGTGCGTCTACATCTCTTTTAGACCTGAGGAATGACATTCTTTGCTCGAGCGAGCTTTCTTGCGCTAGAGCGAGTGAGCGAGCCCTATGTTTTGTGTTCCTTCGCTCGAGCGAGAACTCTTGCGCTTGAGTGTGCTTCTGGGTTGCAGACCTGAAGCTTTGCATTGTTCGCTCGAGCGACGCTTCTTGCTCTCGAGCGAGGTCCTTTTGTGCCTGGTCGCTCGAGCGACCACTCCTTCGCTCGAGCGAGCCTCGTGTATATTAGTTCGCAGCAGCGGGTTTCACATCACTTTTTCATCCCCTTTTCATTCCAAACCCTAATATCGACAGCCTCTCTCTTTACACACACCCTCTCTCTACAAATACTCCATGTTCTAGAGGTTCTCTACCTTAGTTCCTTTGTAAGAAAGCTAGAGTTTTGTGTGGGCTTCTTTTTGATCCAAAAAAGTTGGACTTTGGAGCATCTTGGGTTTTTCTTTTCATTTCCTCTGAGCTTCTCCGTTTGAGGTAGGGATAATCTACTCTTTATTATGAGTTTTAACATAAATTTTGGTCATTTTGTATAGATAGAGGTATTGGGGAAATTTGGATGAAGTTAGGATTTGATTTGAATTTATAAAAGAGGGGTTTTCAAAATATTGGGTTTCATATGTTTGTGGGGTCTTGAGAATGTGTTGTTTGTATAAAATTGATGAAATTTTGGCCTTGGGTACAATTTATGAGAAAAGGGAAGAATGCCCTGATTTTGAATTATATACATTGTTGGTATAAATGAAGAAAATTGTGAAAATATGAAATTGGTTTGGAAATTGTGAAATTGAAGGAAATTATGATTAAATGGTGTAGTTGGATTGGTGCCTATGGAAAATGTGGTAATTTATCTGTTTAGACATAACTGCTTTGGGCTATCGGTGGAGGATAGCCATGATTATTGTAGAAAATGCATGATGAGTAGGTGAATTAAAATTAATCAATTTGAATATGTCATTGAATATGATAGTTGGATAATAACATTGAACATGTGATTGAATTGGTCATTGTATATGACAATTTGTTTAAATGCATTGTATATGTATATTATTTGAGAGAAGATAGGGGATGCACTCCATTGTATGGGAGGAGATAGGGGATGTACTCCATGGTTTGGGAGGAGATAGGGGATGGACTCTATTGATAACTAAGTTGGCCGGAGTGTCTAGGGTGAAAGTCCCGAAACCTTAAATACATCTGAATGATGTTGTTGATTGAAGTGTTGATTATATGAGTTGTAGTCTCATTTCGATTTGTTTTGATGAATGATGAAACATGTCTATGAATTGAGTTAGATAAATAAATGAAAGTGGATTGGAATATAGATGTAAACGTTGATAGGTCATGGAAAGGGTGTAATTTGGTTTACAAGTATTAACCATTTATCGAATGCCAATGTTTTAGTTATTTCTCATATTTGGTTTAGCATATCTCTATTGGGCTTTGGCTCACTCTACTTGGGACACTATTTTCAGGTACAGGTGATATGCCACCTCCAAGAGTATAGCTTGGGAGGTTTTGGAGCTGAAGGCTTCATTTTGATGTTTTGTCCATATTTGTATTTAAATGTAAATCTAAGTCGAGGGCTTTACTTGTAAAAGAGTTAGAACTTTTGTTTTGTGTAATCAAGTAACAACTTGGAAAGATTTAAGCCCGCAGGGCATTTTATTATTTTGTAAACATTAGTAACTCGTATGAAATTTCCTTTATAATATTAACTCTGATGAATAGAAATGTGACTTATCTATTATGTTTATAGAACTGTCAGATGATGGAATTATGTATTATTTTGAGGGCGTTACATGATAAATAAAATTTAAAATATTTACTCACACTCTAATATTCCCTTAAAACTCACTTTACATGCATTTTAAATTGTCATCTCATTCGAGAGATTTTAAAAATAATCACTTATGTACATGTAACAAACTGCTAAAATAGAATTATATGTAACCTATTGTATAAAAAAATGTTAAAACTTTGAAACTGACGTTGAATTTAGCAAATTTTAAGTTTTAGTAGGGACAAGCATGGTTGTCTTTGGTAAGATAATAAATCAAGAATCAATTTATTACCTATGGTTATATGAAATTTGAAATCTAATAAAAATATGAAAAACTTATAATCAAATTAATAAAATATGTTTTGATTTGATTCATAATTACGAAGTTAAGAAAATTTGTCATTATTCATAACATTATAAAATATTGTTAAATATCAACTAATATATTATCATTTTATAAATGAAAATATGTTTGTATAAGAACACGTTTGCAACGGAAAAGAATAACTTGTGTATGAAAAAATGGAATATTATTTTTCTCAATTCCAAGATCAATTATTGACATGAGAATTCACTGTTGACAAGTTCTTTTAAGCAGTTAGGATCATCTACAGTGGAGCTGTTAAGGGGTGTGTTAGTGTCAGCTGTTAATATTCTGGCTAGTGAAAGGCTCAAATGATGCTCCAATGGAGCTGTTAAGGAGTGTGTTTGAAATGACCCAATTTTTTTTTTTTAAAAATAGTCAGTGCATAATTTAATTGAGCAAATTTTCGAATTTGATTGCCGTGTAAATTTTGTGCGAAAATACTTCAGTTTTGTATTTTTTAAAAATAGTTCCCGATCTCCGAAAATTATGAAATTTTTACATGTTGTTCCCATATGAGTCTAGCATGTTGGATAAAAATTTCAGAATTTAATGATGGGTATTTATTTTATGAAAATTCACGGATTGATTGGTGTTCAGTTTAATTTATAGCAGAATTTAAAATTGAGTTTTGGGTGTTCGGACCATAATTTGATATAAATCAATTGGGGATTTATTTGAAATTATTAAATTCCATTTATTTTGGACCCAATTGATTGAATTGTGACCCGTTAATAACCATGTAATAGTGTTGTGATTTTATTATTATTATTTGACTACCATAAAAGAGTTGTGAATATTTATAGTGTGTACCATTAAACGAAATATATTTTGTAGTGAGAAAATATTATATTCTTTTCGTCATTAATAATATTGAAATATACTTTTAATTGATATATATATATATTGATATATATGTAAAATTAGATATTTGTATTGATTTGAAAATAATAAAATAATAGTAAACAAAAAGACAAACCCCCACGTGGGGTTGTCCATCCCTTTGCCATGCTTTGCTTTACAATTTCCACAGAGCTGCTTTGCGCTCTCTCTGTCTCTGTCTCACGGCTCAGTTCTCTCCCCCTCACAGATTTTTATTTATTTTTTCTTTGACATTCATCATGTAAAATCTATGATCCACCAAAATCAATTAAGTTTTAGACCCTAGTTCTTGAGGCTAAAATGAAAAGTTTGGCGAGAGCAACATTTTGATCGATGGAGATCGAAATTCGACAAAATTGAAAATTTAGATTTTTTGCTTGTTTCCTCTTCTAGCTTGAGGTAGGGATTTTCCTACACTTCTTTATGTACTTTCAATTGAGTATAGGGAGCTTAGAGTTGTATATAATTTAATTAGAATTTTTGAAAAATTTGTGATTTATTTGCTTAAAAGAAAAATTTTGAGAAAAATAAAAAGTTGATGCCCAAATTGCGAAAGTGTAAACTTGAAATATGTTTGTAAGGTTATGAAAGAGTTATGTTTTAAATTTGAACAAAAACGGACTTCGACTCGATCAGTTTTGAAATTTTTACGAGTTTACGACCAAAAGAGCATTTTTAAAGAAAATAAAGGAATTACGTTTAATTTTTGGGGCTTTTGATCAAAATAGGATGTCATAGTTTAATAATGCTTGGAGAATGAGTTTGAAAAGAAAATGATGTTTTTTTAGACATTAACGGTATTATTTTGTTTAATGTATCTGTTGGAATAAAACCGACACGGTTAGAAATGGACCTTGAGAGGTTACTGGACGTGATTGTGATATGAAAACTAGTGTAGTTGTTCATATTTGATGAGGTATGGAATAGATTGTATTTATCGAATTTTTTTTGGGAATTTAATTGTTTAAATATTCATTTAGAAATATTTGTTTTGGGCTATCGGTGGAGGATAGCCATGATTGTTGTAGAAATGCATGAGACTTAGGTAAATTGAACCACATTCTTCATTTGTTGCATTGGATATTGCATTACATTCATTTCATTGAAAATGTATCTGTTTTTGAGAAATGTTTGGAAATGTATTTATTCGCAAAAAGATGAATACTTGGTGAATCTTGGTAGGGGATGTAGAACTGCGCGGTTAGGTGTCGAACCTTCCAGTTTACTGGTAAAAATGACAGTGGTAGTGCCTTAGGGCCTACTTCCAGACACTCACCTAGAGATTCACAGAGCCTGTATTCATGTAACAGATATGGTTTAAAATGGAAATGGTTTTATATCTGTTGTTGCATCTCAGCATTGCATGCTTTATAAAAAGAGAGATAAATTATTTTATCATGAGCACGGCATGAGCATACTCCTCTTTAGTCTTGTCATGGTTCATATGTTGTGTAGTATATCTCTACTGGGCTATGGCTCGCCCTATAAGGGAAACCATTTCATGTATAGGTGCTATGCCTCCGCCAAGGCATTGACATGGGAGGACTCGGAGCTGAGGCTTCATTTTTGTTTTATTGTTATTTGTTGAATGTAAGCCTAGGGCTGTATTTGCGTTGAGTTGAAACTTCATTTTGTGTAACCAAGAATATTCTTGGATAAATTTGTAAGCTTGTAGGGCACTTATGGTTGGCTTCAATTTCATACTTGTTGTAAAATGTATGCTTGGGATTGGAACTGGGGCATTGAGATGTGAATAGCATGTATTTGACATTTGGGATTTAATGGAAATGGGTGCATGGAATAGTTAGCTATACATATGTGTTTGTCTATTATGTGGGTTTTGTAGCATAAATAGATATACACTGCCGCATTTTTTGAGGCGTTACAATGTTAGTGTCAGTTGTTAATTTGTTTGTTAACTATAACGAGTGTTCTAGCCAGAGAGAGAGAGAGAGAGAGATGGGGACACTGGGAAGTGCAGTGGGGTCATCCAGCCAGACGTCCGAACCCTTGTTGTATTGCTAGGTTGTTTTGGATTCACATTTGGGTTTCGTGGTGAGAAATGTAGCGATGATAGTCAACAAGTGCAACAACAGCAACCAATGAGGAATTATGGATTGGTGAGGTATCGATATGTGCTGAGTTACTATTTTGCATGGCTCTTTAACACTAGTGGTGGTGGAGAAAATTGTGATCAATTTGTCAATCCTCGACCTTCAAGTCTATAAACAGTCCAAATTTTTGCCAGATTTATGTCGTGTGGTGGTACACAAGACTCAACTCCTCACAATCTATGTGATATTGGGCAAAATTGTTCAACAAATGAAGCTTTCCAACCACAATTTGTTGCAAATTTGAAGCAAGAAATTGAAAATTTTCATCATCATCATCAGGAGCAGCAACACAATAGTGGTTATTTTATTTATTATATATATATATATATATATATATTCTTAACACACATCTTAACACACACCTTAACACATCTATTGCACTATCACTCACTCTCTAAAATTAACAAACTCTTAACACACATTTTTTGGCCACACTTTTATTACTTTTTGTCATATAACACACTTTAACACGCTTTTTTTTGCTATCCCACTGTGGATGCTCTAAGTGGACTTAAAGCTTTGGCAATGAAAAAGACCAAACTTTTTAGCTGGCAAAATTTGTATGGTTTGCATCTTCACACGTGTCATATACTCGTGGTATCACCACTATTATTCTTGCGACATGTGGCAATTTTTTTTGTTTAATGTTTTTGCTTTTTTGCTATGCACGTAGTGATGCAATTAGGAGTATAAAAATGGCCCGTGGCTCGTGGACGGCTAGAGGTGGGCTCGGCTCGTTTGGGCCTTGGCCCGAGCCCAGATCGAGACCTTGGGCCTAGGCCAGGGCCATCATTTTGAAGCTCGACTTGACTCGTGGCCCGACCCATTGACCTACTTAAGGCCCACTCAAGGCCTGACCCAAGTCCCAGTGCCTTTTTAGTAGAAAAAATTAAAAAAAACAAAAAACAAATATTTAGGCCCGCCCAAGCCCAGGCCTAGGCCCACCAGCTTGGCCCACTAGCCCACACAAGGCCTGAATACCCCTGCGACTGTGCCTGGGCCTAATTTTTTGGCCTGTAGGCCTGGCTGGCCGGCCGGCCCGAATTTTGGCAGGAGCTTGCGAGGCCTGACATGGGTCGGGACGGGCCAAATTTACACTCTTAGATGCAATGCCCTAATATTTTCGTGAAACTTTGTATTTTATATAATAAAAATAACATATTTTTAATTTTTTTTGGGTATAATTATAGATATTATTTTGAATTTAATAATTTGTATATTTTTATACTAAAAGTTTATTTCAAAAATATTTTTAATTTTATATTATTACTAAATATTATTTTTTAAGCCTTCTAACATTTTTGTTATATTTTTCTCTATTTTTTCCAAACCAAATTGTTGGAAAAAATGATTTTATGGTATCTTTTATGTGAAATTAAAGTAGGTCTCAACTATTGGTTGATGTGAGATTAAATGTGTTTAGATTCTTTGTAACAAGATCTTTACACCATAATAAGAATGACAAAAAACTATTAAGAATTGAATGAGAAATTGTCTTATAAAGTTGGCTTCATGAATAAGGTATTGAGAATTGTGTATAACTATCAATCCCACATTGATTATAGAGGAAAACTTTGATGGGTATTTTAACCTCTAGAATTTGATAAGGGCATGAGCCATTTGGGGCATCCAAATTTTCAGAAGGAAGAGAGAATTATGGATGCTTCAAGGATGGGCTTGGGCCAAATTTATGGTCTAAATTGGTTATGCAAAAATTGCTCCCTGCGTGCGCGCCCTCCACCCTGGCTAGGTCCGTGGGTCGTGGATCTTGGGCTTGAGGCTTGCTGGAATGGGTTTGGTTTTGGTTGGGCTGAATTGGTGGTTGACCAACCTAATCTTTTTGGGTCAGGTCTGCTGTAGATATACACATGTGTATGTAGAGTATATAACTTATATACTAATTGACCCATCAATTTTGGTGCATTACTCCATTAGTTTTGCAGGAGTAATGGCCTGCATTTGGTGCCGGCCTTGATGGCTGGAGGCTTCTCCTCGCTCCCCTATTGTGTATAAAAAAATGCCCATCTTCCTTGGTTTGACATAGAACTTTTTGGCTTCCATACTATACAATTAGTTTGCTTCTATAATTTTCTTCCTGTGTGAGAGTGTGTTGCTATTGTCGGTTTGCCAAAGCTAACATAAGGTGCTTCTACGTTAGCGGGTTTAAACTGTCGTATCTTGGGAGACAGACGTCGACATACCTCCAGTACCCACGGTGAGGCGGCAAATCTGTTTTAAGGAGATTGTGGTATCACACAGGTTTCGGTTTGCTTTCTTTACCATTTTAATGTATTATGTATTTTTGTGCAATATGGTTGTAATTTCCAGTATGTTTTCCTATTCTGTAATTCAGTTTGATTAATCGTGAATCTATTTATCTTATCTAATTACACAATTTGGCCAACAATCTTTAAATAGATTCTATGTTTCTCATGAAATTAACAAATAGATTCATATTAATTTGTACTAGATTAATTTCCCCACTATATGAGATTTAAATTTTTGTAACATGCTACTATTTGTTCCGACGCATTGTATACCTGTACAGTGATTAAGCCCACCGTTTCAATTCTTTATATGTTATTCTTGTTCATAAATTCAGTTTGATAAGTCTACATAAATTCATGATTAGGAATTTGCAGTAATTTAAATATTAATATATTATTCATGCTGTTTGGCTCTAGTACTAGTTGTATAAGTTTATGTGTGTCATTAAATATTCTAGTATTTCCAACAGTTGGTTGCTACTGTTTCAATGTATATGCTATTGATGATTAGAAACTCATATGTAAATTAACTTATGCACTATTATGTTCTACTTTTAAGTTTTGATTTGTGTACAAATAGTGCATGCTTCTAGGTTTGGGGAAATTTTTTCACATGAGATGTACTACTTTATTTAAGTAAATAAATACATTTTGCATGTTATTTGGTTATAATATAATTTTAATTTCATTGGCATGATTCTTAATTTTCTACAATGTTGTGTATGCTTTTTTATTTGATAACTTTATAATGTAATTTGTATGCTCATGAATGTCTCAAATTGTAGTTAAAGATCCCATGTTAATTATCTTCTAGTTTCTAGTATAATCAACATGTTCAATAACTACTATATTCGAGTTTAATTCACATGTTTATTATTTCTTAAATTTTCAGGTAATCTGCATGTTCTTTAATTTTACAAACTTTTGGTTAATTACTAGAAACATTAACATGTTTATTACATGGTTATTGTTTTGTAAAAATTTCATACAACTCTTGTCTATTAAGTTTTTAATTTAAATATTTGGAGTTATAAAATTTTGTAACTTGTCTATATTTATTTACATGGTTATTGTGTGAATTAAATTTTAAATTTAATTTTGGAGTTTTAAGTTTTATTTGGGTAACTTATAGGGAAAATTATTTATAAGTCCTATTAGGGAGACTTATACTACATATGGTCCTACTAAAAAACTTATGTTTCCATAAGTCCTGTGTGAAGTTTGTTGACACATTTACCATCAATATTAGTTGTTAATATCATAAATAATGGTAAAACCATATATAAGAAATTGAATGTTACCATAGATTAAGTTTGCGAAACGTAACGTGACACCTACATAAACGTAACGTAACGTGACACCTACATAAACGTAATGTAGCGTGTCACGTTACGTTTCGCAAACTTACTAGGTTTTTGATTTTTTAAATTGAATTACATAAACGTAACGTAACGTGACACATACATAAATGTAACGTGACACCTACATAAACGTAACGTAACGTGTCACGTTATGTTTCGCAAACTTACTAGGTTTTTGATTTTTTAAATTGAATGTGAAAATGTTACTTGTTCGTGTATTTTGAAATTCACATTTCTATAGATATGATCTATGGTAACATTCAATTTCCTATATATGGTTTTGCCATTATAGTGTATAATAGTATATTAATACCATTTATTTATAACTCATAGGATCCTGTGGAATACATTTCTATCTAAATAGGACTTGAAACTCTATAAGAAATTACACAGGACTTAACATAGCATAAGTGTCTGAAATAGGACTTATAAATAAGTCTCCTTAACTTATATAGCATTTTAATTTTACCTAATTTTCCTATTCATTATATTGCTAGAAAGGTTAAATATATTTATTGCTTTTACAGTTTTTTTTTCCAATTATTTGATTTGTATTTTGTTGTGTTTTGTGCTAACATTCTTTACAGGAATACCTATGCGAAAGGGAATGGAAACAAAAAATACAAATCCAAATGAATAGTATTTGGGACTGTAAAACCACAAATTTGGACTGCTAGCTGTTTATTGAACATAAATATCTAAGCGAGGAAATGAGTTTTAGACAAATAAGAATCCTTATTTGGATTGGTTTCATTTCTTATAATTTGAAACAATTTTTGGTTTTGCTAGTGTTTAGTAGTGGCTAGTTACCTAATTTTTGAAGCAAGTTTGTTTGCTTGCAATGTTGGAAGCATTTTATTTGCTTATAATTGTTTTAGTAATTTTTTTACATTACTTGTAATTTGTTAGCAATTTTATTTTAATTGCATGTAAGTTTGGAACTGGGTTTGCTTTAACTTAGTTCATCCCTTAGAAAACTTAATTCGAAAAATTGTTTCCCATGGACTAGGAGTCAACATGCTCTTGAAAGTTTGGTTTAAGGTTAATTGGGTTTTAAGTAGGACTGATGTGACCTCTCCAGCCTTCCTAGAAACATTCCTGACCATGTTCGATTTTAGGAAAGTGGTGAGACTAGTTTTGAATTAAATTGCCAACTTTGGGATTTTCTAGTGTTATGTTTAATTTCTAAAAACGCAGAATAGTGAAATTCTGTTGCATTTTTCAAAAATGACAACTGTTACCGATGCTGCTACTGCTAATGTTGGTGGGGATCAGAACCTCGGGGAAACTAGCTTTCCAACCCCTACTGCTGTGACCTCTGTGGTCAACCCGGTTGCTGTGACCTGTATGGTCAACCCTATTGCTGCTCCTACTATTCAGGGAGGCCTGCTTCACCATCATGAGTGCCCGGAGAAGTTCACGGGAGTGAATTTCAAGAGGTGGCAGCAGAAAATGCTGTTATACCTGACAACTCTTAACCTTGCGAGGTTTTTGAGTGAGGATCCACCAACTGTGGAGGAGAATGAGCAAGACAAGCAGGAGCTCATGGCTCTAGATGCTTAGAAGCAGTCAGACTTCCTTTGTCGAAACTATGTTCTGAATGGCTTGGCAGATTCACTTTTCAACGTGTTTTATGCCAAGAAGTCGACAAAGGAATTGTGGGATGTTTGGACAAGAAGTACAAGACCGAGGATGCTGGGACGAAGAAATTTGTCGTTGGCCGGTTTTTGGACTTCAAAATGATGGACTCAAAAACCGTCATTAGTCAAGTCCAAGAGTTCCAAGTAATTTTGCATGAGATTCATGCATAGGGAATGTTCTTGAGTGAATCATTCTAGGCAACTGCATTGATTGAGAAGCTACCTAATAGTTAGAAAGACTTCAAGAACTACTTGAAGCATAAACGAAAGGAGATGACAGTCGAAGAGCTTGTTGTTAGGCTCCGAATTGAGGAAGACAACAAGAGGAAATGGGGGAATACCTCTGTTGTGAAAGCGAACGTGGTTGAGCATGGCTAGTCCTCAGGGGTAAAGAAGAAGCCACCGACTAACAAAAGCTCAAAGCTGGAGGCAAGAGGCGGTGTCTCTAAAAGGCCAATCTACAAGCCTTAGGAACCTACTTTTAGGTTCAATGGAAAGTGCTTCAACTGTGAAAGCGATGGGCATTTGACAGTTGACTATCGTAAGAAGAAAGAAGTACCCTTCATAGAACAAAAGTCGGGCTCACATGGCTGAAATGGAGGATTTGTCTCAAGATGTAGACGGCATGCATTTGTTTGTTGTTGTCTCAGAGGTGAACATAGTGGGGTCCTACCTGAAGGAATGGTAAATGGACACTGGGGCCACTCGTCATATCTGTGTGGAGAAGAAGATATTCACAACTTTCAAACTGGTTTTAAACGGTGAGAAGTTGTTCATGGGGAATTCTGCTACCTCAACTGTTGAGGGTAAAGGCAAGGTGGTCCTGAAGATGACTTCAGGAAAATAGCTGACTTTGAACAATGTCCTATATGTGCCGCACATTTGTAAGAACCTTGTCTCGGGGTCGCTTTTAAACAAGCATGGCTTCCGCATGGTGTTTGAGTTTGATAAGGTTGTGTTGACCAAGAGCGGGGCCTATGTGGGGAAGGGATATAGGTTGGGTGGTATGTTTAAGCTAAATGTAATGACTATTATCCCAAAAATTAATAAGAAAGCTTCTTCTTCTGCATATACGCTTGAGTCTCCTAATTTATGGCATGGTAGACTGGATCATGTAAATTTTGATTATTTGCGTAGATTAATCAAGTTAGATCACATACCATCTTTCAAGATTAATCCAAATCACAAGTGTGAAACTTGTTTAGAAGCAAAATTGACAAGGACTTCTTTTCATTCTGTTGAAATAAGTACCGAGCCTTTGGATTTAGTGCACAGTGATGTGTGTGACTTGAAAGTTGTACAATCACGTGGTGACAACAAGTACTTCATCACTTTTGTTGATGATTGAACTAAATATTGTGATGTGTATTTGCTTAAAAACAAAGATGAGGCGATTGATAAATTTATTCTTTTCAGAAATAAAGTTGAGAATCAACTAAGCCGAAAGATCAAGGCTTTAAGAAGTGATTATAGTGGTGAGTATGAATTCCCGTTTACTGAGATTTGTGCTCAATTTGGGATTATTCACCAAACCATAGCGCCTTACTCCCCTCAGTCAAATGGTGTTAATGAGCAGGAGAATAGAACGTTAAAAAAAAATGATGAATGCAATGTTAATAAGCTTTGAGTTGCCACAAAACTTGTGGAGGAAAACAATTCTCTCTGCGAATTACATTCTAAATAGAATATCTTGGAAGAAAGTAGACAAGACTCCATATGAATTATGGAAAGGCTGCAAGCCTTCTTATAATTTCCTACGAATGTGGGGGTGTCTTGCAAAAATGGCGGTACCTACACCCAAGTAGGTTAGGATAGGTCAGAAAATTGTGGATTGTATATTCATTGGTTATGCATAGAATATTAGTTCATTTAGGTTTCTTGTGCACAAGTCTGATATTTCAGATATCCACCAGAATACCATAATAGAGTCAACGAACGCGTCATTCTTTGAAGACGTATTTCCTTGCTGAACCTGCGGAGAGGAATAAAGTTTTGAGAAAGAACTTGAAGATGATCAAGATGAGGAAGTAGATGAGCCAAAAAGGAGTAAGAGGGCTATGACTGCCAAGTCCTTTGGCTCAGACTTCTTGACTTGTATGTTGGAGGGAGAACCTTGATCTTTTCATGAAGTTGTGACTTCACCTAAAAGTCCCTTATGGAAAGAAGCAATTAAGAATGAAATTGACTGCATCTTACAGAACCATACTTGGAAGTTGGTTGATCTACCCTCAGGCAGTAAGGCCTTGAGGAGTAAGTGGATCTTTAGAAGAAAGATGAAAGCAGATGTGTCAATTAATAAGTATAAAGCTAGGCTAGTTATCAAAGGATACATGCTGTGAGAAGGCCTGGATTACTTTGATATGTATTCACCCGTGACAAGGATTACATTTATTCGCATGGTGATTGCGATAACCGCTTTACGTGGTCTGGAGATACATCAAATGAATATAAAGACTGTTTTCTTAAATGGAGATTTAGTTGAAGAAATCTACATGGATCAACCCGAGGGGTTTTCAGTTCTAGGGAAAAAATAAGAAAACTTGTCAAGTTATTATATGATTTGAAGCAAGCTCCTAAGCAATGACATGAGAAGTTTGACAATGCTATGTTGTCAAATGGGTTTAGAATCAATGAGTGTGACAAATGCGTATATGTTAAAGACACTGACAGAGGTTATGTCATCTTGTGTCTATACATAGATAACATACTGATTATTGGTAGTAATGATGAAATGATTAGAATTACCAAGAGATTATTAAACTCTAAGTTTGACATAAAAAATATGGGTCTTGAAAATGTCATTCTGGGTATTAAGATTACCAGAACATCTAGTGGTATTGTACTTTCTCAGTCTCACTATGTTGAGAAAATACTTGAGAATTTTGGGAAATCGGATACAAATGTGTCTAGGACACCGGTAGACTTGATTCTACATTTGACCAAGAGAAATGGTGAGAGTGTCTCTCAACCAGAATATTCTTAGTTCACTGGAAGTTTAATGTATTTGATGAATTGTACAAGGCTGGATATAGCCTACTCTGTTAGTAGGCTTAGTAGATACACAAGTAATCTGAATGCCACTCATTGGAGGGGTATTATGCGAGTGTTAGGTTATCTACATTACACCAGGGATTATAGGCTGCATTATAGTAGATACCCAGTAGTACTAGAAGGGTATAGTGACACTAATTGAATATTTGATATAAAGAACTCCAAATCCACTAGTGGTTATGTGTTTACCCTTAGAGGGGCAGCCGTGTCTTGGAAATCTTTCAAGGAAACATGTGTATCGAGATCAATGATGAAATATGAGTTTATTGCTTTGGATAAAACAACTGAAGAAGCAGAATGGCTTCACCAGTTCATTGAGGATATTCCACGTTGGTTGAAACCTATGCTTGCTATCTGTATTCATTGTGATAGCCAATCGGCGATTGGATGGTCACAAAGTAATATGTATAATGGAAAGTCTAAACATATCCGTTGTAGACATAATTCCATATGACAACTACTCTCTAATGGAGTTGTCTCTCTAGACTATGTAAAGTCTAAGGACAACATTGCGGATCTGCTAACCAAAAGGTTAACTCAAGAGTTAGTAGAAAAGTCGTCAAGAGGAATGGGGTTAAGGCCTTTAGTAATGTTACCGAAACAGAAAACCCAACCTAGTTGACTGGAGATCCCAAGATCTAGGTTCAAAGGGATAACGTAATTTTGTGTAACAGGTGAGTCACTGAAGAGATAAATCCTCTTGCCCATTCCTTTGTACAGTGATACCCAGTGGGGGTGGAACATTAAGCTAATGCTTTTAATGACCTAAGTGATATGAATAATCAATCGTGGTATAATGAGATACCTTATATAGTCACCTATGTGAGTGCGAAGTGGGGCCGCTTTTTTAAGAATTGGTAAGGTCGAATTCCTTAAAAACACCCACTGAACGAGGCTAGTGATCCAAGGCCATACCGGACACACCAGTGAGAACAAGAACAATGGTTGGATTAACTCCTATGTGAGATCTATTGTCTCAGTTTACACAAACGACAGAACATTTCAAGGCATCATGTTCACTGGTCAGCCAATAAATCCGATAGGCTTTCACTACGAAAGTTTCAAGGCCAACAACTACATTTTCTGATGCAGGGTTAGTCTGTGTGCTCTCTCTCGCCAAGTCTTTGTTGTAAACGTTGTCCGTTTTCTTTATTCGGTGAATTTTATTCATGTGAGGGATTGTTGAAAAAATGGTTTTATGGTGATTTTAATATGAAATTAAAGTAGGTCACAACCATTGGTTGATGTGGGATTAAATGAGTTTAGATTCTTTGTAGCAAGATCTTCACACTACAAAAGGAATGATAAAAAACCATTAAGAATTAAATGAGAAATTATCTCTTAAAGTTGGCCTCATGAATGAGGTATTGGGAATTGTGTATAACTACCAATCCCACATTGATTGTTGAGGAAAATTTTAATCGGTATTTGAATTTCAAGATTTTGATAAGGTCAGGAGCCCTTTGAGGCATCCAAATTTTTTGAAGGAAGAGAGTTATGAATGTTTCAGGGATGGGCTTGGGCCAAAACTATGGTCTAAGTTGGTTATGTAAAAATTGCTACATGCGCATGCCGTCTGCCTGGACCGGACTGGGCAGGGTTCGTGGTCCGTGATCCATGGGTCGTGGATCGTGGATCTTGGGCTTGGACTTGGGGCTTGGGGCTTGCTGGAATGGGTTAGGTTTGGGATGGACCGGATTGGTGGTCTACCAACTTAATCTTTTTGGGCCAAGTTTGCTGCAGATATACACACATGTGTATATAGAGTATATAACTTATATATTAATTGACCCATCAGTTTTGGTGCATTACTCCATCAGTTTTGCAGGAGTAATGGCTTGCATTTGGTGCTAGCCTTGATGACTGGAGGCTCCTCCCCTCTTCTCCATTGTGTATAAAAAGAGGCCCATCTTCCTTGGTTTGACACAAAAAATTTTGGCTTCCATACTACACAGTTCGTTTGCTTCTATATTTTTCTTCCTATGTAATAGAGTGTTGTTGTTGTCAGTTCGCCAAAGCTAACAGAAGGTGCTTCTGCGTTAGCGGGTCTAGACCATCGTATCTTAGGAGATAGACGATGACGTACCTCTAGCACCCATGGTGAGGCGGCAAATTTATTTCAAGGAGACTGTGGTATCACACAGGCTTCAATTTCCTTTCTTTACCATTTTAATGTATTATGTATTTTTGTGCAATATGGTTGTAGTTTTCAGCATGTTTTCTTATTTTGTAATTTGGTTTGATTAATCATGAATCTATTTATCTTATCTAATTACATAATTTAGCCAACACAAATTACATTAAAATGAAACATTTTTTGTACCAATTTAAGCTCAACTTGTAACCCATGCCCTTTGCTTGAAGCCCCTTTGCCATCCCCCTGTACTCTCTCACTCACCTCTTGTAGACGTCCCCGAACGCCCCGGGAGGGTGAGTCACGTTCTGTTCATTAAAGGGGTTACTACAGCTCGGACTCTCAAATCGTCACGGTTCTTAATCTGAGCCAAAGAGTCCAAATTTGACAAATTGTTTTGAGAAACAGATTTTTTGAAAAGAAGTGCCAAACATGGACTGCTTTGCCAGATACAGAGTCGCCACCTAAATATTTTTTATGGGGGAATTTAGGAAACCTTGACTCGGTGCCGAAGGCCACATGTCCGTCATCACCAGAGTTGCCTCGGCTCGGGAGCTAGGGTACGATTGGGGAAGGTCAGCTATGAGCACCCCCTCTCGCCCGATCCGAAGATCGGCCTCTACTAACCGTGATATCCGTTTTTGAAAACGTTATGCGTTCTTATTCCAGTTATTAACCTAGAATTACTATATTATGCGCACAGCAAACAAGTATAGACTAGATTGCCTAATTTGGAAATAAGCATTGCATATCTGTTTATCTTGGAAAAATGTTTTGGAATTTGCTACTCGCAAGTAAGCTAAAACACGGATTTCAACGAGCTATTCCAACTCAAGCAATCCAACCTTGACCCACAGGCATTCAAACAGTTTAACACATAAGCATCTAGCCACATGGTAAGCATGCTATCATGTTAACATTCACACACATGCGAGATGCTAAAGCATAAATACTTACAATGTACTCCAAGCCAAAACAATAAACTGGTTAGCAAACATGCGTGATCCTAGTTCATGTCAAATTGACTAATGCAACACATGCAAGGTGTAATTAGAGTAGGCTTGGCTAACCTAAACATGGCATGTGAAATGCAACTAATTGATGCACGTATTCAATTTGGATTTGAAATACAAGTGCAGTTAGCGTGATGTACCGAGCCCGGTGCATGCAAGACAAATGTATGGATGAACGCATGCATAGCATAAGGTATGCTAATTTAAACATGCCCTAATCTACCATCATAAGCAGGTAAATAAGAGGGAAGAAAGAAGTGGGGTTAGAAGACATGCACACACACTCACCCACACTTATTACAGATTTGCCCTCACTCAGAGGGACCAAATAAATAATACAATTTGAATAACGAATTAACTAACTTAGCTAATTAATTATTACAAATTACCTAATTAGTTAACAAACTAACTAAGCTAGAAAAAAAAAACAGTAAACCGCCTCGGGAAGGGAGCTCAATGCACGTGTACTCGGGTCTTGCTCGGAATTGCACCGCCATGCATAGGCTGCCTCTGTTTTCCTTTCTTTACTCCTCTGGAGGCTGCCAAAACCTCAGGATTGCTTCTCTGGATACTGGGGAATGCCATCGGCTGGGTAGAATGCCCACCGGCAGTGGCATGTGATCACCGACCATTGGTGAAGCTATTGGCAGAGGGAGGATTGCCGGTCGGCACTTAGCACTGCCGGTCGGCAGAAAGCTCCTGCAGAATCTGCAATTGACAGCAACAGAGGGCAAGGCAGAGCATGGCAATACAATTCAAGGCATGTATGCACCAATCATGTCCCTTATCATGTTAGTGACTCAAAGGGACATGCTCCTTGGTTCTCGGACCATCAATCGCGCATTTCCATGCGTGATGGCCCAAAGGACCAAGTGTGCACATTTTGATGTCAAATGCAATGCAAATCCACAAACCGAAATCCAATTTCTATCACTAGATCAAGGAACGAGACATGCATGCTAGATGCAATGCAACCTAGGCATACAAGCTAAGGATGCAATATGGAAGTGCAAGATGTACATGCAAGCATGCAAACAACATGCAAGGTAAGCATGCAAGCAAACAAATAATGGACTTAAACATGATTTGGGAAGCTCTAATAAGGCCCAAAACAGTGGCCAAAGTGACCAAAATAAAAGACTAAATACACATACACACATGCACATGTTAAAGGGCCAACACTTAGGCACAAATGGGGCAACTCTCAAGCACATTTGAAAGAGGCATAATGTGGACTAATGGCATGCAAGATAAGCATTGGAAATAATGTTAAGATGGTGTCAAACCAAGCAAACAAAATAGACTAAGTATGCAATAAATAGCCCGAGTATTTGAAGCAAGTCAAAGGGGGCTTGAACCATGACCAAGTCAACCAAGCCTCACAAGGCTAAGAGGACTTAAAATAGGTTCAAGGCAGACCTAGACCACGCAAAGGGGACCCCCTAGATGGCATCTAAGTGGCTCAAATTCAAAGACATGTACAATGGTCAAAACATGGAGCATATAACACATGCTCATAAGGCATCAAAGAGACATCCAAGGCAAGCATACAAGCATGCTAAGGGGACTGAAATGATGCTATAAATGATGCCAAACCATTAAAACAAGACAAGTAATGCATGCTACATACTCACACACTTAAGGCCAACAAGCCAAAAATGCAAAGGGGCTATACAATGCATGCCATGGCCGACCCAAACAACTATGGACAGACCTTATACATGGAAAAATATGCACAAAAGCTTCACAAAGCTAAACCTAAAACATGCTAGAACAAGGGTTTACAACCTAAGACATGTTAAGGCCTAAACATGGCATTACAAGGTAGGTATGCTAAGCATGCATGGTGTACCAAAACCAACAAAAAACAGAGGCATATTATGACATAATAGGCAAAAAAAAAAAAAAAAAAACAGCCAAGGCATGGTCAACATGAAGCTTAGCTAGGTGCTCCCTTAAGAGGCCAAAAATGGTCCATTTCAAGGACAACAAGGAGAGGGGGTGGCCCTCTCCTTCTTGGGACCTCAAGGCACCATCCTCACCTCTAAAATCCCTCAAGATTTCAGTGGTGAGGAGGCCCAAACACCAAGGTCTCGGAGCTCACTCAAAATAGCATAAAATGGAGCCTTACAAGGCTTAGGAGGGGTCAAACAACCTCAAACAACAAAACACCCTAAATAAACTATTTAGAAGGCCTAAAAATAGAACTTTTTTGTATTATATGCAAAGCCAAAAAATAATTTCAAGATAGGTAAAAATACAATGCAAAAATGGGGTAAAATGGGACTAGTTTCTTACCCTTGTTGACTTTCTTCAAAGATGAAGCTCCAACAGCTTCTTTTAGCTCAAAACAGCTCAAGAACCTCAAGAACAACCTCTGGTCCTTCAAGAAATCAAGCAAAGGTGTAACACTATGTGTTTGTGTGCAATAGTAAGACACAAACACACTTAAACACACACAAAAGCTAAATGAGAGAGAGGTATAGAGATAGAATATATATCAAACCCTAAACCTAAAACCAGAGCTCTCACACCAATTTTCTCTCCAAAATTTCTCACCTAGAGCCAAGAGGGGAGGGCTCCTCTTATAGTGGAGCCAATCTTGTAAAGCTTACAAGGTAAGCTAACAAGGGGTCCATCCCTCCATACACGTGTATGGAGGGGAAAAAAATGACATACAACTGTCTTAAAATATCTGCAAAAGCAGATGAACAGTAATCGGCTGCTCAAAATTGCCATTTTGTAAAAAAGGAGTGCCGACCGACAACAAACAGTGCTGACCGGCAATATATATTGCCGATGGGAACAAAACACCAGCCGGTGGCCTCTGGCCATAGCCGGTGATGTGTGGGGATGTCTCACAAGGCATTCCCTGCCCCTCCAAGGCAAAACACATGTGTTTGGTGTAAAACCAGACACCAAACAGTCGAGTTTGGAGATCTTGAGGCAAGGCGCGTAGCCGAGACCTCCGGGAACTCCAAACGAACACAAACATGGATGATCACCGGGTGTTTCAAACGGTGACGTCCAAGTCTTGAGGACGGTCAAAAATGGGGTGTCTATAGTTGCCCCTCTTTGACAGAACTCGAAAGTCATAACAATGACGGGAGTGAATGTCAAAGCCCAGAGACGACCCATTGTTGACAAGGCCGAAGACTTAGACAAAGCATACAAGCTACAAATAAAGGTATGCGCCCGAGGGCAGGGGCAAAATGCAAGACAATGCACAAAGTCGAGCATAACTTATGATCATGCAAGAAACATAGGGACATATCCCGGTGTTTCGGAAATGTATAAGCATTGGAACGTATTCCAAATGCTCTTAACCAAAAAGGGAGAAACGTAGGGACATATCCCGTTGTTTCGAAACGAATGAGAAACATAGGGACGTATCCCGGTGTTTCGGAAAAAGAAGGAGAAACATAGGGACGTATCCTGGTGTTTCGGAAAAAGCAAAGAAACATAGGGACGTATCCCGGTGTTTTGGAAAGAAGGAAAAAGAAACATAGGGACGTATCCCGGTGTTTCGGAAAAAGAAGGAGAAACATAGGGACGTATCCCGGTGTTTCGGGAAAAGCGAAGAAACATAGGGACGTATCCCGGTGTTTCGGAAAGAAGGAAAAAGAAACATAGGGACGTATCCCGGTGTTTTGGAAAGGAGAGAGAAACATAGGAACGTATCCCGGTGTTTCGAAAAGGAGAGAGAAACATAGGGACGTATCCCGGTGTTTCGGAAGAAGAGAGAAACATAGGGACGTATCCCGGTGTTTCAGAAAGGAATGAGAAACATAGGGACGTATCCCGGTGTTTCGGAAGGAAGGAGAAATATAGGGACATATCCCGGTGTTTCGGAAAGAAGAGAGAAACATAGGACGTATCTCGGTGTTTCGGAGTGGTTCAAGCATTGGAACGTATTCCAAATGCTCTTAACCAAGGGGGAAGAAACATAGGGACGTATCCCGGTGTTTCGGAAAGATAGAAAGATAGGGACGTATCCCGGTGTTTCGAAATGGTGTGAGCATTGGAACGTATTCTGAATGCTTTTAACCGAAGAGGGAGAAACAAAGGGACGTATCCCAAAGTTAGGGACGTATCCCAAGGATTAGGGACGTATCCCAAGGGTTAGGGACGTATCCCAAAGGTTAGGGACGTATCCCAAGGGTTAGGGACGTATCCCAAAGATTAGGGATGTATCCTAAGGATTAGGGACGTATCCCAGTGATTAGGGACGTATCCTAAAGATTAGGGACGTATCCCAAGGATTAGGGACGTATCCCAGTGTTACGAACAAGGAGGAGAAACATAGGGACGTATCCCGGTGTTTCGACAAAGGAGAAGAAACATAGGGACGTATCCCGGTGTTTTGATAGAGGAGAAGAAACATAGGGACGTATCCCAGTGTTTCGGAGAGGAGGAGGAACATAGGGACATATCCCGTTGTTTCGGAATGGAAAGAGAAACATAGGGACGTATCCCGTTGTTCCGGAATGGAAAGAGAAACATAGGGACATATCCCGTTGTTTCGGAATGGAAAGAGAAACATAGGGACGTATCCCAGTGTTTCGAAATGGAAAGAGAAACATAGGGACATATCCCGTTGTTCCGGAATGGAAAGAGAAACATAGGGACGTATCCCAGTGTTTCGGAATGGAAAGAGAAACATAGGGACGTATCCCGTTGTTTCGGAATCGAAAGAGAAACATAGGGACGTATCCCGTTGTTCCGGAATGGAAAGAGAAACATAGGGACGTATCCTGTTGTTTCCGAATAGAAGAAGAAACATAGGGATGCATCCCGGTGCTTCGGAAAGGTAGGAGAAACATAGGGACGTATCCCGGTGTTTCAGAAAAAAGAGAAAAGAAACGTAGGGACGTATCCTGGTGTTTCACAAAGAAGAGAAAAGAAACGTAGGGACGTATCCCGGTGGTTCAGAAAGGTATAAGGACGTATCCCAGTGTTTCCAAACAAAGGAGCGCGCAAAACAATGCAATGTAGGTGCACAAGACAGTGCGATAAAATGCACTTTCTATGCAAGTATGGGGGCATTTTCTATGCAACATTGAAAGCATATTCTATGCAGAAACATAACGATGCGCGGCACGCATGTAACCGAAGTGTATATGAAAGTTCACATTCTATGCAATGGAAGGGCATCAAACACGTACTCTGGTGCCTCCGATTTACCTTTCGGAGGACTTGGCAACACAACTCTGCTCGAAAAAGGGACACCCTGTTTACATTGGCGAGAGATAACATCTGCTGCTGCTTTAATTGCCATTCTGACTTGAAGCAGGCTTAAGCTTGGAGTAGAGGCACACTCATTCTTCGGAGCACTGACAAGGCCTGAAGTACATCCGGAGCACAATCACAGAGTTTTCCGAAGTTGAAGCACACTCAGATACCCGATATTTTCCTCTTTTGCTTTTGTTTTGTAGTCTGGAACCCATATAGCTTCAAATAGGTCCTGATTTTACTGTTCTGACATGACTTGGGTTGAACCCTGCGGTTTTAAGAAAGAACAAATTCTTGTTTTGCACAAATGTGGAGAATGGCACAGCACTCCGAGCACAAAAATGATTTGATTGAAATTGAGAAATGAGTTCTCAAACGGGTATTGAGCCTACGACTGAACACAGCGCACTATGACTCGACAAAGAAAAAACAAAGGTAAACAACCTAAACACATCGAGTATCACTCGAAACGACTCAAAACAAGATTTGAGACAAACAAAACAAAAGGCACGACATACAAACGTGCACAGGGAGCTTGTTTCTTCGGGTATTGTTTCCCACCCTTTCTCATTTGTGATTCTCACATCACTCGGCCCTCAAGCTCTGTTTTTCTAAAAAAGCCCTTTTTCTCACTTTTTCTCTCAGCGCACATCTCTCTATTCTTTAATCTCTCATTTTTCATCCCTCCCCAGGGTGGTTGATGAATAAACAGGAAGTTGCGGGTTCTTGCGCCAAGCATTCTGCTAGATTCTCTTCTTCTGCTCACAACAGTGAACTTTCTCCCACAGAGGGGTTGCGATGCGGCTGGATGTGCAGCAGATCTGCAATCGACATTGGTTGACGATGCTCTTACTGGGGAGTTTGGACGTGATTAGATCTGTCCAAACAAAGGAGTGGAATATCTTGATCCGTTCCCGTTCGTGCTTCGCACTTGGCTTAATACCTTGTTGCTTGGAGGATGAAAGAGCTTTCAGCCCTTTGTTGTTAACTTCAGTTGTGCCCTCTTCTGGCAGGTAGAGTGCCCTTCTTGGTGAGTATGTTGAAAATGGGGGAAAAACAGGAAGCCTGACTCAACTGTGCCCCTAGTTCATCATTTTGACCATTTTTTTTGTTTTGGTTTTCTACTAAAACAATCTTGACCAATATGAGAGTTAGATTAACATACTTGTTCGATTTTTTATTTGAAAATCATGCAAGTTAGGTTATGAGCATTGAAAATTTTCCCTTTTTGGGTCCAAGAAATGGTCCAGTTTTGGAAAAGATGGAATAATTTTTGAGAGATCAGTCAACCTCAGTAAAAATTCTTAAAAATTGTTTTTGCAAACGGCCAATGCTTAACAAGCACGAAACCTACTCTTGAGACGCACAACCTCGGATTTGGAGGAAAATTGCCCCCTTGCTCGAAGAGAGCTGCATGGCAACGAAAAGTTGCCCCTTGTTTGAACGGCACCGCAGCGCATTGAATGGCAACGGAAAGTTGCCCCTTGTTTGAATGACACCGCGGTGCATTGAATGGCAACGGAAAGTTGCCCCTTGTCTGAATGGCACCATAGTGTATTGTAGTCAGTCCTCAGAGCGATGATTGTAACCGAACTCCCGGATACAGAAAAGACAAAGATGACTAGAACCATCACATGGACATAATCAATTTGGAAGTGTTTGTGGCTGGACTTCAGGATGAAGTTGCCTACGTATCCCAAACATGGGAATCAAGCCTTACGTAGTTCCGGTGTAAGGTACACTCGGGTATTATCCCCTCCTTTTTAGGCTCTAACTTTTGCCAAGGCGCCCGTTGCGGGTTTTCGACCTTGCGAGCTTTGTTCTTCTTTTCTTTTCAATTTTTTTTCATTTCTTCTTCTCTTCTTTTTTTTTTGCATTTTTTTTCTTTTTTTCTTTTCTTTTGCATTTTTTTTTTTTGCTCTTGCTCTAACTTTTGCCTGGGTCGCCCTTCCGGGTTTTCGGCCCAGCGAGCCTCTCAAAGGATAAAAGTGTAACAAGTCCATGCCAAATGGTTTTAGGGTTTTGAAGCCATCTGTATCCAAGAGAGTGGCTGTTGTATTGATTTACTAAAGGATCCATCTTCGGCTCTTCGAGCATATCTGACATTTTTGCCCCTAGTTTGAGGGGGGGCTTCTGATCTAGCTTTACAAGCTTCCTTTGATCTGATCTTCTTGGTCTGACTTTGGTGCCTCTTGTTCGAGGGCTGCTTCAAAATGGCCACACAGGCCTCACGTTGTGGTTGACCGTTGAATGTTCTGAACTCAGGTTCAAGGTTTGAAAGCGAGGGGTCGAATCTCGAGGCTGAGAGCGATCCCAAGCTGCACAATCTCAAGAGCGATCCTACACAAGTCTTCGCAGGACCGCGCAAAATATTTTTTGAAATTTTTTTTAAGAAAGCGACAAATCGCTCGCGCCGAAGACAGTGTAAAACCAATCTGGATCAAGCCAGGGTCCTTCTCAGTACTCACATTAACAAGCATGATCTCAATCATTAAGGGCTTAGCATGCCTCTCTTTCTTTCAATTGATCAAATTTTGCAAAGCCTGAGGAATTCCTTCCTCTTCGTTTTTATCACAATGTTTCGAAAAAAGTTTTGAAAAACTTAGGTCCTTACAATGACTTCAAAGGCACAGAAAAGGCAGGCGAAGAGCACTGTCACTTCATTCAAACTTCTGGCACAACTGGCACATGGCAGAAGCAAACACAAGAGTGTAAAAATCACTGTTGTTCCATTCAGATCTGTTGGCGTAATTGGCTCCTCGGCCGAAACAGACTCCAAAGAAAGCAAAAAAGACAAACACAAAACAAACAAGTGATGTCCGAGGTAACACCCCCGAAATCACCCGACTCTAACAAAACAAGACTAACTCGACACAACAAGACAGACCCGACTGACTCAGTATGAAAAGATTGACTCAATACAAAATGACAAGACTGACCCAATACCCAAGTCAGAAAGCACAAAAGCTAGCATTCGCAAAATGCTCAAAACAGTGCGTGCCATACGCCACATCCGGAGTAAACTGAGCGCCGCCCGCAGGTGGTTCATCCCTCGATCACATCACATTATCCCCCACAAGTGCACCGATCAAGTGCCAATAGACTTTGCAGGACCTGGTGCGGGGATGACTTTGTTGTCAATTAAATTTTGTATCTCGTGGCGGAGATGGACGCAACTGTCGGTGTCATGACCGGTCTGTTGATGAAAAGCACAGTACTTAGTCAGGTCATGCTTTGGAGGGAGAGGATCGGGTAGAGGCCGTTGTTCCAACGGTTTCAGATGTCCTTTCTTGAGTAGGACCCCTAGGGCTTTAGACAAAGGCATAAAGAGTGGGGTGAAAACCCTCTTGCCTCGGGGTAGATAGTCTAAAGTTCGGGGGTTTGAAGTGGATGTACCAACAAAGGGGGTGGCTACTCTTGGTGTGGTGGTAGTGACCATGCCCACTTCAGAAGATCTTGCAGCTGCGTCACTGCTGGTGGTCGTATTCGAACTGCGGGTAAACGCCCTCCTGGGCTGCTCCTTCTCCTGATCAATAAGGCCCTGCTTCATAGCATCCTCGATCTGTACCCCCATCTTATGCAGTTCCGAAAAGGTAGAGAAGGGGAGCACGATCATTTTCTACATTAGTTTGGGTTGGAGGTTGCGCACAACCATCCTTATCTGGTCTTTGTCAGAAGGCCTTGTAGCCATCATCGAGGCCTTTGCTCTCCATCTCGCCATAAACTCTGAAAAACCCTCCTTTGGCTCTTGGCGGGTGACTTCAAGATCACGAGTTGTGACCTCAATCTGTGTGTTGTAGGAGTATTGATCACTGAAGGCCTCAGCCATCCCTTCCCAATTTTGTTTCACAGAGTTCTCCAATTTTGCATACCAGATTGCGGCTATCCCAAATAGGGTCCGGCCAAACAATGATGGCTTCTGTAATCTAGTGAGGCCCATCGGCCTTAGAATGTCTGAAAACAGCCGCAAGTGCACCATGGGATCCCCGGACCCATCGAAACGGTCAATATGTGGCATCTTGAATCTGTCTGGCAGCGTCACAGCTGCATCGGTATACCCATCCTCGATGTCCGGGACGGATTTCATGCCTTGAGCCTTCTTGAACAACCTTTTAAGCTTGCTCATCTTTAGCGCCGTTGGATCCGTCTCTAACTCAAAAGGGGAGTCCGGTAGGTTGATGGGTGTCTTGGATAGCTGGGGTAGAATCGGGGGCGGAGCTGGCCCGACTGGAATGTTCGTATCATCCTGGACGTGGTTTGCCTCCCCGAGTATGGGAACTCTTGGTGGGGGAGGAGCTTGGTGCGAAGTAGATACTCCAGTTTGCTGCTCCAATCTGGCAATTGTCTCTGCCTGTTGGGCTATGACCACAGCCTGTTGCTTGGCGAATTCTGCTTGACGGACAGCGTCTTGCTGCATGGCTTTCATACTATCCTGGAGTTGGCGCACCATCTCTTCCAGACTCGACATACTGTTCTAATCTAACTGAGCAACCGGTATATCTGTGTCGGCAATAGTCTCGGAAATCTCAGCCCGACTGCTCAAAGATCACTGATCTAGTAGCTGTTGTACTGGTGGTCTGTGCCTGACTAGCCTTCTCTGGCCCTGATTACCCTTGAACTGAATCTCTGACCTGACAAAGTCTATCAGTACAAGTCCAATGAACCTCGGGGGATATTGGACCCTTCTGAAGCTATGGTTCCAAGACTACCTAGCAAAAGAGAAAACAGGCAGCATCTCAGCTCAATTTCATCAGAACAGGCATAGGCATAACTGAATAACTGTATTCTACTACTGATCACTGTTCCCAAAAATCGCTGCCCCAAATCTGAATCTAATACCCGCAGATATAACTGATTCTCAAAACACTGATGCCCGCAGGCTTGATACCCAGACTTGCAAACTGATATATGCATTCCTGTAGAGGCCAACTCCAAAAAACACATAGCAAGCAAATGAGAGCCAAAACACCCCTATGTTGGGATAGGGTTTCCCTGTCCTATTTTGTCAGGAGCTAGGGTTTCACTACGCACACAGCGGTTTCAAACAACCTAATATCGGGTAAGCAACGTGTCCTAGTTTGGAATGGTCGCTATGGATTCGAATATGCACTAGGTCGAACGGTCGAAAAGGGTGCCCCGGAAAAACCGGGGTCTGTGTTCCCATACTGTCAGAGCCCATAACCGGTCAGCCTTATGGTCATGTCTTGCCAAGACAAGCCTCCGGCAAACCGTTTAGGAATGGCAGATGGCAAACACGGTGTCCTAGGCGCACCAATGCACATGCAATGCAAAGAAACACATAAGTGAAATCAAAACAGGATATCACGAGTTTGAGTCAAGCTCTATAACTTCCGCAGCAGAGTCGCCAGAAACTGTAGACGTCCCCGAACGCCCCGGGAGGGTGAGTCCCGTTCTGTTCATTAAAGGGGTTACTACAGCTCGGACTCTCAAATCGTTACGGTTCTTAATCTGAGCCAAAGAGTCCAAATCTGGCAAATCGTTTTGAGAAACAGATTTTTTGAAAAGAAGTGCCAAACATGGACTGCTTTACCAGATATAGAGTCGCCACCTAAATATTTTTTATGGGGGAATTTAGGAAATCCTGACTCGGTGCCGAAGGCCACATGTCCGTCATCACCAGAGTTGCCTCGGCTCGGGAGCTAGGGTACGATTGGGGAAGGTCAGCTATGAGCATCCCCTCTCGCCCGATCCGAAGATCGGCCTCTACTAATCGTGATATCCGTTTTTGAAAACGTTATGCGTTCTTATTCCAGTTATTAGCCTAGAATTACTATATTATGCGCACAGCAAACAAGTATAGACTAGATTGCCTAATTTGGAAATAAGCATTGCATATCTGTTTATCTTGGAAAAATGTTTTGGAATTTGCTACTCGCAAGTAAGCTAAAACACGGATTTCAACGAGCTATTCCAACTCAAGCAATCCAACCTTGACCCACAGGCATTCAAACAGTTTAACACATAAGCATCTAGCCACATGGTAAGCATGCTATCATGTTAACATTCACACACATGCGAGATGCTAAAGCATAAATACTTACAATGTACTCCAAGCCAAAACAATAAACTGGTTAGCAAACATGCGTGATCCTAGTTCATGTCAAATTGACTAATGCAACACATGCAAGGTGTAATTAGAGTAGGCTCGGCTAACCTAAACATGGCATGTGAAATGCAACTAATTGATGCACGTATTCAATTTGGATTTGAAATACAAGTGCAGTTAGCGTGATGTACCGAGCCCGGTGCATGCAAGACAAATGTATGGATGCACGCATGCATAGCATAAGGTATGCTAATTTAAACATGCCCTAATCTACCATCATAAGCAGGTAAATAAGAGGGAAGAAAGAAGTGGGGTTGGAAGACATGCACACACACTCACCCACACTTATTACAGATTCACCCTCACTCGGAGGGACCAAATAAATAATACAATTTGAATAACGAATTAACTAACCTAGCTAATTAATTATTACAAATTACCTAATTAGTTAACAAACTAACTAAGCTAGAAAAAAAAAACAGTAAACCGCCTCGGGATGAGAGCTCAATGCACGCGTACTCGGGTCTTGCTCGGAAGTGCACCGCCATGCATAGGCTGTCTCTGTTTTCCTTTCTTTACTCCTCTGGAGGCTGCCAAAACCTCAGGATTGCTTCTCTGGATACTGGGGAATGCCATCGGCTGGGTAGAATGCCCACCGGCAGTGGCATGTGATCACCGGCCATTGGTGAAGCTATCGGCAGAGGGAGGATTGCCGGTCGGCACTTAGCACTGCCGATCGGCAGAAAGCTCCTGCAGAATCTGCAATTGACAGCAACAGAGGGCAAGGTAGAGCATGGCAATACAATTCAAGGCATGTATGCACCAATCATGTCCCTTATCATGTTAGTGACTCAAAGGGACATGCTCCCTGGTTCTTGGACCATCAATCGCGCATTTCCATACGTGATGGCCCAAAGGACCAAGTGTGCACATGTTGATGTCAAATGCAATGCAAATCCACAAACCGAAGTCCAATTTCTATCACTAGATCAAGGAACGAGACATGCATGCTAGATGCAATGCAACCTAGGCATACAAGCTAAGGATGCAACATGGAAGTGCAAGATGTACATGCAAGCATGCAAACAACATGCAAGGTAAGCATGCAAGCAAACAAATAATGGACTTAAACATGATTTGGGCAGCTCTAATAAGGCCCAAAACAGTGGCCAAAGTGGCCAAAATAAAAGACTAAATACACATACACACATGCACATGTTAAAGGGCCAACACTTAGGCACAAATGGGGCAACTCTCAAGCACATTTGAAAGAGGCATAATGTGGACTAATGGCATGCAAGATAAGTATTGGAAATCATGTTAAGATGGTGTCAAACCAAGCAAACAAAATACACTAAGTATGCAATAAATGGCCCGAGTATTTGAAGCAAGTCAAAGGGGGCTTGAACCATGACCAAGTCAACCAAGCCTCACAAGGCTAAGAGGACTTAAAATAGGTTCAAGGCAGACCTAGACCATGCGAAGGGGGCCCCCTAGATGGCATCTAAGTGGCTCAAATTCAAAGACATGTACAATGGTCAAAACATGGAGCATATAACACATGCTCATAAGGCATCAAAGAGACATCCAAGGCAAGTATACAAGTATGCTAAGGGGACTGAAATGATGCTATAAATGATGCCAAACCATTAAAACAAGACAAGTAATGCATGCTACATACTCACACACTTAAGGCCAACAAGCCAAAAATGCAAAGGGGCTATACAATGCATGCCATGGCCGACCCAAACAACTATGGACAAACCTTATACATGGCAAAATATGCACAAAAGCCTCACAAAGTTAAACCTAAAACATGCTAGAACAAGGGTTTACAACCTAAGACATGTTAAGGCCTAAACATGGCATTACAAGGTAGGTATGCTAAGCATGCATGGTGTACCAAAACCAACAAAAAACAGAGGCATATTATGACATAATAGGCACAAAAAAAAAAAAACAGCCAAGGCATGGTCAACATGAAGCTTAGCTAGGTGCTCCCTTAAGAGGCCAAAAATGGTCCATTTCAAGGACAACAAGGAGAGGGGGTGGCCCTCTCCTTCTTGGGACCTCAAGGCACCATCCTCACCTCTGAAATCCCTCAAGATTTCAGTGGTGAGGAGGCCCAAACACCAAGGTCTCGGAGCTCACTCAAAATAGCACAAAATGGAGCCTTACAAGGCTTAGGAGGGGTCAAACAACCTCAAACAACAAAACACCCTAAATAAACTATTTAGAGGGCCTAAAAACAGAACTTTTTTGTATTATATGCAAAGCCAAAAATCAATTTCAAGATAGGTAAAAATACAATGCAAAAATGGGATAAAATGGGACTAGTTTCTTACCCTTGTTGACTTTTTTCAAAGATTCCAACAGCTTCTTTGAGCTCAAAACAGCTCAAGAACCTCAAGAACAATCTCTGGTCCTTCAAGAAATCAAGCAAAGGTGTAACACTATGTGTTTGTGTGCAATAGTAAGACACAAACACACTTAAACACACACAAAGGCTAAATGAGAGAGAGGTATAGAGATAGAATATATATCAAACCCTAAACCTAAAACCAGAGCTCTCACACCAATTTTCTCTCCAAAATTTCTCACCTAGAGCCAAGAGGGGAGGGCTCCTCTTATAGTGGAGCCAATCTTGTAAAGCTTACAAGGTAAGCTAACAAGGGGTCCATCCCTCCATACACGTGTATGAAGGGGAACAAAATGACATACAGCTGTCTTAAAATATTTACAAAAGCAGATGAACAGTAATCGGCTGCTCAAAATTGCCATTTTGTAAAAAAGGAGTGCCAACCGGCAACAAACAGTGCCGACCGGCAATATATATTGCCGATGGGAACAAAACACCAGTTGGTGGCCTCTGGCCATAGCCGGTGATGTGTGGGGATGTCTCACAAGGCATTCCTTGCCCCTCCAAGGAAAAACACAAGTGTTTGGTGCAAAACCAGACACTAAATAGTCGAGTTCGGAGATCCTGAGGCAAGGCGCGTAGCCGAGACCTCCGGGAACTCCAAACGAACACAAACATGGATGATCACCGGGTGTTCAAACGGTGACGTCCAAGTCTTGAGGACGGTCAAAAATGGGGTGTCTACACCTCTCTACTCTCTAATCCTCTCCCTATATATCTATGCTATCTATCTATCTATCTATATTTATATATGAAAGATTTCTTATCCACTCCATCTCTCCCTACTGTTCTGCTCTGCTCTGCTCTCTCTCTCTCTCTGTTCTCTGCTTACTCTCTTTCTCTTCATTATCCCTTCTCTATAGATCTGTCTATATGTATATATATATACATACATCTTCATCACCATTATCAACTTCATCATCACCACCGAACTACCAACCCACCACCTATGAGCTCTATCGTTATCATCACCCTTCATCACCAAACTCACCTCCATCACTCTTCATCATAACCAGGTTCCATTTCCAACATCACCAACTCATGCCATCACCACCGACCTCCATTAGCCGCGAGCTTCACCGTCACCACTACCGAACTGCCACCACCACCATCACCTAACATGGTTACCACCAAGAACCTCCATTTGTAACGTGTTATGGGTTAAGAGGAGGAGGAAGAAGAATGAAGTTGGAAGAAGAAGAAACAAAAAGGGTAAGTGTTTTGAATTTTCAAAATTGGTTTCCAGACTACTTTTTGCATGCCGAAACCACTCTTTTTGTGAAGGAATGAGAAAGCTAAATGGTATAGGATGAAATACGAAGCAAGATGAAGAAATTGGTGAAAGAATAGAGTAAAAAGATTAAAAATCGAGAGAGTTATGGAGTTCGAAAGATAGGCTGAAGAAATGTCAGAAATGGGAAGAAAAATCTTATTTTTGAACAACATTTAAAGTTCCCATAGCATGCAAAAAGAGATGAAATGATATGTATGAAGGGTGTTATGAAAATTAGGCCATGAGATGACTCTAATGAATTGAAAATGAGGTGAAATAGAGTTATGATGAGGAATATACAAGAGCTTGACAGGTGGGTTTGAAATTGAAATTCTGGGTGTGTTGTCACGACCTAAACGCGCCCCTATAGGTTTAGCGTCGTAACCGACCAATAATCCAAAGATCACCTACGATTTCAAAGACAAAATTCAAAATATTTAAATATAATTGGGGCCTGAAGCGGAAGTAAAACAAAAACAATAATGTCCGTTGAGCTATGCGTACATGATCAACTATAGTAATTAAAACATTTTTAACACGCTTTTATATATACATGTATGAAGGCATATTTTATAACATATCTCACACACAACATGAAGGACTTTTAACAAAATACAAAGATTAACTCAAGCCTGAAAAAATAAAATAAAGCCTCTACATAGAGGTACTTCTTGGGTGGCTTGACAAAGAGATAGACTCCGGGGTAAACTCTAATGTTGATCCTCCAATTGCTCACCTACATGTATATATAAAGAGTGAGCTAATGCCCAGTGAATAATACCAAAGTAAAGAAGTTGTATGAATGAGATTCTTAATTAAGTAAATCACATTAATACATATTACATGTAAATCAAAATCAGGACGACCTCAGGTCTAATTCATTATGCTCAAGACATATTAGAGGGGGCAAAATGACCTTGGGTCCAAAGTACTTGTCCAATCATATTACCTGTTCATATTCATATCTACACGCATATTCATATTCGTGATCATGATCACCTTTTTATTCAGATGGCCTTTGGCCCATTATATTCATATTCAAAGGGCCTTTGGCCCATCATGATATTCAAACGACCTTTGGCCCACTGCATTTGTATTCAGACGGACTTGGGCCCATCACATTTATATTCAGACGTATCAAACGACAAACAGCCTTAGGCCCAATTATCAAATGGCAAACGACCTTAGGCCCAATTCAAACATATCAAACGCATCAAACGGCCTTAGGCCCAATTCATACTCTTATCACATATCAAACAGCCTTGGGCACAAATCATGTTCTTCATAGAGTCTTATACAAAAATTAGGCATATTGAATACTCATTCGTAATTCAAATTAACAAATCCATGAAGCTCATGCAGAAGTAGCATTTGGAAAATAACATACTTGAAAATGTCTTTACCAAGATATTACTCACAATGTTAAGACGCTTGGTTCACCTTTGTAGTTGACCCTACACAATTCATAATACACATAGAAATCGGGTCACAATACAATTCATTCCATTCTTTAATTCGTTTTATTCTCTTAGGCTCTTTCTAAGTCTATAGTTAATTTATAATGCCCAATACATGCCTAAGAGTGCTTAGAAGTGAAAGAGAACGAAAATTGAAAATTGAAATATCTTTTCAAAATTTTCTGAAATAGGGTTCTTCGCTCGAGCGTAACATTGGTCGCTCAAGTGGACCCCTTGGTTTGCAAAAATACTGGTTGTTTGCATTCTACGCTCGAGCGACAACTTCTTCGCTCGAGCTAAGATGGGGAAATCTGGGTTTTTCAGAATGTTTTTTAAACTTCAAAACACATTACCAAGGCTCCAAATTCTTGCATAACTTACTCAAATATGCAAAAACATTCCCAATTACGTATATTTAAAGTTAATTCCACTTATACTTCAAAACTCCATGATTTTAATTCAAATTTAAACCTTGGATTTCATGTTTAAAAATCATCTTTCAATTTTTTCTTTGTTTTATGAAACAATAAAATTGAAGCTACAAAGCCCTTTCAAAAATATTTGCATGTATGAAATTTAAATCAAAATCAAACTAATTTTTAATTTTTGATTCTCAAATATAAATTATAATTTATTTTCATATTTGTCTAATTTTAGATTTAATTCATTTTCTCCATATCAAACCCAATTCCAAACTTATAAATTCTAAAACATGAATTAAACTTTCAAAATATAATTTCAAGACTTGGGTTCGTACATGGCTTGTCTAAAAACACACAAACTCTTAAATAATCAAGAAAATATGACCAATTTTAAATCATTTACATAAAAACGCCTTTAATTTAAAAATTAAACTCATGTGTTCAAAAACTCATGACTTTCCAAAACTTAGTTTTTGTTTCATCAAGACATGAAGTCAATTTGTAGAAATCTTTGCTGCATGTAAATTAGAGTATCAAAATTGAAGAATTTGTTCATGCATGTAGAGATTAGACTCAAACTCATGTAAGACTACAAAAATCAAACTCAACATAATTAATTCCCAATTTAACTTCCATAAATTTGAACCTAACTCCATTTCTTCATCATCTTGCTCATTTTCTTTTTATTTATTTAAAATTGAACCCAATTAGTTTTTACTTTCAGCTTTGAGCTAAATTATTTATAAAATCTAAGTTTCAATTTCTTACCTTAAGTCTTCAATGGTTGAATTTCTTGAGTCTTTTCTATTTTCTTTATTTTCCCTTGCTTTTCCTTAGCTCTACTTCTGCATTTCTAGCAAATATGTGCTGACTTGAACCCTCTCTCTCTCTCTCTCTCTCTCTCTCTCTCACACACACACACACACACACACTCTTAGTGCTCTCTCTCTCTCTCTCTCTCTCTCTCTCTCTCTCTCGGCTATGTCAGTGAGCTTCCAGCACAAAGTTTGATTACAACACATTCCCTTCTCATATACAAAAGCTAGAACCAATAAGGTTTTCTAGAATTCTCTTAGGCATACACTAGTATTTTAATAAATTTTGAGTAGGAGAACTAATTACATATTAACTTAATTGATCACTTTTTAAGCCTAAGTAATTACGATTATCGCTTAGTTCTTCTAATTAATCTCAAATTAAATCTTTAACTTAATTATTTATAACTAATTTGAAATCCCACATAAATTAATTAGCCGAATTTACTTTAATTAAGGCCCAATTAATGATATTTTATTTTTAGCAAACCAAATTAGAATTTTAATCAAACTCCCAAACGGCTCCAGATATCAAATCAGACTTATTGTCATCATCAATTTTGGTTTTTCAAGTCACTACAGCCTTCAGTTTCGGATCAAACTCAAGATTCTTCTCAATAACTTACATACTCAAATTAGACACCTCATAATTGAATTTAATTCATGGTAATCAGAATTTCTCAAACCTTCTAACGTAATTAATTTAATTAAGCTCCCAAATGGGTCAATACTTGAAATCAAACTGATTTAACTAGTTAATTTCACTTCCTTAAGCCATTTGGACCGTCAATTTCTAATTCCAAAATAAATCATTATTAAAATCACGTACCGATTGGGCCGCATAATCCTCGTAATTCTCAAATTAAATCAGAATAACAACTAATTAAAATCCAAGTCTCCTTAAATAATTAAATGCCAAATATAATACGTAATGGGGTTGTCACAGCCTCTCCCCTTAGAAAGTTTGGTCCTCCAAACTTAAGACGCTTGTATCATAAATCAACCACAAATCTTTTTCTCTTTTTAATTTTTGTACCCAAGTAACATCTTTTCTATTTGATTCTCATCATAGGAGTTCAACTCATTTCATTTATTTGTTGGTCAATAATCCCAATTGGTAATTTCATCATAGTTTATATTGTCATCCAAAGCTATTTGGTACTGACCAATAACACAAATGGATCTCAAAATTGACCTCTCATCATCTGTACATAAAACACATTGATCATGCAATTCACATACTTTAACTCATTGATACAACAACAAAGTAAAGATTTTAATAAATGATGTCCATAACATATTCAGAAAACAGATTTCAGATAAAAAACAGATTCATATTCACATTCAGAATTCACAGATATATGTGGTATATCCATTAACGTTAACAAAACAGATACAGAGCAGGTAGTGGCTATAATAATCAGTACCATAATGGAACCTCGGGTACCAGGTAGCAGATTATAGATATAGAGTAGATAAGTTCCTTGACGGAACCTCCGGTACTGGGTAATAGATGAGAAATATTAGATGATGCTAAGGATGCCACAAATACATTTCAGAAATTTGGACAATCATTCATTCATACATAATAAAGCATTTCATAAAACAGATCATATCATATCATTCAGGAAGTACGTATAACTGAAAATAGCTTTACGAAGTTGTTATGATGTTCATAATCAGACTCTTTTGTTTCAAATAAATCACAACATTCTATTGCGGATAGTCACTTAAAGTCCTCAAATTAAATTATGTCTTTGATATAACATTGATAACTAATCCGAATTCTTGCTCCACAAATTCTTTGGCCACAATAATTGGGATATTTATCCCCATACAATTCATAAGCCACCGATTCGAATAGGTGGGGGAATTTACTCCATTGATTCCATAAGAAAGGTCATTTATCTTCAGAAGTCATAGACAGCTTGCTTAGGCGTATGATCAACATTCACTTATCTTACTCAACCTTATACTCAACATCACATTCCAATAATTCATATCAAAAGCATTGAGTCAAATTCACGGTATAATATTTCCAAATAATATAATCTTCTGGGTGATGAGGAAACACTTATCACATAATATTAATTCCAACAATTGACTCATTTATAATCAAACGAGTCGAAATGAAAGGACGGATCTTGAGTCACTTAACATATAAACATTTTTCTCACATATAGTTTAGATACTCGAAACAGTGGTCATGGTATTTTGAAGCAATCTCATTCTAATTATTTTTAATGACCTTAAATTAAGTTCAACTCTTTATACAACTGAGTCCTACATTCTCCAATAGCCAATCAATCAAATACAAGAATACCAATTTCAACTCAATAGTTCTTTCATTTATAAAAAACATTCTTATTTATCTCTCCTACCTCCAAACTCCCAAACACATTCTTTAATTCCTTTGTTGGCTAGTACTAAATTAGCGTGAACAATTTACGATTCATTATTTCCGCACTCATCCAATCCTCTTGTGCATATACAAATAAATATATATATATATATATATGTTAACTTATTTCAACCTTCAAGTGACATCAAAGCTATCATCAAATTATTTTAAAACTATTGTCTTTCTCAATTCTTTGCAATTTAGTCAATTCAAATTCTTTGTCCCATGAACTTCTTTAAGAAATATGCGTTTATAACTTTAACGAAATTTATTCTCTTGCTTTCTATTATGTATTAACTCTTTTGATTAGCACTAGAAGTGAACTTCTGTTCAATATATTTAAGTCTTGGTCATATTCTAATAATCTTAGTAGTCTCGGGTGTAAATGTATTCTAAGTCTATCAAACATTAGACAGGAAAGATACACATAACCAAAACATATATAATATAATAAACTCAAAACTCTATACACATGTTTAGAGTACTCCCTCACTGAACAATTCTGAACAATTGGGTTAGGTACTAATCTTTAAAATAATTAACTGACTTGAAGTCTCCTTAAAATTTATCATTATAATTATTTTTTCGAATAATTCGTCATCAAACGCTCAACCTTTCCACATTTGAAACACACTCCCAAAATTTGATAACACTACCGTATAGTACTTGTAGCAAATTGAACATTTTGGGGATGAACTTATATCTCGTTTAAAACTACTTGCCTCTTGAAATTTTACTAACAATTAACATTCCACTTTTTAGACATTCTACAATTCCTTCTTGGACTTAACACTTTACTTTTTCTTCTAATCTTGCAGTTTCCCATAGCTTTCATTATGCTTCCTAACACTTCCTCTATTTTGTCCAATTGTTCCAACATAGACCTAGCTTCCATTTGTTCTTACTTCTCATCATCTTTCCTAGAGTCACAAGACAAAGGTGGATGACCCTTGGAGTAGTACTGGTCAGCTTAGAACATAACAACACAAAACTCAACCATGAGTTAAACAATTTTACAAAGACATTGGTAGGGCAACCTATTCATTCCCATGAAGTTGACTAAGAATTTCCGATTTGATTATGTAAATTTCAACTCCAAGACAGTGATTAACAACCGACAAATTTAAAAATAAATTGAAGATCAACGGTGAGATTGTGTCTGATCAACGTAAAATTTCAACAAGATGATCATGGAGTTAAGACAGTCATATCCTACGGTTAGAATCATAAACTGAAGTAGGAAAATAAATCCCTAACAACCTAACCATCGTAAGAACTCCTTTAAACCCTTCATTTCTCCTCTTTTTTGTTCTATCTTGTTTTGTTCTTATACTCTATTTATAAATGATGGTATATGTGATATTACATGTTGGATAGATAGTATAACATTGTAATGCATTGATATGTTATTTGTTCGGTAAGCTTTTTCTACAGATTTAGAAATTATTAAAATAACAAATCTTTATGAAATTAAAATCTGTTTAAATAATGAATTATTTGGTGTATGTATAGCTTGTATGAATTTTGATAAAGTCTAAAACAAGGTGTTTTAATAGTCTAAGTAATTTCTCAAAGTTTTGACAGAATGTATCTATGTGTGAAAGTGTTCTTAATTGTGGATTATCAACTCTATGCCATATTTCTTGCGTGTTTTAGTTTTGTGATATCATATATGCTTATTTTGTGAAATTATTTTATCATACATTAGTTGCTTCATGATTAGCTTTGGTTACCATTGTGGTGATTATCCATTGTTCTAACCTAAAACATAATGAACTTAAGAAGGGGAAACTTAATCGGGTGGTATCGGATTTGCGTTCACTCGTAATGATTTGAAAGGATTGTTGAATTGGTTTGTTGAGTAATGAAATGATGGTGGGATGTGTTCCCTTTTAGTTAAGTATCGCGTAAGTTGTGTCACAGTAGTCAAGTTAGCTTAGGTTTAGAACGTGGTCCTTTATGTCAGCCGTGCAATGGTCTTGCAGAACAAAAATGAGAATGCTTGTGGCACAGATGCGAATTTCTGTAGCAGATCGGGTTTGCAGAACACAAATGAGAATGCTTGTGGCACAAATGAGAATTCCTGTGGCAGACCAGAACACAAATGAGAATTCTTGTAGTCACAACAGGTTATGACTATCTTGTATTCCAAGATAACACAACCTGGGTACATAACCTTAGGAGTGGAGCATCTGGAATGATGAGCATAAAAGGGTATCAGTGTTAAGTCATCACTACCAAGAGCTACATCTAATGATGCACGTGTGAAGGAAAATATCTAGCTTGAATAGAAATATCTATTTAGTTAGTTAGTAAGTTTGTTAGTTAGTTAAAGATATCTAGTTACTTGTATTTTGTATATATATGAGCTCTGCTCATACATTCATCTTAATGAGAATTAGTCTATCATTTCCCACATGGTATCAAAGCTGAAATAAGCTCAAACAAGCATCGATTCTTGAATCCAATGGCTGATCCTTTAGCCTCAGTTTCTTCATCTTCGTTAACTATCCTGCCTCCAAATTTGACACTTCTAATCTCCAATCTGTCCTCATTCGTAACAGTGAAGCTCAATGCTCCAATTTTTTTGATTTAGAGGAACCAAATCCAAAATATCTTAAGAGCTACTGGTTTGCTTGGATATGTTGATGGAACGATTCCATGTCCACTAGCAAAGATCAAGGACTCTTCTGGATCTAAAGTATCTAATCCAACACGAGTTTAGTGGGATCTCATAGATGCACATTTGCTTAGTTGTCTTACAGCAACTCTATCTTCTTTAATCTATTCCACTGTCATACAGTTTCAACACTGTTATGAAATTTGGAATGCTTTGATCAAAAGATTCATCATTCTCTCTACTTCACATATTCATCAACTCAAAAATAAGTTGAATACTGTGTCCAAGAAAGGTGTATCCATGGAGGAGTATTTGACTCAGATCAAGGAATTGTCAAATCAGTTAGCACTTGCATCTGCTATAGTTGAAGATGAAGATCTTGTGTTAATCACATTGAATGGTCTTCTCGACGAGTATGACTCATTTAAGACTGCTATTCATGCACGATCAGAAGGAATTTCCATGGATGAATTGTGTGCCTTGCTTTGTTCCGAATCGATTCATGTTGAACTCAAAACGCACAAATTATCCCCTATTGAGCAACCTAATGTTGTTTTCTCTGCTGCTCAAGGCTCTCATTCAAATCAGATTGGTTCTTCTGGATATTTCCGAGGTTCACAAGGTCTCTATTTCTCTAAAGGAGGAAGAGGAGGTCGATTTTCTCAGCAATCCTGTGGTCGATTCTTTTCCAGAGGCAGAGGGTGTAATGGACCAATTTGTCCAATTTGTGGTGTCTTTGGCCACATAGCATTTGATTACTGGCATCGGTTGGATGCACAATATCAACCTCATGTTCAATCTTCTTCCCAGTCTATGTCTAACTCTAAAGCCTTTGTGGCTTCTTCTTCTCTTCCAACTCAGTCCATCATTTCCTCCGCTTCCTCTTCCATGCCTTGGTATCTGGATTCGGCTACCACTGATCATATGACCAATGATTTGAACAATTTCAATCTCTATCATGCCTATCCAGGTACTGATCGTATTACTGTTAGTAATGGCCAGTCTTTTTTATTCATCACACTGGTCAAGGTATTTTACCTACGCCTAATTTCTCTTTTCATCTCAATAATATCTTGCATTCTCCTTCTATTTCCTCTAATCTTCTCTTCGTTCTTCAACTTGCCAAAGACAATGATTGCAACATTATTTTTGATGCTTCTACTTTTCTGATTCAGGACAAGAAATTAAAGAGAATTCTTCATCAAGGTTCCCACACTAATAGCTTATATCATTTTCAGTCTCACATGCATTCACCTGCTGTGCCTCAAGCTAATTTTCATGCTTTGAATAAAATTGTTTCTGTCGAAATGTGGCATCATAGATTAGGCCATCCTTCTTATCAGAAATTCTCTTTTCAACAGAAGCATTTTTCTTGTAAACCTAATAAGACTGATGTTGCTGATTCCTATTCAAAATGTTATATTTCTAAAAGCCACAGATTGCCATTTCAATTGTCAAATTCTACTGTCAAACAACCTTTGTCTTTAATTCATAGTGATGTTTGGGTCCTTTTAACAAATCTACATCTGGCTTCAAGTTTTATATGATTTTGTGGATGATTTTAGCCGCTTCACTTGGCTCTATCCTTTAGCTTACAAGAGTGAGGTCTTTGCTAAATTTGTTAAATTCAAATCTTGTGTTGAGAAGCAATTTTTTACTTCTTTTCAAGTTCTTCGCACTAATGGTGGTATTGAGTATTTCAATAATAAAATGCAAGCTTTTCTCTTAAATAATAGGATTGTTCATCAACATTTCTATCCTTATACCTCAGCTTAAAATGGTGTGGCTGAGCGCAAGCATAGACACATTATTGAAACTTCTATTGCTTTGATTCATCATGCTTCTCTTCCATTACATTTTTGGTTTGATGCAGTTGCTACTGCTACCTTTCTTATTAACAGGATGCCTTCTTCTATTCTTGCTAATAAATCTTCTTATGAGGTGCTTTTTAATGCTATCCCAGATTATTCTCTCTTTAGAGTATTTTGTTGTTAATGCTTTCCTTGGCTTTAACCATATAGTGCATGTAAACTTTATCCTAGATCTGTGTCTTGTGTGTTTTTGGGATTTCATCCATTTGCTAATGGCTATAGATGTTTTGATCCTAAATCTGGTAAACTTTATCTGTTTAGACATGTGATTTTTCATGAGCATACTATGTCTTTTGTTTCTTCTTTTTTTAGTACTTTATCTCAACCTTCCTCTTTGGGAGATATTCAGACTTTCTTTTGGGCTTCTCCACCTGTTCATCAGCCCTCTTATGTACTAGCTACAGCTCTCTCTTCCCTGCCTACTACTCAGTTTCAGCTTCCAGTGCTGCCAGCTCTGTCTTCACTGTCTACTGCTTGGTCTCAGCTTCCAGTGCTGCCATATGCTGCTCTGGTTTTATCTTCTCTGCCCACTACTCAGTCTCAGCTTCCAGCGCTACCACCTGTTGCTGCTCTGCCTCCATCTGGTTTGCCATCTGCTTCCTAGTTGCCTCAGTCTCCAGCTATAGGTTTACCCTCTGCTACTGTGCCTAAAATCTTGCCCTCTGCTGCTGTGTTCTCCTCAGAACAAGTTCCCTCTATTATTCAGCCTCCTACCTCTACTATATACAGTCCTCCACCTCTCCATACCTATCCTATTCACTCCATACACATTGACCTTCCCCCTCTTCTTTCTTCTTCCTCTACTAATCTTCATCTTGTGATCACTCGGTCCAAATCTTCTAGTCCTTCTACTTCTCTTAGTCTTTCTTTTTCTTTATACACTGATTCTGAACCTCCCACTCACCAAGCAGCCCTTACCTCTCCTATTTGGTTTAAGGCTATGGAAGAAGAGTTTGGAGCTTTACAAAAGCAGCACACCTGGTCCTTAGTTCCCTTACTTTCTCATTAAAATCAAATTGGGTGTAAATGGGTCTTTAAGATCAAACGTAACTTTGATGGTTCAATTGCTCGGTATAAGGCTCGTCTTGTTGCTAAAGGCTACCTCTAACAAGAAGGCATTGATTTTCAGGAGACTTTCAGTCCAGTTGCCAAGCTTCCTACAATCCGAATTATTCTTTGCCTTGCCTTACATCATCACTGGCCACTCAAACAGTTGGATATATCCAATGCTTTCCTTCATGGTAAGCTTGAAGAAGAGGTTTTCATGACACAACCTCCTTGTTTTGTTGATTCTTCCTCTTTTACCCATGTGTGTAAGCTTCATAAGGCCTTGTATGGGCTTAAACAAGCCCCGCGTGCTTGGTATTCTACATTTTCTACCTTCTTACTCTCTCAAGGTTTTCATAATAATCATTGTGATTCCTCTTTTCATTCACAAAACCCCTCATTCGATTACCATTTTAGTGGTTTATGTTGATGATATCTTGCTCACCGGTAGTGATCCCTCTCATATTCAAACCTTGGTTACTCAAATGCATCTTGCTTTCTCTATGAAAAAATTAGGAAATTTGTCTTATTTTCTTGGGATCTCTGTTCAAGCCTCTAATACACCATATTTCCTTTCTCAACAACAATATACTCAGGATATCATTCACAAAGCTGGGTTGGATGATTGTAAGCCTTGCCCATCTCCCATTTCAGTTAAGCTTGGTCTCTCTCTTACTTCCGATCTTCTTTTTTCTAATCCTTCTCTCTATCGTACTTTTGTTGGGGCTTTACAATACTTAACAATCACTCGTCTTGATCTCTCTTTGGATGTCAATCAAGCTTGTCAGCAGATGCATGCACCTATCAATAGTGATTTCTCAGCTGTTAAACATTTGCTTCGCTTTGTTAAGGTTACACTCTCTCATGGTCTCACATATACGCCAAGCACCTTTGATATTCATGTTTTTTCTGATTCAAACTGGGCTGGCGACACTATTGATTGTAAGTCCACATCTGGCCACTGTGTCTTTTTGGGCTCTAATCTTGTTTCTTGGTCTGCCAAGAAACAGGCCACTATCTCTCGTTCTTCCACCGAGGCTGAATATAGGGCCTTAGCCCATGCTACTGTTGAAGTTAGTTGGCTCTGTATGTTATTTGGTGACTTGTTTGTGCCTTCTCCTACTGTGCCTATGCTCTGGTGTGATAATCTGCCTGCTTTTGCTTTGGCATCCAATCTGGTGTTTCATTCCCGATCCAAGCATATTGAAGTCGATTGCCATTTTGTTCGTGAACAAGTGCTTGCTAAATGTCTTTCTCTTCATTATGTTCCCACTGTCGATCAATTGGCCGACATTTTCACCAAACCGTTGTCTGTCTCTCGGTTTCAGTACCTTAAACACAAACTCATGGTGTCTTCCCCCATGGGTTTGTAGGGGCATGTTAAGTCATCACTATCAAGAGCTACCTCTATTGATGCACGTCTGAAGGAAAATATCTAGCTTGAATAAAAATATCTAGTTAGTCAGTTAGTAACTTTGCTAGTCAGTTAGTAAGTTTGTTAGCTTGTTAAAGATATCTAGTTACTTGTATTTTCTATATATATGAGCTTTTCTCATACATTCATCTTAATGAGAATTAGTCTATCATTTTCCATAATCGGTTTGCCTAAGCCAAGCTTGGAGTGTTGGGTAGGTATGGCATTCCATGCGGAATCACCTAGAATTGACTTCTTACTAAATAATATAAGAACTATAATTGATAACAATTGTGATTATACTTTTGAATGATTTTGCGATGTGCTTATTATTATTGTCATCTATTTGATAAAAATGCTTCTGCTTGATTAATCATTTCGCTGTATAATATTATCATATTCGTTAATGTTTATCTTTACTTGTTATTATTTATACAATTGTATTATTACATCTATACTGTAGACACCCCATTTTTGACCGACCTTAAGACTCAGACGTCATCGATTGAGCGCTTGGTGATATTTCTTATTTGTGCTCGTTTCGAGTTTCCGGAGTTTTCGGCTGAGTGCCTTGCCTCCGGGCCTCTGAACTCTTTGTGTTTTGGCTTGGTTTGTGGACCAGGCCTTGTTGACTTTGCCTGGAGGGAGAGAGAGGTCTATAGACCACCTTTTGTGGTCGTAGACCACTTTTCCCTCTGGTAGGCCAGTTTTCGATTTTTAGAGCCTTTGGCCGAGCGCCTTGTCTTGTTTCCCTTTTGGTTTGGTTTTGAACCAAACCTTGTTTTCCCTTCCTTGGAGGGAGAGAGAGGTCTGTAGACCACTTTTTTGTGGTCGTAGACCACTTTTCCCTCTTGGAGACTAGTTTTCGGTTTCCGGAGCCTTCGGGTGTGCACCTTGTCTCGGGACCGCTTAACGTTCTCCTTTTGGCCTGGTTTTCGAACCACGCCTTGTTGCCTTGGTCTAGAGAAACATAGAGGTCTGTAGACCACTTTTTGTAGTCGTAGACTACTTTTCTCCTGTAGACCACTTTCTGCGCTCATAGACTAGTTTTCGAGGCTTCTGGCTACGCGCCTTGTCCTGCGGACTTTCGTCTTTCATCATTTTTGGTTTGTTTTTGGCAAAAACCTTGTTTTCCTTGCGTGGAGGGTGGAATAAGGGTTGGAGACCAGTTTCTCTCCCTGAAAACCACTTTTCTTCCCTGTCAGCCAGTTTTTTGGTCGGCCAACTGGTCTTGGTGGTCTTGGGACCACCAAAAGTGGTCGGCAGCCATGCCACCACTTTGCTTTCTTGGTGTAGACCACCTCTCCCCCCTTGTCGACCACTTGGTCTCCTTGCAGACCACCTGTGGTGGTCGGTCGACCAGTGCAAGTAGCTGGCCGACCACTTCAAGTGGTCGGCAGCTTTCCTGCAGTTTCCTAAAGATATTTTGGTGCCAGCTGTGATAGCTGGTGACCACAGAAACCATCCTCCACACACGTGTATGGAGGGATTGAATCTAGCTTCAAGCTTGTTCAACAAGCTTGAGGCTTGTTTTTCTATATTAGGGAGGCCCTCTCTCCTTTCTCCAGGTTCAGAAAAAAAGTGCTTTGAGCTATACATATCATCTATCTCTATAATTCCTCCTTTCTCTCTTGTTTTGTGCTTAAAAGTGCTTATTCTTCACACTTTTGCACACAAACACATAGTGAAACACCACACTCTTGGAGCTGAGGCACCTAGAAGTTGGTTTTGGTGTTTTTGGACTAGTTTGAGCTTAGAAAAGCTGCTGGAGTTGCAGCTTTGAAGTTGTTCTTCAAGAGTGAGTTTCTAACCCTTTAAACCTTGGTTTTTATTTAATCTTTTGGCCCTATTTTCATGCTGATTTAGGCCTAACTTTTAACTACAAAAAGTTCTAATTTCAAGTGTTCTAAGTGTTTGTTTAAGGCCTTGTTGGTGTTGGGGGTGGTCTACCCCCTCTTGTGCCTTGTTTGACCTTGTTTTTGTGCTATCCTTTTAAGCTATTAGGACCACCTCTTTGGGGCCTTCTCACTACTAAAACTCAGAAGAATTTCAGTGGTGGAAAGTGTGTTTTGAGGTCCCAAATAGGAGGGGGTCATCCCCTCTTCTTGTATCTTGAATGCTTGCCTTATTAGCCTCATGTTTGAGCATGTTTATCTAGCATATGTTGGCTTATTCTCAACTTATTTTTGGTGTTATTTTGACATGGAATACCTATGTTTTAGCTTGGTTGAGTCACCGCTTGCATGCATTCTACACTTGTAGTGTAATCTTGCATGCTAGCCTAACATGCATCATGCTTTTGGACCATCATTCTAGCATGTTTTGGCTCAACTCCAAGAATCTTTTGTTCATGTTTTACCATGCTTAAGCTCTAATTTAAGTGTTTTGGGCCATGCATTCCTTGCTTTGTATAGCTATAGTTCATTCATGCTCACTAGCTTTGAGTTCCCAAGCCACTAGCATGCATTGCTTGGGCTATTTGCATGATTTGGAATCATTTGATATGTGATTTCAGTACATGTAGTGTGGCCATACACTCACATCTTTCACTCTTTCAATGCTTTGGAGGGTTGGTGTTTTATGCCTTAAGTATGAGCCATTGTGCATGCCATCTTGCCTAGCCTTTTGGGCCACCATTTCAGTGTGTTTTTGGTGTTTTTTTTCCATGATAAAACTCTATTTTTGGTTGGTTAGAGCATCCCTCATTTGCTTCTTACACTTGTAGTGTAAGTCCTCTTTACTAGCCTTGCATGCCTAACGAGTGAGCTTGTTATTCTAGCATGTATTGACTTGGTATTAGCCCATTTTTGGTGTTAATTTGACATGCCATAACTCTAATTTTTATTGGTAAAGTCATCTCATGCTTGGTTTCGGTAGGTGTAGTGTAATTCTCCTCATTAGCCTTGCATATTCCATGCTTCATGCCCTTCATGCTAGCATGTGTTAGCTCTAATCCATACATGTTTTAGCATCATTTTGACATGCTCTAGGACTGTTTTGGGTTGCCTTGGCCATATGGTTCATGTATTGCATAGTTGTAGTGCAATTGGCCTTGCTAGCTTTGAGTTTTGAGCACCATAGCATGCTTTATTTGTAACATGTGCATGATTTGGCATCATTTCCCATGTTATTTCAAAGCATATAGCATTGCCATATTTCCATTTCTTTCACCCTTTGAGTGCCTCTAAGGGCCGTGCATTATTGCCTTGTTTGTGGCTTAGCTTGTATGCATGCATGCCTAGACCTTTGAGCTCCCATCTCAGCATGTTTTGGTCTTTGTTTTGACCTATTTGAGCTCTATCCATGGTTGGTTCAATCATTTGTACCATGCTTTGCATGCCTCTTGTGTAATCCCCTTTGCTAGCCTTAATGCTTAAGGACCCTAGCATGCAATGCTTATGTTGTTTGGATGGTTTGGCATCATTTCATGCATGATTTCAGTGCTTATTTCAGTGCTTATAGTGTGGCTACAATCTTACATTTGTCACTCCTTGAGCATTTTGAGAGTTGTGCTCTTATGCTTAATTGGTGAGTCAATGTATGAGCATGCATTTTCTAGCCTTTCATGCCATATTTTAAGAGTGTTTTGGCCACTGTTTTGGGCATGACTGAGGTCTGTCCATATTTAGTTTAAGTCCATTGAGCATGTTATTTGAATGTTGTTGTTTGCATTGTGTTTGCATGCTTGTTGCATTGCATCATATTTGCATGCTTGTTGTTTGCATTGTGTTTGGCATACTTGAGTTGCATTGTGTTTGGATAGGGTGTTAGTTCAAACACGAGAAACGAGGGGTGTTTCATACTTGAAGTGATGAAACGTGCCTCATTTCTCGGTCACCAACCCTCTTGAACATGCATGATAGAGGTTAAGGCTTTATGTGTTATTTGTGCATTCATTTACATTGATTCATGCAATCTTGGCTTCTCGGCCATCGTGCATTGCGATGCTCGGTTGATGGCCCGAGAGTCGAGAACTACACTCCCTTGAGCCTAAGAAATGATAGGGAGAGTGGTCGTGCGCACATATCTTGCAAATACATTGCCATGCCCCTTCTTGTTCTCTGTTGCAGCAAATCAGAGTTATGCAGAATTTTCTGGTTGGCAGACCAGTAAAAGTGGCTGGCCGACTACTTTTTCTAGTCTTCAGCAAAGGTAAGTGGTCGGCAAGTGGTTGGCACCTCCAATAAGTGGTCGGCAATGCTCCTGGAGGTTCCCATGATGGATTAGAAGCTATCTGGAGCTTTGTGCAGTGTTTTGAGAACAAATGCAAACAGAGGCAAGTTGGGGCATCGCGATGGATTTCCGAACGAGGCGACCTAGCATGCATGCGCTTCTCACCCTGAGGTTCCTTTTTACTGCTTTGTTTAGCTAGCTAATGCTTTGGTTCTGTGCTTATGTAGTTAATGCGTTTAGTTACTCATTTGTATTTAATTAGCTAGTGTAGTTAGCTAATTAGCTTGTTTTGTAATAATCAGTTAACTTGTTAGTTAATTAGCTTTGTTTTGTAATAATTAGTTTAATTAACTTAGATTACCTAGTTAGCTCATTATTCGGACCCTCCGTCGAGGGGGCACAACTGTTGTAATAAGCGTCCGTGTGTGTGATGCATGTCTTCCAACCCCCATTTCTTTCTCCCTTGTACTTAACCGCTTTCGATGGTTAGTTTTAGGGCATATTTCAATTAACATCCTTATGCTTGCATGCGTGCATCATTCATTTGTCTTGCATGCACCGGGCTCGGCGCATCATACAAATTGCATTGTATTTCAATACCAATTTGAATACATGTTATCAAGTTGCGTTTACATGACATCTTAGAATAGCCGAGCCTATCTTAGTTGCATTTTGCATGTGTTGCATTAGGCATTCTTAACATAGCTAGGATCATGCATGATTATTAACTAGCTTTTGTTTTGGCTCGGAGTACATTGTAAGTGTTTATTCTTTAGCATCCTTGCATGCGTGTAAGTGTTTCCATGTTAGCATGCTTGCCATGGGGCTATTTGCTTGACTGCTATAACTGCATGAATGCTTGTGGATGAAGGTTGGATTGCTTGAATTGGAACAATTCATCGAAATACGAGTTTTAAGCCCACTTGAAGTGGCAAAATCATGTTTTCCTAAGCCCACTTGAGGGTGGCAAAATCCGTATCTTAGCCTACTTGCGAGTAGCAACTTCAAACCATTTTCAAACAAACAAACATGAAATGTTTTGTTCCAATTTAGGCGATTTAGTCTATACTTTTATGCTGTGCGCATCACATAGTAAGCTAGCTAATAAACCGGAATAAGAACGCATGTGTTTTCAAAAACAACATATCATGTTAGTAAAGGCCGATCTTTGATTGGGTGAGCGGGGGTGTTCATTTCATGACCTTCCCCCCTCGTACCCAAGTTCTCGAGCCGAGGCAACTTTGGTGATGACGGACACGTGGCCTTAGGCATGAGTCAGGGTTTCCTAAATTTCTCAAAATAAAATATTTAGGTGGCAACTCTGAAATTTGGCAAAGCAGTCTATGTTTGGCGCTTTTTGATTAAAATCGATTTTCCAAAACGATTTTTCGGATTGGGACTCTTTGGTGATTTATCAATCTTACATTGCACTTTGTGAGATTAGATTCAGAACCGTGACACAAGTCCGAACTGCAGTAGCTAAGAACTACAATTCATGCCCTCGCGCGCGGAGCGGAGTTCCGCGCGGTCTACATATACCTGTTCGTATTATTTGATAGTTGCAAAAAGTTGGGGTGTGTGTGTGTGTTCTTACTGGGCGTTAAGTGCTCATGGCTATTCCGGTTGCCCTGGCATTAATGCCAGATTTTGGAAGAATTCACTAGCAAAGAAGATATTGTGGAAAAGTTCGAGAAGTGCATCAATCGTGGACTGACGTCGAATTTTCAACTTCACTACTGAAGTTAGATTTATTTATTTATTTTATTTTTACTTATAATTTGTAAAATTAGGTCAATGTTATCTGTAATATATTTAACTTCGATGTATTATTATTTATTTTTGGACTTATGACCTTAAAAAAATTATGTATTTATTTGTAATATATTTCTTAATGTTCTCAATTTTTAAGGCGTCACACCTTTTCCTCATTGTAAATTCCATATGAACATCACAACCATATGAGAAGTGACTTCAAATGTTCACTTTAGATGCCCATTCAAAGCTTTCAACCACTTATACTATTGGATTACTATTAATATTGTGTTTAAATCAATAATTTATAATAAAAAAATTTTAAAAAAAGAAAGTGATGAATATTTTTTTTCACTCATTTTTTTTTCATTTTCTGATCTTTTTCTCTACAAATTCATTTATAAATTTAAGATCTAAATACAGAATAAAATTTTTAATTTTGTTACAGTTATGTTTATACATGATTTGTGAAGTTCCCTCTTTTAGGGGTGAAGATGGGATCCAAAGAGCTTCTACAGTGGGAAGAAATCCTCAAATTAGGCCTTCTACCTTATTTGATTGAACCAAAAAAAGTAAAGTGCCCTTCTAAAGGGTAATGGGTTATCAGGCACATACTTAGAGTCTCGTTTGACAATTCAATATTTTAGTTTAAAAGTCAAAAATTTACTAAAAATATAAAAAAGCCACCTATCTATATCAAAAAATCGAAGATTTTATTTTCTCTCTACTTTTTACACATCTTTTCGTAAAAAATCAAAAAGTCATCCCAAACACACTAATTTTTTTTACCTCATATTTTAGTCAAAAAAAAAAAAAAACCAAAAAGTTACTGAAATAGTATGTTCTCAAACGAGACCCTTTCATTTGACAGTTTTAAGTTGGCTTATACTTTTATTTTATTAGAAAATAATTTTAAGTCATATAGCATGGCTATTTTCCATTAAAAAAATTAATTTTAGTCACTCAAAAAAATTTTAAGAATATATCAAACAAAATAATTAAAAAACTTGGGTAAAATTAAAAATAGAAAATGATAACAAACCTTTCTTCCCATACCATCATTTCAACAAGTCACTTGCAATTATTTATTTATTTATTTTGGTTGGGTCTAAAGGCTATTCTTGTTGGTTGCCCTCACTCTATTTCCTTATCTTCAGCATACTACTACATGGGGGTGTATATGCATGGTTGATCCTTTCCTGCATTAGCCTATACAATGGAATGGAGTTGGGGCACTGGTCCTCCAGTGGATTGACCATTATCAATGGAAGTTATGGAGTCCCATGAGAGATTAAAAAAAAGCTAAGGCATTCCCCATTACATGTTTTCCACACAAGTAAAATGAGTTCAACTGGATGAATTGATTTGAAATGAAGGAATTTAAGGTCAAACTTCATAAAATTGTAGAGAGATTAACCAACAATAGAGATAGATTGATAATTCTAAAGTAGATGATTGAATAGAGAAATAGGAAAATTGTATTATGCTAAGATCCTTATATAAATAGAATCATTCCTGAGTGAATTTCAAATAATGGCCATTTTTTTTTTATAAAGTCCTATTTTTAAATTGTTATGTTCTAATTAATCCATTTAAACACATGAACATCAAAATTTCAGAACTGAAATGATACTAAAGGACCTTCTAAAATTTTGTATTTGAATAAGAAAAATTGTAACACCCCGAAATAGTTCAACATGATCTACCTCAATAATGAACATTCACTAAACAATAAAAATAGTCCTTCCATCTTCACATATTTAATAAATGAGTTTAATACAAAAGGTCCACATGCGGATATATATTCAATGATAGAAATACGTATGAATCCATAGTATGTGAAGCACCTAGTCTCAAAACAATAAGATGCTCTTAAGAGCTTACATCTTCCAAGGCAATAGCCCGGTTACACAAAATGGTCACTCGGACCCATAAACTTTAAGCCCTTGGCTTTACAAAATTTACAACAAAAATAAGAGAATCTTTACTCTTCACCAAAAATTATCCACGCCCCCAATTCGGCGGGATCACCACATCTTTACCTGCACCAAATCCCATAGGGGTGAGCATAAAACCCAGTAGAGAATTCTTACAAAGTATACAGTTATGCAACTCCAATTAAAAATGCCAATGTTAATGCCATGCCATTCACCTTTTAATACTAAATCCATTTCATGCTCTTTTAAAGATTATCATCTTTCAACAAAATTTACAATCTCAACTTATTTCAAAACTTCAAATTTTCAATCAATAGGGGTGGTAAATACGACACTGGTAATCCCTAGGCTGGTGTTCGCAAGTAGACTCTACGAGTACTACCAAACTGTCATTTTTACCAGTATTAACCGGAAGGCTTGACACCTATTGTAGACGTCCCCGAACGCCCTGGGAGGATGAGTCCCGTTCTGTTCGTCTGTGGGTCACTACAGGTCGGACTCTCAAATTGTCACGGTTCTAAATCTGAACCAAACAGTCCAAATCCGGCAAATCGTTTTGAGAAAACAGATTTTCAGAAAGAAGTGCCAAACATGGACTGCTTTGCTAGATACAGAGTCGCCACCTAAATATTTTTTATGGGGGAATTTAGAAAACCTTGACTCGTTGCCTAAGGCCACGTGTCCGTCATCACCAAAGTTGCCTCGGCTCGGGAACTTGGGTACGATTGGGGAAGGTCAGCTATGAGCACCCCTGCTCGCCCGATCAAAGATCGGCCTCTACTAACCATGATATCTTTTTTTTGAAAATATTACGTGTTCTTATTCCGGTTATTAGCCTAGATTTACTATGTTATGCGCACCGCAAACAAGTATAGACTGGGTCGCCTGAATTGGAACGAAACATTTCATGTTTGTTTGTTTGAAAATGGTTTGATGATGCTACCCATAAGTAGGCTAAGACATAGATTTTGCCACCCTCAAGTGGGCTTAGAAAATATGGTGTTGCCACTTCCAAGTGGGCTTAAAACTCGCATCCAATGCATTGTCCCAATTCAAATAACCCAACCTCCACCCACAGGCATTCGGGCAGTTATATCACATAAGCACATAGCCTCATGGTAAGCATGCTAATATGGCAACACTCACACGCATGCAAGATGCTAAAGCATAAGAGCTTACCTAGTACTCCAAGCCAAAACAGAAACTAGTTAGTAATCAAATGCATGATCCCAGTTCATGTTAAGATGGCTAATGCAACACATACAAAATGCAACTAGAATAGGCTCGGCTAATCTAAGAATGGCATATGATGATGCCACAGCTAACACATATTCAACTTGGAATTGAAATATAATGCAGTTAGTATGGTGCGCCGAGCCCGGTGCATGCAATACAGATGGATGGATGCGCGCATGCAAAGCATAAGATATGCTAATTTAAATATGCCCTAATACTAACCGTTGAAAGCTAGTAAATAAAAAGGGAAGAAAGATGTGAGGTTAGAAGACATACATACACTCACGCACACTTATTACACAATTACCCTCACTCGGAGGGTCCGAATAAATATTACACAACCAAATGAATACTACTAAATTAAATATTACAGAACTTCTAATTAATTAACGAATTAAATGCAGAAGGAAGGTGGCCGCAACCCTACCTCGGAATGCGTGGATGATGCATGCTTGACTTGCCTTGCTCGGAAACCCGTACCATGCCACTATCGCCTCTGTTTACACTGCCTTGCTACTCTGAAAATTGTGAAAGTTTCCAGAATTGCTTTGAGCTTCCTTCTGAGTGCTGTGGAGTGCCATCGGTCAGAACAAAAGGCCACCGTCCATGGGAATGGGATTATCGGCCAAAGCTTGTGTCATCGGCTGGACACAAATGGCCGGTCGGCACTAGAGATGGCCGGTCGGTTATATCTTTCTGCAGAATCCTGCAGTTGACACCAGCAGAGGGCAAGCAGTGTATGGCATAGATTTTTCAAGCAAATATGAGCATGGCCACACTCCCTATCATGCAATGGACTCAAGGGAGCATGTCTCTCGACCCTCGGGCCATCAATTATGCATTTTGATACATGATGGCCTAAGAGGCCAAGTTTGCCATTCATTGTAAATGCATGCACAAAAGAAATGAATGCCTCATGCCCTATCATGTTGAGATCAAGGGCATTGGCGACCGAGGAGTGAGACGCGTTACATCACTTCAAGTACAAATGCATCCCATTCCTCAGATTTGGTTTGACACCCCAAACCAAACCTAATGCAATGCATGTATGTCATATATGATGCAAAATGATGCAACTTAATGCAATGCAATATGAGCATGTTAGCCTAATACAATGCAATACTACCAAGACATGCAAGCTAATTTGATGTCACATTAGTATGCCAAGTATACAACAAGGTCATGTGATGCCATTAGCTAAGCAATATGCGAAAATGCAAACAAGATATAATGCAAGCATGCAACTAATATAATGCAATATACATCATGCCAAGTATGCAATTATGTACAAGGGTGGTCTTAAACTGAAATAGGAGGCCTCAGCCATGCCCCAAAAACAGTGGCCAAAGATGGTGCAAAAGAGCACTAATTTCGCATGCAAACATGCACATAACAAGGTTTATCATCTAAGCATGGAAGGGGACAACTCTAGGCATACTTGAAGGCGATATACATGGACATTAAACACTCATGTTAAACTCTGAAAAGCATGCGAAGAATGATGCCAAAACATGCTAGGGAATGGGTGCGAAATAGAAGGCATTCAAGGCCATAAAAGAGAGCATTGCCCAACACCTATCCCAAGCAAACATGGTATGGACTTTGCAACCAAAAACAGAGTTATAATGCACCAAAACAAGTCCCAAAACCCACTGTTATGGCAGCTCGAATGACTCAAACACATAGGCATGCACAAAAGCCCAAACATGGAGCATGAGACCACACCTCTTCAAGGCATTGAAAGGAGAACAAATGTAAGCATGTAAGCACAAAACATGGACTGAAATGACATAATAAGTGATTCCAAATCACTGGAATAGCCAAGGTAATGCATGCTAATGACTCACACACCCAATGCCAACATGCTAGAATGCAAAGGGACTATACAAAGCATGAAAGGTATGACCAAATCAATACCTAACAGACCTCAAGCATGATGAAACATGACCGAAAGCTACACAAAGCTAGGAAAAAACATGAGAGCATGGTAGGCTAAATGCATGATGCACTTTTAGGCAAAATAAGGAAATACAAAGCAAGTATATTAAGCATGCAAGGGGCCATTAATCCGACCCAAAACAGAGATATAATATGACCAAATAACACCCAAAAACCTCTGAAATGAAGCCAAAAGCAATTAAGCATACATGCTACCCTTATGAGCCAAAATGCAAACAAAAAGAGAAGCAAAGGGAGAGGGGTGTCCCTCCCCTATGCAAGACTTCAAGACCCCTTCTTCACCACTGAAAATCCTCTGGATTTCAGTGGTGGGAAGGCCAATACACAAAAGGATTCAAAGCTTAACAAAGAAGGTACAAAAGGGCCAAACAAGGCCTAAGAGGGGGAGGTCAACCCCCAACACCAAAGTGACCTTAATGAAGTATCTTAAACATGCAAATACAAGACTTTTTTCAGTTATACACAAAGCTTAAATCAGTATGCAAGATAGGTTAAAGACTAGTGCAAGATTGAGGAAAATAAAGCAAAAGTGTTACCCTTGAAGAACACTTCAAGAACAGCAAGTGCAGCCACCTTCTTCTGATCAAAACCAGCTCAAAACGTGAAGAACAAACCCTCAACACCTCTAAAGTTGAAGTATGGTGTAATACTATGTGTTCTACTGCAAAACTAAGAACAAACTACACTTTTAGGCCCTCAAACACACACAAATCAAGAGAGAGAGGGAGATATAGAGAGAGAGGGTGATATATATAAGAGATATATGTAATTAGGTCTGGTTTGTTGAACCCCTTTAAAGGAGGAGGAAGGTCTCCTTAAATAGACAAGGCAAAGTGTTAAGCTTCCAAGAGAAGCTAACAAAAGGGGTCAAGGCTTCCTAAAGAAGCTAAGGCAAAGCGGCCAAGGCTTCCTTAGGAAGCTGAGATAGGTGTCCAAGCTTCTTGAGGAAGCTAAGACAAAGGTCCAAGCTTCCCCAAGAAGCTAGACCAAAAGGGGTGCAAAGGGTGCAAATTCCTCCATACACGTGTATGGAGGATAGGTCTGTGTACTCCAGCTGGCACAGCTGGCATGCACAATGCTTGAAAAAGGCGAAAAGGTGGTACCGGCCAGAAAAGTAGTCCATCGGCCAAATACATGGTCGGCCGACCACACAAAATGCCGATACACCTCAGAGAAGTGCCGACAGACCAAATATTTGGTCGGTAGGAAAAAGGAATGGCTGGTGACTTCATGCCACGGCCGGTGGGTTTCAGGGATGGCTAACAAGCCTCTTCCCACCCTTAGAAGCACAAAATTACAAGTCCCTGGTGCAAAACCAAGCACAGAACAGGCAAGTTAAGAGATCTTGAGGCAAGGTGTGCGGCCGAGGCCTCCGGGAACTTAAAACGAACACAAACATGGATGATCACTGAGCGTTCAGACGGTGACGTCGAAGTCTTAAGGACGGTCAAAAATAGGGTGTCTACAGTTGCCCTGCTTTGACAGAACTCGAAAGTCATAACAATGATGGGAGTGAGTGTCAAAGCCCAGAGACGACCCATTTTTGACAAGGCCGAAGACTTAGACAAAGCATACAAGCTACAGATAAAGATATGCGCTTGAAGGCAGGGGCAAAATGCAAGAACAATGCACAAAGCCGAGTATAACTTATGATCATGCAAAGAAAGCTGTAACGAAGCATATACATACAATAAATGGAACAGTTTAAGCAGTCTAATCATAAATCCAACTACATTACAATGCAGAAAGGAGGTAAGAGAATTATGTAACTCTTGTTACGTTTTACGCGGAGAATACAATACCTGTGCGGTTCGCCTGGCCACTCCAGCTTCAAATGGACCGTACATACAATATCGTGCCTGTAAGATAAAGGAAACTTAATAGGTACAATATTGTTAGCAGTATGCGTAACAATGCAATTGAAAGTGCGTGACAACGCAAGTCAAATAGGGAACATAACAATGCGATTTGAAGTAAGCATAACAATGCTATGAAGGCACAAACACAAGTAAGTAAAGAACACGTGACAATGCGCACAATGCGTGAAGATGTAGACACATGTAAGTAAAGCACACGTGACAACGTGCACAATGTGTACAAAAGGGAACTTGAACACATGTAAGTAAAGCATAACGCGACAACGCATGCAATGTGTATAAAAGGAACTTGAACACATGTAAGTAAAGCATAACACGACAATGCGTGCAATGTGTATAAAAGGAACTTGAACACATGTAAGTAAAACATAACGCGACAACATATGCAATGTGTATAAAAGGAACTTGAACACATGTAAGTAAAGCATAACACGACAACGCATGCAATGTGTGGAAAGGAACTTGAACACGTGTAAGTAAAGCATAACACAACAACGCATGCAATGTGTGAAAAGAAACTTGAACACATGTAAGTAAAGCATAACGCGACAACGCATGCAATGTGTGAAAAGGAACTTGAACACATGTAAGTAAAGCACACACGACAACGTGCACAATGTGTATAAAAGGGAACTTGAACACATGTAAGTAAAGCATAACGCGACAACTCATGCAATGTGTATAAAAGGAACTTGAACACATGTAAGTAAAGCATAACGCGACAACTCATGCAATGTGTATAAAAGGAACTTGAACACATGTAAGTAAAGCATAACGCGACAACGCATGCAATGTGTATAAAAGGAACTTGAACACATGTAAGTAAAGCATAACGCGACAACGCATGCAATGTGTATAAAAGGAACTTGAACACATGTAAGTAAAGCATAACACGACAACGCATGCAATGTGTGGAAAGGAATTTGAAGACATGTAAGTAAAGCATAACGCGACAACGCATGCAATGTGTGAGAAGGAACTTGAACACATGTAAGTAAAGCATAACGCGACAACGCATGCAATGTGTGAAAAGGAACTTGAACACATGTAAGTAAAGCATAACGCGACAACACATGCAATGTGTGAAAAGGAACTTGAAATGTGCGCGACAATTACAGTCAGAACAAAGCAATGCAATACAACATAATTGAAGTGATTTGTGGAATTCGCAAGATGTATAAAAGGATACGAGGAAGGATACTCTTTGCGTGCATCGAGCATCGTTCATAGAAGACACGGCTTGAGGTCGACACGAAGATCTACTAAGGTTTCAAGAGTGCAATTCCTTGCATTGTCTCGAGTAATGAAGGTGCCAGACCACATAATTGACTCGAGCAAAGGCGTGGGAAGTGCATCGACCACAAGGGGAGGCTACTAGTGTTAATCTGGACACTCTGCTGCCCTGCTCCTCCCTTTTGCTTTACTTATCTTTTTTCCCAGCAGTTTAGGCACATTGCACTGCCTCAGGCAGGTTTTCAAAATTGTATATCTTTGCAAAAGACATGATGGAAATGAAATAGCTATTTCGTTCAAAAAGGTGTTACATTTGTACTTTCCATGCATCGCATCGCATTGCATTACGTAACAATGTAAATGAGGTTAGAATCTTTTGATTGCTTGGAAAGTAAGCGCTTGCTTCGTAATAATCAGGTAGTGAACCGACTTACAACTCGATAAACCAAAACAAAGAAACTTGATAAGCTAACCAAGTACGAGTACAACTCGATAAGCAAAGAAAAGACTTAAAGAGAGTGAAATACAACTCGATAAGAAAATATACAACAACTCGATAAGCCAATAGGTGTGGCTCCGCAAAATCAATCACTAAAGACACTAGAAATGGAACCAGTCACAAGTTTTCAGCATTTTCAGCAGATAGACAACTCTGAGGATAGGAGGGAAGGCCACTGGCCAAATAAAGAGGTCACCGGCCACAATAAATGGCCACCAGCCATTATCACTAGCCGATCGGCCAAACATGCTGGTCGGTCGGCACTATTTATGGTCGGCCGGTCAAAAATTGGCAAGAATCACCAGAATGTTGACACCTGTCCTCCACCCACACCTTATCCTCTACAAAAGGCCTCAGCTTCGTAGTTTTTCTCAATTTAGCACTGATTTGCTCCAAATGGAAGAGATTTTTGCACAGAATCTCATGGCTTGGATTGCCAACTTGGACCGCTCAGAAAAGCTGAATTTCTGGGTCTTCGACATAAATGCACTATTCACTTTGAGTCGTACCCCGCTGCACTTTCCATTCTTTCATGCCGTGGCGAGGTTTTGGAACCCTGTAACACATGTCTTTAGCTTTGGCGGGCAAGAGGTGTGTCCTACATTCGAAGACCTCCAAGTTTTGATGGAATCTAAGCGCAACGAAGAAGTTCTGTCTCAGCTTCGCTTTGGCCACGCGCAAGCCTTAAGGCCAATGTGTGGACTTACTCTGCATGACGCTCGATCTTTGATTTGTGATGGAATGATGGATATTCCGAGTTTGATTTTTCGGTTTTCTGATGCTGGTGACCGCAGTGACCATCATTGGCAAGGCTTTCGGCGACATGCCCTTTGTTTGTGCATGCTATCTCATTTCTTATTTGTCTCGGGCTCCGGAGGGTCTAGTATCCGGTTGATCGAGGTTGCCCAAGGTTTGAAGGAGGGCAAAAGCTACATTGCCATGACTCCGGCTGAGACGTTGATGGGCTTGGACGCTTTCCATCGCCGAGAAATGACCAGATTTGCAGGGAGTCCACTACTGCTGCAAGTAATGCTTCCCGCCCAATCTCACATATGTATTGCTCACATCACTCGGCCCTCAGGCTCAGTTTTCTCACAAAATCCTTTTCTCACTTTCCTCTCATCGTACATCTCTCTATTCTTTATTCTCTCATTTTTCATCCCTTCCCAGGTGTGGTTGATGGACAAGTTGCAGGTTGTGGACTCTTGCCCAGCATACTCAGCTCGCGGCTACTTCTTCTGGCAACGCCTAGTAAATGCCCTTGATGAGGGCTGGTGGTTCGACTGGATGTGCAGTTTGTCCGCAGACCGCATTGCTTGGCGGTGTCCTTGGCTCAACCTACCGGCAATGAGTTACAGCATGTCCCGGCAGACCGGGATTCAGTTGGTTGGCTTGGTGCACTGCGTGTTCTACTTTGCTTTTCGGTTCCAGCGCCAGTTCGGCCATGATCAGATTTGTCCGCCAAAGGGAATAGAGTACCCAGCGGCATTCCCAATCCGAGGTGCGCAGCTTGCTCGATACGACACAGCGTGGAGGACTAGAGAACTCCTGGCCCCCACTCTCACTTTCAGTTGCATTTTGTCTGATGAGTGCATAGATTGGCTCAACGAAGAGGTACAGATTGGGCCCAGCTTGGCGTCAGAGGGCTTCAACCAGCTCTGGGAGGGGACGCAGGAACACCTGACTCACCTATGCCCCGGATTTATTTGCTTTAATAAGAACTTTCAAGTTTTCTTTATGAATGTAATGAAAAGCAACTTCAATTTGTATGCAAGAGCAGGAGAACTCTGTATTGAAATCAATAAAATTGAAGGTTGTGGGTACTGAAAATTTTCCGCTTTGGTTCAAAAATGGTCTAAGTTGTAAAAAGATTAATTTTGAACAAAGTCAACTTTTATTAAAACTTTTCAAAACCATTTTCGATATGGATCAGAACTGGACACGCTTGAAATCTGTCACTGAGACGTAAAACCCCGGATCCCAACAACTGGAAAGTTGCCCCTAGTCTGAATAGCACCGTGGCACATGCACAGCAACGGAAAGTTGCCCCTAGTCTGAAAAGCACTGCACTGGAGATCATAATCGGACTCTTGAACGCTGACTAGACAAAGATGGTCGAGATGATCAAATGGACAAAGTTGATCGGGGAAGTGTTTATGGCTGAACTTCAAGACGAAGTTGCCTACGTATCCCAAAGATGGGAATCAAGCCTTACGTAGTTTAGGCTTGGGTTCACTTGGGTATTTTCACTCTCCTTTTACGCTCTAACTTTTGTCAAGACCGCCCTTTTGGGTTTTCAACCTTGCGAGCTCAGTTTTTATAATTTTCAATTTTCTATGCTCTAACTTTTGCCTAGGTCACCTTTTCGGGTTTTTGGCCTAGCGAGCCTCTCAGGGGTAATATTTCTTCAACTTGTCCATGTTGATCGGCTGTGAGAACTCTAGGCCATCTAGGTTCATCAGAACCATAGCTCCACCTGACTAGATAGACTTGATGATGTAAGGGCCAGTCCAATTGGGTCTGAACTTGCCACTAGGGTCGTGGATGGGAGCTCAGTTATCCTTGAGCACCAAATCTCCTTCCTTCAAATTCCTGGACTTAACTTTCTTGTTGAAAGCCCTGGTAATTCTACGCTGATAACCTTGAACATGGTACAGTGCTTTCAGTCTTCTTTCATCAAAGAGCATGAGTTCCTCAAACCTCCTCTGCTGTCAATCTGCCTCGGCTATCTGACACTCAGCCAGTACTCTCAAAGACGGAACCTCAATTTCAATAGGTAGAACGGCCTCCATCCCATAAACTAATGAGTACGAGGTCACCCCAGTAGAAGTTCTAATCGAAGTCCGGTAGCCCCACAGAGCAAACGGCAACTTATCTGGTCAATCCTGGTAGGTTTCCACAATCTTTTGTAAAATGCGCTTGACATTCTTGTTGGCGGCCTCAACCTCTCCATTGGTCTGAGGCCGGTATGTGGATGAATTGTGAAATGCCACATTGTATTTCTCCAACAAGTCGATCACTTCATTTTTGAAGTGGGAACCATTATCTGAAATAATCTCGTTTGGGACTCCGTAGCGACAGATGATGTTGTTTCTGATGAACTTTGCAACGTGCGAAGCCTTCAACACCGCATAAGATTGGGCCTCGACCCACTTTGTGAAATAATCTATTGCGACCAGGATGAACTCATGCCCATTCGACTTTTTTGGAGTGACAGCCCCGATCACATCGATTCCCCAAACTGAAAATGGCTATGGCGAAGTCATGTTGTACAGCTTTGACGGCGGGATGTTCATGCGGTTTGCATGGATCTGACATTTGTGGCATCGCTGAACAAAGCCTATACAATCTTCCTCCATGGTAGACCAGTAGTAACCTTGTCTGAGGATCTTCCACGCTAGCATTACCCCGTTCATATGAGTACCACATTCCGCTCCATGGATGGCCTCCATTAGGCGTTTTGATTCTTTAGCTTCAACACACAACTTATGCATTCCCAGATGACCTCTCTTATACAATTTACCTCCGTAGATGATGAACTAAACGACCATTCTTCTGATTGCCCTTTTATCCTTGGCATTTACCCCTGGTGAATATGCTTCTTTTCCAAGAAATTCCAAATATCGTAATACCAGGGGTTCTCATCTTGAACCTCATCTATAGCAGCAATTGACTTGTAAGCCGACACAAATTTCTGGTCAATAATGACTGGATGCATCCGGACTCCAAACGGGATGTCTATCATGGAAGATAGAGTTGCTAGTGAATCTGCGAACTTGTTATTTTCTCTTAGTAGATGAGTGAAGTTTAGCTTTTCAAACCGAGGAATCAGCAAGTCCAAGGTCTGGTGGTACATTATCATCTTTTCCTCTTTGACTTTCCAATCCCCCTTAGCTTGGGATACAACAAGGTTTGAGTCCCTAATGATGTCCAATCGTCTTGCTCCTAGTTCCAGGGCTGCTTCTAGACCGACAATGTACGCCTCATATTCTGCTTCGTTGTTTGAGACTTTGAATCGGAGTTTGAATGCTAGAGGGATACGGGAATTGTCGGGTGCTATCAGTAACACTCTTATCTCATACACGTACTGGTTTGACACTCCATCAAAGTACATCATCCAAGTTTCATCGTCGATATGCAAAATGGCCTCATCTGGGAATAAGTACTCAATTGCTTCACCCCCTTCCACCGGATGATCGGCTAAGAATTCTGCTACTGCTCTTCCTTTAATTGACTTGCGCGTCGCATATTTCATATCGAATTCGGAAAGCAAAAGCAACCAACGAGCTAGCCTACTCGTAAGTGCTAGTTTCTCGAAAAGGTATTTGATGGGATCCAGTCGTGAAACCAACATTACGGAGTGAGCTAACAGGTAGTGCCTCAGCTTCCTGGTAGCCCATACCAAGGCTAAGCAAGCCTTTTTCAACGGTGTGTAGCGAGTCTCATACTCTAGCATCTTCTTGCTCAGATAGTAGATGGCTCTCTCCACCTTGTCCTCTGATTCTTGCGCGAGCATACAGCTCATTGTAGTCTCAGTTACTGAAAGATACAAAATCAACGCCCTCTCCGGCTCTGGCGGTGACAACACGGGCGGGTTCTGTAAGTATTCCTTGATTTGTTCAAAAGCAGCTTGGCATCGGCCGTCCCGTTGGAACTTCTTTCTTTTCTTCAGGAGACCAAAAAGTGGTTCACAAGTCAAGGTTAATTTTGAGATAAACCGTCTTACGAGTTGCACTTTACCCAGAAAGCCTCGAACCTCATTTTCAGTCCTTGGTGGTGGCATTTCTAGGATGGCCTTGATTTTGGAAGGGTCGACTTTGATACCTCTCTGTGTAATCAGAAACCCCAGCATTTTTCCCACTGTAACACCAAATGTACACTTTTGAGGATTCAGTCGCAACTAAAATTCTCTAATCCTTTGGAAGAACTTTTGCAAGGCGGTGTAGTGGCCCTCTCTTTTTTTGGACTTGACAATCATGTCATCCACGTACACCTCAACCTCTTTGTGGATCATGTCATGTAATATTGTGGTCGCGGCCCGTTAATATGTAGCTCCAGCATTCTTCAACCCAAACGACATCACTCTGTAGCAGTAGGTCCCCCACGGGGTGGTGAATGCAGTCTTTTCTTGGTCTTCAGGTGCCATCACTATCTGGTTGTAGCCCGAAAAGCCATTCATGAACGAAAGCAAAGCATGCCCTGCTGTGAAGCCCACTACGTCATCGATATGCGGCAAGGGGAAGTCGTCCTTCAGACTAGCTCTATTCAAGTCCCTGAAATCCACACATACCTAGATCTTCCCATCCTTCTTCGGCACCGAAACGATGTTGGCCAACCAAGTTGGGTACTCGGATACCAGCAGGAAGCCTGCGTCAATTTGCTTGGTGACCTCTTCCTTAATCTTGAGGACCCAGTCCGGGCAGATCCTTCTGAGTTTTTGCTTGATGGGTCGGGCCTCGGGGTCAAGAGGGATCCGATGCTGTACAATCTCAGTATCGATTCCAGGCATGTCTTCGTAGAACCACGCGAAAACATCTTTGAAATTTTTTAATAAAGAGACTAAGCGCTCGCGTTCCTCTGAAGACAATGTGGACCCGATCTAGACCAGCCGTGAGTCCTTCTCAGTACCAATATTCACAGTACTGATTTCATCCATTAAGGGTTTAACAAATCTCTCCTGCTCTTGTTCAATTAAGCATTGCAAAACCGGAGGAATTTCTTCCTCGTCGTTTTCATCAAAATTTTGAAAGTCTAAGTTAATGCAATAAATCAAGGGCACATAAAAGTACTCAGAAACCACAGCCACATCATTCTCATTAAGCACATCCAAATCGTTCGATTCTTCAGTTACCACAGACTCGAAAGAGAAAGAAAAAGACGACCTGGACAGGACTGTGGCATCCGGGTTGTCACCCCCAAGAATACCGAACTTAGACTCAGTCAAGCTGAAACCTGATTCCGACTCACAAGACTCGGTGGAATCAGATTCCGGTTCACTACCTGACCCGGTGCTGCTTGACAAAAATCCTTCTTCATACTGCCAAATGAGAGAGGGTGCGATAGATGCATACAAAATGTTTGCTGGTAGGCCCGCAGCCGTTTCATTCCCGATCATGGACACCGAGAAGTTAACCCCCAAGAACTTCTGTTTGATTGGAGGATCTGAAAGTAGACAAGCCAGTGCTACCCCTATTTCAATTTCAACCTCCTCAGACTCCACTTTCTTGCTCTGCTCAGCCTCAGCTAATGGGTCCGTCTGCTCTTCGGCAACGTCATCCATGGATAACTGCAGGTCAAAGAAGATCTCAAACCTTGGCCCGCGCTTCCTTTCCGCATTCAACCATGGCTCTGGGAAGCCACAAAATGGAAAGTCCTCCCATTCCCGGACGAAGCGTCCGTTTAGGGTACCCTAGATGGGTCGGTGCATTAACTCAAAAGGCTTCCCTGCCCTCTTTGCTTTGGCTCTCCCAACCATCTCCTTACCCTTTCTTATCCAATCCTCTTTGGTGGGCAGATAACCCAAACCAAAGGTATATGGGTTGTGTGGCACTTCGGCCAACACTGCAATGCCCTTTCGGCCACTCTTTCCCAATCCCATCCCGGGATGTGTTGGAGCTTGTTCATGAGGTATACTAATTGGGCACTGACATACACCCCCTCATTAACAGCCAAAATGTTCTGTACGACCCGGGCCTCAACCAGAGTGAAACCGGATAAGAACACATCCTCTATACCGTGCTCAATTTCTAGGACTGGTTTAGACACCTCTGGCGGTGGATGGATCGATGAATCCCCAAAAACAATGGCTACTCCCTTCCTATGGGGGTATTTCACCATCTGATGTAAAGTGGATGAAACTGCCTTTACTTGGTGAAACCATGGCCGCCCCAAAAGTAGATTGAAGGTCGCAGGAACTTCCAAGACGTGAAAGTCTACCTCATGCTGTCTCAGCCCAACCTTGGTCTGAATTTGCACGGTCCCCTTTACCTCTTTACTTGTATTATCATACGCCCTTATCACCTGGGTGGTTGGCGCAAAGTCTGTGGGTTTCAACCCGATCGTATAGGCGGTCCTTGCCGGGCACACATTAATGGCGGATCCTGTATCAACAAGAACCACCGGTATCCATTTGTTGTTACACTCCACAGAGATGTAGAGTGGCTTGTTGTGATTCACACCTTCAGGTGGCAATTCTTTGTCAGAGAAGGTCAGCATCGGGGAAGCTCCTCCCAGAAAGACCAATCCCACCAATTGTTCTGGCGTGGTTTCTATTGAGAGCTTAGCCTTATCCATTGTCGATAGGACGGCCTGTCGATGAACACGTAATGCCATAAGCAGTCCCCATATGGAGATGTCTGCTTGTATCTTTTTCAGCTGCTTCAGTACAGCCTCTTCTTCGAGTTGCTTCTCTTTCTGTTTCTCCATCTCCTTATCTTTCCCAGACGCCTCTAGCTGATCCAGATGTAGGGGCTTAAAATACCGCCCGCTTCTAGTCATATGATTGACTTCGTCGATGTAGCAGGTATCGTCTGGTTGATTGCTCCCCCAATCCTCATCCGTGTGGGCAAGACATAAATCATCGTCCTCCCACCACATTCCGTCAGCAGCAGACAGACACCTGTCTGGCTCCGGTATGACTATTCTTGTACTCGCAGTACCTTCTGTCCACATGCTCGCAGCACTCTCTGTCCTTGTGCACACAATACTTTCAGTCCCCACGGGGGCCTTGGCTTTTCTGATTCTCTCAAACTCCTCGATTCCTTTTTGTTCCAACTGTGTCAGTATAGCTGGCTACTCTATAATTCCTGTAGTCAAAATGCCCAAATCCTGAGCGAAATTCTTAGCGCCGGCGCTCTCTAGCGATGCGTTCTGATCTCCGGCCCTTCCGGCCATAATTGATATCCTTGCCCCTGCCGGGCCCTGTTCCAACTGAGATTTTTCAACAATGTCTGGTAGGTCATCATGCCACCCGGTAACCTCTGCTGACTCTTCAAAGTCGGACCAGTTGACCGCCACGCTGTCTGGGTCTTGTTCATTGAAAAACTGGAGGTCAGCAAAGTCCTTTTCCACAGCCGCTAAGTCCTCTAATCTCTGATCAAATCTATCCCTCTGTATTACACAAAGCTTTGCCCCTGCTGGCAATTCCACACTTGGTCCAACCTGGCCTACTGACAGAATGTAGTCACTCGGACTGTATACCTTTTCAGCAAAATCCCCAGATTCCTCAGATTCTGACTCAGCAATACCATTCTCCACTGAAGTCTCCCCTGTTCTGTCTTCGACAGTCACCACTATTGGCTCGGGTTAGGTTCTGGAGATGTCCAACATGCACAAGTCAGTGCAGTTAGGAAGGAGCACCTCCGGCTTAGGTAGGTGGGACGGGGTGATATAGATGCTGGGGTCGTATGACGTGACCTCGGTTTGGATAAAGTTGATTCTTTTGGGAGGTGGAGCTTGGTTGTGTGGTGGGAGAGGGTTGGTTGTGACGTTGGGCTTTTCTGGAGGCACAATCACCCCATTATCAATGAGATCTTGAATCTCATGACGTAATCGGAAGCATTAGTCGGTGTCATGACCGTGTTACTGATGAAATGCACAATACTTGGCTGGGTTGTGGGTAAGGGAAAGTTTTTCCGGTAATGGCCGCGGCTCTAGGGGCTTCAAGTGCCCTTTTTTGATTAAAACCCCCAGAGATTTGGACAGGGGCATATATAGTGGGCCGAAGGTTCTTTGGTTTTTGGGTTGGTATTTGGCTGTTTGTGTATTGCTTCCGGACGCACCAGAGAATGGCGTAGCTGCCATGGTTCTTGGAGGGGTGTTGGTGGTGACCATGCTCACTTCTGATGCTCTTGTGGTCGCAGCGCCACTTGGGCCTGCATTGGTATTACGGTTGAAAGTTCTCCTGGGTTGCTCTCTATCATTGTCAATCAAGCCCTACTTCAAGGCATCCTCAATCTGTACTCCCATCTCATGCAGATCCGAAAAGGTAGGGAAGGGGAGCACGATTATTTTCTACATTAGCTTAGGCTGGAGATTGCGTACAATCATCCGAATTTGATCTTTATCGGTGGGCCATAGGGTCATCATTGAGGCCTTGGCCCTCAATCTGGTTACGAACTCTGAAAAGCTCTCCTTAGGCTCCTGCCTTGTCGTCTCGAGATCACGGGTCGTAATCTCGATTTGCGTGTTATAAGAGTACTGTGTAATGAATGCCTCGGCCATCTCATCCTAGATTCTCTTAACATCATCTTCTAATTTGGCGTACCAGATGGCCGCCACACCCGACAGGGTCCGGCCGAACAAAGATAGCTGGCCTTAAGATATCTGAAAACAACCGTAGATGTACCATGGGATCCCCGGATCCATCAAAACGGTCAATGTGTGGCATCTTGAATCGATCTGGCAGCGTCACAGCCGCGTCGGTATACCCGTCCTCGATATGTGGGATGGACTTTACCCCTTGGGACTTCTTGAACAACTTCTCAAGCTTGCTCAACTTTAATGCTGTAGGGTCTACCTCGAACTCGAAGGGGGAGTCCGGTTGATTGATAGGCGTGGGTGCCTTGGATAGTTGCGGTAAAATCGGAGGCAGAGCCGGCCCTATTGGGATGTCCGTATCTTCTTGGGCATTCTGGACGTTTGTCGTCTCCTCAGGTATCGGAACTCTTGTTGGGGGAGGAACCTGGTGTGAAGCGGATGCTCTGGTTTGTTGTTGTAACCGAGTAATTAGCTCTGCCTGTTGGGCCATAACAACGGCTTGCTGTTTGGCAAATTCTGCTTGATGAATAGCGTCCTCTTGCATGGCATTCATGCTTTCCTGGAGCTAGCGCACCATGTCTTCCATTCCTGACATACTACCCTGATTTATCTGAACTGCAGGTGTATCTGCCTCTGTAGTGGGTTTGGAAATCTCAACCCGACAGTTCAAAGACCACTAATCTGGCAGTCTCGATACCGATACACTGCGTCTTCTCGACCTCCGTCTGATAACCGGGGGTAAGGAATAAAACACTGGTTGTCCGTCGACCAGATCCTCGGATCGATGGAGTCGGCGACCTCTAGTCCAGAGTGCTTGGGGAATGTCTACTGGGTCAGAAGCAATCGTGCTAAACTACCCTTGTAAAAAGATAAATAAAGCAATAATAAGGAAATAAATAACCAGACAAACGGACAGTATAGCAGCGTAAAATAAACACACAACACACAATTGGGCATTATAGCACACGGTTGATAAGTTGAATACACTGTTCCTCAATACTGATTATTATCCCTGAATCACTGTTCCCGAAAACTGAATCTGATACCCGCAGATAACTGATTCCCAAAATACTGATACTGATGCCCTCAGGCCTGGTACTAAACTTGCAAACTGACATGTGCGTTCCTGTGGAGATACACTCTAAAAGCACATAGCAAGTAAATGAGAATGAAAACACCCCTATGTTGGGGTAGGGTTTCCCTGTCCTATTTTAACAGGAGCTAGGGTTTCACTACGTACATAGCGGTTTCAAACAACCTATAATCGGGTAAGCAACCTGTCCTAGCTTGGAATGGCCACTACGGATTTCGAATATACACTAGGTCGAATGGTCAAAAAGGGTGCCCCGGTAAAATCGGGGTTTGTGTTCCCATACTGGCAGAGCCCGTAACCGGTCAATCTTATGGCACGCAGCCTCAGGCTAACCGCTCAGGAATAGCAGACAGCAAACACGGTGTCCTAGGCGCACCAATGCACATGCAATGCAAAGAAACACATAAGTGAAATCAAAACAAGATATCACAAGTTCGAGTCAAGCTCTCTAAACTTCCCAGCAGAGTCGCCAGAAACTGTAGACGTCCCCGAACGCCCTAGGAGGATGAGTCCCGTTCTGTTCGTCTGTGGGTCACTACAGTTCGGACTCTCAAATTGTCACGGTTCTAAATCTGAACCAAACAGTCCAAATTCGGCAAATCGTTTTGAGAAAACAGATTTTTAGAAAGAAGTGCCAAACATGGACTGCTTTGCCAGATACAGAGTCGCCACCTAAATATTTTTTATGGGAGAATTTAGGAAACCCTGACTCGTTGCCTAAGGCCATGTGTTCATCATCACCAAAGTTGCCTCGGCTCAGGAACTTGGGTACGATTGGGGAAGGTCAGCTATGAGCACCCCCGCTCGCCCGATCAAAGATCGGCCTCTACTAACCATGATATTTTTTTTTTGAAAATATTACGTGTTCTTATTCCGGTTATTAGCCTAGATTTACTATGTTATGTGCACAGCAAACAAGTATAGACTGGGTCGCCTGAATTGGAACGAAACATTTCATGTTTGTTTGTTTGAAAATGGTTTGATGATGCTACCCGTAAGTAGGCTAAGACATAGATTTTGCCACCCTCAAGTGGGCTTAAAACTCGCATCCAATGCATTGTCCCAATTCAAATAACCCAACCTTCACCCACAGGCATTCAGGCAGTTATATCAGATAAGCACATACCCTCATGGTAAGCATGCTAATATGGCAACACTCACACGCATGCAAGATGCTAAAGCATAAGAGCTTACCTAGTACTCCAAGCCAAAACAGAAACTAGTTAGTAATCAAATGCATGATCCCAGTTTATGTTAAGATGGCTAATGCAACACATACAGAATGCAACTAGAATAGGCTCGGCTAATCTAAGAATGACATATGATGATGCCACAACTAACACGTATTCAACATGAAATTGAAATACAATGCAGTTAGTATGATGCGTCGAGCCCGGTGCATGCAATACAGATGGATGGATGCATGCATGCAAAACATAAGGTATGCTAATTTAAATATGCCCTAATACTAACCATTGAAAGCTAGTAAATAAAAAGGGAAGAAAGATGTAAGGTTAGAAGACATACACACACTCACGCACACTTATTACACAATTGCCCTCACTCGGAGGGTCCGAATAAATATTACACAACCAAATGAATACTACTAAATTAAATATTACAGAACTTCTAATTAATTAACAAATTAAATGCAGAAGGAAGGTGGCCGCAGCCCTACCTCGGAATGCGTGGATGATGCATGCTTGACTTGCCTTGCTCGGAAACCCATACCATGCCACTATTGCCTCTGTTTACACTGCCTTGCTACTCTGAAAATTGTGAAAGTTTCCAGAACTACTTTGAGCTTCCTTCTGAGTGCTGTGGAGTGCCACTGGCCAGAACCAAAGGCCACCGGCCATGGGAATGGGATTATCGGCCAAAGCTTGTGTCATCGGTTGGACACTGATGGCCGGTCAGCACTAGAGATGGCCGGTCGGCTATTTCTTCCTGCAGAATCCTGCAGTTGACAGCAGCAGAGGGCAAGCAGTGTATGGCATGGAATTTTCAAGCAAATGTGAGCATGGCCACACTCCCTATCATGCAATGGACTCAAGGGAGCATGTCTCTCGACCCTCGGGCCATCAATTATGCATTTTGATGCATGATGGCCTAAGAGGCCAAGTTTGCCATTCAATGTAAATGCATGCACAAAAGAAATGAATGCCTTATGCCCTATCATGTTGATATCAAGGGCATTGGCGACCGAGGAGTGAGACGCGCTACATCACTCTAAGTACGAACGCATCCCATTCCTCAGATTTGGTTTGACACCCCAAACCAAACCTAATGCAATGCATGTATGTCATATATGATGCAAAATGATGCAACTTAATGCAATGCAATATGAGCATGCTCGCCTAATACAATGCAATACTACCAAGACATGAAAGCTAATCTGATGTCACATTAGTATGCCAAGTATGCAACACGGTCATGTGATGCCATTAGCTAAGCAATATGCGAAAATGCAAACAAGATATAATGCAAGCATGCAACTAATGTAATGCAATATACATCATGCCAAGTATGCAATTATGTACAAGGGTGGTCTTAAACTGAAATGGGAGGCCTCAGCCATGCCCCCAAAACAGTGGCCAAAGATGGTGCAAAAGAGCACCAATTATGCATGCAAACATGCACACAACAAAGTTCATCATCTAAGCGTGGAAGGGGACAACTCTAGGCATACTTGAAGGCGATATACATGGACGTTAAACACTCATGTTAAACTCTGAAAAGCATGCGAAGAATGATGCCAAAACATGCTAGGGAATGGGTACGAAATAGAAGGCATTCAAGGCCACAAAAGAGAGCATTGCCCAACACCTATCCCAAGCAAACATGGTATGGACTATGAAACCAAAAACAGAGTTACAATACACCAAAACAAGTCCCAAAACCCACTGTTATGGCAGCTCGAATGACTCAAACACATAGGCATGCACAAAAGCCCAAACATGGAGAATGAGACCACACCTCTTCAAGGCATTGAAAGGAGAATAAATGTAAGCATGTAAGCACAAAACATGGACTGAAATGACATAATAAGTGATTCCAAATCACTGGAATAGCCAAGGTAATGCATGCTAATGACTTACACACCCAATGCCAACATGCTAGAATGCAAAGGGACTATACAAAGCATGAAAGGTATGACCAAATCAATACCTAACAGACCTCAAGAATGATGAAACATGACCGAAAGCTTCACAAAGCTAGGCAAAAACATGAGAGCATGGTAGGCTAAATGCATGATGCACTTCTAGGAAAAAAAAGGGAATACAAAACAAGTATATTAAGCATGCAAGGGGCCATTAATCTGACCAAAAACAGAGATATAATATGACCAAATAACACCCAAAAACCTCTGAAATGAAGCCAAAAGCAATTAAGCATACATGTTACCCTTATGAGCCAAAATGCAAACAAAAAGAGAGACAAAGGGAGAGGGGGTGTCCCTCCCCTATGCAATACTTCAAGACCCCATCTTCACCACTGAAAATCCTCTGGATTTTAGTGGTGGGAAGGCCAATACACAAAAGGATTCAAAGCTCAACAAAGAAGGTACAAAAGGGCCAAACAAGGCCTAAGAGGGGGAGGTCAATCCCTAATACCAAAGTGACCTTAATGAAGTATCTTAAGCATGAAAATAAAAGACTTTTTCAGTTATACGCAAAGCTTAAATCAGTATGCAAGATAGGTTAAAGACTAGTGCAAGATTGGGGAAAATAAAGCAAAAGTGTTACCCTTGAAGAACACTTCAAGAACAGCAAGTGCAGCCACCTTCTTCAGATCAAAACCAGCTCAAAACTTGAAGAACCAACCCTCAACACCTCCAAAGTCGAAGTATGGCGTAATACTATGTGTTCTAGTGCAAAACTAAGAATAAACTACACTTTTAGGCCCTCAAACACACACAAATCAAGAGAGAGAGGGAGATATAGAGACAGAGGGTGATATATATCAAAGATATATGTAATTAGGTCTGGTTTGTTGAACCCCTTCGAAGGAGGAGGAAGGTCTCCTTAAATAGACAAGGCAAAGTGTTAAGCTTCCAAGAGAAGCTAACAAAAGGGGTCAAGGCTTCCTAAAGAAGCTAAGGCAAAGCGGCCAAGGCTTCCTTAGGAAGCTGAGACAGGTGTCCAAGCTTCTTGAGGAAGCTAAGACAAAGGTCCAAGCTTCCCCAAGAAGCTAGACCAAAAGGGGTGCAAAGGGTGCAAATTCCTCCATACACATGTATGGAGGATAGGTCCGTGCACTCCAGCTGGCACAGCTGGTATGCACAATGCTTGAAAAAGGCGAAAAGGTGGTACTGGCCAGAAAAGGAGTCTATCGGCCAAATACATGGTCGACCGACCACACAAAATACCGATATACCTCAGATAAGTGCCGACCGAGCAAACATTTGGTCGGTAGGAGAAAGGAATGGCCGGTGGCTTCATGCCACGGCCGGTGGGTTTCAGGGATGGCTAACAAGCCTCTTCCCACCCTCAGAAGCAGAAAACACAAGTCCCTGGTGCAAAACCAAGCACAGAACAGGCAAGTTAAGAGATCCTGAGGCAAGGTGCGCGGCCGAGGCCTCCGGGAACTCAAAACGAACACGAACATAGATGATCACCGAGTGTTCAGACGGTGACGTCCAAGTCTTGAGGACGGTCAAAAATGGGGTGTTTACACCTATCCGCGCGGTTTTCTGGTCTTTTACTAAGGACACACAGGCCAACTTATCAAGTTCAACTACGCCCCCTATTCGGACTTACCAACGTATTTACCCCTTTCATAATTTATAATTTCACATTTACAATATAACCTTTTCTCAAATGTGATTATTTTCCAACTCATGTCAAGATGTTCAATAATGAATAAAATTTAAATGAGCACATGATGCAATAGATAACAACTCACAACATTTCCACATCTTTCCTTCCATCGAGGCCATTATTGCAAAATAACCACATGTTCACCCTATGTTATCAACACATAGTCATAACTTCCTAACATACTCATTTCTTAACATTCTAGTCCTTTCAAGACCATATGAAATTCTCAAACATCAACTATCAAGATTTCAATTTTCATAATCCATGGAGCTCATTATTTGTCATCTCATAACATCACAAGTTCAAGTGTTAACAACAATGTTAAAATGACATCTCATTCTCATACCTCAAAGACATTGCTATTTTGTTGAACATTTGATGCGACCCACTCTCATTCATCCTCTTAACATAAGAAAATAAGGAATTTCAAAGACATTTCCCATTTTACCAAAATCCCCAAATTTCTAGGGTTTTTATTAAAGACAAATCTCCACCATTTTCTAAGAAAACTCCATCAAGATCATCTCTCATAAGTCCAAATAGAGGAAAAACTCTCAAGAGTAGAAAATAGATTAAGATACAAGCCCATATTCAAAAATCTCTACATATTGAACCAACAATTAAAAATTCACACAAAACTACAAGAACACTTTTAAATCAAAATCCATATAGAAAAACTCGTATATATAACTCAAGAAATTCCTACCTTAAGCTTGTTGACGAAAGGTGAGATGAAACCCTAGCCTCAAAGATGAGAGAAACCTTGGATTTCCACCACCCAAGTGAAGCCCTAACTTTGGATTTTCAAGATTTAAAGGAAGATGATGAAGATCTTGACCCAAGAAATTTCCAAAATCAAAGTGTTTTGAAGCTTGAGGAAGTTTTCTAGAGAGAAGGGGGAGAGAAATAGGGTTTAGAGTGAGAGAGAAGTGTGTATAATGGATGTTATATTCGGACCTAAAGGTTATAAAAAAAATAGAGCTTGGACTGCCCAATTGGCCGCACGTAAGGCGCCTGTACCCGTATGTACGGCGGCCTCCACCGCTCGTGTGACTCATTTCCCCCGCTCATGCGTTTTTAGACAGTGTGTAAAACCTTGGGATTCAACTCCCACAGCTCGTGCGGCCTCCCTCGCCGCTCGTGCGGCCTCCCTCGCCGCTCGTGTGGCCCTTCTCCGCACGTGCAGCCTAGGGCCCCGCACGTGCAGCCCTGGACCAGCCATCCAAAGTTCCCACTTCACTCCCGGGCAGTTCGAACATGCCCGCACACCTCCCGGAACCAGTGAAGTTCAACACCGACCAACAAAGCAAGAACGGGTGCTTTAAATGGAATAACTTCCGAATGTTTCAAAACGAACGGAAACAAAAGAGGACGAAACCAAAGAGAAGGCAAAAGAGAAGAGAGAAAGGGACCCGACCGTCACAAAAATAAAAGAGAGGGTTATGTTGTGTATACTTGTTGTCTAGAGAAGTGATAGCTCAAGAATTCTTCCCTTTTTCTTTCCTCTTCCACCAAAGCTTTTTTTCTTCCTTTCCTCTCTCTCTTTCTCTCTTTCTCAGCTGAATGTAAGAGTGTGTGGGTGTGTTTTTAATGCTCAAAGTATAGAGGGGGTGGGGTATTTATAGGAAAAATGGTGTGAAAAATCTATATTGCCCATTGGTTGGAAATGAATTGAATAGTTTGGATTTAGTTATGATTCAATGGAATGGAGGATGATTAAGCTGCCTAATTAGGTGCTAATCATGATCTAGTTATGAATTTTTATTGGGATTGAATTGAAAGTACAAACATAATTCTTATTTTTTTAAGATACTAAGGTACTAGGGTTATGATTACATTCACAAATCATGCAAATTTAAGTGTATCAAAAGTACATGTATGCACCTAGCATGGCCGGCCACGGGTGGATTTTTGAAGATTTTGCTTTCATTGTGTGTACTAAAAATCTATTTATTAAAGATATTGTTATACAATATTATTTGTTTAATTAGAGGTACAATTATATATACATATATATGTATATAGTGGTACAAGTATGTGGTCAAAATATAATTCAATTAAAGAGTGAGGGTTAGGGCTTTAATTTATAATTTTAAAGATCTATTTAAGAGTAGATTATAATTAAATGAGTGTTTGGGAATTCAATTTGGTTTAAGTTTCTTCATTTTGAATTAAATGGCGATCAACTGAACAAGCATGACGAGAATCGAAAATTTAGGATTTTGAGTGATAAATCTTCAATTGGGAAGTTAATTAATTAGAATTAGGATTTCAAAAATGATTCCTAAGTTGCTAGGTTCGATTAGGGTTTGCGTAGTTTTGATCGGGGTGTGTTTTCAATTTTAAATTTAAAATTGCAAGATATCAAGAAATCTGGGATTTTCATTTAAGTAATTCAAAAGTGAGGGCCTTAAAAAAATTACAAAAGTCAGGAACTTCACAATGTACGTAAATTATTAATGTATGCATGTATATTATTTTATATTTAATGACCATGTGCCGAGAGAGATTGTCAAATAAGTTCATAAATTTTACTAGTTAGCTGCTAGAGGTAATAAAGACTTGCAACTAGGAGTTACATGGAGACATGTGGGTTGTAATCTAGTGTGGTTAAGTCAGTGAGACTTTGGTACACCTTATTGATTCTTGAGTTATGGATGCGTTTCCGATAGTTGGAATACCTATCTTAAGGATTTTTCAGCATGTAGATTTTATTTTTGAGGCTATTGTTAGTAAATTTTGATTCTATATTGGAATTTAATTATAGGTCTTGTTCCATTTAATTCAGGGTAGGAGTTCCTCCTTTTTCACGTATTTAGAGACTTTATATTTCAAAATCCAAGTCAATAATTGCACGCAACGTATGTTTATAAATACGTCCTTTCTCTGAAACTATTTGAAAAGTGAATTGTTAATTCGTGATCAAACTATTATATCATTGAAATTAAGTTATTTTTGACACGTGTAAACTTGGCATACAATAAATTAATTGATACGGTCTAATGTTTGTAGGGATGGCAATTTGAAATCGGTCCGACGGGAACCCGACCCCCCGTCCCCGATAAGAGTGGTTTTTTCCCGAAAAATACCCCCGACAGGCCAGGGATGGTATTTAAAATTGAATCCCCGATCAAATTTGGGCTGGGGACGGGGATCACTTTCAAAGCCCCGGACCCTGCCCGTCCCCGGCCCCGTTCCCTGCCCCGTTTCTCCCCGATCTAATCTATTATATTATATATCAAATCCCCGATCTAATCTATTATATATCTATTATTATATTATATATCAAATCCCCGATGTAATCTATTATATATCTATTATATATCTCTGATCTCTCTTTTCTCACTCTCTCACTCTCTCTCTTCTCTCACAGACGCTACGCAACGCCGTCAGACGCTATGCAACACAGTCAGCTCCTCCTCTCGTCGCCTCCTCCTCCTCCAGGCCACTGTCGTCTCTTCGTCGCTTCCTCCTTCTCCTCCGTCGCCTCTCGCAGCCTCCTCCCGTCGCCTCTCGCGGCTGGCTTTCTCCGCCAGGCCACTATCAGATCTGAGAAGATTCGTCGGCTCAGCTCCTCCCTCCTACCAAATCTGTCTTTTTTTTTTTTTGTTACCGTTGATGAAAATGATGTTGTTGATGATCGATGATGTTGGTGTTGATGATCGATGATGTTGTTGATAATGATAAGCTAAACAGAGATGGGGATTTTCCGGGGTCGGGAAAACCCGATCCCCGTTGGGGGCGGGGCTGGGAAGGGTGAGGGGTTCCCTGCCGGGGATCGGGGCCGGAGACGGGGAAGTTTGTAGTTTCGGGGATCGGGGACGGGGAGGGTGATCCCCGGCCCCGCCCCGCCCCGTTGCAATTCCTAAATGTTTGTAATAGTAAATTACCATGTTTTGTGAAACTAAATTAAATTATTGGGACCATATATTTATAAAAGCCTTGGGAACCTATTCCACTTTGTGTGGTGATTTTGGCCACTAGGAAACAGACTTGAGATAGGCTGTGATGACTCTAGTGTTCAAAGGTTGTAAGGAATAGACCTAGCATAGGTTAGGTGACCTTCAATCGGATTGTCTTAGAGAAAAGGCCAGGGTTGCCATCCCGATGACGACTCTCAGTTCGATGTTGGATTTGACAAGCTTGTTGCCATAAGAACTTTGAGGCATGTTACTTATTATTCTTGGTACCTAGATTATAATGATGATTATTGTTATGTTTTATTCTTGGCAACCCTGTTTGACAAAACTCCTTTTAGTTGTATTTATTTTCGCACCTTTTATTTCAGTGAGACTATGAGTTTATTAGATGTGAATCCAACCCGAATTGTGCCTTTGTCAATTTCCATGGATCAAAACCGAGGTTGTAACAGGATCTAGTTTTCCAAATTTTCCAATTTTAGACGTCCCGCTCGAGCGGGGAAAGTGACGCTCGAGCGGGGATTGCAAGCTCATAGCATCTTTGCTTTGCCTGAAAAAGTATTGGATGGTGTGATTCGATGCTCGAGCGTGGAAACCTCCGCTCGAGCGTGAAACAACGGGAAGCCTATATGAATCACACAATTTGGAAGCCTCTGCTCGAGCGGGAAGTCTCGTGCTCGAGCGGATTGCGCGAACACAGATTCTTGGATTTCTATTAGGAATTGGTTTTCTTCCAAAACTAGGATTACTTTGGTGTTCTATAAGTAGTTGGTTTACTCCCAAAACTTGAACAAGTCCTCCTGATCTTCTTTTTGGATTCTAAGGTTTATATCTGAGGATATTTTGTTAGTTTTCTTTGATGTTTTAATTGAGTATTCAACTCATGGTTTAAAGAGTATACATCAAAGGATTATTTGTTTGTTCTACACAAAAGAGAGAGTTGTTCTTTGGTGGATTCTGAAGAATTCGAGCCTGAAGCTTTGGTGGATTCCGGAGTGACTCATCGTCAAAACAATTCCGAGGTGAAGACGGGGTTGGAAGAGACACATAGAGGTTGGTTCAATTCGGGCGTGGATTTGCTAGGTAATTGAGAGTATACCTGTGTAATTCCTTTATATCTTCTTAGTGGATTGTTTTGTGGCTATTGCCCGTGATTTTTTATCACAATTGGAGGTGTCCAATTGTGGTTTTTCCACGTTAAAATCGTTGTGTCAATTTGTCTTGATTGTTTGGGATTGTTTTATTGCTTAAAATTGATACATAATCACAAATCAACATCTAGAGGATTTCTAGATTTTTCAATTGGTATCAGAACAGGTCGTTCTATTTTTTTTTTAAAAAAAATATTCTTTTAGAACGAGATCTTGTTTGGTTTGTGATAATGGATTCAATTCGTGAGGGAAATTCTATGGTTCGACCACCCCTACTTGACGGATCCAATTATTCTTTTTGGAAAGCTCGGATGAGATCGTTTTTGAAATCTATAGATGAAAAAGTTTGGCAATCTGTCATGAATGGGTGGACCGAACCAACTATTACCGTTGATGGAGTAACGTTTCCCAAACCAATCGATAAGTGGGACACAATTGATTACCAAAATAGTAGCTGGAATAGTAAAGCTATCAATTCTCTCTTTTGCACTGTCACACCTGAAGAGTTTAGTCGTATTTGTAATTGTGAAGTCGCAAAAGAGGCTTGGGATATCTTACAAACTATTCATGAGGGCACTCATTCTGTGAAACGCTCAAAACTTCAAAGGCTCACATCTAGTTTCAAAAACCTTTCAATGAAAGATAGTGAGACCTTTGATGAATTTTATGCGAAGTTGAGTGACATTGTAAATTACAGCTTTAATTTAGGTGAAAAAAATACCAGAATCCAAAGTTGTGGGAAAAATTTTGAGATCCTTGCTTGATCGGTTCCAACCAAAAGTTACGGCTATTGAGGAGGCTCAAGATGTTGACAACCTCAAGCTAGATCAGTTGGTTGGAAATCTCTAAACTTATGAGGCACATAGGAATTTCAAAGAGAAACAAAAAGATATTGATTTTAGTAGTGCTAATAGAGTTGGAGAGGATTCTGATGAGGATTGTGAGATAGATTTCAAGATTACGGTTGCTTTTGTTAAACAATTTAAAAAATCCTTTTTGAAAAAGAATCCTAATCTTTTGGAATCTACTCATACTCATAAATCTAAAGGCAAAGATAAACTCAAAATTAATTCTATAGCCAAGAAGGAGAAAGGAAAGACACAAGGGAACTCTGAAAGACTCCAATGCTATGAATGCCAAGGATTTGGCCACTTTGCTCAAGAATGCCCTACTCGGTTGAGGAAGAAGAAAGCCCTTGCCATCACTTGGGATGATGAATCAGAATCTGATGAAGATGAAAGTGACAAAGAAGATCAAGGTGAAGAGGGACATAAACAATTCCTTGCTTTCATGGCGGCTTCCGAAACTGAAGGACGAACAAAGTATCCGAAGAGGTCGGTTGAGAATGCCACTGATGATGAATCCTCGGGAAGTGATGATGAAGAGCTTGAACAAGCTTATGAAAAGTTATATAAGGAATCTCTTAAGCTTTCCAAATTGAATGACAAACTCACTATGAAACTCACAGCATGTGAAAGTGAGAATGTCAAACTAAAGGAGGAGATTTCCGAGGCTAGGATTAAAGTCATCAAGATTTCTAATGATCGACAAGCTCTTTGTGCAAAACTCTTGACTTGTGAGACAGGGAGGAATGAGCTACATCAAATCTATGCAACATATGAAGAAAAAATTGAAACTCTCGAGATGTCTCAAGTTGTTTTGGAAGAACTAATGATCAAAAAAGAGGAAGAGCTCAAGTGTGCTATGGCTACCATTGGTCTTTGGAACAAAGGATCAAAGACTTTGGACAATATCATTGGTTCTCAACAAATTTGTTCTGACAAGAGTGGCATTGGCTTTGGTGGTAAGAAAGAGCAAAAATAGAGTGCATCTACATCTCATGATACATGAACTCAAGGAAAGGGAGAACAAAAAATTCAACATAAGGATGGACTTCTCAAACTTCCTAGAGTTGGTAAGGTAAAAGAAAAGAAGGTACATCCTGTTTTTATTTGTCATCATTGTGGTATGCATGGTCATATTCGCCCTTATTGTTATAAGTTGCATGGGAAAGTGTATTTGCCTAGACCTAGGAATAGGAAGTTGGAAACCATGTCGAGACGGGTTCCTATTGTAGGGGAAAGGAACCACAACGTCAAGACACCACCCAAGAACCGAAATTTTTACAACTTTGTTCATACTAAAGCGGTTTGGGTGAGAAAACTTGACTTGTGTTAATTTGTTTATTCTTTTTAGTTTTGGGTTTCTGTGTTTTTTTTTTTGTCTTTACATGTGTGCTTGTTCATTTTTTTGTCTTGCTTTATTTTTGAAAAAAAAAAAAATCCCAAAAAGATTTTTCTTAGTATGGTTTTGCAAGCTTGAAATTTTTGAGTGATCCTTGGTGCATATTGGAATTGATGTGAATATCCATTACATGTTAATATATGTGTGCTTTCTATGGTCATTACTCATTTTGGAGTGTGTGTTTTGATTAGTATGTCTCATTCTGTACACATTCTTGGATTAGCAAATTTTGGGAGTCTTCCGCTTAGTGATTATTTTTTTTATGGACCTCTGTCATTAATCTTTTGCATTTCTAGAGGAATTGACCTATGCTAGCATATCATGGGTGATATTGAGTCTCTTAACCACCTACCATCTTTTTGCCTCTCCATGGCTTTCCCCTCTATTCTTTGTAGTCCAGCCATGAGGAAAAGGCTACCTCAGAGTCACCAACCAGGCCATCCTTATTATATCCATGCTTCTCTGGTTCGGTTTCCATCCTCTTGAGTGTGCCAGCCCCTAATGAGTGTGCAAAAGAAAAGAAAAACAAAAACAAAAAGAAAAAGAAAAAGAAAGAGAAGAAGAAAAAATATGCAAAAGAAAGAAAAAATGTGCAAAAGAAAGAAAGAAAAAAAGAGAGAAAAGATTCATTGATTGAGGGGGAGCCTCCGCCTTTACTCACCAAATACTCCTTGATTCCTAGTGGTTTGACTTTCCTTAGTTGTGCTTAGATTATCTTGTCAGAGGTCCAACTTTCAGATCACTACTAGGATTGAATCTAGTGTTTGTCGAACTTCAAGAGTCACAGACACACTTTTCTCATGGGATCTATGCTTTTCACATAATGCATCACCTTCTTTCGTGAGGAATCTTCTACAGACTGTGCACATTGTGTTTTCTTGTAATGGTGCTTCTTGGATAATCTTGTGTGTTTTAAGGTACAAATCTGAGATTTCTTGCTTGCTCCACCATATTATTTTTGTTTTTTTTTCTTCTTGTTCACTGTTTTTCAATGTTTGTGGTTGCTTTTAGTGAGGGGGAGTTTGGTTCATCTTGATTTGGGTTGGTAAGGGTGTTTGGTTTTTTTTTTTTTTCATTGCAAGAGTTTGTTTAGCATGAACACTTTGATATGTTTGGTAAGTGAGATTAGCTATATGTTTTGCATGTTGCTATGCACTGTTTGCCCTTCTTGTATGTTCCTGGTATTTATATCGTCATATCATTGCTTGTGTGGTTTATGATCTTGCTTTTGTTGTTTGAGAGTTGTTTTTCATGAGTCTTAGTTTTCATCTATTCATGTTTTCCATCTCATGTTTCAAGATAATCGCGTCATACGTCTATTGCTTTTTCATATACTCTTGTGGGACTAATAGTTGTTTTGGAGATTGTGGCACTAATAACTGTTTTGCAGATCATGACCTTGAGAAAGATGTTGGCTTTTGTTGGCTGTTATGTGTTGGGGTGTTTAGGATTTTATTTGTTAGGTGTGTTTTGTCACGACATTGCCAAAGGGGAAGATTGTTAGGTTTTATTCTTGGCAACCCCGTTTGACAAAACTCCTTTCAGTTGTATTTGTTTTTGCACCTTTTATTTTAGTGAAACTATGAGTTTATTAGATGCGAATCCAACCCGAATCGTGCCTTTGTCAATTTCCATGGATCAAAACCGAGGTTGTAACAGGATCTAGTTTTCCAAATTTTCCAATTTTGGTCGTCCCGCTCGAGCGGGGAAAGTGACGCTCGAGCGGGGATTGCAAGCTCATAGCATCTCTGCTTTGCCTGAAAAAGTATTGGATGGTGTGATTCGATGCTCGAGCGTGGAAACTTCCGCTCGAGCGTGAAACAGCGGGAAGCCTATATGAATCACACAATTTGGAAGCCTCTGCTCGAGCGGGAAGTCTCATGCTCGAGCGGATCGCGCGAACACAGATTCTTGGATTTCTGTAAGGAATTGGTTTTCTTCCAAAACTAGGATTACTTTGGTGTTCTATAAGTAGTTGGTTTTCTCCCAAAACTTGGACAAGTCCTCCAGATCTTCTTTTTGGATTCTATGGTTTATATCTGAGGATATTTTGTTAGTTTTCTTTGACGTTTTAATTGAGTATTCAACTCATGGTTTAAAGAGTATACATCAAAGGATTATTTGTTTGTTCTACACAAAAGAGAGAATTGTTCTTCGGTGGATTCTGAAGAATTCAAGCCTGAAGCTTTGGTGGATTCCAGAGTGGCTCATCGTCAAGACGATTCCGAGGTGTAGACGGGGTTGGAAGAGACACATAGAGGTTGGTTCAATTCGGGCGTGGATTCGCTAGGTAATTGAGAGTATACCTGTGTAATTCCTTTATATCTTCTTAATGGATTGTTTTGTGGCTGTTGCCCGTGATTTTTTATCACAATTGGAGGTGTCCAATTGTGGTTTTTCCACGTTAAAATCGTTGTGTCGATTTGTCTTGATTGTTTGGGATTGTTTTATTGCTTAAAATTGATACATAATCACAAATCAACATCTAGAGGATTTCTAGATTTTTCAATTATGTTGATGTCTGATTTAAGTAGAGAATGTCATTTGTTATGTTCTTTGAGAGACATGAATATTTTTAAACATTAAATTGTGGAACTTCATTTTGAATCAGATTATCTTTATCAAAACAGTATGCCAATTTAGTTTATGTTATATAGATCTTATTTTGGAACTGAACCCTGTTTTCAAAATTGTGTTTACTGTCCATGTTTTTACTCATTGAGCTATCAACTAACTTAGTTTTTTAACATTTCATGTGAGAGGACTTAGAGTTAGACTCCTAGCTCAGCAGAGACTCTATTGCATGGACCTTTAGGATTCATTTTAGTAAGATCCATTAATTTCTTTGCATACATTGTGGTTGAGTTTTATTTAAAATTTCTTTATTGTGTGGCTGTTTATGTCCCATTTACTATATATTTTCGAAAGTTGGTTATGGCTGGTTTTGCCATTTATATTTGTGATTTGTCATTGGATTGAGTTTAATTTATTTATGACCGGACTATTGTTACATTTATTCTTAATGACTATGGATTCATATTTAGGTATTCGTGTACCTTGGGCTAAGGCCCTGTGGGCCACAACCGGTCATCACTTGGATTTTGGGTGTGACAATATCTACTCTACTAGAATTCTTTCATTCACTTGGTTACAGCTTTTGTTGCACCTGAGATGGTTTGGCCCTGTTTGGTAGAGCTGTAGAAAAAGTAATTATAGATTATAGATTATAGATTATAGCTTATAGTTATGAACATAAGCTATTAACCTGTTTGGTGCAACTGTGAGATTATGAATTTAAGTAGCAGAGTAGTGTTTGGTTGATAAGTGTCAAATAACTTTTTGCTGTGTAATTGTCCTTTTTGCCCTTATATGATATAAAAACGATTATTTTGACATTTTTTTTCAGTTTAATTTTAAAAAAGTTATTTCATTAATAAAAGTTAATATAATTAGTATTACAAAAATTATTATTTTCATTAATAGTATCAATTAGTATAAAATTATTTCATTTTTTATTATAAATTAATTAGTGTCAATGAATGGCTTAATTAGCATCATTATTTTTTTATTTAATTCATTAATTCATTACAATTAATATCAATTAATATCCATGTATATATATATATATATATATATTAATGTTGTGATGTCATTACATATTATTTTTCTTTATATTAATTTCAATTAGTTATTTAGTAGAAGTTATAATATTTTTCTTTGTATTTCATTTTTTTCTTCAATTTTAATTTTTTTAAAAAAAATTGTGATTATGTTTTTATTAAATTTTTTTCATTACAATTAATAATATAACAATTGTGCAATTTATTTCTTTATTTAAATTATGCAATTGTGCAATTTATATCAATAATTGTGAAATAAATTGTGTAATTTATTTAATGGATATAAATTGCACAATTTATTTCAATATTAATTGAAATATTTATTTTAAAAATTAAATGGAAGTTAATTGAAATAAATTGTTTTTTTTTCTTTCTTTTTTTTAATCTTTTTTTCATTACTATTTTGCAAAACCCTAGATCTGATTTTGCCGAAGCCGTAGTTACCGTCGGTGGTTTGCAAGAAACCCTCTCTCAGCTCATCCATCTCCTCCATCACCACGCAAAACAAGCATCTCAACATCCACTCATACAAGTTAGGAATTTGAAAGAAAAGAAAAAGCAATCTTCCATTAAAACGTACAAAAATTTACATTTTGAAATCACACCCAGAAAAACAATAATCTAGAAATACAAACATATAGATATAGATACACATGATTGGAGGTAGAGGAAAGTACGAACTTGATTAAGTGGTATCCTCTGAAGCAACTTCCTTCGAAGAATCTCCATTGCAACCTTCTTGCCCCTCCACGAATCTCGTGAACTTGGCTTCTATGTGTATATAATATAACACATACAATCCTCGTATCAGAAATCTATGGGTTATGTTCTTGTTCTTGTTACGTATAAGTATTCTTAATAGTTAGGGATTTGGGTCCCTGGGATCTCTGAATCTCTTAATCGCTCCTTGGTGACAAGATGTGGCTATTGTAACGGGAGGCGGCGATGGAGCAGATCATGCCTTAACCACCGCCTCTAGTTTGTGAGAGAGAGAGAGAAAGAGAGAGAGAGAGAAAGAGTTCTGGAAATCACCTCCTCGCCGGAAATCTCCTGCTGAAAATCGCCTCATCGCCGGAAATCGCCTCTCCTCTTTCTCTCTTAAGTGAATAGTGTTTGATAATTTGGTTTATATAGTTGAGTTTTGGGTAATAGTTGAGATTGACTAGGGGCATTTAAGTAATTTTGTCCCTTAATTTTTAGCTTCCCGCTTAAGCTCAATCCAGAAGCACCCGAAAGGCCACTCTGCCAAAAATCACTTTTTTGGCTTAATTTAAGCTACAAAAAGTGATTTTAAGCTCTACCAAATACACCAAAATAGCTTAAAATAATCTAAAAGCTGAAATAAACAGCTTTTAAGTTCTACCAAACAGGCACTTTGTGTTTTACATCTTTCTTATAGTTGGATCATGTTGCTTCTTGCTGCTTTTTACTAACTTGGATTGCATATTTTGTTTTACTACTTTGGGGTAGCTTTTATTGTTCCTATTTTGTGGTATACGGGTTTGCTTGACTTATTTTTTTCTGTTATTCTAATATTTCTCTGAAGTCAGGTTTTGTTGTTTTAGGTATGGTATTGTTAGATTTCATTTTCCTTATCATGGGAGATTGTTGACAGCTTGCCAAGTTCCATTAGATTTCCTTTTGGCTTGGATTTTGCATATCACTTGTTGAGAATATGTGCCAACTTAGTTGGATGAAATCTTTTGTAATGATGCAACTTTGTTTGGCTTTCTTTTATTGTACTCTTGATGCACTTCCTTTGTACTCATTAGTTCTCGTAAAATATATATATATATATATATATATATATATTATTCTGGACAAAATAATAATAAAATAATTGGATCAAGTTCATCTCAATTCAAAAAAATAAAAATAAAATATAAGAAGCACAACCATAATATGAAGAAGGCTTTGGCATTTGAGGACTATATTGGAGTGGCCTAAAGAGTATTCTAACATCGTCTTCCTGTCCTCATCAACTTCTTTAAATGCTTTAGTTTCTGCATTCAGCCTTTTTTGTGTTTCTCTCTCAGCTTTCCTGTAAGCTGCTTTTGCCAACTTAAGTGCTACATTACACTTATCTTTTTCCTCCCCTGCAATCCTTAGGGCATTCTTCTTGGCCCTTTCTGCTTCTTCTAATCTCCTTTCATCTTCCATTTTCACAAGTTCAAGTTCCCTTACCTAAATAAAAACCATAAAGGCATACTAATTATAATGTTAGAGCAATATTATTTAATTCATACTATATTTATCTTCTTAAGCCTACAAACTAGATTTGATTGTAAATTTTAAATTTTATTTTACCATGTTATAATTTAGATATTCATGTCATGTTCTTATTTCTATGTACTGTTAGGTATATTATCTATTGTTTACATTAATTTTAGTGATGCTGACAAGAATTGGACTATTTGATATGTTAAACAACCGTTTCTATTGTTATGAGCATCTAGGATTCAAATTGCTAATTTTTATTTGGATTAATTACACCAAGACCCCCTCAAATATTAGCAAATATAACTTTGACCCCCTCATCTATGAACCCATACATTTTGTCCCACTCAACTATAAAAATGTATCACCTTCTCCAGACTACCTTCAAAGGAGGTGTATTTGTACATTTTTCATAGTTGAAATGGTCAAAGTGTTTGTTTGTAGATTGGGGGAGGGGGGTCAAAGTGATTTGTTAATAGTTGAAGCGATCTGAGTATAATTAACCCTTTTTTAATTTCGCAACAATAGAGAAGAAGAAGTAGAAGAAGAAGAAGAAGATGAAGAAGAAGAAAGGAAAATAGAACCATTTTGACCCATATTATGCAAAGTGGATGTTAAATGCAAAACCATTATGTGCTCAAAGCATAATAAAGCTCTCACTACCTTTTGTTTGGCTGTGAGTGCTTCTTTGCAAGCTGCATGATACATGTCCATGGTTTGCATCATTTGTAGTTCTAGCCTTCTCATCTTTTCATCCACTTCCTCCTACAAGTTTTAAATAAAATGTAGAATTATTTAAATCGTTTTCATACCACAAAAGTTGATTTGCATAGGCATAAAACACATGTTCATATTAAACTCATCATGATCGATATAACTAACCAAATGTGTTCAAGTATCATACACAAGTTGTCATTAAACGTAAATAGTTAGGAAAAAAGATAGAACATTGTCACTAAACTTAGGTTGTATTAAATGCAATTTGTTATTGTAACTTATTTTTGCATAACACTCACCAATGAGTCACATAAACCTTGCATGATTGATACGTTCCTAAATTTTTATAAACTTCATGAATTTTTAAGTATATATAATTGTTATATAGAATGATGTAACTGAATTGGGGCCATTCAATTTAAAGATAATCCTTTGATAAATATCCTTTTTTCATTTTGAGATACTTTTACAATGCTGACATTTTCAAAATACTACATTAGCTTACATGGTTTTCTCTTTAGAGTACAAATTAGAGTTGCTAAAGAGTTGGAAAAGATACAAATAAGGTGTCTTTGGGAAGATGTGGAGACTAAAAGGAAGACATAAATAATAACTTGGAGTGTTTAATTGATAATATACAAAATGGGAGTCTTGGTATTGCAAAACTATTACTTAGGAATGCAACTTTTGGCCAAATGGTGGTGGTAATTAGGAGTGGAAAAAGAGTCTCAATGGAGATGGCTAATTGGGTAAACGTATGAGGTTTTCCTTCCTAGTGTTGCTAGTGTGTGGAACATATATATTAGGGGCTCTCCTATGTTTAGAGTTTGTCAGAAGTTGAGAATTCTCAAACCCATTATGAAATCAATCAATAAGGAGTATAGTGAGATTTCAACTAGAGTTAACCATGCTAGATTCGCTTTTGGAAATTTCCAAATCAAACTTGACAAAGATCCCATGAATCTCCTTTTACAAGGGTTGAGAGGGGTAATTATAGTAAGTATGTGGAGTTAAGTAGGGTTGAGGAAAGCCTTGCTCACCAAAAATCTAGAATCTAATGGCTTGGTCTAGGGGGTAAGATGTGACAATCGAGTCATGCATCGCATCTATACATTCATTCATGTTAAGAATTTGATTGTGTTATCTTGTATTGTACATGTGATATGCTAGCTAGAAAAGAATTTAGACTTTGTGGGATATGAACAGAACACCTAGGTAACTTAGAAGAACGTAAACAAGAAACTTAAATATAGGAAATTTAGTAAGTGGACGAGTTAGGGAAATTCCTTGACTTGAGAATTGAACGCCTAGATGATTTAGAAAACCCAAAGTGAGGAGTTTAATGAACTTAGTCTAATAAATATAGTCTAAAGAGTACTTAATTAGAAATTTAGCCAGATTAGTAAAAGTTGAGCAAGATTAACCAGGGCCTAAGTAGGATTAATTAGGTTAATGAGGATTAGAGGCTAAGTATGATTAATTAGGGCTAAGTTTGGTTAATTAAGCTAATGGAGTGATTATTAACTTAAGCTAATTAAGTCCTACAAAAGAGAGAAAGATGGAGAAAGATAGAGCAGTTGGAAGAAATTGTGTTCTTGAGAGCAAGAAGAAAAGAAAAGAGAAAAAGAGGAGATATAGGAAGAAAATTAAAAGGAGTTTGAATTCAAGTCAAGAAATTCAAGAAAAAAAAAATCATCAATATGTAAGAAACTCAACCCTCTACCAAATATTGTTGCTTTAATCTAGCTAGAAATTCATCTAAATTAAGATTTAAAAGGATTAAAATGAAGAGAAATGGAGGAAGTATGGAAACAAGCTAGGTTGATGAATTCATGGATTGAAACTTGCTTTTAGTTGGTTAAGTTTTGCGATTGTTGCATACAAATGAGCTTTTATAGGTTTTCCATCATTACTTCACGTTTTGGAGCCTTGAAATATTGTTTTAGAGAATTGAAAATGAAGGAATGAGAAAGAATATGAACAAGAATGAATCTTGAAGAATTTTTGAAGAAAAATCATGTTTTGATTTTTGAAACTTTGAATTCCATGCATAAACATATTTTTCCATAGATCGTGCATCATATATGTATGTTATTGCACCTTAGAAATCATGTTTTGAAGTTTGAGAGTGAAGAAAACCAAGTTAGGAAGGTCAAGAACATGAAGAAAACCAACATGGCCACTTCCACACGTGTAGAAGTAATTCACGCACGTTTGACCAACCTAGCCCGACCCCATTTTTGATTCTGCTTTAATTGCACGTGCGGTCCAGACCTCCCGCACATGTAGAAAATAGAGCTTTTTTCTGTTTTGTTTTGTTTTCTATTCCTTTGATCCTCCGAACACCTTTATGCATGTTTGAACCTAAGTAAAAGTTAAACACAACTAGAAATAGGGCTGCAAATGAACAGAGCTGTTTATGAACAAGCTTGGCTCGGCTCGTTAAGGACTTGGCTCAACTTGGTTTGTTTAGTAAATGAGCCGAGCTCGAGCTCGCATAAGCTCCACTCGTCAAGCTCAGCTCGTTTATCTTTATTTAAATTATATAATAAATATATTATTTATATATTAAATAATATATAAATATATATATAAATAATAGTATAAATACATTATTTATATATTAAATAATGTAAATAATATAAATAATATTTAAAAAAAAAATATTGAGTTGAGCTGAGCCAACCCGAGTCGAGCTCGAGCTTAGTTTCTTATTGAGCCAAGCTCGTGCTCAGCAAAGCTTTGCTTCGCTCAGTTCATTTGCAGCCCTAACTAGAAACCGACTTAAATCAAGTTAATTAGAAAAGAAAAGCGGAGTTAGGATAGTTTAATTGTTTTACTTTTGCTTCATCAATACTGGTGTTCATGTTATGTAGGCTGAAATCGTAAAGGAGTAACTCCAAGCACCAGCCATTTGTGAGTAATGTTACTGAAAAGTTATGTTTCAAAACTAGTTTTTGAAAATATTAATAATTTCTTATATTTTTATGAAATCCTTAATTTGTTACGAATGAATTGATATCTCCTATTTGATAAATCTAGTAGTGGCATCCTTAGTGAGTCCTAACCATTGAAGGACATATATTTTCGCACCATGGCCATTATTGTGATCTCTATTTGACGACCTAGAATTGGTTGTTTTGTTTTGCTCTATGGATGTAACCATGTTATAATGCTTTTGATTATAAGTTATTAGTACAAAATATTCGAATAATTTAAAATGTAATATGATGTGACACTTTGCAAATGAGCTTGGAATTAATTCATTTACCACTTTACTTTGATATTATTGACTGGCCTTTGGCTCACCCCTCACCCTTATATATATATAGGCGATCAGTATGAAAAGTAGCAGTAAGGGCTTGTTTTTGAGAAGTTGTTTTGAAGAACCTTTTCTTTTATTTTCTTTTTTGATACTTTTGTACTTTTGTAATCTATGTACATAATGCAAATTATTTAGAAGTTAAGCAATGAAGACTGTTTGTTTCATTTCATATCTACTTATGCATTGCTCTAATGGACTTCATGAATTTAACAATGAAATTTCCGCTTAAAGCCCCATTATATCTTAGTCCATTTTGAGATTTGTCAGGTTAGGCCTTCAATAATGCAGATTACTAGCCGGTCACCTCACCATCCTCTAGGGATGGGATGAGGTTGTGACAGAGTGGTATCAGAGCACTAGTTAACCTTTACCTATACCTATGCACCTTGTTCATATGAGCAATATGATTCCTTGGAATGAATATTTGGAATTGCATTCATATTGTGAGTTTGTATAACAAGGTGTGCATTCATGAATCATGCACTAAACATGATATATATTTGTATACATGTGCATTTTGTGAACATTATAATTTATGTTCATGTGCATAGAATCACGGTGAGGACAAGAGCCGACAAAAGGGTAGACTCATCTATAACTTGCATAGAATGGTTAGAAAGGTTATTCAGAGGTTTGTTTGAAACATTGAGACGACAACAACAACAGTAGCAGCAGCAACAACATCAATAGCCACCACTACAACAAGAACTTACAATTCCACAAAGGAAAGAATAGCAATAACAACCAATTTAGGCCAATCTAATGGAGGATCGAACCATAGCCCTTACAAGGGAATTTAAAAAGACGAAGCCTTTGAAGTTTGAGGGTGTACTTGATCCACTGAAAGCCGAAGTGTGGGTCTTAGGATTTGAGAAGTTATTTGATGTTTTTCAATGTACTAAGGTGAAAAGGTTTTGCTTGTTGCCTACACTTTAGAGGAAGAAGCACGAAGATGGTGGATGTTGGTAAGAGACGAGAAATGAGGTATTACTTGGGCTCAAATTTTAGAAATCTTTTCTGAAAAGTATTTTTCACTGTGTGTTTGGGATTATAAAGTGTCAAAATTTGAAAGATTGAGACAAGGTAACAGAATCGTGGCTGAGCACAAGGCTTAATTCACTGAGTTACCTAGATTTGTGCCACACATGGTGGATACTAAGTACAAGAAGGCCAAAACTTAGGAGGGGGACTCCAGGAATCTATTCTAGAAAGGGTCAATGTTCTAAAGTTGCCCATGTATGTTGATGTTTTGGAGCGGGCCTTAATGTCTGAATTCAACATAGCTGCACAAAATAAATCCTTCAGGTGGAAAGGAAAAAGGCAAGCATTTGAAATGAGCAGGAGACCAGTAGCCACAGTAAACAAAAGGCCAAATATGGGAGCATTCAACAATTTCAACCAAGGCGGCAATGTGATACAAACTTGTCCAAATAGTGGAAAGAAACATTGAGGAGTTTGTTATTGGGTTTTTGAGGCATGCTTCCTATGCAGGAAAATGGGCCATTTAGAAAAGAACTGTCCACAACCTAGCCAAGGTGATAATAGATCCATTACTAGTTCATCCGGGTTAGCTCTGACACTAAAATCCAATAAAAGACCTGCTACAGGAAAAGAAAACATCGAGCAAGGGAGAGTTTTTGCACTCATCCCAAGAAATACCCAAAACACCGAGTTGATTATCTCAGCTATCCTCTCAATCTGTGCTCAAAATGCTTACATGTTGGTTGATTCAAGTTCCATACATTCCTTTGTTTTAAAATTATTTGCTAACAAGTTGAGTATACCATTGGAACCATTGGAATATTTATTATCTGTTTCTTCACCGTCTAGAGAATCTTTATTATGTGCATCCATAGCGTATGAAATTTTAATTAGAGATGCTAGTTTGTATGTTAATTTAATGCATCTAGACACAGATCATTTTGGTATAATATTAGGTATGGATTGGTTGTCTAAGTACAATACAGTTATTAATTGTGTATCTAAACGGGTTATATTTCAACCTCTGGAGCAAAATGAATTTTATTTTGAGGGTAATGGAGTTGTTCCCCCACCCTATTTGATTTCATTAATGAAAGCTTGCAAATTGCTTAAAAAGGTATGTCGAAGTTATTTATGTAGTTTCTTGTATATACAGACAATAGATGTCAATCGAAATGGCATTCCAGTGGTTAGAGAGTTTCCAGATGTGTTCCCAGATGACCTACCAGGGGATTTGATAGACCAGGAAATTGAATTTACTATTGATGTTGTATCGGGTACCTATCCTATTTCAAAGGCTTCGTATAGAATGTCACCTGCTGAATTAAAGGAACTAAAAGTCTAGTTATAGGAGTTACTAGATAAGGGGTTTATTCGGCATAGTACATCACCTTGGGGTGCATCGGTCCTATTTGTCAAAAAGAAAGATGGGACACTTCGATTGTATATTGATTATCGGGAACTGAACAAAGTAACTATCAAAAATAAATATCCTTTACTCATAATTGATGGTTTATTTGACTAGTTATAAGGGGAGCATGTATTCTCTAAAATTGATCTTAGATCCTGTTATCACCAATTGAAGGTCAAAACAGAGGACGTGGAGAAAACCGCATTCCAGACAAGGTATGACCATTATGAATTTTTGGTTATACTTTTTGGGGTTACTAATGCCTCCACAACCTTTATGGATTTGATGAATCGAATTTTTAAACCTTATTTGGATGAGTTTGTAGTTGTTTTTATTGATGATATTCTGATTTATTCTAAAAATAAGGAAGAACATAAGTAGCATTTGGGGGTGGTTTCCAAACACTTAGAAACAAGAAGTTATATGCCAAACTTAAGAAGTGTGAATTTTGGTTGGATATTGTCATATTTTTGGGTCATTTAATTAATAGAGACGATATTTCAGCTGATTCGCAAAAGGTTGAAACCATTGTGAATTGGCCCAAGCCAACTAATGTATAAGTTTGAAATCATCGACAACCCTTATACTACTCTCAGGTACAGAAAGGTTTGTCATTTATTGTGATGCATCATACAAGACATTGGGTTATGTTCTTATGCAGAATGGTACAGTCATTGCTTATGCCTCTAGCCAGTTGAAACCGTATGAAAAAAATATTCTACTTATGATTTGGAACTAGCAGCCGTTGTTTTTGCACTAAAAATATGGTGTCATTATTTGTATGGAGCAACCTATGAAGTTGTAGACACCCCATTTTTGACCATCCTCAAGACTTGGACGTCATCACTTGTGCATATGGTGATTGTGTTTGTGTGTGATCGTTTTGAGTGCCCGAAGTCCTCGGTGGAGCACCCTATCTTTGAGCCTTTAAACCTTGTCTTTTCTATGGGTTGTTTTGGACCAAAACTTGGTGTCTGGACCTCTTGGTGACCTGTCGGCCACCACCATGGGCTGTCGTCCATGGATTGTGCTTGTTGGCCATTGGTGTGGCCGGTCGGCCACCAGTGTGCTTTTCTAGATATTTGTTGACAGTTGTGCCAGCTGTTGGCACACTAAGATGCATCTTCCTACACGTGTATGGTAGGATGTTCCTAAACTCGAGGCTTGTTTTCCTACATATAGGGGGGTTCCTCCCCCATTTTGGAGGGTTAGAAAATTTAGACCAAAATTATCTTTCTCTCTAGATTTCTCTTTCTCTCTTATAATTTTATGCTTTGTAGCTTGTTTTCTCTACACTATTACACACATTACCTTAACCAAAGTTGCTAGTCTTTGGGCTGAGGTAACTTGGGACCTTCTTTGAGCTCTAGAAGGTGGGTTTTGGCTTGGATTGTTGGCCAACTTGTGCTTTGCTTCAAAGGTATAACACTTGCCTTGTTTATACTTGTTTTGTATACTTGTTTTGCCGTCCTTTTCAATTGTTTTGAGGCTGGTTTTGAACTAAAAAAGTTCTGTTTTTATGGCTTAAAAGTGTTGGTTTGAGGCCATTTTCAGTTAAGGGGTGGTCCACCCTTCTTGTTTCTTAGTTCTTAAAGCTTTTGTACCTTTGTTCATCACTTTCAAACCAAATTTTTTGTGCCTTTTAACCACTGAATTTTAGAGGTTTTTTAGTGGTAAAAAACTTATTTTGAAGTCTAAAATTGGAGGGGTTAGCCTCCACTCCTTGTGTCTTGTTTGCATGCCTAGTTAGCCCCATGTATTAGCTTAATGTTTTAGCTTTTTGTGGCTCAAGTCCAGCATGTCTTAAACTCTATTTTGAGTGGTTTTGCCACTGTTTTGGCTGTTTGGTCCTTTTGAGTCTTGTTTTTCATAGTTGTAGTGTAAATCCTTTCACTAGCTTGGTGTTTTTAGGCTTTAACCATCATTGGTTTGAGTTGATAGTATGTTTTAGTGTTTTTTCTCACCTAATTTCAGCACTACAATCTCTACAATCCCCCTCAATTCTTCACTCTTTTGTTTTGCTTCGAAAGTGGTTTCAAACCACTTGTTTTCCTAAGTATGAAATGGAGGTGCTACACCCAATAGTTTAATCCCTTTGGGGGTTCATTACCAACAGTGTAATGCCTTTTTCATGCCCAAAGCAACTTTTGGTTTGAGCCCTCTTTCCATTAGAGGACACTCACCAATGGACTTAATGGATTAAGGAATGATTTGGTAATTAAAATAAGTAAACAAAATTGGCAAGCAAAAGAGGTAAGATAAGCATTCTTTGTGTTGCATTGCATGTGTTCAAATCGGATGTTATTTTGAACACGAGGAAAATGGGATATTTCATGCTCAAAAGAGATGAAATGTGCCACTTTCCTAGGTCTCCATTGCCCTTGATCATGCATGATAAGCTGACGGTTATTTGAGTCTTGTTTTTGCATTCATTAAACTTGTACAAACTTGGTTCTTTGGCCATCATGCAATGAAATTGCTTGGTTGATGGTTTGAGAGCCAAGACTTTCACTCATTTAAATTTGTTTGATGATAAGGAGGGTAACAGTACAAACAAAACCTTCAAAAGTACATTGTTTTGCTCTGTTTTGCTCTCTGCTGTAGCAAGGAAGTTCAGATTAGCAGTGGCAGACGGCCACCACCAGTAGCTGACCGGCCACCATTGTTGGCTGACCGTCCATCAGTAGTGGCCGACCAGCCCCACTGTCAGCCACCAATGAAAATTTAGCAGATTACTCCTGAGGTAGAACAGATTTGATTTGGAGAAGGAGAAAGTGTAAATGCTTCTGTGCAACAGAGGCTTGCAGCAGCAAAACAGTGGCCTTTCGGGCAGAAAATCGAGAATGCATGAGTCCCTCGTTTCCCGAGGCCTCTTGGTTAACTTGTTTAATTAGTTGAGTATTTAGCTAATTAGTTTCATTTGTTATATTTAATTAGCTTAGATAGTTAATTATTTAAATTGTTTTAATTAACTAGCTTAAAGTAAGCTCATTATTCATTCGAGTTTTGTAATAATTAGTTAGCTTAATTAGAGTAGCTAGTTAGCTTATTCATTCGGACCCTCCTTCGCGAGGGCATAATGTTGTAATAAGTGTGCGTGCGTGTGTGTATGTCTTCCAACGTCGCGTCTTTCTCCCTTTTATTTAATCACTTTTGATGGTTAGATTAGGGTCATATTTCAATTAGCATACCTTATGCTTCATGCTTGCATCCATTCATTCGTATTGCATGCATCGAGGCTCGGTACATCATTCTAATTGCATTGCCATTTCAATATCTGCTTTGAATAGTTGTTTAACCGCATGTTGTTCAAATCAATCCATATTCCATATTAGTAGCCAAGCCTATTAATTGCATTATCATATGTGTTGCATTAGCCACTTAACATAGTTAGGAATCATGCATATTTTTTTAACTCATATCTTCCTAGCTTGGAGTACTAGGTAAGTTTTTACGCTTTAGCATACTTGCATAAGTGTGAATGTTGCCATGATTAGCATGCTTGCCATGAGGCTATGTGCTTAAATGCTAAACTGCTTGAATGCCTGTGGATGAAGGCTTATTGTTTGGATTGGAACGATTCAACAAATGTATGTTTTAAGCCCACTTTGTTGAGTAGCAAATCATGTTTTAAGCCCAATATGTTTGGTGGCAAATTTGCAATCTTTAAGCCCACTTGAGGTGGCAAATTCAAACCATTTTCGCAAACAAACATGAGTTGAATTGTTCCAAATTGAGCAAACTAGTCTATACTTGCTTGTGCGTAGCGCATAGTAAAGCTAGCTTAATAACCAAAATAAGAGTACATAATGTTTATAAATATCATATCATGATTAGTAGAGGCCGATCTTTGATCGGGCGGGCAGGGGTGCTCAATTCATGACCTTCCCCTCTCGTACCTAAGTTCCCGGGCCGAGGTAACTTTGTTGATGAAGGACACGTGGCCTTTGACACGAGTCATGGGTTTCCTAAATTTCCCCAGAAATAAAATATTTAGGTGGCGACTTTGTATTTGGTAAAGTAGTCTAATTTTGGCATTTTTGATCCTAAAATCAATTTTCCAATACGATTTGCCGGATTTGGACTCTTTGGTGTTTATTAGTTTCACATTGCACTTGTGAGATTAGATTCAGAACCACGGGAGTCCAAACTGTAGGGCTTTCTTTCAAACCTTCCGAAAGGGCGCGCGAAAAAAGCGAGCCACGGTTTCTAGCGACTCTACTGGGACTTAGAGAACTTGACTCGAACTCATCATATGATATTTTATCTACACTTATGTGTTTCTTTGCATTTGCATTTGCATTGGGGTGCCTAAGTCATAGTGTTTGGCATCTGCTATTCCTGAACGGTTTGTCGGGGGCTTGCTTGGAAAAGCTTGCCAAAAGGCTGATTGGTTGCGGGCTCTGCCATAATGGGAATACAACCCTTGGATTTGGACTACCGCTGTACCGTTTGATCCTCCTTTTGACTTCTCGGTGTTAGGTGCGAAAGGTATATTAGGTAGTCTTGCTGAGGTACCTTTTTTGACTGATTTGCCTAGTTGCATATCAGAAACAATAAAGACTGTTCCAAACTAGGACAGGTTGCTTACCCGAATGTAGGAATTGTGTGAAGCCACATGTTATGTGTAGTGAACCCTAGTTCCTGACGAAACTAGGACAGGGTAACCCTACCCTATCATAGTGGTGTTTTGGCTCTCACTTGCTTGATATGTGCTTTAAAGAGTGAAACTCTACAGGAATGTATGTATCAGTTGCAAGTTTGGGTATCAGTTTTTGGGAGGCAGAATTCAGTTTTGAGCATGGTTCTATATCTTTGATTACATCAGTGTACTGATTAGAATATGAGCAGAGGTGCTGTGCGGTTTCTGATTTTTGTTTTCTTTTGCTTTATTTCTTTTTTGCAAGGTAGTTTTTCACCATTGCTTCAGACGATTCTGTTACCTCCCAAGCACTCTGGACCCGAGCGAGAAGGATTTGTAAATCCAGGGATCTTGTCAGGGGAGAGCCAATGTTTGTTTCACTCCCACCGGTTACCAGACAGAGGAGGATCAGGAAGAATTCACCGATTCAACAATCACCTTTTACTTCACCTGCGCTTAGCTAGGCCCAGTCTTCTGCTTCTACTCCGAAAAGAGAGTATTTGCCAGTTTTGATAGCTCAACATTCCCCAGTCAGCATGAAAGATATGCTCAGCTCCAGTAGAACATTGAGATTATGCATCTAGATGTAGCCCGCCAAGCTAAGGTTATAACTCGCCAAGTAGAAGTGATAGATAGGCTTCAGCAACAGCAACCACAACTGGCAGTAGCCTTTGCATCTCATGCACCCCCAGCTAGAATTCTGGCACTCGGGGTCACAGTCAATGTCCAAGAGAATATGGGCATTCCGGCAAATCCAATCCCACCTCAGACTTCCAAGGCACCAGTTTACCAAATGGAGGAGCCGTTTGAATTCGAGGTTGACCCCTGCATTGAAGGTCAACAAGTTAGAAAAGCTTTTAAAACGGGTGCAGGACGTGAATTCAATCCTTGATATTAAGGATGGATACATTGACTCGATAATAACTTTGTCGGACAGATTCAAGATGCCGCATATAGACCGGTTCAACGGCTCCGGGGATCCTATGGTCCATCTACAGCTATTCTCTGATATCCTACGACCAATAGGTCTCACTAGATTGCAGAAGTTGTCGCTTTTTGGCTGGACCCTATCGGGTATAGCGGTCATTTAGTATGCCAAGCTTGAAGACTCTGTGAAGAGAAACTGAGAGGAAATGGCCGAGGCTTTCATCACGCAGTACTCCTACAATACCCAGATTGAGGTCACAACCCGTGATCTTGAAGTGACCCGCTAGGAGCTGAATGAGGGTTTCTCGGATTTTATGACTTGATGGAGGGCTAAGGCCTCTATGATGGCTATCCGGCCGTCTGAAAAGGACCAAATCAGAATGGTGGTCCATAACTTGCAAGGAAGATTATTACAAAAAATAATAGTCTTGCCTTTGTTTACATTTGTTGACCTCCACGAAATAAGAGTTCAAATTGAGGATGCGATGAAGTAAGGGCTGATAGACCATGAGAAGGAATAGCCCAAAAGGCCCTTTACACACAACTCCAACGCATCCACGACTAGTGGCACCTCTACACGGCCTTCGGATGTGAGCATGGTCACCACCACACCTAAAACTGCCAGCCCGTTCGCCAACACCTCCAATACAATTTCACAAACCTCGAGCCATCAAGCCCGAAACAAAAAGGGTCTTCACCCCGGTCTACATGACTTTGTCCAAAGCCTTAGGGGTCCTAATAAAAAATGGGCATCTTAAGCCATTAGAACAACGCCTACTACTTGATCCTCTCCCTTTGAAACACAACCCGACCAAATACTGTGCTTTCCACTAACAATATGGTCATGCTACTAATCAGTGCTTCAGACTGCGTCATGAGATTCAAGATCTCATTGACAATAAGGTGATAGCACCTCCCGAAAACCCAACGTCACTACAAATCCTCTCCCACCACATAACCAAGTCCTTCCACCCCGGCATATAAACCTCATCCATACATTGGCCGTCCCTTATGACCCCAACATATATATCATCCCTTCCCACCTACCCAAGCCGGCATTGTTCATCCCTGAGAGCACGGACTTGTGCATGATGAGCGCATCTTCACTCCAACTTCCAGCGGTGGTGATAGTGGAAGATGAAGGGAGGTCAGCCTTTGTGGAGAATATCAGTCTATTGCCTGAGGGCTTTGGGGACTTATCTGAAGGGACATACAAGCTAAGCTGCTATGTTGTGCCAATCAATCAAGCTAAACCAGAAGTGGTGTTGCTGACTGGGATGAAGGTCAATGTAGTTCGAGAAGATGGACCAAGTTAGGGATTAGATGATCTAGCCGACCTGGATGAGGATATAGACAATTTGCAGTTCTTTGATGAGCAAGATCAAGTGGATGTGCACATTGATTGGTTTGATCTGAACGGGTCGATAGACAATTCTGGTTGGTTAAGTGATGAACCCGATATAGATGTGGGAATTGAATCGAAGCTGGAAGAATAGAAAGCGGGAACCGCTACAATGGTCGGAACAGTAAGAAGGGTAAACTATTGGAAAACACGGGTGAAGAACAATTGGCTCAGGAACTGGGCATTGTTAGTACTGTACATATAAAACAAGAAACAGCGCTGGAGCGGTTTGGGCAAGAAATGAGTGAAAGTGATCAGAAAGCTAGAATAGCTCAATGCTCCGCGGGGAATGTTTATGCTGAGAGAACACTTAGACCGGAATCGGACAATTGCTTGTCGGTTGCTGGAGATATGTGGTGGGAAGATGATGATCTGCATCTTGCCCACACTGATGAGGATTGGGTGAAGGCCTTCCTGACAATACATGGTATGTAAAAGAAGTCGACCACATGACAAGAAGTGGCTGATATTTCAAACCACCGCATCAAGACCAACCCGAGGCATTCAAGAAGGACAAAGAGGTAGAGAAACAAAAAGAAAAATTGTTGAAGGAAGAGGCTGTGCTAAAACAATTGAAGAAGATTCAAGCGAATATATCTATCTGGGGGCTGCTTATGGCTTCGCGAGTGCACAGACAAACTGTACTGACGGCAATGGATAAAGCCAAATTGTCCATTGACACCACCTCGGAACAACTGGTGGGATTAGTCTTTCTGGGAGGTACTATGTCGACTTTGACCTTTTCAGATAAGGAACTATCGCCAAAAGGCTCTGCACACAATAAGCCTCTATACATATCCGTAGAGTATCGAGAGAAGTGGGTACCAGTGGTATTGGTCGACACCGAGTCAGCAATCAACGTCTGTCCTTGTTGTACGACTTATGCTATTGGTCTGAAACGGGCCGATTTTGTGCCTACGGCCCACGTGATTCGAGCGTATGAAAATACATGCAGAGAGGTGATGGGACAGTGCAAGTTAGAGTACAAGTCGGCCCAGCTTAGCAGGACATCGAGTTTTATGTCCTGGATGTTCCGACCACTTTCAACTTACTACTTGGGCGACCCTAGTTGCACCAAGTAAGAGCTGTCTCTTCCACCCTCCACCAGATGCTGAAGTGCCCCCATGAGAAAGGGGTGGCCATAGTCTTCGGGAATTCATCTATACATCCTCCGCCAGAGGTCACTACGCTTGTACTGGAAATTGTGCATGACAAAGAGGATGTCTTCCTTTTGGGGTTTACCTTGGCTGAGGCTAGGGTAGTGCAGAATATCCTGGCTATCGATGAGGGTTTGTATGTTAGCGCCCAATTTGTGTACTTCATGAACAAACTCTAACACATACCAGGAATGAGATTAGGAAGAAGTGGCCAGAAAGGTGTCGCTACATTGGCCGACGTGCCACATAACCCTCATGCCTTTGGTCTTGGCTATACGCCTACCAAAGAGGACTGGGTGAGGAAAAGGAAAGAGATGGCCAGAAGAGCCAAAGCTAAGTAGACCGGGAAGCGATACAAGCTTGTGTACCGACCAATTTGGGGAACCCTGAATGGTTATTTTGTTCGGGAAGGGGAAGACTTCCCATTTTGTGGTTACCCCAAGCCCTGGTTCAACTCCGATAAGTAGCGGGTTCTCGACTTTGAGATTTTCTTTGACTTGCAACTACAAGACAGTGATACGAAAGAAATGGCTGAACCGACAGTTAAAGCTGAAAAGAGCACAAAAAGTGATTCCAACCGCAACGAGCTTGAAGTAGGAGCAGCACTGGCATGTCTCCTTTCAGATCCTCAGATCAACTCAAAGAGCTTGGGAGATAACATAACGGTCTCCGTGATCGGAGACCAACTGGGTGCGAACTCTTCTAGCGGTATCTTGGATGCATCTGATGCACCATCCCTCACTTTGCAGCTGGAGGAGGGCTACCTGTCTAGTGGTTCTAAGTCAAGTAGTGAACCAGAATCTAATTCCACAGAGTATGTTGAGTTAGAATCAGATTATGGTTCGTCCGAGTCGGGGTCCGGTATTCCTGGGGTTAATAACCCGGATGCCAAGGTTTTGTGCAGGTCGTCTTTTTCCTTTTCCTTTGAGTCGGTTGTAACTGAGGAACTGGATCAGCTTGAGCTTGTGAATGAGAATGCCATTGCAGATTCTGACTGTTTCTCTGTGCCTCTTGTTTGTTGCATTGACCATGATTTTTAAAATTTTGATGAAAACGATGAGGAAGGAATTCCTCTAGTTTTGAAACATTTGATTAATCGAGAGGAGGAGAGGTTTGTAAAACCCTTTGTTGATGAAATTATTCAAATTAATGTGGGTACAGAGAAGGATCCGTGTCTGGTCCAGATCGGGTCCATGTTGTCTTCGGAGGAGCGCGAGCGCTTAGTCGCTTTATTAAAAGATTTCAAAGATGTTTTCGAGTGGTCCTACGAAGACATGCCTGGAATCGATCTCAAGATTGTACATCATGGGATCCCTCTTGACCCCGAGGCCTGACCCATCAAACAGAAGCTGAGGAGGATACGGTCGGATCGGGCTTTGAAGATTAAGGAATGGGTCACCAAGCAGATAGACGAAGGGTTCCTGTTAGTGTCTGACTATTCAACTTGGTTAGCCAACATTGTTCCAGTGCCAAAGAAAGATGGCAGAATTTGGGTGTGTGTGGATTTCAGAGATCTGAATAAGGCTAGTCCGAAGGATGACTTTCCTTTACCGCACATCGATGAACTGGTGGACTTCACTGCAGGTCATGCGTTGGTCTCCTTCATGGATGGATTTTCTGGGTATAACCAAATTTTGATGGCACCCGAGAATAGAGAGAAAACTGCCTTCACTACGCCGTGAGGAACCTACTGCTATAAGGTGATGCCATTTGGGTTGAAGAATGCTCAGACTACCTATCAATGGGCTGCAACCACAATTCTGCATGATATGATCCATAAATAGGTCAAGGTGTACGTGGACGACATGATTGTCAAGTCTAAAGAAAGAGAGGGCCACTATTCCACCTTAGAGAAATTCTTTCAACGGATAAGAGAGTACAGACTGAGGTTGAATCCACAAAAAGTGTACTTTCGGTGTAACAGTAAGGAAAATACTGGGTTTCTTGATCACACAGAGAGGCATCGAGGTAGATCCTTCCAAAATCAAGGCCATCCTAAAAATGCCACCACCGAGGACTGAAAAGGAGGTGCGAGGCTTTCAATGTAAAGTGCAATTCATAAGATGATTTATTTCTAAATTAACCTTGACTTGCGAACCACTATTTGGTCTCCTAAAGAAAGGAAAGAAATTTCGATGGGACAACCGATGTCAATTTGCTTTTGAGCAGATCAAGCAGTACCTCCACAATCCACCTATGTTGTCACCGCCAGAGTTGGGGAAGCCCTTGATTTTGTATCTGTCAATAATGGACACAACAATGGGATGCATGCTCGCTCAAGTATCTGAGGATAAGGTAGAGAAAGCCATCTATTACCTGAGCAAGAAAATGTTGGATTCCGCTACACTCCGCTGGAGAAAGCTTTTCTAGCCTTGGTATGGGCTACCAGGAAGTTGAGGCACTACCTGTTAGCTCAATCCGTAATTCTGGTTTCGAGATTAGATCCCATCAATATCTTTTTGAGAAACCAGCGCTTATGGGTAGGCTAGCTCGTTGGTTGTTTCTCCTTTCTGAATTTGATTTGAAGTATGTTACTCGCAAGTCTATTAAAGGAAGAGCGGTAGCAGAGTTCCTGGCAGATCACCCAGTGGAAGGGGATGAAACGGTAGAATACCAGTTCCCAGATGAAGCTATTATGCAAGTCGAGGAAAAGATTTGGACAATGTACTTTGACGAAGCATCTAACCAGTACGGTTACGGGATAGGGGTGTTACTGATAGCACCCGACAATTCCCATATATCCTTAGCCTTCAAACTCTGGTTCAAGGTATCCAACAACGAAGCAGAATATGAGGCGTGTATCGCTGGTTTGGAAGCCGCCCTGGAACTAGGGGCAAATAGGTTGGACGTCATTGGGGACTCGAACCTAGTTGTGTCTCAAGCAAGAGGAGACTGGAAGGTTAAAGAAGAAAAGATGAAGATCTATCACCAAACCTTGGACGTTCTAATTCCTAGGTTTGAAAAGCTAACCTTCACGCATCTACTAAAAGAAAACAACAGGGTCGCTGACGCCTTATCAACTTTATCTTCCATGATAGATATCCCGTTTTGGGTCTGAACGCGTCCGATTATTATTAAGCATAGATATATGCTAGCCTACGAGTCTATCGCCGCAATAGATGAAGTGCAAGATCAAAACCCTTGGTTCTATAATATCTGGAACTTCTTTGAAAAAGAGGCTTAACCACCAGGGGCAAATGCCAAAGATGAAAGGGCAATACGGCGGATGGCCGTTCAATTTATCATCTACGGAGGTAAATTGTATAAGAGGGGTCATCTGGGAATGCACAAGTTGTGTGTCGATGCGGAAGAATCAAAGTGCCTAATGGAGGCCATCCATGGAGAAGAGTGTGGAGCGCACATGAATGGAGTAGTGTTAGCCCGGAAGATTCTTAGGCAAGGTTACTACTGGTCTACCATCGAGGAGGATTGTATTGGTTTTATTTGGCAATGCCACAAATGCCAAATTCATGCCAATTGCATAAATATCCTGCCGTCGAAGTTGTACAGCATGACTTCACCATGGCCTTTCTCAGTTTGGGGAATCGACATCATCGGCGCAATCACACCGAAAGGGTCAAATGGGCATGAATACATTTTGGTGGTAATTGATTACTTCACAAAGTGGATGGAAGCTCAGTCTTATGCGGTGTTGAAGGCAGTGCCTATGGCTAAGTTCATCCGAAACAACATCATTTGCCGTTATGGAGTCCCAAACGAGATTATTTCAGATAATGGCTCCCATTTCAAGAAAGAAGTGATTGACTTGTTGGAGAAATACAACATGGCTTTCCATAAGTCATCCACATACCGGCCGCAAACCAACAGAGCTGTTGACGCCGCCAACAAGAACATCAAGCATATTTTGCAGAAAATGGTTGAGACTTACAGAAGTTTACATAGATCATAAGAGCTTAAAGTACTTCTTCACTCAAAAGGAGCTTAACATACGGCAGAGAAGATGGTTCGAGCTAATTAAAGATTACAACTTGTAAATTCAATACTATTCGGGCAAAGCTAATAAGGTACTGGATGCACATAGCAGAAAATCGATGGGAAGCTTAGCATGTTTACTTTTAGGGAAAAGCAAAATATTAGAAGAATTGGAAATAATGGAAGTGGAGATTATACTACGTGAACATGGAGGAGTGTTAGCTTCCATTTAAGCTCAACTAGCAATAATTGAAGAAATCAAGCAAAAGTAGATGGACGATAAGTTTTTCAAGAAAGTTTATGATGAAATGAAGTCGAGGCCAATGCCAAGATTCATTGTAGAAGATCAAGTGTTGAAATTTCAAGGTAGATTGTGTGTGCTAGATTTTCCAAAAATAAAAAACAAGGTTATTAAGGAAGCTCACAATTCCAAGTTTGATCCTAGGAACACAAAATTGTACCAAGATCTTAAGCATGCTTACTGGTGGCCAAACATGAAGAGGGATATTGCTGAATTTGTTTCACATTGTCTCTAATGCCAACAAGTCAAGGCGGAGCATCAAAGACTAGTAGGTTTACTTTAACCTCTCCCTATTCCAAAATGGAAATGGGAACATATTACTATGGACTTCGTTATTGGCTTGCCTCACACATGTAGAGGTATGGATTCCATTTGGGTTGTTGTTGATAGGCTGATAAAGTCCGCTCATTTCTTGCATGTAAAATCTTTTTACATTGCGAACAAACTTGCTACCGTATACATTGATGAAATTGTCAAACTGCATGGTGTACTTATTTCTATTGTCACGGATAGGGATCCAAAATTTGTGTCTAGATTGTGGCAAAGTTTGTAAATAGTCATGGGAACGGAATTGAAGTTCAGTACTACCTTTCACTCACAGATAGATGGGCAAGCAGAAAAAACTATTCAGATGTTGGAGGATATGCTTCGGTTGTGTGCACTAGATTTTAAAGGAAACTAGGAAACTTATTTACCTTTAGCAAAATTTGCTTACAACAACAACTTTCAAGCTAGCATTGGCATGGCACCATATGAAGCATTATATGGACAGAAGTGTAAATCACCAATTTGCTGGACAGAAGTGAGAGACAAAGCATTATTGGGCCGAAAATTGTAAAATTACCACCAAGAAAATTAAAATTATCCAGCAACGACTCAAGACTGTCTAAAGCCGCCAAAAGAGCTATGTAGATTTGAGAAGGAGAGACTTAGAGTTTGATATTGGAGATCATATATTTTTGAAGGTGACTCTGATGAGAGGCTAGTCTTGGTTTGGAAAGAAATGCAAATTGTAGACCCACTATATAGGGCCAATTCAAATCTTGGAGAAAATTGGTCCAGTGGCTTACCGACTACTACCTGGGATGGAGCAAATTCATAATGCGTTTCATATTTCTATGTTACAAAGTTATGTCTGTGATCCTTTCTATGTTATAGACTATCACTAATTGGCTATTGACGAAGGCTTAGAGTATGAAGAACAACCAATTCAGATGATCAACCGCCAAGTCAAACAATTAAGGCACAAATCCATTCTGATAGTAAAAGTTAAGTGGAATGACTATTAAGGGAAGGGAGCCACTTGGATGGCCAAACTTTTTAAGGAGGAAAGAATGTGACAACCAAGTCATGCATCATATTCATACATTCATTCATGTTAAGAATTTGATTGTGTTATATTGTATTGTATATGTGATAGGCTATCTAGAGAAGAATTTAGACTTTGTGGGGGCATGAATAGAAAACCTAGGTACCTTAGAAAAAGTTGAACATGGGACTTAAGTATAGGGAATTTAGAAAGTGGAAAAGATACGTTAATTCCTTTTGGACTTGAGAATTGAATGCCTAGATGATTTAGAAAACCCTAAGTGAGGAGTTTAATGATCTTAATCTAATAAATAGAGTCTAATGATTACTTAATTAGAAATTTAGCAAGATTAGTAAAAGTAAAGCAAGATTAATTAGGACATAAGTAGGATTAATTAGGTTAATGAATATTAGAGGCAAAGTATGATTAATTGTGGGCAAGAGTGGTTAATTAAGCTAATGAAGTGATTAGTAACTTAAGCTAATTAAGTCTACCTAGGATGCTTTGAGACATAGTTTTGATAAAGTTCCCAGGGCTAACATTTTGTGGAACTCTTCCTAAATCCAATTTTATTACTTGGTTAGCCATTCTTGGTTGATTGAATACAGGGGATAGGCTTAAACTATTTGGAATCTCTCCCTCAGCGACCTGTCCCCTGTGTCACTGTGTTATTACCACTCTGAGGACTATAACCACAATTTCTTCATTTGTCCCTTTTTTGAGAAAGTTTGGATGACCTTAAAAGCTAAAATCAATGTCCTTTGGCTTGCTTTACCTTGGCCTGAACTGGTGTACCATATTGCCAAAAATGTGAAGGTTAAATCTCTTGGTTCTATTATCTCCAGTCTTTCATTTACCTACTATGTTTATCTTATATGGCTGGAAAGAAATAATAGGATCTTTACTAAAGAATGATTTCTTGAAGAAATCATTGCTCAGAATATTGTGAATATGATCAAGTTTAGACTTATGTTTATTAAAAACCTGAAGAGACACTCTAATGATGATTGGTTTCTGGTTACTTGGAGATTACCTGGGTCCATTCTAAAAAATAGGGCTAATTAATCTTTTGTTTACATGGTTTTGTTATTTTGATGTGTTGTTTTCCCTTTTGCAGTAATCGTAATTTCCCGGAGCTTGCTCATCTTGGAATAACAGGTATGAGCTTTATATTAAGGGTTGAGTGTTTGTGAGCATAGATTGATTGATATTTTCTATGCATGTTGTTTTCTATGTAGGTTGCCAGGCTGGTCTGTATCTAGGGATGGAGGGTTGAGTATTTGTGAGCATACATTTAGGTTTATGAGTGAGTATGAAAGATTGAGGGTTGAAGGTTGTGAGCATCTATACATTTATTATAACTATTTTCATGTAGGTTTGTTTGGTTGTTACATATGTTAAGGAGTTTATTGTTGAGGGTCTTGTGATGAGAGCCTTAAATTTCTTGGAGTGGTTTTATCCATGTATTTTGATCTTGCATTAACTTGCTCCTTTGCCGAGTGTGAGTACATCTGTGGGTTGAGTGGTTTAGATCATATACTTTGTGAGACTTGTATTGCAGGTTGGAGTGTGTTGATCCTGTCTACTCACCCTTTGGAGTATTGATTATGTCTATATCCTCAGGTTTTGTTGATCAATGTGATGGCAAAGTGAAGATGGCCCTCTCAGGTTTTGCTTATCAAATTGGTGATAGAATGAAGGATGGGGTCAGAAGGTCAAGGTTGCAATCATGCACTAGTCCTATTGCTTTTCCTCTAGATGGAAAGTTATTTTTTTTAAATTTATGTTGTATCCCTTTTCTAGTTGCCTAATCATGCGAGTTGTGCATGAGCTTCTCTTTCTTGTTTTGGTTGGTTGTTTTGGGTAATATTGCTCTTCAGTTAAAGATGCTGCTTCTAATACTCTGTTGCCTCTTATATGGTTCTAGTATTGCAAGATTTTCTTGTCTACATGTTATAACTGAAGTTGCTGGATGTGCATAGTGTAGGAATTTTATTTTTATAGGACTTAGTCTCTTGCATGTGTTCAAAGTCCATTTTATTTGTGAAGAGGGCCCATGAGCATAGCTTTATTTTCCTATACCCTTTTGTTTTAGTAGGTTGTCCTTTGTGGTTAGTGCTTAGCTTGTTTCCTGTTTTGTCTTTTTTAGGTTGTTTTGTTGTCTTGTTTTGCTTTGTGTAGTTTTGTTAGGGCCTGGGGTATTCACCTTGTCATCCTGTATAGTTTTTTTTAGTTTTAATTTTTTTTTTATTTTAGGACTTATTCACCAAAAAAAAAAAAAGTTTCAAAGCTTCAAAGGTAGGAAAAGAAAGTAGGAGCTTTTTTAAGTAAGAGTGAGAGTGAGAATGTAAGTAGTAGCTTCTTTGAGCCATTATCTCAGGCTTGGGCTCTATTTTGGTTATTTACTGTAGCTTCTTCGTGTGAATCTTTGAGTGAAAACTGGGAAATGGAGGAATAAGGTGTTGATTGTGCTTCTTTTCTTCATCTCTGTGTGCTTGAGAGTAGATGAAGAAGGTGTGTGTAGTTATGAAGGTCGTTGGGTTCTCAATATGTTCTGATTTTACATGTTTTGGAATTTGAGGTGAGACTAAGCTAAGCTAGGTTGGACTAGTCTTCTTGTCCAATTCTGGTCAAATCTGTCTGGTTATTGATTTAGGCCATCGGTAAGAATGATGAAGAATATCGCTGGCGGGGATAAAGTTTTGAGCATAAAATAGGGGTTAAGTTCACATGCCATTAGCGATTGGCCGCTAAATTCCTATTTTCGCACAAAATTCTATCTTTTATCAGTGGGCTGCTAGTTCAGTTTAATAAATTTGTGGGTTTGAGTTGTGGTAGTAGTTAGGTTTGCATAAACTCGGTAAGGCTTTGCTAGGCTGTTAATAGGTTCGGTGATACTGGATTGTGGAGCCACCTATTTTCAACAATGGTTGTAAGGCTGGTTGAGGAGATAGAGTGTAGTTCACGTGTACCATTGGGCGCGTCTTATGCTGGTTAGGTTTTGCCAAAATTGTTGTAGATTGCTGACTATCACATGGGTTTGTCTTAGAAGGAAATTCAAACAACCAATTTTTTGGGGTTGTATTTAGGCCTATTTTGACAAGTTGGTTAAATATATGAGGTACAAGATGCTTATTGGCTCCATGTTTTCATTTGTGGTGGAGATTGGGAGTATGTGAGGGTGGTTATCATATTTTGATTGGTCTTGGTGGATGTTGTAGCTTCTTTTATCTTGTTTTAGTATGTGTATCTTTAGGTGCTTTTTAGTTTTATGTGGTTTCATTATTTGTTTACTTGCCCATACATCTTCCCTAAGTTCCTATCTATTATCCTTTGATGGTAGGGGCAACTTGGGGATAGAAAAGATATATGGGCAAATGTGTTGGTGTATCGTTACTGTTTTGGTAAGAATCCATTTTGTTACCGTTGCTTATGTATTGCTCCTAGTTTCTTTGTCTTCATCACAGATGGCATAAGTAACTAGTGGCAAAAATATATTAGGAACACTTTATGATTGTATTTTGGTTTTGTACATCTCCCCCTATCTTAGGGATGGTGCTGTAGAATATTGTTTGGATCATAGGAATAGCCTAGGGTATACCCCTTGTAAACATGTATATTTCATTATTATATTTTATGACTTACCTACACAAAAAAAAAAAAAAAAAAATGCTTCAAAGGTATAGAAGGATCTATTGAAGTTTAGATCAAACAATTTTGAGTATATGCAATTGTTATCAACTAGTTTGGTAGTAAATGTTAATTTAGGTTCATCAACATCACTCTACATGATTCATGGATGGGGAATATGCCTTTGAAATAGGTCTTTCCAAGCTCTTTTATTTATTTATTTATTTGTTTTTATTTTCTTATCCAGAAAGAACGGTTTGGTTTGTGGGGTTTGGGGTTTCGACAATTTTAGTTAGTATATATGTGTAGAATTTAATGTTTTTAAGAAAAAATTTTTGTTTGGAAGGAAGACTTGCACAAGAGAATGATTGAAACGCTCAAGCATGTATCATTATAATCAAAAGATGGAGTTGAATAAAGGTGGATTGTTCTAAGTGAAATCTTTTTATTAGAAATATGAGCAGGTAATTAATAATTCAAAATGTAATGGTGCTGAGTGGTCTCTAGTTCGGAAGAGCTAACGTCCAATTCTGATTGAAATTTATGTTGGAAAGCTATCCAAAGTAAGATTGTTGCAAATGACATTCTTGCTGAAAACAACATACTATCGTGTAATATTTTGTGCCCTTTTTGTCAAGAGGTCGAGGAATCTATTCTACATGTTTTGTTTCATTGTATCATTGCATGTAGGGTATGGATTAATTGCTTATAATGGTGGATAGTCTAATGGGTAGGGACACATCCTTTTTACAGTTATTGTTGTGGTGGCTTGGAAACTCTTACAAAGATCTTAAGAGAGTTATTTGGGAAACTATTCCCTTTTTCGTGCTATGTTCAGCTTTTCATAATACTACAGCTAGGAAAGATAAGTTGGTATTTGATTAAATCAATGGTGGCTTCTTTGGTTAAATATATATATATATATATGACTTAATTATTACATATTTGATTAATGAAGTCCTGAGAAAGTTGAAAATTGGCAAATTAAAGAAGGAGGTGGGGTGATGAATGGTTTGTAACATGCATGATTTTTGTTGATTAAAGTTAGGTGAGTTTTGATTCATTGTGATGGAATTAGCACAACCTTTGTTTTATATCTAGAACTACATATGTGACATTTGAGTTGAGTGGTCCAAGAGGTTTTTGCTAAGAACCAGGTTGTCCACAAGGGTTTAAGTTGAGCTATTGATAGCATTATTGCGTGTACTTTGATTGTTTTTGTATCCATTCAGTAGGGTGAATTATGTTGTCTCACGGATATTGAATTTTTTGTGTTGGTTTATTTTTCTCAACCTAGTGATATTGTAATTGTTTATTCTATTTGTATCTTTTTGTTTTGCTTTTAAAGCTTGTTTGTGCCACTTTTTGTAGTGTTCTTTTCTTCCCTCCTTTTTCTCATAATGTTCTATTACCATTATAATACATCTTTTAGCGAAGAAAAAAGAATACTCACATTGTTTTGTGGCAAGCATAATGTTCTTCTACTTTCCTTATCCGTTGGTGACAATTCATCGGAAGAGTCTAAATCTGAAAACTTAGACCCCGAGCTTAATGGATCAAAGTTTCTGCTCTCCATACTCTTGCTCCATGGAGGCCGTTGAGATAGTTCAGATCCAAGATTATCATAAAATGCAAAGAATGTGCTATCAGTGCTTAGCCTTCCAGAACTTACATAAGAGATGTCAGTTTCTGGAATTGTGAACTCATCGTGCAATTTGGTGTTTGTTGCTCTACCTCTGTAGAAATTCCAACATAATGAACATCAATAGTCCTCATGACACATGGAAGCATATTTGATAACAAAATTGTTCCAAAAATTGGAAAATATATTTGTAAATTGTTATAGAATTTATAGCACAATCAACACTAATAGTCATCAAAAATTTAAAAGCATAATATAAATTATTCATGAATTCTGTAAATTGTAAACATGTAGCCATATTGGTGTTCTCAGGTGCAAAGTTTTAAAACGAAGCATGTCATATGTTAACAAATCTATGTTGTAGTATAAGATTAGCATAGCAATTAGTTGTTCATGATAATATTAAAATTTTGTGATTTGTGTTGCATGGAAAATGTTACCATATGGGTGGACAGGGCTGATAGGCATCCTTCATTTTAATGAGCAAAAGATATATTTTATATGGACAAATTATTGTAGACTTGTAGCATTAACTTAGATGGAAGCAATTTAAGTTGCGTTAGTGGATGTTGAATTACTAAATAAATGAAGGTGAAAATTTGAAGAAAATTACAATTAATTAAATCATTAGAAGTACTAGTCCCTATGGATGTAAAAGGAAATTCAACTATAGGCCTCACTTTTTCTTTGAATGTATAGTTTGATAAACTTACACGAAATCTGTTTCATCATTAGAATTACGGTTGGGTACAGATCTTGACCTATCTGTAGTTGAAAGGCATGGGAGTGGATGTGAAGCAACACGCATGGAAGCAATCTTTCCTTTTGAGATGACATAGACACTACAGAAATATGGTGCCCCTTTCAATACAATGCTTGGAATATCAGTCTTGAACAATCTATGGAAAAATGATATAATTTAGCTAGCTGCATCAAGTGTCTATTTACAAGTACATGTAACGTTATAGAGATTTTTGGATCAGACCATTTATCATAATGGAAAATTTTGGCACGGTAGCAGTAGATTTCATTTTAAGGACTTTGATTTTATATGTGTGTGTGTGTGGGTAATATATATATATATATATATATATATATATATATATATATATATATATATATATATAAGAGTTACCTGGAAATGCCATTTCTTGATGGAGCACCAAGAACCAAAGTATCAACTCTATTAAAGGAAATATAATCGATTAGTGCTTTAGTTATATCTTGTTCATCGAGTGTCACAGCTTCCCACAGTACCTGACTCAAAATGCCAAGAAGAAAAGATATATCTAACCCAATAAAACAAATAAGAAGAAGAAGAAGAAGAAGAAATTAAATCTCAAGCTCAACTATAACTTCTTTTTTGTTTTTTTTTTAATTTTGAATTTTGAATTTTTAGCACAATGTATGCTTAAATATATGATTAGTTTGATCTTTTAATATAAATATTTGTCCATTTTCTTAGAAAGAAAGAAAGACAGAAATTGGAGGAAGGATTGAACAAGAACATGAGCTTACTTCTCTTCGTGAGCAAAAGCAACGGAAAGAAAGAAACAAGTCTGAGGCAAGGTCATTAGGTTCATTTCTAGTTGCTCCATCGTTGTTACCCACACCCACTGCACTCAAAAGAGAGATTTAGTTAAAACATGTCAAAATGTACAAAAGTATTGTTAATACAATTGAGGTCAAATTTATAACTATGAATCTTTTGGGTAAGGCATAAATCAAATTTATAACTATGAATCAAAAGATCTTGATCCATTTCTAGGACAAGGCATCGACATAACATTATTATTTGAATTCAAGAATCTTAATGAGCTTTATTTAGTCACCATGCCTTTTATTCCATTGTGTATGAAATGGAGATTATTGGTGTTTCATAATGTGTTTACTTTTATATCAATTGTTTCTTGACCTATGTATGTGTATGTACACATATTAGTTATTGTCGATATCATCCATGTAAATTAAAAATTGCCATACAAAATCCATTACCATGAACTCATTTTCCTCCATACATTTGTAATTTTTATTGCACTATGATGGGAACAAATATAATATAGAGAGATTGCGAGACTTACAAGGGGTGGCAATGGGTAATTGTGGTTGATCAACATGGATCAATCTCACAGTTTGGCCTTTGGCGAGAACATGATCAAGAGCCCATTTCAAAGCATTTTGGCTCCTTTTATCCTTATCTATTGCAACTGCTACCAACTTTTCTTCATTGCCCCTCGGATTCCACATTCCCTACCTTTTTTTTTCTTTCTCTCTCTACTTCTCACTTTCTCTTTGAAAATTTCAAAAAAAAAAAAAAACTCTTAACAAGATAGATTTAGATATTATTAAAAACGTAAAAAATCCTAAAGAATGAAAACATAAAAATACATTTTCAAACCCATGACACTCTTTATCGCTCTCTCCCTCTCCCTATCTCTCTTCCTATAGAGATAAAAATGCTCTCTCATGGCCGTTGAAGAACGCAATCACAAATAGGAGCTTCGGTTTTGAGCTGACCATAGTTGGCTTGCGATCTTGACGTTAAATACTTATGGCTACCAAAATTTAATTTACAGTTAAGATTGTCTTGTTTTAGAAGCAAATCTAACCCTTCCAAGTCAGCCTTTGGATATTTGAATGAATGTAAAAACTTCTATTTATGACTAATGCAATACAAGCTAATAAATCTTACAAAATTTTCTTATTTACTAATGTAATAACACCCATCATATCATTGACGTCATTTATTAATTTCCAATGTCTCATTATTGCTTCAATTCAATTTGTAGATTTAGTAAATAACATCCATCATATCATGGGGATGCTACTGTGCCTGTTATGACTCTTTATGGAGGTTGATCCAAGCCAGCTTTGATGATCGGAACCGTTCATATTGTATGGTTTGTTGAGGAGAATATTCATATAAAAAATTAAGTTAATCGGACATTTGTAACCATATGATCACACAACTAGAAAAAGTATTTTTTGTGACCACCACAAGTCGTCGCAAATAATAAAAATATAGTCACAAAAGACCTTTTGCGATGGCCCATGCGACCGCAAAAGAGGGACACAAATGTAGGGGTAGCAAATACTTTTTGCGACGGTAAAGCAAAGGTCACAAGTTATTTGTGACTGCCAAAAATACTTTTTACGATAGCTATTTTGTGGTGGCAAAATAAATAAATAAATAAATAAAAATAGCGACCATTTTTTTTATTGTCGCAAATAAATATTTATTATAAAAATCATATATACGATTGCTACAACAAAAAAAATCAATTGCAAGCATCTAACAATTTTTTTTTAATGAAAGATAACAAATTAACAAATTAATTAAATTTATAATAGAAATATTAACCTATATTCACACACACACACACACACACATATGTATGCAAATAAAATATAAACTTTCATACATGCAAAACAAATATTCATCAATCATCCTTAAAATACATCGTACTAAAAGATTCAAGTCTTAAAAAAAAATAATAATAAATAAATAAATAAATAAATAAATAAATAAATAAATTCTTGGTTTGGGTCCCAACATCACCCGCTCGATCATATCAACTACTACTTCTACAAAACCTACAAAAACATATATCAAACTAGAATTGAAAATTTAATGCACTTTAATGTGTTAGTTTAACTTGAAATAATCAAATAAAACTATTTCAAAAGAAATTGTCAAAAGAAAAAAAAAGAGGTCATTCTCTAAATTCTTTTGGTTGGAGTAAATTACAAAAATATAAATGCCAATTCATAATTTGCACAAATAAATAGACAAGAAAATGGTCACCCAATCCAATCAGATTAATGAATAAACTAAAAAAATTGAAAAATGAACATAATTAACGTAATCTCTATCCTAGTATATGTTAATACTGGAAGGAAGCAACGAGGAGAAATTTGACTTCACTATTTAGAAGTTCATTATCACTAACTATCTAGTGACATTGAGTTACTGACTTCACTATGTAATTCAAGAATTAGCAATCAAGAATTTGGAAAATAAATTCAGTCAATCAATAACAAAGGATTACAAAAGTGATTTGCATCACACTCCAAATAGATGAGCACACTTGCCTTCTCAAATCAAGTAGCCCATTGGTAGATTGAATTGCTAGATTATCCAATCTGAAAGTTTTGCCTCCAAACACATTTCGGCCTAGAGAATTTATATAGTTGAACATCTCTTGCATGTCTGTGATATTTATTACTATGTGATGCATTTGATCTACAGTCATAAACTTCCAAAAACATTTATACAAATATGATCAATTTGTAAATTTCTACATTGGATAACATTAAGAAACAAAGGAAAATTACTTTTATGATGAACCATCTATACATCAAGCAAATTTTCCCAGTTCTAATGCAGAAAAGATACTCTCTCTCTCTCTCTCTCTCTCTCTCTCTCTCTCTCTCACATACACACACACACACACCCCGCTAGAAATTGATGAAAAGCCACACTGTTGGCACCAAAACTTATAATTCTCTATCAACAGAGGCATAAACACGTACAGAAGAGAACCAAGAATAAAGAAAGTAAAGTTAGTGGCCTAAGAAAGAGGAATGAGGGTTCAATACATGGTAGTTGCAGGAGGAGGGAAAATGCAAAGGCAATTGCAGCAGTTGCAGTTAATGGGCAGTTATAGGAGCCTAGCAAATGGACATGTGGTAGCACAACATAGCCATTGGAAGCCATATAAAAGCTGGGAATTCAAAGGAGAAAAGATCTTCAACAAAATTTACAACTCATGTGGAATTAGGAGTAGCATAACTTAATTATGAGTAGTTCTTGTATTTAGGAGTAGTCTGTCTGTAATTCGGTCTTTGTAACCTAGTATGGCTCTATCGGTTGTTGTGCCTTTTGAACTTGTAATTTAATTGTTGTAATTAAGTGACAAGTTTACATGCTCTTCAATCGAATTTTAGTTTATTTGCACTTGTTTCTTCACATTGCAACCTCCAAATAAGTCTTTGAAACTGTCAAGGCATAGGACAACAACAACATTGCCTGATTGAATTTCTGTTTGTGAAAATTGGTTTTCTCTGTCTACTTTTTCTTGTCGATTTGACCCAAACCAGATTTTGCTAACATATTTTGGCGCACCCAGTGGGACCAGTCTAATTTGGAAGTGATGGCTAAGAAGAAACAACATGAGGTCTTTGAAGACCCTAAGAAGAGGGTTGTTGACAAAGAAGAACTTGATGGTGGGCTCGAAGGAGTAAGAGACAACTTAGATGATGACCATTCAGTGGCTGGAGAAGAAGCAGGCCAAGGAAATGGCCAAAATGTGGCCCTAACTGGCTAGTCTAGTTGTCCTCCTGTTGACCCGAGAAGGGCTCTTTTACTTCACATTCAGCAAGCAATTGGCTCCCTGTATGCACATGAGAAACATGTGATGGTAGATGACTTGCTAGCCTTTTTTGAGAAGGCTAATATCAAGCCTAACCAGTCAAGGAGAATTGTGGAGGAGACTTAGGCGAGTAAAGTACAATTCAGGCATTCTATAACCCCTATGACCCCTAAAAAACATACAACTGTAAATGAACTTGTGTCATTTTATAGACCTCTCACACTTCAAAAAAGATATGAGGAGGGGATGAGTGTAAATCCAGTGTTTGAATACACAGGAATGAGGGATTATCCTACAAACACAGTGTTCAGTTATAACCCAAATGACATGGGACTAAGACCTGGGAGGCAACCAAGGCCACAAATGTATGATAATCATGCATTTGATAGACCTGCAACAGGTTATCATGGTATGGCAGAACAAAGGAATATGCCATTTAATCAAGTTAGGCCTCAGAATATGCAAGACCATACCATGCAACAACCATATTATGAACCCAACATGATGAACCCAAGGCCTAGAGGGCCTGCTCCTTCTCTTTCTCACTTCCAACTAGAAGTTCAAGAGGGAGGACAACAATAACAATACTTAGATCCTCAGATGAACAATAAGCAACAAATAATGAATTTAATTCAAGAAATGTATATCCCAGGCTTAAGGAGGCCAGACAGACCTATGTTTGGGAGTCCATAGCCTCCAAATGTGGATAACATACCTCTCCCAAGGAATTTTAGAGTGCCTAAATTTTTCTTGTTCACATGAGAAAAGAAGCAATCAACCATTGAACATATAGGGAGATTTGTTCTACAATGTGGAGAAGTAGGGAAAAATGACCTTTTCAAAATGAAATTATCCCCTAATTCATTGTCTAAGATTGCATTCACTTGATTCATCAACTTGCCAAAAAATTTTGTGCATACTTGGCAAGAGATGGAGAGTCAGTTTCATGCTCAATTCTTTAGAACTGAGCTTGAAGTTTCTTTAGTAGACCTGTCAAAATTTAAATAGAAGCAAGGGAAAAGTACAGAACAATATATAGACAGGTTTAAGAGGGCAAAGAATAGATGTTATGTATATATTCCTAAGATAGAAGTCATAAGAATGGCTCAAAATGGTTTAGATTTGAACTGAGAAAGAAATTTGAAGGAATGATGTTTAGAGACTTGTATGAGTTGTCTTCTAGGGCAACTAGTTATGAGTTGATTCTTAGGGAGGAACAACAAAGGAAGGTAGCCTCACTTGGTACTCACTACCAAGAAGTTAGGTTTGATTTTGATATAGATATTGATGCTGCACAAGTTATTGGCAAAAAACCCATGGTGTGTGAGACTTTAAAAAGGTTGAAAAACCTGTGGATATGCCATCAACATAACTAGCAAAAAGGAATGTGACTGCATCTAGTCGGCAGTATTCATTTGACTTATCACAGGCAGATGCCTTGTTTGATGAGTTGTTGGCCAATAAATTTTTAACTTTAACTCCTGGCCATAGTATTCCTAAAGAGAGAGATAGAATTAGAAAAGAGTGCTGTAAATGGCACAATTCTTTTAGGCATTCCACTAACAACTGTGTTACATTTCAAAATTGTGTGGAGGATTTGATTCAAAAGGGCATGCTGAAGTATGTTGAGAAAGATAAAGGTGTGATAGCAGTTGACAGTGATCCTTTCCCAGAGATGGTGGGTATTAATATGGTGGCAACTGGGCCCCAGTCGACTAACCAGAAGAAGAAAGGAAAGAATCCCAGAGTTCTCCTAGTAGAGTTGAAGAGGTTACACAAAGAAAGAATGGAAAAGATTGCCAAGGAGGCAAGATGGAAAAAGATACAAGAGGAGCCTGATGAAAGGTTCGTTTTCTTCAGGCGTGGCACTAAGACAGAAAGAGCCAAAGCCATTGTGATAGATGGAATTCAAAAGATAAAGAAAGATGTTAGTCTTAGATTTAACACCATGGGAGGTGGTGAGCTACAAATCATTGACAATGACCACATGTTTTATGATGGATCAAACCTAGGGATATTTAGGCTTGCAGAAAATTATAGTGAGGATGATGCTCCATTCTTATTTCAATGAGCCCCTGTTCACCCATGCTTTGGGGGGTCAAGTAACATTAGAGCCATGCTGAAACAACAAAAAGGCTCTAAGCCTTATGGAAATCCAAAGATATTGACAAGGCTATATAGTGGCCAGCAACAACAGTTTGTGAAGCCTTTTGTTGGCCAGCAGCAAGTGGGAAGGCCATATGGGGGACACCAATAGTTTGGAAGATCATTTGAGGGACTACAACAACAAGGTGGCCCAAGGTTGAGGCCAGAGTTGCAGCAAAGAAGGGTTAAACCACCAGTGCCACCTAACTTGGGATGGCATGGGCTTGTTCATCCAAAGTTTCCCTCAGGAGGATGGAGGCCAATTGGACCAACCAGAACTCAAAAAAGAAGGGAACAGAGAAGGTTCCATGCTATGATATCTCGGATGGCAGCTGATGGACCTCCAAAGAATTTGGTATGGACTAAAGAGGGGTTTGTGCCACCGAAAGCAGTGGTAAGCTCAACATCAAAAGAACATATAGTCCAACCACCTGTTCAGATTCTGAAAAAATCAGTAATAGACAAAGAGAGAAATGAGGGAAAGGCTTTGCCTGACAAGGCAATGCTGAGGTTGAAATTGAAAGAATTGGAAAAAGTGTTGATGCCTGATGAGGAGGATGGTATGGTTGATACATAAATGAAAGACCAAAAAGGAACAAAGTCGGCCATGAAAGAAAATAGTGCTGGTAAAAAAGAGAATGCTAAGTTAGAAAGTTCAGAAGAGTTTGAAGAGAAAATAACAGCCATTCAGTTTGGTTCTTTGCCTAATTCAAAAGAGTGCAACATGATTATGGCCATTTCAAAGAGGCTTCAGGCCAAACCATACCAGCTAGACATGTTGGCAGGTGATGTAGAAGACTGGACAGAGCCAGTTGTGCAGGTGGCAATGTCTGAGGTAGGAATTAAGCCACCAAGATCTATAGAGGTTGTAACGCCCTGAAATAATAGGCAACATACCAACTATTGTATACATTAAATAACCACAAATAATTATCTTTCATTGATTCCAATTGAGTTTACAAAAGAGTGACATATGCAACTATACATTCATAAGCCTATCCATGAATCTATAGCATATGTCACAGCATGAGATAAGATCTGAAAATAAAACAGATAATAAATGGCCTAAAGGCTTATAACTTTCCAAGACAATGCTTGGTTACAACAAAAGTGGAGTTTAAGTCCCATATACATAAAGCCCTTGGCTTATACAAAAAATGAATATAACAAAAAGAAGCTCTTGCTCTAAGTCCTCCCAAGCTATTGCCTTGGCGAAGGCATATCATCAGCACCTGAAATGTTTTTCCTACATAGGGTGAGCCAACGCCCAGTAGAAATAATCCAACACAATATATGAATCTTAACTAAGCTATAAGGTGAATGCATAAGCAAAGCTTATTTCAAAACATTTTATCTCTTTCCAAAAACCATGCAATGCCAAATGAATATCATAGTTCATAAAACATTTTCCTTTCAAGGGAAATGGAACAGTGAATCATATCTTTGGAAATCTCTAAAACAATATCACATTTCACAAAAATTTCATCCGCCCATGTAAACGTAGGCTATACAAGCACACTACTATTGCCACTTTACGAATATTTCGTCCGCGGGATCGGCACCCATGTTGTCATGACCCGAACCCGCCCCTATGGATTAAGGTCATAACCGGCCAGTAATCAAGGGATTACCTACGGCCTCAAACCAAAACAAAAGATATTCCATCAGATTTAAGGGGTCAAACGGAAGCAAGCTTACCAATTTTGTCCAATGAGCTATGCTTACATGGCATATCAAAACAATTCACATATACTTAATAATAACTCACACCACGTATCAGTAGTTAACATCTTGTACACTCAGGATCATTCAAACACATAGTCAGCCATGCTAAGAGCTTATACACATAAATGGTCTATCATGACCAATAGAAGTAGCAAAAGAAATACGAAAGATCATAACCAAAGCCTCTTGCGAGAGGCACCTAGGCTGACTTCACAAAACTCGGGTCCCTTTCTTAAATTCCACTAAGGCTGGGGTTGAACGTCCATTTTGCTCACCTACATACATATAAATGAGAGTGAGTTAACGCCCAGTGAATAATACCAAAATAAAGAGGTTAATGAATGAGATTCGTTCATAAATGAATCATACTCATAATGTACATATTTGAACCACTATTCTCATTCATATCAGACTTACAAATCTCAACAAAGCAAAACGAACTCAGGTCCAACACAACATATCCATATGCAGACGACCTCAGGTCCAATTCTTATATAAAACAATACGACCTTGGGTCCATCTATATGAAACGACCTTTGGTCCAGCCAACACTTTATTCAAAATGACCTTTGGTCCAATTCAAACATATCAAACAGCCTCGAGCCCAATTCGAACATATCAGGCGTATCAAACGGCCTCGAGCCCATTCTCTTTATATTCATATCCATGCATATTTCATATTCATGATCATGATCCCTTTCATTCAAACGGCCTTAGGCCCATCACGGTATTCAAACGGCCTTTGGCCCATCTTTGCATTCATGTCTAACCGCCTTTGGCCCAATCGTTCATGTCCGATGGCCTTTGGCCCAATCGTTCACGTCCGACGGCCTTTGTCCGAATCGTTCACGTCCGACGGCCTTTGGCCCAATCATTCAGTTATATCAAACATATCGACGGCAAACGGCGAACGGCGAATAGCCTTAGGCCCAATTCAGATATATCAACGTATCAAACGGCCTTATACAAAATTAGGCATATAGAATACTCATTCATATTTCAAATCAACAAATCCAAGAAACTTATACAGAAACAGAAGTAGTATTCGAAAAGTAACATACTTGAAAATATCTTTACTAAGATATTACTCACAGTGTTCTGCCGGTGGATTCGTTCTTATGCTCGACCCTACAAAATACATAACACATATCGAGTCAAAAACAATTCAATCCATTCTTAATTCATACATTCCTCTTAGGCCTCTTTCTTATCTTCTTGATTCATTTACAAATGCGCAATGTATGCCTAAGAGTGCTTAGAAATGAAAAAGAACGAAAAACGATACATGAAACCACTTTTTAAAATTACTGAAATAGGGCTCCCTGCTCGAGCGGACCCCTTTGGTCTGCAAAGTATTGGTTGCCTCAAATTTGCACTCGAGCGTGACTTCGGACGCTCGAGCTGAAATTCAAACTACATGGCTTGGCGCTCAAGCGTGAATCTCCCCGCTCGAGCGGACATCATGTCTGCAAAACTTCTAGAAACCAACATTTCACGCTCGAGCGGCCCTTTCTCCGCTCGAGCAAACATGCGAAATTCTGGAATTTCCAGAACTGTTCTTGAAGTTCAAACTTGATATTCAAAGGATCAAAACTCATGTTTTTGACACAAAAGCATGGAAAACATTACATAACATGAGGACAATAGCAATATGAGACCAATTCTTCAAAATCATGATTTTAATTCTTAAGTTTACCACCAAAACACATTGCTTCATGATTAAACTTCAATGTACATATAACCAAACTCCATAACTTCATGGATCATTAATGCATATGTATTATAGATCTCAATACCATTTCAAATGGCACAAATGATGCCCATTCTCATGAAACTCAACAAAACCATGCTTGCATGTATGCTTCAATGCTCAATTCTTCTTGTTCAACATGATTCATGTTTGAATGTATAAATTCATGGAAAATATGCACATGCATGCAGATACAAGCTCCAAATTCATCAATTTCAACTCAAATTATGTTCTTGATCACCATCTAACTTGAATTCACAAAATTACAAACTTAAATTTATAAATCTTTGCTTAATTACTCACCTAGGAGCTTCAATTCTCACAAATGGTAGTTAATCCTTGAGCCTAGCCTTCCAATCTCACAAGCTTTGAGCCAAATACACAATTCTCCTTCTTCTCTCTCTAGAGCCGGCCTCTCCCTCTCTCTCTAGAGTGTGACTTCAATTTTGAGTTCAACAAAAATAAGAAAGATGAGTGTATATTAGCCGATTTATAGGCTCTCCTAATCACATTTGATTATAGCTAATTAATAGCACTTAATTAATCGTTCTGAATCTAATTATTTTGATCCAAATAAATTTGCAATTAAATTTCACTGTAGGCTCAAAAAATTACGCTAATCACAATGGCGTAATCAATTTCGGGTTCTGTAGCCGATAGGGCCTTCAATTTAAATTCTAAAGCAGATAATCAAACAGATTTTCCTACGGTGAACAGATAGAAATTTAAAACCACATATATTCATATAAATGGCACTCAAAATCATATCAAACACATAATCACAATCATAATCAAGATTAATTAGCATAACACGGACCAGGGTTATCACGTATGTATACGCGCAGTTTTCGGGACTTTCAACCTAAACACACAGGCCAACTTATTCAATGTAACAACAATTCCTTTCTAGATTCACCCATTTTCTCAAATCAATATACATTTGCAATGTATAAACATGAAATAATATCCGATGCGAATGAATGAGAAAAATAGTTTCAATTTTTTCTAATTCTTATGGAATTTCTACAACAATCATAGCTATTTTCCACCAATAGCCCAAAATAGATAATTTATATTCCATGAAGATAAACTATCCAAATTTCAAGTGGTGAGTGATAATACATGTCCAACTCTACCATCCTCAACAATATCAATCCAATTTCACAATTTGAACATCAATTTCATCATTTATACAAAACCAATATATGAGGCATTTAGGCTACAATTTCTTTTATTCCCACAATCAACCCCAAGTATCAAAATCAACCATTTCTACCCAGCTCAATATTATTTCCAATACCACAATCATTTCCAAGAATCCCTATGAAAAACTCCTCTTTTGATTTTCTTTACCCAAACCAAAGATTTGTTCCAAAAATTCCTAAAATCACAATGTTGTTTAGAAATCACAAATAACTAATTTAAAACTCATAGAAGGTGCAAAAAAAATCCCCACCTTGAAGCTATAAGACCAAGAAGAGAGTGGAGAAACCTCAAAGAAGCATAAATCCACTTTTGTTCAGATGAAAAGAGAGCCCAGGGAGTATTCTACCTTTTTACCAAAGGGAGTAGGGTGAAAAAATCACTAGATCTGGGTGTTTTTGTAGGGAGAAGGTAAGTCTTAGAAAGAGAATGTCTAGATTTAGGATTTTTGGAATGTTTAGAAAGAGAGTGAAATGTAAAAGTGACCCAAAAAAGTGGTTCTACGATCTGATATACACACAGTTCGCTCGAGCGACCAGACACAATAAATTTTACTGGTCGAGCGCAAGAAGCTTCTCTCGAGCACAGAATACAAACTCCTAGTAGTTTTACAGATAGAGACTGTTACTTAAGCTCAAGAAGTTTTGCTTGAGCGAAGAATACAAACTCCCAATAGTTTTGGAAACCTACAAAACTACTGGAGGTTCACAAAGACCGCTTGAGCGCAAGAAGTGGTTCTCGAGCGAAGGAACAAAAATTTGGGCAACAAAAGTTTGAAAAACAAGCTACCAACCTGTTCCAAGTGCAATCAACACATCCCAAAAGCCAAACTCAAAGAGACATAAGGGGAAAAAAGACACGGATAACTATATATGACAATGAAACCTAGATCCAAAACATCAAATGGGTCGGGTCCAAACTAGAATCGCTGTAATCTTCCCCCCCTTAGGAATTTTGTTCCCAAAATTTTAAACTAAACATTAAAACCATGTTTTAACCAATTACAACAATGATAATAATTCCAATTCATCACCATGACCCATCCACAGGCATCCATTCCCATTAACATGGTAAATGAGTTTTCAACATTGAATATACAATTTACATTTCCAAAACATATACAATGTTTATATTACATCAACATAACAAAGTTTTCAATACATGTTCAAAATTAATAAATAGGTCTGGATACTTATCATGGACTTCCACTTCACGATCCCAAGTGGCCTCCTTGACCCCATGGTGTCACCACAACACTTTTACCAAAGGAATCGTCTTGCCACACAAGATTTGGTATCGAGTATCTAAGACTCTAACCGGTCTCTCCTCATACAAGGCATCATCATCAACCTGTAACTCAGTGCAATCCAACATGTGTGAAGGATCCAGCTCATACTTTCGGAGCATACAGATATGGAACACATTATGAACCCCGGAAAGCTGTGGCAGTAAGGCCAATCGATAAGCTACCTCCTCAATCTGCTCTAGGATCTCAAAAGGCCCAATAAACCTAGGAGACAACTTCACACTTTTTCCAAACCTTGTCAAACCCTATCTAGGTGATATCTTCAAGAAGACGTGGTCTCCCACTTCAAAGGATAACGGTCTCCTCCTACGGTCGGCATAGCTCTTCTGACGACTCTGAGCTGTAACCAACCTCTTACGGATAAGTGTAACTTTCTCTGTCATTTCCTGGACCAACTCTGGACCTAACATTGGTGCATCACCCACCTCGGCCCAACACACATGAGAGGTCCCCGATCGGCCATACAAGGCCTCAAACGGTGCCATGCCAATACTTGACTAGAAGCTATTTTTGTAGGCAAAGTCCACTAAAGGTAAGTGCCTTTCCCATAACCCCTTAAAGTCGAGGACACAACCTAGAAGCATATCCTCAAGGATTTGGATAGTACACTCTAATTGCTCGTCAATATGAGGATGATAGGCGGTACTAAAAGTCAACCTAGTACCTAAGGCATTCTGTAACCTCTACCACAATCGAGTCATAAAACGTGGATCTCTATCTGAAACAATAATCATACAGACTCCATAATGTAAAAGTTGGCTATATAATCTACCGAGTCACTCATGCGCATAGGTACAAAGTGCGCTGACTTTGTCAATCGGTTAACTACCGCCCAAATGGCATCATTATCCCGTTGAGTCCTCGGAAGACCCACAACAAAATCCATTGTGACATGCTCCCACTTCCACTCAGCTATAGGCAAGGGTTGCAATAAACCCGCTGGCCTCTGATGCTTGACCTTCACTTGTTGACAAGTAAGGCACCTCGACACAAACACGGCTACATGATTCTTCATCCCCTTTCACAAAAAACTAGCAACTAAGGTCGTGATACATCTTTGTGCCTCCTGGGTGCACCGCAAGGCGTGAATGGTGAAACTCTCGGAGTACCTCATCTCGACAAGACTCCAACACGAAAAAACAGTCAAGATATCTAACACTCAAGTCAGAATACACGTGCAAGCCTTTCGCTACCTTCCCACTAGATATCTTCTCCCAAAGTGTTTCTACCTCAAGATCACCCTTCTTTGCTTTTATAACTTGGCTCACAAGTGTAGGTTGTACAACCACCGAAAACAAAGTTGCCGACTCAACAAACTCGCTAAGATGCAAGTCAAACTCACCAACAGCACCCAACATCTCATATTTCCAGATAGCAATACTCGTTATACTGCTAAAAGACTTTCTACTTAAGGCATCAGCCACTACATTGGCTTTTCCCCGAATAATAGTGCAACTCAAAATCATAATCCTCCATAAACTCTATCCACCTCCTTTGCCTCAAATTTAGGTCTTTTTGTGAGACTAGATATTTCAAAGTCTTATAATAAGAAAACACCTCAAATCTCTCACCATAAAGGTAATGCCTCCAAATTTTCAAAGTAAAGATCATGACTGCTAGTTCTAGGTCATGAGTGGGGTAGTTCTGCTCGTGCGTTTTCAACTGACGTGAGCCATAAGCTACTATATTTTTCTTTTGCATCAAAACACAACCCAAACCTTCCCGTGAAGCATCACAATGCACAGAATAGCCCAAACCTCTCTCCGAAATAATCAACACTAGAGTAGTGATAAGTCTAACCTTAAGCTCTTGAAAAGACTTCTTACAAGTCTCATTCCATGTAAACTTGATTCCCTTTCTCGTTAGTCTAGTCAAAGGTGAGGCTAACTTAGAGAAGTCCTTCACAAACCGACAGAAATACCCAACCAACCCCAAGAAACTACGAATCTCAAAGGCATTCTTAGGTTGTTCCCAATCTTGTACTACTCCTATCTTAGAAGAGTCTATCGTCACTCCTTCTCCAGCTACCACATGGCCTAGGAATTAAACTTCTTTCAGCCAAAATTCACACTTCCCGAACTTAGCATATAGTTCGTAGACTCTAAGCAACTTAAGCATAACTCACAAGTATTTCTCGTGTTCCTTCTCGGAGGGTGAGTAAATCAGAATGTCATTAACAAAGACGACTATGAAACGATCTAAAAATTCATAGAATATTCGATTCATTCGGTCCACAAACACGACTGGTGCATTGATTAGCCCAAAAGGTATCACTAGGAACTTATAATGGCCATACCGCATACGGAATGCCGTCTTTTGGATATCTTCCTTCCTTACCCTCAACTAGTGATAACCCGATCTCAAGTCTATCTTACAGAAACAACAAGACCCCTTCAACTGGTCAAACAAATCATCTATGCGTGGCATTGGATACTTGTTCTTAACAGTTACCGGGTTCAACTTCTAGTAATCAATACAAAGTTGTAATGCACCATCTTTCTTCTTGGCAAAGAGAGTGGTGCTCCCCAAGGCGAAGTACTAGAGCGAAGAAAGCCCTTATCTACCAATTCTTGGAGTTGAATCTTTAACTCACTCAGCTCAGCCGGTGCAAATCTATATGGTGCCATAGAAATTGGTGTTGGGCCAGGCACTAAGTCAATAAAGAACTTGATCTCGCAATGAGGTGGTAAACTAGTGAGATCCTCAGGAAAAACATCTAGAAAATCACAAACTACCCTTGTCAAATCAACTCGGGCTTCGTCACACTCACTACTAAAGAAGTTTGCAATAAGACAACTAAGCTCACTCTGCCCTTGTGGATCACATACTAGTGATAAAGCTCTATCAACTCTATTTCCCATGAAATAAAAGCAATCTCCACTCAAGGTAAATACAGTAACAATCTATGACAGCCCGATATGATAACAACCACTCTATATCCAATATAGCATCAAAACTCAACATGTCAATCAACGCAAATACAAAAGGAAGTCCGGGACCAGCAACCTCTATCTCACAACCCTGACACCCCTGCTCCAAAACAATCTCACCACTAATAGGTGACTCTACACTGAGTGGAGATGCTAACTGAGCTAATTTTAACCCCAATATCGATGCAAATGTAGATGAGATAAATGAATGAGATGCACTTGTATTAATTAACACATTGGCAATAGAATTGCATAACAAGAAAGTACCTTTGACAACGGAAGGTGCTAGCACTATGTCTAGCGTGGTAACAACATACACACCCTGAAGGTCTCCGCTCCACCTGCTCACCCCTTGGAGCATAAGTCTGATGCACTGACTAAGCTGAAGAGGTTCCCTAATTGGCCCTCAAGGCTTGTGCTAATTGTGCAGGGTAGTGGCTATGTGAACCAGACGCACCAGGTGTGCCACCTGACTGGGGGAAAAACCCTCTCTTCTAACTCTGGCTTTGAGAACAAGTCATAAGCGGTACAGACTGTTGCCCTCCTCCTCTCTGTGGGCAACCTGGTGACTTGTGACCTAACTGGCCACACTTGAAACAAGAGAAGCCTCCTTGATTACCCCTTCCTGAACCCCGAACTCAGCATATGAAAGGTGGATCTGGAATGTGCAGCCTGGGACTATTGTGGAGCGGGACCTCTCTACCTCTTACTGTCCTGACTCTCTTTCTAAACCTCTTGACTCCTCTTGGAGCCCCTCATCTGCTCCTCTTTTGCCTGAACTACAATCTCAAGATGAGCCGCCACCTCCACAAGGCATTCGTAGTCCCTAATCATCGACCCAACTACTTTGAAAAGGAGCCCAGTCTTCAACCTCTTCGCGAACTCGATACAACGGTGTTCCTCTGTCACCATGAGTTCCAATGTAAATCTAGAAAGGCTTGTGAAAGCTGCCTCAAACTTGACTACTGGCAAACTAAGCTGCTTGAGCTTCATAAATTGGTCTCTTAACTTCTCCCTAGTAGTGGGAGGCAAGAACTTCTCCTAGAAGGCGTTGACAAAAGCCTCCCAAGTCACTCCAATGCGCCCACGTGCATGCTTCCACCATTGACCCGCATCTCCCTTCAGTTGGAAGGATGCCAAGGTCACTCTTAGCCCATCGTCTTCGATAGCAAGTATCTCAAACGTCTTCACCATCTACTTTAACCACTCATCCGCCTTCAGTGGTTCCTTAGGATCACCCAAAAACTCGTACGGATTGGACCAGAAGAACTCCTTTTTTAAGAACGATGGCCCTGCCTCAGCAACTTAGGCTTGGACCTGATTCTCAACCTTGAGAATGTCCATAGATTCCCGCAAAGCTCCAGCCATTTCACGGGCCAAAGCGCCCATGGCCTCCTAACCAACTGGTTCGGTCATATTGGCCTGACCAACCCCCTCCTCTTGTGCCTGAATCTCATCCAGTAAAGGCACCTCATGCCTTCTAGGCCTACCACACCTACCACCATGTCCACGTCATGACATCCTAATGAAATAAACAAAAGAGATTAGCAAATTTACAAATGGGCCAAAGCTAACTCATTCGCGTCCTAATGCGATGGACAACAATAATTCACGCCACCTAAGCATGTAGTCACATAAACACATATGAATTTCCTTCCTAGATAATGACCGTCCCGTGGCATTGCCAAAGTTCCAATTAGAAACAACAATGATCAAGTGCTCTTCTAATAGGACTTCTAGAAACCCGTAGACCCAATCAATATCTTAGGAACTAAATCTCATACCCATATAACCACAGAAGCATGTTATCAGATAAGCATACCATATATACAAATATCTCTGTCAAGCAAGACAAACCCATTGTGGTAATAACCACTTTCCACATAGCCAAAGTATTCAAACCCGGTACACTCTAATACCAAGTTGTAATGTCCCGAAATAATAGGCAATATACCAACCATTGTATACATTAAATAACCACACTAACATAAATAATTATCTTTCATTGATTCCAATTGAGTTTACAAAAGAGTGACATATGAAAATATACATTCATAAGCCTATCTCTGAATCTATAGCATATGTTACAACATGAGATAAGATCTGAAAATAAAATAGATAATAAATGCCCTAAAGGTTTACAACTTTCCAAGACAATGCTTGGTTACAACAAAAGTGGAGTTTAAGTCCCATACACATAAAGCCCTTGGCTTATACAAAAAATGAATATAAGAAAATGAAACTCTTGCTCCAAGTCTTGCCAAGCTACTGCCTTGGCACATATCACAGCACCTGAAATGTTTTCCCACATAGGGTGAGCTAATGCCTAGTAGAAATAATCCAACACAATATATGAATCTTAACAAAGCTATAAGGTGAATGCATATGCAAAGCTTGTATCAAAACATTTTATCTCTTTTCAAAAACCATGCAATGCCAAATGAATATCATAGTTCATAAAAAATTTTCCTTTCAAGGGAAACAGGGCAGCGAATCATATCTCTGGAAATCCCTAAAACAATATCACATTTCACAGAAATCTTGTCGGCGGGAAATCATAAACCGGCAACTATGTAAACGTAGGCTATATAAGCACTACTATTGTCATTTTACGGATATTTCATCCGCGGGATTGGCACCCATGTATACGTGCAGTTTTCGGGACTTTCATCCTAGACACGTAGGCCAACTTATTCGATGTAATAACAATTCCTTTCCAGAGTCACCCCTTTCTCAAATCAATAGACATTTGCAATGTATAAACATGAAATAATAGCTGATGTGATAAATGAGAAAAATAGTTTCAATTTTCCCTATTTCTCATGCAATTTCTACAACAATCATAGCTATCTTCCACCGATAACCCAAAACAGATAATTTATATTCCATAAAGATAAACTTTTTAAATTTCAAGTGGTGAGTGATAATACATATCCAACTCTACCATCCTCAACAATATCAATCCAATTTCACAATTTGAACATCACTTTCATCATTTATACAAAACCAATATTTGAGGCATTTGGGGTAAAATTCATTTTCTTTCCACATTCAACCCCAAGTATCAAAATTAACCATTTCTACCTAACTCAACATTATTTCCAATACCATAATCATTCCCAAGAATCCCTATGAAAAACCCCTCTTTTGATTTTCTTTACCCAATCCTTAGATTTGTTCCAAAAATTTCCAAAATCACAATGTTGTTTAGAAATCACAAATGACTAAGTTAAAACTCATAGAAGGTGCAAAAAAATCCCTATCTCGAAGCTAGAAGACCAAGGAGAGAGTGGAGAAACCTCAAAGAAGCTGAAATCCACTTTTGTTCGGATGAAAAGAGAGCCCACGGAGTGTTCTACCTTTTTATCAAAGGGAGTAGGGTGAAGAAATCACTAGATCATAGTGTTTTTGTAGAGAGAATGTAAGTTTTAGAGAGAGTGAGTTTAGATCTAGGTTTTTGGAATGTTTAGAGAGAGAGTACAATGAAAAAGTGACCTAAAAAGGTGGTTCTCCGGTTTGATATATGCACAGTTCGCTCAAGCGCAAGATGTGTCGCTCGAACGAGCACACACAATAAGTTTTACCGCTCGAGTGCAAGAAGCATTGCTCGAGCATAGAATACAAACTCATAGTAGTTTTACAGACAGAGGTCATCACTCGAGCATAAAAATCTTCACTTGATCGAAGAATACAAACTCCCAAGATTTTTGCAGACCTACAAAAGTACTGGAGGTTCCCAAACATCACTCGAGCATAAGAAGTGGTGCTCGAGCAAAGGAACAAAAATCTGGGCAACAAAAGTTTGAAAAACAAGCTACCAACTTGTTCCCAACGCAATCAACACATCCCAAAAGCCAAACTCAAAGAGATATAAGGGGAAACAAGACATGGATAACTATATATGACAATGAAACCCAAATCCAAAACATCAAATGGGTCGGGTCCAAACTAGAATCGCTATAGAGGTGGTTAATTCAGTCGATGGTAAAAATATAGTGCTGCAAAAGCATGAAGAAAAGTTGATCAAGCACTTAAGGCCACTATATGTAAGGGCCCATTTAGATGGAGTTCTGGTCGACAGAGTGTTGGTGGATAATGGAGTGTCGACACCCCATTTTTGACGACCCTTACAACATGGAAAGTCCTCGCATGCACACCCGATGATGAGTCAATTTGCTCGTCCAGTGCTCGAAGTCCTCAGCGGAACGTCACAACTTTGAGCCTTTCAAACCCTACACCCTTTTTGTTTCATTTTTGGACCATGCCTTGGCCTTTCTAGCCTGCAACCTCTGGTGGTCTACCAGCCATCCCTAGAGGCTGTCGGCCATCATTTTTGGGCTACCGGCCACTGATGTTGCTTGCCAACCACCACTGATAGTCGGCCGGCCACCAGTGTATTTTGTAGATATTTTATGCTAGTTGTGCCAGCTGTTTACACAGATTCACCCATCTTCACCCATGTGTAGGGTTGGATCTCCTTGAGAGAATTCATGTTTTCTATATATAGGGACCCCCTCTCTCTTGTAGAAGGTTAGAAAATTTTGAACTCAAAAATTTTCCTTTTTCTCTACAAATTCTCTACACTTTTGCCTACAATTCCTTAACCTTTGCCTATACACCCTTAATCAAATCTCACCATCTTTGAGCTAAGGTACTTTTGACCTTGGTTTGAGCTCTAGATGGGTTTGTTTGCTTGGTTTTGTTACTTGGAGTTGCTCTTCTCTTCAAAGGTATAAGACTTTGCTCGTAACTTTGTTTTATTTACTTCTATTCCTTCTGTTTTTCCATTGTTTTGGGCTATCAAAACTTTGTGTTTTTTAGACTGAAGCTTGGGTTTAAGGCTATTAAAGGTTGAGGGGTGGATAGGCCTTCTTTGTACGTTGATTTGGAGGCCTTTGCCCTTGTGTTTCCCATTCTTTTACTATCTTTTTCCAAGCTTTTAAACACTAATTTTCAGAGCTATTTCAGTGGCCAAAATCATGTTTTCAATTCCAAATTTGGAGGGGTTAGCCTTCCCTCCTTATGTCTTGCTTACTAGCCTAGGTTGTGCCATGTTTTAGCATGTTAATCTAGACTTTTTTAGCTCAATTCCAGCATGTTCTAAGACTTGTTTTAGATTGTTTTGCCTCTGTTTTGGGCTGGTTGTTGCATTTGAGTCTTGTTTTGCATGCTTCTAGTGTAAGTGTCCTCACAAGCTTGGTGTTTTAGGCCTTTAGACACCACTTGTTTGAGTTGATTGCATTGTTTTAGTGTTCTTCTCACTTAATTTCAGCAGGCATAATCTCTGCAACCTCCCTCATTTCTTCACTCTTTGTTTGCTTTGAGGGTTGTTTCAACCTTGGGATTGTTTAAGCTTGAGATTGAGGTCCATACTTAATGGTTTAATCCTCTTTTGGGGGTTCATTATCAACAACATGACACCTCTCTCTTGCCTTAAACTACCCTTTGTTTGACACTTCTTTCCCTTTTAGAGGACTCAACTCACCAATGGACTTAATTGGTTAAAGAATGGTTGGTAAGTTAAAATGAGTAACTAAAAACTTGGAATTAAAAGTGAGCAAGATAATAATTTGGTTGTATTCAATCGAGCGTTAATTGAACACACGGAAGCTTGAACCATTTCATACTTGCTAGTGATGAAATGATTCAAAGTCTCCAAAGTCAACTTCTTCCCTTGATCATTCATGCAAGGAAGGAGGCTTGTGTCTTCTTTTGCATTTATTGAACTTGCACACTTGGTTTCACAAGCCATCATGCAATGAAATTGCATCCATTGATGGTATGTGAACCAAAGCTTGATACTCCTTTGATTTTTCCATGAAAAGGAGAGGTGAGTTGTGCAGACAATCCTTGAAAATACCCTATATATGCTCTGCTTGTCCTTTGATGTAGCAAGATGAACCTGTGCATCAGTGGTCGGTAGGCCACTTTTCATGGCCGGTAGGTGGCCAGCAGACCACCTTTGATGGCCGGTAGGCCACTCTCATGGCCGGCAGGTGGCCGGCAAACTTCATCTTCGGCCGGCTGGCCACTGATGCAAAATTCAGTAGAGTGTTGGTAAGATGGAGCAAAATTGTTCTGGAAATGTTCAATTGTGCAAACAGAGGCATTCGAGAGCAAAATGGTGGTCTTTTCGGGTGGAATCCGAGCATTCATGTCCACATCTCTCATTTCCCAAGGCAGAGTAGTTAATTGCTTAGTTTAATTATTAATTGCAATTGTGTTGTTGTAATAATTAGTTAAGTAATTAGCTAGTTATGATGTAATTATTTTAGTTAGCTAGCTAGATTAGTTAACTAATTAGTTCATTTGTTGTTGTAATAACTAGCTAAGTAGCTTGGCTAGATTATTCTTTTTGGTTTGTAATAGTTAGCATATGTAGTTATCTAGTTAGCTAGTTTATTCATTTGGACCCTCCTGCGTGAGATCATCAATGTTGTAATAATGTGTATGTCTTCCAACCCCACATCTTTTTCCTTTTTATTTATCCACTTTTGATGGTTAGATTAGGGGCACATGTTTCAATTAGCATATCGTATGTTTCCATCCATTCATTTGTCTTGCATGCACTAAGGCTCGGTTCATCATTCTAACTGAATTGTCGTTTCAATACCTCGTTGAATACGTGTTTAAACGCATGCTATGAAATTGATGCAAATAACATGTTAAGTAGTTGAGCCTATTTTAGTTGCATTATTGCATGTGTTGCATTTGCCATCTTGTATAGTTAGGTATCTGTAGACACCCCATTTTTTACCGTCCTCAAGACTTGGACGTCACCGGTGGGGACACTCGGTGATCATCCATGTTCGTGTTCGTTTTGAGTTCCCGGAGGCCTTGGTTGCGCGCCTTGCCTCAGGATCTCTCAACTTGTTCGTCTTGCATTTGGTTTGGCACCAAATACTTGTGTTTTTGCTTTGAGGGGTAAGGAATGGCTTGTTGAGCATCCCCACACCCCATCGGCCTTCCTTTTGCGTCACCGGCCATTAATTGCTGACACCGGCCATGGTTTCTTAATACCAATGGCCAGTCGGCACTCCATATGGCCGGCCGGCTATCTGTTTGGCCGGCGACCCCCTTTTTGGCCGGTAACACCTTTTTGCCTTCTTCAGGCATGGTGCATGCTAGCTATGCCAGCTGGAATACACCAAACCTACCCCGGGGCTAACATGTGGCTGTTTTGCCCCTTTTGCCCCCTTTTGGTCAAAGCTTCTTGAGGAAGCCTGACCCTTTGTCAAAGCTTCCTCAAGAAGCTTGGCCAGCTGTCTTAGCTTCCTCAAGAAGCCTTGACCTCCTTGCCCCCTTTGCCCCCTTTTACGTAGCTTCTTTGAGAAGCTTAGAACCATTTCTTTTGCCTATATAACCACCTCTCTTCTTCCATTGTAGAGGGTTAGAGATTTTGAACAAAAAACCAGAGATTATACATAAATACATCTGTCATATACTCTCTCTCTATATATTTCTCTCTCTCTCATCCTTAGTGTGTGTTTGGAGGCCTAGAAAGTGTGTTTTGACCTTAGTTTTGCACTAAGACACACACCATTACACCTTGCTTCGACCTTGAGGGGCTTTGAGGGTTTATTTTTGAAGTTTTGGACTGATTTTGGTCAGAAGAGAGTGGCTGGACCAGTTGTTCTTGAAGTGTTCTTCAAGGGTAAGACTTTTGCTTTATTTTTCCCAATCTTGCATTAGTTTTTGACCTGCCTTGCATGCTGATTTAAGCTTTGTGTATAACATAAAAAAGTCTTGTATTTGCTTGCTTGAGATCTTTCATTAGGATCCTTTTGTGGTTCGGGGTCGACCTCCCCCTCTTAGGCCTTGTTTGGCCCTTTTGGTGCTTTCTTTCTTAAGCTTTGGTTACTCTTGAGTCTTGGCCTTCTCACCACTAAAATCCAGTGGATTTTCAGTGGTGAAGAAGGGGTTTTGAGGTCTTGTAAAGGGGAGGGACACCCCTCTCCCTTGGTCTCTCATTTTGCTCATGTTTTGGCTCATAAGGGTAGCATGTATGCTTGGTTGTATTTGGCCCTATTTCAGAGGTTTTTGGGTGTTATTTGGGCATATCTTACCTCTGTTTTTGGTCGGATTTGTGGTCCCTTACATGCTAAATACACTTGCTTTGTACTCCCCCATTTTGCCTAGAAATGCATCTTGCCATTAGACTATCGTGCTTGCATGTTCTTGCCTAGCTTTGTGAAGCTTTTGGTCATGATTTATCATGATTGAGGCCTGTTAGGTGCTGGTTTGGTCGTATTTGCCATGTTTGGTATAGCCCCTTTGTATTTTGGCTTGTGAGTCTTGGGTGTGTGAGTCACTAGCATGCTTTAGCTGGGCTGGATTGTTTCAATGATTTGGAGTCATTTCATATGCCATTTCAGTCCCTAATCCATGCTTGTATGCCCACATTCATCATCACTTTCTTGCCTTGAAAGGTTGTTCTTTTGTGCCTTGGAAAATGGTCATTGTGCATGCCTATGTGTTTAGACATTAGGCTGCCATATCAGTGGGTTTTGAGGGCATTGGCCTTGAATGCCCATGTTTTGGACTCATTCCTTGGCGTGTTTTGACCATGATCTATGTATGCTTTAGTCTTGTTTTGGGGTCCCTTGGGACTGTTTTAGGTCATTTTGGTCCTTTAAGGTTTGGTTGACAAAGCTTTGGTTTGACCCCCTTTATGGGCTTCAAGTGTTGGTCATTGTTGCATGTCTCGCTTGCATGTTCTGTTTGATTTGGCATCATTCTCTATTCATTTTCAGAGTTTAGCATGTTGGTTTAATGCCCATATATATCGCCTTTAAGTATGCTTAGAGTTGTCCCCTTTTATGCTTAGGTGATGGACCTTGATGTGTGCATGCTTGCATGTATCATTTGTGCTCTTGTGTATCCTCTTAGGCCACTATTTTGGGGGTGGGCTGAGGTCCTCTCATTTCAGTATAAGTCCGTCTTTGCATATTTTGCATGCTTGCATGTTGTATTGCATTGGTTGCATACTTACATTGTATCATTTTCGCATGTTTGCATGTTGTTTAGTTAATGGCATTACATAGTCTTGTTGTATGCTTGATGTGTCCATATTGCATTAGTCTAGCATGCAGGATTAGATAGTGTCATGTTGCGTTAGCTTAGCATGTTCATGTTATCTTGCATGAGTTGCATCACTTTGCATTGTGTATTGCATCCGTGCATTACATTTGGCTTGGTTTGGGGTGTCAAGCCAAATATGAGGATTGAGGAGTGTTCATACTCCAAGTGATGTAACACGTCTCAACCCTCGGTCGTCAATCTCCTTGACCTCAACATGATAGGGTGTTGGCATTCTTTTTTTTTTTTTTTGTTTGCATGCATTTACATCAAAGTTGCTAACTTGGCCTCTTAGGCCATCATGCATCAAAAGTACACAATTGATGGCCCGAGGGTCGAGGGTCATGCTCCCTTGAGTCCCTTGCATGATAGGGAGCGTGCCCATGCTCACATTTGCTCGAAAATTCCATGCCATACACTGCTTGCCCTCTGCTGCTGTCAACTGCAGGCTTCAACAAGAAGATTTGGCCGGCCGGCAATTATGCGTGCCGACCGGCGAAGAATTTTGGCCGACAGAAAAATCTTTAGCCGATAACCTCATTACCATGGCCGGTGGCCTTTTGATTCGGCCGGTGGAACTCCACTGCACTCAGAATGAAGTTCAGAACAGTTCAGGAGACTTTCATAAATTTCAGAGGGGCAGGGCAGTGTCAACAAAGGCAACAGTGCTATGGCAGCAAATTTCCGGGCGAGACGAGTCAAACTTGCATCATCCATGCATCCCAAGGCAGGGTTGTGGCCACTTTAATCCTGTTTTTAATTTGTTAATTAATTAGAAATTCTGTAATAATTAATTTAGTATTATTTATTCGGACTGTAATATTTATTTGAACCCTCCAAGCGAGGGCAATTGTGTAATAAGTGTGCGTGAGTGTGTGTATGTCTTCCAACCCCACGTCTTTCTTCCCTTTTATTTACCCGCTTATGATGGTAGACTAGGACATATTTAAATTAGCATACCTTATGCTATGCATACGTGCATTCATACATTTGTCTTGCATGCACCGGGCTCGGCGCATCATTCTAACTGCATTTGTATTTCAATTCCAAATTAAATACGTGTTAGTTGTAGCATCTCACATGTCATTGTAGATTAGCCGAGCCTATCTTAGTTGCATTTTGCATGTGTTGCATTAGCCATTTTAACACGAACTAGGATCATGCATATGATTACTAACTAGTTTTTGTTTTGGCTCGGAGTACTCGGTAAGCATTCATGCTTTAGCATACCGCATGCGTGTGAGTGTTACCATAACAGCATGATTACCATGAGGCTAGCTACTTATGTGATATAACTGCTTGAATGCCTGTGGATGGAGGTTGAATTGCCTAAATTGGAATAATGCATTAAAACTGTGAGTTTTAAGCCCACTAGATAGTGGCAAAACCATCATTTCTAAAGCCCACTTAAGGGTGGCAAAACCTACATTTCAGCCTACTTGCGAGTAGCAAACCATTTTCAAAACAAGCATGAAATGTTTTGTTCCAATTTTGGCAATTTGGTCTATACTTGTTTCTTGTGCGCATAACATAGTAATTCTAGGCTAATAACCGGAATAAGAACACATAACGTTTTCAAAAACGAATATCACGGTTAGTAGAGGCCGATCTTCGGATCGGGCAAGAGGGGGTGCTCATAGCTGACCTTCCCCAATCGTACCCTCGCTCCCGAGTCGAGGCAACTTTGGTGATGACGGACACGTGGCCTTTGGCACCGAGTCAGGGTTTCCTAAATTTCCCCTTAAAAAATATTTAGGTGGCGACTCTGTATCTGGCAAAGCAGTCCATGTTTGGCACTTCTTTCAAAAAATCTATTTTCTCAAAACGATTTGCCGGATTTGGACTCTTTGGTTCAAATTAAGAACCGTGACACAAATTGAGTCCGAACTGTAGCACGAAGGCCCACGGGCGCGTCTACAGTTTCTGGCGACTCTGCTGGGGATTTAGAGAGCTTGACTCGAACTCGTGATACCCTGTTTTGATTTCATGTGTCTCTTTGCATTGCATTTGCATTGGTGCGCCTAGGACACCGTGTTTGCCATCTGCCATTCCTGAACGGTTTGTCGGAGGCTTGTCTTGTGAAGGCATGACCATAAGGCTAACCGGTTATGGGCTCTGACAGTATGGGAACACAAACCCCGATTTTTACCGGGGCACCCTTTTGACCATTCGACCTAGTGCATATTCGGAATCCATAGTGACCATTCCAAACTAGGACAGGTTGCTTACCCGTTTATAGGTTGTTTGAAACCGCTGCATGCATAGTGAAACCCTAGCTCCTGACAAAAATAGGACAGGGAAACCCTACCCCAACTTAGGGGTGTTTTGGCTATCATTTGCCTGCTATGTGCTGTCAGAGTGTGTCTCTACAGGGCTATGTATATCAGTTTATAAGTCTGGGTATCAGGCCTGAGGACATCAGTATGTGGAGAATTAGTTTGACCTGAGGATATCAGTTTACCAGCAGAATTTTGGGCAGAATTCAGTAGAGAGCACACTCATTCAACTATGCTCGTATCTGTTCAGGTGAAATCAGGCTGAGATACTGTCTGTTTTCTCTTTTGCCAGGGGTAGTCTTGGAACCATAGCTTTAGAAGGCTCCAATATCCCCTGAGGTTCATCGGACTTGTGTTGATAGACTTTGTCAGGTCGGAGATTCAGTTCAAAGGCAATCAGTGTTCCTTTGCCAGAGGCAGGGTAAAAGGGCCAGTCAGGCACAGATCACCAGTTCAGCAGTTACCAGATTGGTGGCCCTTATCCACCCTACCAGTGAATAGTCAGGATGAGGCCTCAGTTTTTATTAGTTTTTTGTCACCTCACCAGTCAGTCAGCCGAAACAGCAGAACATGGCAGGGATGGAGGAAATGATGCGTCAACTCCAAGAAAGTATGAAACTCATACAGCAAGACGCTGCCCGCAGACGGAATTTGCCAAACAGCAGGCTGCGATCATGGCCCAGCAGGCTGAGCTAATCACCAGGCTACAACAGTAAAATGGAGCATCTGCTTCACACCAAGCCCCTCCTCCACTAGGAGTTCCAGCACCCGAGGAGGCACCAAATGTCCAGGGAGATACGAACATTCCAACAGGACCGGCTCCACCCCCAATCTTACCCCAGCTGTCTAAAGCACCGATCAACCTGTCGGATTCACCCTTTGAGTTCGAGTTAGACCCTACAGCGCTGAAGGTGAGCAAGCTGGAAAGATGTTCAAGAAATCTCAGGGAGTAAAATCCATTCCGGACATTGAGGACGGGTATACCGACGCAGCTGTGACGCTGCCGGACAGATTTAAGATGCCACACATCGACCGATTTGATGGATCTGGCGATCCCATAGTGCACCTCCGGTTGTTTTCGGTCATACTAAGGCCGATGGGCCTCACCAGGCTGTAGAAACTTTCATTATTCGGCTGGACCCTATCAGGTGTGGCCGCTATCTGGTATGCAAAATTAGAAGACGATGTCAAACGAAACTGGGAAGAGATTGCCGAGGCCTTCGTTGCGCAGTACTCCTATAACACGTAAATCGAGGTCACAACCCGTGATCTTGAGACAACAAGGCAAGAGCCTAAGGAGAGTTTTTCTGATTTCGTAGCCCGCTGGAGGGCCAAGGTCTCGATGATGACCCTTAGGCCCACAGACAAAGATCAAATTTGGATGATTGTGCGCAATCTCCAGCCCAAGCTTATGCAGAAAATGATCATTCTCCCCTTCCCCACCTTTCCAGACTTACATGAGATGGGAGTACAGATCGAGGATGCTGTGAAGCAGGGCCTTCTTGACCAGGAGAAAGAGCAGCCCAGGAGGGCATTTTCCCGCAGTTCAAATGCGACCACCAGTGGTGATGCAGCTGCAAGATCTTCTGAAGTGGGCATGGTTACCACCTCCGCATCAAAAACAGCTACCCCATTCACCGGTGCGTCCAGAAGTAGCTCGCAAGAAACCAAATATCCACCTCGAGTCAAGAGGGTTTTCACCCCACTTCATATGCCTTTGTCAAAGGCTCTAGAGGTCTTAATCCGGAAAGGACATCTAAAACCATTGGAACAACGGCCCTTACCCGATCCTATCCCTGCAAAGCATGATCAGACTAAATACTGTGCCTACCATCAACAAACCGGTCATGACACCGACAGTTGCTTTCGTCTGCACCATGATGTACAAGATCTATTTGACAACGGGGTCATTGCTGCACCAGGTCCTGCAAAGTCTATCGGCACTTGATCAGTGAACTTGCGGAGGATAATGTGATTATGTGATCGGGGAACGAACCAGCTGCGGCTGGCACTCATTTTACTTCAGATGTGGCGTGTGGCACGCACTGTTTTGAGCATTTGTGAATACTGGTTTTTGTAGCTTCTGACTTGGGTGTTGAGTCAGTTCTTCGGATATCACTATTTTGTTTTGTGTTTGTCCTTTTGTTTTCTTTTAAGTCTGTTTCTGCCGGGGAGCCAGTTGTGCCAACAGATTTGAATGAAATAGCAGTGATTTTCACACTCTTGTGTTTGCTTCTGGTTTGCGCCAGTCGTGCCAGAAAGTTTGAATAGAGCGGCAGTACTTTTCACCTGCTCTTCTAGGCCTTGAAATTGTTGCATTGACCTAAGTTTTTCAAAACTTTTTCGTACACTGCGGTGAAAAGGATGAGGAAGGAATTCCTCGGGTTTTGCGAAGTTTGATCAATTGAGAGAAAGAGAAGCATGCTAAGCCTTTAATGAATGAAATCATGCTTGTTAATGTGAGTACTGAGAAGGATCCTGGTTTGATCCAGATCAGTTCAACATTGTCATCAGCGCGAGCGACTAGTCGCTTTCTTAAAAGATTTCAAAAAAATGTTTTGCGCGGTCCTACGAAGACTTGTATGGAATCACTCTTGAGATTGTGCAGCTTAGGATCGCTCTCAGCCTCGAGACTCGACCCCTCTTAATTTCAAAACCTTGAACTTGGATTCAGAATGTTCCAAGGCCAATCATGATGTGTGGCCAGATTTGAAGCAGCCCGCGAACTAGGGGCAAGAAGAGTCAGATCAAGAAGCTTGTGAAGCTAGATCAGCAGCACCCCTCAAACTAAGGGCAGAAATGTTAGATGTGCTCGAAGAAGTCAAAGACGAAGATCGGCAAGAATGCCAAACCCCAGAAGGGAGGAAAGAAGAAGACATTGCTGAAGGACAACCGAGTTCCTATCCACAACACTAGGGGCAAATTCAGCCTCCACGGGATGGACTCCTGCATCGTCAGGGAACAGCAGCCACTCTCTTGGATTCAGACGGATTCGAGATCTCAGAACCATTTGACATTGACCAAGCTACACTTTTACCCTTGAGAGGCTTGCTGGGCCGAAAACCCGGAAGGGCGACCCAGGCAAAAGTTAGAGTAAGAAAAAGAACAAAAAAAAAGAAGAAGAAAAATGCAAAGAACAAAAAAAAGAAAGAAAAGAAGAAAAAGAAGAAAAAGAAAAAAGATGAAAAGAAAAGAAAAGAAGAACATAGCTCGCAAGGTTGAAAACCCGGAAGGGCGGCCTTGGAAAAAGTTAGAGCGCAAAAGGAGAGGTTAAAATACCTGAGTGTACCTTAACCCCGAACTACGTAAGGCTTGATTCCCATCTTTGGGATACGTAGGCAACTTCATCCTGAAGTCCAGCCGTAAAACACTTCAAATTGATTGTGCCCATGTAATGGTTTTGACCATCTTCGCCTTCTCTGTATCCGAGAATTTGGTTGTGTTCGTCACTCTGAGGACTGACTACAATGCGCTGTAGTGCCATTCAGACAAGGGGCAACTTTCCGTTGCCATACAACGCGTTGTGGCGTTATTCAAACAAGGGGCAACTTTCCGTTGCCATTCAATGCGCCGCAGCGCCGTTCAAACAAGGGGCAACTTTCTATTGCCATGTAGTTCCCCTCAAGCAAGGGGCAATTTTCCTTCGAATCTGAGGTTGTGCATCTCGAGAGTGGGTTCTATGCTTGTTGAGCAGTGGCCGTTTTAAAAAAACAGTTTTTGAGAACTTTTACTAAGGTTGACTAATCTTCTCTCGAAAACTATTCCATTTTTCCAAAACTGGACCTTTTTCTTGGACCCAAAAAAGGAAAATTTTTAGTGCTCATAACCTAACTTGCGTCAGAAAATCGAACAAGCGTGTTAATCTAATTCTCATTTTGGTTGAAATTGTTTTAGTAGAAAGCCAAAAACAAAAATGGTCAAAATGATGAACTACTAAGGGCACAGTTGAGTCAGGTGTTCTGTCTTTTCCCCATTGTCAACATACATGCCAGAAAGGGCACCATACTTGCCAAGAAGGGCACTCTACCTGCTAGAAACGACACAGCTGATGCTGTCAGTAAAAAAGCTAGAAGCTCTCTCACCCTCCAAGCAGTGAGGTATCAAATCAAGTGCGAAGCAAGAATTGGAATGGATCAAGATACTCCACTCCCTCATCTCGAACATTGACAGATGTCACCGGGGGAAATAGCCGCGAGCTGATTATGTTGGGCGTGAGCCCGCAACTTCCTGTTCATCCATCAACCACCCAGGGGAGGGATAAAAAATGAGAGATTAAAGAATAGAGAGATGTGCGCTGAGAGGAAAAGCAAGGAAAGGGTTTTGAGAGAAAAACCAAGCTTGAAGGCCGAGTGATGTGAGAATCACAAATGAGAAAGGGTGGGAAACAATACCCAGAAAAACAGGCTCCCTGTGCACGTCTGAATGTCATGTCTTTTTGTTTTACCTCGATTCTTATCTTGAGTCGTTTTTGAGTGTCTGTGTTTGTAGTTAGGTTGTTTTGCCTTTGTTTTCCTTTGTTGAGTCGTAGTGCGCAATGTTCAGTCGTAGGCTCAATACTCGGTCGAGAACTCATTTATCAATTTCAAAATAAAATCGTTTTGTGCTTAGAGTGCCGTGCCGTTCTCCACATCTATGCAAAACAAGATTTGTTCTTTCATAAAAACCGCAGGGTTCAACCCAGGTCGTGTGAGAACAATAATACCAGAACCAATCTGAAGCTATAGGGGTTCCAGACTGCAAAGCAAAAGAAAAGAGGAAATGTCAAGCATCTGAGTTTGTTTCAACTTCAATAAGTTCTGAGACTACATTCCGTGTGTACCTCTTCAGGTCTTGCCAATGCTCTGAAGAACGAGTGTGTCTCTACCTCAAGCTCAAGATCAAGTCTGCTTCAAACCAGAATGGCTATCAAAAGTGCTCTCCCTGAGTACCATTCCCTGCCAGAGGCATCGTGGCCATGTTTGCAATGAGTTCCTAGGAGACCAACTGCGACTGTGGAAACTAGAGTACGAATGGCTGTTGCCTAGAATGCAAAGGTTCGGGATTTCCGAGACTAAAGTCTGGTTTAAATACCCAGAGGCGTGTCCTCGGCTTGAAATCTGTATGGAAGCCCCATAGGTTGATATAGCGTGTATGCACCTCAATTCTGGATACCGAACCAACCTAGTCTGTCACCCCGTTGGAGAATAGGGAAAGTTGTGAATATGATCAGAAAGAAGGGCGGCATCCAAAGTGTTTTACGCGTAGAACCCTTGTCAGTATTTCAGAGCCTTTGTACTGTAAGTTGAAGGTAAGTGTTCGAAGAGCACAGGGGAAGATCCCCATCGGAGCAGAGCGGTTCACCGCCACTCACCTCATGAGGTGCTTTCTAAAGCGCTGTTCTGTCCATTTATTGCTTTCCTTAAGCATCATGCATTGTAATGCATTGTACCTATCAAGTTTCTTTCTCATTCATGCACGATATTGTATGTACGGTTCATTCAAAGAAGTTCCGTTTGAGATCCTTTATTTAGTGTATCAATCACACTTCATTTCTTTAGTGTATCAATCACACTTCATTTAGTTAGTGTATCAATCACACTTCATTTAGTTAGTGTATCAATCACACTCTCTTCACTTAGTGTGTCAATCACACTTCTTTCATTTTGTGTATCCATCACACACATTCTCATTTTCTGTATCTATCACACACATTCTCATTTTCTGTATCTATCACACACATCCTCATTTTCTGTATCTATCACACACATCCTCATTTTGTGTATCTACCATGCACATATTCACTTTAGTGTATCTATCACACACATTCTCATTTTCTGTATCTATCACACACATCCTCATTTTGTGTATCTACCATGCACATATTCACTTTAGTGTATCTATCACATACATTCTCGTTTAGTATATCTATCACACTTCGTGTTCATTCATTTAGTGTATCAATCACACTTCATTCATTTAGTATATCAATCATACTCTGTTCACATAGTGCATCCATCACACTTTGTGTTCATTTTCAGTATATCAATCATACTCTGTTCACTAAGTGCATCTATCACACTTTGTGTTCATTCAGTATATCAATCATACTCTATTCACTAAGTGCATCTATCACACTTCGTGTTCACATTCAGTATTTCAATCATACTCTGTTCACTAAGTGCATCTATCACACTTCGTGTTCATATTTAGTATATCAATCATACTCTGTTCACATAGTGCATCTATCACACTTTGTGTTCACATTTAGTATATCAATCATACTCTGTTCACATAGTGCATCTATCACACTTTGTGTTCACATTTAGTATATCATCATATTCTGTTTACATAGTGCATCTATCACACTTTGTGTTCATTTTCAGTATATCAATCATACTTTGTTCACTAAGTGCACCTATCACACTTCGTGTTCACATTTAGTATAGCAATCATACTCTGTTCACATAGTGCATCTATCACACTTTGTGTTCATTTTCAGTACATCAATCATACTTTGTTCACTAAGTGCATCTATCACACTTTGTGTTCATTTTCAGTATATCAATCATACTTTGTTCACTAAGTGCATCTATCACACTTTGTGTTCACTTTTAGTGTATCAATCACACGTTGTTCACATAGTGCATCTATCACACTTTGTGTTCACCCTCAGTGTATCAATCACACTTTGTTCACTTAGTGCATCTATCACACTTTGCGTTCACTTTTTGTATATCCATCATACTTTGCTTCACATAGTGCATCTATCACACTTTGTATTCACTTTTAGTGTCTATCACACTTTGCTTCACTTAGTGTGTCAATCACACTTTATTCATATAGTATATCCATCACACTCTCTTCACTTTTGTGTATCTATAACACATGCTCGCTAAGATTGCATTAACTGCATGAAATGTAGTTTGATTTGCCTTCCCGCTTAAAACTGTCGCATTTATTGTGAATATTTGCTTCGTTGCTGCTTTATTTATATGATCCTTACTGCATGAAATGTAGTTAGATTTGTATATGCTTGCTGCTTTGGATAATCATGAGTTACGTCCGGCTTTGTGCATATCATTTTGCATCTTGCCCCCTGCCTGCGGGCATTCCTACGAGCACATCTTTGTTATCTTGCTTGTTTGTCTAAGTCTTCGGCCTTTTCAAAAATGAGTCGTCTCTGGGTTTTGACAATCACTCCCGTCATTGTCATAACTTTCGAGTTCTGTCAAAAAAGGGCAACTGTAGACACCCCATTTTTGACCGTCCTCAAGACTTGGACGTCACCGATGGGGACACTCGGTGATCATCCATGTTCGTGTTCGTTTTGAGTTCCCGGAGGCCTTGGTTGCACGCCTTGCCTCAGGATCTCTCAACTTGTTCGTTTTGCATTTGGTTTTGCACCAAATACTTGCGTTTTTTGCTTTGAGGGGTAGGGAATGGCTTGTTGACCATCCCCACACCCCATCAGCCTTCCCTTTGCGTCACCAGCCATTAATTGCTGACACCAGCCATGGTTGCTTCATACCAATGGCCGGCCGGCTATCTGTTTGGCCGGCAACCTCCCTTTTTGGCCGGTAACACCTTTTTGCCTTCTTCAGGCATGGTGCATGCCAGCTGTGCCAGCTGGAATACACCAAACCTACCTCGGGGCTAACATGTGGCTGTTTTGCCCCTTTTGCCCCCTTTTGGTCAAAGCTTCTTGAGGAAGCTTGACCCTTTGTCAAAGCTTCCTCAAGAAGCTTAGCCAGCTGTCTTAGCTTCCTCAAGAAGCCTTGACCTCCTTGCCCCCTTTGCCCCTTTTTACTTAGCTTCTTTGAGAAGCTTAGAACCATTTCTTTTGCCTATATAAGCACCTCTCTTCTTCCATTGTAGAGGGTTAGAGATTTTGAACAAAAAAACCAGAGATTATACATATATACATCTGTCATATACTCTCTCTCACTATATATTTCCCTCTCTCTCATCCTTAGTGTGTGTTTGGAGGCCTAGAAAGTGTGTTTTGACCTTAGTTTTGCACTAAGACACACACCATTACACCTTGCTTCGACCTTGAGGGGCTTTGAGGGTTTATTTTTGAAGTTTTGGACTGATTTTGGTTAGAAGAGAGTGGCTGGACCAGCTGTTCTTGAAGTGTTCTTCACGGGTAAGACTTTTGCTTTATTTTCCCCAATCTTGCATTAGTTTTTGACCTGCCTTGCATGCTGATTTAAGCTTTGTGTATAACATAAACAATTCTTGTATTTGCATGCTTGAGATCTTTCATTAAGGTCCTTTTGTGGTTCAGGGTCGACCTCCCCCTCTTAGGCCTTGTTTGGCCCTTTTGGTGCTTTCTTTCTTAAGCTTTGGTTACTCTTGAGTCTTGGCCTTCTCACCACTGAAATCCAGTGGATTTTCAGTGGTGAAGAAGGGGTTTTGAGGTCTTGTAAAGGGGAGGGACACCCCTCTCCCTTGGTCTCTCATTTTGCTCATGTTTTGGCTCATAAGGGTAGCATGTATGCTTGGTTGTATTTGGTCTTATTTCAGAGGATTTTGGGTGTTATTTGGGCATATCTTACCTTTATTTTTGGTCGGATTTGTGGTCCCTTACATGCTTAATATACTTGCTTTGTACTCCCCCATTTTGCCTAGAAATGCATCTAACCATTAGACTATCGTGCTTGCATGTTCTTGCCTAGCTTTGTGAAGCTTTTGGTCATGATTTATCATGATTGAGGTCTGTTGGGTGCTGGTTTGGTCGTATTTTCCATGTTTGGTATAGCCCCTTTGTATTTTGGCTTGAGAGTCTTGGGTGTGTGAGTCACTAGCATGTTTTAGTTGGGTTATTTCAATGATTTGGAGTCATTTCATATGCCATTTCAGTCCCTAATCCATGCTTGTATGCCCACATTCATCATCACTTTCTTGCCTTGAAAGGTTGTTCTTTTGTGCCTTGGAAAATGGTCATTGTGCATGCCTATGTGTTTAGACATTAGGCTGCCATATCAGTGGGTTTTGAGGGCCCTTTTTGCATGCTAAAACTCCGTTTTGTATTGAAAAATTCATGTCGTGTTTGCATGGGGGAGGTGTTGAGCAATGCTCCCATTTTTGGCCTTGAATGCCCATGTTTTGGACTCATTCCTTGGCGTGTTTTGACCATGATCTATGTATGCTTTAGTCTTGTTTTGGGGTCCCTTGGGACTGTTTTAGGTCATTTTGGTCCTTTAAGGTTTGGTTGACATAGCTTTGGTTTGACCCCCTTTATGGGCTTCAAGTGTTGGTCATTGTTGCATGTCTCGCTTCCATGTTTTGTTTGATTTGGCATCATTCTCTATTCATTTTCAGAGTTTAGCATGTTGGTTTAATGCCCATATATATCGCCTTTAAGTATGCTTAGAGTTGTCCCATTTTATGCTTAGGTGATGGACCTTGATGTGTGCATGCTTGCATGTATCATTTGTGCTCTTGCGTATCCTCTTAGGCCACTGTTTTGGGGGTGGGCTGAGGTTCTCTCATTTCAGTATAAGTCCGTCTTTGCATATTTTGCATGCTTGCATGTTGTATTGCATTGGTTGCATGCTTACATTGTATCATTTTCGCATGTTTGCATGTTGTTTAGTTAATGGCATTACATAGTCTTGTTCTATGCTTCATGTGTCCATATTGCATTAGTCTAGCATGCAGGATTAGATAGTGTCATGTTGTGTTAGCTTAGCATGTTCATGTTATCTTGCATGAGTTGCATCACTTTGCATTGTATATTGCATCCGTGCATTACATTTGGCCTGGTTTGGGGTGTCAAGCCAAGTATGAGGATTGAGGAGTGTTCATACTCCATGTGATGTAACACGTCTCAACCCTCGGTCGTCAATCTCCTTGACCTCGACATGATTGGGTGTTGGCATTCATTTTTTTTTTCTTTGCATGCATTTACATCGAAGTTGCTAACTTGGCCTCTTAGGCCATCATGCATCAAAAGTGCACAATTGATGGCCCGAGGGTCGAGGGTCATGCTCCCTTAAGTCCCTTGCATGATAGGGAGTGTGCCCATGCTCACATTTGCTCGAAAATTCCGTGCCATACACTATTTGCCCTCTGCTGCTGTCAACTGCAGGCTTCAACAGGAAGATTTGGCCGGTCGGCAATTATGGGTGCCGACCGGCAAAGAATTTTGGCCGACAGAAAAATCTTTAGCCGATAACCTCATTACCATGGCCGGTGGCCTTTTGATTCGGCCGGTGGAACTCCACTGCACTCAGAATGAAGTTCAGAACAGTTCAGGAGACTTTCATAAATTTCAGAGGGGCAGGGCAGTGTCAACAGAGGCAACAGTGCTATGGCAGCAAAGTTCCGGGCGAGAAGAGTCAAACTTGCATCATCCACGCATCCCAAGGCAGGGCTGTGGCCACTTTAATCCTGTGTTTAATTTGTTAATTAATTAGAAATTCTGTAATAATTAATTTAGTATTATTTATTCGGACTGTAATATTTATTTGAACCGTCCAAGCGAGGGCAATTGTGTAATAAGTGTGCGTGAGTGTGTGTATGTCTTCCAACCCCACGTCTTTCTTCCCTTTTATTTACCCGCTTATGATGGTAGACTAGGACATATTTAAATTAGCATACCTTATGCTATGCATACGTGCATTCATACATTTGTCTTGCATGCACCGGGCTCAGCGCATCATTCTAACTGCATTTGTATTCCAATTCCAAATTGAATACGTGTTAGTTGTATCATTTCACATGTCATTGTAGATTAGTCGAGCCTATCTTAGTTGCATTTTGCATGTGTTGCATTAGCCATTTTAACATGAACTAGGATCATGCATATGATTACTAGCTAGTTTTTGTTTTGGCTCGGAGTACTCGGTAAGCATTCATGCTTTAGCATACCGCATGCGTGTGAGTGTTGCCATAACAGCATGATTACCATGAGGCTAGCTGCTTACGTGATATAACTGCTTGAATGCCTGTGGATGGAGGTTGAATTGCCTAAATTGGAATAATGCATTAAAACTGTGAGTTTTAAGCCCACTAGATTGTGGCAAAACCATCTTTTCTAAAGCCCACTTAAGGGTGGCAAAACCTACATTTCAGCCTACTTGCGAGTAGCAAACCATTTTCAAAACAAGCATGAAATGTTTTGTTCCAATTTAGGCAATTTGGTCTATACTTGTTTCTTGTGCGCATAACATAGTAATTCTAGGCTAATAACCGGAATAAGAACACATAACGTTTTCCAAAACGGATATCACGGTTAGTAGAGGCCGATCTTCGGATCGGGCAAGAGGGGGTGCTCATAGCTGGCCTTCCCCAATCGTACCCTCGCTCCCGAGCCGAGGCAACTTTGGTGATGACGGACACGTGGCCTTTGGCACCGAGTCAGGGTTTCCTAAATTCCCCCTTAAAAAATATTTAGGTGGCGACTCTGTATCTGGCAAAGCAGTCTATGTTTGGCACTTCTTTCAAAAAATCTGTTTTCTCAAAACGATTTGCCAGATTTGGACTCTTTGGTTCAGATTAAGAACCGTGACACAAATTGAGTCCAAACTGTAGCACGAAGGCCCACGGGTGCATCTACAGTTTCTGGCGACTCTGCTGGAGATTTAGAGAGCTTGACTCGAACTCGTGATACCCTGTTTTGATTTCATGTGTCTCTTTGCATTGCATTTGCATTGGTGCGCCTAGGACACCGTGTTTGCCATCTGCCATTCCTGAACGGTTTGCCGGAGGCTTGTCATGTCAAGGCATGACCATAAGGCTGACCGGTTATGGGCTCTGACAGTATGGGAACACAAACCCCGATTTTTACCGGGGCATCCTTTTGACCATTCGACCTAGTGCATATTCAGAATCCATAGTGACCATTCCAAACTAGGACAGGTTGCTTACCCGTTTATAGGTTGTTTGAAACCGCTGCGTGCGTAGTGAAACCCTAGCTCCTGACAAAAATAGGACAGGGAAACCCTACCCCAACTTAGGGGTGTTTTGGCTCTCATTTGCCTGCTATGTGCTGTCAGAGTGTGTCTCTACAGGGCTATGTATATCAGTTTGCAAGTCTGGGTATCAGGCCTGAGGACATCAGTATGTGGAGAATTAGTTTGACCTGAGGGTATCAGTTTACCAGCAGAATTTTGGGCAGAATTCAGTAGAGAGCACACTCATTCAACTATGCTCGTATCTGTTCAGGTGAAATCAGGCTGAGATGCTGTCTGTTTTCTCTTTTGCCAAGGGTAGTCTTGGAACCATAGCTTCAGAAGGCTCCAATATCCCCTGAGGTTCATCGGACTTGTGTTGATAGACTTTGTCAGGTTGGAGATTCAGTTCAAAGGCAATCACTGTTCCTTTGCCAGAGGCAGGGTAAAAGGGCCAGTCAGGCACAGATCACCAGTTCAGCATTTACCAGATTGGTGGCCCTTATCCACCCTACCAGTGAGTAGTCAGGCTGAGGCCTCAGTTTTTATTAGTTTTTTGTCACCTCACCAGTCAGTCAGCCGGAACAGCAGAACATGGCAGGGATGGAGGAAATGATGCGTCAACTCCAAGAAAGTATGAAACTCATGCAGCAAGACGCTGCCCGCAGACGGAATTTGCCAAACAGTAGGCTGCGATCATGGCCCAGCAGGCTGAGCTAATCACCAGGCTGCAACAGTAAAATGGAGCATCTGCTTCACACCAAGCCCCTCCTCCACTAGGAGTTCCAGCACCCGAGGAGGCACCAAATGTCCAGGGAGATACGAACATTCCGACAGGACCGACTCCGCCCCCAATCTTACCGCAGCTGTCTAAAGCACCGATCAACCTGCCGGATTCACCCTTTGAGTTCGAGTTAGACCCTACAGCGCTGAAGGTGAGCAAGCTGGAAAAGATGTTCAAGAAATCTCAGGGAGTAAAATCCATTCCGGACATTGAGGACGGGTATACCGACGCAGCTGTGACGCTGCCGGACAGATTTAAGATGCCACACATCGACCGATTTGATGGATCTGGCGATCCCATAGTGCACCTCCGGTTTTTTTCGGACATACTAAGGCCGATGGGCCTCACCAGGCTGCAGAAACTTTCATTATTCGGCTGGACCCTATTAGGTGTGGCCGCTATCTGGTATGCAAAATTAGAAGACGATGTCAAACGAAACTGGGATGAGATGGCCGAGGCCTTCGTTGCGCAGTACTCCTATAACACGCAAATCGAGGTCACAACCCGTGATCTTGAGACAACAAGACAAGAGCCTAAGGAGAGTTTTTCTGATTTCCTAGCCCGCTAGAGGGCCAAGGCCTCGATGATGACCCTTAGGCCCACTGACAAAGATCAAATTCAAATGATTGTGCGCAATCTCCCGCCCAAGCTTATGCAGAAAATGATCGTTCTCCCCTTCCCCACCTTTTCAGACTTACATGAGATGGGAGTACAGATCGAGGACGCTATGAAGCAGGGCCTTCTTGACCAGGAGAAAGAGCAGCCCAGGAGGGCAATTTCCCGCAGTTCAAATGCGACCACCAGTGGTGATGCAGCTGTAAGATCTTCTGAAGTGGGCATGGTTACCACCTCCGCATCAAAAACAGCTACCCCATTCACCGGTGCGTCCAGAAGTAGCTCACAAGAAACCAAATATCCACCTCGAGTCAAGAGGGTTTTCACCCCACTTCATATGCCTTTGTTAAAGGCTCTAGAGGTCTTAATCCGGAAAGGACATCTGAAACCATTGGAACAACGGCCCTTACCCAATCCTATCCCTGCAAAGCATGATCAGACTAAATACTGTGCCTACCATCAACAAACCGGTCATGACACCGACAGTGGCTTTCGTATGCGCCATGATGTACAAGATCTGTTTGACAACGGGGTCATTGCTGCACCAGGTCCTGCAAAGTCTATCGGCACTTGATCAGTGAACTTGCGGGGTATAATGTTATTATGTGATTGGGGAATGAACCAGCTGCGGCTGGCACTCATTTTACTTCAGATGTGACGTGTGGCACGCACTGTTTTGAGCATTTGTGAATACTGGTTTTTGTAGCTTCTGACTTGGGTGTTGAGTCAGTTCTTCGGATATCACTATTTTGTTTTGTGTTTGTCCTTTTGTTTTCTTTTGAGTCTGTTTCTGCCGGGAAGCCAGTTGTGCCAACAGATTTGATTGAAACAGCAGTGATTTTCACACTCTTGTGTTTGCTTCTGCCTTGCGCCAGTCGTGCCAGAAAGTTTGAATAGAGCGGCAGTACTTTTCACCTGCTCTTCTGTGCCTTGAAATTGTTGCATTGACCTAAGTTTTTCAAAACTTTTTCGTACACTGTGGTGAAAACGAAGAGGAATGAATTCCTCAGGTTTTGCAAAGTTTGATCAATTGAGAGAAAGAGAAGCACGCTAAGCCTTTAATGAATGAAATCATGCTTGTTAATGTGAGTACTGAGAAGGATCCTGGTTTGATCCAGATCAGTTCAACATTGTCTTCAGCGCAAGCGACTAGTCGCTTTCTTAAAAGATTTCAAAAAAATGTTTTGCGCGGTCCTACGAAGACTTGTGTGGAATCACTCTTGAGATTGTGCAGCTTAGGATCGCTCTCAGTCTCGAGACTCGACCCCTCTTAATTTCAAAACCTTGAACTTGGATTTAGAATGTTCCAAGGCCAATCATGATGTGTGGCCAGATTTGAAGCAGCCCGCGAACTAGGGGCAAGAAGAGTCATATCAAGAAGCTTGTGAAGCTAGATCAGGAGCACCCCTCAAACTAAGGGCAAAAATGTTAGATGTGCTCGAAGAAGTCAAAGACGAAGATCGGCAAGAATGCCAAACCCCAGAAGGGAGGAAAGAAGAAGACATTGCTGAAGGACAACCGAGTTCCTATCCACAACACTAGGGGCAAATTCAGCCTCCACGAGATGGACTCCTGCATCGTCAGCGAATAGCAGCCACTCTCTTGGATTCAGACGGATTCGAGATCTCAGAACCATTTGACATGGACCAAGCTACACTTTTACCCTTGAGAGGCTCGCTGGGCCGAAAACCCGGAAGGGCGACCCAGGCAAAAGTTAGAGCAAGAAAAAGAACAAAAAAAAAAGAAGAAGAAAAATGCAAAGAACAAAAAAAAGAAAGAAAAGAAGAAAAAGAAGAAAAGAAAAAAGATGAAAAGAAAAGAAAAGAAGAACATAGCTCGCAAGGTTGAAAACCCGGAAGGGCGGCCTTGGCAAAAGTTAGAGCGCAAAAAGAGAGGTTAAAATACCCGAGTGTACCTTAACCCCGAACTACGTAAGGCTTGATTCCCATCTTTGGGATACGTAGGCAACTTCATCCTGAAGTCCAGTCGTAAAACACTTCAAATTGATTGTGCCCATGTAATGGTTTTGACCATCTTCGCCTTCTCTGTATCCGAGAATTTGGTTGTGTTCGTCACTCTGAGGACTGACTACAATGCGCTGCAGTGCCATTCAGACAAGGGGCAACTTTCCGTTGCCATACAACGCGCTGTGGCGTTATTCAAACAAGGGGCAACTTTCCGTTGCCATTCAATGCACCACAGCGCCGTTCAAACAAGGGGCAACTTTCCATTGCCATGCAGTTCCCCTCAAGCAATGGGCAATTTTCCTTCGAATCTGAGGTTGTGCATCTCGAGAGTGGGTTCTATGCTTGTTGAGCAGTGGCCATTTGAAAAAAACAGTTTTTGAGAATTTTTACTAAGGTTGACTAATCTTCTCTCAAAAACTATTCCATTTTTCCAAAACTGGACCTTTTTCTTGGACCCAAAAAAGGAAAATTTTTAGTGCTCATAACCTAACTTGCGTCAGAAAATCGAACAAGCGTGTTAATCTAATTCTCATTTTGGTTGAAATTGTTTTAGTAGAAAGCCAAAAACAAAAATGGTCAAAATGATGAACTACTAAGGGCACAGTTGAGTCAGGTGTTCTGTCTTTTCCCCATTGTCAACATACATGCCAAAAAGGGCACCATACTTGCCAAGAAAGGCACTCTACCTGCTAGAAACGGCACAGCTGATGCTATCAGTAAAAAAGCTGGAAGCTCTCTCACCCTCCAAGCAGTGAGGTATCAAATCAAATGCGAAGCAAGAATTGGAATGGATCAAGATACTCCACTCCCTCATCTCGAACATTGACAGATGTCACCGGGGGAAATAGCCGCGAGCTGATTATGTTGGGCGTGAGCCCGCAACTTCCTGTTCATCCATCAACCGCCTAGGGGAGGGATAAAAAATGAGAGATTAAAGAATAGAGAGATGTGCGCTGAGAGGAAAAGCGAGGAAAGGGTTTTAAGGGAAAAACCGAGCTTGAAGGCTGAGTGATGTGAGAATCACAAATGAGAAAGGGTGGGAAACAATACCCAGAAAAACAGGCTCCCTGTGCACGTCTGAATGTCGTGTCTTTTTGTTTTACCTCGATTCTTGTCTTGAGTCGTTTTTGAGTGTCTGTGTTTGTAGTTAGGTTGTTTTGCCTTTGTTTTCCTTTGTTGAGTCGTAGTGCGCAATGTTCAGTCGTAGGCTCAATACCCGGTCAAGAACTCATTTATCAATTTCAAAATAAAATTGTTTTGTGCTTAGAGTGTCGTGCCGTTCTCCACATCTGTGCAAAACAAGATTTGTTCTTTCATAAAAACCGCAGGGCTCAACCCAGGTCGTGTGAGAACAATAAAACCAGGACCTATCTGAAGCTATATGGGTTCCAAACTGCAAAGCAAAAGAAAAGAGGAAATGTCAAGCATCTGAGTTTGTTTCAACTTCAATAAGTTCCGAGACTACATTCCGTGTGTACCTCTTCAGGTCTTGCCAATGCTCTGAAGAACGAGTGTGTCTCTACCTCAAGCTCAAGATCAAGTCTGCTTCAAGCCAGAATGGCGATCAAAAGTGCTCTCCCTGAGTACCATTCCCTGCCAGAGGCATCGTGGCCATGTTTGCAATGAGTTCCTAGGAGACCAACTGCGACGGTGGAAACTAGAGTTCGAATGGTTGTTGCCTAGAATGCAAAGGTTCGGGATTTCCGAGACTAAAGTCTGGTTTAAATACCCAGAGGCGTGTCCTCGACTTGAAATCTATATGGAAGCCCCATAGGTTGAGATAGCGTGTATGCACCTCAATTCTGGATACCGAACCAACCTAGTCTGTCACCCCATTGGAGAATAGGGAAAGTTGTGAATATGATCAGAAAGAAGGGCGGCATCCAAGGTGTTCTACGCGTAGAACCCTTGTCAGTATTTCAGAGCCTTTGTACTGTAAGTTGAAGGTAAGTGTTCGAAGAGCACAGGGGAAGATCCCCATCGGAGCAGAGCGGTTCACCGCCACTCACCTCATGAGGTGCTTTCTAAAGCGCTGTTCTATCCATTTATTGCTTTCCTTAAGCATCATGCATTGTAATGCATTGTACCTATCAAGTTTCTTTCTCATTCATGCACGATATTGTATGTACGGTTCATTCAAAGAAGTTCTGTTTGAGATCCTTTATTTAGTGTATCAATCACACTTCATTCAGTTAGTGTATCAATCACACTTTATTTCTTTAGTGTATCAATCACACTTCATTCAGTTAGTGTATCAATCACACTTCATTTATTTAGTGTATCAATCACACTCTCTTCACTTAGTGTGTCAATCACACTTCTTTCATTTTGTGTATCCATCACACACATTCTCATTTTCTGTATCTATCACACACATTCTCATTTTTTGTATCTATCACACACATCCTCAATTTGTGTATCTACCATGCACATATTCACTTTAGTGTATCCATCACACATATTCTCATTTTCTGTATCTATCACACACATTCTCATTTTCTGTATCTATCACACACATCCTCATTTTGTGTATCTACCATGCACATATTCACTTTAGTTTATCTATCACGCACATTCTCATTTTCTGTATCTATCACACACATCCTCATTTTGTGTATCTACCATGCACATATTCACTTTAGTGTATCTATCACATACATTCTCGTTTAGTATATCTATGACACTTCGTGTTCATTCATTTAGTGTATCAATCACACTTCATTCATTTAGTATATCAATCATACTCTGTTCACATAGTGCATCTATCACACTTTTTGTTCATTTTCAGTATATCAATCATACTCTGTTCACTAAGTACATCTATCACACTTTGTGTTCATTCAGTATATCAATCATACTCTGTTCACTAAGTGCATCTATCACACTTCATGTTCACATTTAGTATTTCAATCATACTCTGTTCACTAAGTGCATCTATCACACTTCGTGTTCACATTTAGTATATCAATCATACTCTGTTCACATAGTGCATCTATCACACTTTGTGTTCACATTTAGTATATCAATCATACTCTGTTCACATAGTGCATCTATCACACTTTGTGTTCACATTTAGTATATCAATCATATTCTGTTTACATAGTGCATCTATCACACTTTGTGTTCATTTTCAGTATATCAATCATACTTTGTTCACTAAGTGCACCTATCACACTTCGTGTTCACATTTAGTATAGCAATCATACTCTGTTCACATAGTGCATCTATCACACTTTGTGTTCATTTTCAGTACATCAATCATACTTTGTTCACTAAGTGCATCTATCACACTTTGTGTTCATTTTCAGTATATCAATCATACTTTGTTCACTAAGTGCATCTATCACACTTTGTGTTCACTTTTAGTGTATCAATCACACGTTGTTCACATAGTGCATCTATCACACTTTGTGTTCACCCTCAGTGTATCAATCACACTTTGTTCACTTAGTGCATCTATCACACTTTGCGTTCACTTTTTGTATATCCATCATACTTTGCTTCACATAGTGCATCTATCACACTTTGTATTCACTTTTAGTGTCTATCACACTTTGCTTCAGTTAGTGTATTCATCACACTCTCTTCACTTTTGTGTATCTATCACATATGCTCGCTAAGATTGCATCATAACTGCATGAAATGTAGTTTGATTTGCCTTCCCGCTTAAAACTGTCGCATTCATTGTGAATATTTGCTTCGTTGCAGCTTTATTTACATGATCCTTACTGCATGAAATGTAATTAGATTTGTATATGCTTGCTGCTCTGCATAATCATAAGTTACGTCCGGCTTTGTGCATATCATTTTGCATCTTGCCCCCTGCCTGCGGGCATTCCTGCGGGCACATCTTTGTTATCTTGCTTGTTTGTCTAAGTCTTCGGCCTTTTCAAAAATGGGTCGTCTCTGGGCTTTGACAATCACTCCTGTCATTGTTATAACTTTCGAGTTCTATCAAAAAGGGGCAACTGTAGACACCCCATTTTTGACCGTCCTCAAGACTTAGACGTCACTGGTGGGGACACTCGTTGATCATCCATGTTCGTGTTCGTTTTGAGTTCCCGGAGGCCTTGGTTGCGCGGCTTGCCTTAGTATCTCTCAACTTGTTCGTTTTGCATTTGGTTTCGCACCAAATACTTGTGTTTTTGCTTTGAGGGGTAGGGAAGGGCTTGTTGACCATCCCCACACCCCATCGGCCTTCCCTTTGCGTCACCGGCCATTAATTGCTGACACCGGCCATGGTTTCTTAATACCAATGGCCGGTCGGCACTCCATATGGCCGGCCGGCTATCTTTTTGGCCAGCGACCTCCCTTTTTGGCCGGTAACACCTTTTTGCCTTCTTCAGGCATGGTGCATGCCAGCTGTGCCAGCTGGAATACACCAAACCTACCCCGGGGCTAACATGTGGCTGTTTTGCCCCTTTTGCCCCCTTTTGGTCAAAGCTTCTTGAGGAAGCTTGACCCTTTGTCAAAGCTTCCTCAAGAAGCTTAGCCAGCTGTCTTAGCTTCCTCAAGAAGCCTTGACCTCCTTGCCCCCTTTGCCCCCTTTTACTTAGCTTCTTTGAGAAGCTTAGAACCATTTCTTTTGCCTATATAAGCACCTCTCTTCTTCCATTGTAGAGGGTTAGAGATTTTGAACAAAAAACCAAAGATTATACATATATACATCTGTCATATACTCTCTCTCACTATATATTTCCCTCTCTCTCATCCTTAGTGTGTGTTTGGAGGCCTAGAAAGTGTGTTTTGACCTTAGTTTTGCACTAAGACACACACCATTACACCTTGCTTCGACCTTGAGGGCCTTTGAGGGTTTATTTTTGAAGTTTTGGACTGATTTTGGTTAGAAGAGAGTGGCTGGACCAGCTGTTCTTGAAGTGTTCTTCAAGGGTAAGACTTTTGCTTTATTTTCTCCAATCTTGCATTAGTTTTTGACCTGCCTTGCATGCTGATTTAAGCTTTGTGTATAACATAAAAAAGTCTTGTATTTGCATGCTTGAGATCTTTCATTAAGGTCCTTTTGTGGTTCGGGGTCGACCTCCCCCTCTTAGGCCTTGTTTGGCTCTTTTGGTGGTTTCTTTCTTAAGCTTTGGTTACTCTTGAGTCTTGGCCTTCTCACCACTGAAATCCAGTGGATTTTCAGTGGTGAAGAAGGGGTTTTGAGGTCTTGTAAAGGGGAGGGACACCCCTCTCCCTTGGTCTCTCATTTTGCTCATGTTTTGGCTCATAAGGGTAGCATGTATGCTTGGTTGTATTTGGCCCTATTTCAGAGGTTTTTGGGTGTTATTTGGGCATATCTTACCTCTTTTTTTGGTCGGATTTGTGGTCCCTTACATGCCTAATACACTTGCTTTGTACTCGCCTACTTTGCCTAGAAATGCATCTAGCCATTAGACTATCGTGCTTGCATGTTCTTGCCTAGCTTTGTGAAGCTTTTGGTCATGATTTATCATGATTATGGCCTGTTGGGTGCTAGTTTGGTCGTATTTGCCATGTTTGGTATAGCCCCTTTGTATTTTGGCTTGAGAGTCTTGGGTGTGTGAGTCACTAGCATGCTTTAGTTGGGTTGTTTCAATGATTTGGAGTCATTTCATATGCCATTTCAGTCCCTAATCAATGCTTGTATGCCCACATTCATCATCACTTTCTTGCCTTGAAAGGTTGTTCTTTTGTGCCTTGGAAAATGGTCATTGTGCATGCCTATGTGTTTAGACATTAGGCTGCCATATCAATGGGTTTTGAGGGCCCTTTTTGCATGCTAAAACTCCGTTTTGTATTGAAAAATTCATGTCGTGTTTGCATGGGGGAGGGGTTGAGCAATGCTCCCATTTTTGGCCTTGAATGCCCATGTTTTGGACTCATTCCTTGGCGTGTTTTGACCATGGTCTATGTATGCATTAGTCTTGTTTTGGGGTCCCTTGGGACTGTTTTAGGTCATTTTGGTCCTTTAAGGTTTGGTTGACATAGCTTTGGTTTGACCCCCTTTATGGGCTTCAAGTGTTGGTCATTGTTGCATGTCTCGCTTCCATGTTTTGTTTGATTTGGCATCATTCTCTATTCATTTTCAGAGTTTAGCATGTTGGCTTAATGCCCATATGTATCGCCTTTAAGTATGCTTAGAGTTGTCCCCTTTTATGCTTAGGTGATGGACCTTGATGTGTGCATGCTTGCATGTATCATTTGTGCTCTTGTGTATCCTCTTAGGCCATTGTTTTGGGGGTGGGCTGAGGTCCTCTCATTTCAGTATAAGTCCGTCTTTGCATATTTTGCATGCTTGCATGTTGTATTGCATTGGTTGCATGCTTACATTGTATCCTTTTCGCATGTTTGCATGTTGTTTAGTTAATGGCATTACATAGTCTTGTTCTATGCTTGATGTGTCCATATTGCATTAGTCTAGCATGCAGGATTAGATAGTGTCATGTTGCGTTAGCTTAGCATGTTCATGTTATCTTGCATGAGTTGCATCACTTTGCATTGTATATTGCATCCGTGCATTACATTTGGCCTGGTTTGGGGTGTCAAGCCAGGTATGAGGATTGAGGAGTGTTCATACTCCAAGTGATGTAACACGTTTCAACTCTCGGTCGTCAATCCCCTTGACCTCAACATGATAGGGTGTTGGCATTCATTTTTTTTTTGTTTGCATGCATTTACATCAAAGTTGCTAACTTGGCCTCTTAGGCCATTATGCATCAAAAGTGCACAATTGATGGCCCGAGGATCGAGGGTCATGCTCCCTTGAGTCCCTTGCATGATAGGGAGTGTGCCCATACTCACATTTGCTCGAAAATTCCATGCTATACACTACTTGCCCTCTACTGCTGTCAACTGCAGGCTTCAACAGGAAGATTTGGCCGGCCGGCAATTATGGGTGCCGACCGGCAAAGAATTTTGGCCGAGAGAAAAATCTTTAGCCGATAACCTCATTACCATGGCCGGTGGCCTTTTGATTCGGCCGGTGGAACTCCACTGCACTCAGAATGAAGTTCAGAACAGTTCAGGAGACTTTCATAAATTTCAGAGGGGCAGGGCAGTGTCAACAGAGGCAACAGTGCTATGGCAGCAAATTTCCGGGGAGACGAGTCAAACTTGCATCATCCACGCATTCCAAGGCAGGGCTGTGGCCACTTTAATCCTGTGTTTAATTTGTTAATTAATTAGAAATTCTGTAATAATTAATTTAGTATTATTTATTCGGACTGTAATATTTATTTGAACCCTCCAAGCGAGGGCAATTGTGTAATAAGTGTGCGTGAGTGTGTGTATGTCTTCCAACCCCACGTCTTTCTTCCCTTTTATTTACCCCTTATGATGGTAGACTAGGACATATTTAAATTAGCATACCTTATGCTATGCATACGTGCATTCATACATTTCTCTTGCATGCACCGGGCTCGGCGCATCATTCTAACTGCATTTGTATTTCAATTCCAAATTGAATACGTGTTAGTTGTATCATTTCACATGTCATTGTAGATTAGCCGAGCCTATCTTAGTTGCATTTTGCATGTGTTGCATTAGCCATTTTAACATGAACTACGATCATGCATATGATTACTAACTAGTTTTTGTTTTGGCTCGGAGTACTCGGTAAGCATTCATGCTTTAGCATACCGCATGCGTGTGAGTGTTGCCATAACAGCATGATTACCATGAGGCTATCTGCTTATGTGATATAATTGCTTGAATGCCTGTGGATGGAGGTTGAATTGCCTAAATTGGAATAATGCATTAAAATTGTGATTTTTAAGCCCACTAGATAGTGGCAAAACCATCTTTTCTAAAGCCCACTTAAGGGTGGCAAAACCTACATTTCAGCCTACTTGCGAGTAGCAAACCATTTTCAAAACAAGCATGAAATGTTTTGTTCCAATTTAGGCAATTTGGTCTATACTTGTTTCTTGTGCGCATAACATAGTAATTCTAGGCTAATAACCGGAATAAGAACACATAACGTTTTCAAAAACGGATATCACGGTTAGTAGAAGCCGATCTTCGGATCGGGCGAGAGGGGGTGCTCATAGCTGACCTTCCCCAATCGTACCCTAGCTCCTGAGCCGAGGCAACTTTGGTGATGACGGACACGTGGCCTTTGGCACCAAGTCAGGATTTCCTAAATTCCCCCTTAAAAAATATTTAGGTGGCGACTCTGTATCTGGCAAAGCAGTCCATGTTTGGCACTTCTTTCAAAAAATCTGTTTTCTCAAAATGATTTGCCGGATTTGGACTCTTTGGTTCAGATTAAGAACCGTGACACAAATTGAGTCCGAACTGTAGCACGAAGGCCCACGGGCGCGTCTACAGTATCATGCATATTTTTCTAACTCTTTTGTTTTATCTTAGCGTGGAGTACTAGGTGAGTTTTTAGTGCTTTAGCATACTTGCATGAGTGTGATTGCTGCCATGCCTAGAAAGCTTGCCATGAGGCTAAGTGCTTGTTAAATTGTTTGAGTGCTTGTGGATGAAGGCTTTTTGCTTGAATTGGAATGATTCAATGAATGTATGTTTATGCCCACTTCGTCAAGTGGCAAATTCATAAACTTTAAGCCCACTTTGTTAAGTGGCAAATTCAAACTCTTTTCAAAAAAACAAACACGAAATTGAATTTTCCAATTCGGGCAAACTAGTTTATACCTTGTGTGCGCACATCACATAGTAAATGCTAGCCTAATAACCGAAATCAGAGCATATAATGTTGATAAAAATCATATCATGATTAGTAAAGGCCGATCTTTGATAGGCCGAGCGAGGGTGCTCATTTCATGACCTTCCCCTCTCGTACCTAAGTTCCCGAGCCGAGACAATCTTGGTGATGATGGACACGTGGCCTTTGGCACGAGTCATGGGTTTCCTAAATTTTCCCAAAATAAAATATTTAAGTGGCGACACTGTATCTGGCAAAGCAGTCCAATTTTGGCATTTTTAATTCAAAATCAATTTTCCAAACGATTTGTCAGATTTGGACTCTTTGGTGTTTATCAATTTCACATTGCACTTGTGAGATTAGATTCAGAACCGCAGGAGTCCAAACTGTAGGGCTTCTTTCAAGCTTTCGAAAGAGAGTGCGAAAAAAGGCGAGCTACGAGCTACAGTCAACATTCTTCCTTCTAAAGCTCTAAAAGCAATAGGCAAGTTAATGGAGAACTTGCTGCCTACTGACATTAATATAAGTAATTTTGCTAGAGGCTCATCGAAGGCAAGGAGAGTTGTTGCAATACAACTTCAGGTTGGTTCAAGGTCGATGAGAACCACCATCAGTGTTATTGATTCCACTTCTAATTACAATGTGCTATTGGAAAGAGACTAGATACACCTTAATGGGTGTGTGCCATCTTCTTTACATCAAGCTTTGATTTTCTTGACTAGCAATGAACAGGATGAGCAGAAGGGAATAGAGATTTATTGGGCAGATGCCAACCCTTTTGCAACAAATGTTAACAATATAGAGGCTCTGCTATATGATAAAGACTTAGGACCAGTTGAAGTGGTTGAAGATGAGGTCAAGTCTTAAGGGAAAAGCTTAACCAATGAAGAGTTCAAGCACATCATAGGAGGGATTCAAGCAGATAGATCAGGAATTGGCCAAATCAAGCATGATGAAGAAAAAAAAAGGGCTTGCGATTGAAGAGATGATAGAAAATTAGAAAGATGCAGATGTAGACATGTAAAGAAGACAGGCAGAATGAGACAGCCACAACCCTTGTAATTAGGTCTACTTTTTCCAGACTTTTTAATTTCTTTCTTGCATGTAGGTTTAATTTTAAGTCAATGCCTTTTTGTTCATAGGCAGAATGTTTAATAGACAATAGCCCTCTAAGTTACAAAGAGGTGCAGTTAGAGCATTTGAGAGTTGCTCCTGCTAAGTTGGATAACCTTAAGGCAGATGTTCAAGATCAGTTAGAGGAATTCAACTTAGGCACTAAGGCCTGTAAAAGGCCAATTTATGTAAATGCTAGTTTATCTAATAAAAGTAAAGGCAAGTTGGTTGGCTTGATGTATGAGTATGTGGATTGCTTATGAGGAAATGCGTGGTTTGAATAGAACAATAGTAGAACACATGTTACCAATAAAAGATAACTTTACTCCACATAAACAACCCCCAAGAAGAATGACTAATGAAGTCACTTTGCTAGTCAAAGAAGAAATTGACAGGTTATTGAAAGTAGTTTTTATTAGGACGACCATATATGTGGAATGATTGTCGAATATTGTGCCTGTCATGAAGAAAAATAGGAAGTTGAAAGTTTCTATAGATTTTAGGAACTTAAATCTAGTAACTCCAAAGGATGAGTATCCTATGCCAATGGCTGATTTATTAGTTGATTCAACAACCAAGAGTAAGGTCTTATCATTCATAGGTAGGCATGCTGGATATAATCAAATTTTCATTAATCTAGATGACATTCATAAGACCGTCTTCAAATGCCCTGGAGTTTTAGGCAGATTTGAGTGGGTGGTGATGCCTTTTGGCTTGAAAAATGCTGGGACCACTTATCAAAGAGTAATGAATTTTATATTTCATGATTTGATAGGAAAGTTCTTAGAAGTATACATTGATGATGTTGCTGTCAAATCTGACACATTTGAAGAACATCTAAATCATCTAAGGTAGACATTTCAAAGGATGAGGAGTCACTAGTTAAAGATGAATCCTTTGAAGTGTGCCTTTGGGGTAACTGCTGGTAAGTTCTTAGGATTTTTGGTGCATCATAAAGGAATAGAGGTGGATGCCAACAAAGCCAAGGCTATACTAGAAGCTAAACCCCCAAGCAATAAGAGAGAATTGCAAAGTTTCCTAGGCAAAGTCAATTTCTTAAGAAGGTTTATAGCTAATTTAGCCAGGGAAACTTTGATGTTTTCTCCGTTGGTAAAAATAAAGTCAGACAGTTCGAGTGGGAGGAATGTCATCAAAAAGCTTGTGATTACTTAACCAGTCCTCCAGTACTCATGCCTCATGTTTCTGGGAAGCCTTTGAAACTTTATATTTCAGCATGTGACTTGTCGATTGGATGTTTGCTGGCCCAAGAAAATGATATGGGCCATGAACAAGCCATCTATTACTTGAGTAGGAGATTGAATGATATTGAAACTAGGTATACTTCTGTTGAGAAGTTATGTTTGGCTTTATATTTTGCTACCATAAAGCTCAAGCATTATATGTTGCCTTCAGAGGTGTTTGTTGTGGCACAAACTGATGTGATAAAATATATGTTGTCTAGGCTTGTATTGAGAGGCAGACAAGGCAAATGGATCTTGGCATTAATTGAATATTGCTTTAAATATGGGCCACAAAAAGTAGTAAAGGGATAGGCTCTAGCAGATTTTCTAGAAAAACATCCATGCTTGCCTGTCAAACTAGATCTATTTGAGGTCCATATGGTAGATATTGAGCCCTGGAGGCTAATGTTTGATGGGTCCAAGACAGATGAAGGAGTTAGAGCAGGTATTGTTTTGATTGCTCCTAACCAGCAAATGCACCAGTTTGCTTATCAGTTGGATAAGCAACATGTGAAGTCTTGTAATCAAGCTGAATATGAGGCTTTGATAATTGGACTTGAATTAGCCATAGAACTTAAAGTTCGAAGATTACAAGTTTTTGGTGACTCTCAATTAGTTATCAAGCAAATAGAAGGGGAATTCAAATGTGTGAACAAAACTTTGGAAGAGTATTTAACTGAGGCAAAGTGGTTAGTAGGTTTTTTTTACCATGTGTCTTTCACACAAATGTATAGAATAGAGAATAAAGAGGCCAATGAGATGGCTCAAGCAACATTAGGGTTGAAAATTCCTAAAGAAACCGAAGAAAGAATCATAAGAATTCAAAGGAGGAATTTCTTGGCTTTTAGGGATAGACATAGGGATTTCCTGCCAATAATGACACTCGAGGTGTCTGAGGGTGATTGGAGGTTTCCTCTAATCAAGTACTTGTCTAACCCTAATGAGACAAGTGACAGGAAAGTAAAATATCAAGCCTTAAACTATGTCATCATGGGTGATGATTTGTTCAGGAAAGCACATGATGGGCTAACCCTGTTGTGCATAGGCAAGAGGATCAAATGAAAGCAATGGTAGGGGCACATGAGGACATTTGTGGAGCTCATCAAGCTGGCCATAAGATGAGATGGTTGATTAGTAGGTATGGGTATTTTTGGCCATCTATAAGAAAAGACTGTAATACATATGCAAAGGGATGCCAAAATTGCCAGAAACATGGCAGTGTCCAAAGGGTCCCAGCTATAAGATTGAACTCAATAGTAAAGTCATGGCCTTTCAGAGGTTAGGCAATGGATTTGATAGGTCCAATATTTCCACTTTCATCAAAAGCACATTCATATTTGTTGGTGAGAACAGATTACTTTGCCAAATGGGTATAATCAATCCCATTAAAAGTTGCCACACAAACTCAACTTATTGAATTCCTTAAAAAGAATGTGATCCATAGGTTTGGTCTGCTTCAAACCATTACTGTCGATCAACGGACCATGTTAATGGGGATGAGATAAAGGAGTTTGCCACAAAGCATGGCATCCAGATCCTAAATTCTTTCCCCTATTATGCCCAAGCAAATGGGCAGACTAAGGCAACAAACAAAATTGTGAAGAATACTTTGAAGAGAATGATTGAGAATAATCCTAGAGATTGGCACAATCTTTTGTCTAAGGCATTATTGGCTTATAGAAATTCTAGGAGAAATAGAATAGGAACAACCCCATATGAGTTGGTGTATACGCATGATGTTGTTCTCCCATTAGAAGTAACTGTAAGGTCCAATTGACTAGCTCAACAGTTAAATATCCCAATGGATTAGTACAATGAAACCATGACAATTGAGTTACAAGATTTGGAAGAAAAGAGGATTTCTACTTTCAATCATTTAGTTGCCCAAAAAAAAAGAAAGTAGAAAGAAGTTATAACAAGAAAGTAAAGCATAAAGTGTTCTCTAAAGGAGAATTAGTTTGGAAAACTATTTTGCCTCTTGGAAGAAAAAACCTAGAGTATGGGAAATGGTCTCCTAATTGGGAAGGACCCTTCAAGGTATTCAAGGTCCTTAAAGGAGGGGCATATCATTTTGCATCTTTAGAAGGAGAGCCACGTAGAAGAATAATCAAAGAAAAGTATTTAAAGAAATACTACCCTACCATTTGGGAAAATAGGGGATAAGGATAATCACACATATGCATCCATTTACATAAAAATTGTTAAGCATGTACAAGCCAGAGTCACAAAGAAAAAACAAGTGCACAAGGGATTTAGCCTTTTTGAAAGTACAAAATAAAGTTGTTTCAATCTTGTAGCACACTTCTGTGTTTCGTTTTGCTTTGTTAGAGGTTGGTCGGGGCAAATTTGATGTTGGCAGGACCATTTTCTGCCTAAGTCAACAAGTTTTGTATGCTAGCTTTGATTCTGGATTGCTTTTGCCTGAGAAGGGTTCTTTTGATTCAAACTTATGCCAATTAAGCATCCAAATGAGCTTCTTCTGATGATAATGGGTTATCTTGAGTGATTGTGTCTTGAAAGGCTTGAGAAGCACCAGCCAAATAAGCAACCACTGACTTCAGCTGGTCGATTTGAGCTTTGTTGGCCTCTGACTCAGCATGATGCTTATTGATGGCTAAAATATGTCAAGTAAGGGCAGTCAGGAAGTCCTCAAAAACTTGTATTTGATCTGAGTCTAATAATTTTGGCATTAGAGCTTAAGTGGCTTGGAAATAGTTGAGAAGGTCTGTGGATCTTGTGAGGGCTAATTCATCGAATGGGAGCTGTAGAAGTTGAAAGAATTGGTAGATTAGGTCTTGCTTTTCTTAAGTGAGTTGCTTAAGCCTTTCCTTAAAGTTCAAGTTGGTGATGGATTGTTACAGGTTAGAAGCTTCCATGAGTAAATCTTCAAAAATGGGAAGAGTATTCATTCAAGAAAAAAACAGTTTTATCTTGAATAAGGGGGGCATTATTGGCACAAAAACTTAGAATTCTTTGTCGACAGAGGCATAAACACGTGTAGAAGAGGACCAAGAATGAAGAAAGTGAAGTTAGTGGCCTAAGAAAGAGGAATGAGGGTGCAATACATCGCAGTTGTAGGAGGAGAGAAAATGCAAAGGCAGCTACAACAGTTGCAATTCATAGGCAGTTATGAGAGCCTAGCAAATGGACACGTGGCAGCACAACATAGCCATTGGAAGCCATATAAAAGCTGGGAATTCAAAGGAGAAAAGATCTTCAACCAAAGTTACAACTCATGTGGAATTAGGAGTAGCATAACTTAATTAGGAGTAGTTTTTGCATTTAGGAGTAGTCTGTTTGTAATTCGGTCTTTGTAACCAAGTTTGGCTCTATCGATTGTTGTGCCTTTTGAACTTGTAATTTAATTCTTGTAATTAAGTGACAAGTTTACTTGTTCTTCAATTGAATTTCAGTTTATTTGCACTTGTTTCTTCACATTGCAACCTCCAAAGAAGTCTTTGAAGCTGTCAAGGCATAGGACACCAACCACATTGCCTAATTGAATTTCTGTTTGTGAAAATTGGTTTTCTCTGTCGACTTTTTCCTGTCGATTTGACCCAAGCCAGATTTTTGCTAACACACACTAAGAAGACTTCCCGCTTAGAGAAATGAACCCACAACAGGGGCTTATATTTAAAGTTCTATGGAGAAGTGAACCCACAACACTTTTTAACCCTTCAAGAATGGCTAAGAAGAAGGAGCTTGAAGTTAACATTTCCATTGGGGAAATGAAGCAAACCAACAAAGGGAAAGCAAAAAGATAGAATTTCGTAGCAGTAGGGGTTGTTTTGAAAATAGATAACTATTGCAACATTTTATCTGAAATCCAATAACTAATCAATTTGAAAATAAAACTCATCCTACAACCTCCTTCCACCCTTTTGGAGTTTTAAATCCTAAACCCATTAGCCTTTCACAAACAAAACCATTTTTTATTTTTATTTTTTTGGTAAAAGCTTCATTAGACATCAATACTCAAATTGGAAACACAACTTTTCCTTATAAATATAGGTGTCACTTTATGACTAAACTCTCTAACACCATTGGTTAACACCACCATCGGTTAATATTACCCCCTTTCAAGTTGAAGGTTAACACCACCCTTGGTTAATACCAGCCCTTATTTGGGTTGTTTGTTAACACCACCTTTCCTTCTCTTATGTGAGCGTGTTTGGATTGTATCCCTTGTTATGTTTCATATCATTTGTACGAGGCTTAGGGTTGATTTGGGATGTTCTAAAAAAATGCACTTTTTGACTTATTGGCTTATATGGGTTGGGTTTGGGTTTGATTTGATGTGATGTGTTAGAGAGATGATGTGATTTAAATAAGATGATGTGACTTAAATAGGATAGTGACTTTTTGACTTTTTGTATTATTTAGGTAATGCCAAACTTGACCTTACTTCACATATTACTCATTCATTGCATTAACATAAAATCATGAACTTTCAAAAACTCGGCGGTGTGGTCATTTCTAGCATATCATTTGCATCATGCCCCTAAACTATGCTGGTTTGATTTTTTGCAAAGGGATATGCAGGCAACCCTCGGGTTTAACCAATTTCATCTGCATTTTGTTTGTTTACCCAAGTCTTACGACCTTGTCATCTTCAGCTCTGACATTCCCTCACGTCATTAAATGACGTATCGAGCTCTGTCAAATAAGGGCAACTGTAGACACTCCATTTTGACCAGCCCTTAAACTTGGGCGCTTTCTTTTAGTCACCCGATAATGAAAATAAGAATATGCTATCTCATAAAATTCTCAGTGGAAAGATGAAATTTGAGCTTTAATCCCAACCTTCAGCCATTTTGGCCAAATTGTTTTAAACCGGTTTTAACCTAAATCTTACATGTTTGGCCTGTTAAAATATATTTTATTAGTCCAATTGTTTTTGTTTTATAATTTTAATTATTTTTGTGTGTTTACATATATATATATATATACATATTTTTGGTATTTGTACATATATTTATGCAAATAATACCTTTTCTATATTATTATTTATAAAGTGTGTAGTACCTATTGAAAATTTTGCCTCCACCGTTTGGTTTTTTGTTTGTTTGTGGGTTTTTTTTTCCTATAAAATGGGCAAGGAGAAGATCAGGAAATAGGGGAGATCTGAAGAAGATCGAGGAGAAAAACTGAGAGAAAAGGATCAGAAAGAAAAGAAAGGTAAAAAAAGAAGAAAGTGAGGAAAAATATTTTCAAGAGGGGAAATGGAAAAAATTCTTGGATATTTTATTTTTGAGGGAAAAAATATTTCTCTGAATCAAAATTTTCAACCAACCTTTTTTTCTATTCTCTTCACTACCTCTTCTCTAATACACCATCCAAAAAAACAAAACACCATTAAGGCCGAAATTCCAAACTTTGGATTGAGAATTGAGAATACATTCCACAACCTTGAGGGTGATCAGAATAAAGTTTGTAAATCAAAAAAATTCATCATTTTCCCAAAAGGTGAATATTTACAAACTTTCACTTAATAAAATGTGATATGAACTGTGATAAACTGTTTTACCGCTTTGAATGGTCGGTTTCAAACCACCTACATAAACTGTTGTAATTTACTGCTTTATATAAGCTGTTGTAATTTACCTCTTTAAATGGTCGATGTTTCACTACTTACACAAATTGTTATAATTTACCGCTTTAAATGGTTGATGTTTCACCACCTACATAAGTTGTTGTAATTTATTGCTTTATATGGTTGGTTGAACCACCTAATTTGTTAGAGATATGACCCCGTTGGGATAGTTATTATTGGAATAGTTACCGCCGGAATAGTGACAGACAGATGAATAGTGATACGCTAGGTGAATAGTATCCGCTGGATGAATAGTGCTCCGACCAAATGTGTTTTCTTGGGCAAAACAAAGCAGTCACCCAACAGCAGGTAAAACAATTTCCGGCGGATGAATAGTAACCAGCAAATGAATAGTAACTTATTTTTATTTTTATTTTATTCGTATGATTTGTTAGATTCGGTTTATGTTGTAATAATTCCCAACCCCCGCTTCTTTCTACCCATTTCTATGTATGTCTTCCAACTCCTATTTCCTTCAATCTCTTTCATTACTTGCTTTCCATTTCTGTAAATAGCATCATATTTTCTTTTTTCGTCATACTCATACTTTGCATTCATCTTTCATGCATTTTGATTTAGCTAATTTGCATATGTAGGGTTAATCAATTATTATGTGATTATGTGCGCTACCTTATGTCTTGAGATGATTTACATATCATGTATTAGTAGCCGAATCTTTAGTCGCATGTTTATGTATGTATTACATTAGAATTTTGCATCTAGGATCATGCATATTTTCTAACTTTGTTTTGTAATTTCCTGCAGGACGCCAATAAATATCATGTGAGTGTTTATGCTTTAACATCCCATTGTTATGTGTTTTTCTTATTATGTCTAGTATCTTACCATGCAGCTATTTTCTTAGTTGATATATCTCTATGAGTGCCAATGGATGGAGGTTGTGTCGCGCAATGTGGAATAGTGTTGATTTCTTATGCATGTGGGCTCAATTTCATTGTGAGTTGTACATAACTCCAAATTCTTTCAAAATGCGTAAAATCAAGCCGTTCCAAAATGAATGACACAATATATACTTGTTTGCTTCACATAGTAAATTTTAGCATTATTAATAGTCAAAATATGAACATATATTGTCTATAAAATTCATATCATGATTTAGTAGAGGCCAATCTTTTGATCGAGTGGGTGGGGGTGCCATTACCGTCCCCCATCATACCTAAAGTTTCGGACTGAGACATCTCCGATTACGACGAACAGTGGCCTTGGCACGAGTCACGGGTTTCCTAGTTTTTTTCCAAAATATTAGGTGGCGATTCTGAGATTTGGTGATGCAATCCATTTCTGGCAACGATTTTGCACTAACATGGATTTTCTATAAAAGTTGTTGGATTTGGACTCTCATCTATATTTCACATTGCACTCATGAAACTAGATCAAAGAAATCGGGGGTTCAAACTGTTTAGCGCACTCAGGTACCCCCCAGGCATGCGAGAACAACTAAGGGATATAAAAGATAAATGGGCAAAGTGTTGTTATTAGTTAGGTTGTTTGATGGTTTGTGTAGTGTGACTCTTGTGCATAGTTGTTAAGGGTGCCTTTTGTTAAGTGTTACCAATGTATAGCTCCTAGTTTCTGTGTCTTCTTCATTCATGTCATAAGTAACTAGGGGCAAAATCTATTAGCAATACATTATGATCACATCTTTGTTTTAGTACATCTTTCCCTATCTTAAGGGGGTCGGTGGGGTAGTAATTGTTTGGATTGTAGGATTAGTCTAGGTATGCCCCCTATAAACTTATATATTTCATTGTTTTATTGTATGACATACAAACCAAAATAAATAAATAAATAAAAACATGTTTTTCAAAAAAAAAAAAAAGAGTGGATTTTTCGATAGAAAAGGGATTTTATTTCAACATGGCCATAAACATAAACTAAGGTAAATAATATTTGTGAAAATCATCCAAAACAATGAACTTTACATAGAAAGCACCTAACTTGCATTAAAAAGACAATACACCAATCATGTGATCACTACTACAAAAACAGATAAAGATCACACCTTTTTAATTTGATCTATTTTATTTAATCATGTCAAAGTGTGATCTTTGGGATTTTTAATCACACTCTTTAAGTGTGATTAATAACATTTAAGATCAAATCTTTTAAGTGTGATTAATAACATTTAGATCACATCTTTGAAGTGTGATTAAAAACTAATAAAACCTGTGATAATAAATATTTAGATCACATCTTTTAAGTGTGATTAAAAACTAATAAAACCTGTGATAATAAGCATTTAGATCACATCTTTTAAGTGTGATTAATGCCTAATAAAACCTTTGATTAATAATGAAATAAGATCACACGTTATATGTATTTCTCATCACAGTTAATGCGTGTGATAAAAAAAGGATTCGACATATTTAAAGAATAATCAATATTATTTTTGTACATGCATTTCAATAATGTAATAGATACTATATATTATACTTTAAATCACAACCACATATTGAATGGAATAACGTCATACATTTCATAAATGAAAGTTAAATATGTTCAAAAGTATATACAAAGAAATTAAATAAAAAATTTTAAACTGTGCTTACATATATTAAAAAATGAAAAAACTTGAAAAACTAAGTTCTTGAATTCTTTGACCATATTTTGCATCTCTACAAAAAACTTCTAACCTGAAAAATGAAATCACAAATTAATTCAGAAACCGCTATGAAGAAACTAACTATTTGTAGAGATTGTTTTATTCTTACAAAAGATAAAGTTCGACTGATCACGCCCCTTCAAATGTCTTAACATTACCTCTAGTATGACATGAAGCATGTAAAAACAAAATGTCACTTTACCTACAAAAATTGCAAGTTCAACAGAAATTTTACTATAACCAAGGCTCTATCTATCTCAAATATTTAATGTTCTACAAAAGAAATGCAATTGAATGTTGATTGTGCAAATATACCTTGAGTGCATTTCAGATATTTGCGACCATTCTTCATCATCTAAAGTGGGGTCTTCTACTCCTCCATATTGATAAATTAATTCATGTGACTGTCAAAATGAGCAAGACTTGTCGACTTGTAGTCATACTTGCAAAACAAATGGTACCACAAAAAAAAAGAAAAAAAAGAAGAAGCAAAGATCTAACTATTATACAAATGTGTAATTAACTAATAAAAACTGCATACTTCACAAGAAGTCCAATGAAGAAAGGGATGCATGCATAAAACAAACTTTAATTTTCCTGTCAAAATTGAAGGCGGAAAGAAATACAATTATATATATATAATTTTTTTAATAAAAATGTATCAATTTTTTTACTAGAAAAGAAACATATATGAAACAATATAAAAACTACGAATGCAATAATGAAAAATTAACATTAACAATCTCAAATGTAACATTTTAAATTGATCCTTAATAAATTATTAGGTATCAACAATTGCACCATGAATATATTATTTATTTTAATACAATGCATATTTGGAAATTCTAAAAATCAAGGGCAGCAACTTGAAATCATCAAAATATGAGTAGATAATCTTCAATTCATACCTGGATCAAGAGGTGATAACCTTATTTGAAGTAGAGTAGCATATCCTCAGGAGATAAACTTCTTAGCTGATACCAAGAGAGGGGCTATGACAAATTGTTGGCAAGTATTCCTCCATATAAAATCTTGAAACACTATGCTTTCTAACAAAAATTAAAGCTATACCCACAAAACATGAGTATGTTATTTTGTATGCTCTACTCTGGTTCAAAGAAAAAGGATATAAAAGATGAAAAGAACCAGAAAAAAAAAATATCATAGTGCATGTGCTATCCATGATAAAATTGTTTCATGTCAATTTTATTTGCTATGTTAGAGGTTAAAACAAGAAGGTTTGAGATATAAAGACCAACCAACTCTTCGGTAACTCAATGTACCATACAAACATAGGAAAGAAAAAAATAGGACATAAACATAGTTAGGGTGTTTAATTCCCCCTTCCCTTTTCACTTCTCTTCAACCAAAAACATAGGCCATAGGAAATCCTTTAAGCAATTTAAGAATCCAAGCTTGATTCAAACATGACATGTGTGAATTGGCAACTCCATAGTCAGATTTTTGAAAAGAAAAAAAAATGGAAAGAAGAAGCCAAAAAATGAAAATAAAATAAATCTTTAAGGTGCATATATCAAAGCTATTGGGCCATAAAAGTCCTTCCACATTAGAAGAGATAAGAAATAGGGTCGTACCTCTAAGGTTCATCCAAGATCTAGGCATCGCAATTGTCACGCCCACCTTTTATTACTCGGATAACATTACCAAATCCATTATAATAATTCAATTTAATTGAGGATAAGCATGAATAAATAATATCATTCTCTCACAACAGTAATAATGATATAAATAAGACATGGTACGATGCCCTTAGGCTTACATTGAATAATAATAAATGAAACAAAAGGATTTACCTTTATACAATACATGACACTCAGCCTACAAATAAAGGGGCCCCGTGGCCAACAAATAAGAGACTTCAAGTCACAAACGATCCTTCTAGTCTTGCACCTGAAAGAGTTAATCAACACGTGGGATGAGCACTACGCCCAGTAGAGATCCCAAAGATCCTAACCAATCACAACATATAGATAAAAATGATCATGAATGCATCAAGTCATACCACATACGTAATGTGACATTTGATATAGAAAGTATACACATATAACTGTATGTTTCTCAAAATGTTCCTCTTGACACATTTCAGCATGAAAACCAATAATTCTCTTTTACATTCCCATCATTATTTCTAAAAGAAAATGTTTTGAAACCTCATTCTTTCTTTGATAAAACTTCCCACTTTAATAGAAAAGGAATCTCACTTAAACAACCGTTCTAAAAATATAGTTCCACAAGCAATTCATGGTTCTCATCCCATCTCTCAATATTCCATAACCATTAACCTTCCTTTATATCCCAACACAAATGTCTACAACCTTCCCTGACCATGGGTCCAAGGATAAAAGACCGACATGAAACCGTTAACATATATACACCTTCAAATGAGATACTCAATGTAAAACATACCACCAATCTCACTTCCACAATAGGCCAACCGACAACTCTCATAGATACATATATATATATATATATATATATCCAAAACAAGATAACTGAAGTAATACATACTCCCAATTTCATCTTCTTGATATGAGTAACCGACAATACATAAATATATAAACAAAACGAGATAACAGGAACAACACATGCTACCAATTCCATCTCCACCGGCCTACAACACGGATGGCAGATCCACAACACTAGAACCACATATATATATATATATATATATATATATATATATAAAACGAGGTAACAAAAATAATACATGCTACCAATTCCATCTCCACCGGTCTATAGTACGAATGGCAGATCCACAACACTAATACCATATTACACTTTACCGACCTCACCCGGAAGGAGGTGCTCCCCAGTTCATACTTTACCGGGCGCGAATCGGAAGGGAACGCAAAACCTATCATAACGTGCCATGCTTTGCCGGCTAAGATATGGCAAGAAACGGACCCCCTTTTCACACTTTACCGGGCACAAACCGGAAGGGACGAGGAAACCTCTGTCAAGGCGCCACGTTTTGTCGACTATGATACGGTGGGAAACAGACCCCCAAACATCATCACAATCAAGAGCATAGCAAGCAAATCAATAGAATACTACACTGGTGTAATACATACACCTAATTCAATTATCAACATAATAGTCACAATCCATTAATTACATTAATGCCATTCCTTTTTCAAAATATACTCCACGGTTTCACACGGGTTTTCCTTTAATTTCAAACATTCCCAAAATACCTCATTAGTTACTAAACATCAAGGCATAACTAGTCAATAACCGTTTCTCAATTGTAATAACATTTACAACGTTCCAATTCTCTTTTAAACAACATAATCCACAGCTCAACAATAGAATCGTCTATTAACGGTGTTCATTTGTCAAAGACAACACCACGTGTTACATCGCATAACGCATCCTACAATAGTATTCATAGACCATCTCTAGCAACAAGCAACACCATCCTCCACCGATGGCCGAGGACAAAACTCTAGACGTCAACCACATAATCTGAAACAATAGAAAAGCCCATAGGAAAGTCCCACCATCCGGCTCATCACAAACCCTCAAGGTTTATAAAAATAACTTGTTCATTTTATTTTGAAAATCAAACCTTACTTCCCCACATCCCAACAAGCACCACAATGGCTACATCCACCAACATTAACCCAAATACCTCAACTATTCATAAACTACCATAACACAACCCCATATCTATTCAAACATTAAACTTCTCTTTGACATTTCAAAGTAACAAACGATATACCAAACCTTCCCAATTCACATCCTAAACATGATTTGTAACCCACAACCGATTATACATAAACCTACAACCAAGTACACACAAACCCATAAACCCACCATTATAGACCCAAATCCACCCATGTGCTTTTTAACAAAGTCAACCACCAACTATGCTTTTTTGAATGCAATGAAAATACCACAAGTTTATCTATAAAGAAGTATTGAAAAGAAGCTCAAGAATCCCTACGTCTTGGAGCGAAGAGGAGAAAAACCAAAAATCCGCTGGCGATGAAAACACGATCCACTCAGATCAAAATGAAGTCTCCACGACCCTCTACGTTTTGATCTATAGGACTAAGGGTAGAAAGTGGGTGTAACTAGATGAAACCCAAGCTTTTAGGTCCAAGAAACCCTAACAATGGTGGAAAGGAAGAGAGAGAAGAGAAGGAAAAGCAAAAAGTGACATTTTCGGCGTGCTGTGACCTTATAAAGACGCACGGTCCGCTCGAGCGTGGAAACTGACGCTCGAGCGTCAGACATAAAAGTCTACTTGAGCTTGAAAAGTGGCGCTCGAGCGTAGAATATGCACTTCCAGAAGTTTTGTAGACGAAGGGCCCCGCTTGAGCGCAAGAATGGACGCTCGAGCAGAGGAGCAAAATCAGCGAAGCCCGCTCGAGCGGAGAAGCCAAAATCTGGGCAAAAAGTGTTTGGAAAAACAAGCAATCAATCTGTTCCAAACGCACCACTATAACCCGGTAATCATGATAAGGGGTAGACAATGGAAACAAGATATGAATAACCATTCAAAACCATACCAACCTTATTCCGGAATACAATAAGTGACGGGTCAAAACCGGGATCGCTATAGCAATAACCAAATCACAATTGTGTGGTATCAGTGAATCCTCACAAACAAATCAAGAACCATAGAAGCATCACCTGTCATGTTGCATTTTCCATAAATATCACCTATAGCAATGAAAGCAATTAAAAATAAAATAGTTATAAGAAAAATAGATAACACAAAATTTTATGTGATTTGGCAAAAATATTTACGTCTAGGATGAGTGAGAAATAATCTACTGAAAAATATAACAATTACAATGATGAGACAAATATAATTCCTTAGTATTTTCTCACACCCTTTCCTGTCATTGCTCTCAATCTCATACCCTCACAGAGATAATACACACAAATACAGTGTTGCTTTCCCATTGCACACAATGTTACCGCATACAAAACACTCACTGTGTATTTCTTTATATGTATCACCTTACATCCCCATCACATATATATATAGGGTTCATTCAGAAATTGATTATTTTAAATTTTTATAAAATAATGTGTAAAAAATAAATAGTGAAATGATAATTTATAATTACTTTTTAAATTTTTAGCTATAAATCTTTCTTCGCAAATGGACCCATAATATGTATATATGCAATGATTACCATTTTACTTTCTAGCACGATCCAAAGAGAACAACCGATGGCGCATGCACACTCTTTAATGCCCACGTTTCCTCTTCAAAGAATTAGTTGAAGCATTACCATATCAACGTTAGAAACTACTCATATACTTTTTTGAGTATTTCCTAAGTCAAACTAGAAATTATTTAATGTTTCTAAAGCAAATTTAAGTAGTGTTTTAAATGAGTAGTTATTAGTTTAAATTATGAAATCTTTTATTTTTGTGTAAAATTTTTTTTAAAAATAAAGTGTCAATCTTTAAATAGAATAAAATAAAATATTGCTTTAGAAATATTGAATAATTTATTAAGTCAATTCTTTTGTTTCCAAGGTAATCCGACAACATCACCATTTCATCTCCCAATAAAAACTGCCAACCACACTACACAGATTTACTGTCAAATTATTTCCATTAACTGTATGGCGTCTAAGATCATATTTGTGTATTTCTAAGAGAAATTACCAAAAACCCTAACAAGCTTTGAGTTCTCAAGATCGAATTTCTAATCATACAAACCCCAAGCAAGAACAAGAAATCAATAGATACATACAGATTTCAATAGACTAGCATGAAATTGATCAAGAAACACAACAAAATGAAATCAAATCAAACTCAATCTAATGGGATCTTCTAACCTTATAATGAATTTATTCCTGCAAAATCTAGAGAGAGAGAGAGAGAAAAAAAAAACAGAAAAAAGAAGAAGATGAAAAAAGATAGAATAACTGTGAATATTTACATTCATCTAAAGAACTGTAAAATACATACAAAACATAGTTAGGGTGTTTAATTACCTATAGCTCTCTAGGGTTTGGTCGTCCTTCAAGATCTGCAATCGCCGACACTGAGGTGGTGGTTCTGCAGCAGAAAGAGGTGCTGTGCGACGGGCAACAGCGGCGGATCGGTGATGGCAGATCCAACACTGATGGTGATTGTTGTTGCTAGGGATGGGAGTTTCAACGCTAGGGTTTCTACAGGGGAGAGAAAGATAATAAAACCCTAGCTATTGCTAAGTGAGTAGTGAGAGGGTGAAAGGGGTAGACAGGGAGACGGGGAGAGAGGGGGTTTGATTTGTTCCACTGTGGATACTACTATATATATATATAAATAAATACTAAATATAATCACACTTAATTAAAGATATATATATATATATATATAATCACATTAAATTAAAAAGTGTGATTAAAAAATATATATAATCACACTTAATTAAAAAGTGATATAAAAAATAAATATTATCACACTCAATCAAATTAAGTGTGATTAAAATATCAATCTAATTTTTTTTATCACACTTCTAATAAAAGTGAGATATTTTCATTTATCAAAGTGTGATATTTAACTGTTTTTATAGTAGTGTGAATGCTATGGAGATAAGGAAGACTTACTAAAATGACCACTTCAACGTCTTTTATGCAATGCTTAAATTAAATATGTCCTAATGGTCCTAGGCCCTGTTTGAGGCCACTAGAATGATTTTTTTTTTTTGAGTGAATAGGTCACTAGAATGATGATCATATGCAAAATAATATTTAACAAGTGAAAATAGAATATTTACATGATTCAAACCAGGCTTATTGCATAAATATTATGTGATTATTTTGTCCTAAACATGTTGTTATAAATGTAATAGGCAAAACATGCGAGAAAAGGTGAAAAAGTGAACAAAATGGCCTAACTACATGATGGAATGATGAACTAAGACCCTAGACATGATTGACTACTAAAAATAAAAAGAAAATGAGTACTAAAATACAAAATAAATAAATAAATAAATAAAAATAAAAAAGGAGGGTTTACCCGTTAGTTTTCAAGAACCAAAGAGCACACGAAGAATAAGACAAGAAAACTATGTTTTCTTGCTTGTAGGCCTCCCTTAAACTTAGATTTCTAAGTTTAGTTCAAGTCTCCAAGTCCTCAAATGATTTTGATTGCTTTTTGGTTGCTAAGGATGAAGGAATTTTTAGAATTAGGGGTAAGAGGGGGAGTCTTTCTCTCATAATTTCTGAAATACTCTCAAAAGTTCATAAAATGCTAACCCTTTGAAAGAGGGGATAGAGGGTGCTTTTATAACCACTCCTGACTGAGGGAGGAAGCCAAAGGAGGCTTCTAGGGTTAAGCATCGCTTTCTCCCTAGTGCTTCCCTGTAATATTGCTACATTGCCATCCTTGCAAAATTTCCATTCTTATTTGTCGAGGGGAAGTGCGGTCGTGCATATTATGTGCGGCCACACAAGGGAAGTACAGCCTCACGAACCAGCTATGGCTGCACAAGTGCAACCAATGATCTAGGTATCAACTTTGCATGTCTAGGTATGGGTTTACATGGCTAGATGCGATTTTGCATGGCTCATTACAAGAAAAATCATTTTTGGCCACTAAATTTTTAGTCGCCAAAAGTCCCCTTTTAGTCGCCGAAAGTCGAGTTTTTACTTTCAGCGACTAATTTTTTTAGTCGCCCCTTTTGTCGCGCATACGCGGTCGCGAGAGGTATCGGCGACTAAACTTTTTTTAGTCAGCAAAAAAGAGCTCTATAGCGACCAACTGTTTAGTCGCCATTGGTGCATTACACTTTTTAAAAGCACACATTTAGCGACTAATATTTTAGTCGCCAATAGTCCATGAATCGCCGACTAAACTATTTTGTCGTCCAAAATAACACTTTTGGCGACTAAAAGTTTAGTCACCAAAGGTTCTTCCGTAAAAATAAAAAAATAAAACAAATTCTTTGGTTTTTCTGAGATTCGAACCGTGAACCATTCCAACTGCCAACACCTTTACCAACATACTCCCTCCACTATGCCACTTGAGCATCACATGACTATATATGCAATATATATTATTTATATACTATTTTGACCGGTATTCATACAAAGCCATATATGTAAATATAATTATTTTTATTGAATATAATTTATGTAAAAAATAAATTATTTATTAAAAAAAAATGTAGGCCACTTTTGGCGACTAAATCAATTATTTAGTCGCCAATTCTATGATTTTTGGGCTACTAATTAATTTGTTGTCGCTAAAAAAATATGTTTAAATTAAAAATAGCACTTTTGGCGACTAAATCTGTTTTTAGTCGCCAAAAACGTCCCGTTTTGGCTACTAAATTGAAATTTAGTCGCCAATTCACTGTTTTTAGCTACTAATTTTTTTTTGTAGCCAAAAACCTTCATTTTCAGCGACTAATCTTTTTTTAGTCGGCAAAAGACCTATAATCGGCGACTAAAATGGTTTTTAGTCACCAAAATCATCACTTTTGGCTACTAAATTATTTTAGTCGGTAAAACTGCTACATTCGGCGACCAACAAATAGTTTAGTCGCTAAAACCCTGGTATTCGGCGACTAATTCATTTTAGTCGGCAAAAGGCTTCATTTTTGGCGACTACATCCAGTTTAGTCGCCATTTGGTCAACTTTCAGCGACGAAATTCTGAATTTTAGTCGCCATTTGTGCTTTTCTTGTAGTGGCTTTTGCTTTCTTATGGCCCAAGTAACTCCAAATTGCCTCTCGGTCAAAAATTTTTTATTTGTTTGAATGAATATCGATCGATGTTTTTGATAAAAACCAGTCAATAATTTTGGAAAATGCCATCAATCTATATGCAATTGGGCTTCTTCCTCTCTCTCGTGGCTGAAAAGTTAGTCTTTGGCTAAAAAGCAAATTCAGGGGTATTTTTTGCCATTTTTGCAAAAGTCAATTTTTTGTCAAAATAGGGTATAACAGCAACCTTAAGCAATTTCCAACAATTTCAAGGGTGGAGATAATACCATTGCATCATCAGGAGGCTTACAAGCACCCAAATCTTTGGGTTAGTCAAAATGGAATGTCTACACTTGGACCAAATCCTTTGGTTGTGACGGGAAGGGGCCTATATTGGTAGAAGTCAGGGTTTCCTAGTTTTTCCAAAAAGATTAGGTGGCGACTCCATGTCTCATGATTGGTCTTTATTTAGCATCCTGCTTGATTAGTGGATTTTTAGTGGACGTATTAGAATTAGACTTTGCTTGTTTCACATTGTACTTTGCTTTGTGAACGAGACATGGAGGGGCGAGTTGTCAGGCCCACCAGATACCCTTCAGAGGGAGATCACATAGCTATTTAGCCTTCAAACCTGTCCCTAAAAGCCTATATAAACCCCTCTTTCCTTCCATTATTTTTCACTAAACATTGAACATTATTGAAGTCGCTCAATCTCCTAGTCAAGGAAGCTTTCCCTAGAGAGAATCCAAAAGGCAGTTTTACACTCTTGTGCCAGACTTGACCATTTTAGTTCAAAATTTTTGTGACAAGTTCGTCTTGGATGCTTTCATCCGAAGGCGTGTTAAGAGTTACTCTTTGAAGGAGTTCCTAAGGGTGGCAAAGCATGTGCCGGTGTGGTTTCGCTTTGAAGTTAATAAGTTTTATTACTTTTCTATTTTCTTTTTATTTTATTTTAAGTTCTTAGTTGGGATTTTAATTTTAGTTTAATATTTTGTTCTTATTTTGTTATGTTCATATTTGGTAGCCAATTAATTGCTTAGCATAGTTAGTATTTTCTTTTAGTTTAATTTTCTTCTATCTTTACTTGCTATTGCTATCATGGTGTGATTGAGCAATTAATTTCTGTTTGTTATAATGTCCGAGATCAAATCACCATTGATTTGATAATGTCTATTAGATTGGGTTGAATCAATAATATCATTGCATCACTATTGATGTAGCTACACTATTTTATTTTTTTCCCTTAAACAAACATAAAGTATGATTGGTTATGGTTTCTTTAGTATTTTTGATTCATCGATATAAACATTTTTTGTAAGTTTCCCCCGCCCCCTCCCCTCTTTCCCTCTCTTCCATAAGCCTCTTTTCTGAGGATGGATATTTTTTACTTACTTATTGTGGATAGATGCTTTTCCCGTTTTCCTATTCTTCTTTCCCTCATTCTCTGGATATATTTTTTATTTTTTATGTTTTTTTGTGGAGATCATTGAGATAACTGTTAAAATAGGTTTGATTGGAGTTGTTGACCCAATTTTTATAATTGAATTGAACTCCTGTCTTTTTTAAAAAAATGGGTCTCTTTTTTTATTTTATTTTATTTTTTTACCTAACTTTAAAATTATTTTTCTCAAATAAATACAAAATCCCTCTTTTGAACAATGTATCCTTTTGGATTGACCTTTTTCGTGTTATTGTATAACCTGTCATCATGCATCATGTTTAACAATTTTAAAACTAAGAATCAAAGAGATGATGAATAGAGGTCGACCTTGTGTCGGACAAGATAGGTGCATAAAACCTTCCCATCTTGTGCCTAAGCTCCTGACCCAGTTTTTTTTGGTTACGACGGACTAGTTTCTTAAGGATGTGGGAAACTAAAAGATCCATATAGGTCATATGGCGGGTCTAAGTGAGCTTCAATAAAAGGCTATTTGACTATTTATCATCGGTTTGTCCCTTCGATTTATGGGTTAGTAAAATATGAAGTTATAAGCCTATTGTGCTTATACCAAAGCTGATTGCGCTTACAACACTTTTCACTTTATTGGATAAAATTTTAGCAATGCACTTGTACACCAGTGTTACAACAAGAAATAGGTCTATAATCACTCACTTTATTAGGGTTGGGGATTTTGGGTATGAAAGCAATAAGAGTACTATTCACCTCTTTCAAAAGCTCCCCCTCAGGTGAAAAAGATTTGATGGCAGTGACCACATCTCTTTCTACTAGGAATGAGGTGTGCCATTTTAGAAAATCCATCAATATTTTCAAATATATAATCCGTAGTGTTGTTTTATTGGAAGTGTGCCATACTGTATTTTTCAATGTTTCTCTGCTTAAAAATTGAGAGGGCACGCACAAGTTTAAAAGTGACGACATGTATTGATCTTGTGATGCCTTAATTCATTCTTATTCCTTATGAAACGCAAGGCATCTTTAAACGCAAACTATACGGGTTCTTTATTATTTACTTTGTCAACATGAACTTAGCAAACAACTTGAGAGGAGTTCGTGTTGTCAAAATATTCAAATACAAGTCACATAAGCATTGTTGTAATTATAGGCAACTTATTTTCATCCACAAATATAGCAATTGTGAGCTTTTGACAAGACCAACTTACAACTCCACTTTTATGCTTAAGAACTTCACTGAAATCCTTTCTTTTTTTTCTTTTTTTTTTTTTTCCTTTTTCTTTTAAACTCTCTCTGAAGAATTTCCTTCAAATTGTTAATGTGCTTTATGTTCCTTGAACAATTGTGCATGGAGATATCTTCAAACTTCAGCCTGCAAAAATAAAAAAACTAAAATGAGCTTCAAGTAGCCACTAAACTTTTGTAATACTTTTGAATGTACCTGCTTCAAAAAGATATCCAGTCATTCCCTGTTTGCGTAGATTGTTTGAGGTTCACTGCACCATTAAGATAGCATATGTTATATGTGAACTATGGAACCAACAAGATCTCATTTGGTAGTCTTAAAGGTAAATGAAATCAGATATCCTACTTACCCAAAAAAAAGAAAATCAGATATCCTAGAAATATTTTGAATTAATTTGGCTTTCCACTAGACACAAGTTGCTTTGAATCACAAAGTCAACAAACAATTAATACTTTAACAAAGACCAATTTTGAACAAATAGAGACAATATATATATCGCGTGAAAAGCATACTATGTCCATGTAGCATTAGGAACTCACTTGAGATATTGTGGAGAGTTGACTCTGACTTGGTGAGGTTCCTGGCGTTCTGTTTCCCAACATCATGACACTATTGGGCATATTCTCTTCAGCAAGGACCCTTAACCTATTAAGCTCAGGTAACACAACGGTCTTAAGGTCTGGTCTATCTTTCCGCCTCATTTCTGCACATTTAAGAGCTAGCTTGGCAAAGCTCAAGGCCTCCTCCACTGGCCAGTCAGGGATAGCAGGATCAAGATATTCACCAAAACAACCCCTCTCGATTGCTCGTTCAACGTGATGAGTCAAACCCATTGGGGGCTTGGCTGTAACTAATTGGAGCAGCATGATACCAAGTGAGTAGATATCAGACTTTATTCCAAGCATGCCAGTTTGTTGGTACTCTGGGTCTATGTAACAGAAAGTTCCAGCAGTTGAGGTCATGAGATATTGAGTTACATTGTTTGCAACGGATGGAGGGACTAGCCTGGCTAAGCCAACGTCACTAATCTTGCTAACATAGTTACGATCGAGAAGAATATTTGCAGGTTTTAGGTCACGGTGCACTAATGGTTCTGGCTTTGCCTGATGGAGGAAAAGAAGGCCAGTGCCAATTTCTGCAGCAATTCGAAACCTTAGCTGCCAAGGAAGAACTGGTGTGTTCCCTCGTGTGAAGAGACAATCTTCTAAACTCCCATTAGCCATGTACTCATAGACTAGGCAACCATACTCTGGGCAAGCTCCAAGGAGAAGAACCATGTTAGGGTGGCGTATGCAACTCAGGACTTCTACCTGCACTAGAGCAGCAAACAAAATAAGAGCATAACAAAGATAAACACAACCTATGAATAGAAATTGGAGAAAATATCTTGTGACTTCCATCTAAGTCTAACTAGTAGAATTCAAAAAGTGCTAGTACCGGCAGTCAATATCTCTTACTCACACTCTATCCTTAGTTATATATATATATATTAACTATTTTACTGCATGAATTTACCTGGTTGTCTTAGTTATGGTCTACTTATCTTGGTATATTACATTGCAAAAGTTCCGCACCTCTTGTTGAAACTGTGACCTTCCTTGAGCTGCATCTGGACGAAGAACTTTTATTGCAACTGGTGTATGATCCAAATAACACTTGTATACTGGCCCATAACCTCCTTCCCCAATTTTGCGCGAGTCTGAGAAGTTGTCGGTTGCTGCTTCAATCTCCTCTATACCATATTTGCGGTACCTGATATCACTTTTTGCCAGCACATCTAGTACCTTCTTCTTCTCATCGGCTGCTTTGAGGGCTTTCATTTCTGCATTAATTCTTTTATGTGCTTCCAATTCAGCAATCCTTTGAGCTGCTTCTGCTGCCTCAATGGCGGCCTTAGTCTTTGCTTTCTCTTTCTCTGCAATTGCCAATGCTGCTTCCCCAGCTAGTCGTGCCTCGTCTAGTCTTTGTTGTTCGTCCATTTTCCAACGATGAAGCTCCATTGCCTGCAACAATAATAGTGCTTTAGAACTCATGCTAGTATATATTTTGGAATATAGATGATTAAACCCAAAAATTAAAATTTCAATTTTGATTGTGATTTTCTATATATAAAGTGCACATCATTTTAGTGTTCTTACATTTATTGTCTTTTTATAATTTGATAAATAAAAAAATTTAGATTATTATTTCAATATGATGGAGGATCAAAGGACGTTACATTTTATCCCCATCATACTTAGGTCACAAAAACAGGTCATCCCTCACATCACATTTGATTTGTGACACTAAACACCTATCTAGCTGTCGAAACTGAAAATGTTAATTCAAAAAATAAATAAATAAATAAAATTAACTACATGGAAGAGAAGGTTTTGTCCATTGACGGTAGAGTGAGTCTTCTCAAATCTAACCTCTCTAATCTGCCTATCTACTATTTATCCTTCTTTAAGATGCTAGAAAAAGTGGACAAGGAAATTTGGAAGATTCAAAGATGCTTTTACAGTTGTAATGAAGTCACAATGGACATGAGGTTGGGTGACTTAGGATTTATAATCTAAAATTGAAAAATGTGGCACTACTATTGAACTGGTGGTTGATGTTTGGGAGTAAAGACTTAAAGTTTTGGGAAAAAATTGATTTGTGATGAGTATGGTTTGGAGGGTGTTAGATGGGATCCTTATGTTCAAAATAGTGGAAATCTCTTTGTTATATTTTAAATGTTTCAAAAAGGAATTTAACCTTTTTAAAAAAAGTTTTATTTTGAAAGTTGGTGATGGCAAAACTTTTTACGTATTGAGAAGATCATTAGGTTGGCCAAAAATCATTAAAATTGACATTTTCAAGGTTGTTTCTCCTAACTTGCGGCGAGGGTTGCACTGTTGATTTTATATGACGTGGGGATAATGGGACCAAATAAAGGATACAATATAGGAGGAGCTTATTTTTCCAGGAAAATGATGGTCACAACTAGTTGTTGCAACGGTTACAGCCACTTCATCCATTAAACATGAGCAAAAGGGTTCTTTGCTCTGGAAAGCTGAAGCTTCATGTGTGTTTACAGTAAAATCCATGTAGAATTTATACTCATTGCTTTTGGATTGTAATGTTTAATCATTGTTGAGAATGTGGGATATGTTCCATTGAAAGTAACAATTTTTGGATGGTCGATCTGGAATAGAAGAATTACTACTTGTGACATGCTAAAGTTTAGTGTTTTACCTTCTAATGTCTCGGGTTTGTAATATTTGTGTGTGGAAGAAGATGAAGAAAATTTTGATCATTTACTGTTGAGATCTAGAAAAGCTTGGGAAATCTGGCTTGCTTGTTTGTATCGGTGGGAAATGGATTTTATTTGTCCTTATTTCATGCAGATTTTTTTTGATTGGAAGGTACATGGTGTTAAATTCAAAAGTTTGAAGAAGATTATATAGGAAGATCTATCGAGGAAAATTATCTAGACATTAAGGAACACGTAAAATGATTGTGTTTGATAGAAACTGCTTCTTGGGGATTTTTCGGAATTAGATAAGATTAGAGTGGCTTTCTTGGTCAAATTTTATTCAAACACAGCTAATTAAATTGTTAGTGACTTTGTCTTTAATCTAGATGGAATGTAAAAAAAGATCAAGATTTAAAATTCTCATTCACGGACATGCGACTACAGGGGCTTTAATGCAGGGGTTGTGCGGAGGTGTGTGATTCACTGGTAGTACGTTTGTTGTAAAGTGGCAGGTGGCAAAGCATTCTTTTAAAGTTCAAGCCATGAATTGAATCTGCGAATAAGGTTTCTACTATTGGAGATGAAGACTTTTCAAGATGTAATTGTAATGTTTGGGGCTAAGGTTGTTGCAATATTGTTCTGGATGTTTGGGTACTGTCTCTTGTTTTCTCTTGTAGGTGTTCTATCATAGGAAGTTGAAGTTGTGTGCCTCAACAATGGTGGTATCAAGCATGGAAGAGGGATTTTGGTTTAGCCAGGAATGTATTTGGGCTCATTAACTGTTGGTCACTTTGTGTATGATTTTGCCCTTATCCTGGTTGGATTGTTTGCCTTGTTGCTCATCCAGCAGGATTTGATTGATTGATTAGGATGTGCCATGTTATTCTTGTCTTTTCTTTTCTTTTCTTTTTTTTCTTTTTTTTGTCAGATGCTTTGTTTGGGATCTTGTCACTCCTTGAAACTTTCTCATTAATCTTTATTAACTCGTTGTCACCATTAATAAAATTTCCTTTTTTGTCAACAAAAAAATAAAATAAAATACTATATCTGTTAATTTCTCCATTCAAACTAATGACACATAATAAAATGCTTAACATACCCGCTTTCTTCTTTTCTCAGCTCTAGCCAGCCACATCTACCCACAACAACCACCACCTTAGCCACGAAACATCCAGTTATTTGCACGTTCTCTCTTTTTGGCACTCACTTTCTCTCTTCTTAAAACTTTGTGGCATGTTCCATGGCTGAAACCACCATACTAAAACCATATTGATCATCTCCTGGGTGGATTCCTACAAGACATCCCTTCAATCACCTATTGGAACTCTTTTAGCTCCATATATAACTCTAAGCCCATCATCTTAGCAAATTCAGCCACAAACCCCCCCCCCCCCCCCCCCAAACCCAATTACTCCAACATTGCCAATCAGTGTTCAATTTCACCTAGTAAGTGTGTATTCTACTCTCTGTTTTGATGCAGTAGTTTTTGAGTTGCAAAGACTTCATGTGCCAACTCACAAATGTATGTATAGAATTTATTTTACTTTTGGTAATATATGTATTATAACCTATATATATTGTGATTCTATAAACACTGCAAGAAATTACCAAGACCCCATACCCAAATAACCTGCAATAATGTATAGAGTTTTCTGGAGGCTAGGAAGCGTAAATATGGGTACGAGATACGGATACGACACGATACGGGTACGGCGATACAACAAAACCTTAAAAAATAGGATACTGGTACGGTTAGGATACGTTTGTGAAAAATATATTTTTTAAAATTATTAATAGTGAGTTACACATGAGAAACTACAATATAATTTTATAATGCAAAGTACTAACCTTTAAGAATTTTGTATTAATTTAAACTAGTAGCATATTTACTTTTTAAATTTTTAATAGGTCTTGCAAATATTTCATTTCAATATCAAGTTTGATATATTTATATTACAATAATAGAATAATTCACAACTTGTCCCTATACTTTTTCCTTTGACACTAGTGAAAAATATTGTATTCAAGTTTATTTGCTTATTTATTTATTGATATTTAATTTTAGCATTGTTATATTCTCTTGTTAATTCCTACTTTCTATGTAGTTATAAGAGACATGCATGAAATAATTAAGATACATCAATTTGATAAAATTCTATTATTTAACTCACTATGCTCTTCTTATTGAAGAACTTAACAAAGTATTAGAAAAATATTCTTATATTTATACTTGCAATTATATTATATTATACTACTATGCAAGAAATATTATAATTCTAATTTCATAAAACAAGTAAACATGACTTGCAGTATCCGATACTTCAAAATTAAGTATCTGATACTCCAAAATTAATAAAAAAATAATTAAGAAGTATCTGATACTTTTAATAAGTATCCGATACGTATCCGCGAGTATCCAAGGAGTATCGGTATCCGATACGGATACAATACGGATACGTCACCCTATTTGAAGTATCCGTGCTTCATAGTCTGGAGGTCATGAATAAATAAGGCAAAGGCAAACGGCACTAGTAGGCGACATGGCACATGTTTGTTGATATGAAATTTGGTCGGGACATGAAAAATGATGTCACAACCAATATCCATCGCTTTGCCAGGGTGTACAATGGATTTCGGCCAAATTCCAATATCCATCACAACCAATATCCATTGATTTTTCCGTTTTTGGAAATAACTGATTCGTCAACTACTTGGCCTAGATGAATTCGTCAATACCCATCGCTCTTCCCAACACAAGTATTTTTAATTATAGTTTCCAAATTTGAGCTTAACTCAAATCTTTCTATTTTTAGCAATTTTCGTAATTTCTTTGATTTGGCCTTGATTAGTGAGCGTTACCTTTTATGGCTTGTTTCCTAAGTTAATTGGAGTTTGTTCTATTGTAAATAGGAGCTATAAGGCTTGGGGAAAACCAGATTATTTTGGAGAATAAAATTTATATAAGAGAGAGCATCTCTTTTTCTATCGATTCGTGGTTGTTCTTGGTTGTTCTTTGTGTTTGAGTGCTCATCCCATTACCTTCCCTGCATCAGGGTCGTAGCATAATTAACTCTTTAACAGTGGGGTCAGTGTCACATTTTAAAATTCAAGGTCTCGTGTTTTGTCACTAACAAAAAGGGGTAAAATGTAATTTATCCCAGATTAAAAATCATAGCAAAATCAAAACTTTAACCACAGCTCAGTACCTTCTGTTTTGCTGTAAGTGCTTCTTTACAGGCTGAGCTGTACATGTCCATCGTTTGCTTGAGTTCTTGCTTTAGCCTCCTCATCTCAGCTTCTACATCATCCTAGAAAATTTGTAAGTATTTAGTACAAGCATTCTACACTTGATCCAGGCCATTACATATATATATATATATATATTGATGCCCAAACCTGACCCACACCTGCCATTATGACTGATGTGGGCCAGAGCAAACTGTGGAAAGTTAGCGGGTCCACCTTAAAACCCCCGGCTTCCACTTGAATGTAACCGGGATTCAGATCCTAGCAACAAGGAGAGGAGCAAACTCCCGTACCACTAGGACAGTCACCGCGGTGGTCTATTACAAATATTATGATCAAACTTATGGTTGTATATTTTTGGTTAGTTGGGCAGTCTAATTTATAATTGTTTCCTGAAATTGCAATAGCAATTGTATGAGCATACCAGGTTTTGTGATGATGACCATGACATACTGGCACTTTCTGAGCTGGAGGAGTAGCCCTGCATAAAACCTGGATCAAATGACTTGGATGCTGAGAATGGGGACCCAAAGTTTCTGTTGTCCGTATCTGAGCCATATGAAAGTCGAGGGGCTGCTGCACCCACACCCAATTCTTGAGTGTCAAAGGGAGAGGCGAGCACACGATCAGTGCTTCGTCTTTCAGAACTCACGAACGATATGTCGGTATCGAACATTGAGAGCTCCCCATATGATTTGTTTGAATTTTTACTTCTGTCGAATGGTGACCTGTATCAATAGTTATCAACTTTCTGTAGTTATATCACATACCCATCGAGTTTCCATTTCCTCGTACATAATAAACTTGGTTCAAGTTATTTATTTATGAAAAAGTGCCTGACTCCAGGCCCCCTAGTGAGCTGTGATTGGTCTGTTTTTCTTTTTCTTTCTTTTTTTTTTATTTTTTTTTGATCGAATGACCAACCTGGTTGGAGACTGGGCACCTCAATCAAAACTGTTTATTTATTTATACTATTATTTTCCATACATCACTTTCTTTGAATTTTGCCTTATATGCATCGACTACTTCCAGTAAGCACATGAAGTACATTTGTTTGGAGGGATCAGAGTATGGATAGAACTCACTGTCTGGTAAATAAAATAATCTATTGTTTTGTTTAAAAATTTTACAGCAGACTATGAGTTCATTCGAATTAATAGTCTTTCATATATGAGACAACTTTGTCCGAAACATGTGAGATAGAAAACTCAAGATTATGATTATCAATTGTGAGTTTATTGAAATAAAATTAAAATAACAACGAAAATAAAATCTATATAATTTTAGAAAATTAAAAGTTCAATTTATTTAATTAGAAATTAAATTAAATTTTCAATTTATTTAAAAGTTTAAATTAAAATCAAATTAAAAAATCTCAACTAAAATTAAAATAAATTTATATAATTTTTATTGATATTCTATTTATTTAATGTTTTAAAAGTTCTAGTAAAAAAATTAAATAAAATAGGACACACATTGGATTTAATAGAATGATTCAATCGAAATATCTAATTCCACGACTAAACAAACATAAGATTCAATAGATAGTCTAATCTAGACGTCTAATCTCATGATTAAACAAATATAGGATACAAATTCAATCCAATTAAATAATTCGAGAATAATATATCCCAAAATTAATACTCTGATAGATTATAATCCCTTCTTATCTAGTCGGTCTAAACAAACCCACTCATACTTCCCATTTATAGATCTTGTAGGCCAAAACAGTACCCAACTTGGCTTCATCATTTGGTTTTAATTTTTTAATTTAATTTTTTTGAAAATTAAATTTTGTTATTTTTTGTATTTTTTTAATTTTTAGTGAGTATTTTTAAAATTTTAAGTAATTTTTTTTTATTTTTTTAAAAACACCTTACTTAAATATATCTAATAAATAAAATATTTTAAAAAATCAATAAATACATAAGAATAAAAAAATATATTGAATTTTTATATTTTTGATATTTAGTGAACTTTTTATAAACTTTTTTCATAAATATTATATTTTTTAAGTGTATTTATATTAAGTGTATCTAAAAATTTTAAAAATTAATAAAAATAAAAAAAAAACCCAAAAAATATAAGATTTTAATTTTCTACAAAAGTGAATTAAAAAAAAAAAAAAACTCAAACCAAACAAAATGCTTTTTATGGGCAAGATTTTTGTATTTTGGGATCATTTGGGAACAAGTTAAAAACTAATTTTTAACTCATTTTAAATCACATCACATCTCACATAAAAAAAGTAAAAAAAAAAAAAACTAAAAAATCAATTTTTAATCAACTTTCCAAATCACCAGTTTGTCCGGTTAGAGCCCAGCCTTTTGCTTTCAGCAATAGAGCGAGGTAGTACAAATCATCTGCACCAGATAACGGGAAGAAAGCTTCTATCTCTAAAATTTAGAGAGAAAGAACTTCCTCCCATTTGGATTCCAGACATTGGCACCAGTTTGAATGAGAGAGAGAGAGAGAGAGAGAGTTTGGGTTGATTTTGAATTGATCCATGTGAAGGGTTTGTTATAATTAATGTCATATTTACATTAGGTACATTGGATACATTGAGTTCATACATTCTTTGTATTCATGTATTTCATATTTATTAAGTACATTGTCTAGATTATATTCATGTACCTAGTTAATTGCAAGGTTATTTAGGTTCATGGATCTTATTCATTGAACTTATGTATAACATTCTCTATATAAAAAGATGTAAGCCTATGAGGAAAGGATATGAATAATAAGAGAGAAAAATTCAATACAAAATAATAGTTCATTCTGGAAAGAGTTTTATCAAAAGCTAACAGAAGTGATATCAGAGCTTTGGTTGGGTCAAGAACAAGCTGGGCGTAAAGATCGGATACGAGAAAACAAGCCCCGAACAAGAACAAACCAACGTCCATGGTGAATCCCAACAACCAAAATGTATCTACTCCTATATTTAATGGTAAAAATTTTGATTTTTGGTATTTGAAAATAAGAACTATTTTTGTCTATATGGATCTTTGGGATCTTGTTGAAAATGGGTTCGAGAAACCTGAAGATGAAGGAGCTTTGACAAATCCCCAAAAGAACCAATTAAAAGAGCAAAGGAAGAAGGATTCAAAGGCTCTCTCTTTTATTCAACAAGGAGTTTCAGAAGCAATCTTTCCAAGAATTATCAATACAACAAAAGCGAAAGAGGCATGGGATATTCTTTAGAAAGCGTATAGAGGCAACTTGAAGGTAAGAACCATCAAACTTCAATCATTGAAAAGAGATTTTGAAAATTTAAAGATGAAGGATGTGAAATTGTTGAAGGATTATTTTTCTAGGGTTATGAAACTTGTAAACCAAATGAAAATTTATGGAGACAGTATTACTAATGAAAGAGTTGTTGAGAAAATTTTGATAAGTTTGTCGGAGAAATACAATCGTATTGTTGCTGTCATTGAAGAAACTAAAGATCTTGCTAATTTGAGTATTGAAGATTTGATAGGTTCAATTAAAACATTTGAACAAAGGTTGAGTAAGCAATCTGAAAAGTCAATTGAAAGTGCCTTTCAATCCAAGCTTAATGTTAGTACCTCTAATTCCCAAGGAAAAGGAAGAAGAAGAAATGCAACCGGAAGAGCAAGAAATGCAAGAGGAAGATGAAGGTCTAATTTTCAAAGAAAGGAAAATGAAGAGTCCACTCAACAAAAGTGTGGAACTTGCAACTGAAGCAATCGTGTTGATAAAGATTGTTGGTTTTGAGGAAAGCCAAAATATTACAATTACAACAAATTTGGGCATGTCAAGAAGGATTGCCAAGTTAAGAGCACTCAACAAGCTAATTTTTCCGAGGAGCAAGAAAATGAATGGCACATGTTCTATGCTTGTTACAAGGCATCAGATCAAAACAAGAATGTATGGTTTCTTGATAACGGATGTAGCAATCGCATGACAGGAGATGAGAGCATTTTTGTGAAAATGGATGCTTCCTCCAGTTCTCAAGTAAAAATGGGGAATGGTGCCTTAATCCAAACAAAAGGAAAATGTACTATTGCTATAGAAACCAAGATGGGTACAAGATTCAATTCCAATGTTCTCCTAGTTCCAGACTTGGAGCAAAATTTGCTAAGTGTCGGACAACTTATGGAGCATAGATATCTTGTTCACTTTGAAAACGATTTTTGCGAAATTTTTGACAAAGGGGGGAAAAACCAAGTTGTAGCAAAAATCAAGATGGAGAAGAATAGAAGTTTTCCTCTCATTTTTCGATATAGCAAAAATGCGGCTTTGAAGATAGATGTGGTTGATAATGCATGGCTTTAGCATAGAAGATTTGGGCACTTGAATTTTCAAAGCTTGAAGCATCTACAACAAAAGAATATGGTTTTTGGGTTGCCAACCATTCATGAAGTGCAACATATTTGTGAAGGTTGTGCACTTGGAAAGTATCACCGAGAGTCATTTCCAAAGGAGAAAGCATAGAGAGCTAAACTACCATTGGAGCTTGTCCATACCGATGTGTGCGGACCCATGGATACACCAACTCATGGAGGTAACAAGTACTTCATTATCTTTATTGATGATTTTACTAGAATCACTTGGGTGTATTTCATGAGACAAAAGAATGAAGTTTTCTCTATCTTAAAGAAATTTCAAAATCTTGTTGAAAGACAAAGTGGTTGTTTGATGAAAGTATTGAGAAGTGATAGAGGCGGAGAATACAACTCAAATGAGTTTATGAAATTTTGTGAAGATATTGGAATGAAAAGGCAATTGACTATTGGGTACACTCTACAACAAAATGGTGTGGCGGAAAGGAAGAATTGAACCATAGAGGAGATGTCCAAGTTTATGCTACATGAGAAGGGGCTGCCCAAAACTTTTTGAGGTGAGGCTGTTTATACAGCAGTTTACTTGATAAATAGATGTCCTACAAAAGCTCTTAAGGACAAAACTCCATTTGAAGCTTGGAGTGGAAGGAAACCATCGGCGAATCACTTGAAGGTGTTTGGTTGCATTTGTTATGCTCATGTTCTAAAAGAAGTGAGGCACAAGCTTGATGAAAATAGTAAGAAATGCATCTTTGTGGGTTATAGCTCAAAATCCAAAGGCTATAGACTCTTCGGTTTGGATCAAAAAAAGGTGATTATTTGTAGAGATGTTCTCTTTGATGAGAAGGCGTCTTTTGATTGGAAGGAAAAGAAAGTCCAAAATCAAAGCATTGCTTTCAATGAAGAATCGAGAAGTCCACAAGTTGAAGATGTTGCAACTCTTGAATCTCCACAAAGAGGGTCACCAATTGCTAGTTCACATTCTTCTCCAAGTTCAAGTTCAAGTTCAAGTTCTTCATCTCCAAGTTCAACTCCAAGAAATATAAGGAGTATTAGTAATGTGTATGCAAGATGCAATTTATGCATTGTGGAACCTGAAAATTTTGAAGAGGCAATTAGAGATGAAGCATGGAAGAAAGCTATGGAAGATGAAATTCATGTGATTGAGAAGAACAAGACTTGGGAGCTACTGAAGAAACCGAAAGGAAAAGAAATAATTGGTGTGAAGTGGATTTTCAAAACAAAGTTCAATTTGGATGGCTCTATTCAAAAAAACAAAGCAACACTTGTGGCAAAAGGGTATTCACAACAACCTGGAATTGATTTCCAAGAAACTTTTGCTCATGTGGCTCAACTTGGTACAATTAGAGCTATCATTGCTTTGGCTGCTCAAAAGGGTTGGTTCTTGCACCAACTTGATGTAAAATCAACATTTTTGAATGGAAAATTAGAAGAAGAGGTGTTTATTGATCAACCTCAAGGTTTTGTTGTCAAAGGTAAAGAAGATAAAGTGTACAAGTTGAAGAAGACTTTATATGGCCTAAAGCAAGCACCCCAGGCATGGTATAGTGAAATTGATGCTTACTTCAATGAAAAGGATTTTCAAAGAAGCAAAAGTGAGCCAACTTTGTACATCAAGAGGCAAGGTACAACCGGTATTCTCATTGTTTCACTTTATGTTGATGATTTGGTTTTTACCGATACTGATGAAAAATTGATTGAAGATTTTAAAAGGGAGATGATGAAGAAATATGAAATGAGTGATTTGGGGCTATTGCATCATTTTTTAGGCATTGAATCTACCAAAACAATGGTGGTGTTTTTATTTGCCAAAAGAAATATGCTCAAACACTTATTGAGAAATTTAAAATGAAGAATTGCAAAGCAGTTGCTACTCCCTTGATTGTGAATGAAAAGTTATCAAAGGAAGATGAAAGCAAAGATGCTTCATCTTGAGAAATTTAAAATGAAGAATTGCAAAACAGTTGTTACTCCCTTAATTGTGAATGAAAAGTTGTCAAAGGAAGATGAAAGCAAAGAAGCTGAAGCATCTTGTTATAGAAGTTTGGTTAGAAGTTTGTTGTACTTAACTGCTACAAGACCGGACATCATGTATGGTACAAGTTTATTGTCTCGGTTCATGCACAATCCAAGCCAAATTCATTTTGGGGTTGCAAAAAGAGTATTGAGAGACATTCAAGGTACACTTCATAATGGAATTTTTTATGAGAAATTTGTTGATGCAAAGTTACTTGGATTTTGTCATAGTGATTGGGCCGGATGTGTTGATGATATGAGAAGCACTTCTAGGTATGCATTTTCTCTTGAATCGGGCGTAATTTCATGGTCATCCAAGAAACAACAAACTGTGGCACAATCATTTGCTGAAGCCGAATATATTTCAGTATCATTGGCAACTACACAAGCAATTTGGCTAAGAAGAATTTTGGATGATTTTGGTAAGAAGCAAAGTGAAGCTACTCTAATTATGTGTGATAACAAGTTTGCTATTGCTATGGCAAAGAATCCCGTCTACCATTCTCGTACCAAACACATTGCTATCAAACATCATTTCATTAGAGAAGCTGTAGAAGATGATGAGATTCAAATCAAGTATTGCAAGACTGAAGATCAAGTTGCGGATCCTTCACCAAACCTCTACCAAGGGACAAGTTTGAATTTTTTAGAGAAATGTTGGGTATCACACAATATGGCATTAAGGGGGAGTGTTAAAATTAATGTCATATTTACATTAGATACATTGGATACATTGTATGCATTGGATACATTGAGTTCATACATTCTTTGTATTCATATATTTTTATATTCATGTATTTTATATTTATTAAGTACATTGTCTAGATTATATTCATGTACCTAGTTAATTGCAATGTTGTTTAGGTTCATGGATCTTATTCATTGAACTTATGTATAACCTTCTCTATATAAAAGGATGTAAGCCTATGGGCAAAGGATGTGAATAATAAGAGAGAAAAATTCAATACAAAATAATAGTTCATTCTAGAGAGAGTTTTATGAATAGCTAACAAGGTTGCTAGCTAATTCTTGCAATCGGTGTCGGATCATGAGTTGCTCTGTTTAGCTTGCAACCATGGAAAAGTTGGAGGTCATGTCTACTCGGGCCTTTTATCTTGTGTTGATTGCTTTCTAACCAGCCTCGGTTTTTGATTTGGAGCTTGCAATCATGGAGAATATGTTCTTAAATATTCTTATGGATGTTAGGTACATGATGAATCTCCCAGATTGCCTCATCTTCTTCGAGGTATTTGGGAGAATCATATTTTTTGAGGTTCGTGTACTGATGTTGCCTTTGGTAGCATTAGTGAGGGCCTCGGTCGTGTTTTTTATGATTTTTGGTGGGTGTTTATCGAATAATTATTGTTTGGAGCAAGCTAAGGTGGTGCTCTAACTTAGTTGTTTTGATTAAATTAGTACAATTTATCAATCTTACATCTTCATGTAACTTAATTGGGCATATCTCGAGCCACTTCTATCATGGCTTGATAGTAATAGAGGAAGTCACTATTATGGGGAATTGAGGCTCCATGATTAGTTTGGTAGAGACTGGAAGGCGTATAGATTATTTGGTTTGCTCTGGTTAATGGTGATTTTTATGTGTACCATGTCCAAATGTGTTCTGTTGCTGCGTGGGTTTATTTTGGCTGTCCACTGGGATTGGATCTAGTGTGTTTTTGTTGTTGAGCTCCCATGCAACTGTCTACAACCTAAGTTGTGGGGATCATGTTTGCAGTATCTCTATCTTCATGTGACCTGTCCAGGTACTAGTCTTGAGTCACTTCTGGCATGGAGTGAAGGGGACACTGCTGCAGGGCTTGTGTCTTTGTAACTAGCCATGGAAAGGACTGGGTGACCAGTACTCATATGGTTTTTGTGGCTTTGATTGTCATACAGGGTGTTAGCGGCTGCACTGGGTATGTTTTTGTGGCCTAATTTGGAAATTGTTTAGTTCTTTTGTTGAGCACTTGTGCGGCGGTATACAACTTAGTTGAGTTTTGTTGTGTCTACAGCCTCTCTATCTTCATGTGACCAATCCTGGTATTGGTCTTTAAGCCACTCTTGACATGGAGTGAAGGGCACGTTACTGTGAGGATTGAGGCTTTGTGATTAGCTGAGGAAGGGACTGAGGGATGTGTTGAGTGCTCACATGATGTGTGCAGCTTTACCTATTACATATTTGTTGTGGTTACTCGTGGTTCGCTATACTCCCTTAGACTGTTGATTATGGTAACTAACCATGTGAGTTTCATGTGACTCCATCAGGATCTTTCATGATGTAGACTTTTTCCTCTGTCATGGCTTTGGTTGAGTGGCTATGGAAGTCACGACTATAAGGTGCGAGATGTTTATTGGGCTCCATGTTTTCATCCATGGTTAAGACTGGGAGTATGTGGAGGCAGTTATCATGTTTTGATAGGCTTGGTGATTGTTTTAGCTTGTTTTCTCTTGTTTCTGTAGGTGTATCTTTTAGATACTAAATAGTTTTATGTAGTTTCTTGTTTGTATACTTGCCCAAATATCTTCCCTAAGTTCTCATCTATTATCTTTTGATGGAAGGGCAACTTGGGAATATAAAAGATATATGGTAAATGTGTTGAAATTTTGTTACTGTTATCATAGGATTTCATTTTGTTAGCATTGCTTATGTATTACTCCAAATTTCTTCGTCTTCTTCACTGATGGCATAAGTAACTAGGGACAAAATACTAGCAACACATTTGATCGTAGTTTTGTTTAGTACTTCTCCCCTATCTTAGGGGGTGCTGTAGAAAATTTGTTTGGTTGTAAGAATAGCCTTGGGTATGCCTCTTATAAACTTGTATATTTCATTGTTTTATTTTATGACTTACTTACCAAAAAAAAAATGCACTAGATAAGGCACTTATTATTATTATTATAATTATTTCTCTTTTACTAGAATTTACTAATGGGAATATCAGATAAAGAGGAAATGAGAAAACTAATTGCAAATCAATGAAATGTTGCAAGTGAGACATGTTCTGGTGCATAATACATCCTTTCATTCCATTGATTTGCATTTGATCTTCTCATTTCTCATGAATCTTTTTTTTTTTTTTTTTCAATCAATTAGTACTTACCTGATCTCTACGTCTTCTATTAAGTTGCGAGGTACAAATGGTGTCCTGTCAGTTGCTGAAATGAGATCCAAATATTTGTATTAGCAATGAAGAAAGCTCAATTGGATCATAATAAGCTGAGAAATATATAACATGAAGATACTATAATACAATCATAGAATCAGACCTCTTATGCCATTGTTTTGCATGTAACGTGCATCCCCTAGATTGAGAATTGGATTGCTTTGGTTCTGTTGTGGGCGGGGAGGTGGGTTTGGGACTGGAATAGTAGCAGACCGTACTGATAAAATTTTTCCTTTAGCAATGACATATACACTGCAAAATTCTGGTGCCCCTTTGGAAACATTGGTTGGAACATCTGAGGTCTTGAATCTTCTGTCACAAAAGATTATCAATGACCATTTTCATTGTAATTTACTGTCTCTGTAAGTTGGCTAAACACTAGTTCACAATTATGATTATAAACCACTTTTGTTTATTTTGATCCAAGACACATGTTTTTTTGTTTGTTTTTTTGTTTTTGTCAAAAAACTTATACATGTTATTTATCTGAAACTATGGCATGTACTCTTATTACACACAATCGATAAATACTTTAAAAAAATCATCCTGTTAGCTCCAAGGATGATTAATAGACCATCTCTAGTGGTGAATAATAGGTGTCGAAATCTTATACATTTAGGTTCTCCAAAGTGCACTTTCGAGTTCATGTGATCCCTTGTTACTTGAGGTTCTTATGTTGTTTTTGGTATTTGTAGGTTGTTCAAGATTTTGTATTCAAATCATCTCAATTGGGAGCTCTTGAAGGATTAAAGGAACATATGGAGGGATTCGATTGGAGCTTTGGGCTTTTGAACTGTTGCAAAACTAGAAGCAACAGAATGAAAAAGTGCTTACGGCTCAAATTCGCACGTGCAGAGCTACAGTTCGGCACAAGCGGACTTCCTAGACTTAGTAAAAATTTGAAGAACTCTTCAGCCTTTTCACTAGATAATTCCACTAGAGCAGAATTGAGATTTTCACATGCAGAAAAAGACACGAGTTTAGTTCAGGTTTTATAACTCCGGTTTTAATTGGGATTTGACCCAATGCGATGGAGGCTTATAAATAGATCTCTTTAACTGCAAGAAAAAGAGTCTTCAACCCAACAAAATGTCAAAAGAGTTGGAGAATCAAGCTTTCCAAGAACCATCCATGGAGTTCTCATCAAAGTAGTTGATTCCACCTCAACCATGGGTAACTAATCTCTCTCCTTAGTGTTCAAAATAAACATTAGTCAAGTAACATTGGATGACTTGTATATGTATTTTGGGGTTGATTATTTACTCATAGTGATTGTTTAACCTTGAGATTCATTTTTTAAAATTCATTTTCAATGTTAGATTCAATTGTTGTGTTGAATTTTTGTGATTTAAATACAAAGGTTACACAATAGTAATATTAATCATGTTTTGATTATCAGCTAACCCATGCTTAGAGTGGATGAGATGTCCTACAACCCTAGTTTAGTGTAGGCATCTCGAGCCAATCGAGGATGGTTCATGCTTGATTTTCAATATATGATTTCTCCGGGAGATCTCATTGAGATCATAGTCATGACAATTAATTTTTGGAATCGATACAAAACCCATGTTACAAGGCTTGTGATGGATTCAAAACTCTAAGCTCTTCCATACTTGATTTTCACTTCATTTAATTTTTAATTCAATAATTTCTTTGGTTAATTTAGATGAAAAATAACTATTCTTCTCATTCGAATAAACTAAGAATCGATTTTCAAGGTGTAAACAACTCAACCTTTTGGTCCCTATGGATACGACACCCATACTTTTCCACCAACTCATTTTAGTTTGTTATAGGTTCTTGATTATGACACAATAAGTTAATGTTAAATGGTAAGGTCTAAACCTAAACGTTACAATGTTAAAATGATATAATTTGACAATCTTGTTCTAATGGTGGAAACTGTTTTTTTGTTGGAAATTACTTGTGGGTTACATCATGAGAGAGGTGGAGAGAGAGTTTCATTATATCTTGGCAACTATAGAACTTTGTCATATTTGGACAAGGTTTGACATGCTATAATTTGAAAATACTTTTATGAGACCATAGGAGACAATTTTCAGAGGTTATATTGGTAAGGGTTATTATGAGAACCCATAAATTTCTAAATTATTTTATCAAATATTTTGTGCATAAATATCCTGTGTATTAACTTTGTCTATAAATTTCCAATTAGAATACCTATTTGACACCTCTCACTATATAAATTATTTTATAAAAGATATTTTTACCACTCTTTCTTCTTTATATATATATATATATATATATGTATGTGTAAGAGAGGGGGTGGCTGAATGTGCTTGCTCCCTCCCTTTCCTCCCACACTTGTGTTGCTTTTTGTATTATATATATAGATGTAATCTTTAGGTGTAAGACTAGAGACCTAGGGTATGAAAAAGAGAGAGAAGAAAACTAGATAATGAGGAAATGAGCTTCTGACTTAGAGGGGGTTTTCCTAATTTTACCTGCGGTACGATAATTGAACCTCACCCATCTTCCTTTACCATTTTAATTTTGTTACTATACACATCTTGATAATAAATAGCATGATAGGAAGAGAAATGCATGAGATATGCGCTTGAGATCCAAAATTTCATCCTCTTTGAATTTTGAATGCTATTATCTCTCTATGTGGTTGGTTAAGGAGATCTATTGGTTCAGGTGGGATGCTTCTGTCTAGTGGTTCATGATCCAACGTTGGAGGACCATTTAAACAGACTTGCAATTTGCTTGGGGTTTTGTCAGTTGCTGTCTCTGAGTCTCTGTGCAGGTGGGATGCTTCTGTCTAGTGGGCTGCTTGGTTGATAACTTTCCAACCTTATTGCCCTGTTTGGTTTTTTGTGAGCTTTGCTGGGCTCCTGCTTTTGTTGATAATCAATGTCTCTTTGCTTGACAATTTTCAATAAATTTACTTTGGCTGTTTCAAAAAAAAAGGAGATCTATTGGTTTCTTTAATTGGAGTATTAGGATTTTTTTAGTATTTTTAAATGCTCTTAGTGATTTGGGGGTTCAGATGTGGTTATTAGTAGGCATCAGGGGCCTCTATGGTGACAACACTTCTTATCAAAATTTGACAGCATTATGCTAAGTTTTGGGGGCTTTAAAAATCCAATTAAAAATTCAAATGGTCTTATTTTTCAAATTTGATTTTACAGGATTCTTTTATATGTGTTTTTAAATATGTGATTCTTTATTAAAAAAAAAATATATATATATATATATATATATAAGAAGAAGAAGAAGAAGAAGAAGATTGGGTTTCGTTTTAACCCCAAAAAACCCACATTCTTTTCATTGTTGTCTAGAACACAACAACAACATCTAATTTGAAATAGCAACTATTTATTTCTCAAGAAATATTTTTGGGTGAAGCCACTTTCGAAAAGTTTGGTTTATGTGTTATATTTCTAATTAACCTTAATTGAATTGATTTCATTAAGTATCAAGGGAGATTTGGTCATTCTATGTAAGTGCAACAATAGTGGGTAGTATTTCATGATTTTTTTTTCTTTTAGAAAATGGGTTTAACGCATGGTTTATGTCATTACTTTCTTGACTTAAAATTCGATATCCTCATCTAAAATCAACACTTTCAAACTTTGTTTGATCGGTTTTTTCAATTTTCTTTGAAAGTGCATCGTGCTAAAAATGTTGTCAATGTGTGAATAATTACCCAAAGTGTAGATTTCTCTCGCATAAGTGCTTAACTCCTATTCAGATTATCTCATCTGTATACACCATGTCGAACCTTTTTCTGCCTTGGGATTGATTTGGGTAGACTAAGAGGGCTTGCAAAATTGAACTTGTAAAAACTCAAATAGCATGACGATAACACCAATTAATTAGGGTGGGTCTTGGCTTTGGAAATCTTGCGTATGCGGTGTCGTGGTACTCAAAGCTTAGGTTGGAACATAGGCACTATAGTTGGCAATGGGGTGGCCTTGTGGAGCACATATGCGATTCCTTGTGGTAGGCTAGAACTAACAAATTCTGACACAACTTGGGTATGCAACCCTGAAAGTGGGCATCTTTGATGGAATTTCAAAGGAAATGACACCAGTTAAAGGATTGTGCAAGAGCGGTACTCCACGATTACCCTAGTTGGACTTAGACTTAGTTAACAAACTCTACGCATTTTACTAATGTACTTGTGTTATTATTGTTGAATTGTTTTTTTTATTGTTGATTGTATTCTGCTATTGTTATCATTTCTTGTGTTATTATTTCCATTGAGCTATGAATGGGTAGTCTGTCGGGTTTTTCTGTAATCTATTGGGCTTTGTAGCTACTAGCAATTTATGCTAGGTTATGACAATGAAGACAACTAGACATGGAGTTGAATAATAACAACCCTATAAACCTTGACTAACTTGAAGCTCGGTTGGATCAACATTATTTCCCTTTTGTTTTATGACGTAATACTCTGTGATTTTGCTTAATATTCTTCCTTGGACTGTAATTGTATGATTAAGTTTGGTTTTAGAAGTGGTTTGTAACTGGAAAATTTTAAGTTTTAATTTATGTTGTTGCTTGATTTGAAGAATTTAGGATGTTATTTTGGAGAACTATTCTTGTGATTGTTTTATATCATTGATGCCCAATTTGGGGGGCATCACAATTATACCAAGCCACGCTCACATGGATCAATCTATTTGAGTCTCAATATTAGTATTTCATATATTTTTCTATAAGGTTTATTCCCCCATTTTAAGAAAATGAAAATTTGTTCTTGAGGTAATCACTGATTAGCTAACATTTGCTTTTGTTCTTTCATATTTTGCATGCATAATTGTATACATCATGAGAGAGAGAGAGAGAGAGTATTGCTAACCCTTAGATGGTATAGTAAAAGTAAATCGAAAAGTATCCGAGTGGTTATTACCTAACAAAGCTGTTCTTTGACGGGGCGCCAACCACTAGAGTATCAATTAAATTGACCCTAACATAATCACACAAGACTTTGGCTACATCCATGTCTTCCAAGATGATTTCATTACATTTTATCTGCACCAAAATGCAATCATCAAAGAAGGAAATAAAAATATTAAATTTTGTTTCCATTTATCTTACTTTCTTAGTTGAAAGTGAAAACATAATAGCTTGTTTTGTTGTGTTTTTGCTTTCATTGTTTTCATTTTTCTTAATTTTGAAAATTAAAATAATGTAAAGTTTGAAAACACCAATGGCTTGCATTTTTGTGTAGATATATTAAAAAGTGAGATGGTTTTAGAATTTTTTCAAAAAACAATATTCGGAAGCAATTCACTAAACAATTTTAATACATTTTTTATAAGCAAGTAGTTTGTCTTTGGTCAAAGCATAAATATGGAAGATCCAATTCAATCATCAGATTGTGCCATATGCTGGCTTAGATTGGGTAAGAAATGACTATAGTTTGGGTAAGAAATTTGAGCAATGAGATTGGAAAATCATGATGTGGCACGATCTCATTGATTGAACTAGACCGTCCAGTTTGTTCTTGCACTGGAAATAAGTTACTTCCTCTCATATATTGAAAGCAAAGAAAAAAAAAATACACTTAACCAGACCCGAACTACTAAACTTCACCGAAAGTTAGTGTATCCTATTTAGGCTAGAGACCAAACATAGTGACACCAATTTTTTTTTTTTTTTTTTTATCGGCAAAAGAAGAACGTTATTGATGGAATAAACAAGTACATAGTACAAAACGAATTGCATCAATAAAGTAAAAGCGAAGTACATAGTGACACCAATTACTTACCAAAAAACCTTCCAACAAAATTAATTTAGTTTGAGGTCAGACTAGCCATAAATGGATCTCATACAATTTTGATTGTACCGTTGCAATAACTAGTTTATTGCTTTGTTTTTGTTTTCTTTTCCTTTTATCAGTTAGTTACTTTATTGCAAGATTGTAAAGAAAATTGTGTTATGAATATGCTCAGTTCTGGTGCAACCACTGGTCTGCTATTGTTTGTTATGCTCAGCCACTGTTTTGGTGTTCTGTCTTATGACCCAGCTTTGGCGTGTTTCTGTGGCCTTTTTGTTTTTGTTTGTTTTGTTTCGCTCTGTTTGATGGTTTCTCACCATCTTGGAGCCTCGAGTGTGTGCTAGCAGATGATTTGGTGTGCATTTAGGTGCCAACCTAGTTGGGATCCAAATGTTTCACTGTGATGCTTTTTTCACCCTCTTCTTTATTGATGTAACTATCGTACTCGTTATGTTTTCCATCAATAAAGCTTTCTTTTGCCGATAAAAAAAAAATGAATGAAGAAAATATTTATTTAAAAAAAAAAGAAGAAGAAGAAGAAAAGAAGACGAATAAGAAGAAGAAAGAGGAGAAAATAGTCCAAACTCACATCCTTACGTGTACAGAAGGCACGGAAAGGGAGGAACAACTCCTTGGCTTGATTATCAACTTGGTTTTTAAAGGCTTTTGCAACTCCATCATGTACATCAGAGAGAGAAACCTGAATCCCCACTAAATGCACAAAAAATAATAGTAATAAATAATAAATGAGGAGAAGAAAAACTCATTAAAGTAACTCATTAATTTGGAACAATAATCCATAGATGCATGTAGAGATTGATGGATAAGATCAAACATCATTACGAAACCCTAACGATACGTGTATAGCATGGCACATATTATGTTACACAACTCAACAGAAACTGACGATTCCATTTTCATTTTCAAAGGCACATTACACATCATTTTTAATTATATTTTGTATAATTTTTAAAGAAGTTGCAAGGATAGTGATCATGATCATGGTCAAAAGAAGAGAGAAACGCATGCAAAATGTATTTGGCATTGAGAGCTTTAATTGAAGGGATTTGTTCCTAAGTCTCAAGATAATCGTATGCTTTAGCAATACCAAAGAAAAAAACTAAGGTTACTTAATGTGTTTTACTCAACAGGTTGAGAAAGAGATGAAGGAATGGAAAACACAAGAACAACAATTAAAATAATACAATTTTGTTAAACCGCGTAAATGAGATTCATAATAGCAATTCGTGTGTGTATATATGTATGTACATTAATTGTCATGCATCATTGGTATTTTCATGGCATCAATTGGATCAAAAACAAATAGTACAAAGCATGAGAGAGAGAGAGAGAGAGAGAGAGAGAGAGAGAGACTTGTAGTGGGGATGGAGGAGGGTCTTTGTTTGACATGGATTAGAGTCACATTTTGGCCTCTTGAGAGAAGATGATCAATTGCCCATTTCAGAGCATATTGGCTGCCTTTGTCCTTGTCTATTGCCACTATAACTTCATTCCCATTTGCATTTCCATTCCCAGTATTCCCCCTTTGATTCCACATTCAACCAATTCGATCGTTGACCCCTCCTTTGCTTTCAAATTTATTTACTATTCTATCCAAATTAACACAACCTCCCCCTTATAATAAAACTTAAACCCACCCCCTCTACTTTGTTGCCTTCTCTCTCTTTCTCTCTCTTTCTCTAAATGTTGGAAGGCATCAAAGGGGGTCTGGTCTCTATCCAAACTTTCCTCTCTCTATCTCTTTAATTTTCTCAATCTCGATCTGGATCTCGACTTTTTTATTTTTTATTTTTTGAAAAAAATAAAATACAAATAATAATCTTACCCTCACACCCTGTCATTGTAATCTGCCAATCTATGAGAGCGTCAAAGATCCTCCCACTTGATCTCAGATGCTCTCTTTTTCTCTCTTCCAAGGGAGTTTCCTTTTTCAGCTTGTTAGATTAACAAATTAGCATGTAACTACCTCTCTCTCTCTCTCTCTCTCTCTCTCTCTCTCTCTCTCTCTCTCTAAATTCTAAATTAGGCTGGCTGACTCCATCAATCAAAATATAAGGTAATGATAGTCACCCATTCAATATATCTACGACTCTATTTCTTTCTTTTCAAGGTAATGATAGTGAAATCACCCTAATATTCAGGGGCAGTTAGCTCGTTTTTTGGCTCTTTATGACAATAATTGTTGTTAATATAATAAAAAGCATCCTACAGAAATTTTCATTTGGTTTACCACTCTTCTATAAAACAACAAAAATTAGACCTGGGAAGCAATTAAAGATAGCGAAGGAAACAAAGTTCCGGGGCCTAATGGCTTTAATCTAAAATGCATCACTGCTGGAAATCGGATTTTTAGTGTCGTTTTAAAAACGCCGCTATATCTATCAAAAACGCCGCTAATTCATTTTGTGACGTTTAGTACCAAACGTCGAAGCTGCGGCCGTCGTTGTAGCTTTGCGACGTTTTAAAAACGTCGTGATATTAGTATAGGAGGCGTTTTAAAAAACGCCGCCAAATGTCCCACTCTACACACGCTGACGTCACCAACGATATTTAGCAATATTTTGAAACGCCGTCGTATCTGTTTAAAAAATATAACTGTTACTATTGAGGGTTTAGGAGGCGTTTCTAGAAACGTCGTCATATTTTTTTTTTTTTTTTGAGATTGTGCTAGTTTTATTTGATTAAATTAAAAAGAATACCTGTAAGAAAATATTGAATTTGGTTTCTCATTCAATTAATAAAAAAATACCTGTAATAAAACTAACATACAAAATATTAACTCCCATTCAAATACCTGTAATAAAACTAACAGATAAAATAATAACTCCCATTCAAATAACAAATGAAGCATTAATTCAGTTTCTCATTCAATTAATATCCAATCACCATTACCCACAAAATAACATATCCAAATCCAAAAATCATGTTTTAACATAACCAATACATCCACCACAATAAATTATATTCATCTCCTAACCAGATATACCATAAAAGGTAATTGTAAACCTCAAAAAATGGGATCTATTTAGCCTTGAAAAACCTCAAACATTGAGGAAGAACTTGTATTCCAGCTCATACATAAAACCAGAACATTTTCACAAAGTTTGAGTTCGTACCAAGGTTCGAATCAAGGAATATGCAGGTAGCTGCTTCTAATTATAAGTTGCAAAAAAAAAAAAAAAAAAAAAAAAGAAGCCAAAGGAGCATTTGAATGTCCCAAGTAAATCAAATCATCACTGCATTTTGCTCATCACCAGTTTGTTTCATATGTGCATTTTTTGTCAACACTTGATTGGAACCAGCAGTTTTGCAATTTCAGTAAATGTTGTATAGTCATACCATGGATAACCTGCAAGTGATTACAATTAGAAAGACCGCCTATTTAAATCATATTCACTTCGCAGGGGCACCAAAACACCTGATCAGTTCAAAGAAATCACAGAATGTAATATGGCATTTGCTACTATTTCACATTAATAGACAATGACATTCAAGTAGACAAAACAGAAACTAAATTTAAACTCTAGAATATCTTAAATGAGAAAAAACCAAATGTTAAGAAGGCAGCTTGTCACGACCCGAACCTGCCCCTATGGGTTAAGGACGTGACCGGCCAGTAACCCTAAGATTACCTACGGCCTCAATCAAAACAGACTAAGACATCAGAGTAAAGGGGGCCAAAAAGGAAGCAGAATTTGAAAACTTTGTCCATAGAGCCGTGCTTATATGCGCATCAACAGACCATATTCAGTCACGTTAATAACCCACGTCAAAAGTATAGTTTCACAAAGTCCATTACAGACAGGATCATCCAAAACGAGCCAACCTATGGCAGACTAATTACCGACAGATATACATAAAGTCCTTGCCGGCGAGGCAAAATATAATTACATAACAAAAGGGCAAGGCAAGTCTCAAAAGTGAGACGCAAGGCTGACTTCCTCAAAACTCGGATTTTTCCTAGCAGACTTCATTGGGGCTGGGTTTGGACTTCCCTTGGCTCACCTACAAACACATGAATGAGCGTGAGCGATAGCCCAGTGAATAATATCAAACACAGAAGTCATATAAACAATATGTACATTATACGGAGTCTAGATCAAGTGACTATAGTTCTAACATGTTGGCCTTTGGCCCATTCTGATTTGCATCTACGTCAAAACGGCCTTTGGCCCACTCATTCATGTCAAAACGGCCTTTGGCCCATCCATTTATGTCAAAACGGCCTTTAGCCCATTCATTTACATCAAAACGGCCTTTGGCCCATTCATTTATATCAAAACGGCCTTTGGCCCATTCATTTACATCAAAACGGCCTTTGGCCCATTCATTTACATCAAAACGGCTTTTAGCCCATTCATTTATATCAAAACGGCCTTCGGCCCATTCATTTATATCAAAACGGCCTTCGGCCCATTCATTTATGTCAAAACGGCCTTTGGCCCATTTATGCATTCATATTGGACTTACGTCCACAATCCCAATTAGCAGTTCATAAGGCTTAAAAATGGGGTAAACAATTGGACATTCACAAGCATTCAAATATCGATATTACTCACAGTGATCGGCTTGTGGATTTGCCCTGGAGCTTGACCCTACACATTTCATGAACACAAGAGGGTCACTAACAGTTCAATCCATTCTTTAATTCACGTATTCCTCTTTAGGCTTTATTCTTATCTCATTAACTCATTTACGCCATTTAACACATGCCTAAGAGTGATTACAAGTGAAACAGAATGGAAAACGAAACACAGAATGCATGAACGAAATTTCAGAAAACAGGGTCCCCGCTCGAGCGTGGACTTACCCGCTCGAGCGGACCCTTAAGGCCTGCAAAAGTACTGGTTGCATGAAAAATACGCTCGAGCGTTAAATAGGGCGCTCGAGCGGAAGGCCTGTCAAAATAGCTCCCACGCTCGAGCGTCGACTTCCCCGCTCGAGCGGTAACCATGTCTGCAGAAAATGCTGGGAGCTCGATTTCTTCGCTCGAGCGTCACTTCACCCGCTCGAGCGGACATCGAAAATCTGGGTTTTCCAGATTGATTTCTTGAGCTCCATCTTGACATTCAAAGGCTCTAAATGCATGATTTCGGTCCAAACTTAGCATAATCATGTATTAACATGGTACAAACATAGAATTACAACATATTGAAGTTCAATTTCATAATTTATTTACATGCATGGCTCATTTTCCACCAATTCATTACCAATGTAACCATTTCATGCATTCAAAGCTTCTACTTCCATGGATTGTACATGCATGTGACATATAACCTTCATCCTCATCTCATATGATGAAAAGATGGTCAAATACATGGATTTCAACCAAAATTGCAACATGAGTCATGTGATTCAAGCTCAAATATGCAAATTCAAAAAAATTCATACATGCATGCATATATAGTCTTCAAATTCATCAAAACCAACTCCTTCCATGTTCTTTAACATTCTTTCAACTTTGAACTTACAAATTACAACAAGAGTCCATGAATTCACTCACCTAAGAGCTTCAACACTCAAGCTCTAGCCAAATCTTGAGCTAGATCTTCAAATTCCCAAGTCTTGAGCCCAAATTACACAAGTCTCTCCCTTTCTCTCTCTACAATCGGCCCTCTCTTCTCTTCTTTGAGTTTAATATCAGTCAAAATGAGACTAGGGAGGGAGAGATTGAGTGTTTAAAGCTTGACAACAAAATCCACTAAGGCCAAGATTATAATAATAGAATAGTTGGGCTCTAATTCATCAATTTAATCGGTTTAATCTAACCCAAATCAATTTTCAATTAAATTTCACCGTAGGCTCTAAAAATTATGCCTATCACAATGGCGTAATCAATTTCGGGTTCCGTGGCCGATAAGGCCTCCAATTTAATTTTTGAAGTGGTAAAATCAAACAGATATTCCTACGGTGAACAGATAGAAATTCAAAACCACATATTTTCACATAATGGCATACAAAACCATAACAAACACATAATCGTATACACATTAAGGACCAATTAGTATAATACAGAACAGGGGTGTCACACAGCTACATAATAAGTCCAAAGATTTAAGCCCCATCTGGCTGGATGAAAGGATTCGCAATCTCATCAGTAGCTGATACAAGCATCACGACAGTTCCCCTACACACCTGCAATAGAACCAACAACAAATATTTAACCAAGAATTCTTCAAAGTATTGCAACTTCTCTTCTCATCTTTTGGGATAGGAAAAGTATATACAACTTTTGGATGGCACTTCTAAGAATACTTTCCAAGATATTTTATCCAATTTTATATAAAAGAAGCAGTACTCCTTAAATAAAATCCACCTCACATGATGCACCACCAATTTCCATCAAACCTTTTGAATCAAAACATCGGAAAAATTATATAACAGCCAAAACTTCACTAATATAATTTTCAATTTTCTGAAAATTGAAAATTATGAGACGGTATTTTTATTCTTTAGTATTTCTGGCTAAAAAAAAAAAACAGAACAGAATTCTGGTGTTTCTCTGAAAACTGGTTCTTTTTTAACTCCTTTTTTTTTTTTCCTGAAAATAGTTCTTGAGAATAATGAACTACAAATTTTCAATTCTATTTTCTGTTTTACGTGACTTCTAGAATAGAAAACTCTTTTCAAAAACTCCAACAAATACAAAGCCCATAATAACCCTTGTTTCCCATTTAAGTGTTGAGAAAAAAGAATTTGCAGTATCAAAACCTAAAGACTCATGCATAATTTGATGCTCTCCCAAAGATGCAGCAAAACTTGTTGCCTGCTTAATAAAAAAAATTTAAAAAAAACAAAAAAACAAAAAGAAACAATGCAAAGCTTCATTTATGAAACCAAATTTCTTGTTGAACATACCAAGCTACTGAACTTTTATAAAAGGAGCCTACTACATATAAAACTTGTTATCTATGTCCCGGCCAAGGTATTTCATGGTTTCAGTTAGTCTAAATACTCCAGTTCTTTACCCTAATTAAAACTTAATCAAAACAAAAATGTAAGAATTTTTCAATTCAGATTTTTTTTAAAAATCTCATAAAGAGGATTTTCCACAAAAATTAAAAATCTTTGCAGTACATTAAAGATAAGAACTCCATTGCAAATTTTATGTTCAAATTTTAATGACTACAGAGAACATACGATTAAGCCAAGATGCCTGGTCTGATCAGTAGTCTTCAGTGGATCATCTGGATCTGCAGCAAAAGCACAAGTCAAAATCATTCTTCCCACACTCAAATCAGAAGCTAATGCTTTATTCAGAGTTGGTTTGACAAATATTTGTAGACTGAAGGAAAAAAACATAGTACTGCTCAAACCTAATCCAAGACAAACAACTTCTTAAAATGATTATGACATTTATCTGTAGTTATGAAGACTATCTCTAAGAGTGCACATGTTGCTGAGTGCACATTTTGGCAGCCATTACATAGCAAGAGAGATTTCAAGTACAACAATGAAAGCAAACCTCTGAGCCCAAATTCAAAGCTTCAAATGCAAAGATGACTTCATAAATGGTCACCCCTTTAATGTAAAAGTTGTAGGCTTCCAACACTCAATTGGTGTGGGGACGACAAACATTCACTACTCTGATTAAGCTCTCATGATTAGCCAACAGCTAAGTCAATATTTGAAAATCACATGATTATGCATAAGCCACCATAAGTTACATAGATGGTCCACCATAAACCATGGATGACAACTAAATTTGTCCAAAGCTCGCACTTGGACAGTAGAAAATATCAGTTTGTGTATGCAACTGAAGTGTTCAAGACATCATATAAATCAGTAAGAAGTAGTGTTGGCTTGACAAAGTTGCTAGCTGATCTCACACCAGCCTCAGGGTTACTTATAAAGCTCCATTGAATGAATCAACGTTTCCCTCCCGAACAAGGGTCAATGGTTTGGGGAAAAGCCTATCTCAGATCGTTTTGGAAAGTTAGAAGAATCACTAGCAACCAGAAACTCAGATGAATGTAGAAAATGAAAACGAGGTCTTTTGATAAATATAGAATAGGACTCAGACACTGACCAAAAAAGAGTTCTCATGTCTGGAGCTTCTCAAGCAAAAATTACACTAACACACCAGTTAGATATCAATATACACATGGAAAATGAAAGAAAGATTAATAGCCTCACATCACAACTACCTTTCTAACCCAAACTTCTTGTGAGCTTCCAAGTTCTTGTATTTCTTCTTAATGTTGCTTGGAAATCAAACAGTGAATACATTAACAAAGATTGTCAATTTTCCATCCCCAAAAGTACCCAAATTTAGTCACTAGTCACAATAGTAACAACCAAAACCCTAATTTCAGAACCAACAATGTCTTACAAATCAAATGAACATAAACCACGAACTAGTGATATTAGTACTTTTACCTTGTTAGTTCTTCTTCTTCTTCTTATTCTTCTTCTCTTTCTTTGAAAGGTGAACCTATATTTAATAAGAGCAAGTATTGTAATTAATAAGATATGTTATATGTCAAAAAAGCTTTGATTAAATGATTGCTCACCTCTTGGGATGAAAATGCATGAGATTGTTATTGATGTGACATTGGCCGAACAGTGGGATGACTACTAAGTGAATCCACCACCTATCATTCAATACGAGACTTAAGTTGTATATTATCTCTAGGCAATTTAAAGTAATAACTAGTAAAAATAATTAAAATACCTGTTGCCTATGCAAGGGGTTTGATGGTACAACAACTGGATCAACAGGCACGCCTGCAGCTTGCAATTGAGATTCCAAAAACTGAATTCGTGATTGAAAATCTGTGCGTATAGCCTGAATTTGTTTCTCCATTACTTCATTCATCTTCAACTCAAACTGCATTTGATACCGTTAAAGTTGCTCTTGAACTTGTTCCTGAACTTGAGTTTGGAAGAGACGATTCTGCTCTTGTGACCGCCTATATCCACCTCCAAAAACATCAGTGGGTGACGGTTCCAATCCAAATGTCCGAACACGGCTAGGTCGCTCTGGGCCCATAACTTGTGTGAAGATTTGCTCCTGTAATGCTGTAGAGTCAGTAGAAGATCCCTTCATGTGCTCTGCTAACTCATTCATTTGAGTATGCAAGTTTGAATTCAATAATTAGCCTCCAATATAAATATAAATCATATTAAAAGTCCAAAGATAAAGTAGTATCACATACCAGAACCTCATTAACTGAATCACTATTTGACGTCCCATCTTTCATGTATGCGGCCATCCACATTTGTGACCGACTAGCAGGAACCCCATTGTTCTTTTTTGTCTCCCATAAATGAAAGACAACCAAAATCTTAAGATAAATAAGAAAATTAAATAATTAAGCAATTAAATATGTGAACAAGTTAAGTAAATAAAATAAACAACTAAGCAAATAACATCTGTTTTTGTAGAACTGGTATAAATTCATTATGGTGCAAATTGTTGACACCTTTTTAGCACATATAGACAGATATAGTTGACAAAGAATGAAAAGTGTTATCCCAGTTAGGCAACCCAAGAGGGGGGGTGAATTGGGTTATTAAAAATTTCACAATATTAAATATAACACAATATTCAGAATTTGAATAAATAAAAACAAACAGAATAATAATTATCAATATAAAAGTAGAAGAGATAGAGAGAGAAAATCAAACACTGCGATTTATAGTGGTTCGGCACGCCAGGCCTACGTCCACTCCCCAAGGAACCTCCTTGAGAATTTCTTTACTATCAATTGAATAAATACACCACCAAGCTTGTGGATTTGGCACAGGGCTTACTCTTATCTATTGAGCCTCACTCAACAATAAATGCCTTACCCTTACAAAATCTCTCACAAAAATAAGGAATAAGAATAAGTGGTAATTGAACCCACTTTTACAATAATTCTCTCACAAAGAGTAGATATGAAAGTGTAAGAACAAAAACTAGACTTAGATCTGAAAGTGAAAGAGCAGAATACTCAGAATTTTGGAGCTCACAGAAATATTTTCTCTTCAAGTTCTTGATTTTTTCTCCACATCCAACACCTCTATTTATACACAAAAATATACCCGTTGGACACTCCTTGCTGACGTCATGGCTTACATAAGCACGCTCTTGACGTCATGGCTTACATAAGCACGCTCCTGATGTCATCGCTTACATAAGCAGGCTCTTGATGTCATTGCTTACATAAGCACACTCCTTAAATTTAAATAGTCAGCAAATGATAAGAATTAAAAAGATAAAAATAAGATTGATTTTTTCTTCTTGTTTTTTTCAAACATGGAGCCACCGTTTTTGTAGACAATTTAATACAAAGTTCATAACTTTCAAACAAACAAATAATTTTCTCCATCTAGTTTATAATATATATATATATACATAACTCCATCTTGTTCTTCTTGTTTAATTATAATATGATATAATTAATGTAGTGTAAAAAATTTAATAGCGCACGTGATGTATTCTGCATATAATGTTATATAAGTTCTGATCAAAATTTTGCATACAGAAAAATCTCTATAAATAATATTTATGATGGATCTAAAAATATATGTCATCTTTTAAAATATTGTATATGTTGTAAAGATTTTATACTAAATATTTTACCACTCCATATTAATTTTGTCAAAATAAGACAACCCATAAATATCAAATTTGTCAAAATAATACAACCAATCAATCATTTTTGTCAAAATAATATAATTAATCGATTTGTCAAAAGATGAATAGTAACTAACCCTATTTTTCAAAAAGTGAATAGTAAAGTTTTTGAAAATATTTAAAATAATCATTTTTGTCAAAATAATATAATTAATCGATTTGTCAAAAGATGAATAGTAATTAACCCTATTTTTCAAAAAGTGAATAGTAAAGTTTTTGAAAATATTTAAAATAATATTTAACATATATATTTTAAAAAGATAATATTATTTTATTTAAATAATATTTAACAAATATATATATTTTAAAAAGATAATAATTTGTGTCAAATAATATGTATATTAACAAATATATTTTAGACATCATCAAAATTAAATAATATGATTAACAATCTCCCCCTTTTTGATGATGGCAATATTTGTATGGATTTGACACAAAATAAATTTGACAAAATATTTGACAACCCTGCGACATATAATTTTGATAATGGTAATTTTGATAATGGTAACCCTGCAACATATAATTTTCAAAATCATATTTTTTCTCCCCCTTTGACATCAGCAAAATAAAGATGAAGATAAGAAACAAACACAGTGGATATAATAATCTGGGTGGCCAAAAATAAAATAATGGGCCGTCTGTCTTGTCGGAATCAGTATGGGGATTTTGGAGCATCTCGAGCGCAGGAAGTATGGACAAACAAAAGATTTGACCAGATATAGCAGATATGCATCGAGGAATGGAGCAATGGAGTGTATAAAAAGTGATACAGATCAGAGGCAAAGATACAAAATCATCAAGTGTTTGAGAGAAAAATTTGTTTTAGCTCCTTTTGTAATCATGTCATTCCTTACCTTGTCTATCAATGAGTCGGACCTGCATGAGGTGCTTGTAATGCAGGCAAATGAGAGAGTACCAGTGACGCAGGCACATGCTATGCCTGTAAATGAGGGTTCTAGTGGTCTTGGCAATCGAAATGATTTCGATGCTATTAATCACACTATGGCTCTTAGTACACAGGCCATGACTGCAGTTTCCAATATGGCGCGACGATTACAAGCAAGAGTACAAGAAAATCAGCAATGGAGAGATGAGGTGTGCTTGTTAAAACAACAAGTAGTGAATATGTGTAAGGAGAAGAAAGAGCTAAAAAGAAAAAATGCACAGTTGGAGAATGCAGTGCAGTATTATGCAACGGTGATAATGCCAAGACTCACAGAAATCGAAAATAGAGAGAGGCATGTAACAGAGGCTCATGAAAAATTGTTGAGAGAAGTGAAAAAGAAAAAATCTGTGAAACCTTCTGAAAATTTACCTGTAATCGAGTAATATTTTCTTTTTCTGAAATAAAATTGTGAGCATTTCTTCCTTTATGTATTTATTATTATTATTATTATTTTTTTTTAAATTTTGACTTTGCACAAAAAAATTGTTTGTTGGTGCAGATAAGGAGTATGGCAGATAAGAAAAAAAAATGTATATATATACTCCCCCTAAAATTATGCACAGAATATACACATGCCTTTTTATATATATATATATATATATATATATATTTATAATGATTGTTAATCTCAAAATATGAGTCTCCCCCTGAGTTAATGCACTAGAAATTTCATAAAATTGAAGAAATAAATTACCAATCTATGACACCAAAGGCCCTTAAGATCTGGCCATAAACAACTACACCAAGTGCACTAGCAAAAAAGGAGAAAATAAAAATAAAAACAAATACTTCAATCAAGGTAGAAGCAACCAATATTAAATCCAAGAAAATTTGGAGCACATATAACAAGTAAAAAAATACAACACAGTGCAACAAAAATTTTAACATGTTGATCGGTGATAACCTTGATGAACGGAAGAAATTGAGACGATTGGGTAGATCGGTGACGAATTTTTGTAGATCGGCAATGGATCTTGATGGATCAGTCACGGATCTTGATGGATCGGTGATGGAACTTGATGAATCGGTGAAGATGGTGATGCAGATTTCGGGTGGAGAAGTGATGGAGTGTGGAAGATTAGTGAGGGATTTGGATGGATGGTGATAGTGATGAAAGTGATCGATGATTTTGTGGATGGTGGAGTTGGTTGTAGGCTATGGTGAGGGTGGAGATGGAGTCGGCTAAGGGTAGAGGAAGAAGGGGAGAGCGAGACAGCAAGAGAAGGAGAAAAAGAGAGAGTAAGGGAGAGAGTGGGTGAGAGATAGAGACGGAACGGAAGAGAGAGAGAGAAAAATTATATATATAAATATATGTATATTATTATTATGGTTATTATTTTTTATAATAATAATTATTATTACAATATTTATTTTATTTAATTATTAAAAAATTATTTTTAATATAAACATTATATTGGAGTATTCATTATACCAAGTTCTGTTCTAATATAACAAAATTGTTCTTCATTTAGAGGCTTGGTAAATATGTCAGCTAATTGACAATTTGTAGGCACAAATTCGAGTTCAATGTCACCTTTGAGTACATGATCTCTCAGAAAATGATGCCTTATTTCAATGTGTTTAGTGCGTGAGTGCTGAATAGGATTTTTTGAAAGGTTAATGGCACTTGTGTTGTCACATTTTATAGGAATATGATCATAGTGAAGTCCAAAATCTTGAAGTTGTTGTTTCATCCAAAGCAATTGTGCACAACACCCAGCGGCGGCAATGTATTCTGCTTCAGCAGTTGACAAAGCCACTGAGTTTTGTTTTTTGCAAAACCAAGAGGTGAGTGAGTGTCCAAGAAAATGACAAGTGCCACTAGTGCTTTTTCGGTCAAGTCTACATCCCGCAAAGTCGGCATCTGAGTAACCAAAAAGTTCAAAGGTGGTTCCCTTAGGATACCATAATCCCAAATTTTGAGTGCCGACAAGATATCTGAAAATGCGTTTGACTGCGATGATGTGTGACTCTTTCGGTGCGGATTGAAAACGTGCACACATACAAACACTAAACATTATGTCGGGCCTACTTGCAGTAAGATAAAGTAAAGAACCAATCATACCTCGATATTTCTTCTCATCTACGGGTTTACCTTGCTCATCTTTGTCGATTTTTATCGATGTGCTCATTGGAGTTGCTGCAGGCTTTGATGATTCCATTTCAAACCTTTTGAGTAGATCTTTGATATATTTCGTTTGATTTAAATGGATTCCATCATTAGCTTGTTTAATTTGTAGACCAAGGAAGTAATTTAATTCCCCCATCATACTCATTTCAAACTCACCTTGCATGTCTTTAGCAAACTCTTTGCACAAATTTTCATTAGTAGCACCAAAAATGATATCATCAACATAAATTTGAACGATTAGCATATCTTCCTTTTTGATTTTTATAAAAAGTGTTGTATCAATTTTTCCTCTACAAAAATCTTTGTCAAGTAGAAAATTACTCAATCTTTCATACCATGCTCTAGGAGCTTGTTTCAAGCCATATAAGGCTTTTGAAAGTTTGAAAACATGATCCGGGTATTTATGATTTTCAAAACCGGGAGGTTGTTCAACATAGACTTCCTCCGAAATGTACCCATTTAAAAAAGCACTTTTAACATCCATTTGATATAATTTAAAATCTTTAAAACACGCAAATGCAAGTAACATTCTAATAGCTTCAAGTCTAGCAACTGGTGCAAAAGTTTCATCAAAATCAATTCCCTCTTCTTGATTATAGCCTTGAGCTACTAATCTAGCTTTATTTCTAGTAACAACTCCAGATTCGTCCATTTTATTTCGAAAAACCCATTTTGTACCAATAACGGGATGATCCTTAGGTCGAGGGGTCAAAAACCAAACTTCATTTCTTTCAAATTGATTTAATTCTTCTTGCATTGCTAAAATCCAGTTTTCATCATTTTCAGCTTCTAAAAATGATTTTGGTTCAATTTGTGAAACAAATGCCAAGTTACCACAAATATTTCTAACAGAGGAACGAGTTTTTATACCTTCCGCCGCATCACCTATGATGAGGTCTTTGGGGTGGCCATGAGCATACTTCCATTCTTTTGGTAGATTTGAGTCATTTTCTGGAAGAGCATATATTTCTTGAAGTTTCTCCATTGTCATTTCTTCGTCATGTTCGCGTAATGGATTTTCTTCATTTTCCTTTTTATAAATGCTCTCCATGCTTGGTTGATTTTCTACAATATCATTACTTAAAAGATTCTTGGAAATAATATCGTTAGATTCATCAAAAACAACATGCACAGATTCTTCAACAAGTAGAGTTCTTTTATTAAATACTCTATAGGCTTTACTAGACATAGAATAACCAAGAAATATAGCTTCATCTGATTTAGCATCAAATTTTCCTAAATTATCTTTATTGTTATTTAATACAAAGCATTTACAACCAAAAGCACGCAAGTGACTAATATTAGGTTTTCTACCTTTCCAAAGTTCGTAAGGAGTTTTCTTAAGAATAGGTCTAATCATGGCACGGTTTATAACATAGCATGCAGTGTTTACAGCTTCCGCCCAAAAATATTTAGGCAAATTATTTTCACAAAGCATAGTACGAGCCATTTCTTCAAGAGTTCTATTTTTTCTTTCAACCACACCGTTTTGTTGAGGAGTCCTAGGGGCTGAGAAATTATGATCTATTCCTAAGTCATCACAAAACTTAATAAAATCATCATTTTCAAATTCTCTACCATGGTCACTTCTAATACTACAAATATTAAGATTTTTCTCATTTTGAATTCTTTTACAAAGTTTTGAGAAATTATAAAAAGCTTCATTTTTGTGTGCTAAAAATAATACCCATGTATATCTAGTGTAATCATCAACACAAACAAGGGCATAAGATTTTCCTCCTAAACTTAATGTTCTAGATGGTCCGAATAGATCAATATGCAAGAGTTGAAGCGGTCTAGTAGTTGAAACGATATTTTTGGATTTAAAAGAAATTCTAGTTTGTTTTCCAAATTGACATGCATCACAAAGTTTATCTTTTTCAAAAACAATTTTTGGTAAACCTATGACTAACTCATTTTTTGAAAGCTTGGAAATTAAATCAAAATGAGCATGTCCTAATCTTCTATGCCAAAGCCAACCATTATCATTTATAGCAGATAAACATTTAATGTTAAAATGAGAAGATAAATCATGTAAATCAAACACATATACATTCTCATGTCTATAACCTACAAATAAAGTTTTGTTTTCTAAGGTATTTTCAATAGTGCAATGAGTTTTCTCAAAAATAACTCTATAACCTTTATCACATAATTGACTAATACTAAGCAAGTTATGTTTTAAACCTTCAACAAATAAAACATTTTCAATAATAGGAGAGGGATTTTTACCAATACTTCCTACACCAATGATTTTACCCTTGCTATTGTCGCCAAAAGTCACATATCCGCCATCCTTTGGTTGGAGTGTGGCGAACATAGCTTTATTTCCAGTCATGTGCCTCGAACATGCACTGTCGAGATACCATCTATCGTTACTAGATTTTGTCTTGAAACATACCTACAAAAATTTGATTTCTCTATTGGTACCCATTTTTTCTTGGGTCCATAAAAGTTAGAATTTGACACCCTTGAGATATCCTTAGGAACCCACATCTTTTTTATTTTAGCAAAAGGATTTCTTTTAATAGGACATGAAGGTGAAATATGACCTTTTGTTCCACAAAAATGACATGTGAGATGAGAGTGATTAGAAGATGCATATACAAAACCATTTTTGGCAGTTTTTACTTTTGAAAAAGGTTTATATCCAATTCCGGCTCTACCAAAAGTACGGTTTTGATTTTTAAGAATTTTATCTAAAGTCTCTCTACCTTGAGTGAACTTTGAAAGAGTAGTTTTCAAGTCTTCAATATTTTCTTTCAAAATAATTTGCTCATTTTTTAAAGACTCGTTTTCTTTTTGTAATACAACTAAATGTTTTTCAGAAATTGAAGACTCTTTTTGAGTTAAAATCTCATTTTCCTTTTTCATTTTCATGGCTTCATTTTCTAAAACATTTATCTTGGAAGTCAATGATTCATTTTCTTTTGATAAACTTGAAATTACTTTCTTTTGACAATTATTTTTTAAACTAAGTTTCTTAAATTCTGCATGTAATTCATCAAAAGCTAATTGTAATTCATCAAATGTAAAGGATTCGTCATTTACCTCATTTTCATTTCCAAGTGCCATTAAACATAGGTTAGCTACCTCGTTTTTGCAAACTTCGGTTTCTGTGTCGCTTTCATCACTATCTTCTCCCCATGCTGCAATCATAGCTTTCTTTTTGTCCTTCTTGAATTTTTTCTTAAGTTCTGGACATTCTGATTTGTAGTGTCCAGGTTTGTTGCATTCATAGCAGGTTACTTCAGATTTTTTGTGATTTTCTCCTCTTTGAAAATCCCTGCTGTTGAAGTCTTTTCTGAAAAAATTTCGTACACCTTGTTTCTTTCTCACAAACCTTTGGAACTTTCTAGTGATGAATGCCATTTCCTCATCCTCATCTGAATCATCTTCGTTATCCTCTTGATGTTTCGAAGTGGATTTGAAAGCTATTCCTTTCTTCTTGTTGTTGTCTTCCTCTTCCTTTCCTTCTTGCATTATGAGCTCATGAGTTAAGAGAGATCCCATTAACTCATCTAGACTTAGCTTTGATAAATCCTTGGCTTCGGTAATGGCAATGACTTTTGTCTCCCAACTTTTTGGCAATGACCTAAGCACTTTTCTTACAATTTCAGCATTAGTATATATTTTGCCAAGAGAAGTTAAACCATTAATAATATCAGTAAAACGAGTAAACATTTGAGGAATAGTTTCATCAGGCTTCATTTTAAAAAGTTCATAATTATGGACTAGCAAACTGACTCTAGATTCTTTAACTTGTTCGGTTCCCTCATGAGTCACTATAAGCTTGTCCCAAATTTCTTTAGCGGTTTTACATGTGGAAATTCTATTGAACTCGTTGGCATCTAAAGCGCAGTACAACATGTTTGTAGCTTTGACATTAATTTGGGCCATTCTAGTATCTGATTCATCCCACTCATCTTCAGGTTTTGGTACCCTAAGTCCATCTATAGTTTTGGTAGGAATTTTTGGACCATTACAAATAATTTTCCAACATTCATAATCATTAGATTGAATATGTATGGTCATCCTAGTTTTCCAATAGCTAAAATTTGTGCCGCTAAATAGAGGTGGCCTATTAGATGCTTGTCCCTCGGGTAAGGAATAACTAGGGGTTGCCATGATCTACTCTAAGACGGTTAAGTCACAAACACTAGAGTCTAGGCTCTGATACCAATTGTTATCCCAGTTAGGCAACCCAAGAGGGGGGGTGAATTGGGTTATTAAAAATTTCACAATATTAAATATAACACAATATTCAGAATTTGAATAAATAAAAACAAACAGAATAATAATTATCAATATAAAAGTAGAAGAGATAGAGAGAGAAAATCAAACACTGCGATTTATAGTGGTTCGGCACGCCAGGCCTACGTCCACTCCCCAAGGAACCTCCTTGAGAATTTCTTTACTATCAATTGAATAAATACACCACCAAGCTTGTGGATTTGGCACAGGGCTTACTCTTATCTATTGAGCCTCACTCAACAATAAATGCCTTACCCTTACAAAATCTCTCACAAAAATAAGGAATAAGAATAAGTGGTAATTGAACCCACTTTTACAATAATTCTCTCACAAAGAGTAGATATGAAAGTGTAAGAACAAAAACTAGACTTAGATCTGAAAGTGAAAGAGCAGAATACTCAGAATTTTGGAGCTCACAGAAATATTTTCTCTTCAAGTTCTTGATTTTTTCTCCACATCCAACACCTCTATTTATACACAAAAATATACCCGTTGGACACTCCTTGCTGACGTCATGGCTTACATAAGCACGCTCTTGACGTCATGGCTTACATAAGCACGCTCCTGATGTCATCGCTTACATAAGCAGGCTCTTGATGTCATTGCTTACATAAGCACACTCCTTAAATTTAAATAGTCAGCAAATGATAAGAATTAAAAAGATAAAAATAAGATTGATTTTTTCTTCTTGTTTTTTTCAAACATGGAGCCACCGTTTTTGTAGACAATTTAATACAAAGTTCATAACTTTCAAACAAACAAATAATTTTCTCCATCTAGTTTATAATATATATATATATACATAACTCCATCTTGTTCTTCTTGTTTAATTATAATATGATATAATTAATGTAGTGTAAAAAATTTAATAGCGCACGTGATGTATTCTGCATATAATGTTATATAAGTTCTGATCAAAATTTTGCATACAGAAAAATCTCTATAAATAATATTTATGATGGATCTAAAAATATATGTCATCTTTTAAAATATTGTATATGTTGTAAAGATTTTATACTAAATATTTTACCACTCCATATTAATTTTGTCAAAATAAGACAACCCATAAATATCAAATTTGTCAAAATAATACAACCAATCAATCATTTTTGTCAAAATAATATAATTAATCGATTTGTCAAAAGATGAATAGTAACTAACCCTATTTTTCAAAAAGTGAATAGTAAAGTTTTTGAAAATATTTAAAATAATCATTTTTGTCAAAATAATATAATTAATCGATTTGTCAAAAGATGAATAGTAATTAACCCTATTTTTCAAAAAGTGAATAGTAAAGTTTTTGAAAATATTTAAAATAATATTTAACATATATATTTTAAAAAGATAATATTATTTTATTTAAATAATATTTAACAAATATATATATTTTAAAAAGATAATAATTTGTGTCAAATAATATGTATATTAACAAATATATTTTAGACATCATCAAAATTAAATAATATGATTAACAAAAAGGATGAATGAAGAGAATAATTATACCTCGAGTCGAACTACAAAAAACCAATATGAATTTGTTTTGGGGGTAGTTTCTCAATTTCCATGCTTTCTATGAAGGGAGTCTATTAGTCCCACCCTAGCTTTTAACATCTTTCCCTAGAGGGACTATTGCTTCATATCACTACCACCATATGATGAAACTGTAACAATTTTTTTTTGTACAAAAGCAGTAGCAAGGTCCTCCACGATAAATTCTTTCCCATAAGAACTTTATGCTGCAAGGTAGAAATAATTTTTTATGTTTTAAAATAACCATCTATGTATCAATGTCAAGCTCTTATAAGTTATAATCCTAGGCAACTCAAACCAACGTAATAGCATCTTAATCCTAATTAAAAACACAAAGCACAAGCAAGTGATGGCCAGCCTCCACCGTTTGAGAATGTATGATAAACAAAACCATTAACATTTAAATTATCAATCTGCTAATTTTTCAAAGTAGAAAACACACTTGATTAGACCAAGCATATCTAATTTGATAAAAAGGCCAGATCGACTGTACAAAACCATTAACATTTAAATTATACATGCAAAATGTACAACAAATCAGCTTGTCAAAGCAACAACAAATTCAAGTGAATTGTGAGTAAAATTACAAAGCTGAATCTTTGAATCACAGAGCTGAACTGACAGAGATAACTAGGGTTTAGACAACACACAGAGAGAGAGAGAGAGAGAGGGGGAGAGAGAGAGAGAGTAGCTCACCGATCTGATTCGATTTTGAGAGAGAACTTCAAAATGGCTCTGATGAATCACCGATCTGAATCGATTTTGAGAGAGAACTTTGAAATGGCTCTGAGTTCGATTTTGAAAGATGTTAGACAGCGCAGAGAGGGCGAGAGAGAGAGAGAGAGAGAGAGAGAGAGAGAGAGAGAGAGAGAGAGAGAGAGCGCGAAAGTGAGAGTGAGAGCGCAAGAGTGAGAGTGAGATTTTTGCTTATACTTGCTTATCATATTCAAAATAAAGGTGAAACAGGAGAGAAGGAGGGCGTTGAACAAAAGCCATTCCAAGGCGTTTAAAAAACGTCTTTGATTTTTGAAACGGCGCCGCTTCAATTACAGAAAAATAAGGCGTTTATAAAACGCCGTTAAATGTTAGAAACAGTGGTGTTTTAAAAAACGCCGTTAAAAAAATGCCACCTAACCCCATATTTCCTGTAGTGCATTCAAAAATGTTGGGTCATCATGAAAGGGGAGATTGTGCAGATGATAAATGAGTTCCACTCTAATGGTAGTTGGCCAAAGGAGTGAATAGTTCATTTATTACCTTAATTCCTAAGAAGGAAAATCGTGTGGGCTTGTGTGATTATAGACCAATTAGTTTGATTAGCTCTATGTACAAAATAATAGCTAAAGTCTTATCAAGAAGGTTGCAGCAGGTTTTATCCAGGATCATTAGTGAAGTTTAAACAGTATTTCTTAGTGGAAGATTTATTTTCGTGGAGTCCTAATTGCCAATGAAGTGGTGGATTGGTGGAGAAGGTCAAAAAAGAAAGGAATCATCCTAAAGTTAGACTTTAAGAATGCATACGACTCAATAAATTAGAAGTTCTTGTATTCGATGATGACCAATTTTGGTTTTGGTGACAAATGGGTGGGATGGATGAAGACTTGTTTATCTACAGCTAGAATATCAGTGCTAGTCAATGGATCACCTACATCGGAGTTTTCCCCCATGAAAGGCCTCAGGGAAGGTGACCTACTTTCACCTTTCGTCTTTAATATTGTAGCTGAGGATCTCAATATTCCTATGGAAAGAGGAAAATAAGAGGGCTTTCTTAGAGGAGTAAAAGTTGGGCCAAATGAATTGATGCTATTACAATTGCAGTTTGCTAATGATACTATTATATTTTGTGAAGGTGATTGGGAGGAAATTGTTGTTGTGAAAAGAATATTAAGATGCTTCGAGTTGATGTCAGGTCTCAAAATAAATTTTCATAAAAGTACAATGTGTGGGTAGGTGTTCAAGATGATTTAGTGAAAGTTTTTGCAACAAAACTTAACTGCCTTACCCAAAAGTTGCCAATGAACTATCTGGGGCTATCATTAGGAGCAAATCCAAGGAGGATGAGTACATGAAAACCAGTGGTGGATAAGTTCAAGAGCAAGTTAGCTTCATGGAAGAGGAGGTATTTGTCTTTTGCAGGAAGATTAACTCTGATAAAGTCCATTTTGTTAAGCTTGCAAATCTATTTCCTATCCATCTTTAAGCTGCCAGTGGGTATTGCAAAATCTTTAGACAAAATTCAAGCAAATTTTCTGTGGGAAGGATCTGAAATTAGGAAAAAAATGCACTTAGTCTGTTGGAAGGAGGTTTGTCTAAGCAAAATTCAAGGTAGGTTAGGTGTGAGAACTCTAAGTCAGGTTAATGAGTGCCTATTAATTAAATGGTGGTGTAGGTATGACAAAAAGGTTTCAGCTTTGTGCAAACAAGCAGTTTGTAGTAAGTATGGACGTTTCGGTGGCAGATGGAACCCACTAGTAGTAGGTTCAGCGTTGATGTCTAATCTCTGGCAGGACATATTATTAGTGGCTTCAGCAAATCCTACCTTGCATGATTTCTTTTTGCAAAATTTCAAGTTAGTTGTTGGTAATGGAAGAAGATTACAATTCTGGGTTGACAGGTGGTTTAACAATCAAAGTCTGAGTGTGAAATTCCTTAGATTGTTCACTTTGTCAGTTGAAAAAGATGGCATTTTGTTTTATTTTTTCCATAGAAGAGGAGTGGATAGTGACTGGAATCTTGACTTTAGAAGGCCTCTTTTTGCTTGGGAAGAGGAGCAGGTGCTGAAACTTAATGATCTATTATAGAATGCACCTAGGCTAAATGAAGGGGTTGAAGACTCTTGCTCATGGCTAGCTCACTCCTCTGGAGCTTTTACTGTGGCATCAATCTGGAAGTGGTTGGAAGCATGTAAAGGGCCAGCTATTACTGTTACTAAAAGTATTTGGAATAATTTAGCTCCTCCCAAAGTACAATTTTTGAGTTGGTTAGCTTGGAGAGGTAGGATCAAATCCTCAGAGTTTTTGCAAAGGATTGGTGTGTTGAGTTCAAATGTCAGTAAATCTGAGATGGAGTCTCTGAACCATGTTCTATTTCACTGTCCTATGGTCTAGAGAATTTGGGCTAATATTGTGCATTGATGGAACTTGAGTGGGGTTATTCCTAGTTCAGTGGAGGAATTATTACATTGGTGGTCAAGTACAAACATGAAGAAAAAGGTGAAGGAGATTTGGAAGACAATCCCATTAGCAGTTATGTGGTCAATGTGGAAAATCAAGAACGGGTGTTTATTTAATGAGGCACAACCAGATTTGAATTATTTGGATGAGTTGGTAAAGGTTAGAGTTACTATGTGGGCTTCTTATTTTTTGAAAGAGTTTAAGTACTCAGTGCAAGATGTTATCTTTAATCTGAAGCAGGTCTGTTACTGTTTGTAGAAACTATGACACAAGGGAGTTGATGGTGCTGTCTTGGTGCACTGCTCCTGGTTTCATGTTCTGGTTGTTGTTCTGTTTTCTTTGTTCTTTCTCTAGTTTTTGGTATCTTGCTACTGTATGTTTTGCTGCTGGCATGCCTTGGTGCACTGCTGCTGGTTTGATGTTCTTGGTTGTTGTTTTATTTTCTTTGTTCTTTCTCTGGTTTTTGGTATCTTGCTGCTATATGTTTTGGTGCACTGTTGTATGGTTTGGTGTTGGTTTAAAGGAGATGATGCTACTGTATTGTTGCTGATAATGGTATCTTACTACTGGATTGATGAGGCAAATAATGCTACATTATCACTTGAAGAAGCCCTTGTCGACAACACAAGGATACATTACTATTATCACCACCTTTGTTTCCTTCTACAAGCAATCAAGTCCGATGTTGTATGTTGCTACTGGTTGGTTGCTCTGCTGTTGTTGGTTTTGTTGTTCTATTTTTTGTTTTTTTCTATCTTTCTTTTGGTTCCTCTTGATTCATTTCTCACCAATCTTAGGTCAAGTTCTTGCAAATGATTGTGCTTTCTTAGTGGTGCCAACCTAGTTGGGATTGTTAAGGGCAACGTTTGATGCTTTTTGCACTTCCTAGTTTGTTGATGTAAGTTTCTTGCATGTATTGCTCTCTTCATCAATAAAGTTTCATTTTTCTCATCAAAAAATAAAAAAAAAAAAGTCAAACCCAACACAAAATATATATGTATTTGATTATGTTTTGTTGGTGTTGTAAGCCCCACATACATAGAACCAACGAATGAAACTAAACACAACTATTGTGTTTGCCCTAGTTTTAAACGAACTACATTGTTATAAAATTATTATACTACTTGCTTAGAGCATCTCTAAGGGACTCTTTAAATGAGACACATTAGTTATTATAGCTAGCCTCATCATATTTTAATTACTCCAACGAGTTAGTTATTACAATAGTTATTAACAAAATTCTTCAAGACTAGCTATATTTGAAGAGCCTTAGAAGGCACTTTAAACAATTTGTGTCTATAAATAAGTAAAATAAAGAATAGCATTGGAATATACAGATTAAAAAAAAGAATTAGACAAAATAAAGAAAGCATTTCTTTTATATTTTAGCAAGTAAAAAGTGAAGATGTGACTATATATATATTTTTTTGGGTGGGTGTCATAAAATAAAATAATGAAATATACAAGTTTACAAGAGGTATACTCCAGGCTATTGTTACAATCTAAACAATTTACTACTCCACCTCCTCTAAGATAGAGGGGAGATGTACATAAAGATGTGAACATAATGTGTTGCTAATATATTTTGCTCCTAGTTTTTCTGGATGAATATGTTGGAAAAAATGGCTTTATGGTGGCTTTAATGTGAAATTAAAGTAGGTCCCAACCATCGGTTGATGTGGAATCAAATGGGTTTAGATTATTTGTAACAAAATATTTATACCATAAAAAGAATGAACAAAAACCATTAGGAATTGAATGAGAAATTGTCTTATAAAGTTGGCATCATAAATGAGGTATTGGGAATAGTATATAACTACCTATCCCACATTGATTGTAGAGGAAATCATTGATAGATATTTAAATCACAAGTTTTTGATAAGGACATGAGCCCTTTACGGCATTTAAATTTTTCGAAGGAATGGAGTTATGTATGTTTCACAGATGGGCTTGGGTCCAAATTATAGTCCAAGTTGGCGATGCAAAAATTGCCGCACGCACAGGAGCGCGGCCTGCCCACCCAGGCCAGGTCCAAGTCCGGGTCAGGGTCCGTGGGTCTTAGATCTTGGGACTTGAGGCAATGGGTTGGCTTAGGTTTGGGCTGGGCCATTGGTAGCCCATCAACCTAATCTTTTTGGGCTAAGCTTGTTAGGTGGTTGCTGATATGGACATACACATATGTTTATATTGTGTGTATTAATTGGTCAGGTTTGACTGCATTTGTTGCCGCCCTTCATGGCTGGGAGGCTCCTCATCTTTTCACCATTGTGTATAAAAGGAGACTAATCTCTTTGGTTTTCTACACAGAAATTCTTTGCTCCATATTATAGTCAATTTGCTCCTATATTATTATTCTTCCTTTGTGAGAAAGTGTTGCCATTGTCAGTTTGTTGGAGCTAAACAGAAGGTGATTCTGTGTTAGCGGATTCTAAACCATCGTATCCTGAGAAACAGACGCTGACATACCTTTAGCATCCACAGTGAGGCGACAAATCTATTTTAAGGAGACTGCGGTATCACATAGGTTTCGGTTTACTTCCTTGTCTTATTTCAATATTTTAGTTTGATATATATTTATGTTCATCATGTTGTAATCTCTAGTATGATTTAGTTTCATGATTTCTTATTTTGTGATTTAAATTGTTAAATATGAAAATGTTTATTTTAATCTAAATACACAATTTGTACAACAATCTTAAAACAGATTATATGTTTCTCATGAAACTAAATAGATTCATATGTAATATGTAATAGATTAATGTATTACACTTGTAACGACCCCAAAATCCGTAGTAGAGATTACCTTTACGGCCTATTGGGTTAATGCATTTTGATTTATTGATATGTGTTCAAATTGAGGAATTATTTGTTGAGCCATGACTGTAAAATTGAAATTACCGACCTTTACGGGTTCAGAAATCACAATTGAGGACTTGGATGTGTTAATGAAACTTTTTAGAACTATTTGGGAAACATAATTGGAAATCTAATTTGTCTGATTTGTTAATGTGCGTTTTGGTGGTTAACTTTGTACCGCAAATTGAAGGCCTTAGAGGCTTCAGAAACCAGAATAGGGGACATATTTATGATCATCATAATTTTTAGAGTCATCTGGAAAGTTTAATTGAAATTTAATTTTTCGCGATTCGTAAGGGTGTGTCTGGCCCTCCTTATTTGTGATAAAGCTTGTATAATTAAATATATAGGTGTGTATGAGTTATATAAGTGGTGAACTCATACTTTTGGAGTCAAAAAAACAAAATATCTAAAGAGAGAGAGAGGAAACCGTGAAAGGGAGAGAGGGAAGAGTGTCAATTTTCTCAACATCCATGGAGGCTTTGAAGATGATGGAAGAGAATTGAAGGGAAGAAAGAAGATCACCCATGGGACTTGGAGGAATTGAAGAGAGCTAAGAGATAGACAAAGATTGAGTTAGGTATGAAAATCTATCTTGAAATCTTGTGTTTAAAGTATCAATTTGGTAAAATCATAGAGATCTTGGAAGATTTAAACCCATTTTGGGTTAAGGTTTATCTATGTATTTACTTGAGCTAATTTGAGGAATTAGAAATTGAGTTCTTTAATTTTGTTTATGAGTGGAGCTCAAGCTCATGGATATCATGAAATAAACTTTAGATTATGCAAGAATCATGTGAATTTGTGGGTTGTGGGTTGTGTTTTTAAGAACCTTGAAGATCATGAAAGATTAAGCATTAATCTTGAACTTTGAGACAAAGATTGAATTGTTTGAAATGAAATTACACTTGGTTGATGTTAGTTTATCATGTTATAGGGCAATTCTACATGTTTTTGAGTGATTTATGTTAAGGACCAAGCTTAAAAATGGAAAAACAAAGTGTTGGAGCAAAAAGAGCCATTTTCGGACTACACACTGCCCAGAGCCGCACGTGCGGCCCTGTTTCCCGCACGTGCGGGAGACAGCTTTGTCCAGCCATCTTTGAATAAGCATATCTTTTGCCTCGGGGCTCCGTTTTGAGTGATTCTTGAGCCTAAAATCAAGCCCCGGAAGTCTAGTTTCCAATGGAAGTGGTCTCACTCCCAAATTCTAAATACAAAAATAGTTATGCCCAAATTAGTGACGACTGTTCACTTTCTGTCAACTAATTTTATACCATTTCTTCACCTAAACCATTTTCCATTGATTTCTCCTGTTTCTGTGACATGGAGTATAACTTATTAATAAATAATGAGCTTGGTACCACCATGGCTAACTGATTGAATGATCAAAGAGAATAAGTAAATGAGCGAGTATAATCTCATATTATGTGTTGTGCACTGTACTTGTAGGTCGAGACGAGGATATCGTCCTATTACCACCGGGAACCGATCACTGTGAGTAGTAGTTCTGCAATCGTACGTTTACTTACCGTAAATAATTCTTATTGTTAACGCACTGTTCTTTTTAAGCATTTATGTTGTTTAGGGATCGGTGAGAACATTGAAAGATTATGTGTACTTCGGTATGACGCTGAAACTACTCTACATTCTGGTTATGGTTAATGGTTATCCTTAATGTATAATAACCTGTAAATTACCTATAACTCCGCACAAGAATTATTAATATTATCCAACTGGTTGGCAAGAAGGGATTATGAATATAAACCTCGCTTAATGGGAACATGATATTTTGAACGTCCTATCCTGGACTCCTACAGCCTTATTTAGTTCGATACATGTTTTATGACATAGACATCTGCTTAAAATGGATTAACGAAATGAAAATCGAACAGAACCATGGGTTTCCTTATACGTCAAAGAATTGAATATCAATAACATTGTTATATGACTCACGTTATGGTGCGAATTGTTCTATCCCTATGAATAGTACTGTAACGACACATGTGTTTCTGTAAATAATTATTATGAATACTTTGTTATATGTAAGATGACTATGGCTACATGTAATGAATCATAAAGGGAAATTTATGTGCATCATTGTGAACGGTATTTGTATGAACCTGGCATTATTATGTTATGTTTATTCACTTCGTTTATGCTATGACATAATATGAATTGTTCAGTCTTCAAGAACTATTGATTCCTAGTACGAAACTAAGTGCTGCAATGCGAACCACCTCTTGAGTCCATACATACAAGAACTGGGCTTAAAGCCAATTTGGTCCCTTTATGGGTCACCCGGTTATGTGAACTTATGAAAGATATAATTTGTGATGATATGAAAGGAATGACTTGTGAACTTATGAAAGATATAATTTGTGAAGATATGAAAGGAATAACTTGTGAACTTATGAAAGATATAATTTGTGATGATATGAAAGGAATAACTTGTGAACTTATGAAAGATATAATTTGTGAAGACATGAAAGGTATAATTTGTGAACTTATGAGGCCGAGGGCCACTTTGTGAATTTGTGAACTTATGAGGCCGTGGGCCACTTTGTGAATTTGTGAACTTATGAGGCCGAGGGCCAACTTGTGAATTCTGAAATTAAGAGGCCGATGGCCAACTTATGAAGTATGAATCTGTAACTTGTGAAACTATGAATCTCAAAGGCCGAGGGCCAATTTGTGAAGTTATGCATCTAAGTTAAGCCAAGGGCTAATTTGTGAATGTGTGAACCCATCAGGCCAAGGGCCAACCTATGAAGTTATGAACCGAGAAGACTGTTCTGAAATGTGTACAGAATCAGACTAACCACAGGATTTTTGCATTTACTTATCTAATTAGAGAAATGTGTACATTGTAAGTAAATTAAGTTAATCTTTAAATTGTTTATGTACTACTGTTCACTGAGCTTGACTCACTTTGTCTTATGTCTGTTTCTGTAGGCACTCCACCTGGAGGTCAGTTTTAACCCATGGCATCTGTGCCTCTTTTGTCAACCTCAGAGTATCCAGGCACTTAAGTGAAGGCAGCCTTTTTGCTAAACTTTTGATTTTACACTCTGATTGTTTGCTTAAGGTTGATGTATATATAATTCCTTTGCCTGTCCATGTTGTTTTACGCCCAATTCTAAGGGCTGGGTCTGTATATATATATATGTACATAACTAACTCTCTGGTGCACGTCATTGTATGTTTATTTTCCTTTTGTTCTGTCTGTGATCCTGGCATGATAGTGGTCGCTCAATGGATGCAGTTCTTTTATTTATGTTAATTTTTATTGGTAAATGCTTCCGTTCAGGCCCCATATGATATGTATACCAGGTTATGCGTCCGTTTCTGTGTAGGTCATGCCCAAACTTTTAGGGGCAAGTTTGGGGCGTGACAAGTGGTATCAGAGCACGAGTTGCTATCTTATACACGAGTCCATTGAGCCTTATGGTGTCTAGAAAAGACTTAGGCATCATGCATGACATTTTGAATGAAAATGGAAAAATTGATAGCAACGTTAAATGTACTCTGTTAACACTAACGATTATAACCCATGTCCATTATATATTCTTTGTGTATATTGTGAATGATTGTTATGTAGAACATGATAAGACATGCAGATGCGATTAAATCAACAGAATTACACTGCAGAAGCGTGGTAAGGGTTCGAGCTGATCGGTAAGACAATCCATTTGTCAATGATTAAATAAGATGTAAGGTATCGGTTGTTATTTGTGGATTGGAAGTTACTTACCATCTGTTTAGGTGAAGTGATTAAACTCTAAGTATGGAATATTTCTAAGACTAAAGAAAATGATATAGTCCTCTTTGCCACAACAATGTTTAGATCTGTGATTTCGAGCAATTACTACACATGAGTATTTTGATAAAATGTGTTTGTGTGCTAACTGAAATTGTGTTGAGTACGATTGGCTATAAGAATAAGTTAGGCATATGATGACCCCTGTTAGAATTGTGTAATTTGTTTATGGAAACCTGCGATCTGAAATCTGTAATATGAAATTTGAAGTTGAAATCTGAAAGCTAACTCTGTTATCCGTAATCTATTTTGTTATGTGTAAACTGTAATCCGTAATCAGGATTTCTTATAAAGAATGGTTGAACGACATGAAGGACCTTACCCACATTACGTGTCTGTTTACATGAGACTTGTAACAAGATAGACAGTTATGGACTACTTCGAGATCAAACTAAATGATTGATAAACGGATAAGTTACTGTAAGAATTAAAAATTCTGTCTCTGTATACTAATGACTTAAGATTGAGAAATCATTTCTGTGATATACTTCTGCGTAAATGTGCAAATGTTAGATATTGCAATTGTTCTGCACGACACTGTGAACTTTAGAAAAAAAAAAAAAAAAAAGAAGAAGAAGAAGAAGAAGAAGAAGAAGAAGAAGAGTGGGCATGGGCATATTCTATATTGATGGTGAGTTAACGATATGTACTGGACATTTACCTCCTCCGGTGTACTTATATTGATTTGTATAATATGTGCGACGTGATTCCGAATTGATTTATTGTTTTATTAAACTGATCTGGCTAAGTGTTCTAACTCTGATATTAAGTGGTCAAATTATTTCGTCGCTAAATTGTTGAATTTCAAGCCAATATGGAATCTGGATGGATGTGAATACTGTAAACTTAAGGAAATCTATGACCTTACGGTTATGACGGATTAATCAAGCATGATTTTGAATTTGATTTTTGACTTTGTTTTGAGTGGCTCCCTTTGCTCAAAATAATGGTTGTTATAGTTGTATTTAATGTTCGATTGAATTTATGACGGTATGACCAAGTGTCTACAATGGTATGTTTGCGTGAATTTATAACACTATAGGTTATTTACTTTGGTATAGTCATAACTACTTGATTTCTCTTTGTGTTACTGTATTTAGAAGTAATACTGTGAAGAATTAACGATATTGATTGGGATTCTTCTTCCCATCATTCTGATCTTGTTACGAATTAGTATATATGGTTTTAAATCCATATAACGAAATGATTTTGTTGTGTTTTCGAAAATGGAAAATATGAAGAACAATTGTGAAGCTAGAGACTACATGCCTACGCGACTTATTCATGTCTGTTGAAATGATGTATAGCTTGGGTTACCAGCTTATCACTAAGTGACTTCTATTATAGGAATTACCAAGTGCTGAGATTTGTATACGAACTATTAATGCCTGTTAACCATAAAGGTTTGAGCCGTATTTGATTTTACTAATAATTTACCCTGAACATGTAATTCCTTGATATGGGATTTGAGCTGTTCTTTGGAGTCTGTTAGAAATTTGATTTGAACTGATAATTTATAACAGGTAAGATAGAAGTCACGAAGTCGTTGATTTAGAACATATGTGTTATTCTAAATTTAATTGTTGTAAGAAGCATATGCCTTTGAAACGTGAGTATGTAGTAAATGTCTCCTTAACCTTTGAGGAATTACGATAATGGGGATTGTTGTGAACCTAAAGAATTTGAATTATGTTTAATAGCTTATGAGTTGCATGCAATCGAATACTCGAATGAATTCATTTCTGTGAGTAATAAATTGAAATGTACAAGATTCATGAATAATGAGATGATGTTTTGATGATATTGAGTATTTTTATTAATTGGATTACCAATTAGCTAGTAAAGATGAATTACTTGTGACTCTTGGAGCAAACTCCATTGAAATTGACAATATAGGATTGTGAATTGTTAAATAATTGAGAAATGTTGTGTACCCAAGACGAAACTGGACTTGTGGCAGGGTGAATCAAGTTTGGAGGACCAAACTTTTTAAGGTGGGGAGGATGTAACGACCCCAAAATCCGTATTAGAGATTACCTTTACGGCCTATTGGGTTAATGCATTTTGATTTATTGATATGTGTTCAAATTGAGGAATTTTGATTTATTGATATGTGTTCAAATTGAGGAATTATTTGTTGAGCCACGACTGTAAAATTGAAATTACCGACCTTTACGGGTTCAGAAATCACAATTGAGGACTTGGATGTGTTAATGAAACTTTTTAGAACTATTTGGGAAACATATTAGAAATCTAATTTGTCTAATTTGTTAATGTGCGTTTGGGTGGTTAACTTTGTACTGCAAATTGAAGGCCTTAGAGGCTTCAGAAACCAGAATAGGGGACATATTTATGATCATCATAATTTTTAGAGTCATCTGGAAAGTTTAATTGAAATTTAATTTTTCGCGATTCGTAAGGGCGTGTTTGGCCCTCCTTATTTGTGATAAAGCTTGTATAATTAAATATATAGGTGTGTATGAGTTATATAAGTGGTGAACTCATACTTTTGGAGTCAAAAAAACAAAATATCTAAAGAGAGAGAGAGGAAACCGTGAAAGGGAGAGAGGGAAGAGTGTCAATTTTCTCAACATCCATGGAAGCTTTGAAGATGATGGAAGAGAATTGAAGGAAAGAAAGAAGATCACCCATGGGACTTGGAGGAATTGAAGAGAGCTAAGAGATAGACAAAGATTGAGTTAGGTATGAAAATCTATCTTGAAATCTTGTGTTTAAAGTATCAATTTGGTAAAATCATAGAGATCTTGGAAGATTTAAACCCATTTTGGGTTAAGGTTTATCTATGTATTTACTTGAGCTAATTTGAGGAATTAGAAATTGAGTTCTTTAATTTTGTTTATGAGTGGAGCTCAAGCTCATGGATATCATGAAATAAACTTTAGATTATGCAAGAATCATGTGAATTTGTGGGTTGTGGGTTGTGTTTTTAAGAACCTTGAAGATCATGAAAGATTAAGCATTAATCTTGAACTTTGAGACAAAGATTGAATTGTTTGAAATGAAATTACACTTGGTTGATGTTAGTTTATCATGTTATAGGGCAATTCTACATGTTTTTGAGTGATTTATGTTAAGAACCAAGCTTAAAAATGGAAAAACCAAGTGTTGGAGCAAAAAGAGCCATTTTCGGACTACACACTGCCCAGAGCCGCACGTGCGGCCCTGTTTCCCGCACGTGCAGGAGACAGCTTTGTCCAGCCATCTTTGAATAAGCATATCTTTTGCCTCGGGGCTCCGTTTTGAGTGATTCTTGAGCCTAAAATCAAGCCCCGGAAATCTAGTTTCCAATGGAAGTGGTCTCACTCCCAAATTCTAAATACAAAAATAGTTATGCCCAAATTAGTGACGACTGTTCACTTTCTGTCAACTAATTTTATACCATTTCTTCACCTAAACCATTTTCCATTGATTTCTCCTGTTTCTGTGACATGGAGTATAACTTATTAAGAAATAATGAGCTTGGTACCACCATGGCTAATTGATTGAATGATCAAAGAGAATAAGTAAATGAGCGAGTATAATCTCATATTATGTGTTGTGCACTGTACTTGTAGGTCGAGACGAGGATATCGTCCTATTACCACCGGGAACCGATCACTGTGAGTAGTAGTTTTGCAATCGTACATTTACTTACCGTAAATAATTCTTATTGTTAACGCACTGTTCTTTGTAAGCATTTATGTTGTTTAGGGATCGGTGAGAACATTGGAAGATTATGTCCACTTCGGTATGACGCTGAAACTACTCTACATTCTGGTTATGGTTAATGGTTATCCTTAATGTATAATAACCTGTAAATTACCTATAACTCCGCACAAGAATTATTAATATTATGCAACTGGTTGGCAAGAAGGGATAATGAATATAAACCCCACTTAATGGGAACATGATATTTTGAACGTCCTATCCTGGACTCCTACAGCCTTATTTAGTTCGATACATGTTTTATGACATAGACATTTGCCTAAAATGGATTAACGAAATGAAAATCGAACAGAACCATGGGTTTCCTTATACGTCAAAGAATTGAATATCAATAACATTGTTATATGACTCACGTTATGGTGCGAATTGTTCTATCCCCATGAATAGTACTGTAACGACACATGTGTTTCTGTAAATAATTATTATTAATACTTTGTTATATGTAAGATGACTATGGCTACATGTAATGAATCATAAAGGGAAATTTATGTGCATCATTGTGAACGGTATTTGTATGAACCTGGCATTATTATGTTATGTTTATTCACTTTGTTTATGCTATGACATAATATGAATTGTTCAGTCTTCAAGAACTATTGATTCCTAGTACGAAACTAAGTGCTGCAATGCGAACCACCTCTTGAGTCCATACATACAAGAACTGGGCTTAAAGCCAATTTGGTCCCTTTATGGGTCACCCGGTTATGTGAACTTATGAAAGATATAATTTGTGATGATATGAAAGGAATAACTTGTGAACTTATGAAAGATATAATTTGTGAAGATATGGAAGGAATAACTTGTGAACTTATGAAAGATATAATTTGTGATGATATGAAAGGAATAACTTGTGAACTTATGAAAGATATAATTTGTGAAGATATGAAAGGTATAATTTGTGAACTTAGGAGGCCGAAGGCCACTTTGTGAATTTGTGAACTTATGAGGCCGAGGGCCACTTTGTGAATTTGTGAACTTATGAGGCCGAGGGCCAACTTGTGAATTCTGAAATTATGAGGCCGAGGGCCAACTTATGAAGTATGAATCTGTAACTTGTGAAGCTATGAATCTCAAAGGCCGAGGGCCAATTTGTGAAGTTATGCATCTAAGTTAAGCCAAGGGCTAATTTGTGAATGTGTGAACCCATCAGGCCAAGGGCCAACCTATGAAGTTATGAACCGAGAAGACTGTTCTGAAATGTGTACAGAATCAGACTAACCACAGGATTTTTGCATTTACTTATCTAATTAGAGAAATGTGTACATTGTAAGTAAATTAAGTTAATCTTTAAATTTTTTATGTACTACTGTTCACTGAGCTTGACTCACTTTGTCTTATGTCTGTTTCTGTAGGCACTCCACCTGGAGGTCAGTTTTAACCCATGGCATCCGTGCCTCTTTTGTCAACCTCAGAGTATCCAGGCACTTAAGTGAAGGCAGCCTTTTTGCTAAACTTTTGATTTTACACTCTGATTGTTTCCTTAAGGTTGATGTATATATAATTCCTTTGCCTGTCCATGTTGTTTTACGCCCAATTCTAAGGGTTGGGTCTGTATATATATATATGTACATAACTAACTCTCTGGTTCACGTCACTGTATGTTTATTTGCCTAATGTTCTGTCTGTGATCCTGGCATGATAGTGGTCGCTCAATGGATGCAGTTCTTTTATTTATGTTAATTTTTATTGGTAAATGCTTCCGTTCAGGCCCCATATGATATGTATACCAGGTTATGCGTCCGTTTCTGTGTAGGTCATGCCCAAACTTTTAGGGGCAAGTTTGGGGCGTGACAACACTAGTTCTATGTTTTGCTTCAAATAGTACCGTATTACTTATAGTTTTTCCCTAGGATAGTTCACTATTACTGTGTGTGTATAAGGATTAATAATTTGAATTTATTTATATAAAGAAATAGTCTACTGCTCATTGTATTATGTGCAAGTTTGTTTAATTAGCATGCTAGTTGTTTATTATTGTAAAATACGGCACTGTCTGTTAATAATATTAAATATAATTGAAACAGTTTCTGAATAGCCCACTGTTTCACCCCTTGGAATTCGTGATTAGAAATTCATATTTAGTTTAGTAAATCAATATATGCAATGTTATGTTCTACTTTTTCAATTTAATAAGAATGCTTTTTATTTCTAGATTTGGCATAATTTGCATGCTTATTTGTTTCTAGTATAATTTTATTATATGAGCATGATTCCTAATTTCCTACCATGATTTGCATGCTTCCTTATTGTATAGTGTTATAATATAATTTGCATGCTCATGAGGTTTTAAATTGTTTAGTTAAAATTGACATGCTAGTTATTTTCTACTTTTCTAGTCTAATATACATGTTCATTATTTTCTAGATCCTAGTTAATTCACATGTTTATTAGATCCAAGATTTGTAGGATAATTTGAATGTTCTACATGTTCTAGATTTATCATTTTCTAGAATTATTTGTATGAGTTTATTTCTAGAATTATTTGCATGATTTTATTTCTACAATTATTTACATGGCTCTAGATGTTTGGAAGCAATCAGACTTCCTTTGCTGGAACTATATTCTGAATGGCTTGGCAGATACACTGTTTAACATGTTTTATGCTAAGAAGTAGGTAAAGGAGCTATAGGATGCTTTGGACAAGAAGTATAAGACCTAGGATGCTAGGGCAAAGAAATTTGTCGTTGGTCGGTTTCTGAACTTCAAAATGGTGGACTCTAAAACCGTCATTAGTCAAGTCCAAGAGTTCCAAGTTATTCTGCACGAGATTTGTGCAGAGGAAATGTTGCTGAGTGAATCATTCCAAGCAGCTGCTTTGATTAAGAAGCTGCCTAATAGCTGGAAAGACTTCAAGAATTATTTGACGCACAAACAAAAGGAAATGACAGTCTAAGAGCTCGTTGTCAGGCTTCACATTGAGGAGGACAACAGGAAGAAAAAGGAGAGTACCTCCACTATGAAAGCAAATATGGTAGAGCATCGTCAGTCCTCGAGGGTCAAGAAGAAGCCACCAACAGACAAAAGCTCAAAGCTGAGGCTAGAGGTGGTGTCTCCAAAAGGCCAATCTACAAGCCACAGGAACCTACTTTTAGCTTCAATATAAAGTGGTTCAATTGTGGAAGTAATGGGCATCGGGTGATTGATTGCCGCAAGAAGAAAAAGTTTACAAAAAGAACCATCCATAGAACAAAAGTCAAGCTCACATGAGTGAGAAGGAGGATTTGTCACAAGATATGGATGACAAGCATCTGTCAACTATCGTCTCTAAGGTGAACATGGTGGGGTCCAATCTAAAGGAATGATAGGTGGACATTGGGGCCACTCGCCATATCTGTGCTGAGAAGAAGATGTTCACAACTTTCGAACTGGTTTCAAACGGTGAGAAGTTATTCATGGAGAATTCTACAACCTCAATTGTTGAGGGGAAAGGCAAGGTAGTCCTGAAGATGACTTCAGGAAAAGAGCTGACTTTGAACGATGTCCTACATGTGTCAAACATTCGTAAGAACCATGTCTCGGGGTCTCACATAAGCAAGCATGCCTTCCGCATGGTGTTTGAGTCTAATAAGGCCGTATTAACCACGAGGGAAGTCTATGTGGGTAAAAGGTATAGGTTGGACAATATGTTTAAGCTCAATGTAATGGCTATAATCCCAAAAATGAATAAGAAAACTTCTTCTTCTACTTAAAAGCTTGAGTCCCCTAAATTGTGGCATGGTACACTAGTGTAGACACCTCATTTTTTAACTGACCTTCAGACTCAGACGTCATCGTTTGTGCACTCGGTGATTACGCATGTCTGTGCTCGTTTTGAGTTTCCGAGGCTTTCGGCTGAGCACCTTGTCTCGGGAGCTCTTAACTCTCTTCATATTGGTTTGTTTTTGGACCATTGCCTTGGTGCCCTCGCCTGGAGGGAGAGAGAGGCCTGTAGTCCACTTTTTGTAGCTGTAGGCTACTTATCTCTCTTGTAGGCCACTTGTAGTGGCCGGTAGGCTAGTTTTCGGGTGAGCGCCTTGTCTTAGAGCCTCTTAGCTCTCTTCTTTTTGGTTTATTTTTGGACCATACCTTGTCACCCCTTGCCTAGAGGGAGGGAGAGGCTGTCGGCCACTTTTGGTGGTTGTAGGCCACTTTTTCCTCCTGTAGGCCACTTTAAGTGGCCTGTAGGCTAGTTGAAGTGGCCTACGACCATTTTTCTGCTTTTGCAGATATTTTTAGATATTTTAAGCCAGTTGTGGCTCACTGAGCCATCCTCCATACACATGTATGGAGGGATGAAGGCAAGTTTCAAGCTTGTCAAGCAAGCTTTTGCTTGCATTGCTTATATAAGGGAAGGCCCCTCTCCCTTTCCAGAGGTTCATAATTTTTAGAAGCAAATTTTAACTCTCTCTCTCTCTAGAATTCTCTCCCTCTCTCTCTCTCTCTATTATGCTCTATAGTGCTTGAAAGTGAGTGTTCTTGGCATATTTGCACACAACCCTCTTTGCCTAACATCTTGACCTTGGAGGTGAGATTCTATAAGGCTTGTTTGGGCCTCCTAAAGTTGGTTTTGTGGCTCAAAAGTTGCTGGTCTTGTGCTGTGCTTCAAGGGTGAGCATCTCCCTCTTTTAAGCTTATTCTTGTACACAAGTTTGGCCCCCTTTGCATGCTATTTTAGGCCTAGCTTTCAACTACAAAAACCTTTGATTTTAGGTGTTAAAAATAGTAGTTTAGAGTGTTTTTGGAGTTAGGGGTGTCTCATCCTCTTTGGTGGCTTATTTGCTAAGCTTCTTGCCTTCCTTTAAAGCATTTGAAACTATCTTGTTTTGGCCTTTTAACCACTGAATTCCAGAGGAATTTCAATGGTGAAAAACTTGTTTTGAGGTCCTAAATGGGAGGGGGTGGTCCCCTCTCTTCTTGTCTTGGTTGCATGCCTTGTTGGCCTAATTAGTGAGCATATTTTTCTAGCATGTGTTGGCTTGTTCTCAGCTTATTTTTGGTCTTATTTCAGTATGGCATAACTCTGTTTTGGCCTAGTTGGGTCACTTCATGAATGCTTTTTACACTTGTAGTGTAATCTTGCCATTTAGCCTCACATGCTTGCTACTTTGGCTCATCATTCTAGCTTATTTCGGCTATGCTCCCTGTAGACGTCCCCGAACGTCCCGGGAGGAATCCCGTTTTGTTCATTAGGCTCACTACAGTTCGGACTCAAAATGTCACAGTTCTTAGAAAGAGTCCAAGACTGATAAATCACCAAAGAGTCCAAATCCAGCAAATCGTTTTGGAAAACTAATTTTTAGAAAGAAGTGTCAAACATGGACTGTTTTGCCAGATACAAAGTCGCCACCTAAATATTTTATTTTGGGGGAATTTAGGAAACCTTAACTCGTGCCTAAGGCCACGTGTCCGTCATCATCAAAGTTGCCTCGGCTCGAGAACTTGGGTACGATTGGGGAAGGTCACTTCATGAGCACCCCCGCTCGCCCGATCAAAGATCGGCCTCTACTAACCATGATATCGAGTTTTGAAAACATTATGTGCTCTTATTCCAGTTATTAGCTTAGAATTACTATGTGATGCACACAGCATACAAGTATAGACTGGATTGCCTAATTTGGAACAAAGCATCGCATATCCGATTGTTTTAAAAATGGATTTGAAGTTTGCTACTCGCAAGTAGGCTAAAACACAGGTTTCGATGAATTATTCCAACTCAAGCAACCCAACCTTCACCCACAGGCATTCAGGCAGTTATATCACATAAGCACATAACCTCATAGTAAGCATGCTATCATGGCAATCACTCACACACATGCAAGGATGCTAAAGCATAAATACTTACCGAGTACTCCAAGCCAAAACAGAAACTAGTTAGTAATCAATGCATGATCCTAGTTCATGTTAAGATGGCTAATGCAACACATGTAAAAATGCAACTAGGATAGGCTCGGCTATTCTAAACATGGCATATGAAATGCAACAGATAACATGTATTCAATTTGGAATTGAAATACAATGCAGTTAGCATGATGCGCCGAGCCCGGTGCATGCAATACAAATGAATGAATGCAAGCATGCGAACATATAGATGCTAATTGAAACATGCCCTAAAACTAACCATCATAAGAAAGTAAATAAAAGAGAAGAAAGACGTGGGGTTGGAAGACATACATCACACACACGCACACTTATTACAACATTGCCCTCCTCGGAGGGTCCGAATAAATAATACAAAACGAAATAAATAACTAACTACAACTAATTATTACACAACGCTAACTAATTAACAAATTTAACTAAGCAAGCAATAAAACTATCATACAAGGTACATGAAATGGACTACCTCAGCTCTGCCTTGGATGGAAATGAATGCATGCATTCTTGAATCGCTTTGTCGGGAAATCCATCGCGATGCTCCGACTTGCCTTTGTTTGCAATTGACCTCAGAACACTGCACAAGACTCCAGAAGGCTGAAACTCCACCCTAGGAAGCTGTGGGAAGGCTGCCGACCAGCCCTTGGCCTTGGAGACCACCTGCCGATCACTTTTTGTGGTGAAAACCATAAAAAGTGGTCGGCCAGCCACTTTATCTAGTCAGTCGACCAGTTTTGCTGCTGATTTCTGGTTTCCTGCAACAGAGAGCAAGAAAGGGGCATGTCAAAGTATTTGTAACACATATATGCACAACCACCCTTCCTATCATTACACAAGCTCAAGGGAGTATAGTTCTCGACCCTCGGGCCACCAATCACGCATCTCGATGCATGATGGCCGAGGAGCCAAATTGCACAACTCAATATAAAATAAAGGCACACACGAACACATAAAGCCTAAAACTCCATCATGTATAGTCAAGAGTGTCGGCGACCGAGAATTGAGGCACGTTTCATCACTTCGAGTATGAAACATCCCTCGTTTCCTGTGTTTGGACTAACTCCTATTCCAAACACAATGCAACAAAACATGGCATACACAATGCGGCTCTAACATGCAAGCTAAATGCAAAGCAACTTGGTCATGCAAACATACAAGGGGTGGAACATGCAAACATGCACCTAGCATACACAATGTCAATATGGAACGCAACATGAACAAGCTAGCATGGCTAATGGCATACACAATGCACAATGCTAATGTACACATACTCAATGCGAGACAATCATAAGCATGCAACAATATGACAAAATGAGACTAGCATACACAATCCGAATGTCAAATAGCATACTCAATGCGATGAACTACATGGCATGCGCAATGCTAAATGGACTTAAACCTAGATGGATAGGCCTCAGCCACACCCAAATCAGTGGCCAAACATGATGAAATGAAGCAACAACACTCATGCAAACATGTCCAAATGCAAGGGACCAAAACTAAGGCACCAAGTGCAACTCTACCAAGGCATGGCAAGCATGTAATATAGCATACAACAACACATTTTTCAGCTCTGAAATGACATACGAAAGGGTCCCGAATCATGCAAACACCTCACACAATGCATGCTAGGTGGCCCAAATACTGAAACTAGTGAAGTGGGTTACACTAGGGGTATGCAAAGCGATGCTCAAATGACCAAACCACCTCCAAACAGTCCCTATGCAGACCAAAACAGTAGCAAATATGGACTAAAATGGTGGCTTAAAAGGCATGGAAATGAAGCTCATGCAATGGTCCAAAAATGAGGCAAACAAACACAACTCTCAAATACACTTAAGGAGTGGAAAACATGGGAACATGGCACAAGTATGGGGTCTGAAATAACATGCACAATGGTGCCAAGACATGCAAACACCTCTATTCAAGCTTACAAGAGGCTACGAAACTCAAGGCTAGGCATGGATATTGAACTACAACCATGCATAGCATGCATCATTCGACCATGAGGCACAAAAATAGAGCTAAGGCAGTCCAAAACATGCACAAAATCATATTAAGGCATGGCCAAAAAGTGCTAGAATCAAGGGCCAAAATAACATGCAATACAATCTAGTGAAGAGGGTTTACACTACAAGTATATTAACCATTCAAGAGGCCACTAAACCAGCAAAATTCAAAGGTATGACATGCCAAATAAAGCCCAAAAACTCACTGAAACATGGTCTATGCATGCAGGAATGAGATGCTCCTTTGATAGGCCATGAAGAGAGTTGTTCTACACATGCAAAATGGACACCCAATATAACAAAACCAACTCTGGGCAGATGTTATTCAGGCCCTAAAACTCACTGAAAAGGGCCTGAAATGAGGTTAGGAAGCATGCAAGTATAGGTTCCTTTGATATGCTATGAAGAGGGTTATTCTACACTTGCAAGAGGGACATATAATATGGAAAAAAAGCTCTGGATATAACTCATGCAGGTCCTACAACTCACCAAAAATGGCTTGAAACATGGCTTGGAAGCATGCACACATAGGCTCCCTTGTTAGGCCAAATATGCTAGAAAACAAAATAAGGGGTGAGAGGGTCACCCCCCTCTGATTTTGGCTCCCAAAATAGTATTCTAGCCACTAAAAATCCACTAGATTTCAGTGGCTAGAAGGCCAAACAAAGCTCAATGCAAAGGTCTAAGTGCATGGCTCAAAACAAGGTGAAAACAAGCATGCAAGGGGGTGGAAGACCCCCAACAGAAAAATGGTCTCAAACAAACGTGTTAAGAACCTCAAAATAAGACTTTTTCAGTTTATGACAAAGCCCAAATATGCTTGCAAGTATAGCTAAAAGATGAAGCAAAATAAAGGCCAAAAGAGGGAAATAAGTGTTACCCTTGAAGCTCAGCAACTCCAGCAGCTTTGAGGCCAAAAACTCAGACCTTAGGACCTCTCAAGACCTTTTAAGAAGCTTAGGTTGGTGTTGGAGGTGTTAGGCTAAGAGGCGTAGTGTAAAGATGCAAGAAGAAGGGACTTTGGAGCTTAAAGTAGAGAGATAGAAAGGGGTGTATGTGTATGCCTTAACCAAATTTTCTGAACCTTTGCAAATGAGGGAGAGGGTCTCTCTTATAGAGGAACAAAGGTCCAAGCTTCTTCAGGAAGCTTGTGCAAAGGTCCAAGCTTCTTGAGGAAGCTATAGCAAAAAGGGTCAAGCTTCTTGAGGAAGCTAGAGCCAAAGGGTCAAGCTTCTTCAAGAAGCTAAAAAGGGTTCAGGCTTCTCTTAGAAGCTTAGAGCAAAGGGCCAAGCTTCTTTAAGAAGCCAAAACAAGGTTGCCACATGTATGGAGGATGTAGTCTGTGCCCTCCAACTGGCACACACTCACAGAGACAGAAAAGAGGGAAGTAGGCCGACCAGTTCAAGTGGTCGGCCGACCACCTGCCCTGGTCGGCAGACCAGGGTCAAAAGGTTCAAGCTTTAAAAGCTAGTCGGCAGCCTCTAGGGGTGGTCTCCCAACTCAATGCAAGCTAGTGGTATGGTGAGAGACCAGTAATTGTGGCTCAAAAGTCAGGGAGACCAGCTATCTGACAAGAAAAATTGGCCGGCGGGAAAAAGTGGTCTCCAAGAAGAAAAGGTGGTCTACCACCTTCCAAACAATCAAAATAGGATCCATGCCAAACAAGAACCAAGACGGATGTAAAACGAGGGTTCGAGGGCCAAAACGCGCGGCCGGGGGCCTCGAAAACTGACTGTTAAGCACCGAAAGTGGTTCGTGACCACGAAGGTGGTCTCTTAGGCCACAGTTTCCCTCTAGAGAGAGGAAACAAGGTGTATGCCAAAAACCGGAGCAAACGGAGAAAGTTAAGCTGTCCCGAACCGCGGCGCATGGCCGACGACTCCGAAAATCAGAAACTGGTCTCCAAACGGGAACAGTGGTCTGCGACCACGAAAAGTAGCCTACGGCCACTGAAAGATGGTCTATGAGACCTCTCCCTCCTTTCGGAAAGAGAAAACAAAACTTGGTTCGCAAACCGAGGCAAAGCACAAAAGAGTCTCAACGTCCGGGGGTAAGGCTCTCAGCCGAAACTCTGAAACCTCAGAACGAGCACAACATGCACCATTACCGAGCGCTCAATCGATGACGTCTGAGTCTTAAGGTCGGTCAAAAATGGGGTGTCTACACTTCCACATGATTTTACTCTTGTTTTAACATGCTTTAACTCTAATTTTGGTTGATGGAGTCACCTCTTGCTTGGTTTTGGTACTTGTAGTGTAATCCCACTCATTAGCCTTGCATGCTTAGTGTTTTGGCTTACCATTCTAGCTTGTTTTGGCTACACTCCATCATGTTTCTAGCATTGTTTTGACCTACCTTAGGACTGTTTTGAGTGCTCTTGGTCTTTTGAGGCTTGCTTGATATGGCTATGGTACAAGTGCCTTAGCTGGTCTTGAGTTTGGGCACCTTAGCATGCTATATTTGTGATGGTTGCATATTTTGGCATCATTTAGCATGTAATTTCAGAGCATATACATGTGTCATGTCCTCACTTCTTTCACTCCTTGAGAGTTTTTGAGAGTTGTGTCTTTGTGCCTTATTTGTGAGCTACCAAAGGAGCATGATTTTCTAGTCTTTTGAGCCTTAGTTTGAGCATGTTTTTGCCAGTGATTTTCCATGATATAACTCTGTTTTTGGCTGGTTTGGGTACCTCTTGCATGCTCCTTACATTTGTAGTGCAATTTTGCTCATTAGCCTTGCATGCTTTGTGTTTTGACCTTTCATTCTAACATGCGTATGCTTCACTCCAGCATGTTTTTGGCTCTACTTTAGCATGCTTCAGGTCTGATTTGAGTGATCTTAGCCCTTTAAGGCTTGCCTTGTATGGCCGGAGTGTAGTGGCCTTTGCTAGTCTTGTGTCTTGGGACCCCTAACATGCCTCATTTGTGTTGTTTGTATGATATAGCATCATTTGGTATGCAATTTCAATGCCTACATCTCTGCCATACTCTTTTATATATCACTTCTTCATTGTGTTTAAGAGTTGTGTTTAATGTATGGCTTGCTAACCAATGCATGAACATGTTGTTGTAGCTTTTGGTGCCTCATTTCTAGCATGATTCTACCATTGTTGTGGCATGAGGTAGGTTTGACCATTTGAGCATTGTAGTGCATGCTTCATGTGTGATACACTTCACTTTCCTTGATGCCTTAGCTTCTAAACATGCCATGCATGCATTGCTTACATGATAGAGCCTTGTGCATACCACTCTAGCATTGATAGATAAGCATGCTGTTTGCATGTGCGTTGCATTGCATTGTGTTTGGATCAGACGTTAATCCAAACACGAGGAACAAGGGGCGTTTCATACTTGAAGTGATGAAACGCGCCTCATTTCTTTGTCGCCATCCTCCTCCTTGATTGTGCATGATAAGGTGGAGGCCTCTTGAGTCTTGTGTGTTACTTGTGCATTCATTAACTTATATGAACTCGGCTTCTCAGCCATCGTGCATTGTGATGCTCGATAGGTGGCCTGAGAGTCGAGAACCGCACCCCTTTGAGCTTGAGAAATGATAAAGGGGGTGGTTGTACACACATACCCTGCAAATGCCTTGTTTTGCCCTTGTTGAACTCTGTTTGCAGCAAAACTGGAATGTGCAGCAACAACTTGCCGACCGGGCAGAGGAAGTGGCCGACCGGCCACTTTAAGTGGCCTACAGCCCTTTTAAGTGGCCGACAGGTGGCCTACAGTCTCCCTTGGTGGTCGACAACCCACCAGCTTGATGGTGGTTCAAAGTTATTAGGGTTCTAAAACAGAGGCAGTCTGGGAATCGGTTCAGTGTTCAAGAATCAAAGCAAATGAAAACGTAGGCAACCGGTGGCAAGGCGATGGGATTTCAGGAGGAAGCAACAGAGCATACATACATTCCTCGCCCCGAGGCTCCTTTTAACTGCTTTACTTAGCTAGCTAATTCTTTGGTTCTGTACTTTATTAGTTAACGTGCTTAGCTAATCAATTTGTGTTGTAATAACTAATTAGTTAACTAGGATAGTTAATTAGTTGTGATTTGTAATAGTTAAACTTAATTAGTGTAGCTAGTTAGCTTTCATTTCATTCGGACCCTCCGTCGAGAGAGCGTATTGTTGTAATAAGTGTGTGTGCGTGTGTGTGTGTGAACGTCTTCCAACGCCACGTCTTTTTCCCTTTTATTTACCAGCTGTTGATGGTTAGTTTTAGAGCATATTTCAATTAGCATACCTTATGCTTGAATGCGTGCATTATTCATTTGTATTGCATGCACCGTGCTCGGCGCATCATACTAACTAGCTTCTGTTTTGGCTTGGAGTACACTGTGAGTATTTATGCTTTAGCATCCTTGCATGAATATAAGTGTTGCCATGTTAGCATGCTTGCCATGAGGCTATTTGCTTAATTTCTTAACTGCATGAATGCCTGTGGATGAAGGCTTCATTACTTGAATTGGAACAATTCATCAAAATGTGAGTTTTAAGCCCACTTGAAGTGGCAAATAATCATGTTTTAAGCCCACTTGAGGGTGGCAAATCCGCACTTTAGCCTACTTTAGGGTAGCAACTTCAAACCATTTTCGAAAAATAAACATGAGATGTTTTGTTCCAAATTGAGTGATTTAGACTATACTTGTGTGTTGTGCGCATCACATAGTAAGTGTCACGACCCGAACCCACCCCTATGGGTTAAGGACGTAACCGGCCAGTAATCCTGAGATTACCTACAGCCTCAAATCAAATCGGACATAATTCGTCAGAGTAAAGGGTCAAAAATTTAAAACTTTGTCCATAGAGCTGTGCTTACATGGCACATCATAACAAACCATACATACACGTATTAATAACTCACATCAAAATACAGTGACATAAATTTTTGTATAGTTAGGATCAGTTAAGTCTAGGTCAGCCAATCAAAACTATAAACAAACATAAACCAAAGTCCTCGCCAACAAGACAAAATAAAACAAAGTGGCAAAAGGGCGAAGACTGGTCTCGTACATGAGACGCAAGGGCTGACTCTTGAAAACCTTGGTTATTCCACACCGACTTCACTGAGGCTAGGTTGGGACCTCTCTTGGCTCACCTACAAACACATGAATGAGCGTGAGGGAAAGCCCAGTGAATAATATTAAATAAAGAAGATACATTAGAACAACGTACATCAAACGGCCTTGGGCCCAATTCATATTTCTATTAGCATATATAGTTAGCTATAGATCAAGTGACTTCGCTTCCAACCACTTTAGACGGCCTCGGGCCCAATCCATTCATGTCAAACTGGCCTTTGGCCCATTTGTCTTTCATTCATGTCAGACTGGCCTCTGGCCCATTCATTCTTTCATTCAGATCATACTGGCCTTTGGCCCATTCATTCTATCATTTAGATCGTACTGGCCTCTGGCCCATTCATTTTATCGTTCAAATCATACTGGCCTCTGGCCCATTCATTCATTTATGTCAGACTGGCCTTTGGCCCATTCATTCATTCATTCATTCATTCGTGTCAAACTGGCCTTTGGCCCATTCATTTGGCATAGCAAACATTGTCCACCAATCAAATTAACAAACCTATAAACTTACATAGAAGTAAGCAATTGGACAACAACATATTTCAAATATCTTTGTCAAGACATTACTCACAGTGATCGGTTGGTTGGTTTGCCCTGGAGCTTGACCCTACACATCACATAACACATACGGGTCACAAATGATTCAATCCATTCTTTAATTCACATATTCCTCTTTAGGCTTTATTCTTATCCCTTTAATTCATTTACAATGCTTAATGCATGCCTAAGAGTACTTAGAAGTGAAAGAGAATGGAAAACGAAACACAGAATGCACTTTCAAAATTTTCAAAAACAGGGTCCCTGCTCGATCGTAGACTTCCCCGCTCGAGCGGACCCATTAGGTCGGCAAAAGTACTAGTTATATCATTTTTAAGCTCGATCGTGAATTCTGGCGCTCGAGCGAGTGAAAGGCCTCACTACATGGCTCCCCGCTCAAGCGTGAACTTCCCCGCTCGAGCGGACATCATGTATGCAGAAAATACTGAGAGCCCGAATTTTACGCTCGAGCGGTGGTTCTCCCGCTCGAGCGGACATCAAATTTTCTGGATTTTCCAAAACATGTTCTTGAGCTTCAACTTGATATTCAAAGGCTCTAAATGCATGATTTTGGCTCAAACTTCACGTATACATATACCAACATGGTATAAACACCAAATTACAACATTATGAAGCTCAATTCCAAGAATTACTTACATGCATGTAACAACCCGTATCCGTAATTAGCCACTAATCCATATTTAATGATGCTAATTGAGTGAATCAAATGAATTATTGGGGTTAGTATGTGATTTGCATGATATTTGGCTTACTATCTGTTACTAGTAGAAATATCTGTTTGAAATTCCACTCTAAAATGTAAATTGAAAGCCTTATCGGCATCCAAAAACGAAATTGACTACACCAATATGTTATTTGAAATTTTTAGAACCATATGGAAAATTTTATTAAAGATCGATTCAGAACGATTAATTAAGTTGTGTTTGGTTGGACCAATGTTCTAAGTGTTGTATTATTTAGCATTCTAACTATAAGTGGGCTTTAGACTCATTCTTGAACTCACACATATTTTCTGTGAGTGGAAAATTCTGAGATTACACTTTAGAGAGAGAGAGTTCATCTTTAGAGAGAGAGAGTGTAGAAATTGAAGAGAATTGAAGGCTTTGGCTTGAACTCATCAAGATTGTGAAAGGATCGAGTTAATTCAAGACTATAGGTATGAATTCAACCCCTAATTTATGAATCTAAGTCATCAACATGAAGATTATGAGTTTAAAAGTGCACATTGAGCTTAGAATAAGGAATTGAGTTACAATTCATACATACATGCCCATGTAGGTGTTAATTTACCATGTTAGTTTTATATTTCACCAATTGTGTTGAATATGGAGGTTGAATGGAACATGCATGCATATTTCATCAAGTTTTGTAAGTCAATTCCATGTTTTTGAAGTCTTGAAAGAGAATTTGGAAGAGAAAGCCACATGCATGCATGAATATATGGAGTTTTGGCATGTTAAGTTTGATTTTAAGCATTTAAGTTATATTAGTAAGTTATTTGGTGCTTGCATGTTAGAATTGCCATGTTAATCACTTAAGTACATGTTTTGCAAGAGAATTTCTTACATGCATGGAGCTTATGAGCTCAACTTGATAGTTTCTTGAGTTTTGAAAAAAAGAGTTTGAAAGATTTTACATGTATGCTTTGTTTCTTAAATTTCAAGATGAAATGTGAGCTTTTGACAAAACCTTGGGCCATGATTTTATGAAATGATCCTAAATTCTTCATGTTTTACAAGTTTACTATGTTATCTCAAGTTTTGGAGCCCAAGAGATGTGTTTTCGAAGATTGAATTCGAGTTTTGAGCTTGGTGATCAAATCTGGAAATTCCAGAATTTGCATCCACGCTCGAGCGTGGGAGTTCACGCTCAAGCGACCACTCTGAGTGCGTGCACTTCGCTCGAGTAACCAAAATCCCGCTCGAGTATGAATTGCAAGCTCCCAGAAGTTTCATGTCGTTTACAGATCGCTCGAGCGAAGGAATGTGTGCTCGAGCGACCATCCTCATTTTGCATGTCCGCTTGAGCGTGGAAGTTGTAGCTCGAGCGTAGATTGTGACCAACCAGTACTTTTCCCAAGTTTACAGGTCACTCGAGCGAAGGAAGTCTCGCTCGAGCGACCCCTCTCATTTCGCATTCGCTCAAGCGTGGAAAGCTATGCTCGAGCGTGGACCTTATTTTTCAGAAATTTTGCCTAAGTGTTCCAACTCATGTGTTTGGCATCCTCATTGCATCTTAGGCATTCCTAAGACCTAATTAAGCTTTGATAATGAGGTTATGGATTAGAAACACACAAAGTGAAGAATGTACAAAGTTATGAGATTCAAGAGTGTGTTTTCATCTTTGGGACAAGAAAGAACAAGAATCAATGTAAAGTAAGCTAAGCCGTGTTGGCCACATGAATGTGTAATGATAAGACATGCTTATGTTATGTATTTTGTGATTGTAGGTCAAGACTCGAGGATTGATTGACCACCCACTAGAACCACTGTGAGTAACGTTATCGTAAAGATACGTTTATATGAATTATGTTCCAAATGAAATGTGATAAGCTATGTTTTCTGAAATGATATCTGTTTTTGTGAACGAATATTCTGTATTTGAAATCTATTATGGCATCCATAGATAGTCCCAAGTCATGGGGGGCAGCATGAAAATGCGGGTCCATGACATTCAACTAATTACAAGATCTCGTTAGCCACTTCATTGTGGTGATATGTGTTTAATCGGTATCCGGAATCGGTTACTCTAGTCAGAAGACGTTCTGTGATGTGTTCTATGGGATGTACCATTATTATGTTCTGTTATGGGGATGATTATGCTATGATCTGTTTTCCGCTTATGATATGTTCGGATTTCGTTCACTAACCTCTTTACCTTAATGTTATTCACTGGGTTTTAGCTCACTGTTTGTATATATATATGTATAGGTGAGCATTCTGGAGTTTAAGTCTGGAGACTTTTTGTCTGGATCTGTGTTCTGTTGTCAGCCAGCCATTGTGCCTCACGTGGATGTTCCCGAAGTGTCCTGTGTTCAAGTTCTGTTGGTTTTGTATATATATATGACTTGATGTAATTCTGTTGGTTGTACTTCAGATACTTTAATGTGTGTGGGTATAATGTATGATTGACTTTTGACTATGTATATTAAGTTTTAAATATTTTGTTTCATATAAGTCAGCACAGCTCATTGGACAACTATATTTATGTATTTTCTTCCGCTAGCCCCTTATTATATGCTTATCTATTCAGAGGCTTTCGGTAATCCAAGGATTACTGGCCGGTTATGATGCTAAACCTATAGGGGCAGGTGTAGACACCCCATTTTTGACCGTCCTCAAGACTTGGACGTCACCATTTGAACGCCCGGTAATCATCCATGTTTGTGTTCGTTTGGAGTTCCCGGAGGTCTCGGCTACGCGCCTTGCCTCAGGATCTCCGAACTTGACTGTTTAGTGTCTGGTTTTGCACCAAACACTTGTGTTTTGCCTTGAAAGGGCAGGGAATACCTTGTGAGGCATCCCCACACACTACCGGCCATGGCTAGAGGCCACCGGCTGGTGTTTTGTTGCCGTCGGCAATATATATTGCCGGTCGGCATTCTTTGTTGCCGGTCGGCACTCCTTTTTTACAAAATGGCAATTTTGAGCAGCCGATTACTGTTCATCTGCTTTTGCAGATATTTTAAGACAGCTGTATGTCATTTTGTTCCCCTCTATACACGTGTATGGAGGGATGGACCCCTTATTAGCTTACCTTGTAAGCTTTACAAGATTGGCTCCTCTATAAGAGGAGCCCTCCCCTCTTGGCTCTAGGTTAGACACTTGAGAGAGAAAAACATTGTGAGAGCTCTGGTTTTAGGTTTAGGGTTTGATATATATTCTATCTCTATACCTCTCTCTCATTTGGCCTTTGTGTGTGTTTAAGTGTGTTTGTGTCTTACTATTGCACACAAACACATAGTGTTACACCTTTGCTTGATTTCTTGAAGGACCAGAGGTTGTTCTTGAGGTTCTTGAGCTGTTTTGAGCTCAAAGAAGCTGTTGGAGCTTCATCTTTGAAGAAAGTCCACAAGGGTAAGAAACTAGTCCCATTTTACCCCATTTTTGCATTCTATTTTTACCTATCTTGCAACTTTTTTTTTGGCTTTGCATATAATACAAAAAAGTTCTGTTTTTAGGCCCTCTAAATAGTTTGTTTAGGGTGTTTTGTGGTTTGAGGTTGTTTGACCCCTCCTAAGCCTTGTAAGGCTCCATTTTGTGCTATTTTGTGTAAGCTCCGAGACCTTGGTGTTTGGGCCTCCTCACCACTGAAATCTTGAGGGATTTCAGAGGTGAGGATGGTGCCTTGAGGTCCCAAGAAGGAGAGGGCCACCCCCTCTCCTTGTTGTCCTTGAAATGGACCATTTTTGGCCTCTTGAGGGAGCACCTAGCTAAGCTTCATGTTGACCATGCCTTGGCTGCTTTTTGTGCTTATTATGTCATAATATGCCTCTGTTTTTTGTTGGTTTTGGTACACCATGCATGCTTAGCATACCTACCTTGTAATGCCATGTTCATGCCTTAACATGCCTTAGGTTGTAAGCCTTTGTTCAAGCATGTTTTAGGTCTAGTTTTGTGAAGCTTCTATGCTTATTTTGCCATGCTAGAGGTCTGTCCATAGTTGTTTGAGTTGGCCATGGCATGCATTGTATAGCCCCTTTGCATTTTTGGCTTGTTGGCCTTATGTGTGTGAATGTATAGCATGCATCCTTGCTTTATTTTAGTTGGTTTGGCACCATTTAGAGCATCATTTCAGTCCCTTTGACATGCTTGTATGCTTGCCTTGGACACCTCTTTGATGCCTTATGAGCTTGTATTATATGCTCCATGTTTTGGCCATTGTACATGCCTTTGAATTTGAGCCACTTAGATGCCATCTAAGAGTCCCTTTTGCATGGTCTAGGTCTGCCTTGGGCCTGTTTTAAGCCCTCTTGGCCTTGTGAGGCTTGGTTGGCTTGGCCATGGTTTAAGTCCCTTTGACTTGCTCCAAGAACTTGGGCCATTTATTGCATGCTTAGTCTATTTTGTTTGCTTGGTTTGACACCATCTTAACATGATTTTCAATGCTTACTTTGCATGCCATTAGTCCACATTATGCCTCTTTCAAATGTGCTTGAGAGTTGCCCCATTTGTGCCTAAGTGTTGGCCCTTTAACATGCGCATATGTGTATGTGTATTTAGTCCTTTATTTTGGTCACTTTGGCCACTGTTTTGGGCCTTATTAGAGCTGCCCAAATCATGTTTAAGTCCATTATTTGTTTGTTTGCATGCTTGCATGTGCATCTTGCATTTCCATGTTGCATCCTTAGCTTGTATGCCTAGGTTGCATTGCATTTAGCATGCATGTCTTGCTCCTTGATCTAGTGATAGGAATTGGACTTTGGTTTGTTGGTTTGCATTGCATTTAACATCAAAATGTGCACACTTGGTTCTTTGGGCCATCACGCATGGAAATGCGCAATTGGTGGTCCGAGAACCAAGGAGCATGTCCCTTTGAGTCATTAACAGGATAGGGGACATGATTGGTGCATATATGGCTTGAATTGTATTGCCATGCTCTGCCTTGCCCTCTGTTGCTGTCAATTGCAGATTCTGCAGGAACTTTCTGCCAACCGGCAGTGTCCAATGCCGACCGGCAATATTTCCTGGGCCGATAGCTTCACCAACAGCCGATGATCACACTCCACTGCCGGTGGCCATTTTACTCAGCCGGTGGAATTCCCCAGTATCTAGAGAAGCAATCCTGAGGTTTTGGCAGCCTTCAGAGGGGCATAGCAAGGAAAACAGAGGCAACCTATGCATGGTAGTGCACTTCCGAGCAAGACCCAAGCATGCGTGCATCGAACTCTCTCCCCGAGGCGGTTTACTGTTTTTCCTAGCTTAGTTAGTTTGTTAACTAATTAGGTAATTTGTAATAATTAATTAGCTAGGTTAGTTAATTTGTTATTTAATCTGTATTATTTTTTTTTTGGTCCCTCCGAGCGAGGACGAATTTGTAATAAGTGTGGGTGAGTATGTGCATGTCTTCCAACCCTCACTTCTTTCTTCCCCTTTTACTTACCCGCTTTGATGGTTAGTAATAGGACATGTTTAACTTAGCATACCTTATGCTACGCATGCGTGCATCCATACATTTGTCTCGCTTGCACCGGGCTCGGTACATCATGCTAACTGCATTTGTATCTCAATTCCAAATTGAATACGTGCATCAATTGGTTGCATTTCACACGCCATGTTTAGGTTAGCCGAGCCTACTCTAATTGCATCTTGCATGTGTTGCATTAGTCAAATTGACATGAACTAGGATCACGCATGTTTGCTAACTAGTTTATTGTTTTGGCACGGAGTACATTGTAAGTATTTATGCTTTAGCATACCGCATGCGTGTGAGTGTTGCCATGACAGTATGTTTGCCATGCGGCTAAATGCTTACGTGATATTACTGATTGATTGCTTGTGGGTGAAGGTTGGTTTGTTTGAGTTGGAAAAACTCGTTGAAATCCGTACTTTAGTCTACTTGTGAGTAGCAAATTCCAAAACGTTTTCCAAAATAAACAGATACGTAATGCTTATTTCCAAATTAGGCGATCTAGTCTATACTTGTTTGCTGTGCGCATAACGTAGTAATTCTAGGCTAATAAATGGAATAAGAATACATAATGTTTTCAAAAATGGATATCACGATTAGTAGAGGCCGATCTTCGGATCGGGCGAGAGGGGGTGCTCATAGCTGACCTTCCCCAATCGTACCCTAGCTCCCGAGCCGAGGCAACTCTGGTGATGACGGACATGTGGCCTTCAGCACCGAGTCAGGGTTTCCTAAATTTCCCCATAAAAAATATTTAGGTAGCGACTCTGTATCTGGCAAAGCAGTCCATGTTTGGCACTTCCTTTCAAAAAATCTGTTTCTCAAAACAATTTGCTGGATTTGGACTCTTTGGTTCAAGATTAAGAACCGTGACATCAAATCGAGTCCGAACTGTAGTAGCGAGGCCCCCCACGTGGGCGCGTGCTACAGCAGGTTTGGGTCGTGACAATGCATGACTCAAATTAACCCAAACTCATCACCAACATATTAAATTCAAACATTCAACACTCACACCTCCATGATTTGCACATGCATGCGGGAGATACCCATTATTCTCGGCTTAGTTGGTGAAGAGATGATTAAATACATGGACTTTAATCAAAATTCAACATGAGTCATGTAATTCAAGCACAAATATGCAAACTCAAAGCAATTACTCACATGCATGCATACATTGACCTTCAATTCAACATGATCAACTCAATTTCATTTCAATTCTTACTATTGATTACCCAACTAGCTTGAATACACAGTTTATAAACTTATACTTTTGAATTCATGCTCACATGCTTACCTAGAGGTTTAATTCTTCCAATCTATAGCAAATTCTTGAGTAATCTTCAAGATTTCCAAGCTTCTTGAGCAAACCCACAATTCCCTACACTCTCTCTCCCTCTAATTCGGCTCTCTCACACTAAAGAGTCCAAAATCAGCCAAAATGAATCAAAAAGAGAGAGATTGAGTATATATGGCCCTTTATATAGCCCCACTAAGTCAATTTATCAATATTAAATAATTGAGCACTTAATTAATCGTTCTGAATCTAATTATTTTGATTCGAATCAATTTTCAATTAAATTTCACTGTAGGCTCTAAAAATTGCACTAATCACAATGGTGCAATCGATTTCGGGTTTCATGGCCGATAAGGCCTTCAATTTAATTTTCAAAGCAGAAAACCAAACAGATATTCCTACAGTGAACAGATAGAAATTCAAAGCCACATATTTTCACATAAATGGCACACAAAATCATATCAAACACATAATCACATTTATAATAAGGACCAATTAGCATAATACGGAACAGGGTTATCACAGTAAGTTAGGTTAGTAAACCGGAATATGAACACGTGTTTTCAAAAATAACATATCATGTTAGTAGAGGCCGATCTTTGATCGGGCGAGCGGGGGTGCTCATTTCAGGACCTTCCCCTCTCGTACCCAAGTTCCCGAGCCGAGGCAACTTTGGTGATGGCGGACACGTGGCCTTAGGCATGAGTCAGGGTTTCCTAAATTTTCCAAAACAAAATATTTAGGTGGCGACTCTGAAATTTGGCAAAGCAGTCCATGTTTGGCGCTTTTGATTAAAATCGATTTTTCAAAATAATTTGCCGGATTTGGACACTTCGGTGATTTATCAGTCTTGCATTGCACTTTGTGAGATTAGATTCAGAACCGTGACAGGAGTCCGAACTGCAGTAGCTAGAACCCAATTCGCGCCCTCTCCAAAAGGGGGCATACGGAGGAAGTTCCGGTGGTCTACAACTAGGTCATGTGAATTTTGACTCTTTGCATAGATTAATCAAGTTAGATCACATACCATTTTTCAAGATTAATCCAAATCACACGTGTGAAACTTGTGGAGAAGAAAAATTGACAAGGACTTCATTTCATTTTGTTAAAAGAAGTACCGAGCCTTTAGATTTAGTACATAGTGATGAATGTGACTTGAAAGTCAAACAATCACATGGTGGCAACAAGTATTTCATCACTTTTGTTGATGATTGCACTAAATATTATTATGTGTATGTAGACACCCCATTTTTGACCGCCCTTAAGACTTGGGCGCTACTGATGGTTTACTTAGTGATGCAGGCTATGCTATGCAAAGTTTCGGTTTCTTTGGCAAGGAGAGCGTCAAATCCAAACCTCACACCCATTTTTTGGACTAAAACTATTTTGAATGGTTTTTAGACCTTAAAATCCTCTCTTCCAAAATATTTTTGAAATAAAGTTCCTACGATGTTACGACGGTTGCATTTCGTTAAATGTTGCGCTTTTCAGTAAACTGAGCAAGGACGAAATGGAAATGGATGAAATAGAGATGAAATCTTTGAAAAATCTTTCAAAACACCTTGTTTAGGGGACTGGAGTTGAAGAAAATCGGAGGAGAGGGAAGAAACCAAGCTGGGGGAGAAGATAGGCATGAATCGTTGAGAGAGAGCCAGGAAGCCCTCGGTAAATCAGGCCTATCCTTTTGTATACGTGGATTTAAGCTATGAGGCCACCACCGTTGGAAATAAGACTTCTGGGGCTTCATTTTTCACTCAAGAATCTCCTAAAGACGAGTCCGGATGGGGGAGATATGATTGGTTGAAGTTGGGCATCATTCCGGTTGGACAGAAACCGAGCAGTCTTCACTAAAAGAGGGATATCTCTTAGAAAACTTAGAATTTTGAAGTTAGGCTACCACCATTGGAAAACTTACTTCTGGAGCTTCATTTTGGACACAAGAATGACCTGAAAAAGAGTCCATATGAAGGAGTTATGCCCATTTGAAGTTGGACCTGCAGAGCAGAATGCCCTATCGGCCACAAATGTGCACAGTCGGCCATCACAAGTAGCAGATCGGCACCAAAGATGGCCGGTCGGCTAAGAGTGAGCCAAATTCATTTTTTTTTGAAGATATTTCTCCTTCAGCTGTTTCCAGCTTGTGCCAGCTGTCCTAACTCAGATACTTTTGACCAAAACTCTTGCTTTTGCTATATATGAAGATATATCTCTCATTTTGTAAAGGACAACCTTCTTGAACAAGTTTGAGAGCTTCTCTCACTAAACTCCCTCTCTCTCTACAATTTTCAGAGCTTAATCTCTGCCTCTCTCTCTAAAGCCTCTCTCTCTTGCCCTTTTGTGCATAGAAGTAGAGAAACATGCCTAGTTTGCCTATGCATCCTCGATCAAAGTGGCCTATCTTTGGGAGGAGGTTGCTTGAAGCATACTTGGAACTTGTTTTGGGCTTCTAAAGCTTGGTTTTAACACAAAAATCTTGCTATTTTGCTGTTTGGCTTCAAGGGTAAGCACTTGTCCCTCTAAAGCTTTGTTTTGCATGCTCATTTTACCACCTTTGCAAACTATTTTTGGCTTGGTTTTGAACTGAAGAAAACTCTATTTTTCAGTCCTAAAAATGATGGTTTTGGCCTATTTTGTGTTAGGGGGTTGTCTCTCCCTTTTGTTTCGTAGCTTGTATAGCTTTTGAGCCATCTTTCAATGCCTGTCAAAATAACTTTTCATGGCCTTTTAACCACTGAAATCCAGAGAATATGTGCCATTGCACTCCATTGTTTACTCCTTCATTTGTTTTGAAAGAGGTCTTGAGCCCCTTGTTGGCTTGAGCATGAAATTGAGGCACTCATGCCTAATGGTTTTAGCCTTCTCTTAAGGGTTTCTACTAACTAAAAGCATGAGACTTCTTTCATGCTCAAGGTGTTTGTGCTTTAGACCATCTTTCCCATTAGAGGACAATCGCATTTGGACAAATCAATTAAAGGATTAATTGGTAAGTTAAAATGAGTAAACAAAATTGAACCAAGTAAAACATGCCAAGATAACATGTTTGAGTTGCATTGCATGTGTTTGGATCGAACGTTAATCCAAACACAAGAAATATGAGACGTTTCATACTTGAAGTGATGAAACGTGTCACGCTTCTTGGTCGTCGTCCCCCTTGATTGTGCATGATAAGGTGGAGGCCTCTCGAGTCCTATGTGTTATTTGTGCATTCATCGACATTGTACAAGCTTGACTCTTTGGCCATCATGCATTAAGATGCGTGATTGGTGGCTTGAGAGCTGAGCACTACACTCCTCTGAGCTTGAGACATGATAAAGAGTGTGGTTGTACACACATTTTCTTGCAAATGCGCTATCATGCCTCTGTTTGTGCTCTGTTGCAGCAAAAGGAGAAATTGCAGGAAGAAGTGGCCAACCGGCCATCAAAGCTGCTAGCCGGCCACCAAAAGCAGCCGATCGGCTATCAACTTTAGCTGATGGCCATCCTTCTTGGTCGGCCATCCTTCTTGGTCGACCATCCCTCGACATGTCCCTAAGGTGGGGCACAATTTTCAGAAGTGCAGAAAGTGTGCAAACAGAGGCATCTTGAGGCACGGTAGTGGATTTCTGAGCGAAGCTGACTAAGCGTGTATCTCTTCCTTGCCCGCGATGCCATTTTTACCGCTTTACTAGCTAGTTGTAGTTAATTACTTGTTTTGTAATTAATTAGTTTAATCTGTGTTGTAATATTCTAATTAGTTTAGTATAGGTAGTTTCAATTCGGTTTGTAATTAATTAGCTTAGCGTAGCTAGTTAGTTGATTCATTCGGACCCTCTGTCGAGAGGGCAAATGTTGTAATAAGCATGCGTGTGTGTGATGCATGTCTTCCAACCCCATTTCTTTCTCCCTTTTACTTATCAGCTTTCGATGGTTAGTTTAGGGCATATTTCAATTAGCATACTTATGCTAGTATGTTTGCATCCATTCATCTGTCTTGCATGCACCGGGCTCAGTGCATCATTCAAACTGTGTTGTATTTTGATATACTTACTTGAATACGTGTTTAATAGCATGTTATCAAATGTTGCATTCATATGCCATTCTAGATAGCCAAGCCTATTTTAGTTGCATTTTCGCATGTGTTGCATTAGGCACTATTGACATAGCTAGGATCATGCATGATTTCTAACTAGCTTCTGTTTTGGCTCGGAATACACTGCGAGTGTTTTTGCTTTAGCATCCTTGCATGTGTGCAAGTGACTGCCATGATAGCATGCTTGCCATGAGGCTAACTGCTTAAGTGATTAACTGCTTGAATGCCTGTGGGTGAAGGCTTGATTGCGTAGATTGGAACAACTCGATGATTATGAGTTTTAAGCCCACTTGAAGTGGCAAAATCATTTTTTTTTATCCACTTTAGGGTGGAAAATCCACGACTTAGCCTACTTGCGAATAGCAACTTCAAACCATTTTCAAAAACAAACATGAGTTGTTTTGTTCCAATCCGCGTGATTGAGTCTATACTTGTTTGTTATACGCATCACGTAGTAAAGGTTAGCTAATAAATCAGAATAAGAACGCATGTGTTTTCAAAAACAACATATCATGTTAGTAGAGGCCGATCCTTTGATCGGACGAGCGGGGGTGCTCATTTTAGGACCTTCCCCTCTCATACCTAAGTTCCCGAGCCGAGGCAACTTTGGTGATGACGGACACGTAGCCTTAGGCACGAGTCAAGGTTTCCTAAATTTCCCAAAGTAAAACATTTAGGTGGCGACTTTGAAATCTGGCAAAACAGTACATGTTTGGAACTTCTTGATCAAAATCGAATTCTCCAAAACGATTTTGCTGGATTTGAACTCTTTGGTGATTTATCAGTCTTACATTGCACTTTGTGAGATTAGATTCAGAACCGTGATAGGAGTCCGAACTGTAGTAGCTATGAACACAATTCGCGCCATCTCGCGCAGAGCGGAGTTCCGGGCGGTCTACAGTTTCTAGCGACTCTGCTAGGGACTTAGAGAACTTGACTCAAACTCATGATATGTCGTTTTGTTTACACTTATGTGCTTCTTTGCATTGTATTTGCATTGGTGCACCTAGGATACCGTGTTTTTTGTCTGTTATTCTTGAACGGTTTGTCGGAGGCTTGCTTTGAGAAACATGCCATAAGGCTGACCGGTTACGGGCTCTGCCACGATTTGAACACAAACCTCAATTGTTACCGAGCCATCCTTTTTGACCATTCGACCTAGTTGCATATCGGAAGCCATAGTGACCATTCCAAACTAGGACAGGTTGATTACCCGAATGTAGATTGTTTGAAACCACTGCATGCGTAGTGAAACCCTAGCCCCTGACAAAATAGGACAGGGAAACCCTACCCCACCATAGGGGTGTTTTGGCTCTTACTTGCTCGTTATGTGCTGTCAGAGTGCGTTTTTACAGGTTGTATGTATCAGTTGCAAGTCTGAGTATCAGCCTGAGGGTGTCGGTTTACAGGCAGAATTTTGGGCAAAATTCAGTAGAGAGCACAGTCATTCAGCTATGCTCGTATTTGTTCTGATGAAATCAGGCTGAGATGTTGTTTGTTTTCTCTTTTGCTAGGGTAGTCTTGGAACCATAGCTTCAGAAGGCTCCAATATCCCCCGAGTACACTGGACTTGTGTTGATAGACTTTGTGAGGTCAGAGATTCAATTCAAGGGCAACCAGTGTTACCTTCGCCGAAGACAAGGCAAAGAAAGGCCAAACAGGGCTCACGGGTTCAACTGATCCATCAGTCACCAGTCACATCACCTTTGTTCAGACTCAACAGACCGTGATGGCACAGAGTACGGAAGAAGTTGTGGCCATGACACCGCCATTAAATCAGGGAACTGCTATGTAGGATGAGACCAATGTTGAAACGCAATGCCCATCTGGGGCATCTGCCTCGCATTCGGCTTCGGGACCCCAGCTGAACTTTGACCCACTTCCGCCATCTGGAGATTTACAGGGTCCAAATCCCCGAGAAAGGTTGGCTCAAGCTCGAGTTTTCAGACCCCTGGTGCAGCCTACTGAGAGGCTTTATCCCCTTGATGTTAATGAGCACAATCTGACTGTAGTGAAAATTGCGAACCTTGAGAAACAATTCAAAAAGGCACAGGGCATTAACTTCATTCCCGACATTGGGGATGGGTACACCGAGGCTGCTGTACAGCTCCCAGACAGATTCAAAATGCCACATATTGACCGTTTTGACGGGTCTGGAGATCCTATGGTACATATTCAGCTTTTCTTGGATATCCTAAAGCCGATGAGTCTGACTAAGCCATAGAAACTCTCTCTGTATGGAAGAACCCTGTCGGGTGTAGCAGTCGTTTGGTACGCCAAGTTGGCAGATACAGTGAAGCAAAATTAGGAAGAGCTGGCTGAGGCCTTTGTCGATCAGTAGTCTTACAATACCCAAGTTGAGATGACCATGCAAGAGCTTGAAGCAACCCACCACAATCCTATAGAATCTTTTGTAGAATTTGTTGCGAGGTGGAAAGCAAAGGCAGCACAGATGATAGATTGCCCTTCTGAGAGGGATCAAGTGCGGATAGTGGTGCGAAACCTCGAGCATGATATGTTGCAAAAGTTGATAGTCGCTCCACTATCCACTTTCAAACGTTTGCATGAACTGGGGGTTCAGGTCGAGAATGCATTCAACAATGGGATCATTCCCAGAACAAGTGAACCGATAAGGAGGGTTTTTGCAGGGAGTACCAATGCTGGTAGTAGCACTATTCCTGAACCCACTGAAATCAATACAGTCGCCACAACTGACATTTTTGCCAAGCCAAGCCTACAAACAGCCAGCCTAACCCGAGCTCAGGGTAGAACTTTCACCCCTCTCTATATGAGCCTAACTAGCGCACTAACAGTCTTGATGGAAAGAGGGTATCTCAAACCCCTTGATCCTCAACCTTTGCCTGACCCACTCCCTGCCAGGTATAACCCCTCCAAATACTGCATGTATCATCAACAGTGCGGTCATGGCACCGATCGTTGCTACCGCCTTCGTCATGAGGTCCAGAATCTGATCGACAACCGGACAATAGCTCCACCTCCAGACCCCAATGACCAAACATCTCCTGCCTACCTTAACCTCATCCATATATTGCCATCTGCCTACAACCCGAGCATATACATCACCCCTGACCTATCTATCCAAGCCTGAGGTGTTTATCCTGGAAAGCATGGACTTATGCATGATGAATGCAGTCGAAACCCAATTATCTCAAACCCGTGAACCCATCACTTCTGAGCTGATGAGGATGATTGAAGATCTTCAGCGAACTGTGGCAGATTTAGCCTTTGGGATATTAGCTCCGTCATCGACCACATCGTATGCCAGGAATTTCATGCCAAAAGGCTCCTTGATCTTGGGGCAAACGACAATTGAAAAGGGCCAACCTGCAGCCATCTCAGATCTAGGTGTTGGCGTGTCGCCAACAGCTGGGCTTCGTTCTGATATAGTGACCCAATCCCTTGGCAAAGTGGAGGCCAGTGGTAAGAACAAGGTAAGGGTAGGCATTGGTCCCCGTAAACACCTTCAGTGGACTATTGAGGCTTTGAAAGCCGAGGGACTGAACAAGCAGCAAGTGCTCGCAGTTGTTGCAAAGACTGTGGATGACACTTTTGCCACTCAAGTTGGGGGCAATCTGAATCAAGGGGCAAGCCGAGACAAGGGATGTCGTACCAGAAACACCCCTTTCAGCTCCAATCCTACACTCGGAAGAGATCATCAAAAGTCAGCACCTACGGACCCTTTCACTGGTACATCCAACGTAACTAGCTCACAACCTGCCAAATATCCACCTCGGGGCCAGAGGGTGTTCACCCGACTGTACATGTCTCTGTCAATGGCCCTAAGGGTCCTGATCAAAAAGGGGCATCTGAAGCCCCTAGAGCCCTGGCCATTACCGAATAAACTTCATCTCTCCTACAACCCGGCTAAGTATTGTGCCTTTCATCAACAAGCCGGCCATGACACTGACATGTGTTTTCATCTTCACCACGAAATACAAGATCTGATTGATAAAGAGGTCATCGTCGCGCTAGGTCCTACAAAGTCTATCGGCACTGGGTTAGTGAACTTGGGGGATAATGTGATCATTTGATCGGGGGATGAACCAGCTGCCGATGACGCTCATTTGACTCCAGATGTGGAGATGGCACACACTATTTTGAGCGATGTGCAATTGCTGTTTACTTTACTTTCTGACTTGGGTATTGGGTTAGTTTTGTTGTGTTGCACTGAGTCAGTCGAGTCTATCTTGTTGTATCGAGTCAGTCCTATTGCATTGTAGTCAGGTGATTTCGGGGGTGCTACCTCGGACATCACTATCTTGTTTTGTGTTTGTCTTTTACACCCTTTCTTTTGCGTCTGTTCCTGCCTTTGAGCCAATTGTGCCAGAAGACCTGGATGAAACAACAGTGATTTTCATGCTTTTGTGTTTGTTTCTGCCCTGAGCCAGTTGTGCCAGAAGATTTGAATGAAATGGCAGTGCTTTTTACCTACTTTTCTGTGCCTTGAGATCATTGCATTGACCTAAGTTTTTCACAACTTTTTTTTCTAACACTGTGGTGAAAACAAAGAGGGAGGAATTCCTCTAGATTTGCAAAAATTTGATCAATTGAGAGTAAGAGAGGCGTGCTAAGCCCTTAACGAATGAAATCATGCTTGTTAATGTGAGTACTGAGAAGGATCCTGGCTTGATCCGGATTGGTTCTATATTGTCTTTAGCATGAGCGATTAGTCACTTTCTTAAAAGAATTCAAAAAATGTTTTGCGTGGTCCTGTGAAGACCTGTGTGGAATCGCTCTTAGCCTCAAGACTTGACCCTTTTTGTTTTCAAACCTTGAACTTGGATTCAGAATGTTCGATGGTTACCCACAATGTGAGGCCTGTACGGCTAGATTTGAAGCAACCCACGAACTAGGGGCAAAAAAAGTCAGATCAAGAAGATCAGGTGTTATCAAAGAAAGCTTGCAAAGCTGGATCAGAAGCAACCCTTGAACTAGGGGCAAAAATGTCAAATGTGCTCAAAGATTCAAAGGATGAGTCCGTTCGCAAACTAATGAAGAACTAGCAAGAAAGCCAAATCCCAGAAAGGAGGAAAGAAGAAAATTTATTGTTGAAGGACAATCGAGTTCCTATCCGCAACACTAGCGGCAACTTCAACCCCCATTGGATGGACTCTTACATCATCAGTGAACAGCAGCCATTCTCTTGGATGTAGATGGCTTCGAGATTTCAGACCGATCAACGTGGACAAACTTACACTTTTACCCTTGAGAGGCTCGCTGGGCCGAAAATCCGAAAGGGCGACCCAGGCAAAAGTTAGAGCAAGAAAAAGAAAAGAAGAAATGAAAAGAAGAAAAGAAAAGAAATTAAATGAAAGGAAATGAAAAGAATTGAAAAGAAAAGAAAAACAGAGCTCGCAAGGTTGAAAGCCCGGAATGGCGGCCTTGGCAAAAGTTAGAGCATAAAATGAGAGATTAATACACGAGTGTACCTTACCTGGAACTACATAAGGCTTGATTCCCATCTTTGGGATACATAGGCAACTTCATTCTGAAGTCCAACCGTAAAACACTTCAAATTCAACTATCCTGTCCATGAGATTGAACAGGTCATCTTTGTCTTCTCTGTATCCGAGAGTTCGGTTGTGATCGTCACTTTGAGGACTGATTACAGTGCGTTGTGGTGCCATGCAGACAAGGGGCAACTTTCTGTTGCCATGCAGTGCCATTTAGACAGGGGGCAATTTTTCGTTGTTTTGGATCTGAGGTTGTGCATCTCAAGAGTAAATTCTATATTGGTCGAGCAGTGGCCATTTGTAAAAACAGTTTTTGAGAATTTTTACTGAGGTTGACTAATTCTCTCGAAAATTTATTCCATTTTTCCAAAACTGGACATTTCTTGGACCCAAAAAAGGAAAATTTCCAGTGCTCATAGCCTGACTTGCATGATTTCAAATCAAAAAGTCGAACAAGTATGCTAATCTAACTCTCATTTTGGTCAAAATTGTTTTAGTAGAAAGCTCAAAAAAAAAAAAAAAAAAAAAACAAAAAAAACAAAAAAATGGTTAAAATGATGAACTAAGGGCATAGTTGAGTCAAGCCTCCTGTCTTTTCCCCGTTGTCAATGCATTTGCCAGAAAGAGCACCATACTTGCCAGAAAGGGCACCGTATTCGCCAGAAAGGGCAAAACTGAAGCTAATAACAGAGGGCCAAAAGCTCTCTCATCCTCCAAGCAGCGACGTACCAAGTCAAGTGCGAAGCACGAAGTGGAATGGATCAAGATATTCCACTCCCTTATCTGGACAGGTTTGATTACATTCAAGCTAAGCCAAGGCATCTTCGACCGATGTCAGTTGCAGATATGATCACATCCAAACTGGCTGAGCGCATCGTCAACCGATGTCAAAAGAAAAAGAGTCTAGCAGAATGCTGGGGGCAAGAGCCCGCAACTTCTTGTTTATCCATCAACCACCCAGGGGAGGGATAAAAAATGAGAGATTGAAGAATAGAGAGATGTGCGCTGAGAGAAAAGTAAGGAAAGGGCTTTTTAGAGAAAAATGAGAAAAGGGTGTCAGAATGATGTGAGAATCACAAATGAGAAAAGGGTGGGAAACAATACCCGAAGAAACAGGCTCCTCGTGAACTGAGAAGTCTCGCACTGGTGGTACACATCCGAGTGTTGTGTTTGTTGTTTTTGTTTGTTTCGATTCTTGTTTTGAGTTGTTTTGAGTGTCAATAGATGTGTTTAGGTTGTTTACCTTGTCTTTCCTCTTTGTTGAGTCGTTTTGGCTGTGCTCAGTCATAGGCTCAATACCCGGTTTAGAAATCATTTCTTAATTTCATTTCAAAAACAAATCGTTTTGTGCTTAGAGTGCTATGCCATTCTCCACATCTGTACAAAACAAGATTCTTTCTTTCATAAACCACAGGGTTCAACCCAGGTCATGTGAGAACAATAGAACAAGGACCTATCTAAAGTTACATAGGTTTCGGACTGCAAAGCAAAAGAAAAGAGGGAAAATTTGGAGCATCTTAGAGTGTTTCAACTCCAGCAAATTCCGAGACTGCATTACAGGTGCATCTTGTCAGGCCACGCCTTTCTCTGGAGTATGAGTGTATCTCGACCCCAAGCTTAAGCCTACTTCAAGTCAGAATGGTAATTAAAGCAACAGTAGATGTTATATCTCGCCAGTATGAATAAGGTGTGCCCTTTTGAGCTGAGCATGTTGCAAAGTCCTCTGAGAGGTAAATCGGAGGCACCAAAGTACATATTTGATGCCCCTCTATTAAATAGAATGTGCGTGTTCATATGTACTTATGTTGTATGCGTGCCGCGCATCATTTATGTTTCATGCATAGAATATGCTTTCAGTGTAGCATAGAATATGCTTTGAATATTGCATAGAATATGCTTGTCTCAGGCATTGAATATGCTTTCAATATTGCATAGAATGTGCTTTCAAAGTTGCATAGAATGTGCTTTCAAAGTTGCATAGAAAATGCACTCTTTCATACTTGCATAGAAAATGCTCGTATCTTTCGCATAGAAAATGCACCTCATCTGCATAGAGCATGCATTCCATCGCACTTTTTTGTGCACATTACTTGCATAGAACATGCATTTTATCGCACTTTTTTGTGCACCGTCCTCGCACTGTCTTGTGCACTTACACTTTGTATCTCACTCGCACTGTGTAGACACCCCATTTTTGACCGTCCTCAAGACCTGGACATCACCGTTCAAACACTCGGTGATCATCCATGTTTGTGTTCGTTTTAAGTTCCCGGAGGCCTCGGTCTCGCGCCGTGTCTCAGGATCTCTTAACTTGCTTGTTTTGTGCTTGGTTTTGCACCAAGGACTTGTGTTTTGTGCTTCTGAGGGTGGGAAGAGGCTTGTTAGCCATCCCTGAAACCCACCAGCCATGGTATGCTGCCACCGGCCTTGTTTTTCATCTACCGACCAAATATTTGGTCGGTCGGCATTCTCTTAGGTATATCGGCCTTTTCTTGGGGTCGGCCGACCATTTATTTGGCCGATGGACTCCTTTTCTGGCCGATACCACCTTTTTGCCTTTTTCAGGCATTATTCATGCCAGCTGTGCCAGCTGGAGTGCACGGACCTGTCCTCCATAAAAGTGTGTGGAGGAATTTGCACCCTTTGCACCCTTTTGGTCTAGCTTCTTGGGGAAGCTTGGACCTTTGTCTTAGCTTCCTCAAGAAGCTTGGACACCTGTCTCAACTTCCTAAAGAAGCCTTGGCCCCTTTGCCTTAGCTTCTTTGGGAAACCTTGACCCCTTTGGTTAGCTTCTCTTGGAAGCTTAGGCCTTTGCCTTGTCTATATAAGAGATCCTTCCTCTTCCTTTGAGGAGGTTCAGCAAAACTAGAGATAATACATATATATCTGATATATAAACCACTCTCTCTCTATATCTCCCTCTCTCTCTTCATTTGTGTGAGTTAGAGGGCTTAAAAGGGTGTTTTGTTCCTACTTTTGCACTAAGGCACCTAGTATTACACCATACTTGGGTTATTGAGGTCTTGAGAATTTGTTCTTGGAGTTTTGAGCTGGTTTTGATCAGACGAAGGGGGCTGGACTTGCTGTTCTTGAAGTGTTCTCAAAGGGTAACACTATTGCTTTATATTCCCCATTCTTGCACTAGATTTTGAACCCCTTTGCATGCTGTTTTGAGCTTTGTGTATAACATATAAAAGTTCTATTTTCTTGTGTTTAAGATATTTCATTAAGGTCATTTTGGTGTTGGGGGTCGACCTCCCCCTCTTAGGCCTTGTTTGGCCCTTTTTGTGCTTTCTTTGTTGAGCTTTGGGAACCTTTGTGCATTGGCCTTCTCACAACTGAAATCTAGAGGATTTTCAGTGGTGAAGAAGAGGATTTGAAGTCTTGCATAGGGGAGGGACACCCCTCTCTCTTGGTCTCTCATTTGTTCATGGTTTTGACTCATAAGGGTGGCATGCGTGCTTAGTTGTTCTTAGCTTCATTTCAGAAGTTTTTGGGTGTTATTTAGTCATATTATGCCTCTGTTTTTGGTCAGATTAATGCCCCCTTGCATGCATAATATACTTACCTTGTATTCCTCTATTTTGCCTAGAAATGCATCTTGTCATTAGACCATCATGCCTGCATTTTTTGCCTAGCTTTGTGAAGCTTTTGGTCATATTTCATCATGCTTGAGGTCTGTTGAGTATTGATTTGATCATGTTTGCCATGTTTGGTATAGCCCCTTTGTATTTTGGTTTGTGAGCCTTGAGTGTGTGGGTCATTATCATGCTTTACTTAGCTTTTTCTCATGATTTGGCATCATTGGAGACCATATTTCAGTCCATAATCCATGCTTGTGCACTTGCATTTGGCTCTCTTTCAATGCTTGAAAGTGTTGTAGTTTTGTGCCTCAAGAGTTGGTCATTGTGTATGATACCATGTTTAGTCTTTGGGTTGCCATATCAATGGGTTTTGAGGGCTTATTTTGCATGTTAAAACTCTGATTTTGCATTGGTTAGTCCATGCCACGTGTGGTTGGGGTGGTTGTAATAGAGTGCCCTCTTTGTGGCCCTAAATCCCCCTTTGTTTTGCATCCATTTCTTAGCATGTCTTGACCATGATCTATACATGCTTTAGTCTTGTTTTGGAGTGCCTTGGGACTGCTTTAAGTCATTTTGGTCCTTTGGGGTTTGGTTGACATAGCTATGGTTTGGACCCCTTTGTTGGCTTCAAGTTTTGGTCATGGTTGCATGCCTTACTTGCATGACATGGTCTATTTGGCATCATCCTCTATGCATTTTTAGAGTTTAACATGTTGGTCTAGCATCCATGTTTGTCATCATGTGAGTGCTCTTGAAACTTGCCTTTCATACCTTAGCCTTAGGCTCATTGGTTTGCATGTTTATTTTGCATGATTGGCATCATCATTTTAGTACTTTTGGCCACTGTTTTTGGGTGTGGCTGAGGTTCCTCCATCTTAGTGTAGATCCATGGATCATGCATTTGCATCTTGTAACATGCTCATTACATTGTATGATTGTTGCATCCTTGCAGTTAGTGCATTGTTACATGCTTATCACTTTGCCTAGTTGCCTATCTAGGTTGCATTGTAGCATTGCATGCTTGGTACATTGCACACTTGCATGATAGGTTACATTGCATTTGGCATGTTTTGTACCTTAGTATCATGTACATACTTGAGCCACGTTGCATATATGCATTACATTTTGCTTGGTTTGGGGTGTCAAACCAAGCATGAGGAATGAAATGTGTTCGTACTCAAAGTGACGAAACACATCTCAATCCTCGGTCGCCGATGCCTTTGATCTCAACATGATAAGGCATGTAGCACTCATGTGTTTTTGTTGCATTCATTTACAATGACTTGCAAGCTTGGTACTTTTGGCCATCATGCATCAAAATGCGTGATTGGTGGCCCTAGTACCGAGGTCCACACCCCCTTGAGTCCATAACATGATAGGGAGAGTGGACATGCACACATTTGCTTGAAAATTCCATGCCATACCTTGTCTGTCCTCTGCTGCTGTCAAAACAGGATTCTGCAGGAATATTTGGCCGACCGGCTACCTACAGTGCCGACCGACCAAAAATAACTAGCCAATGGCTCAACAATTGGTCGATGACCATTTATCAATGGCCGGTGATCTTATGCCTTGGTCGGTGGCATCTCACAATGCTCAGGAAGCAATTCAGAGGCATCTCTAGGGTTTTCACAGTCCTCAGAGGTATAGGACAGTGCAAACAGAGGCAACAATGGCATGGCAGCGAGCTTCCTGGCATGGTAGCGGGCTTCCAAGCAAGGCAAATCGAGCATGCATCATCCACGCGTGGTCTCCCCAGTTTCATATTTAGACTTTTTTGTAATTAATTTTTTTAATTAATTAGAAGCTTTGTAATATTTAATTAGCTAGAGTAGTTAATTATTTCTTTAACTTGTATTATTCTTTTGGTCCCTCCGAGCGAGGGCGAATGTGTAATAAGTGTGGGTGTGTGTGTGCATGTCTTCCAACCCCCACTTCTTTCTCCCTTTTACTTACCTGCTTTTGATGGTTAGTACTAGGGTATGTTTAATTTAGCATACCTTATGTTGTGCATGCGTGCATCCATTCATCTGTATTGCATGCACCGGGCTTGGCGCATCATACTAACTACATGGTCTATCAATTCCAAGTTGAGTACATGTTATCTGTTGTATTTCATATGCCATCTTTAGGTTAGCCGAGCCTGTCCTAATTTCATTCTGTATGCGTTGCATTATCCATTGCCAACATGAACTGGGATCATGCATTTGATTACTAACTAGTTTCTATTTTGGCTTGGAGTACTAGGTAAGCTTTTATGCTTTAGCGTCCTTGCATGGGTGTGAGTGTCTGCAGTGATAGCATGTTTACCATGAGGCTACGTGCTTATGTGTTATAACTGCCTGAATGCCTGTGGGTGAAGGTTGCGTTATCTAAATTGGAACAATGCATTGACTGTAAGTTTTAAGCCCACTAGATAGTGGCAAAACTATCTTTTCTAAGCCCACCCGAGGGTGGCAAAATCTGTATTTTTAGCCTACTTGCGAGTGGCAAACCGCTTTCAAAAACAAACATGAAATGTTTTGTTCCAATTCAGGCGATCCAGTCTATACTTGTATGTTGTGCGCATCACATAGTAAATCTAGGCTAATAACCGGAATAAGAAGGCATAATGTTTTCAAAACTAGATATCATGGTTGGTAGAGGCCGATCTTTGATCGGGCGAGTGGGGGTGCTCACGAAGTGACCTTCCCCAATCGTACCCAAATTCCTGAGCCGAGGTAACTTTGGTGATGACGAACACGTGGCCTTAGGCAAGAGTCAGGGTTTCCTAAATTCCTTAAAAATAAAATATTTAGGTGGCGACTCTGTATCTGGAAAAGTAGTCCATGTTTGGCACTTCTTTCAAAAAAAATCTGTTTTCAAAAATGATTTGTCGGATTTGGACTCTTTGATGATTCATCGGTCTTGCATTGCACTCTGCGAGATTAGATACAGGACCGTGACGTTGAGTCCTGAACTGTAGTGAGCCCAAACGAACAAATCGGGATTTCCCTCTCGGGACGTTCGGGGACGTCTACAGTTTCTAGCGACTCCGCTGGGGAATTAGAGAGCTTGACTCGAACTCATGATATCCTGTTTTGATTATACTTATGTGTTTCTTTGCATTGCATGTGCATTGGTGCGCCTAGGACACCGTGTTTGCCATCTGCTATTCCTGAGCGGTTAGCCTGAGGCTGCGTGCCATAAGGTTGACCGGTTACAGGCTCTGCCATGATGGGAACACAAACCCTGATTTCACCGGGGCACCCCTTTTGACCATTCGACCTAGTGCATATTTGGAATCCATAGTGACCATTCCAAACTATGACAAGTTACTTACCCGATTATAGGTTGTTTGAAACCGCTGCGTGCGTAGTGAAACCCTAGCTCCTGACAAAATAGGACAGGGAAACCCTACCCCAACATAGGGGTGTTTTGGCTCTCACTTATTTGTTATGTGCTTTAGAGTTGGCCTCTACAGCAATGCATGTATCAGCTCACAAGTTTGGGTATCAGGCCTGAGGGCACCAGTTCAGTATTTTGGGAATCAGTTATCTGCGGGTATCAGATTCAGTTTTTGGGGCAGTGATTCGGGGACAATGATCAGTATTGAGGAACAGTGTGTTCAGCTTATCAACCGTGTGTTGTGATGCCCAACTGTGTGTTGTATGTTTATTTTACGCTGTTATGCGGTCCGTTTGTCTGGTTATTTATTTCCTTATTATTGTTTTATTTATCTTTTTGCTAGGTAGTTTAGCACAATTGCTTCCGACCCAGCAGATATTCCCCAAACACTCTAGACTAGAGGTCGCCGACTTAATCGATCTGGGGATCTGGTCGACGGACAACTAGTGTTTTATTCTCTACCCCCAGTTATCAGACGAAGGTCGAGAAGACGCAGTGTATCCAAGCAGAGATTGCCAGAGCAGTGGTCAACCCTACTAGTGGACAGTCAGGCTGAGGCCTCAGTTTTCACCACAGAAAGGGAATATATATCGGTAATTCAATCGAAGCAGAGCAATATAGCAAGCTTAGAGGAGATGGTGCGCCAGCTTCAAGAGAGCATGAAAACTATGCAGCAAGACGCTGTCTAACAAGCAGAGTTCGCCAAACAACAGGCCACGGTTATGACTGAACAAGCAAAGTTAATCATAAGGCTACAACAGTAAGCCCGAACATCTGCCTCACATCAAGCTCCTCCCCCACCAAGGGTTCCGATACCCGAGGAGACACCAAATGTCCAGAACATCCAAGAGGATACAGACATTCCAACGGGGCCGGCCCCGCCCCCGATTCTACTGCAACTATCCAAGGCGCCCACGCCTATCAATGTACCGGATTCTCCCTTCGAGTTCGAAGTGGACCCCACAACATTAAAGTTGAGTAAGCTGGAAAAGATGTTGAAGAAATCCCAGGGAGTCAAGACCATCCCTGATATTGAGGACAGGTATATCGACGTAGCTGTGACGCCGCCGGACCGATTCAAGATGCCGCACATTGACCGATTTGATGGGTCTGGGGACCCCATGGTGCACCTGAGGTTATTTTCAGATATCTTAAGGTTGATGGGCCTCACCAAATTACAGAAGCTATCTTTGTTCGGCCGGACCCTGTCGGGTGTGGCGGCTATCTGGTACGCCAAATTAGAAGATGATATTAAGAGGAATTGGGATGAGATGGCCGAGGCGTTCATTGCACAATACTCATATAACACGTAAATTGAGATTACGACCCGTGATCTCGAGACAACAAGGCAGAAGCCTAAGGAGAGCTTTTCGGAGTTCGTAACCAGATAGAGGCCCAAGGCCTCAATGATGACCCTAAGGCCCACCGATAAAGATCAAATTCGGATGATTGTGCGCAATCTCTAGCCTAAGCTGATGTAGAAAATGATCGTGCTCCCCTTCCCTACTTTTTCAGATCTGCATGAGATGGGAGTACAGATTGAGGATGCCTTGAAACAAGGCTTGATCGACAATGACAGAGAGCAACCCAGGAGAACCTTTAACCGCAACACTAATGCAGGCCCGAGCGGCGCTACAACTACAAGAGCCTCAGAAGTGAGCATGGTCACCACCATTCCCCCTCCAAGAACCATGGCAGCTACGCCATTCTCCGGTGCGTCTGGAAGCAATACACAAACAGCCAAATACCCTCCCAAAAATCAAAGAACCTTCGCTCCACTATATATGCCCCTGTCCAAAGCTCTAGGGGTTTTAATCAGAAAAGGGCACTTGAAGCCCCTAGAGCCGCGACAATTGCAGGAAAAACTTCTCCCTATCCACAACCCAACCAAATATTGCGCATTTCATCAACAGCACGGTCATGACACCGACCAATGCTTCCGATTACGTCATGAGATTCAAGATCTCATTGATAATGGGGTGATTGTACCTCCAGAAAAGCCCAACGTCATAACCAACCCTCACCCACCGCACAACCAAGCTCCACCTCCCAAACGAATCATCTTTATCCAAACCAGGGTCACGTCATATGACCCCAGCATCTATATCACCCCGTCTCACCTACCCAAGCCGGAGGTGCTCCTTCCTAACTGCACTGGCTTGCGCATGTTGGACATCTCCAGAACCCAACCCGAACCAATGGTGGTGACTGTCGAAGACAGAACAGGGGAGATTTCAGAGAAGAATGGGATTGTTGAGTCAGAATCTGAGGAATCTGGGATTTTTGCCGGAGAGATGTACAGTCCGAGTGACTACATTTTGTCGGTAGGCCAGGATAGATCAAGCGTAAAATTGCCAAAAAGGGCAGAGCTTTGTGTGATACAGGGGGATAGATTTGATCAGAGATCAGAGGACTTAGCGGCTGTGGAAGGGGACTTTGCTGACCTCCAATTTTTCAACGAACAAGGCCCAGGGGACATGGCCGTCAACTGGTCAGATTTCGAGGAATCAGTAGAGGCTATCGGGTGGCTTGATGACCTACCAGACGTTGTCGAAGAACTTCAGTTAGAACGAGGCCCGTCACGGGAAAGGACATCAGTTGTGGCCGGAAGGGCCGGGGATTAGAGTGCATCGCCGGAGAGCGCCGATGTTAAGAATTTCGCTCAGGATCTAGGCACTTTGAATACGGGAATTATTGAACAGACAGATGTACTGACACAGTTGGAACAAGAAAGGTTTGAGGATTCTGAGGGAATCAGAAAAGCTAAAGCCCATGAGGGGACTGAAAATACTGTGAGTACAAGGATAATAGAAACAGAGCCAGACAGGTGTCTGTCGGTTGCCGATGGAATGTGGTGGGAGGACGATGATTTATGTCTTGCCCACACGGATGAGGACTGGGGGAGCAATCAACCAGACGATACCTGGTATATTGGTGAAGTTGACCACATGACTAGGAGTGGACGGTATTTCAAGCCTCCACACCTAGATCAGCCAGAGGCGTCTGGGAAAGATAAGGAGGCAGAGAAGCAAAAAGAGAAGCAACTTGAAGATGAGGCTATACTGAAGCAGCTGAAAAAGATATAAGCAGACATCTCCATCTGGGGACTGCTTATGGCTTCACATGTTCACAGACAGGCTGTCTTATCGGCTATGGACAAGGCCAAGCTCGCAATAGACACCGCGCCTGAACAGCTGGTGGGCTTAGTTTTTCTGGGAGGAGCTACCCCGATGTTGACTTTCTCCGACAAAGAACTGCCACCTGAGGGTGCAAACCATAACAAGCCACTCTACATCTCTGTGGAGTGTAGAAACAAATGGATACCCATGGTACTTGTCGACACAGGGTCCGCCATCAATGTGTGCCCGGCAAGAACTGCATATGCAATCGGTTTAAAAACCGCGGACTTTGTGCCGACAGCCCAGGTGATTCGGGCATATGACAACACGAGCAGAGAAGTAATGGGAACAGTGAAAATTCAGACCAAGGTTGGCCCGAGACAGCATGAGATAGACTTTCACGTCCTAGAGGTTCCCGCCACTTTCAATCTACTCCTGGGACGGCCATGGCTGCACTAGGTAAAGGCAGTTTCGTCCACCTTGCATCAGATGGTGAAATACCCTCATGGGAAGGGAGTAGCCATTGTTTTTGGAAATTTGTCGATCCATCCACCACCAGAAGTATCTACGCTAGTTTTGGAAATTGAGCACAATATGGAGGATGTGTTCATGTCGGGTTTTACCCTTGCCGAGGCCCAGGTTGTACAGAACATTTTGGCTGTTAATGAGGGGTTGTATGTCAGTGCTCAATCAATGTACCTCATGAACAAGCTCCAACACATCCCGGGATAGGATTGGGAAAGAGCGGCCGGAAGGGCGTCGCAGCATTGGCCGAAGTGCCACACAACCCGCATACATTTGGTTTGGGTTATCTACCCACCAAAGAGGATTGGATAAGGAAAGGCAAGGAGATGGCTGGGAGAGCCAGAGCGAAGCAGGCAGGGAAGCCTTTTGAGCTAATGCACCGGCCCATCCAGGGTACCCTAAACGGACGCTTCGTCCGGGAAGGGGACGACTTTCCGTTTTGTGGCTTCCCAGAGCCGTGGCAGAATGCAGAGAGGAAGAGCGTGCCAGGTTTCGAGATTATCTTCGACCTGCAGTTATCCGGGGATGATGTTGCCGAAGAGCAGACAGACCCAATGGCTGAGGTTGAGCAAAGCAAGAAAGTGGAGTCTGAGGACGCTGAAATTGAAATGGGGGTAGCGCTGGCATGTCTACTTTCAAATCCTCCGATCGAACAGAAGTGCTTGGGGGATAACTTCTCGGTATGTGTGATCGGGAATGAAACGGCTGCGGGCCTACCGTCAACTATTTTGGATACACCCATCGCACCCTTCCTCATTTGGCAATATGAGGAGGGATTTTTGTCAAGTAGCACCGGGTCAGGTAGTGAACCAAAATCTGATTCCACCGAGTCTTGTGAGTCAGAATCAGGTTCCAGCTCGACTGAGTCTGAGTCGGGTAATCCTGGGGATGATAACCCGGATGCCACAGTCCTGTCGAGGTCGTCTTTTTCTTTCTCTTTTAAGTCTATTATAATAGAAGAATCGGACGGTTTGGATGTGCTTAATGAGAATGACGTGGATGTGGTTTTTGAGTACTTTTCTGTGCCCTTTATTTATTGCTTAAATCAGGACTTTCAAAATTTTGATAAAAACGACGAGGAAGAAATTCCTCCGGTTTTGCAATGATTAATTGATCAAGAGCAGGAGAGATTTGTTAAACCCTTAGTGGATGAAATCACTACTATGAATGTTGGTACTGAGAAGGACCCGCGGCTGGTCCAGATCAGGTCCACGTTGTCTTTGGAGGAACGCGAGCGCTTAGTCGCTTTATTAAAAGATTTCAAAGATATTTTCGCGTGGTCCTACGAAGACATGCCTAGAATCGATCCTGAGATTGTATAGCACTGGATCCCTCTTGACCCCGAGGCCCGACCCATCAAGCAGAAACTCAAAAGGATCCGCCCAGACTGGGCCCTCAAGATTAAGGAAGAGGTCACCAAGCAAATTGACGCAGGGTTCCTGTTGGTTTCCGAATACCCAACTTGGTTGGCCAACATTGTGCCAGTGCTGAAGAAGGATGGTAGGATCCGGGTATGCGTGAATTTCAGGGATTTGAACAGAGCTAGTCCGAAGGACGACTTTCCCTTGCCGCATATTGATGAGTTAGTGGACTTCACAGGGGGGGCATGCTTTGCTTTCATTCATGGATGGCTTTTCGGGCTACAATCAGATAGTGATGGCACCCGAGGACCGGGAGAAGACTGCTTTCACCACCCCGTGGGGACATATTGCTACAAAGTGATGCCATTTGGGTTGAAGAACGCTGGAGCTACATATCAACGGGCCGCGACCACGATATTACACGACATGATCCACAAAGAGGTAGAGGTGTACGTGGATGACATGATTGTCAAGTCCAAAGAAAGAGAGGGCCACTACACCGCCTTGCAAAAGTTTTTCCAAAGGATCAGAGAGTTTCGGTTGCGGCTGAATCCTCAAAAGTGCACATTTAGTGTTGCAGCAGGGAAAATGCTGGGGTTTCTGATTACACAGAGAGGCAACGAAGTCGACCCTTCCAAAATCAAGGCCATCTTAGAAATGCCACCACCAAGGATTGAAATGGAGGTGCGAGGCTTTCTGGATAAAGTGCAATTCATAAGACGGTTTATCTCAAAATTAACCTTGACTTGTGAACCACTTTTTGGCCTCTTGAAGAAAGGAAAGAAATTCCAATGGGACGGCCGATGCCAAGCTGCTTTTGAACAGATCAAGAAATACATACAGAACCCACCTGTGTTGTCACCACCAGAGCTGGGGAGACCGTTGATATTGTAACTTTTAGTAACTGAGACTACAATGGGCTGTATGCTCACACAAGAATCAGAGGACAAGGTGGAGATAGCCATCTATTATCTGAGCAAGAAGATGCTAGAGTATGAGACTCGCTACACACCATTAGAAAAGGCTTGCTTAGCCTTGATATGGGCTACCAGGAAGCTACGGCACTACCTGTTAGCTCACTCTGTAATGCTGGTTTCACAGTTAGATCCCATCAAATATCTTTTCAAGAAACCGGCACTTACGGGTAGGCTAGCTCGTTGGTTGCTGTTGCTTTCCGAATTCGATCTGAAATGCGTGACGCGCAAGTCAGTCAAGGGAAGAGCAGTAGCAGAATTCTTAGCCGATCATCCAGTAGAAGGAGGTGAAGCAGTTGACTACTTATTCCCAGATGAGGCCATTTTGCATATCGAGGATAAAACTTGGACGATGTACTTTGACGGAGCGTCAAACCAGTACGGGTATGGGATAGGGGTGTTACTAATAGCACCTGAGAATTCCCGTATCCCTCTAGCCTTCAAACTCCGGTTCAAAGTCTCGAACAACGAAGCAGAATATGAGGCATGCATTGCTGGTCTAGAAGCAGCCCTGGAACTAGGGGCAAGACGATTGGACGTCATTGGGGACTCGAACCTTGTTGTGTCTCAAGCAAAAGGAGACTGGAAAGTCAAAGAAGAAAAGATGATAATGTACCACCAGACCTTGGACTTGTTAATTCCTCGATTTGAGAAGCTAAACTTTACTCATCTGTTAAGAGAGAACAATAGGTTCGCAGATTCACTAGCAACTCTATCTTCCATGATAGACATCCCGTTTGGAGTTTGGATGCGTCCAGTCATCATTGACCAGAAGTTTGCGCCAGTATATGAATCAATTGCTGCCATAGATGAGGTTCAGGACGACAACCCCTGGTTTTACGACATTTGGAACTTCTTGGAGAAAGAGGCGTATCCACCAGGGGAAAATGCCAAGGATAAATGGGCAATCAGAAGAATGGTCGTTCAGTTCATCATCTGCGAAGGAAAATTGTATAAGAGAGGTCATATGGGAATGCATAAGTTGTGCGTTGAAGCTGAAGAATCAAAACGCCTGATGGAGGCCATCCATGGAGGGGAATGCGGTGCGCATATGAATAGGGTAATGCTAGCGCAGAAGATCCTCAGACAAGGTTACTACTGGTCCACCATGGAAGAGAGTTGTATCAGTTTTGTTCGGCGATGCCACAAGTGTCAGATCCATGCAAACCGCATGAATATCCTGCCGTTGAAGCTGTACACTATGACTTCGCCATGGCCATTTTCAGTTTGGGGAATTGATGTGATCGGAGCTGTTACTCCGAAGGGGTCAAATGGGCATGAGTTCATCCTGGTTGCGATAGATTATTTTACAAAGTGGGTTGAGGCCCAATCTTATGCTGTGTTGAAAGCATCGCACGTTGCAAAGTTTATCAGGAACAACATCATTTGTCACTATGGAGTCCCAAACGAGATTATCTCAAATAATGGTTCCCACTTCAAAAAGGAAGTGATTGACTTGTTGGAGAAATACAATGTGGCTTTTCAAAAGTCATCCACATACCGGCCTCAGACCAATGGAGTGGTTGAGGCCGCCAACAAGAATGTCAAGCGCATTTTACAGAAGATGGTGGAAACCTACCGGGATTGGCCAGATAAGCTACCATTTGCTCTGTGGGGCTACCGGACTTCAATTAGAACTTCTACTGGGGTGACTCCATATTCATTGGTTTATAGGATGGAGGCCGTTCTACCTATTGAGATTGAGGTTCCGTCTTTGCGAGTACTGGCTGAGTGTCAGATAGCCGAAGCAGATTGGCAACAGAGCAGATTTGAAGAACGCATGCTCTTTGATGAGAGAAGACTAAAAGCACTATACCATGTTCAAGGTTATCAGCGCAGAATTGCCAGGGCTTTCAACAAGAAAGTTAAGTCCAAGAATCTGAAAGAAGGAGATTTGGTGCTCAAGGACAACCGAGCTCCCATCTATGACCATAGGGGCAAGTTCAGACCCAATTGGACTGGCCCTTACATCATTAAGTCTATCTGGTCAGGTGGAGCTGTCGTTCTGATGGGCCTAGATGGCCTAGAGTTTTCACAGCCAATCAATATGAACAAGTTAAAGAAATATTACCCCTGAGAGGCTCGCTAGGCCGAAAACCCGAAAGGGCAACCTAGGCAAAAGTTGGAGCATAGAAAATTTGAAATTATAAAAACTGAGCTCGCAGGGTTGAAAGGGCGGCCTTAGCAAAAGTTAGAGCGCAAAAGGAGAGTGAAAATACTCGAGTGAACCCAAGCCTGAACTACGTAAGGCTTGATTCCCATCTTTGGGATACGTAGGCAACTTCATCTCGAAGTTCAGCCATAAACTTTTTTCCCGATCAACTTTGTCCATTTGATCACCTCGGTTATCTTTGTCTATTCAGCATTCAAGAGCTTCAGTAGTGATCTACGGTACAATGCTATTCAGACTAGGAGCAACTTTCCAGTTGCTGGGATCCGGGGTTATGCATCTCAGTGACAGATCTCAGGTGTGTCCAGTTCTAATCCATATCGAAAATGGTTTTGAAAAGTTTTGATAAAAGTTGACTTTGTTCAAATTAATCTTTTTACAACTTAGACAATTTTTGGACCAAAGCGAAAAATTTTCAGTACCCACAACCTTCAATTCCATTGATTTCAATACAGAGTTCTCCTACTCTTGTATACAAATTGAAGTTGCTTTTTATTACATTCATAAAGAAAACTTGAAAGTACGAATAAAGCAATAAATCTGGGGTATAGATAAGTCAGGTGTTCCTGCGCCCCCTCCCAGAGCTGGTCGAAACCTCTGATGCCAAGCTGGGCCCAATCTGTGCCTCTTCATTGAGCCAATCTATGCACTCATCAAACAAAGTGCAATTGAAAGTAGAAGCGGGGGCCAGGAGTTCTCTAGTCCTCTATGCTGTGGTGTACCGAGCAAGCTGCGCACCACAGACTGGGAATGCAGCTGGGTACTCTATTCCCTCTAGCGGGCAAATCTGATCATGGCCGAACTGGCGTTAGAATCGGAACGGGAAATAGAATACACAGTGAGTTAAGCCAATCAACTGAATCCCAGTCTGCTGGGACATGCTGTAACTCATTGCCGGTAGGTTGAGCCAAGGGCACCGCCAAGTAATGCGGTCCGCAGACAAGCCGCACATCCAATCGAACCACCATCCCTCATCAAGGGCATCGACTAGGCATTGCCGGAAGAAGTAGCCGCGAGCCGAGTATGCTGGGCAAGAGTCCACAACCTGCAACTTATCCATCAACCACACCTGGGAAGGGATGAAAAATGAGAGAATAAAGAATAGAGAGATGTACGATGAGAGAAAAGTGAAAAAAGGGTTTTGTGAGAAAAATCGAGCTTGAGGGCCGAGTGATGTGAGCAATGCATATGTGAGAAAAGGGTGGGAAACATTACCTGCAACAGTAGTGGACTCCCTGCAAACCTGGTCGTCTCTCTGCGATGAAAAGCATCCAAGCCCATCAATGTCTCGGCCAATGACATGGCAATGCATCTTTTGCCTTCCCTTAAGCCTTGAACAACCTCGATTAGCCGGACACTAGATCCTCCGGATCCTGAGGCAAGCAAGAAATGAGATAGCATGCACAAACAAAGGGCATGTCGTTGAAAGCCTTGCCAATGATGGTCACCGCGGTCACCGGCATCAGAAAACCGACAAATCAAACTCGAAACATCCAGCATTCCATCACAAATCAAGGGGCGAGCATTGTGCATTGTGAGCCCACACATTCTCCCTAAGGCTTCGGCGTGGCCAAAGCGAAGTTGGGGCAAGACTTCTTCATTGCGCTCAGATTCCATCAAAGCTTGGAAATCTTCAAAGGTAGGACACACCTCTTGCCCGCCAAAGCTGAAGACACGTGTTATCAGATTCCAAAACCTTGCCGCGGCATGGAGAAATAGAAAGTGCAGCGGAGTACGACTCAGAGTGAATAGTGCATTATGTCGAAGCCCCGGAAATTCAGCTTTTCTGAGCCATCCAAATTGGCAATCCAAGCCATGAGATTCTAGGCAAGAAACTCTTCCATTTGAAGCAAATCAGTGTTGAATTGAGAAAAACTATGAAGCTAAGGCCTTTTGTAGAGGATAAGGTGGGTGGAGGACAGGTGTCAACATTCTGGTGGTTCTTGCCATTTTTGACCGGCCGGCCATGAATAGTGCCGACCGACCACCATGTTTGACCGATCGGCTAGTTATAATGGCCGATGGCCATTTATTGTGGCCGGTGACCTCTTTATTTGGCCGGTGGCCTTCCCTCCTATCCTCAGAGTTGTCCATCTGCTGAAAATGCTAAAAAATTGTGACTGGTTCCACTTCCAGTATCTTTAATGATTGATTTTGCGGAGTCGCGCCTATTGGCTTATCGAGTTATTGCATATCTGCTTATCGAGTTGTATCTCACTCTCTTTAAGTCTTCGCTTTGCTTATCGAGTTGTGCTCGCACTTGGTTAGCTTATCGAGTTTCTTTGTTTTGCTTATCGAGTTGTAAGTCAGTTCACTACCTGATTATTACGATGCAAGTGCTTAATTTTCAAACAAGTTCAATTTCATTCACATTGTTATGTGATGCCACGCGATGCGATGCGTAGAAAGTACAAATGTAACACCTTTTTGAACAAAATAGCTGTTTTATTTCCATCATGTCTTTGCAAAAATACACAGTCTTGAAAAAGTAAAACCTGCCTGAGGCAGTGCAATGTGCTTAAAACTAACAGTAGTAAAGGAAAGTAAAGCAAAAGGAGAGCAGGGCAGCAAAGTGTCTAGATTAATACCGATGGCCTCCTCTTGTGATCGATGCACCTCGCGCGCCTTTGTTCGGGTCAATTATACGGTTTGGCACCTTCATTACTCGAGATAGTGCAAGAAAGTGCGCTTTGGAATGTTAATTGGTCTTCGTGTTGACCTCGAGCCATGTCTTCTGTGTGTGGTGCTCGGTGCGCGCAAAGTGTACCCTTTCCCATATCCTTTTATCTGGCGAGTTCCACATGTCACTGTAATAAGCACGCTTGTTACGCGTCTTGCTTTCAACAAATGCCTTGTCTCAATTTGGTTGAACCTCAACAAATGCGAGTAGCATGCCTTCACTATACTTATGCTGAACATGTGTTCATACCTTGCTTGCTATACACATTGCATGCGTTGTCGCGTTATGCTTTACTTACATGTGTTCAAGTTCCTTTTATACACATTGCATCCGTTGTCGCGTTATGCTTTACTTACATGTGTTCAAGTCCCTTTTATACACATTGCATACGTTGTCGCGTTATGCTTTACTTACATGTGTTCAAGTTCCCTTTTATACACATTACATGCGTTGTTGCGTTATGCTTTACTTACATGTGTTCAAGTTCCTTTTATACACATTGCATACGTTGTCGCGTTATGCTTTACTTACATGTGTTCAAGTCCCTTTTATACACATTGCATGCGTTGTCGTGTTATGCTTTACTTACATGTGTTCAAGTCCCTTTTATACACATTGCATGCGTTGTCGCGTTATGCTTTACTTACATGTATTCAAGTTTCTTTTTATACACATTGCATGCGTTGTCGCGTTATGCTTTACTTACATGTGTTCAAGTCCCTTTTATACACATTGCATGCGTTGTCGCGTTACACTTTACTTACATGTGTTCAAGTTCCATCTTCATGCATTGTGCACGTTGTCACGTGTTCTTTACTTACATGTGTTTGCGCCTTCATAGCATTGTTATGCTTACCCCGAGTCGCATTGTTACGCTTGCCACTCGATTTGCGTTGTCACGCACTTTCAATTGCATTGTCATGCATGTTGCTAACGATATCGTACCTGTTAAGTTTTCTTTCTCTTTCAGGCACGATATTGTATGTACAGTTCATTTGAAGCTGGTGCAACCAGACGAGCTGCACAGGTATTTTATTCCCCGTGTGAGACGTATCGAGAATTGAATAATTCTCTTACATTCTTTCTGCATTGTAATGTAGCTTTGTTCTTGCTTAAAACTGTTGCATGTTATGCTTCGTTACAGCTTTCTTTGCATGATCATGAGTTATGTCCGGCTTCTTGCATTATCAGTTGCATTTTGCCCCCGCCTTCGGGCGCATATCTTTATTGTCCTGCATGTTTGTCTAAGTCTTCGGCCTTGTCAAAAATGGGTCATCTCTGGACTTTGGCATTCACTCCCGTCATTGTTATGACTTTCGAGTTCTGTTAAAGAGGGGCAACTGTAGACACCCCATTTTTGACCGTCCTCAAGACCTGGACGTCACCGTTCGAACACTCGGTGATCATCCATGTTTGTGTTCGTTTTGAGTTCCAGAGGCCTCAGCCGCACGCCGTGTATCAGGATCTCTTAACTTGCCTGTTTTGTGCTTGGTTTTGCACCAAGGACTTGTGTTTTGTGCTTCTGAAGGTGGGAAGAGGCTTGTTAGCCATCCCTGAAACCCACCGGCCGTGGTATGCTACCACCGGCCTTTTTTTTCTTCTACCGACCAAATGTTTGGTCAGTCAGCATTCTCTTAGGTATATCGACCTTTTCTTGTGGTCAGCCGACCATTTATTGGGCCGATGGACTCCTTTTCTGGCCGGTACCACCTTTTTTCCTTTTTCAGGCATTATTCATGCCAGCTGTGCCAACTGGAGTGCACGGACCTGTCCTTCATACACGTGTATGGAGGAATTTGCACCCTTTGCACCCTTTTGGTCTAGCTTCTTGGGGAAGCTTGGACCTTTGTCTTAGCTTCCTCAAGAAGTTTGGACACCTGTCTCAGCTTCCTAAAGAAGACTTCGCCCCTTTGCCTTAGCTTCTTTGAGAAGCCTTGACCCCTTTGGTTAGCTTCTCTTGGAAGCTTAGGCCTTTGCCTTGTCTATATAAAAGAGCCTTCCTCTTCCTTTGAGGAGGTTCAGCAAAACTAGAGATAATACATATATATCTGATATATAAACCACTCTCTCTCTCTATATCTCTCTCTCTCTCTCTCTCTCTTCATTTGTGTGTGTTAGAGGGCTTAAAAAGGTGTCTCATTCTTAGTTTTGCACTAAGGCACCTAGTATTACACCATACTTGGGTTATTGAGGTCTTGAGAGTTTGTTCTTGGAGTTTTGAGCTGGTTTTGATCAGAAGAAGGGGGCTGGACTTGCTGTTCTTGAAGTGTTCTCCAACGGTAACACTATTGCTTTATATTCCCCATTCTTGCACTAGATTTTGACCCCCTTTGCATGCTGTTTTGAGCTTTGTGTATAACATATAAAAGTTCTATTTTCTTGTGTTTAAGATATTTCATTAATGTCATTTTGGTGTTGGGGGTCGACCTCCCCTTCTTATGCCTTGTTTGGCCCTTTTTCTGCTTTCTTTGTTGAGCTTTGGGAACCCTTGTCCATTGGCCTTCTCACCACTGAAATCTAGACGATTTTCAGTGGTGAAGAAGAGGATTTGAAGTCTTTCATAGGGGAGGGACACCCCTCTCCCTTGGTCTCTCATTTGTTCATGGTTTTGACTCATAAGGCTGGCATGCATGCTTAGTTGTTCCTAGCTTCATTTCAGAGGTTTTTGGGTGTTATTTAGTCATATTATGCCTCTGTTTTTGGTCAGATTAATGCCCCTTTGCATGCATAATATACTTGCCTTGTATTCCTCTATTTTGCCTAGAAATGCATCTTGCCATTAGACCATCATGCTTGCATTTTTTGCCTAGCTTTGTGAAGCTTTTGGTCATATTTCATCATGCTTGAGGTCTATTGAGTATTGATTTGATCATGTTTGCCATGTTTGGTATAGCCCCTTTGTATTTTGGTTTGTGAGCCTTGAGTGTGTGGGTCATTATCATGCTTTACTTAGCTTTTTCTCATGATTTGGCATCATTGGAGACCATATTTCAGTCCATAATCCATGCTTGTGCACTTGCATTTGGCTCTCTTTCAATGCTTGAAAGTGTTGTAGTTTTGTGCCTCAAGAGTTGGTCATTGTGTATGATACCATGTTTAGTCTTTGGGCTGCCATATCAGTGGGTTTTGGGGGCTTATTTTGCATGTTAAAACTCTGATTTTTCATTGGTTAGTCCATGCCACGTGTGGTTGGGGTGGTTGTAATAGAGTGCCCTCTTTGTGGCCCTAAATCCCCCTTTGTTTTGTATCCATTTCTTAGTATGTCTTGACCATGATCTATACATGCTTTAGTCTTGTTTTGGAGTGCCTTGGGACTGCTTTAAGTCATTTTGGTCCTTTGGGGTTTGGTTGACATAGCTATGGTTTGGACCCCTTTGTTGGCTTCAAGTTTTGGTCATTGTTGCATGCCTTACTTGCATGACATGGTCTATTTGGCATCATCCTCTATACATTTTCAGAGTTTAACATGTTGGTCTAGCATCCATGTTTGTCATCATGTGAGTGCTCTTGAAACTTGCCTTTCATACCTTAGCCTTAGGCTCATTGGTTTGCATGTTTATTTTGCATGATTGGCATCATCATTTTAGTACTTTTGGCCACTGTTTTGGGGTGTGGCTGAGGCTCCTCCATCTTAGTGTAGATCCATGGATCATGCATTTGCATCTTGTAACATGCTCATTACATTGTATGATTGTTGCATCCTTGCAGTTAGTGCATTGTTACATGCTTATCAATTTGCCTAGTTGCCTATCTAGGTTGCATTGTAGCATTGCATGCTTGGTACATTGCACACTTGCATGATAGGTTACATTGCATTTGGCATGTTTTGTACCTTAGCATCATGTACATACTTGAGCCACGTTGCATATATGCATTACATTTTGCTTGGTTTGGGGTGTCAAACCAAGCATGAGGAATGAAATGTGTTCGTACTCAAAGTGACGAAACACATCTCAATCGTCGGTCGCCGATGCCTTTGATCTCAACATGATAAGGCATGTAGCACTCATGTGTTTTTGTTGCATTCATTTACAATGACTTGCAAGCTTGGTACTTTTGGCCATCATGCATCAAAATGCGTGATTGGTGGCCCTAGTACCGAGGTCCACACCCCCTTGAGTCCATAACATGATAGGGAGAGTGGACATGCACACATTTGCTTGAAAATTCCATGCCATGCCTTGTCTGTCCTCTACTGCTGTCAAAATAGGATTCTGCAGGAATATTTGGCCGACCGGCTACCTACAGTGCCGATCGACCAAAAATAACTAGCCGATGGCTCAACAATTGGTCAATGACCATTTATCAATGGCCGGTGATCTTATGCCTTGGTCGGTGGCATCTCACAATGCTCGGGAAGCAATTCAGAGGCATCTCCACGGTTTTCACAGTCCTCAGTGGCATAGGACAGTGCAAACAGAGACAACAATGGCATGGCAGCGGGCTTTCGGGCAAGGCAAATCGAGCATGCATCATCCACACATTCCGAGGCAGAGCTGCGGCGGTCTCCCCAGTTTCATATTTAGACTTTTTTTAATTAATTTTTTTAATTAATTAGAAGCTTTGTAATATTTAATTAGCTAGAGTAGTTAATTATTTGTTTAACTTGTATTATTCTTTTGGTCCCTCCGAGCTAGGGCGAATGTGTAATAAGTGTGAGTATGTGTGTGCATGTCTTCCAACCCCCACTTCTTTCTCCCTTTTACTTACCTGCTTTTGATGGTTAGTACTAGGGCATGTTTAATTTAGCATACCTTATGTTGTGCATGCGTGCATCCATTCATCTATATTGCATGCACCGGGCTTAGCGCATCATACTAACTGCATGGTATTTCAATTCCAAGTTGAGTACATGTTATCTGTTGTATTTCATATGCCATCTTTAGGTTAGCCGAGCCTGTCCTAATTGTATTCTGTATGCGTTGCATTAGCCATTGCTAACATAAACTAGGATCATGCATTTGATTACTAACTAGTTTCTACTTTGGCCTGGAGTACTAGGTAAGCTTTTATGCTTTATCATCCTTGCATGCGTGTGAGTGTCAGCCATGATAGCATGCTTACCATGAGGCTACGTGCTTATGTGTTATAACTGCCTGAATACCTGTGGGTGAAGGTTGGGTTATCTAAATTGGAACAATGCATTGACTGTGAGTTTTAACCCACTAGATAGTGGCAAAACCATCTTTTCTAAGCCCACCCGAGGGTGGCAAAATTTGTATTTTTAGCCTACTTGCAAGTGGCAAACCGCTTTCAAAAACAAACATGAAATGTTTTGTTCCAATTCAGGCAATCCAATCTATACTTGTATGCTGTGCGTATCACATAGTAAATCTAGGCTAATAACCGTAATAAGAACGTATAATGTTTTTAAAACTAGATATCATGGTTAGTAGAGGCCGATTTTTGATCGGGCGAGCGGGGGTGCTCACGAAGTGACCTTCCCCAATCGTACCCAAGTTCCCGAGCCGAGGTAACTTTGGTGATGACGGATACGTGGCCTTAGGCACGAGTCAGGGTTTTCTAAATTCCCCAAAAATAAAATATTTATGTGGCAACTTTGTATCTTGCAAAGCAATCCATGTTTGGCATTTCTTTCAAAAAAATCTATTTTCAAAAACGAATTGCCGGATTTGGACTTTTTGATGATTCATCGGTCTTGCATTGCACTCTGCGAGATTAGATACAAGACTGTGACGTTGAGTCCTGAACTGTAGTGAGCCCAAACAAACAAATCGGGATTTCCCTCCCGGGACGTTCGGGGACGTCTACACACTGTCTTGTGAACTTACACTTTGTGTCTCACTCACGCTTTCTTGTGCATCGCACTGTCATGTGCATTCTCTAGTCTAGGAGACCTTAAAATCCTGTATTTACACTCGCGCTTTCTTGCGCATCGCACTGTTTTGTGCAGTTTACACTCGCGCTTTCTTGCGCATCGCACTATCTTGTGTATTTCATTACATGCTCTCTCTCTCATCTTGCATAGAAAATGCTTGTAGCACTTGTTAGTGTATTGCTCGCGCTATTTTGCGCACCTTTCTTGCACCTATTAGTGCATTGCACTCGCGCTGTTTTGCTCACTTTACCTGCACTTGTGAGTGCATTGCATTGTGTTGTTTTGCGCACTTTACCTGCACTTGTTAGTGCATTGTATCGCACTGTCTTGTTCACACCCATGCATAGCACTGTCTTGTGCATTTCAACTTGCATCGCACTATCTTGTGCACCTGTATAGCACTGTTTTGTGCATTCACTCTTGCATCGCACTGTTTTGTGCATCTTGTTAGCACTGTCTTGTGCATTTCAACCTGCATCGCACTTCTTTGTGCATCTTCCTAGCACTGTTTTGTGCATTCACGCTGCCTCGCACTGTCTTGTGCACTCACCTGGTCTAGGAGACCTTAAATCCTCTGGTCTAGGAGACCTTAAATCTTGTATCTCCACTCGCACTGTCTTGTGCACTCTCTAGTCTAGGAGACCTTAAATCCTCTAAAGGTGCAATTCCTTTGGTGTTTGTCGTGCCCGAACGACTTCCGGTGGTTTGGCATAACCACCTGCCTGTATTTGCAGTGAGTTCCTAAGAGATCAACTAAGACGGTGGAAACTAAAGTTCGAATGGCTCATGCCTAGAACGTAAAGGTTCGGGATTTTCGAGACTAAAGTCTGGTTTAAATACCCAGGGGTGTATCCTCGACTTGAAATCTGTATGGCAGCCCCATAGGTTGAGGTAGCAGGTATGCGCCTTGATTCTGGATACTGAAGCAACCTAGTATGTCACCCTATTGGTGAATAAGGAAAGCTGCGACCATAGCCAGGGAGAAAAGTAGTACCTGCGATTCAACCGAGAAGAAGAGAAAGGTACCCTGCAGAATGAGGTAGGTCATTGCCAATTGCCCCTGTAAGGTACCCTCATTCCCTAACTACTACATCATCTAGTATGTCTATTGCATTGCATATAGAATCTATCGCATGCATTTACTACATTGTCCGTTGCATCATGCATTCTTTCCATGTTAAGCTTAGTCTGGCATGCACCCATACCTTTTGCGTTAAAGCATGGTTCCGTGATTATGTGTATGCGCCTATTCCACTAAGAGAATTGTGGTCTGAGGGTGTCGGCACCTTTTCTGTGTTAGACATGGTATGTTTTGTGTCTATGCCTTTTCTAGGCAAAATGTGGTTTGGTCGCGTGCCTTATTCACTTCATCCATTGCATGTTGCATTCAACATGTAGGATCACGATCTTTCCTCAGCAGATTATTCCTCACTTATATCATGCCACCCAATTACTTGTATTCTTTCTGCGAAACACATAGTTCTGTCTGTGCATGCACCTATTCCACTAAGAGAATTGTGGTTATAGCGCTCTGGCACCTTTTCTATGTTATACGTAGTTTGATTTTGCATCTTCATCCCTTTATGATATTTGTGTGGTTTTGCGCTGCTTATGGTTTGATGATTCAATTACATTGCATATCATTTGCATTGTTTTCGTTACATTGTATATCATTTTCCTTGTTCTATCATGTATCATTTGCATTCTGCCCCTGAACTACGCTGGTTTGATTCCTTGCAAAGGGATACGTGGGCAGCCAGCGGGTTCAACCAACTGCATCTGTATTTTGTTTGTTTGTCCAAGTCTTCGACCTTGTCAAAAATGGGTCGTGTATAGGCTTTGACATTCACTCACGTCATTTCATGACTCCGAGTTCTGTCAAAGAGGGGCAACTGTAGACACCCCATTTTTGACCGCCCTTAAGACTTGGGCGCTTCTGATGGTTTACTTAGTGATGCAGGCTATGCTATGCAAAGGTTCGGTTTCTTTGGCAAGGATAGCGTCAAATCCAAACCTCACACCCCTTTTTTGGACTAAAACTATTTTGAATGGTTTTTAGACCTTAAAATCCTCTCTTTCAAAATATTTTTGAAATAAAGTTCCTACGATGTTCCGACGGTTACATTTCATTAAATGTTGCGCTTTTCGGTAAACCGAGCAAGGCCAAAATGGAAATGGATGAAAGAGAGATGAAATCTTTGAAAAATATTTCAAAACACCTTGTTTATGGGATTGGAGTTGAAGAAAATCGGAGGAGAGGGAAGAAACCAAGTTGGGGGAGAAGATAGGCATGAATCGTTGAGAGAGAGCCGGGCAGCCCTCGGTAAATCAGGCCTATCCTTTTGTATACATGGATTTAAGCTATGAGGCCACCACCGTTGGAAATAAGACTTCTGGGGCTTCATTTTTCACTCAAGAATCTCCTAAAGACGAGTCCAGATGGGGGAGATATGATTGGTTGAAGTTGGGCATCATTCCGGTTGGACCGAAACTGAGCAGTCTTCACTAAAAGAGAGACATCTCTTAGCACACTTGGAATTTTGAGGTGAGGCTTCCACCTTTGGAAATATTACTTCCGGGGCTTCATTTTGGACACAAGAATGACCTGAAAAGGAGTCCATATGAAAGAGTTATGCCCATTTGAAGTTGGACCTGCAGAGCAGAATGTCCTATCAGCCACAAATGTGCACAGTCGGCCATGGAGATGGTTGATCGACCATCACAAGTAGCAGATTGGCACCAAAGATGGCCGGTCAGCCAAGAGTGACCAAAATTCATTTTTTTTTTTGAAGATATTTTTCCTCCATCTGTTTCCAGCTTATGCCAGCTGTCCTAACTCAGATATTTTCGACCAAAACTCTTGCTTTTGCTATATATGAAGATATATCTCCCATTTTGTAAAGGACAACCTTCTTGAACAAGTTTGAGAGCTTCTCTCACTAAACTCCCTCTCTCTCTACAATTTTCATAGCATAATCTCTGCCTCTCTCTCTAAAGCCTCTCTCTCTTGCCCTTTTGTGCATAGAAGTAGAGAAACATGCCTAGTTTTCCTATGCATCCTTGATCAAAGTGGCCTACCTTTGGGAGGAGGTTGCTTGAAGCTTACTTGGAACTTGCTTTGGGCTACTAAATCTTGGTTTTAACTCAGAAATCTTGCGGTTTTGCTGTTTGGCTTCAAGGGTAAGCACTTGTGTCTCTAAAGCTTTGTTTTGCATGCTTGTTTTACCACCTTTGCAAACTATTTTTGGCTTGGTTTTGAATTGAAGAAAACTCTATTTTTCAGTCCTAAAAATGATGGTTTAGGCCTATTTTGTGTTAGGGGGTTGTCTCTCCCTTTTGTCCCATAGCTTGTATAGCTTTTTAGCCATCTTTCAAGGCCTTTCAAAACAACTTTTCGTGGCCTTTTAACCACTGAAATCCAAAGAATTTTAATGGTAAAAACCCTGTTTTGAGGCCCCAGATAGGTGAGGGTGGTCCCCTCTCCTCTTGTCTTGCTTGCTTGTGTTGATGGCCAACCAAATGAGCATGTGTTTTTACTTCTTTATGGCTTTGTTTAGGCACATTTTTGTGACTTCTTAGACCTACCATAACTCTGTTTTTGTCTTGTTTGATCATTGGTTGCATGCTTCATACACATGTAGTGTGAATCCTCTTTTCTAGCCTTGCATGCCTAATGAGTTAGCTTGTTATTCTAGCGTTTGTTGGCTTAGTCTCAGCCCATTTTTGGTGTTGTTTTGGCATGCTCTAACTCTGTTTTGAGTGGTCTTCATTACTCAAGCTTTGCTTTGTATACTTGTAGTGAAATTGTGCTAAATTGCCTAACATGTGCTATTGTTTTGGCCTCTAAATCTAGCCATTCTTAGCTTATTTCAAACATGTTTTAGAACTCCATTTGGGCTGTTTTAGGACTGTTTTAGGCTATCTTGGTCATATGACTCATGTTTTGTATAGCTATAGTGCAAATGCCTTGACTAGTCTTGAGTTTTAAGGTCACTACCATGTTATACTTGTGGTGTTTAGATGATTTGGTGTCATTTGACACTTGATTTCAGAGCATATAGCATTTCCATATTCTCATGCATATCACTCTTTGATGGTGTTTGAGAGTTGTGTTTATTGCCTTATTCATGGGCCAATGCATGAGCATGCATTTTCTTGCTTTCAATGCTAGCATTTTAGAGCATTTTAGCCACTGTTTTGGCATATTTAACCACTGTCCGGGGTTGGTTTGGTCATTTAGGCTTGGTATTGTATGCCTATAGTGCTATGCTCTTTGCTAGTTTCAATGCCTTTGACTTCAAGCATGTTTTGTATGCATCATTTCCATGATTTTAAGTCATTTAGCATGTCATTTTAGTGCTGGAATATGTGCCATTGCACTCCATTGTTTACTCCTTTATTTGTTTTGAAAGAGGTCTTGAGCCCCTTGTTGGCTTGAGCATGAAATTGAGGCACTCATGCCTAATGGTTTTAGCCTTCTCTTGAGGGTTTCTACTAACTAAAAGCATGAGACTTCTTTCATGCTCAAGGCGCTTGTGGTTTAGACCATCTTTCCCATTAGAGGACAATCACATTTGGACAAATCAATTAAAGGATTAATTGGTAAGTTAAAAGGAGTAAACAAAATTGAACCAAGTAAAACATGCCAAGATAACATGTTTAAGTTACATTACATGTGTTTGGATCGGACGTTAATCCAAACACAAGAAATATGAGACGTTTCATACTTGAAGTGATGAAACGTGTCACGTTTCTTGGTCGTCGTCCCCCTTGATTGTGCATGATAGGGTGGAGGCCTCTTGAGTCCTATGTGTTATTTGTGCATTCATCGACATTGTGCAAGCTTGACTCTTTGGCCATCATGCATTGAGATGCGTGATTGGTGGCTCAAGAGCTGAGCACTACACTCCTTTGAGCTTGAGACATGATAAGGAGTGTGGTTGTACACACATTTTCTTGCAAATGCACTGACATGCCTCTGTTTGTGCTCTGTTGCAGCAAAAGGGGAAATTACAGGAAGAAGTGGCCAACTGACCATCAAAGCTACCAGCCGGCCACCAAAAGCTACCAATCGGCTATCAACTTTGGCCAATGGCCATCCCTCTTGGTCGACCATCCCTCAGCATGTCCCTAAGGTGGGGCACAATTTCAGAAGTGCAAAAAGTGTGCAAACAGAGGCATCTTGAGGCACGATAGTGGATTTCTAAGCAAAGCCGACTGAGCATGCATCTCTTCCTTGCCCGCGAGATCATTTTTACCGCTTTACTAGCTAGTTGTAGTTAATTACTTGTTTTGTAATTAATTAGTTTAATCTGTGTTGTAATATTCTAATTAGCTTAGTATAGCTAATTTCAATTCGGTTTATAATTAATTAGCTTAGCATAGCTAGTTAGTTGATTCATTCGGACCCTCCGTCGAAAGGGCAAATGTTATAATAAGCGTGCGTGTGTGTGATGCATGTCTTCTAACCACATTTCTTTCTCCCTTTTACTTATTAGCTTTCGATGGCTAGTTTAGGGCATATTTCAATTAGCATACTTATGCTAGCATGTTTGCATCCATTCATCTGTCTTGCATGCACAAGGCTCGGTCCATCATTCAAACTGCGTTGTATTTCGATATACTTACTCGAATACATGTTTAATAACATGTTATCAAGTGTTGTATTCATATGCCATTCTAGATAGCCGAGCCTATTTTAGTTGCATTTTCGCATGCGTTGCACTAGGCACTATTGACTTAGCTAGGATCATGCATGATTTTTAACTAGCTTCTGTTTTGGCTCGGAGTACACTATAAGTGTTTATGCTTTAGCATCCTTGCATGTTGTAAGTGACTACCATGATGGCATGCATGCCATGAGGCTAACTGCTTAAGTGATTAACTACTTGAATGCCTGTGGGTGAAGGCTTGATTGCCTGGATTGGAACAACTCGATGATTGTGATTTTTAAGCCCACTTGAAGTGGCAAAATCATGTTTTTTTTTCTAAACCCACTTTAGGGTGGCAAATCCACGACTTAGCATACTTGCGAGTAGCAACTTCAAACCATTTTCAAAAACAAACATGAGTTGTTTTGTTCCAATCCGCGTGATTGAGTCTATACTTGTTTGTTATGCGCATCACGTAGTAAAGGTTAGCTAATAAACCGGAATAAGAACACATGTGTTTTCAAAAACAACATATCATGTTATTAGAGTCCAATCCTTTGATCGGGCGAGCGAGGGTGCTCATTTTAGGACCTTCCCTCTCGTACCCAAGTTCCAGAGCCGAGGCAACTTTGGTGATGACGGACACGTGGTCTTAGGCACGAGTCAGGGTTTCCTCAATTTTCCAAAATAAAATATTTAGGTGGCGACTTTGAAATCTGGCAAAGTAGTCTATGTTTGGCACTTCTTGATCAAAATCGATTTTCCAAAACGATTTGTCGGATTTGGACTCTTTGGTGATTTATCAGTCTTACATTGCACTTTGTGAGATTAGATTTAGAACCGTGACAGGAGTCCGAACTGTAGTGGCTATGAACACAATTCGCGCCCTCACGCGCAGAGCAGAGTTCCGGGCGGTCTACAATGTATTTGCTCAAAAGCAAAGATGAGGCCATTGATAAATTTATTCTTTTTAAAAATGAAGTTGAGAATCAACTAAACCCAAAGATTAAGGCTTTAAGAAGTGATCATGGTGAAGAATATGAATCGCCGTTTATTGATATTTGTGCTCAATCTAGAATTATCCACCAAACCACAACGCCTTACTTCCCTCAATCAAATGGTGTGGCTGAGAGGAAAAATAGGAGGTTGAAGGAAATGATGAATGCAATGTTAATAAGTTCTAGGTTGCCACAGAACTTGTGGGGGGAAGCAACTCTCTCTATGAATTACATTTTAAATAGAATACCTCAAAAGAAAATGGACAATACTCTGTATAAATTATGAAAATGTCACAAGCCTTCCTATAATTTCCTGCGAATGTGGGACTGTCTTGCAAAAGTGGCAGTACCTACACCCAAGCGTGTTAGGATAGGTTCAAAACCCGTGGATTGTGTATTCATTGGTTATGCACAGAATAGTAGTGCATATAGGTTTCTTGTGCACAAGTCTGATATTTCAGATATACACAACAATACCATTATGGAGTCAAGGAATGCGTCCTTCTTTGAGGACGTGTTTCCTTGCCGAACCCGAGGAGAGGATCAAAGTTCTGAGAAGGAACTTGAAAATGATCCTAGTGATAGTGATCAAGATGAGGAAGTAGATAGCCAAGAAGGAGTAAAAGGGCTAGGACTTCCAAGTCTTTTGGTCAAGACTTCTTGACTTATATGTTAGAGGGAGAACCTCAAACTTTCCATGAAGTTATGACTTTACCTAAAAGTCCTTTGAGGAAAGAAGCGATTAAAAGTGAGATTGACTCCATCTTATATAACCATACCTAGGAGTTGGTTGATCTACCCCCAAGCAGTAAGGCCTTGGGGAGTAAGTGGATCTTTAGGAGAAAGATGAAGGCTGATGGGTCAATTAATAAGTATGAAGCTATAGGCTAGTTATCAAAGGATACAAGTAATGAGAAGGCTTGGATTACTTTGATACGTATTCACCTGTGACAAGGATTATATTCATTCGCATGGTGATTGCGATAGCAACTTTACGTGTGTAGCTCAACTTTTTCGCACCCCCTCTCGAAAGATGAATAAGCCCTACAGTATCAGACTCCGCAGTTCTAAATCTGATCTCACAAGTGCAATTTGAAATAGATAAACACGAAAGAGTCCCAATTTGGAAAATCTTCTAGAAAATCAATTTTGAATCAAATTGCCAAAAATGGAATACTTTGCCAGATACAGAGTCGCCACCTAAATATTTTTGAAAAATTTAGGAAACCCATGACTCATGCCAAAGGCCACGTGTTCGTCATCACCAAGATTGTCTCGGCCCGGGAACTTAGGTACGAGAGGGGAAGGTCATGAATGAATTTGAGCACCCCCGCTCGCCCGATCAAAGATCGGCCTCTACTAATCATGATATGAATCTTATTTACATTATATCTCTTGTTCCGGTTATTAGGATAACATTACTATGTGATGTGCACACACACAAGTATAGACTAAATTGCAAGAATTGAAACATTTGATTCATGTTTGTTTTGAAAATTGTTTTGAAATACGTACCACTTGAAAAAGTGATCGCATATGAACACTACTCAAATTTTTCTAATTCAAGCAACTAACCTTCATCCACAGTCATTCAAGTAGTTATAGTACTTAAGCAATTAGCCTCATGGCAAGCATGCTAAACATGAAAACATCAACACTCATGCAATTATGCTAAAGCGAGTAAAGGCTCACCTATTAGTCCAAGCCAACGGAGAAATGAGTTAGAAAAATGCATGATTCCTAACTATGAGATGTAACTAATGCAACACATGCAATATGCAATCTAAATAGGCTCAGCTACTAACATGGCATATGAATCAATGAAATAGCATGCGCTCTAAGCATGTATTCAAAGAAGTATTATACTAACAACGCAGTTAGAATGATGAACCGAGCCTTGATGCATGCAATACAAGTGGATGCAAACATGAAGTATGCTAAACAAAACATGATGCTTTAATCTAACCATCGTAAGCTAGTAAATAAAAGAGAGAAAAACGTGGGGTTGGAAGACATACACATTATTACATTACGCTCTCACGAAGGAGAGTCAGAATAAACCAACTAGCTAACTAAGCTAATTAATAAACTATTACAAACCCAAATGAATAAATTCGCTAATCTGATTAACTAATTATTACAACAACAAATGAACTAATTAGTTAACTAATCTAGCTAATTAAAATAATTACATCACTTTACAAAATTAACTAGCTATAACTAATTAATTACAACAAATAGCTAAGCTAAGTATTTAAACTAAACAGGCTCAATACGCGAGGAATGCTCATGCACGTACTCGGTTTCCACCCGAAAGGCCATTGTTTTGCTTCCAGAAGGTCTCTGTTGCATAGTAGAACACTTACACTTTTATCCACTTCCAGAATAACTCTACTCTGCTCTACTCTGCTCAAAAAACACACTGCTAAATTTTACATCAGTGGTCGGCCAGCCAGTAGTGAGGAACTGCCGGCCACCAGTGATAGTCGGCCGGCCGGCCATCAAAGGTGGCCTGCCAACCATAATAAAAGTGGCCTGCCGGCCACTGTTGCACAGTTCATCTTGCTGCAACAGAGAACAGATAAAGCATGCACAGGGTGTTCTCAAGTGTTTGTTTGCACAATTCACCCCTCCTTATCATGAACAAATCAAAGGAGTGATAAAAACTTGGTCCACAAACCATCAACTCAAGCAATTTCATTGCATGATGGCTTATGAACCAAAGTATGCAATTTCAATAAATGCAACAAAATAAGACTCTAACCTCCTCCCTTTCATGAATTGATCAAGGGAAGTGGTGACCTAAGAAACTTGAATCATTTCATCACTAATGAATATGAAATGCCTCAAGCTTCCATGTGTTCAATTAACGTCCGATTGAACACAAAACCAATTATTATCTTGCACCATTTTAGTCTCATTTTAATTACTTCATTTCAATTACCAACCATCTTTTAATTCATTAAGTCCAAAGGTGAGTTTAAGTCTTCCAATGGAAAGAAGGCTCAAACCAAGTGTTGTCTTGGGCATAAAAGAGACATCATACCATTGGTAATGAACCCCCTAAGGGATTAAACCATTAAGCATGACATCTCAATCTCATGCTTTAAACAAACAAGTTGCTTGAACCACTTTCAAAGAAAAACAAAAGCCAAGAAATGAGGGAGGTTCCAGAGATGATTAAGAGTGATCACAAGTATGGAAAGCCATAAATAAATGCAATCAACTCAAATAAGATGGTGTCTAAGGCCTAGAACACCAAACTCATGAGGACAATTACACTATAAGCATGCAAAACAAAGCTCAAATGCAACAAGCAGCTGAAAATAGTCCTAAAACATGTTGGAATTAAGCTAACAAAAGCTAGAAAAATAAGCTAAAACATGGAGCATGTTAAACTAGTAAACAAAACACAAGGAGGGGAGGCTACCCCTCCATTTTTGGACTTCAAAACATGTTTTTAGCCACTGAAATACCTCTAAAAATCTGTGTTTAAAATATCAAAAAAAAAGATAGTGCAAAGGTGGGGAACACATGGGTAAAGGCCTTGAGAGCAAGGTGCAGAGAAGGGTGAACCACCCCTGAACCTTTATTGGCCTTAAAACCCAAGTTTCAGCCCAAAAATATAGAGTTTTTACAGCCCAAAAAAAGTAGAAAATATGGAAAACAAGTGGTGTAAAGATGGAACAAAGGCAGAAAAAGGTATACCTCTTGTAGAGGAATGAACCCTTAAGTCATAAACCAACAATTTCACTCTCAAGTGCTTCAAGAGCTCAAATCACCTCAGCAAGAAGCTCTTTAGGTTTGGTTTTAAGTGTTTAGGCAAAGGCTATGCAAGTTGCAAGAGAGAGAGGATATTTTCCAAAATTATTTCCTCACTTCTAAATGTTTCTAACCTTGAAATATGAGAAGGAGGTCATCTATATATAGAAAACATGAGCCTTAGGTCAAAAATATCAAAAAAGGGACAGCTGGAGCTTTGTAGAAACAACTGGCAAAAATATCAGGGTTTTACACTAGTGGCTGGCCGGCCAGAAGTGTGAATTGCCGGCCACCAAAAATCTGCTTCTAGGCCCGACTTCAAATGAACATATCTCCCTTATCTGGACTCGCTTTTAGGTCATTCTTGAATCTAAATTGAAGCCCTGGAAGTCCACTTTCCCATGGTGGTGGCCTCACAACTAGAGTCTAAGTGTACGAAGAGATAGGCCTGATTTAGTAAAGGCTGCTCAATTCTCTCTCAACAATTTCAAGCGCAACTTCTCCCCAACTAGTTTTCTTCTCTCTCCTCCAATTTTCTTCAACTCCAAACCTATAAATAAGAGGTTTAAAATATTTTTCAAAGAGTTCACCTCTCTTTCATTTATTTCCACTTTGTCTTTGCTCGGTTTACCGAAAAGTGCAACATTTAACGAAATGTAAGCCTCGGAACATCATAGAAATATTTTCAAAAATAGTTTAAAAGAGAGGGTTTTAAGGTCTAAAATAGTTCTAGTCAAAATAGTGTTGGTCCAAAATGGGGTGTGAGGTTGGGATTCAGAAGCTTTTCTTGCTGAAGAAATTGAACGTTTTCACAGCATAACTTTCATCATCGAGTGATCAATTCGTGGCTCCCAAGTCTTAAGGGTGGTCAAAAATGGGGTGTCTACAACGTGGTTTGGAGATACATCAGATGGATGTAAAGACAGCTTTCTTAAATAGAGATTTAAATGAAGAAATCTACATGGAGCAACCCAAGAGGTTTTTAGCTCCAAGGCAAAGTAAGAAAGTCTATAAGCTTGTCAGATCATTGTTTGGTTTGAAGAAATCTCCTAAGCAATGGCATAAGAAGCATGACAACACTATGTTGTCATATGGGTTCAAAATCAATGAGTGTGACAAATGCGTATATGTCAAAGACACTTACAGAGGTTATGTCATTTTGTGTTTATACGTTGATGACATACTCACTGTTGGTAGTAATGATAAGATGATTAGAACTACCAAAAGATTGTTAAACTCTAAGTTTGACATGAAAGATATAGGCCTTGCAGATGTGGTTCTAGGTATTAAGATTACCAAAACATCTGGTGGTATTGTGCTTTCTCAATCTCATTATGTTGAGAAGATACTTAAGAAATTTGGTAAATCAGATACGAGTGTGTCTAGGACACCAGTAGACTTGAGTCTACACTTGACCAAGAATAATTATGAGAGTGTCTCTCAGCTAGAATATTCTCAGTTCATTAGGAGTTTGATGTATTTGATGAGTTGAACAAGGCCAGATATAACTTACTCTATTAGCAGGCTTAGTAGATACATGAGTACTCCTAATGCTACTCATTGGAAGGTGCGGGTGTTGGGCTATCTCAGCTACACGTAGGCTTATGAGCTGCATTACACCAGATACCCAATGGTACTAGAAGGATATAGTGACGCAAATTAGATATCTGATTTAAAGGACTCCAGATCCACTAGTGATTATATGTTTACCCTCAAAGGGGCAGCCGTGTCTGGGAAATCTTCCAAGAAAACGTGTATATCGAGATCAATGATGGAATTGGAGTTTATTGCTTTGGATAAAGCAACTGAAGAAGCTGAATGGCTTTACCAATTCATTGAAGATATTCCATGTTGGCCGAACCTGTGTCCGCTATCTGTATTCATTGTGATAGCCAATTGGCGATTGGTCAGGCATAGAGTAATATATATAATGGAAAGTCTAGACATATCCATTGTAGACATAATTCTATACGACAGCTACTCTCTAATGAAGTTGTCTCCCTAGACTATGCAAAGTTTAAGGACAACATTGTGGATCCGCTAACCAAAGGGTTAACTTGAGAGTTAGTAAAAACGTTATCAAGAGGAATAGGGTTAAGGCTTTTAGTAAATGTTACCGGAATGGAAAACCCAACTTAGCTGACTAGAGATCCCAAGATCTAGGTTCAAAGGGAGAACCTAACTGCGTGTAATAGGTGAGTCACTGAATAGGTAAATCTTCTTGCCCATTCCTTTATATAGTGATACCCTATGGGGGTGGAAGGATAAGCTAATGCTTTTAATGACCTAAGTGATATGAAGAATCAACCATGGTATAATGAGATACCTTATGTAGGTCACCTATGTGAGTGCAAAGTGGGGCCACTTCTTTAAGAATTGACAAGGCCGAATTTTTTAAAAACACTTACTGAACTAGTCTAGTGTTCTAAGGCCATACCGAGCACACCACTAAGAACAAGAACAATGGTTGGACTAACTCCTGTGTGAGATCTATTGTCTCAGTTTACACAAATGGTTGAATAGTTCAAGACATCACGTCTACTGGTCAACTAATAAATCTAATAAGCTTTCACTACAAAAGGTTCAAGGCCAACAACAACCTTTTTCTGATACAGGGTTAGTCTGTGTGATCTCTCTCCGAGTCTTTATTGTTAAACGTTGTCCGTTTTTCTTTATTCGATCAATTTTTATTCATATGGGGAATTGTTGAAAAAATGGTTTTATGTTGACTTTAATGTGAAATTAAAGTAGGTCGTAACCACCTGTTAAGGTGGGATCAAATGGGTTAGCTTTGGGTTGGGCCGAATTGGTGGCCCATCAACCTAATCATTTTGAGCTAAGTCTGTTAGGTGGCTGTTGATATAGATATACACACATGTATATATTGTATGTATTATTTCCCATCAGTTTTGGTGCATTACTCTATCAATTTTGCAAGAGTAATTGGGCAATTTTGACTACATTTGTTGCCAGTGTTCATGGCTGGGAGGCTTCTCCTCTCTCCCCCATTATATATAAAAGGAGACCAATCTCTTTGGTTTTCTACACATAAATTCTTTACTCTCATATTATAGTCAGTCTACTCCTATAATATTATTCTTCATGTGTGAGATAATGTTGTCGTTGTCAACTCGCCGAAGTTAAACAGAAAGTGTTTCTACGTTAGCGGGTTCTAAACCATCATATTTTGGGAGTTGCCCCGTACTATCAAAAGATAGGTGGAAACTTAGGGAAGATGTATGAGCAAGTATACAAATTAAAACCACATAAAACTATTATGCAGCTAAAAATTCACCCATTAAATCATGTGTAAACAAGCTAAAACAACCACCAAGACCAATCAAAATATGATAATTGCCCCCCACATGCTACTAGTTTCAACCTCGGATGAAAACATGGAGCCTAATAAGCATCTCGCACCTCGTATTCATGACTACCATAGCCACTCAAGCAAAGTCATGATGGTGGAAGAAATCTACCCCGTGAGAGATCCCGATGAAGTCACATGAAGCTCGCATGGTCAGTTACCATTATCAATGGTCTTAGGGAGTATACTGAATCTAAGAGCGACCTCAACAACAATATAACAAGTAAAGCCAACTACACCATATGAGTAGTCAACACATCTCTCAATCCCTTCCTCGGCTAATCACAAAGCCTCGATCCCCACGACAACATCTCCTTTGCTCCATGTCGAGAGTGGCTCAAAGACCAATACCAAGATGGGTCATACGAAGATAGAGAGACCCTAAACATGTTATTACTCAACTAAGGTAGTACACTGCCGCTCAGGTGCTCAACAAAAATGAGTCAAGCTCAAAAAACAAAACATAACAGGTAAACCAAATTAGTAAGATAGTCAATCCACCTATTAGACCAAATCAATTGATCTTAAGTCTCTCAGTCTCTACAGCAGCTTGTCCTAGCCTCGATTCCACATAGCAGTGACTCCCTCTATCACTTTAAGCTATCCTAAAAGTAGCCATGTGTGGACGCGCCCCGAGGGCCTATGCTTTTCCACAGTTCGAACTCATTTGTGTCACGGTTCTTAATCTGATCTTGCAAATTGCAATGCAAGACTGATAAATCACTAAAGAGTCCAAATCCGGCAAATCGTTTTGAAAAACTGATTTTTAAGAAAGAAGTGCCAAACATAGACTACTTTTCCAGATACAGAGTCGCCACCTAAAAATTTTATTTTTGAGAAAATTTAGGACACCCTGACTCGTGCCTAAGGGCACGTGTCCGTCATCACCAAAGTTGCCTTGGCTCGGGAACTTGGGTACGATTAGGGAAGGTCAGCTATGAGCACCCCCGCTCGCCCGATCAAAGATCGGCCACTACTAAACATGATATTTTGTTTTGAAGACATATGTGTTCTTATTCCGGTTAATTAGCTAGAATTACTATGTGATGGGCACAATACACAAGTATAGACTAGATCGCCTAATTTGGAACAAAGCATCGCATATCCGTTTGTTTGGAAATGGTTTAGAGTTTGCTACTCGCAAGTAGGCTAAAACACGGATCTTAACGAATCATTCCAATTTAGGCAATCCAACATTCACCCACAGGCGTTCAAGCAGTTATATCACATAAGCAGATAGCCTCATGGCAAGCATGCTATCATGGCAACACTCACACTCATGCAAGATGCTAAAGCATGAAAGCTTACCTAGTACGCCGAGCCAAAACAAGAAACTAGTTAGGAATCATGCATGATCCTAGTTCATGTTAAGATGGCTAATGCAACACATGCAAAATGCAACTAAAATAGGCTCGGCTATTCTAAGAATGGCATGTGAAATGCGGCAACTCGATACAAGTATTCAAGTTAGAATTGAAATAGTATGCAATTAGTATGATGCGCTGAGCCCAGTGCGTGCAATACGAATGAATGTATGCAAACATGCTAACATAAGGTATGCTAATCGAAACATGACCTAAAACTAACCATCAAAAGCAGGTAAGTAAAAGGGAGAAAGACGTGGGGTTGGAAGACATTCACACACGCACGCACACTTATTACAAATTCGCCCTCTCGACAGAGGGTCCGAATAATACAAACTAAATAATGAATCAACTATCCTAGCTAATTAATTATTACAAACTCTTAATTAATGAACAAATTAATTACAAAACAATCTAAGCATGAAACTAAAGAGGCCGCCGCAGCTTCGCCTCGGGATGGTTGAATGATGCATGCTCGGTCGCCTCGCTCGGAAACCCATTGCCATGCCACATGTTGCCTCTGTTTGCACTGCTTTGCATTTCTGAAAATTGTGAAAATCCTTGGAAAGCTTCTGATCCACTCCCTGAGCACTGTGGGAGGTCACTGGCCAAGAGATGAAGCCACCGGCCATAGGAAGATGATAATCGACCAAAAGTGGAGCTCTCGGCCAGGTTAAGTTAGCCGGCCGGCACTGAAGATGGCCGGCTGGCCATCCCTTCCTGCAGAATATTGTTTTTACTGCAGCAGAGGACAGACGGTGCACGACAAGGCGTTTACAAGACAATGTGTGCACGACCACCCTCCCTATCATACTATGAACTCAAGGGAGTATGGCTCTCGACCCTCGGACCACCAATCACGCATTTCAATGCATGATGGCCAAAGGTGCCAAGTGTGCAAATCAATGTGGAGTGAATGCAACAAAACACATGAATGCCTAGAACTCTATCATGTTTGATCAAGAGCGTCGGCGACCGAGGATTGAGGTACGTTTCGTCACTTCAAGTACGAACGTCCCTCATTCCTCATGTTTGGTTTGACACCCCAAACCGAACACAATGCAATGCATGTATGTCAAATACAATGCAATGTGGAAAAGCAATGTTATGCAACCTAAGCATGCCAAATGCAATAGGACTCAAGTATGCACACAAGACTAAGGTAGCAAGCATGCCAAATGCAATGCAACCTCAGCATGCAATTTAAGCTAATGTAACATGGGCACACCAAGTATACAACAATGCTATGTAATGCAATTAGCTGAATATCATGCGATATACCAAACATACAAACATGATTGTAACAACGTCCGTGAGGGACCCCGCTACAGTTCGGACTCGATTTGTGTTATGGTTCTTTAATCTGAACCAAAGAGTCCAAATTCGGCAAATCGTTTTGAGAAAACAAATTTTTAGAAAAAGAAGTGCCAAACATGGACTGCTTTGCCAGATACAGAGTTGCCACCTAAATATTTTATTTTGGGAAATTTAGGAAACCCTGACTCGGTGCCAAAGGCCACGTGTCTGTCATCACCAAAGTTGCCTCGGCTCGGGAACTTGGGTACGATTGGGGAAGGTCAGCTATGAGCACCCCCTCTCGCCCGATCAAAGATCGGCCTCTACTAACCGTGATATTTTGTTTTGAAAGCATTATGTGTTCTTATTCCAGTTATTAGCCTAGAATTACTATGTTATGCGCACAGCAAACAAGTATAGACCAAATCGCCTAAATTGGAACAAAACATTTCACATTTGTTTTGAAAATGGTTTGCTACTCGCAAGTAGGCTAAAATGCAGGTTTTGCCACCCTCAAGTGGGCTTTTAGAAAAGATGGTTTTGCCACTATCTAGTAGGCTTAAAACTCACAGTTTTAATGCATTATTCTAATTTAGGTAATTCAACCTCCATCCACAGGCATCCAAGCAGTTATATCACATAAGCAGCTAGCCTCATGGTAATCATATTGTTATGGCAACACTCACACGCATGCAGTATGCTAAAGCATAAATACTTACAATGTACTCCGTGCCAAAACAATAAACTAGTTAGCAAACATGCGTGATCCTAGTTCATGTTAAAGTGGCTAATGCAACGCATACAGAATGCGATTAAGATAGGCTCGGCTAATCTATAATGACATGTGAAATGCTACAACCAATCACGTATTCAATTTGGAATTGAATTACAAATGCAGTTAGAATGATGCGCCGAACCCGGTGCATGCAAGACAAATGTATGAATGCACGCATGTATTGCATAAGGTATGCTAAATTAAACGTGTCCTAATACTAACCATCAAAGCGGGTAAGTAAAAGGGAGAAAGAAGTGGGGGTTGGAAGACATGCACACACGCACCCACACTTATTACAAATTAGCCCTCGCTCGGAGAGACCAAAAGAATAATACAATTAACTAACTATCAAGCTAATTAATTATTACAGACAATTCACTAGTTAAGCAAATTAACTAAGCTAATTAAGCAATAAAATCAGCCTCGGGAAGAGGGTCCAATGCAAAGCGTGCTCAGTTCTGCTCGGAAATCCGCCACCATGCACAAGTTGCCTCTGTTTTCCCTGCTCTGCTCCTCTGAAAATTGTACAAGTTCCAGGATATGGTCTCTGCACACTGTGGAACACCACCGGCTGAGGGGAATGGCCACCAGCCAAGGGAAATGATCACCGGCCACAAAATTGATCCATCGGCCAACACTATTTGTCGGTCGGCACTGATAATGGCCGGCCGGCCAAATCTTCCTTTGAAGACCAGCAAGAACCAGCAGCCTTTAGGTCTCAAAAGCCAGTCCTCAACCTCTGAAAACAAGCTCCAAGAACCTCCAAGTGATGATGAAAGTGTGTGGCTATGAAGTGGTGTGCAATAGGCCAAGAACAAGACCCTTTTGGACCCTCTAACCCACACAAATGTAGACAGAGAGGGAGATATAGAGAGGGAGTGATATATATATCATATATATCTGATTTTTCCAACCCCTAAAATGGAAGGAGAGGCTCTCCTTATATAGAGAAACCAATGGGGCAAAGCTTCTCTTAGAAGCTTTGAGCAAAAAGGCCAAGCTTCTCTTAGAAGCTTGGAGCAAAAGGGCCAAGCTTCTTGGAGAAGCTAGGCAAAGGGGTCAAGAGGTTCAAGCTTCTTGGAGAAGCTAAAAAAAAGGTCAAGCTTCTTGGAGAAGCTAAAAAAGGGTCAAGCTTCTTAGAGAAGCTAAAAAGGGTCAAGCTTCTTGGAGAAGCTAAAAAGGGTCAAAAGGTTCAAGCTTCTTGGAGAAGCTAAAAAAAGGTTCAAAAGGGTCAAGCTTCCTCAAGAAAAGGTCTTGGTCAGGACAAGTGGCCGATTGATTAAAAACAGTGGCCGGCCGGCCAAACATAATGCCGACCGACCATCACCAATGGCTGGTGGCAAGGAAACAAGGCCGGTGGCCTCAAGCCATGGCCGGTGAGGTGTGGGGAGGGCCTACAAGCTACTTCCCACCCTCAGAAGCAAAACAACAAGTGTTTGGTGTAAAACCAGACACAAAATAGTCGAGTCGAGAGATCCTAAGGCAGGGCGCGTAGCCGAGACCTCCGCGAACTCAAGACGAACATGAACAATGATGATCACCGTGTGTTCAAATGATGACGTCCAAGTCTTGAGGACGGTCAAAAATGGGGTGTCTATAGTTGCCCCTCTTTGACAGAACTCGAAAGTCATAAAAATGACGGGAGTGAATGTCAAAGCCCAGAGATGACCCATTTTTGACAAGGCCGAAGACTTAGACAAAGCATACAAGCAGCATACAAAGATATGCGCCCGAGGGCAGGGGCAAAATGCAAGACAATGCGCAAAGCCGAGCATAACTTATGATCATGCAAGAAACATAGGGATGTATCCCGGTGTTTCGAAAAGGTATAAGCATTGGAACATATTCCAGATGCTCTTAACCAATGAGGGAGAAACATAGGGACATATCCCGGTGTTTCGAAACGAAGGAGAAACATAGGGACGTATCCCGAAGTTTCGGAAGGAAAGAGAAACATAGGGACGTATCTCGGAGTTTCGGAAGGAATGAGAAACATAGGGACGTATCCCGGTGTTTCCGAAAGAAGAAGAAACATAGGGACGTATCCCGGCGTTTCGAAGAGAGAGAAACGTAGGGACGTATCCCGGTGTTCCGCAAGCAATGAGAAACATAGGGATGTATCCCGGTGTTTCGAATTGAAGGAGAAACATAGGGACGTATCCCGGTGTTTCGGAAAGAAAAAGAAACATAGGGACGTATCCCAGTGTTCCAGAGTGGTTCAAGCACCAGAACGTATTCCAAATGCTCTTAACCAAAGAGAGAGAAACATAGGGACATATCCCGGTGTTTCGGAATGGTGTAAGCGTTGGAACGTATTTCGAATGCTTTTAACCGAAGAGGGAGAAACAAAGGGATGTATCCCGGTGTTCCGGAATGGTGTAAGCATTGGAATGTATTCCGAACGCTTTTAACCGAAGAAAGAGAAACATAGGGACATATCCCGGTGTTCCGGAAAAGAAGAAGAAACATAGGGACGTATCCCGGTGTTTCAGAAAAAGAAGGAGAAACATAGGGATGTATGCCAGTGTTTCGGAAAGAAGAGAGAAACATAGGGATGTATCCTAGTGTTTCGGAAAAAAGAGAGAAACATAGGGACGTATCCCAGTGTCTCGGAAAGAAGAGAGAAACATAGGGACGTATCCTGGAGTTTCGGAAGGAATAAGAAACATAGGGACGTATCCCGGTGTTTCCGAAAGAAGAGAGAAACATAGGGACGTATCCCGATGTCTCTGAATAAGAAGGAGAAACATAGGGACGTATCCCGGTGTTTCTGAATAAGGAGGAGAAACATAGGAACGTATCCCGGAGTTTCAGAATGAGAAGGGGAAACATAAGGACGTATCCTAGTGTTTCCGAATAAGAGAGTGTGCATAACAATGCAAGTAGAAAGTACGTGACAACGCAAGTGAAGAGGTGCACGACAATGCAAGATAGATGTGCATAAAAATGCAAGTAATGAACATAACAATGCTAGATAGATGTGCATAACAATGCAACGAATGGTGTGTATAACAACGCGAGAAATGGTGTGCATAACGATGCGATGAATGTGTAACTTCAAAAGCACGTTTGAAACAAAATGCCGAATGAGAAAATACAAGCCTTAACGAGGCCAAATCCAAATGCGACCTCCGATTTACCTCTCGAAGGGGTTTGTAACACACTCCGCCTGAAAAGGGACACCCTGTTTATGTTGGCGAGAGGTAACATCTGCTACTGCTTTAATTGCCATTCTGACTTGAAGCAGGCTTAAGCTTGGAGTAGAGGCACACTCATTCTACAGAACACTGACAAGGCCTGAAGAGGTACATCCGGAGTATAATCACGGAATTTGCTGAAGGTGAAACACACTCAGATGCTTCGGTTTTCCCTCTTTTCTTTTGCTTTGTAGTCTGGAACCTATATAGCTTCAAATAGGTCCTTGTTTTACTGTTCTTGCATGACCTGGGTTGAGCCCTGCGGTTTTAAGAAAGAAAAAATTCTTGTTTTGCACAAATGTGGAGAATGGCACAGCACTCCGAGCACAAAACGATTTGATTGAAACTGAGAAATGAGTTCTCGATCGGGTATTGAGCCTACGACTGAACACAGCGCACCACAACTCAACAACGGAAAACAAAAGGTAAACAACCAAAATACATCGAGTCATGCTCGGGACGACTCAAAGCAAGAATTGAGACAAACAAAACAAAAGACACGACACACAGACGTGTTACAAAGACGAGAGACCTCTCAGTACACTAGGAGCCAGTTTTTTTCCGGGTATTATTTCCTACCCTTTCCTCATTTGTGATTCTCACATCACTCGGCCCTCAGGCTCTTTTTTCTCTCAAAACCCTTTTCTCGCTTTTTCTCTCAGCGCACATCTCTCTATTCTTCAATCTCTCATTTTTTATCCCTCCCCTGGGTGGTTGATGGATAAACAGAAAGTTGCGGGCTCATGCCCCTAGCATTCTGCTAGATTTTCTTTCTTCTGCTCACAACAGTGAACTTCCTCACAGTGGGGTTGTGCTACAATCCGGTATGTAGCGAATCTGCAGCTGACATCAGTTGACGATGCTCTGCTGGGGAGCGTGGACATCATCAGATCTATCCAGATAAGGGAGTGGAACATCCTGCCCCACTTCCAGCTCGTGCTTCGCACTTGGCTTGATATCTCGTTGCTTGGAGGATGTGAGAGCTTTCTGCCCTTTTGCGGTTAGCTTCAGTGGTGCCTTTTTCTAGCGAATACGGTGCCCTTTCCGGCAAGTAGAGTGCCCTTCTTGGCGAGTATGTTGAAAATGGGGGAAAGACAGGAAGCCTGACTCAACTGTGCCCCTAGTTCATCATTTTGACTATTTTTTGTTTTGGTTTTCTACTAAAACAATTTTGACCAACATGAGAGTTAGATTAACACACTTGTTCGATTTTTGATTTGAAATCATGCAAGTCAGGCTATGAGCACCGAAAATTTTCCTTTTTGGGTCCAAGAAAATGGTCCAGTTTTAGAAAAATTGAATAATTTTTGAGAGAATTAGTCAACCTCAGTAAAAATTCTCAAAAACTATTTTTGCAAACGGCCAATGCTCAACGAGCACGGAACCTACTCTTGAGATGCACGACCTCGGGTCCAAAACAATGGAAAGCTGCCCCTTGCTCGAAAAGAGCTGCATGGTAAAGGAAAGTTGCCCCTTGTTTAAATGGCACCGCAGCGCATTAGCAACGGAAAGTTGCCCCTTGTTTGGATAGTACCACAGCGCGTTGTAATCAGTCTTCACAGTGAAGGTCACAACCAAACTCTCGAATACAGAGAAGGCAAAGATGATCAAAACCATTACATGGACACAATTGATTTTGAAGTATTTTACGGCTGGACATCAGAATGAAGTTGCCTACGTATCCCAAAGATGGGAATCAAGCCTCACGTAGTTCGGGTTAAGGTACACTCAGGTATTATCCTCTCCTTTTTAGGCTCTAACTTTTGCCAAGGCACCCGTTGCGGGTTTTCGACCTTGCGAGCTTTGTTCTTCTTTTCTTTTCAATTTTTTTTTCATTTCTTTTTTCTCTTCTTTTTTTTTTTTGCATTTTTTTTGCATTTTTTTTGTTTTTTTTTTTTTATTTTTCTCTTGCTCTAACTTTTGCCTGGGTCGCCCTTCCGGGTTTTCGGCCCAGCGAGCCTCTCAAAGGGTAAAAGTGTAACAAGTCCATGCCAAATGGTTTTAGGGTTTTGAAGCCATCCGTATCCAGGAGAGTGGCTGTTGTATTGATTTACTGAAGGATCCATCTTCGGCTCTTCGAGCATATCTGACATTTTTGCCCCTAGTTTGAGGGGGGCTTCTGATCTAGCTTTACAAGCTTCCTTTGATCTGATCTTCTTGATCTGACTTTGGTGCCTCTTGTTTGAGGGCTGCTTCAAAATGGCCACACAGGCCTCACGTTGTGGTTGACCGTTGAACGTTCTGAACTCAGGTTCAAGGTTTGAAAGTGAGGGGTCGAATCTCGAGGCTGAGAGCGATCCTAAGCTGCACAATCTCAAGAGCGATCCCACACAAGTCTTCGCAGGACCGCGCAAAATATTTTTTTGAAATTTTTCAAGAAAGCGACAAATCGCTCGCGCCGAAGACAGTGTAGGACCAATCTGGATCAAGCCAGGGTCCTTCTCAGTACTCATATTAACAAGTATGATCTCAATCATTAAGGGCTTAGCATGCCTCTCTTTCTCTCAATTGATCAAGTTTTGCAAAACCTGAGAAATTCCTTCCTCTTCGTTTTTATCACAATGTTTCGAAAAAAGTTTTGAAAAACTTAGGTCATTACAATGACTTCAAAGGCACAGAAAAGGCAGGCGAGGAGCACTGTCATTTCATTCAAACTTCTGGCACAACTGGCACACGGCAGAAGCAAACACAACAGTGTGAAAATCACTGCTGTTCCATTCAAATCTGTTGGCATAACTGGCTCCAAGGCAGAAACAGACTCAAAAGAAAGCAAAAAGACAAACACAAAACAAGATAGTGATGTCCGAGGTAACACCCCCGGAATCACCCGACTCCTACACAACAAGACTGACTCGATACGACAAGACAGACCTGACTGACTCAGTATGAAAAGACTGACTCTAATACAAAGAGACAGACTCAAAACAAAACAACAGAACTGACTCAATACCCAAGCCAGAACGTACAAAACCCAGCATTCACAAATGCTCAAAACAGTGCGTGCTATACGCCACATCCGGAGTAAACTGAGCGCCGCCCGCAGGTGGTTCATCCCTCGATCACAGCATATTATCCCCCACAAGTTCACTGATCAAGTGCCGATAGACTTTGCAGGACCCGGTGCGGGGATGACCCTGTTGTCAATCAAATTTTGTATCTCGTGGCGGAGACGGACGCAACTGTCGGTGTCATGACCGGTTTGTTGATGAAAAGCACAGTACTTGGTCTGGTCAGGCTTTTCAGGGAGAGGATCGGGTAGGGGCCGTTGTTCTAATGGTTTCAGATGCCCTTTCCTGAGTAGGGCCCCTAGAGCTTTAGACAAAGGCATAAAGAGCGGGGTGAAAACCCTCTTGCCTCGAGGTAGATAGTCCGAAGTTCGGGGGTTTGAAGTGGATGCACCAACAAAGGGGGTGGCTGCTCTCGGTGTGGTGGTGGCGACCATGCCCACGTCTGAAGTCCTAGCAGCTGCATCACCGCTGGTGGTCGCATTCGAACTGCGGGTGAACGCCCTCCTGGGCTGCTCTTTCTCCTGGTCAATGAGGCCCTGCTTCATGGCATCCTCGATCTGTACTCCCATCTCATGCAAATCTGAAAAGGTAGGGAAGGGGAGCACGATCATTTTCTGCATTAGCTTAGGCTGGAGATTGCGCACAATCATCCGGATTTGATCCTTATCAGTAGGCCTTAGAGTCATCATCGAGGCCTTCGCCCTCCACCGGGCCACGAATTCCGAGAAGCTCTCTGTAGGCTCCTGCCTTGTCGTCTCAAGATCACGGGTCGTAATCTCGATTTGAGTGTTATAGGAGTACTGTGCAATGAACGCCTCAGCCATCTCATCCCAGTTTCTCTTGACATCATTTTCCAGTTTTGCATACCAGATGGCCGCTACACCTGACAGGGTCCGGCCAAACAGTGAAAGCTTCTGTAGTCTGGTAAGGCCCATCGGCCTTAGAATATCTGAAAACATTCGTAGGTGCACCATGGGATCCCCGGATCCGTCAAAACGATCAATTTATGGCATTTTAAACCGATCTGGCAGCGTCACGGCTGTGTCGGTATACCCGTCCTCAATGTTCGGAATGGACTTCACACCTTGAGATTTCTTGAACAGTTTTTCAAGCTTGCTCACTTTTAATGCCATGGGGTCCACCTCAGACTCGAAGGGAGAATCCGATTGATTGATAGGAGTGCGTGTCTTGGATAGTTGAGGTAGAATCGGGGGCGGAGCCGGCCCCGTTGGGATGTCTGTATCCTCCTGAACATTCTGAACATTCGTCGTCTCCCCGGGTATTGGAACTCTTGGTGGGGGAAGGACCTGGTGTGAAGTAGATACTCCAGTTTGCTGCTCTAATCTGGCAATTGTCTCTGCTTGTTGGGCTATGACTACAGCCTGTTGCTTGGCGAATTCTGCTTGACGGACAGTGTCTTGCTGCATGGCTTTCATACTATCCTGGAGTTGGCGCACCATTTCTTCCAGACTCGACATATTGTTCCGATCTAACTGAGCAACCGGTATACCTTCCTGAGGTAAAAACAGATATCTCAACCCAACTGCGCACAGGTGAGATGGATAATGACTGCTGATCCGAAGGCTGATGATCTGTGCCTGACTGGCCTTTTTACCCTATCTCTGGCAAAGGAGCACTGATTGCCCTTGGACTGATTCTCTAACCTGACAAAGTCTATCAGCACAAGTCCGATGAACCTCGGGGGATATCGGAGTCTTCTGAAGCTATGGTTCTAGGACTACCTTGCAAAAGAGAAAACAGACAGCACCTCAGCCTGATTTCACCAAAACAGATATGAGCACTAGGATAACTGTGCCCTCTACTGAATTCTGCCCCAAAATTTTGCCTGTAAACTGATACCCTCAGGTAAAACTGATTCCCCAAATACTGATCGTGATGCCCACAGGCCTGATACTCAAGCTTGCAAACTGATACATGCAATCCTGTAGAGGCCAACTGTAGACGTCCCCGAACGCCCCGGGAGGGATGAGCTCCCGTTCTGTTCATTTGGGGTCACTACAGCTCAGGACTCTCAAATTGTCACGGTTCTAAATCTGAACCAAAGAGTCCAAATCCGGCAAATCGTTTTGAGAAAACAGATTTTGAAAGAAGTGCCAAACATGGACTACTTTGCCAGATACAGAGTCGCCACCTAAATATTTTATTTTGGAAAATTTAGGAAACCCTGACTCGTTGCCTAAGGCCACGTGTCCATCATCACCAAAGTTGTGTCGGCTTGGGAACTAGGGTACGATTGGGGAAGGTCACTTCGTGAGCACCCCCGCTCGCCCGATCAAAGATCGGCCTCTACTAGCCATGATATCAAGTTTTGAAAACATTGTGTGTTCTTATTCCGGTTATTAGCCTAGATTTACTATGTGATGCGCACAACATACAAGTATAGATTGGATCGCCTGAATTGGAACAAAACATTTCATGTTTATTTGTTTGTTTGAAAATGGTTTGATGGTGCTACACGCGAGTAGGCTAAGACGTGGATTTGCCACCCTCGGGTGGGCTTAGAAAACATGATTTCGCCACTATCTAGTGGGCTTAAAACTCACAATGAATGATTTGTTCCAATCCAAATAACCCAACCTTTACCCACAGGAATTCAGGCAGTTGTAACAAGTCCGCGAGGGACCCTTGCTACAGTTCGGACTCGATTTGTGTCACGGTTCTTAATCTGAACCAAAGAGTCCAAATCTGGCAAATCGTTTTGAGAAACAGATTTTTGAAAAAGTAGTGCCAAACATGGACTGCTTTGCCAGATACAGAGTCGCCACCTAAATATTTTTTATGGGAGAATTTAGGAAACCCTGACTCGGTGCCGAAGGCCACATGTCCATCATCACCGGAGTTGTCTCGGCTCGGGAGCTTGGGTACGATCGGGGAAGGTCAGCTATGAGCACCCCCTTTCGCCCGGTCCGAAGACTGGCCTCTACTAACCGTGATATCCGTATTTGAAAACTTTATGTGTTCTTATTCCAATTAATAGCCTAGAATTACTATGTTATGCGCGCAGCAAACAAGTATAGACTAGATTGCCTAATTTGGAAACAAGCATTGCATATCCGTTTGTTTTGGAAAATGCTTTGGATTTGCTACGCGCAAGTAGGCTAAAACACGGATTTCAATGAGTTCTTCCAACTCAAACAATCCAACCTTCACCCACAGGCATCCAAGCAGTTTATAACATATAAGCATCTAGCCACATGTTAAGCATGTTGACATGGCAACATTCACACTCATGCGATATGCTAAAGCGGAAATACTTACATCGTACTCCGTGCCAAAACAAAGAACTCGTTAGCAAACATGCATGATCCAAGTCCATGTTAAGTGCCTAATGCATCGCATACAAAGTGTTGCTAGAATAGGCTCGGCTATCCTAAACATGGCATGTGAGAAATGCACAACTATCACATATTCAGTTTAGAATTTGAAGTACAAATGCAGTTAGCATGATGTACCGAGCCTAATGTATGTAATACAAATGCATGAATGCACGCATGCATAGCATAAGGTATGCTAATTTAAACGTGCCCTAATCTACCATCATAAGCAGGTAAATAAAAGGGAAGAAAGACGTGAGGTTGGAAGACATACACACACTCACGCACACTTATTACATCTTTACCCTCACTCGGAGGGATCGAATAAATATTACAGATTAATTAACTACACAAGCTAATTAATATTACAAATTAATTAATTTAATTAACAAATTAAATAAACTAAGAAAAGCAGATAAATCGCCTCGGGAAACACGCTGCCATGCGCAAGCTGCCTCTGTTTTCTTTCCTCTGCTCCTCTGGAGGCTGTCAAAACCTCAGGATTACATCCCTGGACACTGGGGAGTACCACCGGCTGAGTGGAATTACCACCGGCAGTGGTATGTGGCCATCGACACAAACTGAAGTTGTCGGCAGAGGAAAGATTGTCGGCCGGCACCTTACACTGCCGGTCGGCAAAGAAAGCCTGCAGAACCTGCAACTCACAGCAACAGAGGGCAAAACAAAGCATGGCAGCACAATTCAAGGCATGTATGCACCAACCATGTCCCTTATCATGATAATGACTCAAAGGGGCATGTGCCTCGATTCTCGGACCACCAATCACACATTTCCATGCATGATGGCCCAAAGAACCGAGTATGCAACTTTGATTTCAAATGCAATGCAAACCAATCAAACAAACAAGGCCCAATTCCTATCACTAGTCAAGGAACAAGGCATGCATGCAAGATGTAATGCAACCTAGGCATACAAGCTAAGGATGCAACATGGCATGGCAACAAACTTATGCAAGCATACAAGCATACATATGGCAATGCAAATAGATGGAAAGATGGACTTATACATGGATTAGGCAGCTCTAATAAGGCCCAAAACAGTAGCCATAATGCCCAAAAACGAAGGCTAAACATGCATGCACACATACACATGTTAAGGCCCAACACTTAGGCACAAAGCAAGCAACATTCAAGTACACTTGAAAGAGGAAATCATGAACAATTGGCATGCAACGCGAGCTCTAAAATCATGTTATAAAATGATGCCAAATCACATTAAACAAGACAAGCAAGTGCATGCAAGCATGGTCCAAGTACTTGAAGCAAATCATGAAGCTTTGAAGCATGTTTGTCACAACAAACATGGCATGCATTAAACTACTAAAACAGATTTTTAGCATGTCAAAACAAGGCCAAAGGACTCCTTAGATGGCATCTAAGTGGCCCAAATACAAAGGCATACATAGACACCAAAACATGGAGCATTGCTACACAAGCTTCCAAAGCATTGAAGAGGCATGCAAGGTGATCAAACAAGCATGGAAATGGGACTGAAATAACATGTGGAGGGACCCCAAATCACCAATTCGATGCAAAGATGTCATGCTACACATGCACATACTCAAGGCTAACAAGCCCAAATACAAAGGAGCTATATCAAGCATGCCAAAATCGACCCAAACACTTATGGACAGACCTAAAACATGGCAAAATAAGCACATAATCTTCACAAGACTAAGCCTAAAACATGCTCCCACAAAGGTTAACAACCTAAGGCACATTAAGGCATAAACATGGCATTACACGGCAACTATGCTAAGCATGCATGGAGTACCAAAACCAACTTAAAGTCATGTTATATTATGGACATATAAGCATGAAAAACAGCCTAAACATGCTCAACACACACTCAAGCATAATGCTCTCTCAAGAGGCCAAAATATGCCCTTTTCAAGGACAACAAGGAGAGGGGGTGGCCGTCTCCTTCTTGGGACTTCAAGGCATCATCTTCACCACTGAAATCCCTCAAGATTTCAATGGTGAAGAGACCCCAACACCAAAATCCCGGAGCTAGCACAAAATGGCCCAAAATGAGGCCTTTTAAGGCCTAAGGGTGGTCAACAACCCTCAAACAACAAAACACTCTTAATAAACAATAAAGAGGGCCTAAAAACAGAACTTTTTTATGTTATAAAATAAGCACAAAAACAGCTCTAAGATAGGTAGAAAATCAATACAAAAATGGGGGAAAATGGGGCTAGATTCTCACCCTTGAAGCCTTCTTCACAAATGGTGCTCCAATGGCCTCCTTTAGCTTGAATCCAACACAAAAACTTCAAAACAAACCCTTTAGAACCTCAGCTCCAAGGGGAAGGTGAAACACTAGGTGTTTGTGTGCAATAGTAAGACACAAAGCACCTAGTGAACAAAAGAGAGGGAAAGAGAGATAGAAAATGTATGTAACTCAAACCCTAGAACAAGAGCTCAACAATGGCTGTTTTTTGCTCTCAAAATATCTTAAGTCTCTAGCCTTTTTAGCTTAGAGACAAGTCTCTCTCTATATCTCTTGTAAAGCTTACAAGACAAGCTTTTCAAGAGGGAGATCCCTCCATACACGTGTACGGAGGGATGCAAAAGCAAGACAGCTGTCTAAAAATATCTGCAAAAGAAGATGAACAGCAATCGGCCGGCCAAAAATGCCATCTTGGCCAAAAAGAGTGCCGGCCGGCACTAAATAGTGCTGACCGGCAACAAATAGTGCCGGCCGGCAATATACATTGCCGGTGGCAGCAAAAACCAGCCGGTGGCCTCTAGCCACTGCCGGTGGTGGGTGGGGATGGTCTACAAGCCCCTACCCTGCCTCTCCAAGGCAAAACACAAGTGTTCGGTGTGAAACCGGACACTAAACGGTCGAGTTCGGGGATCCTGAGGCAAGGCGCGCGAGCCGAGACCTCCGGGAACTCCAAACGAACACAAACATGGATAATCACCGAGTGTTCAAACGGTGACGTCCAAGTCTTGGGGACGGTCAAAAATGGGTTGTCTACAGTTGCCCCTCTTTGACAGAACTCGAAAGTCATAACAATGACGGGAGTGAATGTCAAAGCCCAGAGACGACCCATTTTTGACAAGGCCGAAGACTCAGACAAACATGCAAGACAATCAAGATATGCGCCCGAAGGCAGGGGCAAAATGCAAGACAATGCATAGAGCCGAGCATAACCTATGATCATGCAAAGAAAGCTGTAACGAAGCAAACATGTGACAATTTTAAGCTAGCATACACCAAACTACACTACAATGCAGAAAGGATGTAAGAGAATTATGCAATTCTCAATACGTCTCACTCGGAGATACAATACCTGTGCGGCTCGTCTGGTTGCACCAGCTTCAAATGAACCGTACATACAATATCGTGCCTGCAAAGAAAACAAACTTAACAGGTACAATATGGTTAGCAACATGCATGACAATGCAAATGTGGATGCAAAACGAAATGCAATATATACAAAACAATGTATAAATAATGCAAATGAAGATGCAATGTAATTGAAACAATGCAAGCTACATGCAAAGCATTTGAATCGTGATCCAATCACGAGCAGTTCGAAACCACACCTATGTCAAATAGATTGATGGAGATGACAAGTCTGTCTACCATAGAACGGTCAACTGAACTATGAGCATTGTAGACAGACGCAAGAACAAGTATTGGGTGGAATTGACATGAGTGGGGAAACAACCCGCTGGAGAAAGGATTACGATCCTAACGCCGGATGCAAAAATTACACTACAATGTAATATGTATGGATATGCTAGGAAGATGGCAATGAATATGGCACGCAGGCCAAACCAAATCTTGCCTAGGAAAGGTATGTACGCATACAGGCCATGTGTAACACAGAAAAGGTGCCGCAACCCTCAACCAACATACCAGCATGGAATCGACGCGATACACATGCAGAACTGTGTTTTAACGTGAAAAGTAAGGGCACATACCAGACCAAGCTCAACATGGAAAGGCGCAAGCCATGGGCGGAAGGTGATGCAATGAATGCATGCAATCTACAATGCAATATCTACAAATATGCAATGGAATGGATATGGATACAATGGATATGGCACGCAAGCCAAACCAAATCTTGCCTAGGAAAGGCATGTACACATACGGGCCATGTGTAACACAGAAAAGGTGCCGCAACCCTCAACCAACATATCAGCGTGGAATAGGCGCGATACACATGCAGAACTGTGTTTTAACATGAAAAGTAAGGGCACATACCGGACCAAGCTCAACCTGGAAAGGCGTAAGCCATAGGCGGAAGGTGATGCAATGAATGCATGCAAGCTACAATGCAATATCTACAAATATGCAATGATGCAATGACTATGTTTGCAGTTTTCCCTATCTTACCAATAGGGCGATATACTAGGTTGGTTCAGTATCCAGGACTGAGGCGCAGACAAGCTGCCTCAATCTATGGGGTTTCCATACAGATTTCAAGCCGAGGGTACACCCCTGGGTATTTAAACCAGACTTTAGTCTCGGAACTCCCGAACCTTTGCGTTCTAGGCATAAGCCATTCGAACTCTAGTTTCCACCATCCCAGTTGGTCTTCTAGGAACTCACCGCGAACATAGGCAGGTGGCTTTACCAGACCACCAAAAGTCGTTCGGGCACGAAAAACACCAAAGGAGTTGCACCTTTAGAGGATTTAAGGTCTCCTAGACCGGGATGCAAAATGTATGCATGACTATGCATTTTTTTGTTTTTTGAAATGCAAATGATGCAAGTGATGCATGTTGCATGGAATGCGCGACAACACGCGGCTTAAGATATGTACAAAGCAATAGTGTGCACACCAATGCATTAAAGGTCTTGCACCTTCCAAGGATTTAAGGTCTCCTAGACCGTACGTGTTTAAGGTCTCGCCAGACCATGCATGTTTAAGGTCTCGCCAGACCGTGCGTGTTTAAGGTCTCGCCAGACCGGCGTATTGCACGACGGTATGATGCGCAAAATAGCGCAATGCGTTAGGCAACGCGAGTGCACAGGACAGTGCGATGGAATGCATGCAAAATGCAATGAGATGCGCAAAATAGCGCGAAATGGATACATGCAAGATGCAAGTGAGGTGCACAAAACAGTGCGATGCGCAAAACAGCGCGACAATTTGAAATGCACAAAACAGTGCGACAGTTTGAAATGCACAAAACAGTGCGACGGTTTGAAATGCACAAAACAGTGCGATGCGCAGAACAGCGCGAACAATTTTGAAATGCACAAAACAGTGCGATGCGCAGAACAACGCGAACAATTTTGAAATGCACAAAACAGTGCGACGTGCAACACAACGCGAACAATTTTGAAATGCACAAAATAGTGCGATTGATATGCGATATACATGGGGCAACTTTTGAATCTTTGTAAAAATTCAAAAGGATACGAAAAGGATACACCTTGCACGGGTTGAAGTGCTACGGACGGAAGACACGACCCGAGGTCAAAACGGAGGCTGGTTGAGCATCGGAGATGCACTTTCTTGCACTTTCTTGAGCTATGAAGACCAAAAACTCCTCATATGGCCTAAACAAGGCTGTGGGAAGATCACCGGCCGGGAGGGGAGGCCACCGGCTGGCCGCCGGCATCAAAATAATTCCATCGGCACAAAAAAGTGCCGGTCGGCACAAAACATTGCCGACCGGCAAACAGTTGCTGATGCGGGGCAGTTTTGACTTTTCACCTTGGGTGTTTTAAAATAGGGCTTCAAGCCCTATTTCTTCACTTCTCCACCGCCGAAATCCCTTGCTCTCTCTCTAGAGTGTTTCTCTCTCCCTTTTCGCCCGTTTCTTCGCGTTCTACGCCCGTTTCGTCGTCGGATTCGCGATTTTCTTCGCGTTTCGGACATTTTCCACCGATCACATTTTTGTTTCGGTGCCTCGTTTGGCGTTCTCACCTTTTCGGGGTTTGTTCCCCCCACTTTCCTCTTCATTCCTGTGCCTTTTCACATTCCGGCCTTCCCGGCCATTCCCGACCCTCTCGGGAGTCGACTTTTCGGTTGACTCTTGGTATTCCGGCCCGGTTTTCCTTCCTCCGGCCATTTTCTCATCATTTTCGATATGGCGGACGACATTCCACGTGGCGGGACTCCCCCGGACCACGAGATGGATCCCGGGGTCGAGCTCCTACCATTGAGCGAGCGCCCGTTCGACCCGGCGACCTACCGGCCGGCGATCCATGTTCTGCCCCCCGACGGCCGGCGTCAGTTCCGGAGCTTCGAGAGGCACGTGGCGCCTGAGCTACTGCTGCGTGAGCCTACCTCCCACCTTTCATTCGGCACTTCCGAGGTAACTCTTTGTCTTCTGCTTTACTTTCCGCAATGTAGGATACAAAACTGTCATAGTTAGTTGTATTCTATAACTGCTGAAAACTGATATGCTGTAGACTGTAGTTGACTGTAAACATACATACAACTGACATCTGCTTGAGACTGACACATGCACACACAATGCACTAGCCCCGAATCATTCAAACACACTGCGCTCACTGTATTCTACTGCATACACACTGGCACCCAGTATTTGTCTGAACCTGTTAAATTTGCACACATGCTATATCTGTTCTGAAACACCCAAACACGCTGACACAGCACACGTATTTCACCGCAAGCACACCGGCACCCGGTATTTGCCTGAAACTTGTCGAACTTGCACACATGCTTTATCTGCTTTTTCAAAACTGCATTTTGAAAATCGTTATTTTCTGTTTACAGGAGGGTTCCCATACCATTCGCGGGTATGGGAATACTGGTGCACGGGAGTGGTATGATGAGCTCCCTGACGCAGTCTGACGCATCGTAGACCGGGCGGGCTTCGGCACCTTCTGCCGAGGGCTCTCCAGATTGTCCACATGCAGACCTCTCCTCGCCGCTCTGGCGGAGAGGTGGTGGGACACCACCGATTCTTTTCATTTCTCTGCTGCAGGGCATATGACGATGACCCCTCATGATTTCTCGATGCTCACTGGCATCGGGGTAGGGGGGGATCCGATCCCTTTTGACATCGCGATGGATGAGTGGACCGCCGCTCAGGTCTATCTACTGCGGGAGGCGCCACCTCTTGCTCGCCCAGGTTTCGTCCGATACTCCTGGTTCGAGGTCCAGTTTCGAGTCCAGCCCGTGTTGGAGGAGGAGGCGCAGATGACCTCGGAGGACGTGGAGAGGTATGCTCGCGGCTTCCTCATGTTCCTGTTCGGGACTACCATCTTCGCCGACCGAGCGAACACCGTGCCTCTCTGTCTTCTCAGCGCACTGGTGGACGTCCGGGACATCTTGCACTATGATTGGGGCGGCGCTGCTCTGGCCACCCTTTACGGGTACATGAGCTCGGCTTCGCGCGGCAGCGGCCAGCTGCTTGGAGGCTATTGGCGGGCTTGGGAGGTACATTTCTTCTCCGTTTTTTCATTTCTGTCTCGTACTTTCTGTACTCTATACACTGCACACACTGTAGTCTACTCTATACTTGCTGCATACTGTACACACGGCACACACATACATTCTGCTTTATGCTGACTGTACACTGCTCACACTGTACACTGCACACAATACACTGCACAACACACGACTCTGCCTTTTCTGCTTTATTCTGCATATTCTGCTCTTTCTGATAAATGCACTGGTATTTATCTTGCAGTTGTGGGTTTACGCCTACTTCCATAGGCTCGCCCCCATGCCAGTTGCGGAGACTCCCCTGGCCGTCCCCTTTTCGAGTCGCTTCGACGGGAGATGCACCCGGCGACCACAGGAGACATTCGGCTTCTTCCGCCGATATTTCGACACCATCACCCCCGCGGAGGTATGCTTTACTTTCAGTTCATTTAAGCTTCGCTTTCCAACTGTATATTTCAATAACAGTAGATAACAAATTGTCTGTCATTTTCAGATCACATGGCGGCCGTGGGCTCCTATGCCGGCGGCGATGCGGGGTCGGTTCCCTGGTACGGAGGAGACCTCGCGTTTCCGAATTTTGCTTGAGGGCCCGGTCTGTCGGGCTTGGTACCTAGGGGAGCGTTTTCTACGCCAGACCCTAGGGTTACCTGAGCAGATAGTCCCGATTCCCCCTCCTGCAGACATGAGGGAGACCGAGGGGCTCACCATTAAGCAGCTGGATGATTACTCCATCGGCTGGGAGGAGGCCGGCTTCCGAGGCACCGGCGACTATCAGGAGTACGTGCGGACGTACCTGATGCACCCCTGAGCGGCCGTCGAGCAGAGGGGGCCAGGCCTGTGGCATCGGCGGCTGGGGCCGGAGCGGAAGCAGGGGCTGGATCTTCGAGGAGGGCCCGGGTCCGTGGTAGGGGCGGAGTGCAGGGAGGACGGGGAGCTGGCTGGCCTGCCCTGCCTGCTGTACTGACTTTCCAGGGGCAGGGTGGGTCGACCTATCAGATCCCCTTCGCCCCTCCACCGGCTGGTCACGAGTTCATTGATGTCCCCGACTTACCTCTGGTACGTATTACTGTATTTTTGTACAGTTATTCATCTTCAGTCCATTATATATTCCACAGAATATTGATGCATTTGATACTTTTGCAGGCTTCTTCTGGGTATACCCGTCAGTCGTTGGCGATGAATGCCTCGATGATGGGGATGCTTCAGCGGACATTTGATCTCCTAGCCCTCTACAGCATACCGGTATGTCCTTCTGACACTGGCCTCAAACCATTCATACACTGCTTTACATAACCTGATGCACTGATCTCACAGCATCTGATATAATGCTTACACTGCATTCTGCACTGTTAAACTGCCCACGGCATTCATACACTGTACTCACACACTGCATTCTGCACTGATAAACTGCCCACGGCATTCTCACACTGTACTCATATACTGCATTCTGCACTGATAAACTGCTCACGGCATTCATACACTGTACTCTGCATTGCATTCTGCACTGATAAACTGTCTACAATATACTGATGCATTTCCCTTTTGTGTACTTTTTCAGCCTCCTTTCCAGATTCCCATGGTAGGAGGTGCTCCAGCTGGGCCTTCTGTCCCTGCTCGGGGGAGAGATGAGGGGGGCAGGATATTTCCCCGTACCAGGGGAGGGCGTACTCATGTCGGGAGTAGCTCGCGAGGTCCAGTCCCGGACGATGATGATGACGAGGAGTCAGAGGCGGAGGCAGAAGCGGAGTCCGAGTCATCGGAGGAGGAGACCGGAGGCGGTTCTAGCTCGGGCTCTGACGACGACGCTGATGATGCTCCTGGACCCTCGTCCAGGAAGAGGACTAGGACGGACTGACGGCCCCCCGGAGTGCTTGACATGGATGCAGATTTTTGTTATCTTTCTTCTTTCTTGTACTTTTCTTTTTGTTGGTAGTTAGATTACCCTGTACTGCCGTAGGCAGATTTTTGTTTCCAAAACTTGTACATTTGAAAAGATAATGAAATGAAACGGACTTTTTATTTGAAAAAGTGTTTACATTTACACATCTCATGCATTGCATCGCATCTCATCATGTTACACCTCAATGTAAATGGAACTGATTGGTTGTCTGAAAATTAAACACTTGCACTGTAATAATCAGATAACTTAAACAGCCAACAGCAAAATAACCCAAGCAATCCACCGCCTGATTCTGGACACACAGCCCTTGCTCTGTTGGGGGATTAATCTGCATACAGCCCATAACACAGCATTTGATTCATTTTGCACACGGCAAATTCTGAACAAACAGCCCAATCTAACAGGACGGACCTCAAAGATGGAACCGGTTGGAGTCGAAACACGCTCAAATGTAGAGAATGGCACAACATTCTTGAGCATAAATGATTTTTGAAATCGAATGAGGGTTTTTCAGACCGGGATGTCGAGCCTACAACTGAACACAGTGGGGAGGACTCAAATATAGGTACACGACCTAAACATAACGAGACACGCTCGGAAAAGACCTAAAACAAAGGCTGAGATATACAAAACAAAAGACACGACACACAGACGCGTTAGCGAAGATGGGGGACCTCAGATCACGAGGGGCCAGTTTCTCTAGGCATTGTTTCCCACCCTTTCTGATTTGTGATTCTCACATCACTCGGCTCTCGAGCTCGGATTTTTTTCTCAAAACCCTTTTCCTCACTTTTCTCTCAACTTACATCTCTCTATTCTTCATTCTCTCATTTTTCATCCCTCCCCGGGGTGATTGATGGATGAACAGGGAGTTGCGGGTTCATGCTCAACACCGTTAGCTCACAGCCATTTCTTCCGACGGGTAGAGCGCTCTTCTGGCAAGTACGTCGATGACGAGGGAGAGACAGAACGCCTGGCTCAACCGTGCCCCTAGTTCATCATTTTAACCATTCTTTTCGTTTTGGTTTTCTTCTAAAACAAGTTTGATCAAAATGAGAGTCGGATTAACGTACTCGTTCGATTTTTTATTTGAAAAGCATGCAAGTCAGGCAGCAAGCACTGAAAATTTTCCTTTTTTGGGTCCAAGACAATGGTCCAGTTTTGGAAAATGAAATAGTTTTCGAGAAAATAGTCAACCTCAGTAAAAATTTTCAAAAACTATTTTTTCAAACAGCTGATGCTCAACAAGCATGGAACTTACTCTTCGAGATGCGCAACCTCGGATCGGAGGCAATGGAAAATTGCCCCTGGTTTGAAGAGGGGTGGGAGGCAATGGAAAGTTGCCCCTAGTTTGAATGGCGGCTCACGGCGGCTCGTGGCAACGGAAAGTTGCCCCTTGTTTGGGTGGTGCCGCAGCAGTCTGCAAACAGTCTTCATTGGCGGTGGTCGAGCTCTTGGACACAGCGATGACGAAGACGGTCACAACACATATATGGACACAATCACCTTAAAGGGTGTTGACCACTGGACTTTGGGGATGAAATTGAAACCATTGCATGGACTGAGACGCTATGAAAGCGTTGGGGGCTGGACTTCATGATGAAGTTGCCTACGTATCCCAAACATGGGAATCAAGCCTTACGTTGTTCCGGTTAAGGTACACTCGGGTATTTTAACCTTCACTTTGTTTGGCTCTCATTTTTGCCAAGGCGCCCAATGCGGGTTTTCGACCTTGCGAGCTTCTTTCCATTTTCTATTTTTTTTTTTCATTCTTTTTTCCTTTTTTTCTTTCTTTTGTCTTTTTCTTTTCTTTTCTTCTTTTTTGTATTTTTTGTATTTTTGCTTTTTTGTATTTTTCTCTTGCTCTAACTTTTGCCTGGGTCGCCCTTCCGGGTTTTCGGCCCGACGAGCCTCTCAAGGGTAAAAGTGTAGCAAGTCCATGCCAAATGGTTCCTGAAATTGAAGCCCCTCTGTGTCTAGGAGAATGGTTGTTGCACTGATTTGCGGAGAATCCATCACGGTTGCTCCACGAGCTTCTTCCGGCGAGATCTACTCCTTCTGATTAGGTTTTTGGTGCCTCTTGCTCGAGGGCTACTTCAAAACTGGCCACACGGGCCTTTCACGGCGTTTGTCCGTTGAACTTTCTGAACATTCTGAATGGGTTCAAAGTCGGAAAACAAATAGGTTGAATCTTGAGGCTGAGAGCGATCCCAGGCTACGCGACCTCAAGAGGGATTCCACACAGGTCTTCGCAGGGCCGCGTAAAACATTTGTTTTTGAAAGTTTTTAAGAAAGCAACAAATCGCTCGCGCCGAAGATAGTGTGGAACCAATCTGGATCAGGCCAGGGTCCTTCTCAGTACTCACGCCGACAAGCAAGGTTTCATTCGTAAAAGGCTTAGCACGCCTTTCTTTTGCTCAAAATGATCAAAATTTTGCAAAACCCGAGGAATTCCTTCCTCTTCGTTTTCATCACCGCAGTGTTCAAAAAGTTTGTTTTTGGAAAACTTAGGTTAATGCAATGAGTTTGGCGCGCAGGAGAGCAGGCGAGATGTACTGTCAGCCCAATCAAATTCTCTGGCACTTATGCTGAAAGTAAGCATGAAGTTTGAGATAGCAACAGCTGTTTCAATCGCTTTGTTGGTGTAACTGGCTCCTCGGCAGAAACAGACTCAAAAACCAAAACAGGTAATTACAGAACAAAACGGTGTTCGAGGCAACAACCCCAGAATCACCTAGTATTATATACAACGGGGACTGACTCGATACAACCAGACAGACCCTTAAGCAAAACAGACTGAGTCAAGACAAAGAGACAGACTCAAAACAAAAGACTGACTCGACATCCAAGCCAGGATTTACAAAACTCGGTTTCACCGATGCTCAAAAATGCGTGCCAGACGCTTCAAAAATACACCAAATGTTGCCCGCAGGCGGTCCACTTCACATACTCGCAGTATCTGAGCCCTCGAAATCCAACAACTGAGTGGTGACGGGCTTGCCTGAGGTGGGTGGTAGGATAACCTTGTTATCAATCAAATCCTGCACTTCATGACGAAGGCGGGAACATCCATCGGTACTGTGACCGGACTGTTGATGGTACGCGCAGTACAAGGTGGCATCATGAGTGGCGGGGAGATTCTTCGGGAGTGGCCGGGGCTCCAAAGGCTTAAGATGCCCATTCTTCGCCAATATTAGCAATGCCCTAGACAAAGGCATGTGGAGGTCGTGAAAGACCCTGCGCCCTCGGGGCAGGTACTTTGCAGTTTGAGGATTCTTGCCAGATGCGCTGGCGAAAGGATCGGCTGGCGCTGCCTTGGCTTTTTGAACCTTTCCCGGTGCAGGGTTGGGAACTACAGGAATTGTCTGGGCATGACGAGGCCCATCCCGATTTTCTACCTGGCTTGAACTGCCTTTGATCGGAGCGGGAAAGCATCATCCACAGCTTTGATCACGATCGCAGATGTTTGTTGCTTGTTCATTCCTCTGACTTTCAGAGCCTCGACTGCCCACAGCAGTTGCTCAATAGGGTCGGCATCTACCTTTGCCTTATCCTTTCCTCTGGTGTCAACCTGATCAAGGGTCTGAGTTGGTGCTGGCATGTCGTGGCTATAGCCGGAAGCCACCTCTGGCTGGCTGAGCTCTATCACAATCCGCCCCAGTAGTAGGGGCTCCTGTGGTACGAAATTCCAGGCATATGGCACCGCTGGCGGTGAAGCCGACATTCCATAAGCTAGATCGGCCACAGTCCTCTGGAGGTCCCCTATCATTCCCATCAATTCGAAGGTGGTGGGCTCACGAGCCTGATATAACTGGGGAGCCCAAACCGGGTGCACAACGGGCGACCCGGGCGGGTATGACATACTGATGCTGGCCTCACTCTGCGGAGCGGTCCCCTGCTCCAATGCAACCGTCATAACCACAATTTCTTCTGAATTTTGTGCTGCCATAAATCCTGCCTCAGCAAAGGGGAGACACTGGCTATTCTGTATCAACTCTGCAACTTCCCGAACCTTGAAAGGAAAAACAGACAGCATTTCAGCCCAAACTGATCAAACACGGGTGTAGCCAGACAACTGTACCCTACTGCTAATTACTGTTCCCAGAAATCACTGTTCCCGAAAACTGAACTGATACCCGCGGATAACTGATTCTCATAACTGATACTGATACTGGTGTCCCCAGGTTTGATACTCAAACTTGTAAACTAACATGTGCGTTCCTGTAGAGCAACACTCTAAAAGCACGTAGCAAGTAAAGAGAGCTCAATCACCCCTATGTTGGGGTAGGGTTTCCCTGTCCTATTTTGTCAGGAACTAGGGTTTCGCTATGCACACAGCAGTTTTTCAAACAACCTAACATCGGGTAAGCAACCTGTCCTATTCTTGGGATGGTCACTATGGATCCGAACATGTACTAGGTCGAATGGTCAAAAAGGGTGCCCCGGTAAACCGGGGTTTGTGTTCCCATGCTGTCAGAGCCCATAGTCGGTCAGCCTTATGGACATGCCTTGACAAGACAAGCCTCCGGCAAACCGTTCAGGAATGGCAGATGGCAAACACTGTGTTCCTAGGCGCACCAATGCACATGCAATGCAAAGAAACACATAAATGAGATCAAAACAGGATATCACGAGTTCGAGTCAAGCTCTCTAAACTCCCCAGCGGGGTCGCCAGAAACTGTAACAAGTCCGCGAGGGACCCTTGCTACAGTTCGGACTCGATTTGTGTCACGGTTCTTAATCTGAACCAAAGAGTCCAAATCTGGCAAATCGTTTTGAGAAACAGATTTTTGAAAAAGTAGTGCCAAACATGGACTGCTTTGCCAGATACAGAGTTGCCACCTAAATATTTTTTATGGGAGAATTTAGGAAACCCTGACTCGGTGCCGAAGGCCACATGTCCGTCATCACCGGAGTTGTCTCGGCTCGGGAGCTTGGGTACGATCGGGGAAGGTCAGCTATGAGCACCCCCTTTCGCCCGGTCCGAAGACCGGCCTCTACTAACCGTGATATCCGTATTTGAAAACTTTATGTGTTCTTATTCCAATTATTAGCCTAGAATTACTATGTTATGCGCGCAGCAAACAAGTATAGACTAGATTGCCTAATTTGGAAACAAGCATTGCATATCCGTTTGTTTTGGAAAATGCTTTGGATTTGCTACTCGCAAGTAGGCTAAAACACGGATTTCAATGAGTTCTTCCAACTCAAACAATCCAACCTTCACCCACAGGCATCCAAGCAGTTTATAACATATAAGCATCTAGCCACATGTTAAGCATGCTGACATGGCAACATTCACACTCATGCGATATGCTAAAGCGGAAATACTTACATCGTACTCCGTGCCAAAACAAAGAACTCGTTAGCAAACATGCATGATCCAAGTCCATGTTAAGTGCCTAATGCATCACATACAAAGTGTTGCTAGAATAGGCTCGGCTATCCTAAACGTGGCATGTGAGAAATGCACAACTATCACATATTCAATTTAGAATTTGAAGTACAAATGCAGTTAGCATGATGTACCGAGCCTAATGTATGTAATACAAATGCATGAATGCACGCACGCATAGCATAAGGTATGCTAATTTAAACGTGCCCTAATCTACCATCATAAGCAGGTAAATAAAAGGGAAGAAAGACGTGAGGTTGGAAGACATACACACACTCACGCACACTTATTACATCTTTACCCTCACTCGGAGGGATCGAATAAATATTACAGATTAATTAACTACGCAAGCTAATTAATATTACAAATTAATTAATTTAATTAACAAATTAAATAAACTAAGAAAAGCAGATAAATCGCCTCGGGAAACGCGCTGCCATGCGCAAGCTGCCTCTGTTTTCTTTCCTCTGCTCCTCTGGAGGCTGTCAAAACCTCAGGATTACATCCCTGGACACTGGGGAGTACCACCGGCTGAGTGGAATTACCACCGGCAGTGGTATGTGGCCATCGGCACAAACTGAAGTTGTCGGCAAAGGAAAGATTGTCGGCCGGCACCTTACACTGCCGGTCGGCAAAGAAAGCCTGCAGAACCTGCAACTCACAGCAACAGAGGGCAAAACAAAGCATGGCAGCACAATTCAAGGCATGTATGCACCAACCATGTCCCTTATCATGATAATGACTCAAAGGGGCATGTGCCTCGATTCTCGGACCACCAATCACACATTTCCATGCATGATGGCCCAAAGAACCGAGTATGCAACTTTGATTTCAAATGCAATGCAAACCAATCAAACAAACAAGGCCCAATTCCTATCACTAGTCAAGGAACAAGGCATGCATGCAAGATGTAATGCAACCTAGGCATACAAGCTAAGGATGCAACATGGCATGGCAACAAACTTATGCAAGCATACAAGCATACATATGGCAATGCAAATAGATGGAAAGATGGACTTATACATGGATTAGGCAGCTCTAATAAGGCCCAAAACAGTAGCCATAATGCCCAAAAATGAAGGCTAAACATGCATGCACACATACACATGTTAAGGCCCAACACTTAGGCACAAAGCAAGCAACATTCAAGCACACTTGAAAGAGGCAATCATGAACAATTGGCATGCAACGCGAGCTCTAAAATCATGTTATAAAATGATGCCAAATCACATTAAACAAGACAAGCAAGTGCATGTAAGCATGGTCCAAGTACTTGAAGCAAGTCATGAAGCTTTCAAGCATGTTTATCACAACAAACATGGCATGCATTAAACTACTAAAACAGATTTTTAGCATGTCAAAACAAGGCCAAAGGACTCCTTAGATGGCATCTAAGTGGCCCAAATACAAAGGCATACATAGACACCAAAACATGGAGCATTGCTACACAAGCTTCCAAAGCATTAAAGAGGCATGCAAGGCGATCAAACAAGCATGGAAATGGGACTGAAATAACATATGGAGGGACCCCAAATCACCAATTCGATGCAAAGATGTCATGCTACACATGCACATACTCAAGGCTAACAAGCCCAAATACAAAGGAGCTATATCAAGCATGCCAAAATCGACCCAAACACTTATGGACAGACCTAAAACATGGCAAAATAAGCACATAATCTTCACAAGACTAAGCCTAAAACATGCTCCCACAAAGGCTAACAACCTAAGGCACATTAAGGCATAAACATGGCATTACAAGGCAACTATGCTAAGCATGCATGGAGTACCAAAACCAACTTAAAGTCATGTTATATTATGGACATATAAGCATGAAAAACAGCCTAAACATGCTCAACACACACTCAAGCATAATGCTCTCTCAAGAGGCCAAAATATGCCCTTTTCAAGGACAACAAGGAGAGGGGGTGGCCCTCTCCTTCTTGGGACTTCAAGGCATCATCTTCACCACTGAAATCCCTCAAGATTTCAGTGGTGAAGAGACCCCAACACCAAAATCCCGGAGCTAGCACAAAATGGCCCAAAATGAGGCCTTTTAAGGCCTAAGGGTGGTCAACAACCCTCAAACAACAAAACACTCTTAATAAACAATAAAGAGGGCCTAAAAACAGAACTTTTTTATGTTATACAATAAGCACAAAAATAGCTCTAAGATAGGTAGAAAATCAATGCAAAAATGGGGGAAAATGGGGCTAGATTCTCACCCTTGAAGCCTTCTTTACAAATGGTGCTCCAATGGCCTCCTTTAGCTTGAATCCAACACAAAAAATTCAAAACAAACCCTTTAGAACCTCAGCTCCAAGGGGAAGGTGAAACACTAGGTGTTTGTGTGCAATAGTAAGACACAAAGCACCTAGTGAACAAAAGAGAGGGAAAGAGAGATAGAAAATGTATGTAACTCAAACCCTAGAACAAGAGCTCAACAATGGCTGTTTTTTGCTCTCAAAATATCTTAAGTCTCTAGCCTTTTTAGCTTAGAGACAAGTCTCTCTCTATATCTCTTGTAAAGCTTACAAGACAAGCTTTTCAAGAGGGAGATCCCTCCATACACGTGTATGGAGGGATGCAAAAGCAAGACAGCTGTCTAAAAATATCTGCAAAAGCAGATGAACAGCAATCGGCCGGCCAAAAATGCCATCTTGGCCAAAAAGAGTGCCGGCCGGCACTAAATAGTGCTGACCGGCAACAAATAGTGCCGGCCGGTAATATACATTGCCGGTGGCAGCAAAAACCAGCCGGTGGCCTCTAGCCACTGCCGGTGGTGGGTGGGGATGGTCTACAAGCCCCTACCCTGCCTCTCCAAGGCAAAACACAAGTGTTCGGTGTGAAACCGGACACTAAACGGTCGAGTTCGGGGATCCTGAGGCAAGGCGCGCTAGCCGAGACCTCCGGGAACTCCAAACGAACACAAACATGGATAATCACCGAGTGTTCAAACGGTGACGTCCAAGTCTTGGGGACGGTCAAAAATGGGGTGTCTACAGCAGTTATATCACATAAGCATAGTAGCCTCATGGTAAGCATGCTATTCATGGCAGTCACTCACACACATGCAAGGATGCTAAAGCACAAAACTTACTGAGTACTCCAAGCCAAAACAAAAGCTGATTAGAAATCCATGCATGATCCTAATTATACAAAAATGCCTAATGCAACACATGCAAAACTGCAACTATAGTAGGCTCGGCTATTCTAAACATGGCATATGAAATGCTATAGCTAACATGTATTCAATTTGGAATTGAAAACACAATGCAGTTAGTATGATGCGCCGAGCCCGGTGCATGCAAAACAGATAAATGAATGCAAACATGCTATCATATTGTATGCTAATTGAAATATGCCCTAATCTAACCATCATAAGCTGGTAAATAAAAGGGAGAAAGACCTGGGGTTGGAAGACATGCATCACACACACGCACACTTATTACAATTATGCCCTTGCACAGAGGGTCCGAAAGAATAATACAGTCCCGAATAAATATTACAGTCCAAATAATTACAAAATCCTAATTAAATTACAAATTTAACAAAGAAAAATGTAAACTAGCATGCAAGCTAGGGACTGCCTCGACTCCGCTCCGGATGATGAATGATGTATGCTCGGGTTGCCTTGCGCGGAAATCCACTGGGATGCCCCGATTAGCCTCTGTTTTGCAATGATTTCTTGGAAAGTGCACCAAGCCCCGGAAGACTGCTGATTCTTGATTTGCTACAACAGAGAGCAGGAAAGGGGCATAGCAATGTATTTTCACATATGTATGCATGTCTCGATTCTCGTGCCACCAATCACGCATCTCGATGCATGATGGCCGAGGAGCCGAATTGTGCAACTCAATATAGAATGAATGCACATGAAAGCAAAACAAAACCTAGACTCCATCATGGATAATCCGGAGTGTCGGCGATTGGGAATTGAGACACGTTCTGTCACTCGGAGTACGAAACGTACCTCGTTTCCCGTGCCTGGGCTAATTCCTATCCCAAACACAATGCAATATGCATGACATGTATTAATGCAACTAATATACAACCTAGCATGCACAATGCTATGAAATGGCATACACAATGCACGAGGTAACATGGCATACACAATGCGCTAACATACAACCTAGCATACGCAATGCTATGAAATAAAATGGCATACACAATGCATGAATGGACTTACACTAACACAAGTGGACCTCAGCCACACTCGCATAAGAGGCCATGAGATGAAAATGAGACACTTGAAATGCGTGCACACATACACGCAAACCGAGGACCGACCCTAAGGCACCAAATGCCACTCTAACAAGACATGGCAAGGCATGAAATATGATATGCTAGCATGAAAATTTCAGTGCTAAAATATGACTCGAAACAGCCCCGAATCATGACAATATAGCACCCGATGCATGAAATGGTCCCGAAATGCAAGATTAAACACATGAAATGACTTGTAGCTACATCAAGCATGCATTATTTGTACATGAAGTATGAAGAAAGATTCAAGGCAGCCCCAAAACAAGAATTTTTACAGTTTTAAGAAAGGCCAAATAGTGAATGCAAATAGGGCTAAATCGATGCGCAAAAATGGCCCTAAATGTGAGATAAAGAAGAAAGTCATAGCTTCTGGCCCCAAAAAGATAAGGGCCCTTCAACAATGTTGAATAGGGGCCCAAAATATGACCTTTTACAGTTTACGACTGGGCCAAAAACAGTGTACAAGTGTGCTCAAAATGCTATGCAAAACAAGGCCAAAAAGAGAGCTATAACACAAAGTATAAAACGGATGCCTCAAACAGTGAAAGACCCTTAATGAAACATGAATAGGGGGTCAAAATAATGTCATTTGTAGTTCGGACCAGATCCCAAAAACAAAAGCATAAGAGGCTAACAAATCATGCAAAAATGGAGCCAAAAGAGAGATATAAAGGCAAGTGGCAAATGGAAGCCACAAACAGTGATGAGCCCTTCAACAATGTTGAACAAGGGCTCAAAATAAGCTTCTTTACAGTTTATGACATGCCTCAAAACAATTTATACATAGGCCAAAAATACTACACAAGGAATAGGCATACAAGAGGGGTAATGAAGCAAGTGCAACAAGGAGGCCTCAAACAGTGAGAGGCCCTTAAACAAACATGAAAAATAGCTCAAAATAAGCCTAATTTCAGTTAGGGTCGGAGCCCAAAACATCAAGAAAGTATGGCTAATGTATAAATCAAGAAAAGGCTAGAAAAGGGAAAAAGGAAGCTCACCCTTGAAGACTATGCCTTGACAGCCTCTTGGCTTGAGTTTGGTGGCTCCTTAGCTCTGGAGAACAGCTTCAAGTGGCTGCAATGGAGGTTAGAGGTATGGTGCTATGGGTTGGTGAAGAAAATGGTGTAGGACTTGAGAGTTTGGGGCTTGGAAATATAGAGAAAGAGAGGTACAAGGCAAGAGGCTTGGGGGAAAATTTTGTAACCCTAATAACAGAGCTGGAGCTGCTGTTATATAGACAAAAAAAAGGGGGGGAAAAGGGGGGAAAATGGAGGGAAAATAATCCAAGTTTCCCCCCAAAAAGCAGCCCCCCAGATACAGTATCTGGGGGGAAAAGAGATGCATATTTGGAATGTGCCTGCAGCAAGGAGCATGGCCGGCCAGTTATTGGGACTGCAGGTGGCCGGCCGGCTACTGTAGACGCGCCCGCGTGGGGGGGCCCTCGCTGCTACAGTTCGGACTCGTTTTGTGTCACGGTTCTTAATCTGAACCAAAGAGTTCAAATCCGGCAAATCGTTTTGAGAAAACAGATTTTTTTTTGAAAAGAAGTGCCAAACATGGACTGTTTTGCCAGATAAAGAGTCGCCACCTAAATATTTTTTATGGGGGAATTTAGGAAACCCTGACTCGGTGCCGAAGGCCACATGTCCGTCATCACCAGAGTTGCCTCGGCTCGGGAGCTAGGGTACGATTGGGGAAGGTTAGCTATGAGCACCCCCTCTCGCCCGATCCGAAGATCGGCCTCTACTAAACGTGATATCCGTTTTTGAAAACATTATGTGTTCTTATTCTAGTTATTAGCCTAGAATTACTATGTTATGCGCACAGCAAACAAGTATAGACTAGATTGCCTAATTTGGAAATAAGCATTGCATATCCGTTTGTCTTGAAAAACACTTTGAAATTTGCTACTCGCAAGTAGGCTAAAAATACGGATTTCAACGAGTTTCTCCAACTCAAACAATCCAACCTTCATCCACAGGCATTCAGACAGTTTATCACATAAGCATCTAGCCACATGATAAGCATGCTGTCATGGCAACACTCACACGCATGCGGTATGCTAAAGCATAAATACTTACAATGTACTCCATGCCAAAACAATAAACTAGTTAGCAAACATGCGTGATCCTAGTTCATGTTAAAGTGGCTAATGCAACGCATGCAAAATGCAATTAAGATAGGCTCGGCTAATCTATAATGACATGTGAAATGCTACAACTAATCACGTATTCAATTTGGAATTGAAATACAAATGCAATTAGAATGATGTACCGAGCCTGGTGCATGCGAGACAAATGTATGGATGCACACATGCGTAGCATAAGGTATGCTAAATTAAATGTGGCCTATTACTAACCATCAAAGCAGGTAAGTAAAAGGGAGAAGGAAGTGGGGGTTGGAAGACATACACACACTCACCCACACTTATTACAAATTCGCCCTCGCCCGGAGGGATCAAAAGAATAATACAAATCGAATAATAAATTAACTACCCTAGCTAATTAATTATTACAAATTTCCTAATTAGTTAACAAACTAACTAAGCTAGGAAAAACAGTAAACCACCTCGGGAAGAGAGCTCGATGCAATGCATGCTCGGTCCTGCTCGGAAGTGCACTGCCATGCGCAAGCTGCCTCTGTTTTCCCTGCTCTGCTCCTCTGAAGACTGTCAAAATCTCATAATTGCTTCCCTGGACATTGGGAGACACCACCGGCTGAGTGGGATGGCCACCGGCAGTGGTATGTGATCACCGGCCGTTGGTGAAGCTATCGGCCTAAGAAGGATTGCCGGTCGGCGCTGGACACTGCCGGTCGGCAGAAAGCTACTGCAGAATCTGCAATTGACAACAACAGAGGGCAAGGCAGAGCATGGCAATGCAATTCAAGCCATATATGCACCAATCATGTCCCTTATCATTTTAATGACTCAAAGGAACATGCTCCTTAGTTCTCGGACCATCAATCGCGCATTTCCATGCGTGATGGCCCAAGGGACCAAGTGTGCACATTTTGATGTCAAATGCAAGGCAAACCAACAAACCAAAGCCCAATTCCTATCACTAGATCAAGGAACAAGACATGCATGCTAGATGCAATGCAACCTAAGCATGCAAGCTAAGGATGTAACATGGAAATGCAAGATGTACATGCAAGCATGCAAACAACATGCAAGGTAAGCATGCAAGCAAACAAAGGATGGATTTAAACATGATTTGGACAGCTCTAATTAGGCCTAAAACAGTGGCCATAGTGCCCAAAATGAAGGACTAAAACACACGCACACATGCATGCAAAGGGTGTCCAATACTTCAAGCATTCAAAAGCAATTCTCAAGCACACTTAAGAGGATGCAAACATGTACAAATGACATGCATTAAGCTCTGAAAATCATGCAAGAATATGGTGCTAAACCAAGCGAACAAGATAGGCTAAGCATGCGATAAATGGCCCAAGTACTTGAAGCAAGTCAAAGGGACTTGAACCATGGCTAAGCCAACCAAGCCTCACAAGGCCAAGGGGACTTAAAACGGGTCCAAGGCAGACCTAGACCATGCAAAGGGACACCTAGATGGCATCTAAGTGGCTCAAATTCAAAAGCATGCAAGATGACCAAAACATGGAGCATGCAAGACAAACTTTCAAAGCTTCAAAGAGGCATCCAAGGCAAGCATACAAGCATGCTAAGGGGACTGAAATAACATGGCAAATGGTCCCAACCCACTAAATTAAGGCAAGGATGCATGCTATACACTCACACACTTAAGGTCAACAAGCCAAAAATGCAAAGGGGCTATACAATGCATGCCATGGCCGACCCAAACAACTATGGACATACCTCAAGCATGGCAAAATATGCACAAAAACTTCGCAAAGCTAGACCTAAAACATGCTAGAACAATGGTTTACAACCTAAGGCATGTTAAGGCCTAAACATGGCATTACAAGGTAGGTATGCTAAGCATGCATGGTGTACCAAAACCAACAAAAAACAGAGGCATATTATGACATAATAAGCACAAAAATCAGCTAAGGCATGGTCAACATGAAGTTTAGCTAGGTGCTCCCTCAAGAGGCCAAAAATGGTCCATTTCAAGGACAACAGGGAGAGGGGGTGACCATCTCCTTCTTGGGACCTCAAGGCACCATCCTCACCTCTGAAATCCCTCAAGATTTCAGTGGTGAGGAGGCCCAAACACCAAGGTCCCGAAGCTCACTCAAAATAGCACAAAATGGGGCCTCTCAAGGCCTAAGAGGGGTCAAATACCTCCAAACCACAAAACACTCTAAACAAACTATTTAGAGGGCCTAAAAACAGAACTTTTTTATGTTATACACTAAAAAACAAGTATGCAAGAATGGGGGATAAAGGGACTAGTTTCTTACCCTTGTTGACCTTCTTCACAAATGAGGGACCAGCTACTTCCTTGAGCTCAAACCAGCCCCAAAACTCTGAAAACAGTCCCTTAGGACCTCAATAGCCAAAGAAAGGTGTAATGGTAGGTGTTTGTGTGCAATACTAAGAACAAATGCACCTAGAACACTCAAAGGAGAAAAAGAGAGATAGAATAGCTACAACTATACTAACCCTAGAACCAGAGCTCTCCTCTGTATTTTTTGTCTCTAAAATGTCTAACCCTAAGCAAGGGAGAGAAGGGCTCCTCTTATAGAAATCCCCCTTGCAAAGCTTACCAAACAAGCTTGCTTAGAGGGAAATCCCTCCATACACGTGTATGGAGGGGAACAGAGTGGGTGCCAGCTATCACAGCTGGCACAAAATATCTACCAAAAGTAGATGAACAGTAGTCGGCTGCTCAAAAATGCCATTTTGACAAAATTTACTGCCGACCGGCAACAAATAGTGCCGACCGGCAATATAGATTGCCGATGGCAACAAAACACCAGCCGGTGGCCTCTGGCCATGGCCGGTGATGTGTGGGGATGCCTCACAAGGCATTCCCTGCCCCTCCAAGGCAAAACACAAGTGTTTGGTGCAAAACCAGACACTAAACAGTCGAGTTCGGAGATCCTGAGGCAAGGCGCCTAGTTGGGACCTCTGGGAACTCCAAACGAACACAAACATGGATAATCACCGGGTGTTCAAACGGTGACGTCCAAGTCTTGAGGACGGTCAAAAATGGGGTGTCTACAGTTACCCCTCTTTGACAGAACTCGAAAGTCAAAACAATGACGGGAGTGAATGTCAAAGCCCAGAGACGACCCATTTTTGACAAGGCCGAAGACTTAGACAAACATGCAAGACAAACAAGGTATGCGCCCGAAGGCAGGGGCAAAATGCAAGACAATGCACGAAGCCGGACATAACTTATGATCATGCAAAGAAAGCTGTAACGAAGCATAACATGCGACAGTTTTAAGCTAGTATAGACCAAATTACACTACAATGCAGAAAGGATGTAAGAGAATTATGCAATTCTCGATACTTCTCACTCGGAGGATACAATACCTGTGCGGCTCGTCTGGTTGCACCAGCCTCAAATGAACCGTACATACAATATCGTGCCTGAAAAGAAAGCAAACTTAACAGGTACAATATTATTAGCAACATGCATGACAATGCAAAAATGGATGCAAAATGATATGCAATATATACAAAACAATATATAAACAAATGCAAATAAGGATGCAATGTAATTGAAACAATGCAAACTATATGCAAAGCAATTGAATCATGATCCAATCGTGAGCAGTTCGAAACCACGCTCATGTCAAATAGATTGATGAAGGTAACAAGTCCGTCTACCATAGAACGGTCCACTGAACTATAAGTAATGTAGACGGACGCAAGAACAAGTATTGGGGGGGAATGACATAAGTGGGGAAACGACCCGCTGGGGAAAGGACTACGATCCTAGTGCTGGATGCAAAAATTACACTACAATGTAATATATATACGGATATGCTGGGGAGATGGCAATGGATATGGCACGCGGGCCAAACCAAATCTTGCCTAGGCAAAGCATGTACGCATACAAGCCACGTCTAACATAGAACGGTCCACTGAACTATGCTTCGACACGAGAAGTATGGGCACATACGAGACCAAGCTCAACATGGAAAGGCGCGAGCCATAGGCGGGGGCGATGCAATGAATGCATGCAAGCTACAATGCAATATCTACAAATATGCAATGGAAATGGATACAATGGATATGGCCAGCGGGCCAAACCAAATCTTGCCTAGGCAAGGCATGTACGCATACAAGCCAGGTCTAACATAGAACGGTCCACTGAACTATGCTTCGACACAAGAAGTATGGGCACATACCAGACCAAGCTCAACATGGAAAGGCGCAAGCCATAGATGGAAGGTGATGCAATGAATGCATGCAATCTAAAATGCAAGGGATATGGCACGCGGGCCAAACCAAATCTTGCCTAGGGAAGGCATGTACATAAACAAGCCGCGGCTAACATAGAACGGTCCACTGAACTATGTTTCAACGTGAAAAGTATGGGCACATACCAGACCAAGCTCAATCATGGAAATGTGCAAGCCATAGATGGAAGGTGATGCAATGAATGCATGTAATCTACAATGCAATATGCACTATGTTCTAATGATGCATGACAATGCAAATATTTACGATGATGCATGACAATGCATGTGTGTTTGTTTTTTTGTTTTTGAAATGCAAATGATGTATAAAATGCATGTTGCAAGAATGCGCGACAACACGCGGCTTTCGAGATGCACGACAATGCGAACGAACTGTGCACATCAATGCACCAAAGGTCTTGCACCTTCCAAGGATTTAAGGTCTCCTAGACCGTATATATTGCACAAGAAATGCATAACAATGCAAGTCAATTTGAAATGCGCAACAACGTGCGGCTTAAGACATGCATGGTAATGCAAACGAACTGCGCACATCAATGCGCCGAAGGTTTTTCACCTTCCAAGGATTTAAGGTCTCCTAGACCGTGGATATACCTGTGCGGCTCGTCTGGTTGCACCAGCCTCAAATGAACCGTATATACAATATCGTGCCTGTAAAGAAAACAAACTTAACAGGTACAATGTGATTAACGACATGCGTGTTAATGTACTTAGAAATACGTGACAACGCAAAGCAAGTGGGAAGCATAACAATGCTGTGAAAGCACAGACATGTAAGTGGAGCACGCGGTCTACGCGGGCAACGAAACTGATCATAGGCATGCGGTCTACGCGAGCCAGGAGATCGAACATAAGCATGCGGTCTACGCAAGCAGAACATGCGGTCTACGCAAGTAATGGAATTAATTGCAAACATGCGGTCTACGCAAGTAATGAAATTTGAACAAACATGCGGTCTACGCAAGCAAAACATGCGGTCTACGCAAGTAATGAATTTGAACAAACATGTGGTCTACGCAAGTAATGAATTTGAACAATCATGCGGTCTACGCAAACAAAACATGCAGTCTACGCAGGTAATGAAATTGAACAAATATGCGGTCTACGCAAGCAATACATGTGGTCTACGCAGGTAATAAAATTGAACAAATATGCGATCTACGCAAAGCAATACATGCGGTCTACGCAGGTAATGAATTTGAACAAATATGCGGTCTACGCAAGCAAAACATGCAGTCTACGCAGGTAATGAAATTGAATAAACATACGGTCTACGCAAGCAAAACATGCGGTCTACGCAGGTAATGAAATTGAACAAATATGCGGTCTACGCAAGCAAAACATGCGGTCTACGCAGGTAATGAAATTGAACAAATATGCGGTCTACGCAAGCAAAACATACGGTCTACGCAGGTAATGAAATTTTGAACAATCATGCGCTCTACGCAAGCAATACATGCGGTCTACATAGGTAATGAAATTGAACAAATATGGGGTCTACGCAAGCAAAACATGCGGTCTACGCAGGTAATGAAATTGAATAAACATGCGGTCTACGCGAGCAATACATGCGGTCTACGGAGGTAATGAAATTGAATAAACATGCGGTCTACACAAGCAATACATGCGGTCTACGCAGGTAATGAATTGAACAAACATGCGGTCTACCAAGCAATACATGCGGTCTACGCAGGTAATGAATTTGAACAAACATGCGGTCTACGCAAGCAATACATGCAGTCTACGCAGGTAATGAAATTTTGAACAATCATGCGGTCTACGCAAGCAATACATGCGGTCTACGCAAGTAATGAAATTGAACAAATATGCGGTCTACGCAAGCAAAATATGCGGTCTACGCAGGTAATGAAATTGAACAAATATGCGGTCTACGCAAGCAAAACATGCGGTCTACGCAGGTAATGAAATTGAATAAACATGCGGTCTACGCAAGCAATACATGCGGTCTACGCAGGTAATGAAATTGAACAAATATGCGGTCTACGCAAGCAAAACATGCGGTCTATGCAGGTAATGAAACTGAATAAACATGCGGTCTACGCAAGCAATATATGCGGTCTACGCAGGTAATGAAATTGAATAAACATGCAGTCTACGCAAGCAATACATGCGGTCTACTGTAGCACACGCCCGCGAGGGGCCCCCGCTACAGTTTGGACTCGATTTGTGTCACGGTTCATAATCTGAACCAAAGAGTCCAAATCCGGCAAATCGTTTTGAGAAACATATTTTTTTGAAAAGAAGTGCCAAACATGGACTGCTTTGCCAGATACAGAGTCGCCACCTAAATATTTTTTTTATGGGGGAATTTAGGAAACCCTGACTCGGTGCCGAAGGCCACATGTCCGTCATCACCGGAGTTGTCTCGGCTCGGGAGCTTGGGTACGATCGGGGAAGGTCAGCTATGAGCACCCCCTTTCGCCCGGTCCGAAGACCGGCCTCTACTAACCATGATATCCGACTTTGAGAACTTTATGTGTTCTTATTCCGTTTATTAGCCTAGAATTACTATGTTATGCGCACAGCAAACAAGTATAGACTAGATTGCCTAATTTGGAAACAAGCATTGCATATCCGTTTGTTTTGAAAAGCGCTTCGGAATTTGCTACTCGCGAGTAGGCTAAAACACGGATTTCAATGAGTTTTCCAACTCAAACAATCCAACCTTCACCCACAGGCATTCAAACAGTAATATCACGTAAGCATTTAGCCGCATGGCAAACATACTGTCATGGCAACATTCACACGCATGCGAGATGCTAAAGCTAAAATACTTACGTAGTACTCCGAGCTAAAAACAGGAACATGTTAGTAATCAATGCATGATCCAAGTCCATGTTAAGTGCCTAATGCATCGCATACAAAATGTCACTAGAGTAGGCTCGGCTATTCTATGAATGACATGTGAAAATGCACAACCGACATGTATTCAGTTCGGAATTTGAAATACAGATGTGCTTAGAATGATGCGCCGAGCCCGGTGCATGAAAAGCAAATGTATGAATGCACGCATGCATTGCATAAGGTATGCTAATTTAAACATGCCCTAATACTAACCATCAAAGTAGGTAAATAAAAAGGAAGAAAGAGGTGGGGATTGGAAGACATACACACACTCACCCACACTTATTACAGATTTACCCTCGCTCGGAGGGATCGAATAAATATTACAAATTAATTAACTACGCAAGCTAATTAAATATTACAAATTTCCTAACTAGCTAACAAACTAATTAAGCTAGGAAAAGCAATAAATCACCTCGGGAGGAGGGCCAGATGCAACGCATGCTCGGGTCCTGCTCGGAAGTGCGCCGCCATGCATGGTCTGCCTCTGTTTTCCCTGTTATGCTCCTCTGGAGACTGTCAAAGTCTCAGAATTGCTTCTCTGGGTACTGGGGAGTGCCACCGGCTGAGTAAAATGCCCACCGGCAATTGTATATAGTCACCGGCACAAGATGAAGCTATCGGCAGAAGAATAATTGCCGGTCAGCAATGTACACTGCCGGTCGGCAAAGAATGCCTGCAGAACCTGCAACTCACAGCAGCAGAGGACAGAACTTGCATGGCAATGCAATTCAAGCAATTTATGCACCAATCATGTCTCCTATCATGTTAATGACTCAAAGGGACATACTTCTCGGTTCTCAGACCACCAATCACGCATTTCCATGCATGATGGCCCAAGTGACCAAGTGTGCAACTTTCATGTCAAATGAAATGCAAGCCAAACAAACAAATCAAGGCCCAATTCCTATCATCAAGTCAAGGAATAAGGCATGCATGCAAGATGCAATGCAACCTAGGCATGCAAGCTAAGGGTGCAACATGGCATGACAAGACACTTATGCAAGCATACAAGCAAACATGAGGTAATGCAAATCAATGGAAAGGTGGACTTATACATAATTTAGGCAACTCTAAATAGGCCTAAAACAGTGGCTATAGTGCTATAATAAGGGACCAAACACACATGCATACATACACATGATTAAAGGTCAACACTTAGGCACCAATGGGACAACTCTCAAACACATTTGAAAGAAGGATATCATGGACAATTAGCATGCAACATAAGCTCTGAAAATCATGTTAAAACACGATGCCAAACCAAGCAACAAGTCAAGATAAGCATGCAACAAATGGCCCAAGTGCTTGAAGCAAGTCAAAGGGGCTTGAACCATGGCCAAGCCAACCAAGCCTCACAAGGCTAAGAGGACTTAAAATAGGTTCAAGGCAGACCTAGACCATGCAAAGGGACCCCCTAGATGGCATCTAAGTGGCTCGAACTCAAAGGCATGCACAAGTGCCAAAATATGAAGCATGCAAGACAAGTTTTCAAAGCATTAAAGAGACATCCAAGGCAAACATATGGGCATGCCAAAGGGACTGAAATGACATGGTGGATGGTTCCAAATCACCAAATCAATGCAAAAATGTCATGCTATACATTCACACACTTAAGGCCAACAAGCCGGAATGCAAAGGGGCTATATTAAGCATGCCAAATCCGACCCAAACAACCTAGGACAGACCTTAAACATGGCAAAATATGCACAAAAGCTTCACAAGACTAAGCCTAAAACATGCTCTAACAAGGGCTAACAACCTAAGGCACATTGAGGCAATAACAAGGCATTACATGGTAGGTATGCTAAGCATGCATGGTGTACCAAAACCAACAATAAACAGAGGCATATTATGATATAATAGGCACAAAAAACAACCAAGGCATGGTCAACATGAAGCTTAGCTAGAAGCTCCCTCAAGAGGCCAAAAATGGTCCTTTTCAAGGACAACAAGGAGAGGGGGTGGCCCTCTCCTTTTGGAGACTTCAAGGCACCATCTCCACCACTGAAATCCCTCAAGATTTCAGTGGTGAAGAGGCCCAAACACCAAAGTCTCGAAACTTGCTCAAAATGGTTCAAAATGGGGCCTTTCAAGGCCTAAGAGGGGTCAAACACCTCCAAACCAAAAAACACTCTTAATAAACAATCAAGAGGACTAAAAAACAGAACTTTTTTGTATTATACACTAAGCACAAAAACGAATTTAAGACAGGCAAAAATAAGATGCAAAAATGGAGAATAAAAGGGAAGTTTCTCACCCTTGTAGACCACCTTCACAAATGATACTCCAATGGCCCTCCTTGGCTTGAATCCAACACCAAAACACCAAAATCAGCCCCTTAGAACCTCAAGAGCCAAAGGAAGGTGAAACACTAGGTGTTTGTGTGCAATAGTATGGACTAAAACACTTAGAACACAAAGAGAGAAAAAAGAGAGATAGGAGATATGTATGAACCCTAACCCTCAAACCAGAGCTTCTCTCTGTCCTTTCTATCTCTAAAATGTCTCAAGTGTCTAACCCTTGCAACAAGAGAGAAGACCTCTCTTTATAGAGGCTTTTGTCTTGTAAAGCTTACAAGACAAGCTTCTAAAGAGGGAGATCCCTCCATACACGGGAGCCAAAAGCAAGACAGCTGTCTTAAAATATCTGCAAAAGTAGATGCACAGTAGTCAGCCGGCCAAAGATGCCATTTTGACAAAATTGAGTGCCGACCGGCAACAAATAGTGCCGACCGGCAATATACATTGTCGATGGCAGCAAAAACTAGCCGGTGGCCTCTAGCCACTGCCAGTGGTGTGTGGGGATGCCTCACAAGGCATTCCCTGCCCCTCCAAGGCAAAACACAAGTGTTTGGTGCAAAACCAGACACTAAACAGTCGAGTTCGGAGATCCTAAGGCAAGGCGCGCGAGCCGAGACCTCCGGGAACTCCAAACGAACACAAACATGGATAATCACCGAGTGTTCCAAGCGGTGACGTCCAAGTCTTGAGGACGGTCAAAAATGGGGTGTCTACATCTACGCAGGTAATGAATTGAACAAACATGCGGTCTACGCAAGCAATACATGCGGTCTACGCAGGTAATGAATTTGAACAAATATGCGGTCTACGCAAGCAAAACATGCGGTCTACGCAGGTAATGAATTCGAACAAATATGCGGCCTACGCAAGCAAAACATGCGGTCTACGCAAGTAATGAATTTGAACAAATATGCGGTCTACGCAAGCAAAACATGCGGTCTACGCAGGTAATGAAATGATTGAATGTATGAAAAATGCAATGGGATGCGCAAAACTGCGCGATGCGTTTTAGACAACACGAGCGCACAAGACAATGCGATTGATATGCGATACGCATGGGGCAACTTTTGAGTTTTTGTGAAAGCCAAAAGGATACGAAAAGGATACACCTTGCATGAATTTGAGTGCCACGCACAGAAGACACGACCCAAGGTCACAACGAAGGCCGGTTGAGTGTCGGAAATGCACTGTTTTGCACTGTTTTGAGCACTAAAAGCCCTGGACCCCACAAATAACTCAAACAAGGGTGTAGGAGGCTTCAAAATCACTATAGGAGACCACCGGATGTCCACCGGCCATCAAAATGCATCACCGGCCGTCCACCGGCCATCATGCAATTTCATCGGCACAATATATTGCCGACCGGCAAAGAATTCCTGTATCGGGGCAGTTCTGTCATTTCGCTACGGGTCTTTTAAAATAGGGTTTCTAACCCTATTTTTTTTCACTTCTCTTTGGTCAAAAATCCTTCCCCCTCCCCTCTAGGGCATTTTCCTCCCTTGATTCTCTCATTTTCTTGCGTTCTAGCTCCCATTTCGTTGTTCGATTCGCGATCTCCTTCGCGTTTCGGACATTTTCAACCGAACGAAACTTCGTTTTGGTGTTTCTTTCTTGATTTTCGCCACTCGGGGCTTGTTTCCCTCGAGTTTTTCTCGCTACCCGCGCCTTTTACGTACTCCGGCTTTTCCGGCCTTTTCCGACCCTCTCGGGGTTTGACTTTTTGTTGACTTTTTGCCTTCTCGCCCGATTTTCTGCCATCCGGCCATTTTCACACCCCCTTCGAGATGGCGGACGATCTTCCACAGGGCGGGGCTCCTCTAGAGCTCGAGATGGACCCTGAGGCCGAGCCCTTGCCACTCCGTATCTGGCCGTTCGATCCGGAAACCTACAGGCCCGCGGTTCACGTGATGCTTCCTGACGGACTACGCCAGTTCCGGAGCTTCGAGAGGGGCGTGGTACGCGAGCTCCTCCTGTGTGAGACTACTTCCCATCTATCCTTCGGTGCTTCCGAGGTAACTTTCCTTCTCTGCTTTACTTTCTGCAATGTAGGATGCAAAACTGCCGTAGCTGGTTATGCTCTTTAACTGCTTAATTCTGATATGTTGTATACTGTAGTTGATTGTAAACATCCGTGCAACTGATATCTGTTTGAGATTGACACATGCACACACACTGCACTGACTTTGAATCACTCGAACACACGGCGCACACTGTATTTCATTACATACACACCGGTACCCGGTATTGGCTTGAGTTTAAAAACATGCACGCATGCTATACTGTACTGAACTACCCAAATATGCTGACACATCACACGTTGTAGTTCACTGTAAGCACACCGGCACCCGGTATTTGTTTGAATTTGTTAAAACTTGCACGCATGCTACATCTGCCCTGAACCACCCAAACACGCTGACACATCACACGCTGTAGTTCACTGTAAGCACACCGGCACCCGGTATTTGTTTGAATCTTGTTAAAACTTGCACGCATGCTACATCTATATGCTTCTTAGTACTGTATTTTGAAATATTGCCTTGCAATTGTTGTTTTTTATTACAGGGGGATTTCCATACCATCCGCGGGTATGGGAACACCGGTGCTCGGGACTGGTACCTCGAGCTGCCAGATGCGGTTCGTGACATCGTCGACGAGGCCGGCTTTGGCATCTTCTGCAGGGGGCTCTCTCGACTGACTACTTGCAGGCCCTTGCTCGCTGCTCTAGCGGAGAGGTGGTGGGATACCACCGACTCCTTCCACTTCTCCGTCGCAGGGGATATGACGATGACCCCTTACGACTTCTCGATGCTTACTGGCATTGGGGTAGGGGTGATCCGATCCCCTTTGACACGGATATGGACGAGTGGGACGCTGCCCAGCTATACCTGCTTGGTACGCAGCCTCCCCTCGCTCGAGCGGGGTTCGTCAGGTATTCGTGGTTTGAGAGCCACTTTCGGGTCTAGCCGGCCTTGGCAGAGGAGGCGCAGATGTCCCCGGAGGAGGTGGACCAGTACGCGCGGGGCTTCATCATGTTCCTCTTCGGGACGACTCTCTTCACCGATCGGGCAAACACCGTGCCCTTATGCCTGTTGAGCGCGCTGGTGGACGTCAGGTAGATCCGCCATTATGATTGGGGTGGCGCCGCTCTGGCCACTTTGTACGATTATATGAGCTCTTCTTTCCGCCTCAGCGGACAGCTCCTTGGTGGCTACTGGCGAGCCTGGGAGGTACGTCCTCTTTCCTTTTTACATTTCTGTTTCCTGCTTTCTGTATTCTGTACACTGCACATATACTGTACACTACCCTATACTGACTGTACACTGCACACCCGGCACACATATCCTCTGTTTTACACTGGCTGCACACTACACACACTGCACACTCTGCACAATACACTGCACAACACACGGTTCTGCCATTTCTGCTTTATTCTGTATTTTTCCTTATCTGACAGTTATACTGATATCTGTTCTGCAGTTATGGGTGTATGCCTACTTTCCTAGGCTTGCCCCAGTACCCGATGAGGAGATCCCACTCGGCGTCCCCTTCTCTCATCGCTTCGATGTGCGATGCGTGCGGAGACCACGGGAGTCTCTTATTTTCTTCCGCCGATACTTCGACACCATCACTGCCACGAAGGTATGTTCACCTTTAGAGTTTATTTTTTTGGCTTCGCTTTGCACCGCATGTTTTCAATAACAGTAGATAATAAACTGTATTTCATTTTCAGATCACCTGGCAGCCCTGGGCTCCGTTACCGGCTGTGGTGAGGGATCATTATGAGGGCGTAGAGGAGACTGCCCGTTGCCGGATTCTGTTGGAGGGCCCGGTCTGTCGGGCTTGGTACCTGGGCAAGCGTTTCCTGCGTTAGACCCTGGGTTTACCGGAGCAGATAGTTCCGGGTCCGCCTCATACGCATATGAGGCATATAGAGAGGTTCTCTCTTGAGCAGATGAGGGACTACACCGTCGGCTGGGGTACAGAGCATCACAGAGGCGAGGGCGACTACGCAGAGTACGTTCGGAACTACATTATGCGACCCTTGAGCGGTGGTCGCCGAGCTGAGGGGGAGAGGCCAGCGGTGCCGGTAGCTGGAGCGGGAGCTGGGGCTGGAGCGGGCACATCGAGGAGGGCTCGAGTGCATGGCAGGAGCGGAGCTTGGGGGGGACGGGGGACTAGCTGGACCGCCTTGCCCACTGTACTGTCATATAGAGGGCAGGATGGGACGACCTACCAGATCCCCTTTGCTCCTCCCCCGGCTGGTCATGAGTTAGCCGGTATCCCCGACTTGCCTCCGGTATGTATTACTTCATTTTGCATCTTGCATCTGTATTTCATTTCAGTTTATTTGATATTCCGCAGAATACTGATGTATCTTATACTCTTGCAGGCCCGACAGCCCGTGGAGTTGAATGCCTCCATGATGGGGATGCTGCAGCGGACCTTTGACCTCCTGGCCCTCTATAGTATCCCGGTATGTTCTTCTGATAATGGCCTCAAACCATTCATAAGCGTGATTCGCGTAATCTGATGCATGACACAACACCTGATACACTGATCTCACAGCATCTGATACACTGCATACACTGCATTTATACACTATACTCTGCGATGATAAACTGCCCACGACATTCACACGCTGTATACTGCATTCTGCACTGATACACTGCTCACAGTATTCTCACACTGTATACTGTATTCTGCACTGATACACTGCTCACAGTATTCTAATGTTTTTGCCTTTTGTGCTTTTCAGCCTCCCTTCCAGATCCCTCCGGTGGGTGGTGCTCCGGCTGGGCCCTCTATTCCTGCTGGAGGAGGGCGTGGAGACACTGCACATCCCCGTACCAGGGGAGGGCGTACTCATGTCGGGAGCAGTTCTCGGGCGCCGACCCCTGATGATGATGATGACGATGATGAGTCCGAGACGGAGGCAGAGGCCGGGTCATCTGAGGAGGTTGGAGACGACTCAGACTCAGGCTCAGATGACGATGCTGACGATGCTCCTGGACCTTCGTCCAGGAAGAGGGTGAGGACAGATCCCCGGGCCCGAGACTACTGATGATGACCCAGATTGCTGCTTTTCTTCCTTTTGTACTTTTTTTTTATTTCCTTTTCTTTTCTTTTCTTTCTCTTTGTTGGTAGTCAGATTACCTTGTACTACCGCAGGTAGGTTTTTGTTTTCAAAGCTATGTACTTGAAAAAGATTATGAAATGAAACGAACTTTTTATCTGAAGAAGCGTTACACTTTCTTATATTCCGCTGCATTGCATCATGTTACACCTCAATGTAAATGAAATTGATTGGTTGTCTGAAAATTGAACACTTGTACTGTAATAATTAGATAACTAAACAACCAACAGCAAAATAACCCAAGCAACCCACTGCCTGATTCTGGACACATAGCCTTTACTCTACTGGGGATTAATCTGCATACAGCCCATAACACAGCATTTGGTTCGTTTTGCACACAGCAAATCCTGAACAAACAGCCCAATCTGGCAAGACGGACTACGGAGGTGAAACCAGCTGGAGTTGAAACACAATCAAATATAGAGAATGGCACAGCATTCTGAGTACAAACAATTTTTGAACTTAAATAATGGTTTTTCAAACCTGGGCATCGAGCCTACTACTGAACATAGCAGAGAAAGACTCAAACAAAAGGGTATACGACCTAAACACGACGAGACACGCTCGGAAAAGACTCAAAACAAAGGTTAAGGTAAACAAAAACAAAAGGCACGACACACAGACGCGTTAACGGAGACAGGGGACCTCAGATCACGAGGAGCCAACTTCTCTGGGCATTGTTTCCCACCATTTTCTCATTTGTGATTCTCACATCACTCGACCCTCAGGCTTGGTTTTTCTTTCAAAACCCTTTTCCTCACTTTTCTCTCAACTTACACCTCTCTATTCTTTATTCTCTCATTTTTCATCCCTCCCCAGGGTAATTAATGAATGAATAGGAAGTTACGGGTTCATGCTCAATGCCGTTAGCTCACAGCTATTTCTTCTGGTGGGTAAAGTATGTTGACGACCGGGGAGGGGGAGGGACAGAATGCCTGACTCGACTGTGCCCCTAGTTCATCATTTTGACCATTTTTTGTTTTTGCTTTCAACTAAAACAGTTTTGATCAAAGTGAGAGTCGGATTAACGCACTTGTTTGACTCTTGATTTGAAAACCATGCAAGTCAGGCTATAAGCACTGAAAATTTTCCTTTTTGGGTCCAAGAAAATGGTCCAGTTTTGGAAAATGGAATAGTTTTCGAGAAAATAGTCAACCTCAGTAAAAATTTTCAAAAACTATTTTACAAACAGTCAATGCTCAACGAGCATGGAACTTACTCTTTGAGATGCGCAACCTCGGATCGGAGGCAATGGAAAATTGCCCCTGGCTTAAAGGGGGGGTGGATGGCAACGGAAAGTTGCCCCTGGTTTGAATGGCGACTCGCGATGACTCGTGGCAACGGAAAGTTGCTCCTTGTTTGGATGGTGCCGCAGCAGTCCGTAAACAGTCTTCATTGGTGGTGGTCGAATTCTTGGACACAGAGATGACGAAGACGGTCATAACAAATATATGGACACAGTCACCTTGGAGGCGTTGGCGACTGGACTTTGGGATGAAGTCGAAACCATTGTATGGACTGAGACGCTATGAAAGCATTGGGGGCTGGACTTCATGATGAAGTTGCCTACGTATCCCAAACATGGGAATCAAGCCTTACGTAGTTCCGGTTAAGGTACACTCGGGTATTTTAACCTTCACTTTTTAGGCTCTAACTTTTGCCAAGGCGCCCGATGCGGGTTTTCGACCTTGCGAGCTTTTTTTTTTTATTTCTCTTTTTTTCAATATTTATATCTTTTCATTCTTTTTCCTTTTGCATTTTTTTTTTTTTTTGTTCTTTTCTCTTGCTCTAACTTTTGCCTGGGTCGCCCTTCCGGGTTTTCGGCCCAGCGAACCTCTCAAAGGGTAAAAGTGTAACAAGTCCATGCCAAATGGTTTTTGAAGTTGAAGCCTCTCTGTGTCTAGGAGAACGGTTGTTGCAATGATTTGCAGAAGAATCCATCATGGTTGCTCCACGAGCTTCTTCTGGTGAGATCTAATCTTTTTGATTCGGCTTTGGTGCCTCTTGTTCGAGGGCTGCTTCTGATCTGGCCATGCGGGCCTTCTCCGACAATTGACCGTTGAATATTCCGGATGAGTCTGTGGTTCCAAACAAACAGGTCGAATCTTGAGGCTGAGAGCGATCCTAGGCTGCGCGATCTCAAGAGCGATTCCACACAGGTCTTCACAGGGCCGCGCAAAACATTTGTTTTTGAAAGTTTTTAAGAAAGCGACAAATTGCTCGCGCCGAAGATAGTGTGGGACCAATCTGGATCAAGCCAGGATCCTTCTCAGTACTCACGCCGACAAGCATGCCTCTCTTTTCTCTCAAAATGATCAAAATTTTGCAAAACCCGAGGAATTCCTTCCTCTTCGTTTTTATCACCGCAGTGTTCGAAAGGGGTTTTTTGAAAAAACTTAGGTTAATGCAATGAATTTGGCGCGCAGGAGAGCAGGCGAGGTGCACTGTCAGCCCATTCAAATCCTCTGGCACAACTAACTCACACTGAAAGCAAGCATGGAAATGAGATAACCACAGCTGTTTCATTCAGATTTGTTGGTGTAACTAACCCCTCAGCAGAAACAGACTCAAAAAACAAAAACAGGTAATTACAAGACAAGACGGTGTTCGAGGCAACAACCCCGGAATCACCTGGTATTCTATACAAAGGGGACTGACTCGCTACAACAAGACAGACCCTTAAGCAAAAAGACTGACTCAAGACAAAGAGACAGACTCAAAACAAAAGACTGACTCGATACCCGAACCAGAATTTACAAAGCTAGCGTTCACAAATGCTCAAAAATGCGTGCCAGACGCCACATCCAAAATATACCAAATGCCGCCCGCAGGTGGTTGACTTTCTTATTACATACTTGCAGTATCTGTGTCCTCAAAATCCAATAACTGGGTGGTAACGGACTTGGCTGAGGTGGGCGGGAGGATAACCTCGTTGTCAATCAAATCTTACACCTCATGACGGAGACAGAAACAATTGTCGGTGGCATGGCCTGTCTGCTGGTGGTACGCGCAGTACTGAGCAGCATCATGTGTAGCAGGGAGATTCTTCGGGAGAGGCCGAGGCTCCAAGGGTTTAAGGTGTCCCCTCTCGGCAAGGATTTGAAGTGCCTTAGACAGAGGCATATAGAGGGCATGAAAGGTCCTGCGTCCTCGAGACAGGTACTTTGAAGTCTGAGCGTTCTTACTAGCCGCACAAGCAAAAGGGTCGGCAGGCGCTGCCTTAGCTTTCTGATCTTTCCCAGGTGCAGGAGCGGGAACAGGAGAAACTGTTCTGGCATGACGGGGCCTATCCCGATTTTCCGACTAACTTGAACTCCCCTCAGGTGGAGTGGGGAAAGCATCCTCCACAGTTTTTGCCACAACTGCGGATATCCGTTGCTTGTTCATCCCTCCGGCCTTCAAAGCCTCGACTGCCCACAGCAGTTGTTCAATAGGATCGGCATCTGCATTCACTTTGTCTTTTTCTCTAGCCTCAGCCTAATCGAGGATTTGGGTTGATGTTGATATGTCATTACCATAGCTGGAGGTCATCTCCGGTTGGCTAAGTTCAATCACAATTCGCCCCAACAGCGGGGGCTCCTGGGGTACAAAACTCCCGGCATATGGTGCGGCTGGAGGTGAAGCTGAAATTCCGTAGGCGAGATCCGTCACAGACCTCTGGAGATCACCTATCATCCCCAGACCTCTGGAGATCACCTATCATCCCCATTAGTTCAAACGTAGTAGGCTCGCGAGCCTGGTATAGCTGGGGGGCCCAGACCAGGTGCGCAACAGGCGACCTGGGTGGATGTGGCATATCAGTATTGGTCTCACCTTGCAGAGTGATCCCTTGATCTAATGCAGCTGTCATAACCACGATCTCTTCTGAATTCTGCGTCATCACAAGTCCTGCCTCAGCAAGGGGAACACTGGCTATTCTGTATCAATTCTCTGGACACTCTGAACCCCTGAAAACAAACAGTATTTCAGCCCAAACAGATCAAACGTGGGTGTAGCCGAACAACTGCACTCTACTGTTGATCACTGTTCCCCAAAAATCACTGTCCCCAAAACTGAACATGATACCCGCAGATAACTAATTCTCATAAACTAACACTGATGCCCTCAGGTCTAATACTCAATCTTGCAAACTGATATGTACTTTCCCTGTAGAGATACACTCTAAAAGCACATAGCAAGTAAAGAGAGCCAAAACACCCCTATGTTGGGGTAGGGTTTCCCTGTCCTATTTTGTCAGGAGCTAGGGTTTCACTATGCACGCAGCAGTTTTCAAACAACCTAACATCGGGTAAGCAGCCTGTCCTAATTTGGAATGGTCACTATGGATCCGAATATGCACTAGGTCGAATGGTCGAAAAGGGTGCCCCGGTAAAACCGGGGTTTGTGTTCCCATACTGTTAGAGCCCATAACCGGTCAGCCTTATGGTCATGCCTTGACAAGACAAGCCTCCGGCAAACCATTCAAGAATGGCAGATGGCAAACACTGTGTTCCTAGGCACACCAATGTACATGCAATGCAAAAAGACATATAAATGGAATCAAAATAGGATATCACGAGTTCGAGTCAAGCTCCCTAAATGTCCCCAGCAGAGTCGCCAGAAACTGTAGACGCGCCCGCGTGGGGGGGCCCTCGCTGCTACAGTTCGAACTCGATTTGTGTCACGGTTCTTAATCTGAACCAAAGAGTCCAAATCCGGCAAATCGTTTTGAGAAAACAGATTTTTTTTTGAAAAGAAGTGCCAAACATGGACTGCTTTGCCAGATACAGAGTCGCCACCTAAATATTTTTTATGGGGGAATTTAGGAAACCCTGACTCGGTGCCGAAGGCCACATGTCCGTCATCACCAGAGTTGCCTCGGCTCGGGAGCTAGGGTACGATTGGAGAAGGTCAGCTATGAGCACCCCCTCTCGCCCGATCCGAAGATCGGCCTCTACTAACCATGATATCCGTTTTTGAAAACATTATGTGTTCTTATTCCAGTTATTAGCCTAGAATTACTATGTTATGCGCACAGCAAAAGAGTATAGACTAGATTGCCTAATTTGGAAATAAGCATTGCATATCCGTTTGTCTTGAAAAACACTTTGGAATTTGCCACTCGCAAGTAGGCTAAAAATACGGATTTCAACGAGTTTCTCCAACTCAGACAATCCAACCTTCATCCACAGGCATTCAGACAGTTTATCACATAAACATCTAGCCACATGATAAGCATGTTGTCATGGCAACACTCACACGCATGCGGTATGCTAAAGCATAAATACTTACAATGTACTCCGTGCCAAAACATTAAACTAGTTAGCAAACATGCGTGATCCTAGTTCATGTTAAAGTGGCTAATGCAACGCATGCAAAATGCAATTAAGATAGGCTCGGCTAATCTATAATGACATGTGAAATGCTACAACTAATCACGTATTCAATTTGGAATTAAAATACAAATGCAGTTAGAATGATGTACCGAGCCTGGTGCATGCGAGACAAATGTATGGATGCACACATGCGTAGCATAGGGTATGCTAAGTTAAACGTGACCTATTACTAACCATCAAAGCAGGTAAGTAAAAGGGAGAAAGAAGTGGGGGTTGGAAGACATGCACACAGTCACCCACACTTATTACAAATTCGCCCTCGCCCGGAAGGATCAAAAGAATAATACAAATCGAATAATAAATTAACTGCCCTAGCTAATTAATTATTACAAATTTCCTAATTAGTTAACAAACTAACTAAGCTAGGAAAAACAGTAAATCGCCTCGGGAAGAGAGCTCGATGCAATGCATGCTCGGTCCTGCTCGGAAGTGCACTGCTATGCGCAAGCTGCCTCTGTTTTCCCTGCTCTGCTCCTCTGAAGACTGTCAAAATCTCATAATTGCTTCCCTGGACATTGGGAGACACCACCGGCTGAGTGGGATTGCCACCAGCAGTGGTATGTGATCACCGGCCGTTGGTGAAGCTATCGGCCTAGGAAGGATTGCCAGTCGGCACTGGACACTGCTGGTCAGCAGAAAGCTAGTGCAGAATCTGCAATTGACAGCAACAGAGGGCAAGGTAGAGCATGGCAATGCAATTCAAGCCATATATGCACCAATCATGTCCCTTATCATTTTAATGACTCAAAGGAACATGCTCCTTGGTTCTCGAACCATCAATCACGCATTTCCATGCGTGATGGCCAAGGGACCAAGTGTGCACATTTTGATGTCAAATGCAAGGCAAACCAACAAACCAAAGCCCAATTCCTATCACTAGATCAAGGAACAAGACATGCATGCTAGATGCAATGCAACCTAGGCATGCAAGCTAAGGATGCAACATGGAAATGCAAGATGTACATGCAAGCATGCAAACAACATGCAAGGTAAGCATGCAAGCAAGCAAAGGATGGATTTAAACATGATTTGGACAGCTCTAATTAGGCCCAAAACAGTGGCCATAGTGCCCAAAATGAAGGACTAAAACACACGCACACATGCATGCAAAGGGTGTCCAATACTTCAAGCATTTAAAAGCAATTCTCAAGAACACTTAAGAGGATGCAAACATGTACAAATGACATGCATTAAGCTCTGAAAATCATGCAAGAATATGGTGCTAAACCAAGCGAACAAGATAGGCTAAGCATGCGATAAATGGCCCAAGTACTTGAAGCAAGTCAAAGGGACTTGAACCATGGCTAAGCCAACCAAGCCTCACAAGGCCAAGGGGACTTAAAACGGGTCCAAGGCAGACCTAGACCATGCAAAGGGACACCTAGATGGTATCTAAGTGGCTCAAATTCAAAAGCATGCAAGATGACCAAAACATGAAGCATGCAAGACAAACTTTCAAAGCTTCAAAGAGGCATCCAAGGCAAGCATACAAGCATGCTAAGGGGACTGAAATAACATGGCAAATGGTCCCAACCCACTAAATTAAGGCAAGGATGCATGCTATACACTCACACACTTAAGGCCAACAAGCCAAAAATGCAAAGGGGCTATACAATGCATGCCATGGCCGACCCAAAAAACTATGGACATACCTCAAGCATGGCAAAATATGCACAAAAACTTCGCAAAGCTAGACCTAAAACATGCTAGAACAATGGTTTACAACCTAAGGCATGTTAAGGCCTAAACATGGCATTACAAGGTAGGTATGCTAAGCATGCATGGTGTACCAAAACCAACAAAAAACAGAGGCATATTATGACATAATAAGCACAAAAATCAGCTAAGGCATGGTCAACATGAAGCTTAGCTAGGTGCTCCCTCAAGAGGCCAAAAATGGTCCATTTCAAGGACAACAAGGAGAGGGGGTGACCCTCTCCTTCTTGGGACCTCAAGGCACCATCCTCAGCTCTGAAATCCCTCAAGATTTCAGTGGTGAGGAGGCCCAAACACCAAGGTCCCGAAGCTCACTCAAAATAGCACAAAATGGGGCCTCTCAAGGCCTAAGAGGGGTCAAACACCTCCAAACCACAAAACACTCTAAACAAACTATTTAGAGGGCCTAAAAACAGAACTTTTTTATGTTATACACTCAGCACAAAAACAGTTCTAAGATAGGCAAAACAAGTATGCAAGAATGGGGGATAAAGGGACTAGTTTCTTACCCTTGTTGACCTTCTTCACAAATGAGGGACCAGCTACTTCCTTGAGCTCAAACCAGCCCCAAAACTCTGAAAACAGTCCCTTAGGACCTCAATAGCCAAAGGAAGGTGTAATGGTAGGTGTTTGTGTGCAATACTAAGAACAAATGCACCTAGAACACTCAAAGGAGAAAAAGAGAGATAGAATAGCTACAACTATACTAACCCTAGAACCAGAGCTCTCCTCTGTATTTTTTGTCTCTAAAATGTCTAACCCTAAGCAAGGGAGAGAAGGGCTCCTCTTATAGAAATCCCCCTTGCAAAGCTTACCAAACAAGCTTGCTTAGAGGGAAATCCCTCCATACACGTATATGGAGGGGAACAGAGTAGGTGCCAGCTATCACAGCTGGCACAAAATATCTACCAAAAGTAGATGAACAGTAGTCGGCTTCTCAAAAATGCCATTTTGACAAAATTTACTGCCGACCGGCAACAAATAGTGCCGACCAGCAATATAGATTGCCGATGGCAACAAAACACCAGCCGGTGGCCTCTGGCCATGGCCGGTGATGTGTGGGGATGCCTCACAAGGCATTCCTTGCCTCTCCAAGGCAAAACACAAGTGTTTGGTGCAAAATCAGACACTAAACAGTCGAGTTCGGAGATCCTGAGGCAAGGCGCGTAGCCGGGACCTCCGGGAACTCCAAACGAACACAAACATGGATAATCACCGGGTGTTCAAACAGTGACGTCCAAGTCTTGAGGACGGTCAAAAATGGGGTGTCTACTGCTACCCCCCCCCCCCCATGGCCGGCCGGCCAAGGGTCAAAAGGTTCAATGAGGATTAGTGGCCGGCCATACCAAAAAGAGAGCCTCTGAGGTGTACACCAAGAAAGAGAACTACCCACTTTTCAAAGGGGTTTAAAAGGTTCAAAAGCAATTACTGGCCGGCCACCAAATATTGGTGGCCTCCCAGATGTGTACATCACAAATATGGGGTTTAGGGTGCAAGAAGATGGCCCAAGGGTGGTCAACATTGGCTTTGAAGTGGGAGGAATCGGGCGACGGAGGACGATGAAGGGATAAAGTTGGATGACAGAACAATTACTGGACTCCCATCCTTTTATGACCTTCCTAGCAATGAAACAGAGGTCCCTGCCAAAAATGAACCAAAACCGATGCAAAATGAAGGTTCGGGGGCCGAAACGCGCAGCCCGAGGCCCCGAAAATTGACTGCTAGGCACCGGGAGTGGTGTTCAACCACGAAGTCGGTTTCTCGGACCACAGTGTCCCTCAAAAGGGAGAAAATAAGATGTATGCCAAAAATCGGGGTAAACAGAGGTGGTTAAGCGGTCCCAAACCGAGGCACACGGCCAACGGCTCCGAAAGACCGGAAACCGGACTCCAAACGGGCAAAATGGCCTATGACCACGAAACGTAGCCTACGGCCACTGAGAGATGATCTACGGGACCTCTCCTTCCCTTTGGGAAGAGAAAACAAAGAAAACAGAGCCTGGTTCACAAACCGAGGCAAAGCATGAAAGAGTCCGGAAGTCCGGAGGCAAGGCTCGCAGCCGAGACTCTGAAACTTCTGAACGAGCACAATATGCAATATCACCAAGCGCTCAATCGGTGGCGTCTGAGTCTTAAGGTCGGTCAAAAATGGGGTGTCTACAGTTGCCCCTCTTTGACAGAACTCGAAAGTCATAAGTGATGGGAGTGAATGTCAAAGCCCAGAGACGACCCATTTTTGACATGGCCGAAGACTTAGACAAATAGGCGAGATAAACAGAGATGCGCCCGCAGGCATGCCCGCAGGCAGGGGCAAAATGCAACTGACAATGCAAGAAGCAGAAAGTAACTTGATGATCTTGCAAATGCAGCAAGCTGTAATGAAGCAAGTATTCACAATAGATGCAACAGTTTTAAGCAAGAATGCAAAGCAACAACTACATTTCATGCAGTTAAGAATGCAGAGAATTACTCAATTCTCGTCACATCTCACACGAAGAAGATATGATACCTGCGTGATTCGTCTGGTCACACCAGCCTCAAATGAACTGTACATACAATATCGTGCCTGCAAAATAAAGAAACTCAACAAGCACAACATATCTAACAGCATACGTTCAATGTGATATCGAATGCAAACAATTGCGGTGTTGATAGAAAAGTGCATCGCAATGCGGGAAGAAACGCGCATTTCGGCGAGGGTGACTCGATCGCGGCCTCCGGTCCACCTCCCGGAGAGGTTACAACATGTTTAGAAGGATACACCTCACTTTCGATGAGTAAACGATGAGACATGCATTGGAAGTTGGAGCTGAAGTTCCGGCGGAGCGATTTCGCGACAGAAAGTGCACTTCTCTTGTACTTTTTCAGGTCTCGGGGACTCCAATCCTCCCCAAAATTTGCAGGGACCTTGGAGGGCATGTAGGGAACACCACCAGCCAGTTTTATTCGGAGAAGGAGGCCACCGACCATTTTATGAAAAGTGAATGGCCGGCCTGCCAGAAAAAGTGGCCGGCCGGCCACTTTGCCAAATCCGGGGGCAATTTTGTCCTTTTAGCCTATTTTCTTTAAATACACTTATCCAAACACTTTGAGCTCATAAGTGCAGCTCCAAAATCCTCCTCCTTAGCTTCCCAAACCATTTTCTCCCTCAGATCTAGGCTCCATACGCGTTTTCCAACGTCCCACGCAAGTTGTTTTCGCGAAATCTTTCAGTTTCATGCACTTTGAACCGATTAAATTTTGGTTTCGGGGCTTCTTTTCTCATTTTCGCCACTTGAGGTGAGTTTGTCTCAGTATTTGGAAGATTTTCTCGAGAGTTAACTTTTGTTTACTTTTTCATTTCCCGAGAGTTGACTTTTGTTGACTTTTTCCAATTTTGGCTCATTTTTGCTCATTTTTGCCCCTTTTTGTAGATTTCTCGAAATGGCGGGTCAATTTCCCCACGGCGGAGATTCTCCAGGCGCCGGAGGCAAGCCTGACATCATGTCTCTGCCTCCAAGGGTTCGCCCCTTCATACCCGAGAGGTATGACCGACCAGTACACGTTCTTCCGCAGGCTATTTTTCATCATTTCACCGAGTTCGACGAGTGAGCACCTGGGGATCTCCTCCTGCGGGAGCCTGAGTATCATCTCTCCCATGAGGCACAAGAGGTATTTACTTCATTTTTACCTTTTCTGTAACGTATCATGAATTTTTCTTGTATTCTATTTCCACTCTGAACACACGGTTCAATTACTTGAATTTTTGAACACTCAGTCCATAAATTGATTGTGAACACACAGCACACACCGATTGAGGGTTTGAACACGCGGGCTCGCACACTGATTTTCTGAATACATAGTCCGATCTTAAGGTGAACCCACAGCACACACTGATCGAGAGTTGAACACGCAGCCCAAACACTGATTTTCTGAATACATAGTCCGATCTTAAGGTGAACACTCAGCCCACACTGATTGAGAGTTGAGCACGCAGCCCATACACTGATTTTCAGAGCACACAGCCCAAATTGAAGGTGAAAACGCAGCCCACACTGATTGAGAGTTGAACACGCAGCCCAAACACTGATTTTCTGAACACACAGTCCAAATTGAAGGTGAACACGCAGCCCACACTGATTGAGAGTTGAGCACGCAGCCCAAACACTGATTTTCTGAACACACAGTCCAAATTGAAGGTGAACACGCAGCCCACACTGATTGAGAGTTGAGCACGCAGCCCAAACACTGATTTTCAGAGCACACAGCCCAAATTGAAGGTGAACACGGAGCCCACAATGATTGAGAGTTGAACACGCAGCCCAAACACTGATTTTCAGAGCACACAGCCCAAATTGAAGGTGAACACGCAGCCCACACTGATTGAGAGTTGAGCACGCAGCCCAAACACCGATTTTCAGAGTACACAGCCCAAATTGAAGGTGAACACGCAGCCCACACTGATTGAGAGTTAAGCACGCAGCCCAAACACTGATTTTCAGAGCACACAGCCCAAATTGAAGGTGAACACACAGCCTACACTGATTGAGAATTGAACACGCAGCCCAAACACTGATTTTCAGAGCACACAACCCAAACTGAAGGTGAACACGCAGCCCACACTGATTAAGAGTTGAGCACGCCACCCAAACACTGATTTTCAGAGCACACAGACCAAATTGAAGGTGAACACGCAGCCCACACTGATCGAGAGTTGAACACGCAGCCCAAACACTGATTTTCAGAGCACACAGTCCAAATTGAAGGTGAACACATAGCCCACACTGATTGAGAGTTGAACACCAAGCCCAAACACTGATTTTCAGAGCACACAGCCCAAATTGAAGGTGGACACGCAGCCCACACTGATTGAGAGCTGAGCACGCAGCCCAAACATTGATTTTCAGAGCACACAGCCCAAATTGAAGGTGAACATGCCGCCCACACTGATTGAGAGTTGAACACGCAGCCCAAACACTGATTTTCTGAACACACAGTCCAAATTGAAGGTTAACACGCAGCCCACACTGATTGAGAGTTGAACACGCAGTCCAAACACTGATTTTCTAAACACACAGTCCAAATTGAAGGTGAACACGCAGCCCACACTGATTGAGAGTTGAGCACGCAGCCCAAACACTGATTTTCAGAGCACACAGCCCAAATTAAAGGTGAACACGCAGCCCACACTGATTGAGAGTTGAGCACACAGCCCAAACACTGATTTTCAGAGCACACAGCCCAAATTGAAGGTGAACACGCAGCCCACACTGATTGAGAGTTGAGCACGCAGCCCAAACACTGATTTTCAGAGCACACAGCCCAAATTGAAGGTGAACACGCAGCCCACACTGATTGAGAGTTGAGCACGCAGCCCAAACACTGATTTTCAGAGCACACAGCCCAAATTGAAAATGAACACGCAGCCCACACTGATTTTCAGAGCACACAGCCCAAATTGAAGGTGAACACGCAGCCCACACTGATTGACAGTTGAGCACACAGTCCAAACACTGATTTTCAGAGCACACAGCCCAAATTGAAGGTGAACACGCAGTCCACACTGATTGAGAGTTGAGCACGCAGCCCAAACACTGATTTTCAAAGCACACAGCCCAAATTGAAGGTGAACACGCAGCCCACACTGATTGAGAGTTGAGCACGCAGCCCAAACACTGATTTTCAGAGCACACAGCCCAAATTGAAAATGAACACACAGCCCACACTGATTTTCAGAGCACACAGCCCAAATTGAAGGTGAACACGCAGCCCACACTGATTTTCTGAACACAAAGTCCCAATTGATTTTCAGAGCACACAGCCCACTTACTTTACTTTGCGCGTAGCCTATTAATTTTATTTGCACGCAGCTTATTCATTTCATTTGCACGCAGTTTATTCATTTTATGCTGAAACACCTATTCATCTGAATGCAGGTGACTTCTCGCACTGTGCGGGGGTACGGTTCTACCGCGGCGAGAGACTGGTATGCTGAGCTCCCGGAGGCCGTTCGGGATTTGGTTGACTTAGCGGGGTTCGGGCCCTTCTGCACTGGGCTATCTCGTTGCCCTGCCAGGAGGACGCTGATGGCCGCCCTGGTGGAGAGATGGTGGGACACCACCAACTCTTTCCATTTCTCTGCCACTGGGGACATGACTATGACCCCTTTTGACTTCGCTGTATTGACCGGCCTTGATGTGGGAGGCTGGGCGATCCCATATGATGAGGACATGGGCCAGTGGGAGGCGGCTTGGATATATCTGCTGGGGGCTCGCCCACCTGTTGACAGAGCTTCGGGGAGAGTCCGATACACCTGGTTCTCTTCCCATTTCCGGCGGGTGGAGATGGAGCCTGGGACTCCCGAGGAGGCAGCACAGTATGCCCGCGGCTTTTTGATGTTCCTCTTTGGGACCACTCTATTTGCTGATAGAGGGAACACTGTTGGGCTTTATCTATTGAGTGCCTTGGTGGACCTGTCACAAGTCAGGCGGTATGACTGGGGTGGTGCCAGCTTGGCCACCCTTTATTGCTACATGAGCACGACCTCACGCGGACGGGGGGACTTACTTGGCGGCTATTGGAGAGCCTGGGAGGTACTTTCTGCCCTCTTTGATTTACATTTCTGCTCCTCATTACTTGCACATGGCACACACGGCGCAGTTTATACTCTGTATCGTGCATTTTGCCCTCAACATTTCATATTCTGCTTTGTTTTCTATAGTTGTGAGTCTATGTATATTTCCCGACATTGGCCCCGGAGTTGATGGTAGCGGAACCCCTCGTGACCCTGTACTCACTTGTATTTGAAGGCCAGCACTGGCCAAGACCTCGGGAGTCTCTCCTTTACCTGCGACAGTATTTCGACACAGTGCGCTCTTCGGAGGTACTTCAGAACTCTCAGTTCTTTCTGTTTTCATCTTTGATTTGTCCTGTACATTTTCAATTTCTGCTTGGTTTATGTGCCTGTTATCTGCAGATTGCATGGCAGCCCTGGGTGCCTTTAGGTGAGAGTCTCCGATTCCAGTTTGCCGGAGGGTGGGGTGCTTCCCGGTACAGGCTCCTGTTCGAAGGGCCGGTTGGTAGGGCCTTTTTTTGGGGGAGCGTTTCTTGCGTCAGGTCTGGGGGTACACTTCTCAGGACCCTCCCTCAGCACCCCCAGTCGATATGCGGATTGCTGATGTGCTCATTTCCCGGGATGTTGTTAATGCTATGCTGGGTACTGATGCTTTGCTACATCTTGAGGAGGGGGATTACGCTACTTACCGTCACACATACCTGATGCCTCCATTGACGGGAGTTCGCACTCCGATGATGAGGCCTGTTGGTATGCCATCTTCGAGCCAGGCCCGGGCTCAGGCTGCAGACGCCCCTTCCACTAGCAGGGCTGGTACATCTAGAGGTAGGGGTGGATCGGTTCCCCTGATTCCTCCGACTTATCCTCATCCTGGATGGCCGGCCATGCCGACTGAGCTGATGGGGTGGTAGTATGGGACTACCTCTCCGATTCCGATCCCGATAGAGCCTCCGACGCCCAGTCATCGATATGTCAGAGACCCCGACTCACCACCGGTATGTTTTACGGCTTTGATTCATTACTCAGATACTTGGACTTTGATTCCTTTACTGATACCTTTGCCTTTGCTTCTGCAGCCCCCTGTTGAGTATATGGATCAGGTGCTCGAGATGGTAGCCTCACTTGAGGGGATGGTCCTGCAGAGGGAGGCACAGTTGTCTATCATGGGCTTCCAGGTACCCTTTAGTTTCCTGGTATTTATCATACTTCTGATGACATGCTGATTTCTACCACATTGATAGGCTACTTGTTAGAGCACATCTGACACACACCCCACTTGTACATTGTGTTTACATGCACCCACTTCATGTAGTTTTTGCTTGCATCTGCATCTGATGTACATATTTGGACTGATGTATTTAAATTGAACTCTTTGTTCTCAGATGCCTCCGGTATATGCTCAGCCGTAGGCCGGGCCACCTGGGCCTTCTCGGGGAGCTGGGCCATCCAAGCCTTTTCACGGAGCTGGACCATCCAGGCCTTTTCACGGAGCTGGGCCATCTAGGCCTTTCCGAGGAGCTGGGCCATCTAGGCCTTTCCGAGGAGCTGGGCCATCCAGGCCTTTTCGAGGGGAGGGGTCGTCTCGCAGACGTAGAGCACATATTGTGGAGGAGGAGCCTGGTGAGGATGAGGAGGAGGAGGTTGCAGATCGTCAGTCGGAGATATCTGCCGATAGAGAGGACGGCTCCGGCCCTGGTTCCGGGAGTGGAGGCGAGGCAGAGGGGGATCTCGAGGATGACGATTCCGATTCAAATGATGATGATGGCGATGGCAACGGAGAGTCTATTCCGCAGAAGAGGACGAGGAGGGCCTCTTATTCTTGCTCTTGAGAGCACAGATGCAGCTGTTTCCTGTTTTATTTATCTTTTTGCTAGTAGTTGTAGCACATTTGTACATTATCGGGCAGTTTTATTTTTTTGTAAAACTTGTGCCTTAGTCTGTAAAATGTTGTAACAAGCGAGGCATGATGGGATGAAACAGCTTTTGAAAAAAAGTGTTGTATTTTAAACTCTTAGCATCATATCGCATCATTTTGCACCATAATGAGATTGAATGGAAACGTGCATTGTGCATTTTGCCCAATCAGGAAGTGAACCGACGCAACAACTTAACTTTCTAAGATATAACAAAACCTTAGCAAGTTTACAACTCGATAAACAAAGCACAATAATGTTGACAACTCGATAAACAAGACTCAAACAAAAAGCTTAAACAAAGAGTAGCAACTCAAAAACACGAAACACGACCGCTCGACAAACAACTCGATAAGCAAAACGACAACCCGATAAACAAAACAACAACTCGATAAACAAAACTTAACAAAATGAAGTGCACTTCGGACGATCTGGGCAACGGAAGTATCCTGAAACAGAGGGAAATAGAGGCCTTCGACACATCCGTCGCATGGAAATGCTTGAAACTTTCCCTCGGAGGGTAAAACAGGGCCAAAGACACACATTGGAGCATGGCCGGCCACTTTTGGGAGCCGGCCGGCCAGATTCATTGCAGAGGGGGGGCCACCGCCCAGTTTTGAAACAAGAAATGGCCGGCCTGCCAGAAAAGATGGCCGGCCGGCCACTTAACTCAGCAACCGCCCAATTTTTGACACTTGTCCCCCTGAATAGTGTTTTTTCCTCTTTAAAAGCCTTAACTCCATGTTTTGATTCAATTCATCTTAGTTTTGCGCAAAAATGGAGGCGTTTCTCGTTGAAAATCTCACAGCTTGGATCGCTTCTCTAGATGGCTCAGAAAAGTTGAACTTCCGGGGTTTCGGCTTGAATGCACTATTCACGTTGAGTCGTACTCCGCTACATCTCCCTTTCCTCCATGCTGTGGCGAGGTTTTGGAACCCGGTGACGCATGTCTTTAGCTTCGGCGGGCAAGAGGTATGTCCAACTTTTGAAGATTTTCAAGTTTTGATGGAATCTGAATGTCATGAAGAGATCTTGCCCCAGTTCCGCTTCGGCCACGCCCAGGCTTTAGGGCGGATGTGTGGACTCACCGCGCATGATGTTCAGTCTCTGATCTGTAATGGGGAACTGGATATCCTTGGTTTGATTCGTCGCTTTTTTGACGCTGGTAACCGTAGCAACCATTATTGGCAAGGTTTCTGACAACACGCCTTTTGCTTGTGCTTGCTGTCTCACTTTCTGCTTTCCCCGGGCTTTGGCGGATCTAGCATTCGTCTGATTGAAGTTGCTCAAGGCTTGAGAGAAGGAAAGAGTTACATTGCTATGACCTTGGCCGAGACGCTGATGGGCTTGGATGCTCTCCATCGCCGGGAGACGACTAGATTTGCTGGGAGTTCACTGTTGCTGCAGGTAATGTTTCCCACCCAATCTTACATATGTATTTGCTCACATCACTCAGCCCTCAGGCTCGATTTTTCTCACAAAACCCTTGTCTTACTTTTCTCTAATCGTACACCTCTCTATTCTTTATTCTCTCATTTTTCATCCCTCCCCAGGTGTGGTTGATGGACAAATTGCAGGTTGTGGATTCTTGCCCAGCCTACTCATCTCGAGGCTATTTCTTTCGACAGCGTCTAGTTGATGCCCTTGATGAAGGGTGGTGGTTTGACTGGATGTGCAATTTGTCTGTAGATCGCATTGCTTGGCGTTGTCCTTGGCTCAATCTCCCGGCAATGAGCTATAGCATGTCCCGGCTGATCGGGATCCAGTTGATTGGTCTGACCCACTGTGTGTTCTACTTTCCGTTCCGGTTCCTGTGCCAGTTCGGTCATGATCAGATTTGCCCACCAGAGGGGATTGAGTACCCGGCTACTTTCCCGATCCGAGGTGCACAGCTTGCCCGATATGCCACAACATGGAGGACTAGAGAGCTCCTGGCTCCTGCTCCCACTTTCAGTTGCACTTTGTCTGACGAGTGCTTGGATTGGCTCAACGAGGAGGCATAGGTTGGGCCTAGCTTGGCCTCAGAGGCTTCGACCAGCTCTGGGAGGGGGCGCGGGGACACTTGACTTGACTATGCCCCGAATTTATTGCTTTATTAGTACTTTCAAGTTTTCTTTATGAATGTAATAAAAAGCAACTTTGATTGTATGCAAGAGCAGGAGAACTCCGTTTTGAAATCAATGAAATTGAAGGTTGTGGTACTGAACATTTTCTGCTTTGGTCCAAAAATGGTCTTAGTTGTAAAGAGATTAATTTGAACAAAGTCAACTTTTATTAAAACTTTTCAAAGCCATTTTCGATATGGATCAGAACTGGACACGCCTAAGATCTGTCACTAAGATGCACAACCCCGGATCCTTGCAACTAGAAAGCTGCCCCTAGTCTGAAGAGTACCGCAGCACTGCATGGCAACGGAAAGTTGCCCCTAGTCTGAATAGCGCTGCACCGTCGTGGCAACGGAAAGTTGCCCCTAGTCTGAATAGCACTGCACCGAAGATCACGATAAATGCTGATGGATAAAGATGACCGAGATGGTCAAAAATGGACAAAGTTGATCGGGGAAAAGTTTATGGCTGAACTTCTGGGTGAAGCTGCCTACGTATCCCAAAGATGGGAATCAAGCCTTACGTAGTTCAGGCTTAGGTTCACTCGAGTATTTTCACTCTCCTTTTACGCTCTAACTTTTGCCAAGGTCGCCTTTTGTGGGTTTTCAACCTTACGAGCTCAGTTTTTATATTTTCCAATTTTTTGTGCTCTAACTTTTGCCTAGGTCGCCCTTTCGGGTTTTCAGCCTAGCGAGCCTCTCAGGGGTAATATTTCTTCAACTTGTCCATGTTGATCGGTTGGAAAAATTCCAAGCCATCTAGATCCATCAGAACCACAGCTTCACCTGACCAGATAGCTTTGATGATGTAGGGACCAGTCCAATTGGGTTTGAAGTTGCCCCTTGGGTCGTGGATGGGAGCTCGGTTGTCCTTGAGCACCAAATCTCCTTCCTTTAGATTCCTGGACTTAACTTTCTTTGTTGAAAGCCCGGGCAATTCTGCGCTGATAGCCTTGAACATGGTACAGTGCTTTCAGTCTTCTTTCGTCAAAAAGCATGAGTTCCTCAAATCTGCTCTACTGCCAATCTGCTTCGGCTATTTGATACTCAGCCAATACTCACAATGACGGAACCTCAATCTCGATAGGTAGAACGGCCTCCATCCTATAAACCAATGAATACGGAGTCGCTCTGGTAGAAGTTCTGATTGAAGTCCTGTAGCCCTACAGAGCAAATGGCAACTTATCTGGCCAATCCTGGTAGGTTTCCACCATCTTCTGCAGTATGTGTTTGATATTCTTGTTGGCCGCCTCAACCGCTCCATTGGTCTGCGGCCGATATGTGGATGACTTACGAAAAGCCACATTGTATTTTTCCAACAAGTCTATCACTTCCTTCTTGAAGTGGGAATCGTTATCTAAAATTATTTCGTTTGGGACCCCATAGCGACAAATGATGTTGTTTCTGATAAACTTTGCAACGTGTGACGCCTTCAACACCGCATACGATTGGGCCTCGACCCACTTCGTGAAATAATCTATCGTGACTAGGATGAACTCATGCCCATTCGACCCCTTCAGAGTGACAACCCCGATCACATCGATTCCCCATACTGAAAAAGGCCATGGCGAAGTCATGTTGTACAGCTTCGACGGCGGGATGTTCATGCGGTTTGCATGAATCTGACACTTGTGGCATCGCCGAACAAAACTAATACAATCCTCCTCCATGGTGGACCAGTAGTAACCCTGTCTGAGGATCTTCCGTGCTAGCCTTACTCCGTTCGTATGCGCACCGCATTCTCCTCCATAGATGGCCTCCATCAGGGGCTTCGATTCCTCGGCTTCAACACACAGCTTGTGCATTCCCAGGTGACCTCTCTTATACAGCTTACCCCCACAGATGATGAACTGAACGGCCATTCTTCTGATTGCCCTTTTATCCTTGGCATTTACCCCTGGCGGGTATGCTTCCTTTTCCAAGAAATTCCAAATGTCATAATACCAGGGGTTTTCGTCCTGAACCTCATCTATAGCAGCGATCGACTCATAGGCTGGCGTAAATTTCTGGTCAATGACAACTGGACGCATCCGGATTCCAAACGGGATGTCTATCATGGAAGATAGAGTTGCTAAAGAATCTGCGAACCTGTTATTCTCTCTTGGAAGATGAGCAAAGTTTAGCTTTTCAAACCGAGGAATTAACAAGTCCAAGGTCTGGCGGTACATCATCATCTTTTCTTCTTTGACTTTCCAGTCTCCGTTTGCTTGAGATACAACAAGGTTCGAATCCCCGATGACGTCCAACCGTCTTGCCCCTAGTTCCAAGGCCGCTTCTAGGCCGGCAATGCACGCCTCATATTCTGTTTCGTTGTTCGAGACTTTGAACCGGAGTTTGAAGGCTAGAGGGATACAGGAATTGTCGGGTGCTATCAGCAACACTCCTATCCCATACCCGTATTGATTTGATGCTCCGTCAAAGTACATCGTCCAATATTCGTCGTCGATGTGCAAAATGGCTTCATCTGGGAATAAGTACTCGACTGCTTCACTTCCTTCGACTGGATGATCGGCCAAGAACTCTGCCACTGCTCTTCCTTTGACTGACTTGCGTGTCACATATTTCAGATCGAATTCGGAGAGCAACAGCAGCCAACGAGCTAGCCTACCCGTAAGTGCCGGTTTCTCGAAAAGGTATTTGATGGGATCTAGTCATGAAACCAACATTACGGAGTGAGCTAACAAGTAGTGTCGTAGCTTCTTGGTAGCCCATACCAAAGGCAAGCAGCCTTCTCGAGCGGAGTGTAGCGGGTCTCGTAATCCAACATCTTCTTGCTCAGATAGTTGATGGCCCTCTCCACCTTATCCTCTGATTCTTGTGCGAGCATGCAGCCCATTGTAGTCTCAGTCACTGAAAGGTACAATATCAACGGTTTCCCCAGCTCTGGTGGCGACAACACGGGCGGGTTCTGTAAATATTTCTTGATCTGTTCAAAAGCAGCTTGGCATCGACCGTCCCATTGGAATTTCTTGCCTTTCTTCAGGAGACCAAAAAGTGGTTCACAAGTTAAGGTTAATTTTGAGATAAACCGTCTTATGAATTTCAACTTACCCAGAAAGCCTCGCACCTCCTTTTCAGTCCTTGGTGGTGGCATTTCTAAGATGGCCTTGATCTTTGAACGGTCGACCTCGATGCCTCTTTGTGTAATCAGAAATCCCAACATTTTTCCCGCTGTAACACCGAACGTGCACTTCTGAGGATTTAGCCGCAATCGAAATTCTCTGATCCTTTGAAAGAACTTTTGTAAGGCGGTGTAGTGGCCCTCTCTTTCTTTGGACTTGACAATCATGTCGTCCACGTACACCTCAACCTCTTTGTGGATCATGTCATGCAATATTGTGGTCGCAGCCCGTTGATAAGTAGCTCCGACATTCTTCAACCCAAATGGCATTACTCTGTAGCAGTATGTTCCCCACGGGGTGGTGAAAGCAGTCTTTTCTCTGTCTTCTGGTGCCATTACTATCTGATTATACCCTGAGAAGCCATCCATGAATGAGAGCAAAGCATGCCCTGCTGTGAAATCCACCAACTCATCGATATGCAGTAAGGGAAAATCGTCCTTCGGACTAGCCCTGTTTAAATCCCTGAAATCCACACACACCCGGATCCTGCCATCCTTCTTCGGCACTGGAACGATGTTGGCCAACCAAGTCGGGTATTCGGATACCAGCAGGAAGCCTGCATCGATTTTCTTGGTGACCTCTTCTTTAATCTTGAGAGGCCAGTCGGGGCGGATCCTTCTGAGTTTCTGCTTGACAGGTCGGGCCTCGGGGTTAAGGGGGATCCGGTGCTGTACAATCTCAGGATCGATCCCAGGCATGTCTTCGTAGGACCATGCGAAAACATCTTTGAAATCTTTTAATAAAGCGACTAAGCGCTCGCGTTCCTCCGAAGACAATGTGGACCCGATCTGGACCAGCCGCGGGTCCTCCTCAGTACCAATATTCACGGTAATGATTTCATCCATTAAGGGTTTGACAAATCTCTTCTGCTCCTGCTCAATTAAATGTTGCAAAACCAGAGGAATTTCGTCCTCGTCGTTTTCATCAAAATTTTGAAAGTTTGAGTTTATGCAATAAATTAAGGGCACAGAAAAGTACTCAGAAACCACAGTTACTTGATTCTCATTAAGCTCATCCAAATCGTCCGAAATCTCGGTTACAACAGACTCAAACGAGAAAGAAAAAGACGACCTGGACATAACTGTGGCATCCGGGTTATCATCCCCAAGATTACCAGACTCAAACTCAGTCGAGCTGGAACCTGATTCTGACTCACAGGACTCGGTGGAATCAGATTCCGGCTCACTACCTGACCCGGTGCCGTTGGACAAAAATCCTTCCTCGTACTGCCAAGTGAGAGAGAGTGCGATAGATGCATCCAAAATGGTCGCTGGAAGGCCCGCAGCCGTTTCATCCCCAATCATGGAAACCGAGGAGCTATCCCCCAATCACTTTTGGTCGATCGAAGGATCTGACAATAGACATGCCAGCGCTACCCCCATCTCAAGTTCGGTGCTCTCGGAATCCACTGCCTTACACTGCCCAATCTCGGCTGATGGGTCCGTCTGCTCTTTGGCAATATCATCCCCGGGTAGTTGCAGGTCGAAGAAGATCTCGAAACCTGGCATGCGCTTCTTCTCCGCGTTTAGCCACGGCTCTGGGAAGCCGCAAAACGGAAAGTCTTCCCCCTCCCGGACGAAGCGTCCGTTCAAGGTACCCTGAATGGGCCCATGCATTAATTCGAAAGGCTTCCCAGCCTGCTTTGCTCTGGCTCTTCCAGCCATTTCCTTTCCCTTCCTCACCCAGTCCTCTTTGGTGGGCAGATAACCCAGACCAAAGGTATGAGGGTTGTGTGGCACTTTGGCCAATGCTGAGACGCCCTTCCGGCCGCTCCTTTCCAATCCCATCCCGGGGATGTGTTGTAATTTGTTCATGAGGTAGACGGATTGAGCACTGACGTACACCCCCTCATTCACAGCCATAATATTCTGCACCATTCGAGCCTCAGCCAAAGTGAACCCTGATAAGAACACATCCTCAGTGCCATGCTCGATTTCCAAGACTGGTGTGGACACTTCCGGCGGCGGATGGATTGATGAATTCCCAAAAACAATCGCTACCCCCTTCCCGTGAGGGTACTTTAACATCTGATGCAAAGTGGAAGAGACTGCCTTGACCTGGTGCAACCACGGTCGCCCCAAAAGTAGATTGAAGGTTGCGAGAACGTCCAAGACATGGAATTCAATGTGGTGTTGTCCTGGACCAACCTGAGTCTGAATTTTGACAGTCCCCATCACTTCCCTGCTAGTATTATCATAGGCTCTGATCACCTAAGTAGTCGGCACGAAGTCCGCGGGCTTCAACCCGATTGCATATGTTGTTCTGGCTGGGCAGACATTGATGGCGGACCCGGTATCAACAAGTACCACCGGTATCCACTTGTCTCTACATTCCACGGAAACGTAAAGGGGTTTGTTATGATTTGTGCCCTCAGGCGGTAGTTCTTTGTCTGAAAAGGTTAATGCCGAGGAACCTCCTCCCGGAAAAACCAGCCCAACTAGCTGTTCTAGTGTAGTATCTATGGAGAGTTTGGACTTGTCCATAGCAGATAAGACAGCTTGCCTATGTACTCGCGACGCCATAAGCAGTCCCCAGATGGAGATGTCTGCTTGTATCTTCTTTAGCTGTTTCAGCATAGCTTCCTCTACGATCTACTTCTCTTTTTGTTTCTCAGCTTCTTTATCCTTCCCGGATGCCTCGGGTTGGTCTAGGTGCGGGGGCTTGAAGTACCGTCCGCTTCTTGTCATGTGATCAACCTCATCGAGGTACCAAGTGTCGTCCGGTTGGCTGCTTCCCCAGTCTTCGTCTGTGTGGGCAAGACATAAGTCATCGTCTTCCCACCACATTCCGTTGGCATTCAAAAGGCACCTGTTTGGTTCGGACATGTTTGTACTCACAGCACTTTCAGTCTGCATGCCCACAGCATCTTCTGTTCTTGTGCGCGCGGCACTTTCGATCCCCTCATGGATTTTGGCTTTCCCGGTTCTCTCAAAACCCTGTTGTTCTACCTGCGTCAGTGCAGTTTGTTGTTCAATTTTCCCTGCATTCACAATGCTTCCATCCTGAGCGAAATTCTTCGTACCGGCGCTCTCCGACAATGTAACCTGACTTCCGGCCCTTCCGGCCACAGCTGATACTCTCGCCCCTGCCGGGCCCTGTTCTGGTTGGGATTCTCCCACCACATCTGGTTGATCATCAAGCCACCTAGTGGCCTCTGCCGATTCCTCATAGTCAAACCAGTTGACTGCCGCGTGCCCTGATTCTTGATCATCGAAAAATTGTAGGTTGGCAAAGTCCTCCTCTACAGTTGTCAGATCATTTGCCCCTTGCTCAAATCCATCCCCCTGGATCACACACAGCTCTTCCTTTTCTGGAAATTCTAAGCCCAGCCCAATCCGGCCTGTTGACAAGATGTACTCACTTGGATCGTAGGCTTCCCCAGCAAAACTCTGTTCAATCCCAGACTCAACAATCCCATTCTTTCCCGAAGTCTGCCCTACCCCATCTTCGATGGTCACCACCGTCGGCTCTGGTTGGGTTGTGGAGATGTCCAACATGCACAAAGAGTCAGTGCAGTCGGGAAGGAGCACCTCCGGTTTAGGTAGATGGGTAGGAGTAATATAGATGCTAGGATCATAAGACACGACCCCAGTCTGGATAAGATTGACTCTTTTGGGAGGTGGAGCTTGGTTGTGTGTAGGGAGTGGATTGGTTGTGACGTTAGGTTTCTCTGGAGGTAGAATCACATTTTTGTCAACGAGGTCTTGAATCTCGTGACGCAGCCTGAAACATTGGTCAGTATCATGACCGTGCTGCTGGTGATATGCACAGTACTTAGCCGGGTTGTGAGAGGGTGGAAGTGGATTTGGTAATAGCCTCGGCTCTAGGGGTTTTAGATGCCCCTTTCTGGTTAAGACCCCCAGAGCCTTAGACAAAGGCATGTACAGTGGGGTGAAGGTTCTTTGGCCTCTAGGCTGGTGTTTAATGGTTTGGATATTACTTCTGGATGCACCGGAGAAGGGTGTGGCTGCCATGGGTCTCGGAAGAGGAGGGGGAATAGTGGTGACCATGCTCACCTCTGAAACTCTTGCAATTGTAGCGCCACTCGGGCCTGCATTGTTGTTACGGTTGAAAGTCCTCCTCGGTTGTTCCCTATCCTGGTCAATCAGACCTTGCTTCATCGCATCCTCAATTTGTACCCCCATCTCGTGTAAATCTGAGAAGGTGGGAAAAGGGAGTACAATCATCTTCTGCATTAATTTCGGTTGGAGATTGCGCACAATCATCCTGATTTGGTCTTTATCAGTGGGCCTCAAAGTCATCATCGATGCCTTCGCCCTCCATCGAGTTACAAAATCTGAGAAAGTTTCTTTGGGCTCCTGCCTCGTCATTCCGAGATCACGAGTTGTAATCTCAATCTGAGTATTGTACGAGTACTGTGCGACAAAGGCCTCAGCCATTTCATCCCAACTTCTTTTTACCTCATCCTCTAACTTCGCGTACCAGATGGCGGCCACACCCGACAGGGTTCGGCCGAATAGCGAAAGCTTTTGTGGTCGTGTTAGGCCCATTGGCCGCAGGATGTCTGAGAATAGCCGAAGATGGACCATGGGGTCCCCGGACCCGTTGAAACGGTCAATTTGCGGCATCTTGAACCTATCGGGTAATGTCACGGCCACGTCGGTATATCCATCCTCGATATCCGGAATAGCCTTTACTCCTTGTGATTTCTTGAAGAGCTTCTCAAGCTTGCTCAGTTTCAGAGCTGTATGGTCTATTTCAAACTCGAAGGGGGAGTCTGGGTGGTTGGGTGGTTGGGTCTTAGACAGTTGAGGCGGAAGTGGGGGCGGAGCTGGCCCCGTTGGAAGGTTCGTGTCCTCTTGTATGTTCTGGATATTTGGCACGGTGTTTTGGGTGTTTGGCAGAGCATTCTGGACAGTAGGTGCCTGCTCGGGTAATGGAGCCCCTAGCGAAGGAGGAACTTGATGTGAAGTAGATGCCGCATTCTGCTGTTGCAATCTAGTGATTAGCTCGGCCTGCTGGGCCATGATCGCAGCCTGCTGTTTGGAGAACTCCGCTTGACGGGCTGCATCCTCCTGTATTTGTCTCATGCTCTCCTGCATTTGGCGCATCAAGGCTTCCATTCCTGATGTATTTTGCTGATCCATCCGACTAACTGGTACGTCTATTTCTATAGCAACAATCGAGACCTCAGTTCTATTGTCCTCTGATGGAGTAACCCACTGTTCTGGCAACCTCTGTTCTGACACACTGCGCTTTCTTGGCCTTCTTCTGACAACGGGGGGTAGAGAATGGAACACTAGCTATCCGTCAATTAGATCCTCAGATCGATTGAGTCAACGACCTCGTGTCCAAAGTGCTTGGGGAATATCTACTGGGTTGGAAGCAATTGCTAAAACTGCCCTAGTAAAAAGATAAATAAAACAATAAGGAAATAAATAAACAGATAAACGGACAGCATAACATCTTAAAGTAAATGCATGACACACAGCCGGGCATAACAACACACAGTCGATAAGCTGAAAACACACTGTCCTCAATCACTGATTATTATCCCTGAATCACTGCCCCCAAAACTGAATCTCTGATATCCGCAGATAACTGATTTTCAAATACTGACTGATGCCCGCAGGCCTGGTACCCAAACTCACACACTAATATGCATTCCCTGTAGAGACGCACTCTAAAGCACATAATAGATAAGTGAGAGCTAAAACACCCCTATGTTGGGGTAGGGTTTCCCTGTCCTATTTTGTCAGGAGCTAGGGTTTCACTACGCACGCAGCGGCTTCAAACAACCTATAAACGGGTAAGCAACCTGTCCTAGTTTGGAATGGTCACTATGGATCCGAATATGCACTAGGTCGAATGGTCAAAAAGGGTGCCCCGGTAAAACCGGGGTTTGTGTTCCCATACTGGCAGAGCCCACAACCGGTCAGCCTTACGGTCATGCCTTGACAAGACAAGCCTCCGGCAAACCGTTCAGGAATAGCAGATGGCAAACACGGTGTCCTAGGCGCACCAATGCAAATGCAATGCAAAGAAACGCACAAGTGTAGTCAAAACCAAATATCATGAGTTCGAGTCAAGTTCTCTAACTCCCCAGCAGAGTAGCCAGAAACTGTAGACGTCCCCGAACGCCCCGGGAGGGATAAGCTCCCGTTCTGTTCATTTGGGGTCACTACAGCTCAGGACTCTCAAATTATCACGGTTCTAAATCTGAACCAAAGAGTCCAAATCCGGCAAATCATTTTGAGAAAACAGATTTTGAAAGAAGTGCCAAACATGGACTACTTTGCCAAATACAGAGTCGCCACCTAAATATTTTATTTTGGGAAATTTAGGAAACCCTGACTCGTTGCCTAAGGCCACGTGTCCGTCATCACCAAAGTTGTCTCGGCTCGGGAACTTGGGTACGATTGGGGAAGGTCACTTCGTGAGCACCCCCGCTCGCCCGATCAAAGATCGGCCTCTACTAACAATGATATCAAGTTTTGAAAATATTGTGTGTTCTTATTCCGGTTATTAGCCTAAATTTACTATGTGATGCGCACAGCATACAAGTATAGACTGGATCGCCTGAATTGGAACAAAACATTTCATGTTTGTTTGTTTGTTTGAAAATGGTTTGATGGTGCTACCCGCGAGTAGGCTAAGACGTGGATTTGCCACCCTCGGGTGGGCTTAGAAAACATGATTTCGCCACTATCTAGTGGGCTTAAAACTCACAATGAATGATTTGTTCCAATCCAAATAACCCAACCTTCACCCACAGGCATTCAGGCAGTTATATCACATAAGCATAGTAGCCTCATGGTAAGCATGCTATTCATGGCAGTCACTCACACACATGGAAGGATGCTAAAGCACAAAACTTACCGAGTACTCCAAGCCAAAACAAAAGCTGATTAGAAATCCATGCATGATCCTAATTATACAAAAATGCCTAATGCAATACATGCAAAAATGCAACTATAGTAGGCTCGGCTATTCTAAACATGGCATATGAAATGCTACAGCTAACATGTATTCAATTTGGAATTGAAAACACAATTCAGTTAGTATGATGCGCCGAGCCCGGTGCATGCAAAACAGATGAATGAATGCAAACATGCTATCATATTGTATGCTAATTGAAATATGCCCTAATCTAACCATCATAAGCTGGTAAATAAAAGGGAGAAAGACCTGGGGTTGGAAGACATGCATCACACACACGCACACTTATTACAATTATGCCCTCGCACAGAGGGTCCGAAAGAATAATACAGTCCCGAATAAATATTACAGTCCAAATAATTACAAAATCCTAATTAAATTACAAATTTATTTAAGAAAACTGTAAACTAGCATGCAAGCTAGGGACTGCCTCGACTCTGCTCCGGATGATGAATAATGTGTGCTCGGGTTGCCTTGCGCGGAAATCCACTGGGATGCCCCGATTAGCCTCTGTTTTGCAATGATTTCTTGGAAAGCGCACCAAGCCCCGAAAGATTGCTGATTCTTGATTTGCTGCAACAGAGAGCAGGAAAGGGGCATAGCAATGTATTTTCACATATGTATGCATGTCTCGATTCTCGTGCCACCAATCACGCATCTCGATGCATGATGGCCGAGGAGTCGAATTGTGCAACTCAATATAGAATGAATGCACATGAAAGCAAAACAAAACCTAGACTCCATCATGGATAATCCGGAGTGTCGGCGACTGGGAATTGAGACACGTTCCGTCACTCGGAGTACGAAACGTACCTCGTTTCCCGTGCCTGGGCTAATTCCTATCCCAAACACAATGCAATATGCATGACATGCATGAATGCAACTAATATACAACCTAGCATGCACAATGCTATGAAATGGCATACACAATGCACGAGGTAACATGGCATACACAATGCGCTAACATACAACCTAGCATACGCAATGCTATGAAATAAAATGGCATACACAATGCATGAATGGACTTACACTAACACAAGTGGACCTCAGCCACACTCGCATAAGAGGCCATGAGATGAAAATGAGACACTCGAAATGCGTGCACACATGCACGCAAACCGAGGACTGACCCTAAGGCACCAAATGCCACTCTAACAAGACATGGCAAGGCATGAAATATGACATGCTAGCATGCAAATTTCAGCGCTAAAATATGACTCGAAACAGCCCCGAATCATGACAATATAGCACCCGATGCATGAACTGGTCCCGAAATGCAAGATTAAGCACATGAAATGACTTGTAGCTACATCAAGCATGCATTATTTGTACATGAATTATGAAGACAGATTCAAGGCAGCCCCAAAAAAAGCATGTTTACAGTTTTAAGCAAGGCCAAACAGTGAACGCAAATAGGGCCAAACCGATGCGCAAAAATGGCCCTAAATGTGGGATAAAGAAGCAAGTCACAGCTTCTGGCCCCAAACAGATGAGGGCCCTTCAACAATGTTGAAGAGGGGCCCAAAATATGACCTTTTACAGTTTACGACCGGGCCAAAAACAGTGTACAAGTGTGCTCAAAATGCTATGCAAAACAAGGCCAAAAAGAGAGCTATAACACAAAGTATAAAAAGGATGCCTCAAACAGTGAAAGACCCTTAATGAAACATGAAGAGGGGGTCAAAATAAGGTCATTTGTAGTTCGGACCAGATCCCAAAAACAGAATCATAAGAGGCTAACAAATCATGCAAAAATGGAGCCAAAAGAGAGATATAAAGGCAAGTGGAAAATGGAAGCTACAAACAGTGATGAGACCTTCAAAAATGTTGAATAAGGGCTCAAAATAAGCTTCTTTACAGTTTATGACATGCCTCAAAACAATTTATACATAGGCCAAAAATACTACACAAGGAATAGGCATACAAGAGGGGTAATGAAGCAAGTGCAACAAAGAGGCCTCAAACAGTGAGAGGCCCTTAAACAAACATGAAGAATAGCTCAAAATAATCCTAGTTCCAGTTAGGGTCAGAGCCCAAAACAGTAAGCAAGTATGGCTAATGTATAAATCTAGAAAAGGCTAGAAAAGGGAAAAAGGAAGCTCACCCTTGAAGACTATGCCTTGACAGCCTCTTGGCTTGAGTTTGGTGGCTCCTTAGCTCTGGAGAACAGCTTCATGTGGCTGCAATGGAGGTTAGAGGTATGGTGCTATGGGTTGGTGAAGAAAATGGTGTAGGACTTGAGAGTTTGGGGCTTGGAAATATAGAGAAAGAGAGATACAAGGCAAGAGGCTTGGGGGGAAATTTTGTAACCCTAATAACAGAGCTGGAGCTGCTATTATATAGACAAAAAAAAGGGGGGGAAAAGGGGGGGAAAATGGAGGGAAAACAATCCAAGTTTCCCTCCAAAATGCAGCCCCCCGGATACAGAATTTGAGGGGAAAAGAGATGCATATTTGGAATGTGCCTGCAGCAAGGAGCATGGCCGGCCAGTTATTGGGACTGCAGGTGGCCGGCCGGCTACCCCCCCATGGCCGGCCGGCCAAGGGTCAAAAGGTTCAATGAGGATTAGTGGCCGGCCATACCAAAAAGAGAACCTCTGAGGTGTGCACAACACAATTATGTGGTCAAAAGCTGGAGATAGTGAACCAGGAGAGCGAACAACCCACTTTTCAAAGGGGTTCAAAAGGTTCAAAAGCAATTACTGGCCGGCCACCAAATATTGGTGGCCTCCCAGATGTGTACATCACAAATATGGGGTTTAGGGTGCAAGAAGATGGCCCAAGGGCGGTCAACATTGGCTTTGAAGTGGGAGAAATCGGGCGACGGAGGGTGATAAAGGGATAAAGTTGGCTGACAGGACAATTACTGGACTCCCATCCTTCTATGACCTTCCTAGCAATGAAACAGAGGTCCCTGCCAAAAATGAACCAAAACCGATGCAAAATGAAGGTTCGGGGGCCGAAACGCGTAGCCCGAGGCCCCGAAAATTGACTGCTAGGCACCGGGAGTGGTGTTCGACCACGAAGTCGGTTTCTCAGACCACAGTGTCCCTCAAAAGGGAGAAAATAAGATCTATGCCAAAAACCGGGGCAAACGGAGGTGGTTAAGCGGTCCCGAACCGAGGCACACGGCCAACGGCTCCGAAAGACCGGAAACCGGACTCCAAACAGGCAAAATGGCCTATGACCACGAAACGTAGCCTACGGCCACTGAGAGATGATCTACGGGACCTCTCCCTCCCTTCGGGAAGAGAAAACAGAGAAAACAGAGCCTGGTTCGCAAACCGAGGCAAAGCATAATAGAGTCCGGAAGTCCGGAGACAAGGTTCGCAGCCGAGACTCTGAAACTTTTGAATGAGCACAATATGCAATATCACCAAGCGCTCAATCGGTGACGTCTGAGTCTTAAGGTCGGTCAAAAATGGGGTGTCTACACCAACTCTAAAGCACATAGCAGATAAGTGAGAGCCAAAACACCCCTATGTTAGGGTAGGGTTTCCCTGTCCTATTTTGTCAGGAGCTAGGGTTTCACTACGCACACAGCGGTTTCAAACAACCTAATATCGGGTAAGCAACCTGTCCTAGTTTGGAATGGTCACTATGGATTCTGAATATGCACTAGGTCGAATGGTCGAAAAAGGTGCCTCGGTAAAACCGGGGTTTGTGTTCCCATACTGTCAGAGCCCACAACCGGTCAGCCTTATGGCATGCTTTGACAAAGTCAAGCCTCCGGCAAACCGTTCAGGAATGGCAGATGGCAAACACGGTGTCCTAGGCGCACCAATGCACATGCAATGCAAAGAGACACATAAATGAAATCAAAACAGGATATCATGAGTTCGAGTCAAGCTCTCTAACTCCCCAGCAGAGTCGCCAGAAATTGTAACAACGTCCGCGAGGGACCCCGCTACAGTTCGGACTCGATTTGTGTTATGGTTCTTTAATCTGAACCAAAGAGTCCAAATCCGGCAAATCGTTTTGAGAAAACAGATTTTTAGAAAAATAAGTGCCAAACATGGACTGCTTTGCCAGATACAGAGTCGCCACCTAAATATTTTATTTTGAGAAATTTAGGAAACCCTGACTCGGTGCCAAAGGCCACGTGTCCGTCATCACCAAAGTTGCCTCGGCTCGGGAACTTGGGTACGATTGGGGAAGGTCAGCTATGAGCACCCCCTCTCGCCCGATCAAAGATCGGCCTCTACTAACCGTGATATCTTGTTTTGAAAGCATTATGTGTTCTTATTCCGGTTATTAGCCTAGAATTACTATGTTATGCGCACAGCAAACAAGTATAGACCAAATCGCCTAAATTGGAGCAAAGGGTCAAGCTTCTTGGAGAAGCTAAAAAGGGTTAAGCTTCTTGGAGAAGCTAAAAAGGGTTAAGCTTCTTGGAGAAGCTAAAAAGGGTCAAGCTTCTTGGAGAAGCTAAAAAGGGTCAAAAGGTTCAAGCTTCTTGGAGAAGCTAAAAAAAAGGTCAAGCTTCTTGGAGAAGCTAAAAAAGGGTCAAGCTTCTTGGAGAAGCTAAAAAAAGGTTCAAAAGGGTCAAGCTCCCTCAAGAAAAGGTCTCGGTCATGACAAGTGGCCGATTGATTAAAAACAGTGGCCGGCCGGCCAAACATAATGCCGACCGACCATCAATAGTGCCAATCGGCCATCACCAATGGCCGGTGGCAAGGAAACAAGGCCGGTGGCCTTCAGCCATGGACGGTGAGGTGTGGGGAGGGCCTACAAGCTACTTCCCACCCTCAGAAGCAAAACAACAAGTTTTTGGTGCAAAACCAGACACAAAACAGTCTAGTCGAGAGATCCTGAGGCAGGGCGCGTAGCTGAGACCTCCGGGAACTCAAGACGAACACGAACAAGGATGATCACCGAGTGTTCAAACGATGACGTCCAAGTCTTGAGGACGGTCAAAAATGGGGTGTCTACAATGATACAATACAACCATGCAAATATCATGAAAGCAAACATGCTCAATGGACTTAAACTAAAATGGGCAGACCTCAGCCGTGCCAAAACAGTGGCCAAAGTGATGCAACAAAGGCATAAAACAAGCATACAAGCATGCATGCACAATGACCTATCACCTAAGGCATAAAAGGGGAGCTTTTGAGCATACTTAAAAGAGACAAACATGGACATTTGACAAACATGTTAAGCTCTGAAATCATGTTAAGAGAGGTGCCAAACCAATCAAATTACCCGAGTAAAGTATGCAAGAAGGTTCAAAACTTGAAACTAGCCAAGAGGCTCAAACCATGACTATATCAACCAAGCCCCAAAGGGCCAAAATGACTTAGGACGGTCCTAGGGAAGGCCAAAACAAGGCTGGAACATGCATGGAATAAAGCCGAAATATGCTAAAAAGATGGGCACAAAATATGAGGCATACAAGGTCAACAAAGGGGTGTTACACTACACCTATCACAACCACACATGGCAAGGATTATTCAAAGAAAAATAGAGTTAGGGCGTGTCAAAATAAGCCCCAAAACCCACTTAGACGGCATCTAAATGACCTAAACCTAGGGGCATGCACAAATGACCCAAACATGGATCATAAGACACCCACTCTTCAAAGCATTGAAAGGATGGTAAATGCAAGCATACAAGCATGAAACATGGACTGAAATAAGATGATAAATGATGCCAAGTCACTGAAACGGCCCAAGTAAAGCATGCTCACGACTCACACACCCAAAGCTAACAAGCTAGAATGCATGGTGACTATACAAAACATGGCAAGCATGACCAAGACAACACCAAACAGAGCTTATACATGGTGAGACAAGGCTAAAAAATTCTCAAAGTTAAGCCAAAACGTGTAAGCATGATGGTCTAAATGCATGATACATGTTTAGGTAAATAGAAGGATTGCAAGGCAAGTGTGTGGTGCGTGCAAGAGACCAGAAAACCAACCCAAAATAGAGGTGTAGCAAGACCAAATAACACCAAATATCCTCTGAAATGGAGCTAAATAAAGCTAAGCAAACATGCTACCCTTATGAGCCCTTAATGTAAGCAAATGAGACAAAAGGAAAGAGGGGTGTCCCTCCCTTATTCAAGACCTCAAAACCACTTCTCCACCACTGTAAATCCTCTAGATTTCAGTGGTGAGAAGGTCAAAACAAAAGAGTTCCAAAGCCAAAAGGAAGAGGCACAAAATAAGGCCAAACAAGTCCTAAGGGGGGGTAGATAAGCCCCAACACAAAAATGACCTTAATGAAACATCTCAAGCATGAAAATATAAAACTTTTTTATGTAGGACACTAAGCTTAAAATAGCATGCAAGTATTGCTAAAAGCTTAAGCAAAAATGGGGAACAATAGAGTAGTTTCTCACCCTTGAAGAACACATCAAGAACACCAACTCCAGCACCTCCTTCTGATCAAAAACAACTCAAAAATTTTGAAATCAAACCTTTAGCACCTCAGTAACTAAAGGATAGTGTAACACTAGGTGTCTTAGTGCAAAAATATGAACAAAAACACCCTTTAGAACACTATTACACACACAAATATAGAGAGAGAGGGAGATGTAGAGAGAGAGTGATATATCTTCTCTCTCAGATTGTTCAACTTCTGAAAAGGGAGGAGAGGCCCTCCTCTTATAGAAAATCAACTTCTAAGCTTCTTAGAGAAGCTAAGTGTAAGGATGAAATCCCTCCATACACATGTATAGAGGGCAGAGTTTGTGCTCACCAGTTGGCACAGCTGGCATGCAAAATGCCTGAAAAAGGCAAAGAAAAGGCCTCGGCTAGAAAATGTGGCCGATCGACCAAAACAATGGCTGGCCGACCAAACACAGTGCCGATCGACCAATATATTTGGCCGGTGGAAAGAAAACAAGGTCGGTGGACTCAGGACATGGCCGGTGGGTTAAGGGGATGGCTAACAAGCCACTCTCTTCCCTTAAAATCAAAACATAAGTGTTTGGTTCACAACCAAGCACAAAACAGACAAGTTGAGAGATCTGGAGGCAAGGCGCGTAGCCGAGACCTCGAAGAACTCAAAACGAACACGAACAAGGATGATCATCGAGTGTTCAAACGATGACGTCCAAGTCTTGAGGACAGTCAAAAATGGGGTGTCTACACCATGAAAAACCTCAGTTGATTCACATGAATACCGTGCAAGATCAATCAATAAAATATATAGGTAAAGCTAATCACCCAACTAAACTGAAGAAACAAGGCCTGGCACACACAATTCACCATCAACCAAAGTACACCAACTAATCCATACACCTCCCAGTCTCTTACCAAGCTGATCATGGAACCTCAGTTCCCCATAGTAGTGACTCCTCCTATCACTATCAAGCCATGCTAGAAGTGGTTTGAGAAATGCCCAATTGAGTCACATGAAGATGTAGGATAAATCTGAATACTCCTATTAACAGAATTAGTAACCAGTCTTATGTAGCAGAAGCATAATCCAAAAATATATTAACAAATATTTTGCAAGAAGACTCAAAATCGGTGGGCCCAACATCTATTAAAGAACCCCAATTATAAATCCCGTGGATTAATTAACAACGTGCACCAATTTTAAATAGACAAAAGTCCATTTCAAACAATGAAATTTTGCCTTCAATTACTCTGCCTCACATTACAACAGCACATGCACTAATAGCCCAGTAGCTATTTGACAAAATGGACAAGCAAAAAAAAATAAAAAATAAATAAAAAAACAAATAAATAACAAAGCTTTGGACCCACAAATTACCACCAACTAGTACATACTTTAACCAAAAAAATTAGGCCAAAAAACTGTGATTTATGAGTGGGCCTACTTAAATCCATAACCATAATGCACCGTGGGCCAAGAACTCTAGCAAAGCACACCAACCCATGGGCCTTAGAAGTTAAATAAATAAACCCACCAACCTATGGACAAACCAAATTGGTGGGACTCTAAGATAGGGGTGCGCAACAGATGAGCCGACTTGCCACACCCAACCCGACCCGACACCGACACATTTTGGGTGGATGCATGACACGTGATGGGCGGATACGGACCCATAAATTTCATTTTCGCAGGTTCGGGTTCTGGTCAGGTCACGAGTAAACCGCCAATTTCATTGGCTCACCCGACCCACTCGCCCACATTTATTTTCCCTCCTTTTTCCTTGTCTTGCTACCCTTTTTTTTCATTTCAGGTTTGTAGTTAACCCTAGTTGTTCGAAAACACACTCTCTCTCTCTCTTGAATAGAGGCGAACAACAAGCGACGAGTGGTGATCGACGACAATGGTGGCTAGCGACGATCGGCAATCGGTGACAATGGCAGCAAGCAGTGATCGAAGCATCGATTCGAAGGAATTCTTTTCTTCTCTTCTTTTCTCTTCTCTTCTCTTCTTGTCTTTGATGGATCTTCTCTTCTCCACCTTTTTCTGTGAGTGTGTTCTGGGTTTTTTTTTTTTCAATAATTAGGACTTCGGCTTAAATTAATCATGTAGAAATATAGATCTGCTCATTTTCTTGTCACTATGTTCTTCATTTGGTATATCAACATGATGCAAAATGTTATGATTAAGATGACTCAAACATGTTGTTTGTATTATATATATATATATATAAATGAGTTTTCAACGTCCATAACAGCTGGTCCAACCTTTTATAGGGAAGAAAAATGTGTCCAAATACACCTGGAAATTAAGGTGGGTTATGTCTAAAACTTATAACACACACACATACACATATCAATATATTTATATATATTTATATATGCAATAGAATATTTAAAATGAGATAAAGACTCCAGTGAGGTCCAAGTGATGAAAGTGATTATGGTAATGTATATGTGGCATTCCTAAATATATTAGGTATTGATTTCCTAAATATATTTAGGAATAGCCATAGTTAGGTTTCTAGTAGGATACTCTTTCTCATAATTAGGTTTCTAGTAAGATACTCTTTCTCAGTCTATATATACAGGCCTTCTATTGTATAGAATACATTCAACTCTACAATCATTCAATACAATTCATTCAATACAATACATATTATTTTCTCTCTCTCTACTATTCTAACATGGTATCAGAGTTATAGGTTAAGCTCTTGGTGTTCTTCGCCTTACTGGGGGGGGGCAGCCTTGCCTTGGCCGCTCGTTGAACCTCATCCTATTCCGCTATCATGTTTTCTTGTCAGTATCGTTCCATGGTGATCTCTTCCTTTGTTCGTTGTTTTATTCATACTCCAAATATCTCTATCATAATTTTTTGTTTTCTTTTTCTTTTTTTATTTTTTACTCGCAATACATTTTTTTTTTCCTCCACCCTATCTTTCCCTCTACTTCAATCTCAAATTGGTTTCTATCTTCAAACCTATTTGAGTTTAAGGCAGGGTATTATACCTATATTATGGTGAACATGGTTATACCACCAAACTCACCCCCTGGCACACAATCCAAGCCGTCTCTTGACGCACTCAGTTATCTGTTGCCATCATCATTCGGCACCACGTCATAAGTTATGTGTGTGCCACGCTTGTTGGTTCAACATCCAGTTCTCTACATCAATCTGGCATGACCCCTTTAAACTGTCCCGAAATTGATTCCGGTTAGCTCCTACATTAGTTCGGCATGACCCCTTCAAACTGTCCCGACATTGATTCTGGTTAGCTCCTACATTAGTCCGGCATGACTACTTCAAACTGTCCCGGCATTGATTCCGGTTAGCTCCTACATCGGTCTAGCATGACCCCTTTAAACTGTCCTGGCATTAGTTCCAGCCAGTTCCTATAATGGTCCAACACGACCATAAACTGTCTCTCGGCGTTAGTTCCAGCCAATTTCTATATTGGTCTGGCACAACCTTAAATTGTCCTAGCATTAGTTTCGGCTAGTTCTTACAATGGTCTGACATGACCATAGATTGTTTCCTGGTTTTAGTTCTGGCCTCTGATCTATTTCAAGCGCCCTTGCGCTCCCGTTTGGATTTTGCAATCTATTTGCCTTTTATTTTATTTAGTTTTATTTCATATTTTAGTTTCTCTCTCCAAACTCAAGATGTTTATCTTCCTTGAGTTTGAGGGGAGATGTTAATGTATATGTGGTATTCCTAAATATATTAGGTATTGATTTCCTAAATATATTTAGGAATAGCCATAGTTAGGTTTCTAGTAGGATACTCTTTCTCATAATTAGATTTCTAGTAGGATACTCTTTCTCAGTCTATATATACAGGTCTTCTATTGTATAGAATACATTCAACTCTACAATCATTCAATACAATTCATTCAATACAATACATATTAGTTTCTCTCTCTCTACTATTCTAACAAATGTTATACATAATATATATAGAGTGAGAATGAGAATGAGAGAGAGAGATGGGAGTATGAGGAGAGGATTGAAACACGAATGCAAGCCAGTTGCTAAAAATTTGTGTTTGTTCTGCATCTGTTTGTGATTGTATTGCTATGGAAATAACTGGTATTGTTTTTGTTCAAAAAAATATGTATGATTGTTCAGTATTGACTACATCTGTTTGTGATTGGATTGCTATGGAAATAACTGGTATTGCTTTTGTTCACAAAAATACTTTATTGTTTTTTTGTTGTATATGTCTGTTTGCCCATTGCACAGAGGTGGTGGTTGAGGAAGGAAGTGCACTGTGAGACCCCTAACTTTTGTAAACCTTATTAGGTCCCAAAATTTTGAGTTACTATAACAAAGCCTTTAATTCGTTGATTGCTCGCAAATTAAACCTTAGAACCGAAAACATATCACGGACGAACCCATACAAACCCAAATCGACCCTGAAAGCTTAGAATCATAACACTCTAATATTAATTATTTAACTCTCAAATTTTAGATTAATTTCTCTAAACCCTAACTTCCGATTTTTACAAGTTTTCATTCAGTTATTTACCTTTAAATTCAAAACAAGATAATACAAACCGAATTATTTTTCCTAAACACTAATTTATAGCCCAAGCCCTCACATTTTTATTAAATCACAAATTGACCTCAAACAAGTACCATTATATATTTATATATACACTTGTACCCTAAAATCTTTTTTTAATATTATGTTTTACAATTTCCAAGATTTGTACACAAAATAAATAGGAAAATCTCCCCAAATCTCGAGGACATGACTAGCCGTCATCATTATACTTTAGTACAAACAAATTCCTTGAATCTTGGAGCAATAATGATTTTGGTACCAATAAAGATTTACTATGAGTATTTAAATTAACCCTAAACCTAACTAGATCATAATTAAATACATAAATAAGATTCCAATACATGAGTTTAATTCCAAGTCCTCATTTCTTTTATTAAGAATTACCCCAAAAATAGTACATGTATCCTAATACTATTAGTACCATCAATCAATTGAAATCTATATATATATATATGCATACATTGAGAACTGTGCCCCTAATACCTAAAATGATTAAAATAATAACCCCATCACCCTTCCCAAGGGCCAACCACCATAGGGAGACGTGAAGAGACAACTTTCAAGATATATCATCATGAAATTCTAGAAAGAAACACCACCTAGTACCCTAGACCTAGGATGCTAATTCCTAAACTAGTTCTATTTTAACTAAATCTTGCCAAATCGTTGAGTAAGCCTCCCAAACCATCCCTTTTCCTTTAACACTTCAAACAAGTCCTAAACTTTCCATCCATTTTCAACTAGTGGGCTTTTAGGACATTTTACATCAAGAATTGTCTATAAATATCAACCTCCCCTAGCTTGGCAAAGCACAAACACCACACCCACATACACACATTAGGTTAGAGAGAGGGAGGAGAGCCAGAAAGAGAATTCTAGAGGAGAAGAAGGAGGAAGAAGAGAGCTTCTTGTGCAAAGCTTTGTAGGTAAGCCACAACACAACCTTCTCTTTCATTTTCCTTTTTCAAATACACGTTCTAAGGGTTCTAAATAATATTTTCAGATCTGCTATTAATGATTTACTTGTGTTAAAAATGCTAAAATTTGAGTATTGATTCCATCTCTCTTGTATTTTTCCCATTTTGGCACAAAACCATCTTTTTATACCAATCTCTCAAACTTCCCAAAGGCACACCTTCAAGAAAACTTTCTGAGTTAAATATATGTTAGTTATCATGTTTTCTTCACAAAAGAAACGAAAACTTTCCCTCGGTGGAACCCTTTTTCTCATAAATCTTCTTGTTTTGGACATTCCACCTTAGAATCTGTTTTTGCAGCCCACTTCCAGAAATTCTAGAAAAATGTATAAAATTATTCTAGACCTATATTTTATGTCAAAACCTTCCTTAAGGAGTTAGCCTTCAACTAAAATTAGTTTCATCAAAAAACATTATGCGGTTTGCAAGAAAATCAAATTTTCGTAACGGTCGACGGATCTGGACAGATTCTGGACAGCGCTGGAGTATTTTCTAAATAACTTAAAATCTGGAAAAGCAATCCCATTTCCAAAAAATGTTCTAGAAACTAGATCAAATTCTCTATGAACTATAGGAAGACCGAGTCCGGTGGAAGATCTAAAATAGTCCTTTCATTTTAATCTTTATGTGATGTTGAATCTGGAAACTGTGTTGTGCATGGATGTTTTATGCCCTTGAATTCATGAAATTGCCTACTTACTTATGAGCATATCTTGGCATGATATTATATGTGTTATGGTTATGTTATTTATCTTCCTCGTCTTAAGGATGCATGCTTATGTGGATATTATTGTCTTATCAATTAGACTAACCTCGATGTAAAACATTTAACTTCAACGGGAAACCTAATTGGGAGGGTATTGGGTTTTCGAGCACTTGAGTAATGAAAAGATGAGAATATGTGATATATGAATTTTTGGGATGCGTTCCCTATTTGAAAGTTAAAGTCTTGCGCAAGCAGTTGTCGCGTATACGCTGGAATGGAACGGACGTATTCGTACTCCTTGCGACGATTTGAATGGTGAGATAAGGTTGGGTCCGGATGGGACATTCAGGATGATAAAACTTTTTCTGGAAGGATGAGGTCGGATTCAGGAGATAAAACTTTTTCTTTTCGCTATCCCTTTTGAGGCCCTACGGTTGGCGCTTCATGGTATATGACCGTTGGTAGGCATCCGAGGTTAGTTCTGCAACAAAGCAGCAAAAGGGGGAGTTCCGAATAGTCTGGTGTCCAATTCTTGTGGTTGGGAGGACGGAATCTCTTTGGGGGATTTATAGTTTACTAACATCTAACTTGTAACCCTTTGTTTATTTGGTTGAGTATCATGCTTTACTATTTGATGTTATATTTGTGATTGTGTATTGGACTGGGAAAAAGGGATGGGGTGTGTGTGTGTTTACTGGGCATTCAAAGCTCACGGCGTGTCATGCCAGGTGCCGAATAGGAGTTTATAGCTGGAGACGACGAGCTTGAAACCTTCCAAGACTTTTGGCCATCTTAGCAAAGTTAGAAATCCCTTTTGATATTTTGTAAGGCTCATGTGAAGGTTTAAATTTTCCTTTTGGGATGTAATGTAATGGAACAAGCCTTTGGAATTAAGAATATTCGAGATTGTTATGTACTTATGTTCTATATATTTATATGTATGAACCTTATCGTTGCTTATGAGACCTTGGGTCAATACCTTTTAAGATCTGTCAAAAGGGTAGTACGCTGCCTAAGAAAGCCGGACTTTGAAGGGAGGCTAATTTGACTCCTCCGGCGATCTGGGATCTTACTTGGTTATTGACCATAGGACTCATTAGTGACTCTCCCTTAACTGCAACCAATAGTGTAGATTCGGGGCGTCACAATATGGTATCAGAGCCTAGGTTCAACCCTTACCCACGCGTTTCGACCTGCGATTAAAGACTACCTTGCCCTGACTATGTTAGAATCTTTCTTGACCTATCTTAGGAAATTTCTTCGAATTTTGGGCATGCCAAGATCAACTCATGAGGACCTACTTCAGGATCGTGAAATGATTTTAACTTTGAGTATGGCCTCACATCGGGCAGTAGGGGTACTATTAGTTCTACGCATCTTCTATCGATCGTCGTACCCTCATCTTGTATTCGTAACCTTTATTCGATGTCATCATTTTCCAAGATTAAGTCTTGTCCATCTGGTCCTGTTTTATACACTACTATTTGTAAATTTGACCTCCTTTGACCTTTGATTATTTTATTTAGCCCAAGTCTTCTTGTAAATAATTCCATTTTCTTTACTCAGTGACGAATCTTGGATGTTCAGTTTGAAACGCGGATGGCCAACGCAGTTTCAAGTTAAATATCTAGTTTAGTCACTACCTCTATAACCTTGATCACATTGAAGTTCGAAACCATAACATCATACCATTCATCCATATTTCAGTAAATCCTAATATTATCACCATAACTGCTTCATATTCTTCATCTTCACTTCGATCCAATTTCGGGAATCTTGTAATTATTATTTATACGTGAAGTTATGCTGTAACTCTAACTTAAGGTTAGTTGCTTATCCATAAGGAATTGCCTCTGTAGTTAGAATTTGACTTACGCCTCACCTCATTCAAAGAATGACAAATGGTGGACCATACTTCGAGACAAGTAATAACACGAGCTCACAAGCAACAATAGGAATGCAGTACCAGGAAATTGAAACCTTAAGAATGGACTAGTAACCGTGGCTGAAATCCCAAACCCTATCAAGAATCAAATTTTGGAGGAGTCTTACCATCTTTGTGGAAATAACTTCAGAATGAGAGGAGGTAGAATCCAATAGGATTTGGAGGTTGTGGAAAGGAAACCCAACGTCATGAGAAACCAAAAAGGAACAACCAGAAGAATACAACAACATACTCCAAGATAGAAAGGGACAACAATTATACAAAAGGAAGTCAAGGATGACTATTTAAAGGGAAAGGGGAAGATGCAACTAGGAAATGTTTGTATGATTAATTTTCAATTCCTAAGACATGAAGATACCCTACTCTGACCTCATCTTAAAAATAGAATTGTTACGTGTACCTTAGCTATTATTAAATTACCAAAAAAAGAGATGAGCCAACAGAATGCTTTTATTATTTTAAGGGGGATAGATTAATGATTCAACAAATAAACAAACACAATGGAAAGTGTAGATCGCCACATCGGGAAATTGGCAGTACAAGCCCCCACACTGGAGCAACGGTGTCATTACCTATATACTGAACAGTTCAAGAAACGCGGGAGGTTATCTTATCTCATAACGTCATTAATTGGGATGGAATTTGATTCAAAACGCTATTATTAGAACGAGACCAATGATGGCTTGGGCAAAGGAAGAAGAACTTAAGAGGAGAAGATGATCCGGCTAATTGCCCACAACATTTGAGAAATGAAGAATGTTTGAAATTTCGAGGACGAAATTTATTTTAAGGGGGATAGGTTGTGAGACCCCTAACTTTTGTAAACCTTATTAGGTCCCAAAATTTTGAGTTACTATAACAAAGCCTTTAATTCGTTGATTGCTCGCAAATTAAACCTTAGAACCGAAAACATATCACGGACGAACCCACACAAACCCAAATCGACCCTGGAAGCTTAGAATCATAACACTCTAATATTAATTATTTAACTCTCAAATTTTAGATTAATTGCTCTAAACCCTAACTTCCGATTTTTACAAGTTTTCATTCAGTTATTTACCTTTAAATTCAATACAAGATAATACAAACCGAATTATTTTTCCTAAACACTAATTTATAGCCCAAGCCCTCACATTTTTATTAAATCACAAATTGACCTCAAACAAGTATCATTATATATTTATATATACACTTGTACCCTAAAATCTTTTTTTAACACTATGTTTTACAATTTCCAAGATTTGTACACAAAATAAATAGGAAAATCTCCCCAAATCTCGAGGACATGACTAGCCGTCATCATTATACTTTAGTACAAACAAATCCCTTGAATCTTGGAGCAATAATGATTTTGGTACCAATAAAGATTTGCTATGAGTATTTAAATTAGCCCTAAACCTAACTAGATCATAATTAAATACATAAATAAGGTTCCAATACATGAGTTTAATTCCAAGTCCTCATTTCTTTTATTAAGAATTACCCCAAAAATAGTACATGTACCCTAATACTATTAGTACCATCAATCAATTGAAATCTATATATATATATGCATACATTGAGAACTGTGCCCCTAATACCTAAAATGATTAAAATAATAACCCCATCACCCTTCCCAAGGGCCAACCACCATAGGGAGACGTGAAGAGACAACTTTCAAGATATATCATCATGAAATTCTAGAAAGAAACACCACCTAGTACCCTAGACCTAGGATGCTAATTCCTAAACTAGTTCTATTTTAACTAAATCTTGCCAAATCGTTGAGTAAGCCTCCCAAACCATCCCTTTTCCTTTAACACTTCAAACAAATCCTAAACTTTCCATCCATTTTCAACTAGTGGGCTTTTAGGACATTTTACATCAAGAATTGTCTATAAATATCAACCTCCCCTATCTTGGCAAAGCACAAACACCACACCCACATACACACATTAGGTTAGAGAGAGGGAGGAGAGCAAGAAAGAGATGGGTTTCCCAACTTTCTTGAAACTCTAGCACACACATCCGGAGCATATCTTCCAGAGTTTGTATTGTTCTCTCGGATTGACCGTCAGTTTGAGGATGAAAAGTCGTGCTGAACTTTAATTCTGTACCCATGGCTTCTTGTAAGCTTTGCCAGAATCTGGAAACAAACTTCGGATCCCTATCCGATATAATTGAGACCGGTACACCATGCAGTCTTACAATTTCATTCACATAAATGACCGCCAGTTTATCTGCATTGTACTGAGTCTTCACTGGCAGAAAGTGGGCAGACTTAGTCAATCGGTCGACAATGACCCATATAGAATTCATACCCCGAGGTGTCCGCGGTAATCCCACAACGAAATCCATGGTTAAATGTTCCCATTTCCATTCTGGGATTGGAAGGGGTTGTAATAATCCTGCTGGTCTTTGGTGCTCCGCTTTTACTTGCTGACACTGCAAACACTTAGAGACGAAGTCTGCAATCTCCTTTTTCATGGTTGGCCACCAGAAATTTTGTTTCAAATCCCGGTACATTTTCGTACTTCCCGGATGCATGGAAAATCTTGAGGCGTGTGCTTCTTCCATCAATTTTTGTTTAAGTTCCAACACATTGGGGACACATACTCGGTTTTGAAATTTGAGTACCGAATCCACTAAACTGAACCCCGATTGTGGTTTGGTCTCTAACTCATCACATACCTTCTTTAGAACGTCATCCTCCATTTGATGTGACTTGATCTCTTCAAGTAAAGTCGGTTGAGCCATTACTGCTGCCAGTACCATTTCCTGTCCAGGTATCTTAAATTCCACCCTCATTTTATCCAATTCATCCACCAATTCCCTTTGCTCCGTAAACAGGTTGGCCAAATCTCCCATATTTTTCCGACTAAGAGCATCCGCAACTGTGTTGGCCTTACCGGGATGATAATGGATCTGTAAATCATAGTCTTTAATTAACTCTAACCACCGACGCTGTCGCATGTTCAACTCCTTCTGGGTAAAAAGATACTTAAGGCTTTTGTGGTCGGTGTAAACTTCACAGGTAGTACCATACAAATAGTGCCGCCATATCTTTAAAGCAAAAACCACCGCCGCGAGCTCAAGATCATGCGTGGGATAACTCTTTTCATGGGGTTTAAGCTGTCGTGAAGCATAGGCAATGACCCTTCCACCTTGCATAAGCACACACCCTAATCCTTTATGGGATGCATCACTGTAAATTACAAACCCTTCGGTGCCAGACGGTAAAGCCAAAACTGGAGCTGTGGTTAATTTCATCTTTAATTCCTGGAAAGCAAATTCCCGCTCTTTTGACCATTCAAATGCAACTCCCTTTCGAGTCAATTGTGTAAGTGGCCAAGCAATTTTAGAAAAATCTTGAACGAATCTCCTGTAATAACCAGCTAATGGTAGGAGTCGGCCATTTCACAATCGCCTCAATCTTGTGTGGATCAACAGAAACTCCTTCCTTTGTGATAATATGTCCCAAAAATGCCACCTCGAGTAGCCAAAATTCACATTTCTTTAGCTTTGCATACAATTTCCTTTCCCGAAGGGTTTGAAGAATTAAGCAAAGGTGGGTCTCATGAGCCTCCACATTCTTTGAATAAATGAGGATATCATCAATAAAGACCACCACAAATTCATCCAGATAGGACTTAAAAACGCGGTTCATCAAATCCATAAAGGCTGCTGGGGCGTTAGTAACTCCAAAGGGCATAACCAAAAATTCATAGTGACCGTACCGGGTTCGAAAGGCTGTCTTCTCAACATCATCAGCCTTGACTTTTAATTGGTGGTATCCAGACCGTAGATCAATCTTAGAAAAGACCTGTGCCCCCTCGAAGCTGATCAAATAGGTCATCGATTCTTGGCAATGGATACTTATTCTTGATTGTGACCTTGTTAAGTTCTCTGTAATCAATACAAAACCGGAGTGTTCCATCCTTCTTCTTCACAAACAAAACTGGCGCACCCCACGGAGATACACTCGGGCGGATAAATCCCTTGTCCAATAAATCTTGCAACTGCATTTTCAATTCTTTCATTTCAACTGGCGACATTCTATACGGAGTCTTAGAAATGGGTTGAGTTCCCGGTGCTACTTCAATTGTAAACTCAATTTCACGGTCTATTAACTATCCTGGTAATTCTTCTGCAAAGACGTCCGGAAATTCACAGACAACTGGGATCATGTCGGTATTTCCATTCTCCGGCTTGTCTCTCTAGAACACTGCATAAATACCCCTGACACCCTTTCTGAATTAATTTACAAGCCCTTGCTGCGGAAATTAAATAAGGTGGTGAAGTCACTCCATGTCCCTGAAAGGTAGACCCTGATTGCCCCGGAGGGTGGAAACAGATTTGTTTAGTCAAGCAATCTATAGTTGCACCATATTCACCCAACCAGTCCATTCCCAGAATAATATCAAAATAGGCCATATCAAGAGGCAACGGATTGACATATACCCGGATATCCCCAAGTTGGAGTTCACAAGCAACATAGATAGAAGTACAAATCATAGGGCCTCCCAGAGGTGAAGACACACACAACATATAAGACAGCTTTTCTTCAGTTTTATCTAAATTAGGAGCAAATAGTTTCGACACAAAAGAGTGGGTGGAGCCAGAATCAAATAATACGTGAGCGAAATGACCGTGAACGATAAATGTACCTGACACCACCGTTGCCGCATTTTGCACATCTCCCGGAACCAATGCGAACACCCTGCCTTGTCTTGCAGTGTCTTTATTATTAGTGGGTTTAGCAGTTGTCTTGGTGTTAGAAGTTGGTGCAGACCCCGCTGAACTTGTAGTGGTTCTGTTATTACTTTGTTGATTCCCTTGAGGGCAATCCTTGATCAAATGACCCGTCTTACTACACTGAAAACAGGCTCCAGACTTCCGATAGCACGTTCCGCGATGCTTCTTCCTACATTCCGGGCAAGTTGGTATTGAATCCTGACTAAGGGTAGAAGTATTTGAACTCCCTAAAATCTGCTTCTTGTTTGGTGGAGTAGGTGATCCCTTCGACCATTGAGGATTTTGCCTCTTCCCTTTCCATTCCGAAATTCGGCTCTGAGTAGCGAGATTCCCTTCCGCTATAACGGCTCTTTCCAACACATCAACGTAAGTAGATAACTTCAACATGTTAACCATATCCAGGATAGCGCTCCGTAATCCCCCTTCAAATTTACGCGCCTTCTTATAATCCGTATCCACCATATGGGGTGCAAACCGAGCTAATTCTGTAAATTGGGCTTCGTATTCAGCGACGGTTTTGTTCCCTTGCCTGAGAGTTTTGAATTCCGTTACCTTCTTATCCCGCATGCTTTGAGGGAAGTACTTGTCATAAAACAATTCCAAGAATCTGTCCCACGTCAACCCTTGGTGTACAGTTCTCGTAAGCATCCACCATCTGCGTGCCTCATCCTCAAGAGTAAAGGCAGCCAATTGCACCTTCTGAGCTTCTGTGCAGGGAAAGACCTCAAATAACTTCTCTATTCCCAACACCCATGCTTCAGCTTTCATTGGTTCTATTCCTCCTTTAAAGGATGGCGGTTTCATCTTTTTAAACTCCTTAGTAAGGGTGATAGTCCGGTCTTCAGCATGGAAATCTTGTACTGCCGGTGGAGGTACCAGTGGTGGGGGTGGTTGTTGTGGTTGTTGTTGTTGTTGCCGTAGGGTCTCCGCCATTTCCATAATCATTCTCTCCATTCTATCCAGCCGTGCAGAAGTAGCATCTTCTGTATCTTCTGTCCTTGTCCTCACCATTGCCTACACAATAATCATTTATACATAATAGACATATTTCAAAAGTGTTAGCATTATCAGAGTAAACTTAACGCTGCCATCGCTCTTTCATATACTTTCAGAATGTCATGCAAGATGCCTAAAGCTTTTCTAAACATCCTAAAGCTCAATGGATCCGTGTGTGAGATAGCAACTCATGCTCTGATACCACTTGTCACACCCCGAACTTGCCCCTAAAAGTTCGGGCATGACCCATTCAAAACCAGACATATAACCTGGTATATATATAGCATATGGGGCCTTGACGGAAGCACAAAATATTAGAAGATTATAAAACCAAACAAACTCCATTGAGCTATTTCTAATATGCCAGGATCTTATACATTACATACACCACAACAGGTTGATAGAATCCAAAAATATTCCTAAGCAGTACTTATGCACAAGCACACATACAGACCCAGCCCTGTAGTCGGGCGTAAATAAAAAAAAAAAACACTGTTGAAGTTATATACATTCAACCTTGGAAGGATAGCCAAGAAGTGAGCTAATTATCTTAATAAACTTCCCAAAACAAGTGGCTTCGTGAGTGCTTGGATGCATGAAGGTTGACAAAAGAAACAGGGCGTCATGGGTTAGGATTGACCACCTGGTTGGTTGCCTACAGAAACAGACATAACAGAAAGTGAGCCAGGCTCAGTGAATAGTAATACAAAAATGAAATGATGCTCAACTTGAAACAAGACGTATATCAATACATATGAGAATACAAAGATTACAAAGTTAGCCTGATTCTGTATTCATGTTATAACGGCCTTAGGCCTAATCTTGAACATAACAGCTTAACACATTACATTCTTGAATCATAATGGCTTGAAGCCCTTGAACATGGTGGCACAAGGCCCTTAAACATGATGGCACAAGGCCCTTAAGCATGATGGCACAAGGCCCTTAAATAGAGTGGCGCAAGGCCCTTAAACATACTTATGCGAACTCAAGAGGTGTCTCACACGGATTCTAGAGGTGGCTCACGTCGTAGCACTTAGTTCCGTGTAGCACTTTGTTTCGTATCATAACAACTTACATTGAATGGCCGTAGGCCCAGAGTCTTATAGAAGGAAGGTATTTTATCCTTCCCATTTCTTTCTTTACATACTTGGAACATACTTGAACACTAACATACACACTTGAAAGATGAGCATAGTTGCATACTTGAAACATTAACATAGTTGCGGAAACGAAATGCTAATGAAAATCATTAGCCATATGTAAAGCGGATAATGATATTACTACTCACAGTGTTGTGATGATGAACTTGTTCCTCCCGGAGTGTGCCCTGCACACATTCAACCTTTAGAGTTTAGTTTCTTTTTCATATCAGGTTACTTTCTGTTTCGTTTTATTTCAAAGGAATTTATACATATTAAAAAGGCATCAAATACATAGTCCGACAACATTAGAGGGTTCTACACGCAAAACGGAGCGACCCACATTTTTCAGCATGGGTCGCACGTGCGGCTATGAGCCCCGCACGTGCGGCAAAATGCCCCGCACGTGCCTTTTAGACAGTGGCCAAGCCCCTGTTTTTCACCATTTCCCGCACGTGCGGCCATGACTCCCGCACGTGCGGCAGCACTTCCCGCACGTGCAGCCATGACTCCCGCACGTGCGGCGATTCTGCTCAAAATTGTCCGAAAATTTCTTACAAAATCCCATCTTTTGGTACATCCTCACAAGGCTTATTTTAACATTTTTAGTTGACAATACATAACCTAAAATTCATATTACAAAGGCTTCAAATACATACATTAAAGTAGATAACACTAATTCTTGAATTCTTAACTATGATCAAATTTCCCCTTTTTGCACCAACATCACATATATTGCATCAACATATATCTATAGGGTGAGTTCTTCATGATCTTTCATGAGAAAGAAAGAAATCAAGCTAAATTCTCCACATACATACATAAGCAACTTAGTTCAAGCTCATCCAATGGATAAAACATGATTCAATTACACCTTGGGTTCAATTATCATGGTTGTATCATCCTCAAATTCAAGAGAGGTATTATAAGAGGTAGACAAACTTACCTTGAGTTGAGATCTCCCAAAGTCTCTCTAGATTATTCAATCTCTAGCCTTTAGTGAAACTCCCTTCAAATTTCTCTCTACCCTTACTCTCACCATCCTTTTTCATGAAATGTGTTGAACTATGTTCAAAGCTCAAAGAACACACATGTATATATGGCTAATAAGACAAAAGTCAATCGTTTAAACATCCGAAATTGAAATTTCCCAAAAATGCTTAATATTACTTAAAAATTACGCTGATTATATATGTGAAGTCAGTTTCAGATAATTAAGCCTTTAAGGCTTTCAATTTCTGATCTAAGCTTTCTCATGTAACAGATACTTTCCTTATTGAACAGATAGACATTCTTAAACATATGCTTTAAACATGGAGTTAACTTTCTTATCCCTAATTCCTCATGGAATTACACAGTAAGCATCCTAAATCACAAAATAGGATCCGAAAATATAACAAGGAACGTGTACGAGGGTCGGGTTATTACAAAGAGAGCTTCTTGTGCAAAGCTTTGTAGGTAAGCCACAACACAACCTTCTCTTTCATTTTCCTTTTTCAAATACACGTTCTAAGGGTTCTAAATAATATTTTCAGATCTGCTATTGATGATTTACTTGTGTTAAAAATGCTAAAAGTTGAGTATTAATTCCATCTCTCTTGTATTTTTCCCATTTTGGCACAAAACCATCTTTTTATACCAATCTCTCAAACTTCCCAAAGGCACACCTTCAAGAAAACTTTCTGAGTTAAATATATGTTAGTTAGCATGTTTTCTTCACAAAAGAAACGAAAACTTTCCCTCGGTGGAACCCTTTTTCTCATAAATCTTCTTGTTTTGGACATTGCACCTTAGAATCTGTTTTTGCAGCCCACTTTCAGAAATTCTAGAAAAATGTATAAAATTATTCTAGACCTCTATTTCATGTCAAAACCTTCCTTAAGGAGTTATCCTTCAACTAAAATTAGTTTCATCGAAATACATTAAGCGGTTTGCAAGAAAATCAAATTTTCGTAACGGTCAACGGATCTGGACAGATTCTGGACAGCGCTGGAGTATTTTCTAAATAACTTAAAATCTGGAAAATCAATCCCATTTTCGAAAAATGTTCTAGAAACTAGATCAAATTCTCTACGAACTATAGGAAGACCAAGTCCGGTGGAAGATCTAAAATAGTCCTTTCATTTTAATCTTTATGTGATGTTGAATCTGGAAACTGTGTTGTGCATGGATGTTTTATGCCCTTGAATTCATGAAATTGCCTACTTACTTATGAGCATATCTTGGCATGATATTATATGTGTTATGGTTATATTATTTATCTTCCTCGTCTTAAGGATGCATGCTTATGTGGATATTATTGTCTTATCAATTAGACTAACCTCGATGTAAAACATTTAACTTCAACGGGAAACCTAATTGGAAGGGTATTGGGTTTTCGAGCACTTGAGTAATGAAAAGATGAGAATATGTGACATATGGATTTTTGGGATGCGTTCCCTATTTGAAAGTTAAAGTCTTGCGCAAGCAGTTGTCGCGTAAACCCTGGAATGGAACGGACGTATTCGGACTCCTTGCGACAATTTGAATGGCGAGATAAGGTTGGGTCTGGATGGGACATTCAGGATGATAAAACTTTTTCTGGAAGGATGAGGTCGGATTCAGGAGATAAAACTTTTTCTTTTCGCTATCCCTTTTGAGGCCCTGCGGTTGGCGCTACGCGGTATATAACCATTGGTAGGCATCCGAGGTTAGTTCTGCAACAAAGCAGCAAAAGGGGGAGTTCCGAATAGTCTGGTGTCCAATTCTTGTGGTTGGGAGGACTGAATCTCTTTGGGGGATTTATAGTTTACTAACATCTAACTTGTAACCCTTTGTTTATTTGGTTGAGTATCATGCTTTACTATTTGATGTTATATTTGTGATTGTGTATTGGACTGGGAAAAATGGATGGGGTGTGTGTGTGTTTACCGGGCATTCAAAGCTCACGGCGTGTCATGCCAGGTGCCGAAGAGGAGTTTATAGCTGGAGACGACGAGCTTGAAACCTTCCAAGACTTTTGGCCATCTTAGCAAAGTTAGAAATCCCTTTTGATATTTTGTAAGGCTCATGTGAAGGTTTAAATTTTCCTTTTGGGATGTAATGTAATGGAACAAGCCTTTGGAATTAAGAATATTCGAGGTTGTTATGTACTTATGTTCTATATATTTATATGTATGAACCTTATCGTTGCTTATGAGACCTTGGGTCAATACCTTTTAAGATCTGTCAAAAGGGTAGTGCGCTGCCTAAGAAAGCCGGACTTAGAAGGGAGGCTAATTTGACTCCTCCGACGATCTGGGATCTTACTTGGTTATTGACCATAGGACTCATTAGTGACTCTCCCTTAACTGCAACCAATAGTGTAGATTCGGGGCGTCACATGCACACACATGTTTGTGGGGTTTTTTTTTTTTTTTAGGAAGTGCAGATATTAAATTATGTTGAAAATTTGTAAAATTTTAAATCGCTAAACTGATTCGCATCAATTCGCTAATCCGCCAATCCGCATCCGCCGGATTTGCGGACGTATACAGATTTATTTTCTCCAATCCGCCAATCGAGCAGACGGATGGCGGATGGCGAATTGGAGGTTTCGTGGCCGTAACCAATCCGCGCCCACCCCTACTCAAAGATGAAACAACAATTCAAAAAACTAAAACTAACAAACCACTAAGCCCAGCAAACTACCCACGTGATCCATGTAGAGTTTTTTTATTTTAATATTCTTAAAAAAATTAATTTAGAGAATTGACTCATTTTTCAAACTATTTAGGACACTAACATACTTTTTGAAATCGCATTTTCAACATGCAATTTCAAGTTTTTGTGTGAGGAAGACACAAAGTGTGAGTGGTTGAATGTATGTATGAGTGGATAAGTGAAGTGTATTAGTGTGTGATTGTATACAAGTGTTTTGTATACTAGAGTGTTATCAATAAATGTTATATTTCTGAATCCACCAATGTGCCAAACTCAACATGGACATTGTTTCTAGGGGTGCCCACATGGATCGAGTCTTTTTTTGTTAAAAATATTCTTTAAAAAAGATAATTTAGAGAATTGCCCCACTTTTCAAACTATTTGAGAAACTAACCTGCTTTTTGAAATCGCATTTTCAACATGCGATTTCAAACGTGGACTTCATTAACATATATTGCATTTTCAACGTACAATTTCAAAAAGCGCACGTCATCATAAAATTGCATTTTCAACATGTGATTTCAAAATGCGATTTCAAAAAGCAGGTTAGTTTCTCAAATAGTTTGAAAAGTGGGTCAATTCTCTAAATTTTTTTTTTTTTAGAATATTTAAAAAAAAAACTCAATCTGTGTGGGCACCCCAAGAAACAATGTCCATGTTGAGTTTGGCACATTGGTGGACTCAGAAATACAACCTTTATTGATAACACTCTAGTACACAAAACATTTGTATACAATCACACACTAATACACTTCACTTATTCACTCACACATACATTCAAGCACTCACACTTTGTGTCTTCCTCACACAAGACCTTGAGACATCTCACACTAGATCACTCTTGTAGTACTTGACCACTCACTTTGGACTCACTCTTCTTTCACTCAATTGTCCAATACCTAGTACATCCACTCATCTCATATTTATACTAGTTGAAGAACTTTCTAGAATACATTCATAGTTTCACTACACTCTACAACAATCTAGATTACTCTAGTACATATTGGAGCTTTCTATACTTCTCTAAAATATTCTAGAACCTTCCGGAACTTTCTAGATTCCTCCAAACTTCTCCAATGTTCCAAAACCTTCTAGGATGTTCTAGAATCTTTCGGATTTCTCTAGGTCTTTCTAGAATATTCTAGAGAAAGGATTCTAGAGAGTGAGGAGAGTTAGCACTATAAGAAAATGAGCTTTTGGACATGGAACATTTTGCGATGGTTTAAAAATCGTCGCAAATAAAAAAAAATTACGACGGTAAAAAAAACCGTCAACTGAATATAATTTTTTGCGACGGAGATAACCGGTCGCCAAAAAAGATAATAACAAATGATACTTTAGCGATGGATAACCTATAACCGTCACAAAAAGACACAACATATGCAACAATATATTACCCTAACACAAAAGTTTTTCTCCTTTCATGTTTTGGAATGTTTTGCGATGAATTTTACAACCATTGCAAAAAGTTTGCCCTAATTTTTTTTTTAGGTAATTGGCCCTAATTTCATTCCCGCATGCCCCAATACCCTAGTTCTCTCCTCACTCATTCTCATTCTCATAGCTCTTACTCTCTCACAGCGACATCACATATGATCGGCGTGGGCAGAACCCCCTACAGCGTCTAGGTAACCCTTCTCTCTTCTTTCTCCTTTCACTCTCACCGTCTCTCCCTCGATCTCCAGCTTCGTGCGACTCTGCCCTATTGTTATTACCGCAGCTCTCCCTCTCTATCTTGGTGTGACTCATCTCCCATTACCGCTAGCGAGAGCTCTCCCTATCATTTCTTGACTAATCTCACTCATATTCCTTCACTATCGCTGGTTGCTTTTGAAAGCTCGTAAACCTTCTTCATCTTCTTCATCTACCATCAACAAATTGTTTCCAAATGTGCTGCCCAATCACTCATTATTATTCATAGTTTGCTCTTCTAATTAGCTACTTACCTGTGGACTAACCTAATTCAACCCTAAAACCCTCATTCTGAAACCCTTTTGTTCTACTAGAAAAGCTAGAACCACCATCACCATTCTTCTCAAATTTCCTCTCTACAACACCATTAGTAGTGAAGGCTTAATTGCTAATGATTAATATGAATACCATTCTGTACTGCAGGAAGATAAATTTCACAAGATTTGGATCATATTGGTTTATTTGTGACTTAAAAATTATGACTTTGGTATTCTAATTCATACCAAATTTGGATCTAGGTTTTCAATTTTGATTCCTTATGGTATTTACTTGGTTCATTATATATTGAACTAAAGGTTCATATTCTATAAATGTGGGATATCACACATTATATACTAAACTAAGGGTTCATGTTATAACAAGTTTGAGTTAATAGAGAGACGTTCAGCTTTTAGATAATTGAAGAACAAAGCCTGCCCTGAGATCGTTAATGAGTGTCACTTTTTTGAGCCTGCTAAAGTTCAAGCATTGTTGAAGTTCAAGCATGCCAGATCCGTCATTATAACCCCCATTGGAGTTTTGACGAGTCTGTTAAATCTGTCCAAAGGTTTATCTCTTAAACTACATTGACATTGATTCTAGTTCTGAGTCCATGTGTTGCAATATTTTTGTAATCTGCATCATACTAGTATTCCTTAAAGGCTTGGTGTTTTGGTCATTAAAGGTTTTTGATTTTTTCTTCTTTGAAAACTAAGAAGATATACCTCCTATGATGGTTGTGGGCATCAGATCTAGGTCTTGTTAGGATTCATGCACCAGAATTGGTACTTTGTGGTGGATGGTAGGAATGGCAACGGGGCGGGCCGGGGACCACACTCCCCACCCCCAATCCCCGATAGTGAGAAATTCCCCGTCCCCGGCCCCGATCCCCGACGGGGACCTATCGCGCCCCCCCCCCCCCCCCCGACCCCGCCATCGATCAGGGTTCGGGTTTCCCCGACCCCGAAAGTCCCCGACCTATTCTTTTTTTTTTTAACACAAAAACAACAGCAACAAAAATTTCAATCTGTTGTATTTGAATATATTTCATCATCATCAATCATCATCAACAACTTTAAAAAAAAAAATTAAAAAATCTGAACCTGTTCATATTACACACACATTACACACGCACACAGAGATTGTTCATTGCACACATATATATACACACACATTACACACATATATATATCTATCATCATCATCAACATCAACTTTAAAAAAAAAATTTAATTGTTCATTGCACACACAGATATATCATCAACAACTTAAAAAAATAAAAAAATCTTAACTTTGTTCGTTACAAACACGCACATATATATATATATATATATATGAATCTATCATCATCATCAACAACAACTTTAAAAAAATAAATAAATAAAAAATAAATTTTGAAATTATTCATTACACATATATATGTATCTATCATCATCAACTTAAAAAAATAAAAAAAAAATCTAAACTTGTTCATTACACACACAAACGCATATATATATATATATATCATCATCAACAACAACTTAAAAATAAAAATAAAAATAAAAAACCGCAGACCTGTTTGTCAAGCTGTGTTGTAACGGAGCTGCAGCGAAGGCCGGACAGAGGCGGTGTTGCGAAGAGGAAGCCATGGCGACAGAGGCAGTGGTGGTGGAGGATCAGCGGATCTGTTCAGATCTGTTTCGATCTGATCTAGATGATGATGACGGAGGCAGTGGTGATGGACGATCGGCGGATCTGTTTAGATCTGTTCTAGATGATGATGATAAGAATCTAAGAGAGAGAAATTTGAGTGAGGTGAGGGAGGGACGGCTTTGGCTTTGGCTTTGTCTTTGGCTTTGGCTTTAGCTTTGGCTTTGACTTTGGGTTTGTGTTTGTGTTTGTGTTGTGTGTGTGTTCTGTTCAGCCAAAGCCCTAAAACACACACACACACATGTTATATATAGCTAGGGGCAAAATAGTCACTTCACGTCGGGGGCAAGCGGGGCAGGGATTGAGGCCGAGGCTGAAATAGATATGCCTGTCCCCGACCCGAATGTCATCGGGGATTCAATTTTTAATACCATCCCCGGCCCGTCGGGGGTATTTTTCGGGGAATAACCGCTCAATTCGGGGTTGGGGGATCAGGTCCCCGTCGAGTCGCTTTCCGATTGCCATCTCTAGTGGATGGGGCTGATATAATAGAAGCATAAACAGGGGACATGGGAATTTCCTTCAATGAATGGTTTAAATATGTATAATTAATTTTCTAGTGTTGTCATTGTGGCTATAGCCTGTGGGAGTAATTTTACAGCGAAATTTTTTTATTTAAAGGTTTGTTTTGTGAAATGACAAAGTTTTTTCAGCCAAAAAGGTTCCAATGAACTGTACTCATCCCAATTTATTAAAGCCTTATTATTGTAGAAGAAATCTTAATGGTATTTGTTTCATCACTTTTCTCCATGAACTAGGCACAAATGACTTGTAGGAGAAGATGGCACTTGAAACCGATTCCAGGTTTTAAATCTAGAGCCTAATTTCTATTTATGAAAACTTGTTCTTTAGAAACTCTTTTTCTTAACCGGTTGACTCACTAAAATGGTCAAATGGCGTTGAATGTCAATGAAACTTGACACACACAACGAACTAGGCACAAATGACTTGTAGGAGAAGATAGAACTCGAAACCGATTCTCGATTTTGAATCTAGAGCCTAATTTCCGTTTATGAAAACTTGCTCCTTACAAACTCTTTTTCCGAAACAATTGACTCACTAAAATTCTCAAACAGCGTTGGATGTCAATGAAACTTGACACATACGATTAACTAGGCACAAATGACTTGTAGGAAAAGATAGGACTCAAAACCGTATCTTGGTTTTGAATCGAGAGCCAAATTTCCGTTTGTAAAAACTTGTCCTTTACAAACTCTTTTTTCGAATAGGTTGACACACTAAAATGCTCAAATAGCGTTGGATGTCAACGAAACTTGACACATATGATTAACTAGGCACAAATGACTTGTAGGAAAAGACAGGACTCAAAACTGTATCTTGGTTTTGAATCGGGAGCCAAATTTCCGTTTGTTAAAACTTGTCCTTTACAAACTCTTTTTTCGAACAGGTTGACACACTAAAATGCTCAAACAGTGTCGATGTCAACGAAACTTGATACACTTGACTAACTAGGCACAAATGACTTATAGGAGAAGACGGGACTTGAAAAATTTTCCCGATTTTGAATCTGGAGCTTAATTTCCGTTTGTGAAAACCTATCATTTACAAACTCTTTTTCCAACTGTGTGACTTACTAAAATGCTCAAACGACGTCGGATATCAATGAAACTTGACACACACGACTAACTAAACACAAATGACTTGTAGGAAAAGACAGGACTTAAAACCAATTCCCAATTTTGAATCTGGAGCCAAATTTCCATTTGTGAAAACTTGTCCTTTACAAATTCTTTTTCGAACCAGTTGACACACTAAAATACTCAAACGGTGTTGGATGTCAATGAAACTTAACACGCCTGACTAATTAGGCACAAATAACTTGTAGGAGAAAATAGAACTTGAAACTGTTTTCCAATTTTGAATCTAGAGCCTAATTCTATTTATGAAAACTAGTTCTTTAGATACTCTTTTTTGAACCAGTTGCCACACTAAAATGCTCAAACGGCGTCGGATGTCAACGAAACTTGACACACTTGACTAATTAGGCACAAATGACTTCTAGTAGAAGACAGGACTTGAAACCATTTCCCGATTCTGAATCGAGAGCCAAATTCTCATTTGTGAAAGCAAGTCCTTTAGAAACTCTTTTCATCTTTTGTGTTTATTTAATTATTGTTAGATTATAGCACAATGTATTCAATCACTACCTGATTTTAATAGAATTATCATCATTGTAAGATGTAATTAAAGTTTCTTTGGATAGTTCATGTATACCAATAGTCCAATTGGCGGAGGGACTTTTTATTAGTGACGATCTATCATGTGAAATTAATGGAGTTCCAATTGGCCCTAAATATTGCAAAGTCTTTGTCTTAAAAGCGAAAAAGCCAAACGCTCTTTTGAAAACGACATCCCGAGGTCTAAGAACAGTTGGAAAAGCTATTAGAAGATACATTGTGTGGCGCTCAATTCATGTATATGTTACAATCTTATTTTTGTATTTATTTATTCATTGAAATAAATATCAAATATTTTGCATTTTCTAAAAGCTTGAAATTAATTATCTTGTAAATGATTATTATTATTATTATTATTATTATTATTATTTTATAGTCTCTTTTTGCAGATGCAACCTTTTTTAGTACGCTATGATATTTTTGCATATCGATATTGGAGTTTACAATCTTTTTTTTATTTATTTATTTATTGAAATAAATATCAAATGTTTTTGTAACAGCGCCCGCGTGGGACCTCGTGCTACAGTTCGGACTCGATTTGTGTCACGGTTCTTAATCTGAACCAAAGAGTCCAAATCTGGCAAATCGTTTTGAGAAACAGATTTTTGAAAAAGTAGTGCCAAACATGGACTGCTTTGCCAGATACAGAGTCGCCACCTAAATATTTTTTTATGGGAGAATTTAGGAAACCCTGACTCGGTGCCGAAGGCCACATGTCCGTCATCACCGGAGTTGTCTTGGCTCGGGAGCTTGGGTACGATCGGGGAAGGTCAGCTATGAGCACCCCCTTTCGCCCGGTCCGAAGACCGGCCTCTACTAACCGTGATATCCGTTTTTGAAAACTTTACGTGTTCTTATTCCATTTGTTAGCCTAGAATTACTACGTTATGCGCACAGCAAACAAGTATAGACTAGATTGCCTAATTTGGAAATAAACATTGCATATCCGTTTGGTTTGAAAATGCTTTGGAATTTGCTACTCGCAAGTAGGCTAAAACACGGATTTCAACGAGTTTTTCCAACTCAAACAATCCGGCCTTCACCCACAGGCATTCAAAACAGTTTAACACATAAGCATCTAGCCACATGTTAAGCATGCTGTCATGGTAACATTCACACTCATGCGATATGCTAAAGCGGAAATACTTACATAGTACTCCGTGCCAAAACAAAGAACTTGTTAGCAAACATGCATGATCCAAGTCCATGTGAAGTGCCTAATGCATCGCATACAAAATGTCGCTAAGATAGGCTCGGCTAATCCTAGACATGTCATGTGAAAATGCACAATTAACACATATTCAGTTCGGAATTGAAGTACTGATGCAGTTAGCGTGATGTACCGAGCCTAATGCATGTAATACAAATGCATGGATGCACACATGCATAGCATAAGGTATGCTAAATTAAACGTGCCCTAATACTAACCATTAAAGCGGGTAAGTAAAAGGGAAGAAAGAAGTGAGGTTGGAAGACATACACACCACCCACACACACTTATTACAGATTTGCCCTCGCTCGGAGGGACCGAATAAATATTACAAATTAATTAACTACGCAAGCTAATTAAATATTACAAATTAATTAATTAAAAAATTAACTAATTTAGGAAAACAGTAAAACGTCTCGAGAAGCGCGCCGCCATGCGCAAGCTGCCTCTGTTTTCCCCCCTTTCCTCCTCTAGAGGTTGTCAAAACCTCAGGACTACATCCTTGGACAGAGGGGATCATCACCGGCTAGAGGAAATTTCCACCGGCAGTGTTGTATGGCCATCGGCACAAAGTTGAATCTGTCGGCAGAGAAAATAGTGCCGGTCGGCACATTACACTGCCGGTCGGCAGAGTATTCCTGCAGAACCTGCAACTCACAGCAACAGAGGGCAAAACAAGGCATGGCAGCACAATTCAAGGCATGTATGCACCAACCATGTCTCTTATCATTGTAATGACTCAAAGGGACATGTGCCTCGGTTCTCGGACCACCAATCACGTATTTCCATACATGATGGCCCAAGGAACCAAGTATGCAACTTTGATTTCAAATGCATGCAAACCAATCAAACAAATTAGGCCCTATTCCTATCACTAATTCAAGGAACAAGGCATGCATGCAAAATGCAATGCAACCTAGGCATACAAGCTAGGAATGCAACATGACATGGCAAGGCACTTATGCAATCATGCAAGCATACATATGGCAATGCAAATGGATGGCAAGATGGACTTATACATGAATTAGGCAACTCTAAAATAGGCCTAAAACAGTGGCCATAAGTGCTAAAGAGTGAGAGCTAAATGGCATGCACACACACATGCACATAAGGACCAACACTTAAGCATGAATCAAACAACATTCAAGCACACTTGAAAGAAGGAAACATGGACAAATTAGCATGCAACATGAGCCCTAAAATCATGTTATAAAATGATGCCAAATCAAATTATAAATCAAGTCAAGCATGCAACAAAAAAGTCCAAGTGTTCAAGGCAAGTCGATAAGGCATTGAACTACACTTATCATGACCAAACATGGCATGCAAAGAAGGACCAAAATCAGAGGTTTAGCATGTTAAAACAAAGCTAAAGGACTACTTAGATGGCATCTAAATGGCCCAAATACAAAGGCATACACCATGGCCAAAACATGGAGCATTGCAACACATGCTTCCAAAGCATTAAGGAGACATGCAAGGCAATCCAACAAGCATGGAAATGGGACTGAAATAGCATGTAGGATGATTCCAAATCATCAAAACAATGCAAAGATGTCATGCTACACATGCACATACTCAAGGCCAACAAGCCCAAATACAAAGGAGCTATATAATGCATGCAAAGATCAACCCAAACGACTATGGACAGAGCTAAAACATGGCAAAATAAGCACATAAACTTCACAAATGCAAGCCTAAAACATGCTCCAACAAAGGCTAACAACCTAGAACATGTTAAGGCACAAATAAGGCATTACATGGCAACTATGCTAAACATGCATGAAGTTCCAAAACCAACTTGAAATCATGTTATATCATGGATATATAAGCATGAAAAACAAACCAAATATGCTCAACACACACTCAAGCATAGGCTTCCTTAAGAGGCCAAAATAGGTCCTTTTCAAGGACAACAAGGAGAGGGGGTGGCCCTCTCCTTCTTGGGACTTCAAAGCATCATCTTCACCACTGAAATCCCTCAAGATTTCAGTGGTGAAGAGACCTCAACACCAAAATCCCGGAGCTAACACAAAATGGCTCAAAATGAGGCCTTTTGAGGCCTAAGGGTGGTCAACAACCCTCAAACAACAAAACACTCTTAATAAACAATAAAGAGGGCCTAAAAAAAGAACTTTTTTATGTTATACAATAATCACAAAAACAGCTCTAAGATAGGTATAAAATCAATGTAAAAATGGGGGAAAAAGGGACTAGAATCTCACCCTTGAAGACCCCTTTACAAATGATGCTCCAATGGCCTCCTTGAGCTTGAATCCAACACCAAAACTTCAAAACAAACTCTTTAGAAGCTCAACTCCAAGAGGAAGGTGAAACACTAGGTGTTTGTGTGCAATAGTAAGACACAAAGCACCTAGTGAACAAAAGAGAGGAAAAGAGAGATAGGTTGTGTATGTCTAACCCTAACCCTAGAAAACCAGAGCTCTCCTCTGTATTTTCTCTCTCAAAAATGTCTAAGCCTCTCCTTTTTTCCTTAGAGAGGGCTTCCCTCTATATCCCTCTTGTAAAGCTTACAAGACAAGCCTTGCAAGAGGGAGATCCCTCCATACACGTGTATGGAGGGGAGCAAAAGCTATACAGCTGTCTAAAAATATCTGCAAAAGCAGATGAACAGCAATCGGCCGGCAAAATGGCATTTTTGGCCGGCCGACTACTGTGCATCTGCTTTTGCAGATATTTTAAGACAGCTGTCTTGCTTTTGGCTCCCCTCCATACACGTGTATGGAGGGATCTCTCTCTTGGAAGCTTGTCTTGTAAGCTTTACAAGACAATAAGCCTCTATAAAAGAGAGCCTTCTCTCTTGTTGCTAGGTTAGACACTTAGGTTAGAGACTTAAGATATTTTGAGAGCTTAGACAGCCATTGTTAGGGTTTGAGTTCTAGGGTTAGGGTTAGATACACATCCTATCTCTCTTTCCCTCTCTTTTGTGCTCTAGGTGTTTTGTGTCTTACTATTGCACAAAAACACCTAGTGTTTCACCTTCCTTTGGCTCTTGAGGGTCTAAGGGACTGTTTTTGAAGTTTTGGTGTTGGATTCAAGCCAAGGAAGGCCATTGGAGCATCACTTGTGAAGGGGTCTTCAAGGGTAAGAATCTCACCCCTTTATTCCCCATTTTTGCACCTTATTTCTACCTGTCTTAAATTTGTTTTTGAGCTTGGTATATAATACAAAAAAAGTTCTTTTTTTTAGTCCTCTTGATTGTTTATTAAGAGTGTTTTTTGGTTTGGGGGTGTTTGACCCCTCTTAGGCCTTGAAAGGCCTCATTTTGTGCTATTTTGTGCTAGTTTCGGGACTTTGGTGTTTGGGCCTCTTCACCACTGAAATCTTGAGGGATTTTAGTGGTGGAGATGGTGCCTTGAAGTCTCCAAAAGGAGAGGGCCACCCCCTCTCCTTGTTGTCCTTAAAATGGACCCATTTTGGCCTCTTGAGAGAGCATCATGTTTAAGTGTGTATTGATCATGTCTTGGCTATTTTCCATGCTTAATATGTTGTATTATGCCTCTATTTTTACTTGGTTTTGGTACACCATGCATGCTTAGCATACCTACCATGTAATGCCATGATATTGCCTTAATATGCCTTAGGTTGTTAGCCCTAATTCTAGCATGTTTTAGGCTTAGATTTGTGAAGGTTTTGTGCCTATTTTGCCATGTCTTAGGTCTGTCCATGGTTGTTTGAGTCGGATTTGGCATGCATCATATAGCCCCTTTGCATTTTGGCTTGTTGGCCTTAAGTGTGTGCATGTATAACATGACATTTTTGCATTGGTTTGGTGATTTGGGACCATCCACCATGTCATTTCAGACCTTATAGTATGCTTGTCAACTTGCATTTGATGTCCCTTTAATGCCTTGTAAGGTTGTCATCTCATGCTTCATGTTTGTGCCTTCATGCATGCCACCATGTTTAGGCCCTTAGGATGTCATGTCATTGTGTTCTTAGCTTCGTTTTAACATGCTAAACCTCTGATTTTGATCCTTCCTTTCATGCCATGTTTGGTCTTTCTAAGTGTAGTTCAATGCTCCTTTGATTTGCTTTGAACACTTGGGCTATTTGTTGCATGCTTGGCTTGATTTGTTGCTTGGTTTGGCACCATCATAACATGTTTTTCAATGCTTATGTTGCATGCTATTAGTCCACATTATGCTTCTTTCAAATGTGTTTGAGAGTTGTCCAATTTGTGCTTAAATGTTGGCTCTCAATTATGTGCATGTGTGTATGTATTTGGTCCCTCATATTATAGCATTGTGGCCACTGTTTTAGGCCTATTTAGGGCTTCCTAATTCATGTTTAAGTCCATCCTCTATTTGGTTTGCATGCTTACCTTGCATGTTTGCTTGTATGCTTGCATAAGTTTGTTGCCATGTCATGTTGCATCCTTAGCTTGCATGCCTAGGTTGCATTGCATCTTGCATGCATTCCTTGTCCCTTGATTTGGGTGATAGGGATTGGGACTTTGTTTGTATGGTTTGTATTTCATTTAACATGAAAGTTGCATACTTGATTCCTTGGGCCATCATGCATGGAAATACGTGATTGGTGGTCCGAGAATCGAGACACATGCCCCTTTGAGTCATAAACATGATAAGGGACATGAATGGTGCATATATGCCTTGAATTGTGCTGCCATGCTTTGCCTTGCCCTCTGTTGCTGTCATTTGCAGATTCTGCAGGAACACTCTGCCGACCAGCAGTGTAAAGTGCCGACCGGCAATAATTTCTCTGCCGACAGCTTCATTTTGTGCCGGTGGCCATACCACACTGCCGGTGGCAATTCCATTCAGCCGGTGGCACTACTCATTGTCCAGAAAAGCAGTCCCGAGGTTTTGGCAACCTCCAGAGGAGTGAAGGAAGGAAAACAGAGGCAGCTCACGCATGGCGGCGCATTTCTCGAGGCGATTTACTATTTTCTTAGCTTAATTAAATTTGCTTAGTTGATTAGGCAATTTTTAATATTTAATTAGCTTGCGTAGTTAATTAATTTGTAATATTTATTCGGTCCCTCCGAGTGAGGGCAAATCTGTAATAAGTGTGTGTGAGTGGTGTGTATGTTTTCCAATCCCCACTTCTTTCTTCCCTTTTACTTACCTGCTTTGATGGTTAGTATTAGGGCACGTTTAATTTAGCATACCTTATGCTATGCATGCGTGCATCCATGCATTTGTATTACATGCATTAGGCTCGGTACATCACGCTAACTGCATTTGTATTTCAATTCCAAATTGAATACGTGCATCGATTGATCGCATTTCACATGCCATGTTTAGGGTAAGCCGTGCCTATCTAATTGCATCCTGTATATGTTGCATTAGTCATCCTTAACATGAACTAAGACATGCATGTTTGCTAACTAGTTCATTGTTTTGGCACGGAGTACGATGTAAGTATTTATGCTTTAGCATCTCGCATACGTGTGAATGTTGCCATGACAGTATGCTTGCCATGCGGCTAAATGCTTGTGTGTTATTACTGTTTGAATGCCTGTAGGTGAAGGTTGGGTTGTTTGAGTTGGAAAAACTCGTTGAAATCCATATTTTAGCCTACTTGCGAGTAGCAATTTCCAAAGCACTTTTCAAAACAAACGGATATGCAATGCTTATTTCCAAATTAGGCAATCTAGTCTATACTTGTTTGCTGCGCGCATAACATAGTAATTCTAGGCTAATAATTGGAATAAGAACACGTAACGTTTTCAAAATCGGATATCATGGTTAGTAGAGGCCGGTCTTTGGACCGGGCGAAAGGGGGTGCTCATAGCTGACCTTCCCCGATCGTACCCAAGCTCCCGAGCCGAGACAACTCCGGTGATGATGGACATGTGGCCTTCGGCACTGAGTCAGGGTTTCCTAAATTTCCCCATTTAAAAAAATATTTAGGTGGCGACTCTGTATCTGGCAAAGCAGTCCATGTTTGGCACTACTTTTTCAAAAATCTGTTTCTCAAAACGATTTGCCAGATTTGGACTCTTTGGTTCAAGATTAAGAACCGCGACAACAAAATCAAGAGTCCGAACTGTAGTAGCAGCGAGGGCCCCCCTCGCGGACGCGTCTACACAATCTTATTTATTTATTGAAATAAATATCAAATGTTTTACATTTTCTGTAAGCTTGAAATTAATTGTATTGTAAATGATATTTTTTTTGGGGGGGGGTTTCTTTTTGCAGATACAACCCCTTTTGAGTACATGATGATATCTTTATATATCAATATTAGAGCTTACTGTTGATATTAAAACAAGCTCTATGTTTTTTTATTTGTATTGTCAATACTTTTTTTTTGTTTTAAATACAAAAATTTGAGGTCTTGAATATCAAAAATTATTAGTATTGTTGGAGGATGTGTTATATATTTTTGTAAAGAATATTTGGTTGACAATTGTTGCAGGGTACATGTGACATCCCATTCTATGATATGCTACTATTCTTTAATTATCTATGCAATTGTGTGCTTAATGTGATTTTGGATGCAATCATGTGATTATATGTGTTTTTGAATTTCTATTTGTCCATCTTAGAGATATCTGTTCTATATTCTGCCATAACCTGAAATTGCGGGATGCAGAGGCGGCAGAAACCAAAATTGGTTGTACCATTGTAATTAGCATAATATTTAGAGCATATAGTGAAATTTACTTAAAAACTAATTAAGATCAAATTAATTTGATTAATTTGATTAAAACAAGTGTAATTGATTAACCTTAATCAAGAATAATTAGTTAAGCTAATGATCTTGTGTGTGTGTGTGTGTGTGTGTTTAGTTGTCTACTTAAGACTTTGAGATCAAACTTGTTGAAGGAGAGCATACAGAGAGAAGAGTGAGTTCTAGAGAGAGATTGTGTCAATGTAACGCCCCGAAATAAACACCATATATATATACATCTATCTCATAATAACCAATAAATAGCAATATAATTGAATTCATAAGTTTTCATTAATCAGAGTTTGATATACAAACGATAACACATGTGATACACATTCATAAACAGTACATCCTGAATCTACAGCATGTGTTACGAGATAGTGAAAAGAAATGAAAGTTGAACAGATAATCGTATGCCTTAAAGGCTTACATCTTTCCAAGTCAGTGCTTGGGTACATCAAAAGTGAGTCTTAAACTCAATACAAACAAAGCCCTAGGCTTGTACAAAATTAAATACAAAATAACAAAACTGAGCCTTCAGCTCCATAGTTCTCACAAGCTAAGTCCTTCGTGGAGGCAAATCACTAGCACCTAAAAATGGTTTTCCCATATACGGTGAGTCAAAACCCAGTAGAAATAATCCACACAATATATGAATCTTAACAAAGATATAAGGGTGAAATGCACATGCAATGCCCATGTCAAAACGTTTTATATTTCTTTCCCAAAAAGCATGTCATGCGCAGTTTATATCACAATCCTCAATTTATTCCCTTTACAATAGAAAACAAGGGTAAAATCTCAATCCAGTACAATCTTTCACCGATATTTCGTCCGCAAGAAATCGTCAAATGGCACCCATGTAAACGTAGCCTATAAAAGCGCTACTATTGCGATTTTATGGATATTTCGTCTGCGAGAATCGACACTTATGTATACGTGCGTTTTTTGAGACTTTCACCCTGGTCACACAGGGCAACTTGATTTGGTGATAACACCTTTTTCCTACGTTCACCCCTTTTTTTCAAAATTATATACATTTTCATTGTATTAAATAAGAAACAATGTTCAACATAAATGAGAAATTAGTTTTAGTTCACCTAATTCTCATGCAATTTTTACAACACTCATAGTTATCCTCCACCAATAGTCCAAAACAAATATCTCTAATAAATAAAAAGATTTCAATAACAATATACATTATTATCACTTCTGAGATGTGAGTGATATAACATATCCAACTCCACCATCATCATCAATATCATCCATCACCATCATCAAGACATGAGTGATGTTACAAAACCAACATCATCCTTCAATATTTTTCCAACACAAGTCAAATCCATGGTTTTAAAGCAAAACCTCGTTTCTTTCAAAATCATTTTTAAGTAGAGAAAGGCATCATTCCAATTTCATAAAACCCAACATCATTTCCATTATCTTTACAAGATCAACATTTGAGATTTCTAGGGCAAAATCCCCTTTTTCTTTACAAATCATTTCCAAAGGTAAAAACCATCACTTCATCATTTATCAACAATAAACACCTTTCTACAAGCACTTCCAACAAACCATTTGAAAACCCCTCTTTTTGATTTCCAACCAAAACCATAGATTTGCCCAAAATCTCCAAAAATCACAATATTGTTTTAGAAATATCAAATAACTAAGTTAAGAATAATAGGAGGGTGCGAAGAATCCCTACCTCAAACTTAGAAGAGGAAGAAAGAAGAAAAGCCCAAAAGTTGACATTGATGAAACAACGATTTGCTCCAATCAAAATGAAGCTCTCAGCAAGCTCTACACTTAATCTGAAAGGAGCTAGGTGAGGAGATGCTTCTAAGTGAGTACATCTGGAGATCTTTGAGCGAAAAAGTGAGTTTAGAGAGAGAGAAGAGTGATTCACGGTTTAGAGAGGGAAAATATAAGATAAAGTGAAGAAAAGGGTAAGGGAGGGCCCTATTTATAGTGCTAGGTTAAAGTGAAATAAAATCCCAAAGTCAACCTAAAAGAACAAGTCAAAATCCCCAAGAAGTAAGGCCCAAAACCGAACTAAAAAAAAAAAAAACTCACAGAGGTTGACCCTTGTGTCAATGGTGTCGACCCTTTAAGAAGAATTGACAAAACGACAATGCTGGCAGTAGACAAGGTGTCGACCCTTGGACTGGAGGTCTCGACACTAAATTTAAGCAACTAAACCTAGATTTTGCAGTAGACAAATGTCGACCCTTCCCAGACTGGTGTCGACCCTTGAGGCCAACAACAAAAAACAAGTGTCGACACCACCAAGGCTGGTGTTGACCCTAAATTTCAGTAGCTATTCCAAGAACATAGCAGTGAGATGGTGTCGACACCTCCAAAGCTGGTGTCGACCCTAGGAGCACAACAAGACAAAGAAAATGAGGCAGTGTCGACACTAACAAGGATGGTGTCGACCCCTGAAACCAAAACCAAACATAAAGAGAAAAGAACAACCGCCACGAATATGGTTTCCTAGATTCAAAAGCAATAAATGGGTCAGGCCTAAGCCGGATTGCTATAACCTCCCCCCTTAAGGAATTCATCCCCGAAATTATAAATCAAACTTTAAAACCATGTTTAAACCAATTACAGCAATGATAATTAATCAATTCCAATACCATGACCCATCCACTGGTTATTCATTCTCATCAATCCTGATAAACAAGTTCTCAATACTGAGAATACAATTCACATTTCCAAAACATATACAGTGTTTATATTAAATCAACGTAACAAAAGTTCCAATACATGCTCAAACATTAACAAATAGGTCTAGATACTTCTCACAGACTTCCAACTCACGTTTCCAAGTTGCTTCCTCACCTCCATGATGTTACCACAATACTTTAACCAAGGGAATTGTCTTGCCTCGCAAGACTTGATCTCAAGTATCCAAGACTGTCACTTGTCACTTCTCATACGAGGCATCCTCATCTACCTCTAAGTCGGTCCAATCCAACACGTGCGATGGATCTAGCTCATACTTCCAAAGCATACAAATATGAAACACATCATGAATCCCATAAAGCTGTGGCGGCAAGACCAAGCGATAAGCTACCTCTCCAATCCATTCTAGGATCTCAAAAGGCCCGATAAATCTAGGAGATAACTTTCCACTCTTCCCAAACCTCATCAAACCTCGTCTAGGTGATATCTTCAAGAAGACGTGATCTCCTACCTCAAAGGATAACGGTCTCCTCCTACAGTCAGCATAGCTCTTTTGACGACTCTGAATCGTTACCAACCTGTCACAACCCAAACCCGCCCCTAGAAGTTTGGGCATGACCACTTCAGAAACGGACACTTAACCTGTTATATATAACATATGGGGCCTGAACGGAAGCATTAAATATCAAAATTTGACAATAGAAACAAACTCCATTGAGCTACTACTATCATGCCAAGGTCACAAACTTTAAACAGACAAATAAAATCTAAAACATACACCTGAATATCGGATATATACGCACATATATACAAGCCCAGCTCTATAATTGGGCATACATCAAAAACATTTCGGAAGAAAGTATTATACACATTTCAACCTTAGGCCAATAAGTAAAGCGTAGCGCCAAAAGTTTGTCAAGACTTCACAAAAATATGAGTGGCTTCATCTAGAGTCTGGGCACTCAAAGGTTGACAAAATGAACGAGCATCATGGCTCAGGATTAACCACTTGGTTGTTTACCTACAGAAACAGACATAACATAAAATGAGGCAAACTCAGTGGGTAATAGTACTTAAATGCTCGATTTTCACATAACATCTAGCAACGCATACTTAAATACAAAGATCACGCAGTTAATCTGTTCCTGTTTTCATTTCAAAATGGCCTTAGGCCCAATCATGAGACATAGTGGCTTAAAACCCTTGAACACATTAACATTAAACTTTTAAACATGATGGCATATAGCCCTTGAACATATGGCATGGAGCCCTTAAACATGGTGGCATATAGCCCTTGTACATATGGCATGAAGCCCTTGTCAGAATGGCATACAGCCCTTATCAGAATGGCATTACAGCCCTTGAATATATAGATATATGAACTCAAGAGATGTCTCACACGGATTCTAGAGGTGACTCACATTGTAGCACTTAGTTCCGTGTAGCACTTTGTTTCATATTAGAATGGCATAAGCCCTTATCAGATTGGCATTACAGCCCTTATCAGAATGGCATTAAGCCCTTAAAACATATTGGCATTAAAGCCCTTAAAACATATATATATCTATATGAACTCAAGAGGTGTCTCACACGGATTCTAGAGGTGACTCACATTGTAGCACTTAGTTCTGTGTAGCACTTTGTTTCATATTAGAATGGCATAAGCCCTTATCAGATTGGCATTACAGCCCTTATCAGAATGGCATTAAGCCCTTAAAACATATTGGCATTAAAGCCCTTAAAACATATATATATATCTATATGAACTCAAGAGGTGTCTCACACGGATTCTAGAGGTGACTCACATCGTAGCACTTAGTTCCGTGTAGCACTTTGTTTCATTTCATAACAACTTATACAGATGGCCATGAGCCTCATAACTTTCACATAATGGCTTTCAGCCTCATAATTTTCACATATGTATGGACTCAAGAGGTGTCTCACATGGACTCTAGCGGTGGCTCACAATGTAGCACTTAGTTCCAAGTAGCACTTTGTTCCATACCAATAATTAGCAGGTCTTACAGACCAAACCATACATAAATGTCATACTATAAACGGAAATAAATTCATACATATGCATTATGCTTGAATCATTAACAGAAATCAGAATTCATACTTACTTATACTTAGCCTTTTAATAGCGTTGGCAAATCAATAAAAAGCATCCTTGTTAGTTCCATAAAGAAATTCCTCAACATTGTGAACTTATAGTACACTTGAACTTGTACATATGTAAGCATGTAACGTAGCTTGTAACATACTTAAGCTTGTGTCGTACTTAAACTTGTAACATACTTAAGCTTGTAACATACTTAAACTTGTAACATACTTGAATTTATAACATACATGGACTTATAACATACTTGGACTTGTAACATACATGAACTTATAACATACTTAAACTTGAAAACTTGTAACACATTTAAACTTGTATATACTTGTACTTGTAACCTTACTTAAACTTGTACATATTTGAACTTGTCACATATATAAACTTGTAACATTCTTGAGTTTGTAACATTCTTGACTTATAGCATACGTAAACTTATAACAGACTTAAACTTAGAACATACGTAAACTTGTAACTTAATTATTTGAACCACGGTATTATTACCCCTGGGTAAGGGCCTTGTGCTAAAGATGATGTGAATACTTCTACATATATGAATAATCATTCATTAAGTTATGTTGGCTTTTTGGCTTTTCGAAGGGTATTTTTGTAAATGTGAGCGTGCCAGCAAGGATCAATCAGTCCTTACAGAAATTGTGATTGCCAACCAATTACCAGACGATTGTGTTTTAGTTCTTTCAGCCTCAATGAAGAGGACTTTTACTGGTGGCTTGACTTAGGAGAAATTAAGAGAAATAACAATTAATATGAAGAACAATGGAAGTATTTCATAAAAATGAAAAACTTACAATAGTCCAAACTCAGCCTCGAAGAGGTTTACAGCAACAGTCCACTTGAATCTACTTGAGACTACTCCTATGAATTGAAGTGCAGTGCAGATATGTAAAGTGCAGGTATTGAAAGTACAGGAATGTAAAACTGGAAAGTAAAATATGAAATAAAGGCTGGTATGTATGATCTGAGTTCCGTCTTTTTTCCTGGGGGTCTCTCTGCTATTTATACTTATCAAAGATGACCTTCGAACTGCTCTTCGAACCGTCGAACTGCTCCTCCATGATCGCTGATCATGTTGCCTTAGAAGTAGCTCCATTATGCCACCATTTGCAGTTAGGCTTCCCTCCTGTATTTGAATTTGAATATGAGTAACCGTTGAAGCCACGTCACCTTGCGTTTCTTTACTGATCCAATGTTGCTCAGACCATGTGAGAACCAATTATCATCACCACGTGTACGATCAGGATTGGAGACTTAAATTATTTTCCAATAATACCCTTATTCTGCCACGTGTCGGATTGTAACTGGCTTTTACAAAATATATAGCTAACATTACCCCCCGCACTAATATACCCAATACTTGGTGATATTAGTGGACCAAGAAGCTTTTCCCGCGCTTTTGGATCGTGTATGGAATTCATCTCCAGGAAACATAACCGTCACCTATTTGATGATTATTTGCATTAATTCCCTTTTGATTCTGTTGGATATCCCAACACCTTAGTATTCGAACAGACCATGGCTAAACCAACTCCCCTTTCTACTGATCAAGCATACGAAGAGTCATTGGGTAATGCTGATCCCCCTCGAAAGAACCTCCACGCATTCATTAGCCACCTTTATCCACCTTCCTATATTCAGGTTATGGATGCCTTTGCAAATTATCATCCTTTGGACCACGAATATATTGCCCTTAAGACTTCGATTCGACAAACTACAGCCATAGATACAAGAAGTTCTTCCTCTGATTCTTCCTTGTATTTCGAACAAACTGCTTTCGATCCCTCGATTCAGCAATTTGCAGCCATGGATTTAGGAAAAAATTCTGCATGGGATGAGGCTACAACTTCTTCATCTCCTGGGGCCTCTGGCTGGACCAACTGGTCAACACCTGAGACTTGTGATTTGAGGGAGCGAATCAATCACCATTTCATTGAATTCACTGACCCTTTGGAATTTCCTTCCTACGCTCGAAGTTCAGTGGTCTATCCTTATGTGCCCATTGACCAACGACGTAGCTTGGAGGAGAACTTGCTTGTGGCTTGGTATACATCTTCTATACCTACGAAGATAATGCCTGCTATCCGGCGCTCAGAAGAAGCACAAGGGTACAACCCATCATTCTTAGCCAAGAAGGCGAAGATCTGCTCTTCTGACTGGCTTGCTTATATTAATGCCTTTGTTCCTTCCGCTCCCGCGCCATCTCCTATAATGGAAGCATCCACACCTTCTTCTCCATCCTTTGAAGCTGAAGCATCTACATCTTCTTCTTCACTGTTTGAAGCAGAACCATCCACTCCGTCTCCTCCTCCTACTTTGTCCTGGACGGAGAAACTAAGGCTTGCCCTTCCAATGGACAAAGTTTTCCCACCTTACCAACCTCCGTCACCCCTTTCTCCAGCCGAGCGAAAGCAAGCTCAACTTTTGCTCGCGGCTTTCTCCCACCTGCCCTTCAATGTTCTTGAGGATGACATTCCTCTTAAGAACTTTCGATGGGCTTGTGATGTCCTAACTTGGGGTTATGTCCTCAACCCTCTTGCCCAAGCAGAGCTTCATTTGTTTTTGGACCAACTTCCAGTGCTCCTTTATTGGCATCGGAATTCCATGGTCACCATGCAATCTTTAGACCAACTTTCGTCTCTGCGAATTCAGGCCCAGTATGAAGCAGAAAACTTCACCGAAGAATTCGACGACTACAAGAATAAAGATTCTGCATATTGGGATGATTTGATCGTAGATGAATTGGAACAAAGATTGAGGGAGGAGGCTTTTGAAATAAAGGCTGAAGAGCTCTATTATGAAGTGAGAGCACATCAGCTCATGCAGCCAACTCTTGAAGAAATAGAAGTTATAATAAAGAAAGAACAGAAATTCATTGACCATTGTTGGACTAAATTTCATGATCTTGTTATCTATTTTATTCCTTATTTTTATGAACTTGAGTTTGTACCCAAATGGGGTTATTCAATGTAATCTCTTTATCTTTAATACAAACAAAGTTCTTTTGCACTCGCCATTGCTCGACTCTGCTTCCTTTTATATTTTAAAACTAATTTAGAGCTTCGAATTGGACAACCTCATCCTTCGAATTATATATTCAATCATTTTCTTTTAATGATAATAATGAAACACTAGAAGGAACCAATCATGTCTTTTTCCAATTCATGGAGTAAAATTGACAATTCTGGCAGATATTATCTTAGTGCTTCGATTTCAACAACTTTACTCTTCAACACTAACTGTAACCAATATATGGTCATGGTTGATATAGCCAATCAATTTTAAACTGATCTCTTTGGCTTCGAAGGGCAACCTATGGCAATTCCTTCTTGCACATATAGAAACCAATGATTGGTTTTATATGTTTCGAACAGTGCCCCTCTTCTTTAAAGAGTCCTAGGGTTTGCTTCGAATGTTGTCACTTTGACTAATAACCTTCAAACAGGTCTTTGGACTTTTTGAAGTAGACCAATACTTTGAGCATTCAAGCATTTTTAAGCATGTAGTATGCTTCGAAGTCGGCTTCTGCATTTCGAAGCCGTTGTTTGAAATTTTAGCGCCAAAATTTGGCTTCGAAGCTGGCATTAATGTGATTTTCCCTCCAAAAATTATCGATGTTGAAAGAGATTCCTTGTATTCGCACGTTTTAGTACTTAACGACTTACGAGATATATTCCCGAACACAAAAGTTATTTAAAACCTTTTTACTCTGTGCTCCGGAATTGCTTACGCATTCAAACCCCCTTTAGATTTCCATTTCTCTCTACTCCCTTCTATATTTTCCAAAAAAACTCACTATCAATGGCTTCTTCCTCATCAAAAGTTCCGACCATAGAGCGCGTAAGCTCATCTGTGGCTTTGAAACGGCTTATTGATGCTGAATGTGAGAAATACAAGGGTGATGAGAAAAGTGTCATCGATGGGCATATCTTTATCCCTCGTCGCCATGTGCAGTGAGAGTACGTGCTTGGGCCCATTTTCAAGGAGATCCCTTCTGAGCTTCCCGCCCTATATCCTCGTTTGGAGAATCAATGTCTTCTGTATGAGGGTGGTCTCGACTGGAAAGGTTGGAAAGTCAATCGTCCTCACCGATGCTGGCCCACGATGAGACCAGAGTGGCAAGAATGGTACGACCGGGTTGTCCCTGCTAGGACACTGGACCTTCAAGAACTCTGCCTTCTCGATGCTCTTCGACTATCTAGGGTAACTATCTCAGAAGACCCTTTTCTAATTCCTGCTGCTTTATGTTTTTGGAACCCTATTTTCAATTTCTTTCAGTTTAGGTGTGGGATGATGGCTCCCACTGTCCTTGACATTTGCCATTTTTTAGGAGTATCTCCTATTGGTACTCCCATTACCCCAGATTTCCCTGATTTAACGGTCCCTTTCCTTCTCTCTTCTTTTACTTCCTCTTATAGTGATTTTGTTAGAGCTGAGAATAAAAAAGAGGGCCCAGTAACTGATAGGGAATTCTTTTCCTTCTTGTTATACTGGCTTTGCAAATTTCTCTTCTGTACTTCTTCCCAAAGAATAATGTCAGAATTTGCTCCTCTTGCCAAAGCCTTCGTCTTGCGGAAACGAGTAGCCTTGGCCCCATATATCTTAGGCCATACATATAGAGCTTGCTCTCTCTTTTGTGAAAAACCCTTAGATGCTAACCAAGGGGGGCCATTCTGGATCCTTCAGCTTTGGCTTTTCGCCTACTTCACCGACTTGCAATCCAAATGCCTCAAACTTTCTGGGCCGTTTTCTCTTACCCATGGCATAAGATTGGCCAATGCTTCACTCTATCCCTCTACTTTTTCCTTTTATTTTTCTTTCTTTCATCAGCTACCAGCCACCCCTCCTCTTCATTACTTCCGTCCCTTCGAATCCAATATTGGCCCAACTTGGTTGAATAATTTCCTAAGTGACAAGCTCTGCACCTTACCTGTTCATAAGGAGATATGGGCTTCTCTTCTAATTCCTCGAGAGATATTCATCGGGACCACCAATCCTAGAGCTTATAAATGTATAGCTGAGCCCTATTGTCCTGCCCAATTTGCTAGACAATTTGGTCTCACACAAGGGGTCCCAATCCCTCTCTGTAGCAACACCAATCTGAGCCTTACTAAGAGGGATTTGAAGGTTCGAAAATCAAGGTTAGAAGAGGCAACCTTCAAGTTTATGGATGATTTGGCCAGTTTTGAGTTCACCCCTTTCTCTCCTCAAGGTACTGAATTGAAGAGATATCAAAATTGGTGGGTGAGCAACATGGAGGTTTATTTGGCTATCCCCCCTCAGAACCTATTGGAGGTGCTGGATGTGCCCAAGCCCAAGGGAGCTGAGACTGTCATTTCTTCCACTGTTTCAATTACAATACCTGCTACAACTCAGTTTACTTCTACTGCTTCAATTCCTCCCAGAGTCACCTGAAGTATGTACCCCTTTTTCCTTTTCTCTAACCTCCCCACATAATGCTTGCTATCTTATCTCTAATCCTTCTTCTATGAAGGTGGTCAACAATAAAAGAAGAAGAGACTCCTTGAGCTAGAAAAGGAAAAAACTGAGCTTCCAGAGACAGAAGAAGAAGAAGAAGATCAAGAACAGGAGTCTCCCTTGAAAAGAAGCAAAAGAGTACCCCAATTGGCTCAAGAGGAGACGGCCGCTAAGAAGGTAGAGGAGGAGCTCATTTTTGAAGAGTCTGGACCCCAACCTAAAGAGGTCGAGAAGACAATGGAGGAGCGAATGATACCAATTCAAAGGAAAAGGAGAAGAAAAATTACTGTTTCTCCTTCCGATTTTACTGAAGATTCTGATTCCGAGACAATTGCCCAAGTAATAGAAAAGAGGAGGAAGGTTACTGCTTTAGCTACCGGCTCGTTTGAAGACCCCATCCATAAGGCTGTAGAACAAGAATATTCCAAAGCCATAGTTGTCCTTGAAAGGGCTGAGAGGAGGCAGCAGCAACAATTCCTAAGAGAGAAGGTCGTTGCCGTTGATGCATTACCAAAGGAAATGGCAATAGAACAACAGACTATTGAACTATACACTGGAACAAGTAATTTTCTTCATGCCTTTATTCTTTTCTTGTCGAATCTTCAAGACTGAGACTTAACATTACCTCACATTTTCTTCTTTTTGCAGCAACGACCACTGCATTCATCTTTCCAGCGAGACCTTCCCCAATTTCAGTTGAAGTTGACCAGATGCAACGCGTGAAAACCATTCAAATCATGCTCCCACTTCCTAAGCCTATATTCAATACATCTTTTCCGAGTCCAAGTATCCATGTATCTCTTTTCCTTGGCTTAGAGCCATACCTCCCTTTCTTGACTCTTGATCTGCCTCAGTTTGCTTCTTCGATCCTCGCTCTTCCTCCTACTGCTACTTCATCTCACATGGCAGTTGATTCTCCTTCAGAGGGTGCTGATAGTTCCCCAACTCTTGGTTCATCATCTTTACCCACTTCCAGCCCCTCTTCACTTGATTCATTGGTGGTTAAGACCATAGAGGCTGCCAGAAATGCTCCACCTATTTCTCCTGTTCCCATGCAGTCCTCTGTGCTTTTCACCACAACACTTTCTGCACCCCTCATGTCTATGGATGAGGTAGACATTTTCGAAGCCAAACTGGCTAGTTTCTCCGACACACCCTCTACCTCTCCATCATTCAATGCCGAAGCTGAGCCATTAGTCTTGGCTGACTCCTTGCTGGAAATTTTTGAGAGTTCTTCCTCTAGCAGCAAGCCTTCTGCACCTTTGATAGATATGGGCACATGCCTAGAACTGCTAATTTCTTTCTCAAGAATTCCCTTCGAGGCTCTGCAAAGGCCAATAATCAGAGATGGGTTCCTTCAATGTTGCAAAATCGCTGAGCAGTCCGGCATGAAAGTTTCAAGTTATCTATCTCAGGCAGCAGCTACTGTTGACTTCTACCTCAACATTTGTCATGCTGCTAAGGCTGCAGACGAGAAACTGGCTAAGGATCAGAGTTTTGTTTCTCGAGTGCATACTGAAGTATCAGATCTCAAGGAACAGCACTCTTCTGCTTCTCAATTTCGAATTCGGCTGCTGGAGAAGAAAGCCCAACTTGAAGAGGAGCTAGCTGCAGTAAACCAGGCCTTGGTTCGAACCGATACCAAATTGCACATCACCAATCAAGAGTTGACTGATTGAAAAGGAGACATGGCTGCAGCTATCCAATTATTTCTGTTACTTAGCAATAGAAAGTCTACTATACAAAAACAATTAAGACATTGTAATGATTTCTGGGCCAATCTGTGGCACAACGTATTTAATTCTTTATAAAAGAACAAATCTTGTGCATCATTCGAATAGCCTTGTGTTTTTGTATTATCCTATTCCTTGTGTTTCCCAAATGGTTGGAAAATAAGGTTTCAAATACCTGCCATTAATCTTTTTGGGATGTACATAACCATTTAAATTTCTTAAATGATATGCTCCAAAAGGCAAAACTCTATGAATTTGATATGGCCCTTCCCAGTTAGGTGACCATTTGCCAAACTTATGACTTTTAATTCCTATTGGGAGTATTGTTTTCCATACCAAATCACCTTCATCAAAGCCAATGTGTTTAACTTTCTTGTTGTAATTCTTGGCTGCTTTCTTCTTCTGTAAAAGAATGCTATTCAAAGCCAGGATTCTGGCTTCATCTATGCCTTCTAACTCCAGGCACATGCTTTGATGGTATTGCTCGGGATCTAACTGATCTTGGCATTTTACCCTCAAAGATTTAATATTAATTTCCACAGGTAACACTGCATCATGCCCATATACTAAGGCATAAGGAGTAATTCCTGTGCTTGATCTTGGGGAAGTTTTGTAAGCCCACAAAACATCCAACAGAAGGTTGTGCCAATCCCTAGGATTATCTTCCACAACCTTTTGTATACCTTTTTTCAAGGATTTATTGGATGATTCAGCTTGACCATTGGCTTGTGCATAATAAGGTGTGGAATTAACAAGACTAATTCCAAATTCTGCCACAAAAGATCTCACCATCTTCCCATCAAACACAGTCCCATTGTCTATAGTTATGGTTTGTGGGATGCCAAATCTATGGATCAAGTCTTTAATGAACCCAATGACCTCTATTTGATCTACAGCCTTATATGGCTTGGCTTCAACCCACTTAGTGAAGTAATCAGTGGCCACCAGAATGAAACAATGATGTTTCGAAGAAGGTGGGTGTATTTTGCCAATCATATCCATGGCCCATCCTCTGAATGGCCAAGGCTTCACTACTGCATGTAAGTCAGTTATGGGCACATGCCTTATTGCGCCATGTTTTTGGCATGCTTGGCAACCTTTTGCATATTCGATGCAGTCCTTAAGAATGGTTGGCCAATAATAAGAATGCCTTCGAAGCAACCATCTCATCTTTACACCAGGCTGATGAGCGCCACAGATGCCTTCATGAACCTCAGCCATGGCTGTTAATGCTTCTTTTGGGCCCAAACACTCCAGCAATAAGCCATCTCCCCCTCTTTTGTAAAGAGCATTACCATATATCATATATTGCATGGACTGCAATTTGACCTTCCTGCTGGCCTTCGAAGATGGACCAACTAAATATTGCATTATTGGATGCCTCCAATCTTGTTCTTGTAAGTCATTATGGTTGGCTTCCAAGACCATATTCCTTTTATTCAAAGGTTGTATTAATTTCTGGTATGTTGTCTGACTTATGTCCCTTTGAGAATTATCCTTTCTCTTGAAGTTCGAAGCCTTTTGAGCCATATCATTAGCTCTATTGTTCAAGAATCTTGGAACATGGGTTACATTTGCTATTTGAAACTGAGAAAGCAAATGTAATGCAGCAACATAATATGGCAAAATACTTATGCTTTGACACTTGAAAATCCCTTTCACTTGATTAACCACCAATTGAGAGTCTCCAAATATGTCAACTGCATGTACTTGTAGCCCAATAAGGATTTCTAATCCTACTATTAAAGCTTCATACTCAGCCTGATTATTAGAACAAGTGGCTTCATCTACTCTGAAACCATGTGTGGTTTCTACCCCTTGTGGAGATCTTATTACAACACCAATTCCAATTAAACCATTGGCTTTCGACCCATCAAACCACATCTGCCATGGCTCAACATTAGCCATACCAAGCTCCATTATCTCCTGGCTCTCTGTTTGAGATGGATGATCTGCCAAGAAATTGGCTAAAACCTGCCCTTTTACTGCCCTTTGAGGGACATATTCTAGATGAAATTCTGATAAGGCAAGTATCCACTTGCCAATTCTTCCCCTCAACATTGGTCTAGATAACATATATTTAACCAAATCTGTGGTTGCAATTACCAAGACAGTTGTAGGCAAAAGATAATATCTTAATTTTATTGCAGCAAAATACAAAGCAAGACACAGCTTTTCAACAGCTGAATATTTACATTCACAAGAATTTAAAAACCTACTAAGGTAATAAATAGCTTGCTCCTTGCCTTCTTCGTTGTCTTGGGCTAAGAAAGCTCCCAATGAATCCTCTGCTGCAGCTATGTACAACTTCAAGGGCTTGTTCCCCTTTGGTGGCATCAACACTGGAGGGTTAGCCAAGTAGGCTTTGATACCTTCGAAAGCAATTTGATGCTCTGCTGACCACACGAATTCTTCTTCAGCTTTCAGCCTTAACAAGGAAGAAAATACTTTAGTTTTTCCTGCAGTGTTAGAAATAAACCTTCGAAGAAAGTTAACCTATCCAAGGAACTTCTGCAATTCTTTCTTACTTGATGGAGGCCTGGCTGCAATGATGGCTTTGGCTTTGTTCTGGTCAATCTGTATTCCTTTCTTGTGTACCACATAACCCAAGAAGTTTCCAGATGATACGCCAAAGGCACATTTAAGAGGGTTGAGCTTTAATTTGAACCTTCTCATTCTTTCAAAGGCTGCTTCTAAGTGAAACAGGTGCTCTTCCATGGATTGGGATTTAACCACAATGTCATCAATATAACATTCTAAATACCCTCCAATGAGGTCATGAAAGATAGTGTTCATGGCTCTTTGATATGTAGCTCCAGCATTCTTTAGACCAAATGGCATTTTAACCCATTCAAAGGTGCCAATATTCCCAGGACATCTGAATGCTGTCTTGTGGATATCTTCCTCTGCAATGCAGATTTGGTTATAGCCGGAATGCCCATCCATCATTGACAAGACTTGGTGACCTGCTGAACTGTCTACCAGCAAGTCCACTATAGGCATAGGGTACTCATCTTTGAGAGTTGCCAGATTTAAGTTTCTGAAATCGATACATACCCTCATTTTTCCATTCTTCTTGACTACAGGCACAATATTAGATAGCCACTTGACATACCTGGCTGTTCTAATAAAACCTGCCTTGAGGAGTCTAAGGATCTCTTCCTTGACCTTCTGAATTACTTCTGGACTCATCCTCCTTGGTTTCTGCTTGTAAGGCTTGAAATTAGGCTTCATGGGGAGCCTATGTTCCACTAATGACCTATCCAATCCTGGTAGTTCATTATAAGACCATGCAAAGCAATCTTTGTATTTCTTCAGAACAACCAATAGCTGGTTTCTGTCCAGAGCATTCAAACAAGCACTTATATACGTGGGCTGTTGTACAGAACCTTCCCCTAGATTTACTTCTTCTAAAGGGTCTTGTGCCTGAGGACTTACCAAAGCTTCTTCCTTGATTTCTTCAACCTTCGAAGTAGCCTTCTTGCTTTGTTCTGCTCCTAGGTTCTTTAGTTCAACATCCTTGCCCTCCTCCTCATAGACAAAATCTGTCCATAAGGCATCCTCCTCCTGTATCTCCTGGACTTTTGTCTCAATGTCCAATGCACAATATTTCCCAAGGGTCAAAATTCTGACCTGTTGCTGTTTCTGCTTGCAGCCGAGTATCATGGCCTCCCTTTCTTGCTCCTGTACTCTCTGGACTATAGCTTCTACATCCAATGTTGAGAATTTAATCAGAGCCAAGGATGTGGCTTCTTGCTTTTCACTTCTTTGCCTATAACCAGGCATCATTGTCATCCTTTAGAACGACCTCTTCATCAGCACTTTCATGGACTAAGTGCTTCAAGTGTGTCACTTCCTCATCAGCCGTCACTTCGGCTGAACCGTCATCTTTCATCAGTATACTGAGCGGTGTCACTCCCTCAATATACAATTTAGCCTCCGCAAAGTTTGCACAGGCTATGAAGGGTTGAGGATCTGCATCGATTTCCTCTGTCTCTCCATTTCCTAAAGCCATCATGATTTTCTGATGCAAAGAAGAAGGCACACATTTGTTAGTGTGGATCCAATCCCTTCCAAGTAAAGCATTATATTTAGCATTACTGTCGATTACGAAGAATGCTGTCATGCAATCCCTGGTTCCCACACTTAAATTAATGGGTAGAATCCCCTGAGCCATTTGCTTATCTCCAGCAAAACCAGCGATGGTTGTGCTGGTTGGGATCAACCTGGGATTCCTTTTCCCTAGTTTCTTCAAAGAAGATTTTGGCAACAAGTTTACTGCTGCCCCATTGTCTATTAGGACTCGATTCAGTTGTATCCCATCGAAGAAAGCCTTGATGTACAAAGGCTTAGCATGTTGTGTCATGGAATTCGAGGGATACTCGAATGGATATGATAGGTTGATGCTTACCACTTCCTCGCTCTCATATTCATCTTCCATCGGGGTAACCATTTCGAAATTATCTTGCACCATACTTGCTTGTGAGTCTTCACTAGAGATCTGAACTGGATCAGCTTCCTACCCCTCTTGATTCTCATCTCCAGCTTGGAATTCCTGTGGTAGTATGTGTACCATGTTCACTGATACTGGGGGAAACGAGCCAAACTGGATGGCTGGCTGTACCTGTTTCCCCTCTTGGTCACTTTGGTCGACTTCCTCAGAAACATCCTGCATGATGCATTCTAGTATTTCATTGCTAACTGATCCCTTCGAAGGATCTTTCTCAACTGGCTCTTTAGTCAGAAACGTTTGTTCAGCCATGAAGGCTTCGAACATCTCTTCTTCCATCATTTCTTTCTTTTGGCTTGTGCCAATCTCTTCTTCTGTCTCACTATCACTCTCCATCAGAGCCTTCTCCAATCCAGCTAAACTAGCCTTCTCTCTGGCTGTTAGTTTGGCATGAACCTTAGCCAATTGTTCTCGGCTGCAGACCACTTTGCTCTGTGGAACCGGCTTTGGAGCATGGTCTGACTTTGGGTTCTTCCTTCCTTCCGTTTTGACTAGTGAAGAATTTTCTCCACTTTCCTTCAGATCTTTCTGGTACTGGGTGTACCTGCGCTGAATTTTTCTCCTCTGTGATCTTGAGATGACTGGGACCATGTCTGGTTCCCTCGTCTTTGGGTGTTTAAGCAGCACCCAGTTATTCGGAGCCACCATAGGAGGCTTGATCATCCTGCCTTGGTTTACAACATCTCCATAAGCAAGCACTTCCCTAGGTTTGTTTTGCATTACAAACCAGTCCGGGACTCCAGGCACCCACGAACCTACTGATCCAGATGTGGAACTGTTTCTTTCTACCTTCGAAACCGCCTTCGAAACTGGCTGTGAAGGTAGATGCTTGTTCCTGACTTCATGTCTCGAGTCTGTTTCTGGCCTTTGATGAAAGTGGCCACTTTCAGTTCTGCGTGAGGTTAGTCTAGGAGGCCAATCCCTGGCTTTAATCCCGTAACCTGAACTCTTCCCCAATCTTCTTTCAGAATGGTTGCTTTCTACTCTGTAGTAGTTAGGTGGTCTAGACTCATACAAGGACCTCTTGCCTTTAGCATGCATTCTGTCCACTGCAGGTTCAACCATTGATGGTCGCTGCCTATCACTACCCGGATACGGCCTTTTGTTGTAAGCATTGGTTGGCTTAGAATGTCTTTGAACATCTCTGTAGTATTGCTTTCCATCAATTGGAAGCCCCCTCAACCATTTATGACTCAGTCTGCACCTGGGACACACCATCTGCATTACAGCTGCTTCCAAGGAATTGTCATCTAGTGCTTCTTCGTCAGATTGCTCCTTCTGATGTGAGAAACCTTGTCCAATAGCTAGTGGGTTTCTAGTCTCCTTCTTAGCAGTTGTCTGGTTGGCAGTATGCATTTGCACGTTGACCTCTTCCAACTCCTGCAGAGATAGATTCTGGAAGTTTGGTACAACCACATTAGCTGTGCCTTCTCCAACTTCTGGAAACGGGTTACTATCAATCCCCATGATCTTTTCTATTTTGGTTGGGAATTTCAGACTTCCTTTCCGAATCTGCTCCTGGATCCTGTCTCGAAAAACAATGCAGTTTTTAGTCGAGTGAGACCAAGAGTTATGCCATTTACAATATATTTTTCCTTTAAGTTCATCTGGAGATGGCAGTTTTACTCCCTTTGGTAACTTAAGGAAATTGGCTGCAAGCAGATGGTCAAAAATGTCATCTGCTTTTGCCAGATCGAAAGAATACTTTCTGTGGAAATCTTTCTTTTTAAACTGCTGGTCGATGGTGGTGTCTTTATGAATCAATGCTTCACAAATTACAGGTTCTTTGCCCACAATCTCTGCTGCATCGATTTCATAATTGGGATCTCTATAATATGTCTTATACGAGGCATTATTTCGATCTTGTTCTTCTTCTAATAATGCTTCATATCTAGACACCTTATAGGTTAATTCGACCAAATCCCTGAACTCAGTTGAATCAAACTTCTTTCGAAGCCTGAACTCTAAATCGTTTTGAGCCAATCTTACAAACTCTGGCTCTGGGAGAATGACTCTACATTTATTCCGAGCCCTTTTAAATCTGGCAATAAACTGAGTAGCCTTTTCCTCAGGCCTTTGACTCAATCTAGCCAAGTCTGCCATGGAAACTTCTGGCTCTGATTGGAAGAATTGGGCATGGAATGCCTCTTCCATCTGTTGCCAATTTTGAATGGACCCAGGTGTAAGGTTGATGTACCATACGAATGCTCCTCCAGTCAGAGAATTTGGAAATAATCTCAGTTTCATATAATCATGATTAGTGAATTCATCGCATTGAGCAGCAAATCTAGCAATATGCTCTACAGTTGACTGATTTCCAGTTCCATAAAATAGAGTAAAATCTGGTATTCTGAATCCTCTTGGGTATTCATGTACCCTATCTACCCATTCTGGGTATGGTTTTCTGTATATAGGAGTCTGGACCCCCCGAGCCATTGGTCCACATATCTCCCTAACAATGTCAGCAATCTGGTCTCTAGGAACCAAGTTTTGTGCTTGCTGAACCACTACTGGAGGGACAAACACAGGGTTTGGTGGGCAAACTTGTGCCTGTGGTCCTCTTGGTCCATAAGGTTGCATATTTGGGACTGGGTGCCCCTGTGGTGCAGGTTGCTGTTGGGGGTGTGGGTAACCCCTTTGAGCCTGTCCTGTGAAAGGACCTGCAAAAGGTGTTGGAACAGATGTTGTATCCCTTCCATTTGTGGGAAAACCTTCCAACCCCCCGGGTATGAATTCGAATAAAGGATTATTATACCCCCTAGTACCAGGTATGGCTTCGAACATGGGATTTGTAACCGTTCTTATGCCAGTTTCTTGTATTTGGCCAGGTCCACCAATTTGTGTGGCTTCATTGTTGAGTACTGAGGCATTTTGGCCCGCTGCAGGCCTCGAAACAGGTTCATACCAAGACTGAGGTGATGGTCTTTCAAAGTTTTGGGTACTAGTTTGACCATTAGAATGTCCATTAACTTGCATAGGCTGTTTATCTCTAGCCAATCTTTGCTGAGGGACATTTAAAACCTCCTCCGTGTGTCTTGTGTTTGTTGGTTGGTGATTATTCATTCGATCCAAGAAGGATGTTGCCCATTTTTCCATTGTGTTCATTAGTTGTTGTCCCATAGCATCTACTAAGCCATCCCATGGATTTGTTGGCTGAGTAGATGGAATGGTGGATGGTTCAATTCCTTGGTTTCGTCCAATACTACGAGCATATGGTTCTTGTCCAGAAGTACTGGTCTGTTCGACCAAAGGTTCTGATAACATGGGAGTTTCCACAGGATGTGTTACCACATTATCCTCTGGATTAGGTATTTCTACCTCTCCTTCTACGCCTTCCTCCAAGCGTTCATTTTCTCCTTGTCGTCTTCGTCTAGCCATATTTTAATAGTCCCACTGGGCGTGCCAAAAATATATGTTGGCTTTTTGGCTTTTCGAAGGGTATTTTTGTAAATGTGAGCGTGCCAGCAAGGATCAATCAGTCCTTACAGAAATTGTGATTGCCAACCAATTACCAGACGATTGTGTTTTAGTTCTTTCAGCCTCAATGAAGAGGACTTTTACTGGTGGCTTGACTTAGGAGAAATTAAAAGAAATAACAATTAATATGAAGAACAATGGAAGTATTTCATAAAAATGAAAAACTTACAATAGTCCAAACTCAGCCTCGAAGAGGTTTACAGCAACAGTCCACTTGAATCTACTTGAGACTACTCCTATGAATTGAAGTGCAGTGCAGATATGTAAAGTGCAGGTATTGAAAGTACAGGAATGTAAAACTGGAAAGTAAAATATGAAATAAAGACTGGTATGTATGATCTGAGTTCCGTCTTTTTTCCTGGGGGTCTCTCTGCTATTTATACTTATCAAAGATGACCTTCGAACTGCTCTTCGAACCGTCGAACTGCTCCTCCATGATCGCTGATCATGTTGCCTTAGAAGTAGCTCCATTATGCCACCATTTGCAGTTAGGCTTCCCTCCTGTATTTGAATTTGAATATGAGTAACCGTTGAAGCCACGTCACCTTGCGTTTCTTTACTGATCCAATGTTGCTCAGACCATGTGAGAACCAATTATCATCACCACGTGTACGATCAGGATTGGAGACTTAAATTATTTTCCAATAATACCCTTATTCTGCCACGTGTCGGATTGTAACTGGCTTTTACAAAATATATAGCTAACAAGTTAATAGAAAACAGAGCATTTCTTGTTATATCATATCATTATCATGCGCTTAACAAAATAGAATAATTCATATTCTTATATGGGTTGCATACTGATGGTAAACCTTTACATTCATATCATAGATTCTAAACGATCTTGGGTCCCTTCGTAACATAATCTTAGATTCACACAAATATCATTCTTCAAGGATGAACATAGGTTCCACTTATTCTTTAAGAAATAACATAGCATGCTGATAAATAACAAGTGGCTAATATTCGTCATTAACAGAACATAAGGATTCCAAAATCATACCAACGTACGCGAAGCTTTCAGCGTTCATATAAGTTCACATTGCTTTCCAATTGTCATAAATGTTCGTATAACACTTACAAGGAACAGAGCATTAGTGACAATAATTGTCAACAGTAGATAAAATGTACATTTTTGTACTACTACTCACAGTGATCAGCTCCCGGTAGTAATAGGACGATGTCCTCGTCTCGACCTACAAGTACAGCGCACAACACATAATATGAGATTATACTCGATCATTTACTTATTCTCTTTGATCATTCAATTAATCAGCCATGGTGGTACCAAGATCATTATTCCTTAATAAGTTATACTCCATGTCACAGAAACAGGAGAAATCAATGGAAAATGGTTTAGGTGAAGAAATGGTATAAAATTAGTTAACAGAAAGTGAACAGTCGTCGCTAATTTGGGCATAACTATTTTTTTATTTAGAATTTGGGAGTGAGACCACTTCCATTGGAAACTAGACTTCTGGGGCTTGATTTTAGGCTCAAGAATCACTCAAAACGGAGTCCCGAGGAAAACGATATGCTTATTCAAAGATGGCTGGACAAAGCTGTCTCCCGCACGTGCGGGAAACAGGGCCGCACGTGCGGCTCTGGGCAGTGTGCAGTCCGAAAATGGCTCTTTTTGCTCCAACACTTGGTTTTTCCATTTTTAAGCTTGGTTCTTAGCATAAATCACTCAAAAACATGTAGAATTTCCCTATAACATGATAAACTAACATCAACCAAGTGTAATTTCATTTCAAACAATTCAATCTTTGTCTCAAAGTTCAAGATTAATGCTTAATCTTTCATGATCTTCAAGGTTCTTAAAAACACAACCCACAAATTCACATGATTCTTGCATAATCTAAAGTTTATTTCATGATATCCATGAGCTTGAGCTCCACTCATAAACAAAATTAAAGAACTCAATTTCTAATACCTCAAATTAGCTCAAGTAAATACATAGATAAACCTTAACCCCAAATGGGTTTAAATCTTCCAAGATCTCTATGATTTTACCAAATTGATACTTTAAACACAAGATTTCAAGATAGATTTTTATACCTAACTCAATCTTTGTCTATCTCTTAGCTCTCTTCAATTCCTCCAAGTCCCATGGGTGATCTTCTTTCTTTTCCTTCAATTCTTTTCTATCATCTTCAAGGCCTCCATGGATGTTGGGAAAATTGACACTCTTCCCTCTCTCCCTTTCACGGTTTCCTCTCTCTCTTTAGATATTTTGTTTTTTGACTCCAAAAGTATGAGTTCACCACTTATATAACTCATACACACCTATATATTTAATTATACAAGCTTTATCACAAATAAGGAGGGCAAAACACGCCCTTACGAATCGCGAAAATTAAATTTCAATTAAACTTTCCAGATGACTCTAAAAATTATGATGATCATAAATATGTCCCCTATTCTTGTTTCTGAAGCCTCTAAAGCCTTTAATTTGCAGTGCCAAGTTAACCACCCAAACGCACATTAACAAATCAGACAAATTAGATTTCCAATTAAGTTTCCCAAATAGTTCTAAAAATTTTCATTAACACATCCAAGTCCTCAATTGTGATTTCTGAACCCGTAAAGGTCGGTAATTTCAATTTTACAGTCGTGGCTCAACAAATAATTCCTCAATTTGAACACATATCAATAAATCAAAATGCATTAACCCATAAGGCCATAAAGGTAATCTCTAATACGGATTTTGGGGTCGTTACACAACCTCTTACGGATAAGTGCAACTTTCTTCGTCGTTTCCTGGACTAATTCTAGACCCAACATAGGTGCATCGCCCACCTCAGCCCAACACACAGGAGACCTACACAGTCGGCCATACCCATACTCGATTGGAAGGTGCTGTTATAGGAAAACTCCATTAAGGGCAAGTGTCACTCCCACGACCCCTTAAAGTCAAGAACACAACCCCAAAGCATATCCTCTAGAATCTGAATGGTGCGTTCTGACTTCCCGTCAATCTGAGGTGATACGCAATGCTAAAAGTTAATCTCATGCCCAAGGCCTTTTGTAGGCTCTACCACAACCGAGCTGTAAAATGCGACTGAAACAATTATTACAGGGACCCTGTGTAACCTCACTATGTTCCTAATGTAAAGTTCAGCTAGATAATCTACCAAGTCACTCGTGCGCATAGGTACAAAGTGCGCTAATTTGGTCAATCGATCAACTACCACCCAAATGGCATCATTACCCCGTTGAGTCCTCAAAAGACCCACAACAAAATCCATAGTGACATGCTCCCACTTCCACTCAGCTATAGGCAAGGGTTACAACAAACCCGCTGGCCTCTGATGCTCGGCTTTCATTTGTTGACAAGTAAGGCACTTCGACACATATGTGGCTACATCCCTCTTCATACCTCTCTACCAAAACTAGCGACTAAGGTCACAATACATCTTTGTGCCTCTTAGGTGCCTCGCAAGGTGTGAGTGGTGAAACTCTCAGAGTACTTCCTCTCAGCAAGACTCTAACACGAAAAGACGGTCAAAGTATCTAACACTCTAGTCAGAATATGCGTTCAAGCCTTTCTCTACCTTCCCACTATAGATCTTCTCCCGGAGGGTTTCTACCTCAAGATAACCCCTCTACGCTTCTATCACTCGGCCCACAAGTGTAGGTTACGCAACTACCAAAAACAAGGCTGTAGACTCAACGGACTTGCCAAAATGCAAGTCAAACTCACCAATAGCACCCAACATCTCCCATTCTCAGCTAGCAATACAAGCTACACTGCTAATGGATTTTCTACTCAAGGCATCATCCATTACATTGGCCTTCGCCAGATGATAATACAACTCAAATTCATAATCTTCTATAAACTCCATCCACCTCCTCTGCCTCAGCTTCAAGTCTTTCTGTGTAAACAGATATTTCAGACTCTTGTGATCGGAAAATACTTCAAACTTCTCACCATACAAATAATGCCTCCAAATCTTCAAGGAAAAGATCACTGTTGCTAACTCTAGGTCATGTGTAGGGTAGTTCCTCTTATGCGTTTTCAACTACCGTGAACCATAAGCTACCACTTTCCCCTCTTATATCAATACACAACCTAAACCTTCCCGTGAAGCATCACAATACACCGAATAGCACAAATCCCTCTCCGGAATAATCAATATTGGAGTAGTAGTAAGTCTGACCTTAAGCTCTTGAAATGACTTCTCATAAGTCTCACTCCACACAAATTTAATTTCTTTCCTCATTAGTCTAGTCAATGGTGAAGCTGATCTAGAGAAATCTTTCATAAACTGACGGTAATACCTGACCAACCCCAAGAAACTACGAATCTCAAAGGCATTCTTAGGTTATTCCTAATCTTGTACTGCTTCTATCTTTGAAGAGTCTACAGTCACTCCTTCCTCAGATACTACGTGGCCTAAGAACTTGACTTCTTTCAACCAGAATTCACATTTTTCAAATTTAGCATATAGTTTGTGGGCTCTAAGCAACTCGAGTACAACTCACAAGTGTTCCTCATGTTCCTTCTCAAAGGGTGAGTAGATCAAAATGTTGTCCAAAAAGACGACCACAAAGCGATCTAAGAACTCATGAAAGATTCGGTTCATTAAATCCATAAACACGGCTGGTGCATTGGTTAGCCCAAAAAGCATCACGAGGAACTCATAATGGTCATACCACCTACGGAATGTCGTCTTCTAGATATCCTCCTCTTTTACCCTCAACTGGTGGTTACCCAACCTTAAGTCTATCTTAGAGAAGCAACAAGACCCCTTCAAATGGTCAAACAAATCATCTATGCGTGGTATTGGGTACTTGTTCTTAACAGTTACCCGATTCAACTTCCGGTAATCAATACAAAGTCGCAATGCACCATCTTTCTTCTCGGCAAAGAGAGCCAGTGCTCTCCAAGGTGAAGTACTAGGGCGAATAAACCCCTTATCTAACAATTCCTGAAGTTGAATCTTCAACTCACTCAACTCGACAGGTGCAAACCTATATAGTGCCATAGAAATCGGTGTCGTGCCAGGCACTAACTCAATAGGGAATTCGATCTCACGATGAAACATTATCTACTATGTCCCCTATATAATAAAAACAATCACCGCTCAAGGCACATACAGTAACCCTCTGACGGTAACAATCTATGATAGCCTGATACGATGACAACTAGTCCACACCTAAAATAGCATCAAAACTCGGCATGTCAATCAACACAAATGCAAAAGGAAGTCGGCGACCAACAACCTCTATGTCATAACCCGACACCCTTGTTCCAAAACAATCTCACCAGCAATAGGTGACTCTACACTAAGTGGAGATGCTAACCGAGCCAATTCTAACCCCAATGTCGATGCAAAGGCAGACAAAATAAAAGAGTGGGATGCACTCGTATCAATCAACACATTGGTAATAGAACTGCATAACAAGAAAGTACCTCTCACAACTGAAGGTATGTAGCTTACCTTTTTCGCGCCTCCTTTTCGGAAGTTCGAAATAAGCCCTACGGTTCAGACTCCCGTGGTTCTGAATCTAATCTCACAAGTGCAATGTGAAATTGATAAACACCAAAGAGTCCAAATCTGAAAAATCTTTTGGAAAATCAATTTTGAATCAAAAATGTCAAAAATGGACTGCTTTGCCAGATACAGAGTCGCCACCTAAATATTTTATTTTGGAGAAATTTAAGAAACCCATGATTCATGCTAAAGGCCAAGTGTCCGTCATCACCAAGATTGTCTCGGCTCGGGAACTTAGGTACGAGAGGGGAAGGTCATGAATACATTTGAGCACCCCTGCTCGCCCGATCAAAAATCGGCCTCTACTAGTCATGATATGATTCTTATATACATTATATGCTCTTGTTCCAATTTATTAGGCTAGCATTTACTATGTGATGCGCACACACAAGTGTAGACTAACTTTGCAAGAATTGGAACATTTGAGTCATGTTTGTTTTCAAAATTGTTTCGAAATATGTTCCACTTGAAAAGGTGATCGCATATGAACATTTACTCAAATTATTCCAATTCAAGAAAAAAGCCTTCATCCACAGGCATTCAAGCAGTTTATCATTTAAGCAAATAGCCTCATGGTAAGCATACTAGACATGGAAACAATCACATTCATGCAATATGCTAAAACAAAGAAAAACTCACCTAATACTCCAAGCCAAAAGAGAAACAAGTAAGAAAAATGCATGATTCCTAACTATGCGATATGCCTAATGCAACGCATGCAAAAATGCAACTAATAGGCTCGGCTACTAATGTGGCATATGAAACAATTTTGATAACATGTGATCTAAGCACATATTCAAAGAATGTATAAGCAATAACAATACAATTAGAATGATGAACCGAGCCTCGGTGCATGCAATACAAATGGATGCAAACATGGATTATGCTAAACAAAATGTGATGTCCCTAAACAAACTATCATAAGTAGTTTAAATAAAAGGGAGAAAGACGTGGGTTTGGAAGACATGCACATTATTACATTGCGCTCTCACAAAGGAGAGTCCGAATGAACTAAGCTAATTAACTAACTAATTAAAGCTAAGCTAAGCTAATTATTACAAACCAAATGAAATTAGCTAAACTACTTAACTAATTATTGCAACACTTGAATCACCTAACTGTTCTAGTTAACTAAAATAATTATAAAACAAAATCGAATAACTAGTTAACTAACTAATTAATTACAATACTTTACAAATTTAACTAGCTACAACTAATTAATTACAATAAAGAGCTAAGCTAAGTATTTAAATTTAGATAGGCTCAGTATGCGAGGAATGCTTATGCACGTACTCGATTTCTACCCGAAAAGCCACTGTTTTGCTTTCGGAGAGCCTTTGTTGCGCAATAGAACACATACACCCTTGCCCACTTCCAAAATAACTCTGCTCTGCCTGAAAAACACATTGCTAAATTTTGCTTGCATCAGTGGCCAGCCGGCCAGTGATGAAGGTTGCCGACCATCAAAGATGGTCTGCCGGCCACCTGCCGGCCATTACTGCCCAATTCTCCTTGCTGCAACAGAGGACAAACAGCATATATACAGGGTATTTTCAAGGGTCTGTTGGCACCACTCACCCCTCCTTTTCATGAACAAATCAAAGAAGTAGTGAACTTGGTTCATAAACCATCAATTCAAGCAATTTCATTGCATGATGGCTCATGAACCAAAGTGTGCAAGTTCAATAAATGCAATGAAATGAGACTCTCAAAACCACCTCCCTATCATGGAAGATCAAGGGAAATAGTGACCTTGGAAACTTGAATCATTTCATCACTAATGAGTATGAAATGTCTCGAGCTTCCATGTGTTCAATTAATGTCCGATTGAACACAAAACCAATTATTATCTTACACCATATTTAGCCTCAATTTTATTACTCCATTTTAGTTTACCAACCATTCTTTAATTCATTGAGTCCAATGGTGAGTTTAAGTCCTCTAATGAAGTGAAGTACCAAACCAAGAGTAAACCTAAGACATGAAAAAGATGTCATGTCGTTGATAATGAACCCCTAAAAAGGATTAAACCATTAAGCATGACAACCTCAATCTCATGCTTAAAAGAACAACAGGCTTAAAATAACTCTCAAAGAAAAACAAAAGCCAAGAAAGGAGGAAGGTTATAGAGATTATTAGTACTGGAAATAAGTGATAAAAGCGCAAAATAAGTGCTATCAACTCAAATAAGTGATGTCTAAGACCTTATGAGGACTATTACACTAGAAACATGCAAAACAAAGCTCAAATGCAAACAACAGCCCAAAACAGTGCTAAAGTAGTCTAAAATAAGTCTTAAAATATGCTGGAATTAAGCTAAGAAAGTCTAGATTAAAATGCTAAAACATGGCATCAACTAAGCTAGTAAGCAAGACACAAGGAAGGGAGGCTAACCCCCTCCAAATTTTGACTTCAAAACATGATTTTGGCCACTGAAAAAGCTCTGAAAATCAGTGTTTAAAAGCTTTGGAAAAGAAAGTAAAAGGGTGCGAAACACAAGGGCAAAGGCCTCCAAAACAAGGTACAAAGAAGGGTTATCAACCCCTCAACCTTTAATGGCCTTAAACCTAAGCTTCAGCCCAAAAAACACAGAGTTTTGATAGCCCAAAACAATGGGAAAAAAAGTATGAATAATAGAAAATAAAACAAAGCTACAAGCAAAGTCTTATACCTCTTGAAGATAAGAAGCTATTCTAAGCAACAAAACCAAGTAAACACACCCTCTAGAGCTCAAACCAAGCTTAGAAATACCTCAACTCAAAGATGGAGAGATTTGGTTAAGGGTGTATAGGCAAAGGTTGAAGAATTATAAGCACAAGTATAGAGATTTGGTAGAGAGAGAGAGAGAGAATTGTAGAGAGGAAAATTTTTAAGCTCAAAATTTTATAACCTTAAAACAAGAGAGAGGGGCCTCCTATATATAGAAAACATGAAATTTCCTCAAGGAGATCCAGCCCTACACGTGGGGACAGATGCATGCATCTGTGCAAACAGCTGGCACAGCTGGCATAAAATATCTGCAAAATACACTGGTGGCCAGCTGGCCATCAGTGGTGGCCGACAAGCCACATCAATAGCCGGTAACCCAAAAGTGATGGCCGGTAGGCCACCAGAGGCTACAGGCTAGAAAAGCTAGGCTTGGTCCAAAACTAGGACAACAAAGGTATAGGGTTTGAAAGGCTCAAAGTTATGGCATTTCGCTGAGAACTTCGAGCACTTGGCGAGCATATAAACTCATCATCTGGTGTGCATGCGAGGACATCCAAGTCGTAAGGGTCGTCAAAAATAGGGTGTCTACAAGGTGTTAGCACTAAGTCCAGCATGGTAACAGCATACACATGCCCTGAAGGTCTCTACTCCACCTACTCACTTATCGGAGCATACTTCTGATGTATTGATTGAGCTGAAGAGGCTTCCTAATTAGCTCTCGAGGACTGTGCTGACTATGCAGGCTGGTGGCTCTGTGTCTGCCTCAAACCAGATGCACCAAGTGTGCCACCCAACTAAGGGCAAAACCTCTTCAAGTGCCCTGCTTGCCCACACTGATAACAAGTGAGCGACTGCCTTCTCTCCCAACTCTGGCTCTAAGAACGAGTCGCAAATGAAATTGACTATTGCCCTCTTCCCCTTTGCAGGAAAGCTGGAGACTTGTGACCTAACTGGCCACACTTAAAGCAAGTGAAATCTCCCTGACCACTTCTCCCAGAACCCAAACTCGGTACTAAAAAAGTGGATCTCAACTTAGCTCCCTAGGATTGTTGTGAGATAGAACCCCTATGCCTCTTATTGTTCCCCTAAGCACCCTGACCCCTCTTGGAGCCCCTTATCCACTCCTCCTCCATTTGCATCATAGTCTCAAGATGAGCTGCCAACTCTACAAATCGTCTGTAATCTCTAATCATTGAACTGGCTACCTTGAAAAGAAGCGCGGTCCTCGACCTTTTCTCAAACTCCACACAACAACGCTCCTCTATTGCCACTAACTCTGGTGATAGACTAGTAAATGTGGCCTCAAACTCGGCCACCGGTGTGTTCAACTGCTTGAGCTTTGAGAACTGCTCCCTCAACTTCTTCCTAACAATGGGAGGTAAGAACTTATCCTGGAAGGCGTTGACGAAAGCCTCCCAAGTTACTCCAATGCGCCCACACGTATGCTTTCACCATTGACCCGCATCTCCTTTTGACTAGAAGGACACTTAGGTCACTCTCAAACCACCATCTTCGATGCTAAGCATCTCAAAAGTCTTCACCATTTTTTCAAGCCATTCATCTGCTTTCAAAGGCTCTTTAGGATCACCCAAAACCTCATCCGGGTTGGACCGGAAGAACTCTCTCTTCAAGAACGACGGCCCTACCTCAGTTACTTGGGCCTAGACCTGATTCTCAACCCTAAGAATGTCCATAGATTCCCATAATGCTCCGTCCATTTCGTGGGCCAAAGCGCCCTGGCCTACTGACCAACTAGTCCAACCACATTAGCTTGACCAACATTTTCTTCTTGTGCCAGAATACCTTCTAGGCCAATAAAGGCACCTCATACCTTCTAGGCCAACCACGCCTACCACCACCACATCCATGTCCTAACATTCTAATAAAGGTAACAAAAGAGATTATCATATATACAAATGTGCCGAGCTAACTCACTCACGTCCTAATGCAGTGGACAGCAGTAATTCACTCCATATAAGCACGTAGTCACATAAACACATACGAATTTTCTTCCTGGATAATGACCGTCCCGCGGCGTTGTCGAGTTACAATTAGAAACAGTAGTGATCAGGTGCTCTTCTAATAGGACTTCTAGAAACCCATAGACCCAATCAATATCTTAAGAATTAAATCTCATACCCATACAACCACAAAAGCATGTTATCACATAAGCATACCATACATACAAATATCTCTGTCAAGGGAGACAAACCCATTGTGGTAATAACCACTTCCCACGTACCCAAAATATTCAAATTTGGTACGATCTGATACCAAGTTGTAATGTCCCGAAATAAATGCCATATATATATATACATCCATCTCATAGTAACCAATAAAAAATAACATAATTGAATTGATAAGCTTTCATTAATCAAAGTTTGATATACAAACAGTGACACATGCGATATACATTCATAAACAATACATCCTGAATCTACAACATGTGTTACGAGATAGTGAAAAGAAATGAAAGCTGAACAGATAATCATATGCCCTAAAGGCTTACATTTTTCCAAGTCAGTGCTTGGGTACATCAAAAGTGAATCTTAAGCTCAATACAAATAAAGCCCCAAGCTTTTACAAAATTAAATACAAAATAACAAAACTGAGTCTTCAGCTCCACAGTCCTCCCAAGCTAAGTCCTTGGTGGAGGCATATCACCAGCACCTGAAAATGGTTTTCCCATATAGGGTAAGCCAAAGCCCAGTAGAAATAATCCACACAATATATGAATCTTAACAGAGATATAAGGGTGAAATGCACATGCAATGCCCATGTCAAAACATTTTAGATTTCTTTCCCAAAAACCATGCCATGCTCAATTTATATCACAATCCTCAATTCATGCCCTTTACAATAGAAAACAAAGGGAAAATATCAAACCAGTACAATCTTTCACCGATATTTCATCCGCTAGAAACTATCAAACGACACCCATGTAAACGTAGCCTATAAAAGCACTACTATTGCCATTTTACAAAAAAATTGTCCATGGGAATCGGCACCCATATATACACGCATTTTTCAGGACTTTCACCCTAGACACACAGGGTAATTTGATTTGGTAATAACACCTCTTTCCCACGTTCACCTCTTTTTCTCAAAATCATATACATTTTCAATGTATTAAATAAGAAACAATGTTCAACATGGATGAGAAATTAGTTTTAGTTCACCTAATTCTCATGCAATTTCTATAAAACTCATAGTTATCCTCCACCGATAGCCCAAAACAGATATCTCTAATAAATAGAAAGATTTCAATAACAATATACATTATTATCATTTCCAAGATGTGAGCGATATAATATATCCAACTTCACCATCATCATAAATATCATCCATCACCATCATCAAGACATGAGCAATATTACAAAACCAACATCATCCTTCAATATTTTTCCAAACACAAGTCAAACCCATGGTTTTAAAGCAAAACCCCCTTTTCTTTCAAAATCATTTTTGAGTAGAGAAAAACATCATTCCAATTTCATAAAACCCAACATCATTTCCATTATCATTACAAGATCAACATTTGAGATTTCTAGGGTAAAATCCCCTTTTTCTTTACAAATCATTTCCATTTACTTCATTATATATCAACAAACACCTTTCTACAAGCACTTCTAACAAACCATTTGAAAACCCCTCTTTTGATTTCCAACCAAAACCATAGATTTGCCCAAAATCTCCAAAAATCACAATATTGTTTTAAAAATATCAAATAACTAAGTTAAGAATCATAGGAGGGTGCGGAGAATTCCTACCTCAAACTTAGAAGAGGAAGAATGAAGAAAAGCCCAAACGTTGACGTTAGTGAAACAACGATTTTCTCCGATCAAAATGAAGCTCTCGACAAGCTCTACACTTAATCTGAAAGGAGCAAGGTCAGGAGATGCTTCTAAGTGAGTAGATCTGGAGATCTTTGAGTGAAAAAGTGAATTTAGAGAGAGAGAAGAGTGATTCACGGTTTAGAGAGGAAAAATAAAAGATAAAGTGAAGAAAATGGTAAGTGACGGCCCTATTTATAATGCTAGGTTAAAGTGAAATAAAGTCCCAAAGTCAACCTAAAAGAACAAGTCAAAATCCCCAAGAAGTAGGACCCAAAACCGAACTAAAAAAAAAACTCACAGAGGACGACCTTTATGTCGGTGGTGTCGACCCTTTAAGAAGAATTGACAAAACGACAATGCTGGTAGCAGACAAGGTATCGACCCTTGGACTGGAGGTCTCGACACTAAATTTAAGCAACTAAACCTAGATTTCACAGTAGACAAATGTCAACCCTTCCCAGACTGGTGTCGACCCTTGAGGCCAACAACAAAAGACAAGTGTCGACACCACCAAGGCTAGTGTTGACCCTAAATTTCAGTAGCTATTCCAAGAACATAGCAATGAGATATTGTCGACACCTCTAAAGCTGGTGTCGACCCTAGGAGCACAACAAGACAAAGAAAAGAAGGCAGTGTCGACACTAACAAGGATGGTGTCGACCCCTGAAGCCAAAACCAAACATAAAGAGAAAAAAATGACCGCCACGAATTTGGTTTCCCGGATTCAAAAACAATAAATGGGTCAGGTCTAAGCCCGGATCGCTATAGTCTATTTAAATAGAAAGGAACTCAACTTGGAGGATTGCTCAGTAGATTGAAGTTTTGTGAAGAACAACTCAAGCTCTTGCCAAATTAAGCTATATTGAAGTTCCTAGGTGAGTGTTTGAGCCATAATTCATGAATTTGAGTCACTTAATTCCAAATTCAAGGTGAATATGTAATAAAGTGTATGAATTGAGCTAAGATTATAGAAATTGAGATCAATTTTGACCTGCATGCATGAATTTGTTTTGATTTTTCACTTTTGAGAATAAACCTTGTAAATTATGATGAATTGGACATTATATCGTACATGCATGCATGAATTAGCATGTTTTAGAGTTCAGTTCTAAGTTTAAAAGTCTATGGATGCAAGAATTGAAAAATAGTTCACATACATGAAGTTTGTGGTTTGAATTTTGATGAATTCATGGAATTTTGAACAATGGATTGAAATTACCTTCAAATATATGTGTTTGGGAGTGTTCTTGCATGTTTGAGTCATTCACGCATGAATTTGGGGCCCTGGAGTTGTGTTTGAAGCTCAAACAAAATTCTAAAAATTTCAGAATTCGAGCAGTTCGCTCGAGCGATAGAACTGTCGCTCGAGCGTACATTTCGAGCTCTCAGTACTTTTGCAGACATTGGAGGTTGGCTTGAGCGACCACCCTTTATTTTTAGTCTTGGCTCGAGTGCCCAAAAAGTTAACTTGAGCGTAAAATAAAAGCATCCAGTACTTTTGTAGATCAAGGGTGCTCAACGACCAATGTTGCACTCGAGCGAAGTGCCCTATTTCAAGATACTTTGAAAAGTTGTTTTATATTTCGATTTCCATTCTTTTTCATTTCTGAGCATTCTTAGCCATACATTGAGCAACCTAAATGAACTAAAGAGTTAGAAAGAAGCCTAAGAAAGATAAACGAATTTGAGAACGGATTGAATTGTATTGTGACGTAATTTTCGTATGTGTTATGAATTGTGTAGGGTCAATCGCGAGGACAAATCAACCATCTGAACACTATGAGTAATATCTTAGCAAAGATATTTCCATGTATGTTATTTTCTAAATACTACTTATGTGGTAAGTTTTTCAAACTCATGAATGAGTATTCTACCTGTCTAATTCGTAAAAGACTTAAAAGGAGATTGATAAGCATGAAAGTATAAGATTGGACCAAAGGTCATTTTGTATGAATACAGAATGAGCCCAAGGCCGTTTGGTATGTTTGATGAGAATATGAAATGGGCCCAAAGCCGTTTGGTATATTTGATAAGGACACGGAATGGGCCTAAGGTCGTTTAGAATGTTTGACAAGATAGACCTAAGGTCATCTTATATTTGAATTGGATCGAAGGTCATTTTGTATGTTTGTTAGATGGACCAAAGGTCACTTTGAATAAGGAATTGAGTGGAACAAAGGTCATTTTGAATGTGAATACAAATATGAATACGACTGTGAGCATGATCATGATTATCAACGCGTGTATGAATATTTTGGACAGAAGATCGTTTCAATTAGGAATATATTGGACCAAAGGTTGTTTTGAATATGCATGTCTTGGACCAAAGGTCGTTTTGTATATGAATATATTGGACTCAAGGCCATTTCATCCTTTCACTACATTCTGAGTATAATATATTGGACCCGAGGTCATTCCATTATGATTTGCTTAAGTCTGTAATGAATGAGAATTGTACCTCATATGTATTAAGTACAAGTATGATTTATGTATATGCAAATCTCATTCATTAACCTCTTTACTCTGGTATTATTCACTGGGTGTAAGCTTACTCTTTATTTATATTTATGTAGGTAAGCAGCGTGATGTCCAACCCCAGCCCTGGTGAAATTGTGCAAGAGTACCAAGTTCTGAAGTCAACCAAGGTTGCCTCACGTATGAGGCTTTTGATTTTCCTTTTTGTTTTCTTTTATGGTCATGTGTGACCAAGTTGTATATAACCCTGGGTTTTTGTTGAGGTTGTTTTGAATGATCATTGGTTTATCATATGATAATTTTTGAATGATTTTGGACATGTATAATTGATTATCATATGATGTGTGAGTTATTATCTATATATGTGTGTGAAAGGTTTTGATTTTGTCACATATGCACATCTCATTAGACAATCTTTGTGTTTTTGCTTCAACTTTTGGCCCCTTATTGATAAATATGTTTGATTTTCTATCTAAGGCCATAGGTAATCTCATGATTACTGGCTGGTTATAATCCTAACTTCTAGGGGCGGGTTCGGGTCATGACTGTACATATATATTAAGTTTGGTATGATTTTGTGAATGTGAATGTAAATGTGGATGTAGATTTGTGTGAATGTGGATGTGGATGTGGATGTATTTTATTTTAGAAAATATTAATAATTTGTACAGGGAATAAATTAATAAAATATATATTGATTTTATGAAAATAATTTTATTGTGACAATAATAAACCGTCACTAATGTAATCATCATTTCCTTACATTTTATTAGTGACAGGTTAACCTGTCGCATATACATATTAGTTCAAATCTTTAGCGACGGTTTAAACTGTCACAAATCCGATATTAATTTAATTCTACTTTTTGGTGACATTTTATACCATTGCTAATAATACTTTTCGCGACATCAAATACCGTCGCTAAAAATGTTTTTGGTGACAGCAATCGTCAACGTCACCAAAAGTGAAGTTTTTTCCCCCTTTTTTGTGTCAGGTTAAACCGTCACAAAAATCATTGATTAGCTATCGTTACAAGAAAGCAACCATCGCAAATACTTTTTGTCACGCCCCTTTTCGCCACCCTCCATTTCCCGTTGCTACTCCATCGCTAAAAGTCTTTTGCAACGATATGCGAACCTTTTGCGACAATTAAGACCGTCACAAAAGTTCCAATTTTTAGTAGTGAGTACACTTCCCCTCAGCACTAACTCTCATTTCTGGATTATGTAACCATGCTATGTTGTTTTAGAAACTCTTCGTGTAGATATCTACAACCGTGTCCTCTATCTTGAAGAACTTAATCTTTATCTTTCCCAATAATAATCTTTTTCTTAGGAAGTGATGATGCACCAGTACATACTTTATTCTTCCATAGAACACCAGATCCTTACCTGAATATACAATCTCAATTCTTGGGCTTAGGTACCAAATGCCAAGTCTGACTCTGTCTTGATGCCATACCTTTTTTTTTTTTTTTTATCATCGTCTCCATCCAATTGTTAAATTTTGTTGTTTCCTGGAATGTTACATGCTTTAAATTATCCATCGTAGCAAAGGTTGCATCAGCGTACCTTGGATTGGGTTAAAATTGCCTTGCATATATTGATTTTTGTAGCTTTATCATTTCTTTAACTTATTCTTCTTCTGTTCGCTCTCCCAACTTCTCTAGTAGGTGAGCTTTCAGATCTTTAACTCTTGAAGATTGAGACTCAACTACAAGAATTGACTTATTTGTGATAGAATATGCATCCACTTCCATGATAATTGCATTGCACTGCTCCTGTATGCCCTTATCAAAATCAATCTCCTCTTCAGAATCTGCTTCAGTGACCACGAACACTATAGAAGATGCTTTAAAATCTCATTCTTCTTCAAATTCTGGCTGTTCTTATGAGTTCCCTAGGGTTTTGTGATCTCAAACATTGCACATGAAGCTTGGAAATCCCATTTTTTTCACTCTCGTCTTGGTAACCATTAGATGTTACCATATTACCATTAATTAGTCTTCTTCTTAACCGACAATCTTTGCATAATGGCCAATCTTGCCACAGTTGAAGCACTCTATGTTGCATCATCCAAATCTAGTAGCTCTTCAATCATTTTCATCATGTCGAACCCCCCCCGGTTAATAACTTCAATCATTTTGTCACTGTTCATCTTCTTTTTTCTTCAATCTTTCATAGTTTTTCCACTTTGGTCCATCTCTTCTCTTGCTACTGAATAATGCCTATTCTTCACTTTCATTCTTTAGTGTGACTCCAACCATTTTCTTTGCTAGAGTTTCTTGATTCACCAATAGACTTTCCATCTCAAACAATGATGGCTGAGTAGACCATTCTCTAATACTTGGGTCTTAAACCTTGAGTAATAATGTGCCTCATTCTGGACTCGCTAACTTTTGACTAGGGATCAAGTTCTAAAATTTCATTGCAAAGAGTCTTTACCTTGAGAAAATATTAGCTGATAGTCATTGATACTTGTGTCACTATTGCAAGCCTGTTCTCTAGCTATTGAAGTCGCGCATCGTTTGTCTTCGAAAATAACGCTGCAAATGTGTCCCAGACTGCTTTTGGAGTGGTAGCCTCCCGAACATATTCCAATAACTCTATCTAAAGGGTTGTCCTTAACACAAACATTGTTTTTCCAGCCTTGATCCACCACTTTCGCAAGGCCTCTGCATTTTCTTCTCCAGGTGACACAATTTCCTCGCCATCAACAATTTCCCTTAGATCCTATCCTCGAAGATATGCCTCGATGCATATTCACCAATAATCATATTATAATAATTAATTTCTCCATACCTCTGATGAAGTTTCCGAAATTCGCTATAACAACTGTGCTCGTTGACTTCAACAATCTCTTGTATCAATCTCAATCACTCTTTGTGTCGGTCCCTGAACGACCAAGCTCTGATATCAAATTGTTGAGTTTGACACACTGGTGGACCCAAAAATACAACTTTTATTGATAACACTCTTGTACACAATCACACACTAATACACTTCACTTATCTACTCACGCATACATTCAAGCACTTACACTTTGTGTCTTCCTCACACAAGACTTTGAGGCACCTCACACTAGATCACTTTTGTAGTGCTTAACCACTCACTCTTCTTTCACTCAATTGTCCAATACCTAGTACATCCACTCATCTCATATTTATACTAGTTGAAAAACTTTCTAAAATAAACTTATAGCTTCACTACACTCTAAAACAATCTAGATTATTATAGTTCATATTAGAACTTTCTATACTTCTCTAAAATATTCTAAATCCTTCCGAAACTTTCTAAATTTCTCCAAACTTCTCCAATGTTCTGGAATCTTTTAGGATGTTCTAGAATCTTCTAAATTTTGCTAGGTCTTTCTAGAATCTTCTAGATCTTTCCGGAGTATTCTAGATTTATGTAAAAACTTCTAAAATATTCTAGAGAGAAGATTCTAAGTAGTGATGGGAGTTAGTGATGACTCTCAATCTCAAACCCAACCCACAATATTCACCAAAACCACCCAAAACTCTGATATATAAACTCTTATATATATATATATATATATATATATTAGGTTGGTTGGCCCGTGCTTGCACCAGCAAAAAAAAATAATTAATTAAAATTTGTCTTTTGATTTTACGATAGTATTTTTTGATAGAAATATAATGGAATAATTATTTGGTAGATGTTAAAGAATAATGATTATGTAGTACTTACTCTTTTAGAGATGTGTACTATAGCATTGCCCGTATATATATATTTATTCATAAAAAGAATACAAATATATAGAAATAGTAATAACAACTTAAACTAGTAGTTGTTAAGATTTCTAATTTCATTTTTTCTTTTTTATTTATATGCAAAACATGACAAATTTCACAAATACTTTTTAATGATTTCTAAAATTTATGTTACGTGAGACTTTATTTGTGATGTAATAGGTGTTAACTTTTAAGTTGTTACATACTTAATGATATAAGATTTTAATTGACAAAATTAAAAACTCATTATTTTATTTTTTTTGTCATAAAGGTCAAATCTTTTTTTTTTTTTTTGGTATTGGTAAACATTTTGTTAAGGACTTGTTATATAAATAGATGAAAAATTGACATGTTATTTGCACATGACATCTCAAATAGAATATTATTTTGTCATTAAAATTCAAATTGAAAAAATTAATAGATGAAAGGGTTGAGCATTATAATTTTTAATAAAAGGGGTAAAGCGATATGGACTATAGGGGGATATAATTTGCCCTTATTTGTATTAAATAGATAAATACTTAGATAGTTTACAATCACATTTTTTGAGGTTTTTTTTAAAATATAAATTACTTTATGTATTTCTGAAAATTACGTCTCGCCTCTTCCAATTTCAAATCCCATAACAAATTATTTTGTTATTTATAAATCATTAAATTAATTAATAGTTTTAATGAGGTCAAAAGTATAATTTATTTATTTATTTATTTATTTATTTTGCATAGTAGACAACAATTAAAAATTATGACTTTATAATTTTTATAATTACTGAGAATAATTAGTGAGGAAGCCTTTTTTTCTGTTTTATTTTGTTCGGTATGTGAAACAGTTCCTTCGCCCAACGCCGCGTCCAATGTTGAACAATTTTCATACACGGCTTAAAATGAGAATACCAAACAGTAAAATAGTGGGAAAAAATGGGCAATGCTGGGGACCCCCAGTGAGGGGCGACCCCCAGCACCCCTAGTGACAGATGGCGCATTGCCAATGGCTCAAAACCAAAAAAAAATAAAAAATAAAATAAAATAATTTTTGGGCCAATCAGAGATGACCCCAGCACCTCCACTGGGGGTCCAACTCATTTTCCGAAAAAAATTATGGTGGGTAATTTTTCTTAACAGATAAATATAAAATAATACTAAGATAATTCTCTTATCTTAAAAAAATTATTAAGCCAATTGAAGAAGCAAAAGAAAATACATATATATATACAAATGACTAATTTTATTAATACATAAATCATATTCACATAATAAATTATCAATTTTATTAATAAGTAATTAATTAAGTAAATTAACAATTTTTAATGATATGAAAAATATTTTTCAGTTAACTATTTTGTTAATAAATAAATCATTAACTCAATTAACAATTTTTAATAATATAAGAAATATTTTTTAATAAACAATTTTGATAATTTATTATTGCATACGAGAATAGTTTTTTTTTTTTTTCCTGGGTAATGTGTTAAATTAAAATTTATAACAAATAATGGTTGTAATTTCTAATATTATAGGACTAATTCACATTTTAAACAAACAATATGAGTGTATTTTAATTTGTTAAAAAATAAAATATTCATGTTTCATAATTGACCAAGAATATTTGTGTAATTACGAAAAAACCTTCACTCAATATATAGGCCACAATTAGTAAATTATTCAAAATGTAAAGACAAAATCAGAAAGAAAATACGAACCTCAAGCAGCTAAGTGGTTCTTATATATATAGACTAGTTTAAAAAGGCACGTGCTATTATTACAGTATATTTAAGTTTTATATTTTGATAATTTTTTAAAAATTAAAATATTGTTTTATGAAATTCAATAGAATAAATCATTAGATTTATGATAGGAATTTATGTGGTATGATATATATCATTTTTTTTATTTGTTATACACACAATGATGTAAACTCCAGTTCTTTTATCACATCATTTTGGGTGAATTTATGAGTCTTTAACATTTATTCCAAATTTATAAAATAAAAAAAATTATAGTGTGTACTTTCTCAACAGATAAATATAAAACAAATACTAAGATAATTCTTCCATCTAAAAAAAATGTTAAGATAATTCACTGAACTAATAAAAAACAAAAGAAAATACATATATATATATATATATATATATATGTATATATCTATATATATACAAATGCCTAATTTTATTAATACATAAATCATACTCGCATAACAAATGATCAATTTTATTAATACACAAATCATTAAGTAAATTAACAATTTTTAATGATATGAAAAAAAAAATTTCAGTTAACCATTTTGTTAATAAATAAATCATTAAGTCAGCTAACAATTTTTAATGATACGAGAAATATTTTTCAATAAATAATTTTAATAATTTATTATTACATGGAAGAATAGTTTTCTTTTTTCCCTGAGTATTGTATTAAATGAAAATTTATAACAAACGATAGTTGTAATTTCTAGTATTATAGGACCAATTCATATTTTAAATAAACCTTATGGGTGTATTTGTAATTTCCTAAGAAATAAAAATTTTATATTTCATAATTGACCAAGAATGTTTGCGTAATTACGATAAAAATCTGTTTCATAATTGACCATGAATGTTTGTGTAATTATGGGAAAAAAAAAACCTTTTGCATAAATGACCAAGAATGTTTGCATAATTATGAAAAAACATTCACTCAACATATAGGCTACCACTACTAAATTATTTAAAATGAAAGGGCAAAATCGGAAAGAAAAAACAAACCTCAAGTAGTTAAGCGGTTCTTATATGTATAGATATACTAGGGAAAATCCGTACCTAAAGGTACGGCCAACAATTTTTTTGATATCACATCTGTTACGGAACTCAATTGTAATAAATCAATTCAAAATGTTAATATCACTTTAATTTATAACTTTACAAATAAGAAGTTGAAATTATTTCTACATATTAAACTAGCAAAAACATTCATAAATTTCACATAGCAAATTTCAAAATTAAAATGCAAATAATGAATTTTATATTTCAGTGTAGCATAAGCAAAGAAACTAAAAATATTTGTTAAAATTTAAGTCCAAATAGCAAATTTTAGAATTTAATCCACGTTAAAATGACACAAGTATAGCAAACCTTCAATAAAAGAATGTTACTGAATTAGTATCATAACTGGTAACCTTTTCGCTTTATCAGATTTCACTACCTTCAAAAAAAAGATAGATGAATATTTTAATACAGAAATAATCATCCTAACTAATGATTAATCATCCTAACTAACCAGAAAAGAGTAATCATCCTAACTAACCAGAAATAAGACATTAATCATCGAATTTAGAATGAAAGATAGAGTGTATGAGCATCTCATATGTTCTTAAACTCATTGTCAAATAAAATCACATAATAAAAGGGTCTCTACTGAATCCACTCAAAATAGAGACCTCATGTCTCAAGCAATTTGATTACTTGCCTAACACTTATTTTCTATATTTAAGTAAGCATTACAAAAAATAAATGGGAAAAAAAGAAAGAAAGAAAGAAAGAAAGAAAGAAAAAAGAAAAGAAGTGGCACAATGAAAGTTAAAAATTGAACTTCTGAACTTGATCACAAAATAGTGCCGCATTAGATAACATTTACCCAAGGATTCCTTTTTTTCAAATAAAATGTTAGGGATGAGTGAAATAACTCTGACATGTCACCAAAATATTTTACAAAATTGACTCAATTTGAGAGATTGTGGGTTGCAAAACTTGGTCTCTAATCTTACCCTTCTAGGAGATGACTCATGCCTAAAAATACTTCCATACATTTTGATTTCTTCCAAAACCAACTATCCTTCCAAAAATAATAACATATAAGAAAAATCCAAATATCCTTCCAAAATATTCTAATATGAAGTTTATAACCATAAAAATTGCTACCTAGTGAAATTGTCCATACACAAATAGTAATGTAGGGTAAAAAATTCCTTCTAACAATTTGACAAATTAAAATGACAAAATTAGAGTCTATAAATATGAAGTACCACACAATAATCAAATATAAATTATTCAAGCCTATGATACTCCTAAATTGAACATTGCTAGAAAAACTAATTAACGGTGCCTACTTAATTAATAGTAAAGTTAAATTTGACACAAATATCTTTTTGTAATACATCCAAACTCTCTAATGAAACTATGTGAACAAAATTGAGAATTGTCTGAAACTGCCAAGTGAACCTTGAAAGATAAGTAACTCAAGCACTGAAATACTTGTAGCACATTCAAGCTTATTATGTTTAAAGGGAAAAAAAATGATATAAAGTAAAACAGAAAATAAACCCCACAAAAATAATATAATAACCAAAAATTTTAGATTGATGTAATCAAGAGTTAATTAACACTGAAAAAAGACAACCAATTCAAAACCATCTTTTATATGTGACCAATAGACGTTTCAGCTTAAATGACATTGTTATATAAAGCTGCCTTGCTTTCACCAATCCATGGACTTGACGCATCCTCCATCTTAGCTATGTTCATTGTCCATCTAAGAAAACAAACAATAAGCTCCACTAATCAAACTATAAAAGGATCAACAAATTAGATTAAAATAGATTTTCTAGTAATTTTTTAATAAAAAAGAAGGCAAGAGAAATTAATCACCAAATAATAAATTATATAACCTAGTGTGTTTCTTAACAAAAATAAATCCGTAGAATAAACCAATCCAAACAAAATCAAGGATAAAATAATGCTAAATTTCTTTCATTAATGGTCAAGAACAAATAAATAAAAAAATCTATACCTCCCAACTTACATTATTAGGGGAAAAAAACAAAACTCAAAATTTAATGTTTTGAATAGGAATACCTCTAAGAAAACATCACATCCATAATTAACGAAAATGAGAAATTATAGATAATTAATGGAATTATAATTTTTCTAAATAAAAAAAAAATCTTTAGTGCCTCCTCTTTTTATCGAGCTTTGCAAAATGCATGAAACTCAATAAGTCATTTTGTTGGGGCAATTCAATAGTCGTTCAAGTATCAATAAAGACAATAATGCATGTAACCATAATAGAAAAATAGTCAAAATAAAATATTCGGAGCTAAAACGGGTCTAAACTCGTCTTATATGAAACTCACCTTTTACTCATCTCATTGCATTATGGCTTTGATTGCTCTCCAAGCATAATTTTTATTCTATCTGAACAGTCTCCCACTCCATTTTCAATCCTGAAATAATTCTCGAAGATTCAATTTTTTCAAGAAAATCAAAATAAAGATACATGCTAATCTAAGCAACAAACATTTGTTGATGTTTCAAAATTTAGATTATACATTTTTCACTACCCTTGAGACAAATCCATTAGAAACATGACATTAAGATCATAGCACCCAAACTAAATTCAAAGTTACATATAAACAACCCACACAATGTATAGGAACCGTAAGTTTAAACAATATAAATTTCAAATCAAATTGTATTCTCCTAGAAGATTAATTAATGTTTTTTGACACTAATACACAACAACATAGACAATATAAAAGGCACTCCTCAACAAAACCTAAGCATTCGGTAGTGTATACAACTCAATGTTAAATGAGGGAAATTTCGTATAAAACTCAGTGCTGTATATGTAAAAACTTGAAAAATATATTTTCAAAACCTTTATTTTCAAATATATTTTCAGCCATAAATATTCCATTAGGCATCATTCTTTCAACACCAAAAAAATTTAAATCAATCCATTAAAGTTTATTCACTTGTATTCCTCTCCCCTAATTCTCCCACATTCACATTCCACTCTTTTCATGTAGACTAACCAAGAATAACACAATCGGTGAATGAAATACTGAATTACCTTTTTTTCGCATTTTAGAAGTTGTTTCTAGTGCAAAAGTTGCTTCAATTTTGTTGCCTCAAATGCAAGAAAAGTAACAAAACAACTAGTTTCAGCATTCCATGGTAACATTAACAATAATAATATAATAAATTAATTTCTAATTTAATATGCTTTTCATAATCAATTAAGAAAAGCTCCATAATTAGAATACAAAAGAAATCATGTATAGAATATCACAAAAACCCTGTATATAATATCAAATGAAATCCTATATGAAATATCATGACAAAGAACAATGAAGACAATTGGTTTAGAGATGATATAGCGATTCCGGTTTTGACCCGACCCATTTGATATTCCGAACTCGGGTTTTATGGTTTCCGGATGTTGTTCATATCTTTTTCCCTTTATTCTCACTTGAGTTTGGCTATTAAGTGGTTAGAACATGTTTGGAACAAGCTGGTTGCTTAGTTTTCAAATCTTTGTTGCCCAGATTTTTGCTCTTCCGCTCAAGCGGCACTTCTTGCGCTCAAGCGGACTTTGTGAACTCTCAGCATTTATGCAGGTCTGTAAAAATACTAGGAGAGTGTATTCTATGCTTGAGTGACTTTTTTCGAGCTCAAGCGGCCATTCTTGCGCTTGAGCGTTGGTTTGTTGTCTACAAAATTACTAGATATATATATATTCTGCACTCGAGCGTCACTTCTTGCGCTCGAGCAGAACAACTTATTATGTCTGATGCTCGAGCATCAACTCTTGCGCTCTAGCGGATTGTGCGTATATCAATTCGTGACAGCCACATTTTTCATCACTTTTTCATCTCTTTCTCTCTCTAAAACATTTCAAAATCCTAGATCTTGAGCTTCTCTCTCTAGAACTCACCTTCTCTCTACTTTTCACCTCGTCCCAACACAGGGGAGACCTACACGGGAGACCATACAAGGCCTCAAATGGTGCCATACCAATACTCGACTAGAAGCTATTATTATAGGCAAACTCCACTAAGGACAAGTGCCTCTCCCACGACCCCTTAAAGTCAAGGGCATAACCTCGAAGCATATCCTCAAGGATTTGAATAGTATGCTCGGACTGCCAGTCAGTCTGAGGATGATAGGCGGTACTAAAAGTCAATCTAGTGCCTAAGGCATTCTGTAGGCTCTGCCACAACTGAGCCGTAAAATGCGAATCTCTTTCCGAAATGATAGTCACGGGGACCCCATGAAGTCGAACAATGTCAACAATGTAAAGGTCGGCTAGAAAATCTACTGAGTCATTCTTGTGCGTAGGTATAAAGTGCGCTGACTTGGTTAATCGGTCCACTACCACCCAAATGGCATCATTACCCCATTGATTCCTCGAAAGACCCACAACAAAATCCATCGTGACATGTTTCCACTTCCACTCAGCTATAGGCAAGGGTTGCAACAAACCCACTGGCCTCTGATGTTCAGCCTTCACTTGTTGACAAGTAAGGCACTTCGACACAAACACGACTACATCCTTCTTCATCCCCTTCCACCAAAACTAACGACTAAGATCATGATACATCTTTGTGCCTCCCGGCTGCACCGCAAGGCATGAATATTGAAACCTCATAGTACTTCCTCTCGACAAGACTTGGGTATGAAAAGACAGTCAAGGTATCTAACACTCGAGTCAGAATACACGTTTAAACCCTTCTCTACCTTTCCACTAGAGATCTTCTCCCTAAGGGATTCTACCTCAAAGTCATCCCTCTATGCTTCTATAACTCGGCTCACAAGTGTAGGTTGTGCAACTACTGAAAACAAAGCTGCGGACTCAATGAACTCACCAAGATGCAAGTCAAACTCACTAATAGCACCCAACATCTCCCATTCTCAGGTGGCAATACAAGCTACACTGCTAATGGATTTTCTACTCAAGGCATTGGCCATTACATTGGCCTTTCCCGGATGATAGTTCAACTCAAAGTCATAGTCTTCCATAAATTCCATCCACCTCATTTGCCTCAAATTTAGTTATTTATATGAAAACAAGTACTTCAGACTCTTGTGATCAGAAAACACCTCAAACTTCTCACCATAAAGGTAATGTCTCCAAATTTTCATGGCAAATATCACAACTACTAGTTCTAAATCGTGGGTAGGATAGTTCTTCTCGTGTGTTTTCAATTGACGTGAGCCATAGGCTACTACCTTTCCTTCTTGCATCAAAACACAACCCAAACCTTCCCGTGAAGCATTACAATACACCAAATAGCCCAAGATCCTTTCTGGAATAATTAACACTAGAGCATTGGTAAACCTAACCTTAAGCTCTTGGAATGATTTCTCACAAGTCTCACTCCACACAAATTTGATTCCTTTCCTCGTCAGTCTAATCAACAATGAGCCTAATCTAGAGAAATCCTTCACAAACCGTCGGTAATACTCGGCCAACACCAAGAAACTACGGATCTCAAAAGCATTCCTAGGTTGCTCCCAATCTTGTACTACTTCTATCTTGGATGAATCTACAGTCACCCCTCCACTGGATACCACATGGCCTAAGAACTTTACTTCTCTCGACCAGAATTCACACTTTCTGAACTTAGCATATAGTTTGTGGATTCTAAGCAACTCAAGCACAACCCGCTGGTGTTTCTCATGTTCCTCCTTGGGGGGTGAGTAAATCAGGATGTCATCGACAAAGACGACTATGAAATGGCCTAAGAACTCACGGCATATTCGATTCATTAGATCCATAAACACAACTGGTGCATTGGTTAACCCAAAAGGCATCAGTAAGAACTCATAATGGCCATACTGCGTACGGTATGCCATCTTCTAGATATCTTCCTCTCTTACCCTTAATTGGTGATTACCCGATCTCAAGTCTATCTTAGAGAAACAACAAGACCCTTTCAACTGGTCAAACAAATCATCTATGTAAGGCATTGGGTACTTGTTCTTAACAGTTACTTGGTTCAACTTTCGGTAATCAATACAAAGCCGCAAGGCACTGTAGACACCCCATTTTTGACGACCCCTACAACTTGGATGTCTTTGCAGGTACACCCGATGATGAGTCTGTTTGCTCGCCAAGTGCTCGAAGTCCTCAGTGGAATGCCATAACTTTGAGCCTTTCTTATCCTCCTTCCTTTTTGTCCCATTTTTGGACCATGCCTTGGTCTTTCCAGCCTGCAACCTCTGGTGGCTTGCCAGCCATCCTAGAGGCTGCTGGCCATCACTTTTGGTTTGTCGGCCACTGATGTGGCTTGTTGGCCACCACTGATGGCCGACTAACCACCAGTGTTTTTTGTAGATATTTTATGCCAACTGTGCCAGCTGTTTGCACAGATGCTTACATCTGTCCACACGTAGAGGGTTAGATCTCCTTGTAAGAATTTCATGGTTTCTATATATAGAGACCGCCTCTCTCTTGTAGAGAGGTTAAAAAATTTCAAACTCAAAAAAATTTCTCTCTTTCTACAAATTCTCTACACTTTTGACTATAATCCCTCAACCTTTGCCTATACACCCTTAACCAAATTTCACCATCTTTGAGCTGAGGTGTTCTTGAGCTTAGTATGAGCTCTAGAGGGTGTACTTGCTTGGTTTTGTTACTTGGAGTCACTCTTCTCTTCAAGAGGTATAATACTTGCTTTATTAGCTTGCGTTGCATACTTATTTTTCTACCTTTTTTCCACTATTTTGGGTTGTTTTTGGGCTGTAAAAAAACTCTGTTTTTGTGGGCTAAAATTGGTGTTTTAGGCCATTTAAGGTTAGGAGGTGTTCACCCTTCTTTATTCCTTGTTGCTAAGGCCTTTTCACCTTTGTTCCCCGTTTTCAAACCATCTTTGTTTAGGCCTTTAAACATTGGATTTTAGAGTATTTTCAATGGTGAAATCATGTTTTAAAGTCCAAATTTAGAGGGGTTAGCCTCCCTCCTTTTGTCTTGTTTGCTAGCCTAGTTAGCTCTATGTGTTAGCTTATTTTTCTAGCTTGTTATTGCTTAATTCCCATGTTTTAGGCTCTGAATTAGACTGTTTTGCCTCTATTTTTGGCTATTTGTTGCATGTGAGCTTTGTTTTGCATAGTTGTAGTGTAATAGTCCTCACAAGCTTGGTGTTTTAGGCCTTTAGACACCACTTGTTTGAGTTGATTGCATTGTTTTTGGGCTTTTCTTACTTCATTTTAACACTAATCACCTCTACAACCTCCCTCCTTTCTTGGCTTTTAATTTTGCTTTGAAAGTGGTTTTCAAGTCACTTGTTTGCCTAAGTGTGAAATTGAGGTTTCATACTTAATGGTTTAATCCCTTAGGGGGTTCATTACCAACGGTATGATGCTTCTTTCATACCTAAAACAACTTGTGTTTTGAGCCCTCTTTCCATTAAAGGACTTAAATTCACCCAATGGACTTAATTGGATTAAAGAATGGTTGGTAAGTTAAATTGAGTAACTAAAACTTGGGACTAAAAGTGAGCAAGACAATAACTCGGTGTGTTCAATCGGACGTTAATTGAGCACATGGAACTCAAACCATTTCATACTTGCTAGTAATGAAATGATCCAAGTCTCCGAGGTCACCTTCTTCCCTTGATCTTTCATGAAAAGGAGGAGGTTTGTGCCTTGTTTTGCATTTATTGAACTTGCACTCTTGAGTTCACAAGCCATCATGTAATGAAATTCTTGAGTTGGTGGTTTGTGGCTTAAGTTCACAACTCCTTGGATTTGCTCATGAAAAGGAGGGGTGAGTTGTGCAAACAATCCTTGAAAATACCCTGTATATGCTCTGTTTGTCCTCTGTTGCAGCAAGATGAACCAGTGCATGAATAGGCGGCAGGCCACTTTCCATGGCCAGTAGGTGGCCGATAGACCACCATTCATGGCCGACAAGCCACTTTCATGGCCGGCTGGTGGCCGACAACATTCACTAGTGGCCGACTGGCCACTAATGCAAGTCTCAGCACAGTGTTGGTAAGGTGGAACAAAATTGTTCTAGAAGTGTTCAATTGTGCAAACAGAGGCATTCGGGAGCAAAACGGTGGTTTTTTTGGGTAGAAATCGAGCATGCGCATGCACATCTCTCATTTCTCGGGGTAGAGTAGTTGATTGGTTAGTCTAATTGCAATTTTGTTGAAATTCGTTAATTAGTTAAGTAGTTAACTAGTTGTGTTGTAATTAGTTAATTAGAATAGTTAATTAATGTAAGTGTTGTAATTCTTTAATTAGTTAAGTAGTTTAGCTATTTATTCGTTTTGTAATAATTAGCTTAGCTTAGTTAGCTAATCAGTTTATTCATTCAGACTCTCCTTTGTGAGAGCGTAATGTAGTAACGTGTATGTCTTCTAACCCCACGACTTTCTCCCTTTTATTTATCCGTTTTTGATGGTTAGATTAGGAGCATCATGTTTTGTTTAGCATACCTTATGCTTACATCCATTCATCTTGTATTGCATCCACCGAGGCTCGGCGCATCATTCTAACTGTATTGTCATTTCAATACATTCTTCGAATACGTGTTTAAACGCATGCTATGAAATTGTTGCAAATAACATGTTAAGTAGCCGAGCCTATTTTAGTTGCATTTTTGCATCCGTTGCATTGGCCATCTTGCATAGTTAGGAATCATGCATTTTTCTAAGTAATTTCTCTTTTGGCTTGGAGTACTAGTTGAGTTTTTAGTACTTTGTCGATCTTTGATCAAGCAAGTGGGGGTGCTCAATTCATGACCTTCCCCTCTCGTACCCAAGTTCCCAATCCGAGGCAATTTTGGTGATGACGGACACATGGCCTTTGGCACGAGTCATGGGTTTCCTAAATTTTTTCAAAATAAAATATTTAGGTGCCGACTCTGTATCTAGCAAAACAGTCCAATTTTGACATTTTTTATTCTAAAATCGATTTTCCAAAAGATTTGCCAGATTTGGACTCTTTGGTGTTTATCAATTTCACATTGCACTTGTGAGATTAGATTCAGAACCACAGGAGTCTGAACTGTAGGGCTTTCTTTCAAGCTTCCGAAAGGGGTGCAAAAAAGGCGTGCTATAGGCACCATCCTTCTTCTTAGCAAAGAGAGCTAATGCTCCCCAAGGCGAAGTACAAAGGCAAATGAAACCCTTATCTAGCAATTCTTGGAGTTGAATCTTCAACTCACTTAATTCAACGGGTGCAAATCTATATGGTGCCATAGAGATGAGTGTCATGCCAAGCACCAAATCGATAGAGAACTCAATCTCACGATGGGGTGGCAAACTAGTGAGATCCTCAGGAAAAATGTCCTGGTATTCACAAACTACCCTAGGTAAATCAACTCGGACTTCATCACACTCACTACCCAAGAAGTTTGCAAGAAAACAACTAAGCTCACTCTGCCCTCGCAGATCATTCACTGGTGATAAAGCTCTATCGACTTTGTCCCCCATAAAATAAAAACAATCACCACTTAAGGTACATACAGTAACTCTCTGACGGTAACAATCTATGATAGCTAGATACGATGACAACCAGTCCATACCCAATATAGCATCAAACTCGACATATCAATCAACACAAATGCAAAAAGAAGTCGGCATCTGGCAACCTCTATATCACAACCCCGACACCCCTGTTTCAAGACAATCTCACCACCAACAGGTGACTCTACACTGAGTGGAGACGCTAATCAAGCCAATTCTAACCCCAATGTTGATGCAAATGCAAACGAGATGAATGAATGGGATGCACCCGTATCAATTAACACATAAGCAGTAAAATTGCATAACAAGAAAGTACCTCTCACAACTGAAGGTGTTGGCACTAGGTCTGGCGTGGTAACAGCATACACACGCCCTGTAGGTCTCTGCTCCACTTACTCACCTCTCAGAGCATACGTCTAATGTACTGACTAAGCCGAAGAGGCTCCCTGATTGGCCCTCGAGGCCTAAACTGACTGTGCAGGCTAGTGGCTCTCTGTCTGTCTCGAACTAGAAGCACCAGGTTTGCTACCCAATTGAGGAAAAAACCTCTTTATGTGCCCTAACTGCCCACATTGATAACAAGTGGATGGGTGACCTCTCCCCTGACTCTGGCTCTGAGAACGAGCTATAGCCGGTGCGGACTATTGCCCTCTTCTTCTCTGTGGGAAAGCTAGAGACTTATGACCCAACTGGCCATACTTGCAACAAAAAAAACCTCCTGGATTACCTCTCCCTGAACCCAAACTCAGCACAGGGAAAGTGGATCTAGACTATGCAGCCTGGGACTGCTGCGGAGCGGGACCTCTCTACCTCTTATTGTCCTGACTCTCCCCCTAAACCTCCTAACTCTCCTAGAGCCCCTCATCTGTTCCTCCTCAGCCTAAACAACGGTCTCAAGATGAGCCGCCGTCTCCACAAGGCATCTGTAGTCCCTAATCATTGACCTAGCTACCTTGAAAAGAAGCCCGATCCTCAGTCTCTTCTCGAACTCTATACAATGGCGTTCCTCTATCGCCACAAGTTCCGATGCAAATCTAGAGAGGCTTGTGAAAGCTGCCTCAAACTCGGCTACTAGTAGACTAAGCTGCTTGAGCTTTAGAAACTGATCCTTCAACTTCTCCCTCATAGTGGGAGGCAAGAACTTATCCTGGAAGGCATTGACAAAGGCCTCCCAAGTCACCCCTATGCGCCCCCGCGCATATTTCCACCATTGACTCGCATCTCCCTTCAGTTGGAAGGATGCCAAGGTCACTCTCAAACCGTTGCCTTCGATGCCAAGCATCTCAAACGTCTTCACCATTTGTTCTAGCCACTCATCCACCTACAGTGGCTCTTTTGAATCACCCAAAAATTCGTCCAAATTAGACCGAAAAAACTCCCTCGTCAAGAAAGACGGCCCTGCTTCAACAATTTGGGCCTAGACTTGATTCTCAGCTCTGAGAATGTCCATGGATTCTCACAAAGCTCCAGCCATTTCACCGGCTAAGGCACCCATGGCCTGTTGACCAACTGGTTTGGCTATATTGGCCTGGCCAACCCCTTCTTCTTGTGCCGGAATTTTATCCAGTAAAGGCACCTCATGCCTTTTAGGCCTACAACACCTACCACCACCACGTCCACGTCTTGACATCCTAATGATGGTAACAAAAGATATTACATATTTACAAAAGTGCCAAAACTAACTCACTCGCATCCTAATGCAATCGACAACAGTAATTCACTCTACATATGCACATAATCATATAAATATATACGAATTTCCTTTCTAGATAATGACTGTTCCGCAGCATTGCCAGAGTTCCACTTAGAAACAACAGGGATCAAGTGCTCTTCTAATAGGACTTCTAGAAAACCCATTGACCCAATCAATATCTTAGGAACTAAATCGCATGCTCAGATAACCACATAAGCATGTTATCACATAAACATATTATACATATAGATCTCTCTGTCAAGCGAGATAAACCCATTGTGATAATAACCACTTCCCACGTACCCAAAGTATTCAAACCCGGTACGCTCTAATACCAATTTGTAACGCCCCAAAATAATTACAATAACTCATCCACAATATCAATGATTAACGACAATGATAAAGTAATTAGCTTACATTAAATCCGTTTGAGTTTACAAAAAGGGAAACATATGCGGTATACATTCCTAATGCCTAATCCTAAATTTATAGCATTTGTTGTGAACTAAAGAAAAAAATGGAAATTAAACAGATAAGAAATGCCCTAAAGGCTTACAACTTTCCAAGATAGTTCTTAGTTACAACAAAAGTGGACATTAGGTCCAATACATTTAAAGCCCTTGGCTATACAAAATGAAAACAACAAAAGAAGCTATTGCTCCAAATCCTCCCAGGCTACTGCCTTGGCGGAGGTATATCATCAACACCTAAAATGTTTTTCCCACATAGAGTGAGCCAAATCCCAGTAGAAATAATCCAACATAGTTGAATCTTAACAAAACTATAAGGTGAATGCATATGCAATGCTCGTGCGAAAACATTTTTATATCTCTTTCCAAAACTATGCAATGTCAAATTAATATTATGGTTCATGAATCCTTTCTTTTACAATAGAAAATAGGGCAATAAATCACACTCTGGGAATTTCAAAACAATACAACCTTTCCCGGAAATTTTGTCTGGAGGAAACCATAAACCGAGACCCATGTAAACGTAAGCTACAAAAGCACTACTATTTCCATTTTACGAAAATTTCGTCTGCGGGATTGGCACCCATATATACACGCGGTTTTTGGGACTTTCACCCTAGACACTCAAGCCAACTTAATTCAACATTTCAATTCATGTTTCCCAAATTCACCCTTTTTCTTAAACAATAAACATTTTCAATGTATAAGTGTGAAATAATACTCAATGCAAATGAATGAGAAAATAGTTTCAATTCTCCTAATTCATGTGCAATTTCTACAACAATCATAGCTATCCTCCACCGATAGCCCAAAACAGATATTTCTAAACAAATAATTTATATTCCAAAAGGATAAAATTTCCAAATCTCAAGAGATGAGTGATAATATATATTCAACTTCACTATCCTCATCAATACCAATTCAATTTCATAGTTCCAGCATCTATTTCATTTATTTATACAAAATAAATATTTAAAACATTTAGGGCTGAACCCCCTTTCCTTCCAAATCATATTCCGAGTATCTAAATCAATAATTCTATCACAACACAATCTCATTTTCATTCCCACAACCATTTTCAACACATCCTCTAAAAATCCCTCTTTTGATTTTAAACCAAAACCCTAGGTTTATCCAAAATCCTCCAAAATCATGAGATTGTTTTATAAGGACAAATAACTAAGTTCAAATTTTAAAAAAAAAAAAATCCCTACCTCGAGCTTAGAAGATGAGAAAAAAGAGTGAGGAAACTCCAACCATGCCGAAACCCAACTTTGTTCGGATCAAAACGAGGCTCTAGGTGACCTCTACCTTTTTAACAAAGGGAGTAGGGTGAAGAAATCACTAGATCTAGGTGTATTCGTAGAGGGAAGAAGTTTTAGAGAGAGAGGGTCTCAACTTAGGTTTTGAAATGTTTTAGAAAGAGATAGATGAAAAAGTGATGTAAAATGGCCTGTTTACGAACTGATATACGCACAGTTTGCTCAAGCGCAAGACTTGTCGCTCAAGCGACCAGACATAATAAGTTGTTATGCTCGAGCGCAGAATACACACTCATGGTAATTTTGCAGACAAAGTTCATCGCTCAAATGCAAGAAGCTTCACTCGAGTGCAAAAGTACTGAAGTTCCACAAAAACCGCTCAAGCACAAGAAGCTTCGCTCAAGTGAATGGACAAAAATCTAGGCAACAAAAGTTTGAAAATCGAGCTACCAACCTATTCCAAACGCAATCAATACAACCCAAAAGCCTAACTCCAAGAGAAAATAGTGGGAAACAATGCAAGAACAATTATATAAGAAAAAGAAACTTGAATTCCGAAGTCAAATGGGTCGAGTTTAAACCAGAAACGCTATACTAATTATGGAAGCAGATCTAGAGTTTTACAAAATCAAACAAAATGGCGGCCAAACAACCTGAATTTTGTAAGTTTTTTGTCCTATTTTGATAGGCTATAAAGCTTCCAATATGCAAAGGTAGATTTAGTCAAAGTGTACACCTATAATGACTATCAATATACCTCTCATGCCACCTTGGATGTGCTAGGGGGTGATCAAACGGTACTAATAGCCAAATTAGAATGCATGTTTGTTAACTCAACATAGCCCGCGAGTGACAAGCCATCTGGGGTATTAAGCAACGAAGCAATTATTTGAGCCCACAATGATACAATGCAATAAAGAATTAATAACTAAAATCACAACATAAAAATTTTCAGGTCAAGTTCTCTTATTTCCCAGCAAAGTCACTAACTGTGGACGCCATGCCTTTTTGGGTATAAGGCACGTTTCCACCCCATGTTGTACCAACTTGCACTCAAGAGTCGTTACTTAATTTTAAGGAGAATTAAGAACCTTTAACAATATAAACTAAGTAAAAGATCTAATTCGTCACAACCAAATAATCAAGGTTCATAAGCTAAGGTACATAAGGATAAGGTCATTGAATGAAAGCACCCCTGTAGACCGCCCTCGAGAACTCTCGCTCTCCGCGCCGCGAGGGGCGCGAATTCGTTTTGTTCTGAGGCTACTACAGTTCGAACTCAATGTCACGGTTCTGAATCTAATCTCACAAAGGGCAATGTGAAACCGATAAATCACCAAAGAGTCCAAAACCCGGCAAATCGTTTTAGAAAACTGATTTTATAAAGAAGTGCCAAACATGGACTGCTTTGCCAGATACAGAGTCGCCACCTAAATATTTTATTTTGGGGGAAATTTAGGAAACCCTGACTTGTGCCTCAGGTCACGTGTCTATTATCACCAAAGTTGCCTCGGCTCAAGAACCTAGGTACGAGAGGGGAAAGTCATGCAATGAGCACCCCCGCTCGCCCGATCAAAGATCGGCCTGTACTAAGCATGATATTTTATTTTTGAAAACACATGTGTTCTTATTCCGATTATTAACCTAGAATTACTATGTGATGCGCACAGCATACAAAAGTATAGACTAGATCGCCTAAGTTGGAACAAAACATTACATGTTCGTTTGTGAAAATGATTTGAAGTTTACTACTGGCAAGTAGGCTAAATCGGGAATTTGATGAATTGTTCCAATTCAAGCAATCCAACCTTCACCCACAAGTAAGCAGTTAGCCTCACGGCAAGCATGCTTTCATGGCAACATTAACACACATGCAGTATGCTAAAGCTTAAACACTCACAGTGTATTCCGAGCCAAAACAGAGAACCAGTTAGAAATCATGCATGATCCTAGTTCATGTTAAGATGGCTAATGTAGCACATGCAAGAATGCAACTAAGATAGGCTCGGCTATCTAGAATGGCATATGAATACGACAATTCGATACACGTATTCAACTTGGAATTGAAATACAATGCAGTTAGTATGATGCGCCGAGCTCGGTGCTTGCAAAACAGATGAATGATGCACGCATGCAAGCATAAGGTATGCTAATCGAAATATGCCCTAAAACTAACCATCGTAAGCAGTTAAGTAAAAGGGAGAAAGAAATGGAGATTGGAAGACATACATCACACACACGCACGCTTATTACAACAGTTGGCCCTCTCGACGGAGGGTCCGAATAAGAAGCTAACTAGCTAATCTAAGCTAATTAAACTAATTATTACATCACAAAACTAATTAACTAACAAGTTAACTAATTAAGCTATTGCAACACAAATTGAATAGTTAAACGCATTACTAATTAGGTACAAAACCAAAGCATAAACTAGCTAAGCAAATTAGCTAAGTAAAGCAGTAAAGCAATGTCCTCAGAGGGAGAAGAACACATGCATGCTCGGTCGTCTCATTCGGAAATCCAACGCGATGCCCCAAATTGCCTCTGTTTTCAATTGTTCTCAGAACCTTGCACCAAGCTCCAGAAAGCTTCCGGGACTTGTGGGAGCATGGCCGACCAGTTGTTGATGCTTCCAACCACCTGCCGACCACTTTTCTTTGCTGCAGACCAGAAAAAGTGGTCAGCCAGCTAATTTTTCTAGTTAGCCAACCAGTTTTTGCTGCATTTCTCCAATTTGCTGCAACAGAGAGCAAGAAAGGGCATGGCCATGTATTTGCAAGATATGTGTGCACAACCACCCTTCCTATCATTTCATAAGCTCAAGGGAGTGTGGTTCTCGACCCTCGGGCCACCAATCACGCATCTCGATGCATGATGGCTGAGAAGCTGAATTGCACAATTCAATGTAAAATGAATGCACACATAAACACAAAAAGCCTATAACTCTATCATGTATGATCAAGAGTGTTGGCGGCAAACAATTGAGGCATGTTTCATCACTTCAAGTATGAAACATCCCTCGTTTCTCGTGTTTGGACTAACACCTAATCCAAACAAATACAAGCAACTCAAGCATGCAAACATGCAATGCAACTCAAACATGTAGTGTAACATGAAATACTCAATGCAATGTAACAACATGGCATACTCAATGCAAAAAACATGGCATACACAATGCTAAGAACAACATGGCATACACAATGCAATGTGACATGGCATACACAATGCATGCAAACAACATGGCATACTCAATGCAATGTGATATAAGCATGAAAACAACATGGCATACACAATGCTAAATGGACTTAAACCAAAAATGGACAGACCTCATTCATGCCCAAATCAGTGGCCATAATGATGAAACTAAGGCATGAAGTGCAAAACAAAGCATGCACATGCTCTAGCCCACCAACTAAGCATAAAAGCATAACTCTCAAACATGAGCAAGGAGTGACAAACATGGAAGTGTGACAACACTATATGCACTGAAATGTCATGTGAAATGGTGCCAAACCATTCAAACGACGCAAGTATGGCATGCGAAAATCCTTAAGCATGAAAGCTAGTGAATGGGACTACACAAGAGGCATGCAATGCATGGCACAAATGGACGAACCAGCCACAAACAGAGCTCAAATAGGTCAAAACAAAGACCAAAACATGCTGAGATGGGAGCTCAAAGGTCTAGGCATGCATGCATACACACAAGGCCATAAATAAGGCAACAATATACAACCCTTAGAGGCACTCAAAGGGTGAAAGAAATAGGAACATGGCAATTCTATATGCTCTAAAATGTCATGTTAAAGGATGCCAAATCATGTACACAACACAAATGAAGCATGCTATGGTACCCAAAGCTTGAAACTAGCATAGGCATTTGTACTACAACTATGCAAAACATGAAGCATATGGTCAAGGAAACCTAAAATAGTCCTAGAACATGTCAAAATGAGTCTAAAACATGTATGGAAGGAAGCCAAAACAAGTTAGCATGAAGGGCATAAGGCATGATGTATGCAAGGCAAATAAGGTGGATTACACTATACCAATCAAGGCCAAGCATGAGATGGCTTCGCCAACAAAAATCAGAGTTATATCATGGTAAAATAACCCCAAAAACACACTGAAATGATAACTCGCAGGCTTAGGCATAAAGGCATATGCAATGATTCATGTTTAAGGCATAAAGGGCAAACCCTCCAACGCATTGAAAGAGTGACAAATGCAAGTGTATGATCATGAAGCATGCACTAAAATCTCATAACAAATTATGCCAGATCATTCAAATAGGCCAAGTAATGCATGCTAGTGGACTTGATACACAAAGCTAACAAGCTAGAATGCATTATAGCTATACTAAGCATGGCATGCATGACCAAAACAACACAAATCAGAGCTAGAGCATGCTAAAATATGGACAAAAGCTTCTTAGGGTTAAGCCAAAATCATGTTAGAATAACAGTCTAAAGCATGATACACATTAGGTTAATTCATGGAATTACACTACAAGTGTATGGAGCATGCAAGGGGCTATCAAACCAAACCTTAACAGAGGTATATCATGGAAAAACAACACCAAGAACATGCTGAGATGGACTCAAAACAAGCTACAAAGACATGCTACTTCATGAAGCACTCAAAGCTAGTTTGCAAGATTTACACTACAAGTGTATAAGGCATGCAAGGGATGACAAAACCAAGTCAAAACAGTGATATGCCATGCTGAAATAACCCCAAATACATGCTAAGATATGGCCAACATAAGCTTAACAAACATGCTCACACATGAGGCAAATAAAGCAAGCATACAAGACACAAGGCGAGGGGATGACCCTCTCCTATTTGGGACATTAAAACACCATTTCCACTACTGAAATTCCTTTGAGTTTCAGCGGTGAGAAGGCCAAAACAAGGTGGTCCCGATAGCTTAAAAGAATGGCACAAAACAAGGCCCAAACAAGGCCTAAGAGGGGGTAGACCACCCCCAATACAAAAGTGACCTTAAACAAACATTTTAAGGATTGAAAAATAGAACTTTTTGCAGTAGGAAGTTAAGCCTAAAAAACCATGCAAATAGCTCCAAAAGCTTAAGCAAAAATAAGGGTTTTAAGGGTTAGAAGCTCACCCTTGAAGAACACCTTCAAAACTGTAACTCCAGCAACTTCTTTGAACTCAAACTAATCCAAAAACTCCAAAACAAACCTCAAGAAGCCTCGGTAACAAAAGGATTGTGTTTGAGTGTGCGTTTGTGTGCAATAGTATGAAGAAAAGTCACTTTAAGGCACAAAAATGAGACAAATAGAGAGATATAGAGATATATGTGTATCTATAGCTCCAGCCCAAAAAATCTGAACCTGGAGGAGGAGGGGGGAGGTTCTCTCTTATAGAGAACAAAAGTGTAAGCTTGTTGGACAAGCTTAAGGTCCAAGGCCATCCCTCCATACATATGGAGGATGGTTTTAGTGTCTTCCAGCTGTGACAGCTGGATAGAAAATATCTCCAAAAAGGTGATGAAAAGCAGCCGACCACCACAAGTGGTCTCCCAAGACAAAAAGTGGTCGGCCATGGGGGGAGAAGGTCTACAGCATGAAAGCAGGGCAGTGGTGTGGTGGCCAACCAGAAAATGTGGCCTAAAGACCAAGGAGACCAGTTGACCGACCAGAAAACTGGCTGGCGGGAAGAAAAGTGGTCTCCAAGGGGAAGAACTGGTCTCCTACCCTTGTACCACCTTCCAAAGAAGGAAAACAAGGTTTGTACCAAAAACAAACCAAAAATGATGCAAGACGAAAGTTCGGGGGTCAAGGCGCGCAGCCAGGAGACTCAAAAACTAGTCTACGGGCATCAAAAGTGGTCTCCCAGACCACAGTGTTCCTCTAGGCAGAGGCAACAAGGTGTGGTTCGAAAACCAAGCCAAGCGGAGAACGTTAAACGGTTCTGAGACAAGGCGCGCAGCCGAAGGCTCCGAAAATCAGAAACTAGTCTTCAAGCAGGAAAAGTGGTCTACGACCACGAAAGGTGATCTACGACCGCAAAAAGGTGGTCTGCAAACCACTTCCTCCCTCCAAGGAAAGGAAACAAGGCTTGGTCCGCAAACCGAGCCGAAACACAAAGAGTTCAGAGGCCCAGAGGCAAGGCACTCGGCCGAAAACTCCAAAACCTCGAAACAAGCACAACATGTGCAATCACCGAGCGCTCAATTGATGACGTTTGAGTCTTAAGATCGGTCAAAAATGGGGTGTCTACGACCCCCTTTTGCCCAATCCGAAGATTAGCCTCTACTAACTCTCTATTTTGTGATTTAAAAAATTAATTGCTTCACAAACTTCATTATTAACCCTAAAAACCATTACTAAGCCTAAAACTAGGTGATTTGAATAAATAAAATACCACTCAATTTAGATATAATGAATACAGCTATATTCAACCAAAAACACATATTTTCCATCAAAAGATTAAATGGCCATAAACATGATTTAAACTAAGCAACATTGAGAAAAGCATTTAAAACACACAATTTTGCATGAAAAGCACTTAGACTTGAATTATTTAAAGGACAATGCACCAAAGCAATCATATGCCATGAAAAGAAGAAAACTCAACGGATTCCACCATCAAGTGTCCAACCATGTATGAAATAATCAAAATAATATACATATGACCTAAACATGCTACTAAACATACAACATGCATCCTAAACCCAGTTTAAGGGTACTAACATGATTTAATGCATAAAAAGCAAATAATAAAGAAAATGCTAAACTAATATACATGATGCTTAAAACGAGCCATATGCATGCAAAACATGAGAACTAAATTATTCTAAACATGTTGTTTATATAACTTAAACAAAACATGCACAATAAAGCAAAAAAAAAAAAAAAAAAAAAAAAATTGCAAGATAACCACCTTACATGATGCTTTAAGCAAGCTAACACCCTAACTATGATTAGGTACTGAAAAGAAAACCTAGAAGCTACTGAAATTAATTAAAAACAATAGACTTACCACTGTTTTACAGAAAACTGAAAGAATAAGCAAGAAAAGGCAAGAAACGCCATAGAATCCTTGCTTGCAAGCTTCCCTCATACTTGGATTCACTTAGATGTGCTTTGGTTTCAACATCACATGCACTTTAGGATTGTAGAGTTGTTGTTTAGGGTTTGTTTATCTCAAATTTAGGGTGAGGGTTGAATGGAAAAGGTGTCTCTCTTTAAACTCTCAAAAACTTAACAAAAACTTGATCTCCCCTAAAGAGGAGAGGAGGGGGTATATATAGGCTTAAAGGGAAAGTTTTGGAATAACCTAGGTCATCCTAGGGTTTCCCATCACTTTCTCATTGTGCCTTCCGAACAATTCGCAGCCAAAAATCACTCAGCACTTCCGATAGGTTGTGCAGCCACACAGCCTACTCGCATAGCTTGTGTGACTACGTAACCCTTGTGTGGCCAGGCATACGGCCAGGCCACCAAATGCGGGTGCACATGCCCTCAATGCATGCAAGGCATGCGTGCATGCACAAGTACATGTTTCTGGGCTTTTAAACCCTCCTTTGGCCTAGGTAAGTCTATTTGACTTCTAATTGACATTTTTGTATAAAATAAACCAATGTTTTGAAATTATCTATCAATCTGAATTCAACTAGACCTCTACCTCCTTAGTGGGGATCAAAAAGTTGCGTTTTCAATAAAAATGGGTTTAAAAGCAAAATTGTCATTTTTATAAAAAGAATTGCTGGCCAAAACGAGGTTACACAGCAGCTCTTATCAACCTTAAGCATCTCCAAGGAAGATATAATTACCATTTCATCATCGGCAAGCTTACAAGCGCCTGAAGTCTTAGGGTCCGTAAAAAATAGGATGTCTACACCAAGTCTCATAAATGCACCCTTATTGGGTATAACTCTGATAATTATAGGTACCAATTTTGGGACAAGGAAAATCAAATAAATAATTAGAAATATGGATGTGGTGTTTAACAAATATATTCTATAAAAAGATAGGCTTTATGACAAGACTAAAAGATCTAAAACAATTGAGCTTGAGAAGATTTCTTATAATGTCAAGACATTAATGTACAGTTGACACCACCCATTGAGATACAAACTCCTCATCCTCTTAGGAGGTCGACAAAAAAAAAAGAAAAAAAGAAACAACTTGTTGATTGTTATTCTCCTTCCCTGCATTATCTATTGTTGATTGACAATGGTGAACCAGAATGTTGTCAGGAAGCTTTACAGGTTGAGATAATGAAAAATTGAGAGCTCATAATGGATGATGAGATGGAGTCTCTCGCGATGAATCAGACTTGGGAACTAGCACAATTGTCCAAAGGTAAATCTGCATTACACAATAAATGGATTTACCATTTGAAAGAAGAACCTGATGACACCAAGCGATACAAGGCTAGAATGGTGGTGAAAGGTTTCCAACTGAAGGTAGGTATCAACTATACCGAGATTTTCTCTCCTATGGTAAAGATTTCTACAATTCGTATCATACTTAGCACTGTTGCGGTTGAAAATCTACATCGAGAGCATTTTGATGTAAAATTTGCATTCATTCATGGTGATTTGGAAGAGGATATCAACATGCATCAACCTTAGGGCTATGAGGTGGTTGGGAAAGGAAATCTGGTATGTAAATTGAAGAAAAGTTTGTATGAGCTAAAGTAAGCGCATGTACATAAAATTTGATAGCTTCATGGCAAGTGCAGGCTTCCATCGGTGCCATGGTGATCATTATTGTTATTAAAAAAGGCTTGATACTTTGTATTTAATACTTCTCTTGTACATAAATGATATGCTTGTTGCAGGTTCAAGCATGGATAATATTTTAAAACTAAAATAAGAGTTGTCCAAAGAGTTCACAATGAAAGATTTGGGTGCGACAAAACAAATTGTAGGGATGCAAATTAGCAGGGACATGAAGAACAAAAAATTGAAACTATCGTAGGTCGAGTGCATTGAAAAAGTACTCAAGAAGCCCATAGGCACTCCATTAGCAAGCTATTTCAAATTGATGAAAGAACACAATGTAGCTACACATGAAGAACAAGAATACATAACAAAGGCATCATATGCATTAGTCGTTGGTAGCTTGATGTATGTCATGGTCTACGTAAGATTAGACATTGACCATGTAGTGAGAGTTATTAGTCTAGGCATCCCATTTTGACTGACCCTAAGACTTCAGGCGCTTGGAAGTCTTGCAATGATGAAATTGTAATTACTTCATCTTTGGAAAAAATTAAGGTTATTTGGAGTTACTATATAAACCTATTTTAGACAAAAATTGACTTTTTACAAAAGTAACCATGTTACCCCTAGACTCGTTTTTAGCCAAAAATCAACTTTTTACACTCGAGAAAGTTAGGAAAGCCCGATTATACTCTGATCAAAGACATTTTTTAGAATTAGTGGCTGGTTTTATCAAAAACGTTGATCAGAACACAATTTGGGCTTACTTGGGCCACAAGTAAGCCAAGAGCATGGGACCCAACACTTGTGCATGCATGGATGGCACGAGTACTAAGGCAAGTCGTGCATGCACACATGAGTTGTGCGTGCGCACATCCAAGCGTAGTAGAGCCAGTTTTGAAAACTCAATCTTAGTGCATTTATGGAGGGAGGCGGCAAGGAAGAAGCGATGAAACCCTAGAAGGGTTCCAGAACCTTCCCCTCTACTTCTAAAAAGAGGCCCTCCCCTCCTTTACAAAGGATAACAACTTAAGAGCTTCTTGAGTGAATTTAAGAGCCAAACACCCCTCTTCTTCTCCCCTCCAGCTTTGACTCCGAAATAACCCACCCTAAGTAACTCTAAGAAATGGAAAAACATTCAAAGCTTGAAGAACTTGGACCCTAACTCAGAACCTTTGCTTAAGGGAGACTTGCAAACAAGAAAACTTGGGTTTTCTTGCATTTTTCTTTGAGTTCTCTTCAGTTCATTGAAACCATCAAGTAAACCCTCTTCTTCTTTTTTATTTCAGTACCTATCTTGCTTTATTTTTCAGTATTCATTTATGCTAGGGTTTTAGTTTAGCATTCCATCATGTATGGTGTTAGTTTTGTCTACTTTTTTCCTTTATTTCGCATGTTTTCTTTAATTTTCTCAGAACAGTATGCTTAGAATGTTATAGTCTCTATTTCTGCATGCATATTAGTTTTGCATTATTTTATGTGTTATTTGTCTTTTTGTGCATTAAATCATGTTAAAACCCTTAAACCAGTCTTAGGTTGCATTTTGTATGCATTAGTTGCATGATTAGAACATATTTAATTCACATAATGCGTGTAAGACGCTAAAAGTGGGCATCCAGGTAAGTTTCCTCCATCCTCTTGGCATATGTATTATTTGCATTGTCTTTTAAATAATGCAAGTTTCTATGCTTTTCTATGCAAAATTGAGTATTTTGTGTGTTTTTTATGATTATTGCTTGACTTAGTTCATGAATATGGTCATGTCCTCGAAAAAAAATCTATTTTTGGCAAAAAATATATTTTTGGCAAAAAATCTTTATTTATGGAAAGGATATGATTTTATTGATAGAATCTAAGTTAAGTGAAATTCATTTTCCGAATCATATAGTTTTAGGTTAGTTAAGGTTTGAGGTCTAATATGAAGTTTGTGAATAAATAACTACTAAAATCATAAAATAGAAAATTAGTAGAGGCCAATCTTTGGATTGTGAAAAATGAGGTGCTATCATTCAATGACCTTCACCTTTTATGCCTAAGCTCCCGAACCTAGAATTCTTTGGTTATGACGAATCAGGTCCTTAGCTTACTTTTCATTGTTAAAAGTGTTTTAATTCCCCTTAAAAAAATTGAGTCGCGACTCTTTGTTGTTTAAAGCAAGTTGGTACAACATTTGTATGGGAAATGGGCCTTAGACTCAAAAAATGCACGATGCCCACAGTTAGCAAATTCATGAACAATCTCGGGAAAGAGCATTAAAAAGCTGTCAAGTGGGTATTCAGGTATCTCAGAGGTACGAGTGGTATGGCTCTCTAACATGGCGGCATGGAAATCAGCTTGCTTGGGAATGTTGATTTTGACCTAGCAAGTGACATTGATAGTAGAAATAGCACAATAGTGTATGTGTTTACTCTTGACAGTGTTGCAATAAGTTGGATCTCTTAGTTGCAAAAAATTGTAATTATCTTAACCACTTAACTATAGAAGCTTGCAAGGAGATGGTATGGTTAACAAGTTTCTTGACTGAATTGGGAAAGAAGTTTGATGATTACAAGTTGTACAGTGATAGCCAAAGTGTAATACATGTTACGAAGAATTCCGAGTTTCATTCAAGAACAATGAATATTGATATAAAGTACCATTTTGTTCATTCACTCTTGAAAGATGGCAAGTTCAATTTGGAAAAGATCCACACAAGTGAAAATCCTGTAGATATGTTAACCATAGTGGTTACAGTTGAGAAACTGAAGCTATCTATAGCTTTAATTGGCATCAACACGTGACGTTGATAGTTTGAGTCATTGCGGTGTTCTATAGAGTTATGGGGTGAAGGCCGTTCATATCTTGAACAATCTCCTAGGAGATTGTTGTTGATGAAGCCTGAAACAAGACTAAACCTAATCAAATTAGGAAAAGGAAATAAAGAAATTAGCATTTTGTTAGATTTGAACTTTAAACTATTTCCTTGTTAGTTTAGGTTTTTGATTTCCTTACTAATTTAGGTTTGGGGTTGATTTCCTTAAACTATATCTTTTATTCATTAGTTTTGTAATCTTAGAGAAAGATACACAATAGTGAGAGTGAGTGACATAGATCATTGTAGAGAGAGTTAGTGAGATTGAGTGTAAGAGACTTTTGTAACTCCTTTCATATCAATCTTAGTAAATCTGCAATAACTCCATAGACGTAACCCGAGATTTGGGTAAATCACATAAATCTCTTTTGTTGCTCTGGTGAGTTTGATTTTCTATTCTTTTACACTCCGTTCTAGATTCGATGTGTGTTTGACTGTTTGCTCAAGTCTTGGAGTTTGGTATTGATCATATATACCATAACAATAACTCCATTTCAATCCATTGTTTGCCAATTGAAACCCACCCATGAATGATTTAGGTTTTGTTAGGGAATCAAGTTGGACATCTAATTATCATTAGTCTTAGGACAAATTGATTACAAGTAACACTAGGGCATACCCAAAAGTTAACACAAGTAATTCTTTAGTATTCATGTTTTTAAATAATGAAATATAACTTCAAAAGAAGATAAAATAAGGAAAAATTACCCATAGGTCGTGTTTGAAATATGTCTACACTATTTAATCTAACAATTTTTTGAGTAGACCTAAAATTCCTACACTTTTCCTCTCTCTCTCTCTGTGTTTTCTCTCATTATTTACGTTTTTCTCTCTCTTTTTTCTGCGTTTTCCTCTCCTTCTCTTTATCATGTCCAACGTTCTCTTTCTAATATATAGTCACCAGTGACCGATGACCACCATTGATTGGGATTCACCGGCAACCACCAACTACCGACATCAACTCGTTACTTCATCCTCACCAACGGCGAAGAAGATAAGTAGATCTACATGAGGTCCAACTAGATCTAAACCAAAAATAGTTGCCGGAGTACAATATTCTTTCCATATCTATCATTTTCTTCGATTTCTCAATTTTTCTACATTTTCTCTATTACACGTATCCATTTTTCTGTTTTAATGGAGAAAAGTTTCAAGTTCTGAATAAGTTGCTTTTAAATTTTAGTTACAAGCGGTAAAAACTATAAAATTTTACAGTTTCAGCTTTTTTGGGGGCTGAAATGAATCATGCTTTAAAACTATAAAATTTTACAGTTTCATAATATTCTTTAAAACTGTAAAATTTTACAGTTTCATAATATGTTTTCCAGATTAACAGAATAATGCTTTGAAACTGTAATATTTTACAGTTTCAAAGCTTAGTTTTCAATTTGATCAATATTGCAGATTATTTGCTTAGTTGTTTGTTGTTATGTTTTTTTTAACTATAATTTCTCCATTTATTCTTCTTTTTTTTCCGATAATATTCTGAATATTCCAGTGAGTCTCCGATAATATTCTTGACATTTTCCAGTGACGTTCAGAACACCCCGGCGAACTTCCGACAATACTCAAAACACTCAGGCGAACTTCCGATGATGCTTCGGTAACTTTTTGGTGATGTTAAATATTCCGGCGAGTCTTCGATAAGTCTGACAAAAGTCGTTGGATGTAATAACATTTTTAAAATGATAAAAATGAAAATAAAAAGAGTTTGATAACAATTAAAAATATGTATAACTAATTGGTACAAGTATTTTATTTTGAGATTAGATAGATTTTTAACTGTATATAGGACTTATTTGTAAGTGCCCCATAAAATAACCAACTTTGAGAAGAGCCCAGCCCGCTTGAGCACAATGGGGCAGTACTTGCAAGCACCGCTCTCAAAGCAGCTCCTGAAATGCCACTGAAGCAAGACTGACCACTGCCTAGAAATACAACAATTTGGGCAGCGTTTGAGATACCAAGTTTTCATCTTTTCATCAAAAGCTATGAAACCATGTTTTTTTTTGCTTTAATATTTTTTTATTTTTTTTGTGAAAATCTTGGAACTTGCTTTTCAGGATGAGAATTTCTCATCAAAACTCATTGGGTGACATTGAAACCTTCGTTAACAAAGTTGCAATGAACAACCATGAATAAGCCTTGTGGTTGACTATTGGATCAAAGGTGTCTTCGAGGATTAAAGCCACATGATCCATCAACTTCAAATCAAATGGGGAAAAAATTGAGATTCCAGGAGATTAACAGACAGAACTCTCTACTCAACCATCTAGAATAACCAGTACATTAACCATATTCAACTACTAAACAAATCGCAGCAAAGAGTCATTTACAAGTTGCATGTAATTCTGAGGCTTGATAACATTTGTCTTAGGCCCCAAGGTGGAACTTTCTCATTCTGCTGCAAATTAAAACTTGTGCACAGCAGCAATAGCTTCTTTCACTGCTCTCATAACAGGTCTACCGTAAATTGTGAACTTTGCAATAAAATCAATTATGTCAACTCACCCCCACTCTGATCATCTGCTGTCTTCATCATATTCTTTTTACGCTGTCACTATGAACAGTAACAAATCCCTCACTTGCAAGGGTAGAAAGTGCATTTCGTAGCTGGTAAAAATATACAAACTGAACCCATCAGTACAATCATATGCAGATAGCGGACACAAATGCGCAGAGAGAGAGAGAGAGAGAGAATACTTACATCACTAAGGTGGACTTCAGCACCGGAACTTTGCTTCTTCAACTCTTCCAGTAACTGCAACATAATGTCAGCAGAAGCAAGGTTTCAGATGGTGGTGTCCATTAAATGAATAAAAGAGGATCTAAAATTCAGTAAACTTAATAGACCTCCAAGAACCGAGTAGAGGACCCTCCAATCTGCATCTTCTCCATAATTATGTTGCGAGTTGCGGATAACAGATTTTCCCTTCTCATCCTTTCACTTGCAGAGACCCCAGTTGTAATGAGATCCATATCAATGGTTCCTAGTCAAGAAAACCTCAAGATAAAGATACTATTTGTTCAAGTAAAGAACATGTTAAGTACAAGGGACTGCTAAATGAGAGATGATATATGACTGAAGTATGGCATAATTTCTTGAGTAAAGTAACAACTAAACAAGAGGCACATGTATCACAGCTCTATGCCCGTAAAATAAAACAAGAAAGATAAATAAATAAAATCACTCAAGGAGCATAAAATAAGTCCATATCCTTCAATTGGGGGAAGCCTTTCTCCATTATCTTGCTAGGCAAAAGTGGAGAAAACATCTTCCACCCAGCTTCTAAAGAAAATTTTACTCCAAACCAAAGCAGTACATGGCATTATATCAAATAAATTCTTGTCATAACTGTTATCACTTAGGCTTGAAAAAAGTAATAAGCTAAAATAAAAAAATTCTATCAAGAATTGATCTCCAGCAAATCGTAATGTCCTATGCTCCTTCAGGAAATATGCAGAAGATCTGCCAATTACTAGGATCGTAATTGGCAAAAACAACTTAGATAGTGAATGAATGGCTAAAACTGAATAACGAAAGCATGAATGGTGTAGTTGAGCATTTACCAGTGGAGTGATCTGTTGCAGACTGTTGCAATGCAACTTCCAGAAGACGAAAAGCCTCTATCACATCTTTCTTCTCCACCTGCATGTAAATAGGACAGTGATCTAACAAGTCCAATCACAACAAACCATTCTATATTTACTAAAACACCATACAAGTTTTACCAACCAATTCTGAGAAGCGAATCCGAGCCAATGCTTCACTGAGACGTATCAAACTCTCAATTTGCCTAGGCGTTGCTGTTATCACCTGTTGATAAAAATCAGGGCAAGTAAGAAGCATAAAGTCAATGGCAGTTCAGAATCTAAGTGCTTCATGGAACAATACTTGAGAAAAGCATAATGAAAAGGTCAATAAAATAAAGGGTAATGACCAGAACTAACTAGCATTCCATACACACAACACGAAAAAGGTCGAAGAATAAAATTGATTTGGGATAAAACTGCATTTTGTGATGCTAGTGCAAGAAAGTTGGGTCACATTCCAGTTTCCTCCAAATATATGGGTGATGCTATTATAAGATAAATAATCACAAAGGATCCTTGTACCTTTTTGCTACTGCCTGGGAAGTTTCCTCTTCTTCTCATCTCAACATAACCTCGTGTCAACTGTTCTGCAGCTTCATCAGATAACTGTGGGTGTATATGATTTCTGGCATAACTCACATATGCAGTTAATGTCGGAAGGTCCAAGGCATCCTCTTGTGAAGTCTACAAGTATAGACATGAAAACTTGAAGGGTTAAAATCACATATTTTGGTGGGTAGGGAGAGAAATTGCTATGTTTTTTTTCAGACCTCAGGATTCTCGAAGTGTAATGCAACAATATGTTTTGCAAGGCGCCTGTCTGTCTGTTCATCAGCCTTGTCGAGAATTAAGTAAATCAAATCAAACCTGGACAAGCTTTAATTATCAGAGAGTATTCCTAGTTTTAGTCTGAAGTGTTTAGGTTAAGGAAGAACATTGCACACTTCTTTCCTTTTTTTTTTTTTTGGATAACTAAATGTTCAATCTCAAAATCATAAGCTTCACAAGTTTTAATCAAGCGAATGAACTGATACATAGTATAAGAACTGTATCTTCATACCTGGACAGCAATGTAGGAGGAAGGTGTATATTGTCAATTACTGACAAGCGGGGATTGTATCGTGAGCCACTTGGATTTGCACAAGCCAATACTGATGTTCTAGCATTAAGTGAAGCAATTATACCTGCTTTTGCTATTGAAACAGTTTGTTGTTCCATCACCTGAATAAGTTAATGAATTATTACACTAACAATTGAGAAGCTGAATTTAAGTGCAAATTTAAGGCAGATATTTTGTAGCACACAAATGCATTTCAATGGAACTTCTCACATAATAGGCAAACTGTGGTATGGTCTATGCTATTTGATGACTCTTCAAAGTAAAATGCAATAATAAACGCCACTTCACAATAATTTTAGAAAAAAAACAAGAACAAAACAATTTTACCTCATGTAACATGCTCCTTGCACTGTCAGACATTTTGTCAAATTCGTCAATACAGCAAATGCCTCTATCACTCAGAACCAGGGCTCCACTCTCCAAAACCTAAAAAGTATTCCACAAATACAGTCTAAGTTTCTCATATTTTCAATGAGATACCAGAGCAGAAGAAAATAAAAAGATCACATAGCGATTTTATCATACAGTCTCTCCACTCTCGGGATCTTTAGTAACATAAGCAGTCAATCCAACAGCAGAGCTTCCTCTTCCACTGGTGTAAATGCCACGAGGAGATAGCTTGTGTATATATTGGAGCAGCTGAGATTTGCTGGTTCCAGGGTCACCAACAAGGAGAATGTTGATGTCACCACGAAAGCTAGCCCCAGAGGTCAACTTCAATGCATTCCCACCGAAAAGCTATATCCAAGCCATTTAAATTGAAT